>NC_132937.1:659450-2083000 GCF_034638445.1 Ciconia boyciana
AAATCCATGGGGCAGCTGGAAGTCAAAGAGTGAGCTCTTGAGTCTTTACGTACAGTCGCTTGCTCACTTCCCCCCTGGTGGGATGGGAGACAGAATTGGAAGGGTAACGGTGAGAAAACTCATGGGTTGAGATAAAGACAGTTTCATAGGGAAAGCAAAAGCTGCACACGCAAGCAAAGCAAAACAAGGAATTCCTTCACTCCTTCCCATGGGCAGGCAGGTGTTCAGCCATCTCCAGGAAAGCAGGGCTCCATCACACATAACAGCTACTTGGGAAGATAAAACACAACTCCGAACGTCCTGCCTTCCTACTTCTTCCCCCAGCTTTTATTGCTGAGCGTGACGTCATATGGTCTGGGATACCCCTTTGGTCAGTTTGGGTCAGCTGTCCCAGCTTTGTCCCCTCCCAACTTCTTGTGCACCCCCAGCTACTCGCTGGTGGGGTGGGGTGAGAAGTAGAAAAGGCCTTGATGCTGTGCAAGCACTGCTCAGCAGGAACTAAAACATCCCTGAATTATCAACACTGTTTTCAGCACAAATCCAAAACATAGCCCCATACCAGCCACTATTAACAATTAACAATTAACTCTATCCCAGACAATTAACTCTATCCCAGCCAAAACCAGCACATTCTCCACCCCTTATTCCATACCATTTATGTCATGCTCAGGTCCCACACTATCCAATACATCCTCATTACCCACCCCCTTCCCATGCTTTGATATATACACAGCTATCGTTCCCTTTGTCTATGGACCACCCCTGTGAAATGTCTGTAAAATGTCCATAAATGTCCACAAAATGTCCACTGAGTTCATTTAGTCCATGACTTTGGGCTCCATCTCTTAGGGTGGTCACTCAGGACAGGAGAGGTGGTGTGTTGCATGGAGTTGCTGGGCACCAAAGCCAGCTCAGGTCGGGTCGCTGCTGCACTTGCACTGCTTCTGGTGAGGCTTGTCCTCCATTGGTTCAGGTGGTTCCTGCTATAGTAATTCCTATAACATGCAACTCAAATCATGGGTTACAACAATTTAAAGGTATTTCCATTACAATCTCCACCCCTGGTCTCTTTGGAATAGTCCTTAAGTTTTGACATTGCAATGAATTCCTCCTCTTGCCTCTAGCTTAGCTAGCAGCGAGAGGTTCCTGCTACAGTACCTTTGATATATGGCAGCCACAGCAGTGGTGACATACAGCATCATGTAATACTGGCATCATACAACTTAAATAATGGATTATTTTCACCCAGTATTAAATCCCCTTGAGGTACATATTGGACTCCCACATCCTTCTGCATTACCCACCAAGTGCACCCAGGTCCTTGAGCAAAAGCAATCCCATGAATGGGTTTGCCTTTTCCTGAGGAAGGAACCCAGACTGTTTTTCCCAGCCATTTCCTTATATGTACTACAAGGATCTTATCTCGTTCTGCAGTGCGCAGGGGTTTTGATTGGGCAGGGTCAGGTCAACTGACATATCCTCTAGTGTTAACTAGCCAAGAGGCTTCTGCTAAATGTGTATCCCAGTGTTTGAATGTCCCAGCACCCATTGCTCGCAGTGTAGTCTTTAACAGCCCATTGTATCCTTCGATTTTCCCGGAGGCTGGTGCATGATAGGGGATGTGATACACCCACTCAATGCCATGCTCTTTGGCCCAGGCGTCTATGAGGTTGTTTTGAAAATGAGTCCCGTTGTCTGACTCAGTTCTTTCAAGGGTGCCATGTGTCGCAGATGGAGTGAGTGTGCACTTAACTCGCAAGAGAGAAGTAAAAATATAGTTTGTTGGTACAGAATAGGGAGTTAACAAAGTTCAATGCGACAGTGTTTTAACAAGATTCGATGGCGAGGCACACTTGATTATTTACTGCATAGAGGACAGGGTCAGACAAAACTGTCAGGGAGACCCTCCCGTTGAGTCATGAGGTTCGGAAAAGGATCCCCTTGCTTCCTAAACTCCTTCTCAGAGAGGAGTCTAGGTGCGGCTAGATCCAGTCCTAGTCCCAGACTTGGTCAACGGTTTATGTCTAAAGGATTATATGTGTGCAATCAATCCTTTATATCACTTAGCTAAGATTTCAAAGTTTAGCATGCTATTAGTCACTTACCGAGGATCTGTTGCGGCAAGGAATCTCTCAACCTCGAGGAGTAACCTTGAGAGGCGTCCCTGCTCAAGGGGAGATCCTGGCGTGAACCCCCTGCCGTGCAGGAGAGCTCAAAGGGCCCTGGGCTGTCCACTATTTAAGGAGTAAGATGATTGACTTATGGTCATATTTGCATATCAGCAAGAGGTTTAGATCCCTGCTTCAGACAGCCCTTGGCTACTTTGTTGCCATTCATCCTCAAGGTCCAGGATAGCTGGATGCAGCTATCAGGATGACTCCCACTGATGGTTACTGCTTGTGCAGGGAGCTGGGGGTCAAGTCCACCCCTCGATCATGAGCCCATTTGTATGTTGCATACATTCCTAAATGTCCTGATGTGTCATGGGCCCACTGAGCTATAAATAATTCACCCTTATGTTGCCAGTCCAGATCCACCTGAGCCACTTCAATCTTAGCAGCCTGATCCACCTGCTGGTTGTTTTGATGTTCCTCAGTGGCCCGACTCTTGGGTACGTGAGCATCTACGCGACGTACTTTTACAACCAGGTTCTCTACCCGGGCAGCAATATCTTGCCACAATGCTGCAGCCCAGATGGGTTTGCCTCTGCACTGCCAGTTCCTCTGCTTCCATTGCTCTAGCCACCTCCATAGAGCATTTGCCACCATCCATGAATCAGTATAGATATAAAGCACTGGCAATTTTTCTCATTCAGCAATATCTAAAGTCAGCTGGATGGCTGTCATTTCTGCAAACTGACTCAATTCACCTTTTCCTTCAGCAGTTTCTGTGACTTGTCATATAGGACTCCAGACAGCAGCTTTCCACCTTCATTGTTTTCCCACAATACAACAGGACCCATCAGTGAACAGGGCATATTGCTTCTCATTTTTTGGTAATTTATTATACAGTGGAGCCTCTTCAGCATGCATCACCTCCCCTGGTGACACTCCGAAGTTTCGGCCCTCTGGCCAGTCCATGATCACTTCCAGAATTCCTGGGTGGTCAGGGTTACCTATTCGAGCCCGTTGTGTGATCAGTGCGACCCACTTACTCCCCGTAGCATCAGTTGCATGATGTGTAGAGGGGACCCTCCCTTTGAACATCCAGCCCAGCACAGGCAATTGAGGTGACAAAAGGAGCTGTGCTTCAGGACCAACCACTTCTGAAGCAGCTTGAATTCCCTTATATGCTGCCAATATCTCTTTTTTAGTTGGAGTGTAGTGGGCTTCAGATCCTCTATATCCCCAGCTCCAAAACCCTAGAGGTCAACCTTGAGTCTCCCCTGGTGCCTTCTGCCAGAGGCTCCAGGTGGGGCCGTTACCCCTGGCTGAGGTGTAGAGCACATTTTTCACATCTTGCCCTGCCCGGACTGGCCCAAGGGCTACTGCATGATCTATCTCCCCTTTAATTTGTTCAAAGGCTTGTCGTTGCTCAGGGCCCCATTTGACATCGTTCTTCTTCTGGGTCACTCGCTAGAGAGGGCTTACGATCAGACTGTAGTTTGGAATATGCATCCTCCAAAAAACCCACAACGCCTAAGAAAGCTTGTGTTTCCTTTTTGCTAGTTGGTGGAGACATGGCTGTTATTTTGTTAATCACATCCATTGGGATCTGACGACGTCCATCTTGCCATTTTATTCCTAAAAACTGGATCTCCTGTGCAGGTCCCTTGACCTTACTTTGTTTTATGGCAAAGCTGGCTTTCAGGAGGATCTGGACTATTTTCTTCCCTTTCTCAAAAACTTCCTCTGCTGTATTGCCCCACACGATGATGTCATCAATGTATTGCAGATGTTCTGGAGCTTCACCCTGTTCCAGCACCGTCTGGATCAGTCCATGGCAAATGGTGGGGCTGTGTTTCCACCCCTGGGGCAGTCGATTCCAAGTGTACTGGACGCCCCTCCATGTGAAAGCAAACTGTGGCCTGCACTCTGCTGCCAAAGGGATTGAGAAAAAACACGTTAGTGATATCACTTGTTGCATACCATTTGGTGGCCTTTGACTCCAGTTCGTATTGGAGTTCTATCATGTCTGGTATGGCAGCACTCGGCAGTGGTGTGACTTTGATCAGGCCTTGATAGTGCACTGTTAGATTTTCTAATCTGCATTAGATTTTCGCACTGGCCATATGGGAATATTAAAGGGTGAGCGAGTCTTACTCCTTGACTCACCAGTTGCCAAATCAGCTCATGGATGGGAGCCAGGGAGTCTCAGTTGGTGCGATATTGTCGCCGGTGCACTGTCATTGTAGCAATTGCCACCTGCTGTTTTTTAACCTGCAGCAATCCCACAACAGAAGCATCCTCTGAGAGACCAGGCAAGCTAGACATCTGTTTAATCTTCTCTGTATTCAAGGCAGCTATACCAAAAGCCCACCGATACCCTTCTGGGTCCTTGAAATACCCTCTCCTGAGGTAGTCTATGCCAAGGATGCACGGAGCCTCTGGGCCAGTCACAATGGGGTGCTTTTGCCACTCCTTCCCAGTTAGGCTCACTTTGGCCTCCAACACAGACAGTTCTTGGGATTGTCCCATCACTCCAGAAATACAGATGGATTCTGCCCCTTTGTAATCTGATGGTATTAGAGTACACTGTGCACCGGTGTCCACCAGAGCTTTATGCTCCCATGGGTCTGATGTGCCAGGCCATCGAGTTGACACAGTCCAGTAAACCTGGTTGTCCCTTTCCTCCACCTGGCTGGAGGCAGGGCCCCTCTGTTCCTGGTCGGAGTCCTCATTACTTGATTTTTGTAACTGCAAAACACAAGTCCCTTCATCAGGGTCAAAAGTACGATCAGGCCTTCTACTCTGCCCAACAGACACTGGAGCAGTGATTTTCCTGGATGGATGCTTTTTGGCTGTTGTTTTTCCTTTCAGTTCCTGTACCTAAGCTTCTAGTCTCCAGGCAGGTTCACCATCCCACTTCCTCATGTCCTCCCCCTGGTCACGCAGGAAGAACCACAGGGTTGCATGTGGTGTGCGCCACCAGTACCCTCTCCCTTGAACAGAAAACGCTGTTAATAGCTTAATAGCTCTCTAACAGCTGAGACCTTGGTTGGAGTGCATGAGGAAGGCCTATCCTTCTCGGATTGCTCAGACAATTTTGGGGTCAGTTTCTCCACAGCCAAGATGCAGGCCCATAGGGAGGAAGCAAGATTATCTTCATATTCTCGGAGTTGTCTGTCCAGTCCATTTGTAGTTGTTGCCTCCATGTCTGTCCAGTCCATTATCGCCAGGGTGTTGGAGTATGACGTCGGTGCATTTTGTACAAACTTTCGCCACATGGACCATGTGCACCGGATTTCATCCGGGTCTTTGGATACCTGGTTGTCATCCAGGTTGTTATAGATCACCTCCACCACGGCTAATTCCCTCAGATACTGGATACCTCAATGGTGGTCCATTTGCTTTGGGAATTTGCAAGTTCTTCCTTGAAGGGATACCTGTCCTTCACACTTGACAGGAGTCGCCGCCAAAGACTGAGGACTCCTGCCCTGTTTCCAATCCCTTTGTCAATGGCCTTATCCTTAGCAAGGGATCCCAGCTGCTGGGCTTTCTTACCCTCTAATTCCTGACTACTGGCCCCAATATCCCAGCATCAGAGTAACCAGCTGAGAATTAGCTTGCCTGGTTGACAGCTAAAATCTTTTCGCATATCTCGCAGCTCACTTAGGGATAGGGATCAGGTGGTTTCTGTCTCATTTATGATTTCAGTCTCTTCCTCCTGTTCTTGTGACTGCTCTGCTGCAGAACAGGCAGCCTCCTCTGGTTCTTTCTCCTGCTCCCTCTTAGGAGAAGCTTCTTCATCTCTTACTGAACAAGTTGACTTCTGCTTCCACTGTTTCTTTTTAGTTATAGGGGCGACTGATATAGTGTCTGGTTTAGCCATAGTGTCTGTTGGTATGTTTTCCCTCTCTTCTCCCTGAGGGTGCTGCATAATATTGAGCAGTGCTTGGTAGATGCTGGCCAGGGCCCAGCATAGTGCAGTAAGTTGTGCCTCTTTGGAATAGACAGGGCATTTTTTTTTCAAACATTGTATCATTTCATCAGGATCCTGCAGTTGTTTGGGAGTGAAGTTCCAGACCACTGGAAGTGAGAAGTTCTCTAGATACCTGCCCATATTCTCCCACATGCCTTGCCACCCATGACCATACTGTCGCGGGGCCTGGGTCATATTTGTAAATCGCTTGATAACCTTAGACAAAACCGAAGCAATATTCCCAAGAAATACCAATAGAAATATTTTAACTACCCAAGGATGTTCAAGATACTGAAAAGTTGTTGTAACAAGGGAGAAAACATCACAGAAGAAGGTGGTGAAGGTGCCATTCTGTATTTCCTCCACAAAAAACCTCTCAGGGGAAGAAGTATAATTGCTAATTGTCTCCATGAGGTGGTACCCGAAGTACAGTAATGGCTTCAATACAGAGCCCAAATACCAGATTAAGCTCAAGGTCACTGTTTTAATAACAAATATCGCAGGCAAAACATCACTAATCACTGCAGAGCACAGCAAACTGCAAAAGCCAACACCAACCTTTAACATGTACAGCAAAAAAAAAAAGAGCATGGCACAGATCAGATAAACTAATATCGAGAACAGATGAAGCAATATCGTGACCCGCAACTGTTAACAGATATAAATCCCCTCCAATATGCTCTGGTCAATCTGTTGTTATCTCAAACCCTTTGAGCCCCATGTTGGGCACCAAAAAGGACTGTCGTGGTTTAACCCCAGCCAGCAATTAAGTCCCACACAGCTGCTCGCTCACTCCCCTCACAGTGGGATAGGGGAGAGAATAGGAAGAGTAAAAGTGAGAAAACTTGTGGGCTGAGGTAAAGACAGCTTAATAGGGAAAGCAAAAGCTGCACGCGTGCAAGCAAAGCAAAACAAGGAATCCATTCAGTACTTCCCATGGGCAGGCAGGTGTTCAGCCATCTCCAGGAAAGCAGGGCTCCATCACGCATAATGGTTACTTAGGAAGACAAACGCCATCACTCCAAATGTCCCCCCTTTCTTCTTCTTCCCCAGCTTTATGTACTGAGCATGACGCCATATGGTATGGAATAGCCCTTTGGTCAGTCGGGGTCAGCTGTCCCAGCTGTGTCCCCTCCCAGCTTCTTGTGCACCCCCAGCCTCCTCGCTGGTGGGGTGGGGTGAGGAGCAGCAAAGGCCTTGACTCGGTGTCAGCACTGCTCAGCAGGAACTAAACCATCCCTGTGTTACCAACACTGTTTCCAGCACAGATCCAAAACACAGCCCCATGCTAGCTACTGTGAAGAAAATTAACTCTGTCCCAGCCAAAACCAGTTCAGCATTACATGTTGATCATTCAAAAATTGCTATGCCCTGAAGAAGATATGTTGTGCAATGCAGTGGCAGCAAAGGACAACAGAATCACACTGATTTTTTGGATGGTTCAGGAAGGGCTGAGGTGCAACATAGAAAACAGTCACTTGCTTTCCCTGGTCTTGCTATGCTACTAGACCAGTAGGGCAGACCAAGGTATAGGAGGAAACTCTGAACAGAAAACAGTTGCAGGACTTATGCATTTGAGGTGAAGACAAAGGCCGAAGTAGGGGCTTCCTCTGTAACTGTTGCCTGCTGTATACAAGAACATGGGAAATCAAGCCACATATTTGCCACTGGGAACACATTTTAGAGCATTGCTTCTTTGAATGAGACCGGTGCTTTGATGAATCTTCATCCTGTTAGGCTCGTATGTGGGAAACTACTGTGCTCAAACTATACCAACTCACCTTGTATTATCTCTAAGTAAGTCAACAGCATAGAAATTATTTTCAAGTATGTTTATCACAGCCAATATAAAACAAAGAATGGCATCTCAGAGCCTCTCAGATGAAGCCACTAATAGCAAGAAAAGCTGTTACTGCCATTCTAAAAACTGATGAAACAAAAGTATATATAAAGAACAAAGCCCTACCTAGCAGTCTACCTAGGGGTTTTTTTTGTACACTCCTGTTCAGAAAACATACCCCCAAATTATGAAATTTATACCCTGCTCTGATGAATCAGGCAATAAGTTGAGGCTATACTGGCAGTGTAAAATGAACAGTGCCCTATGTCCACACTGAGAAGTTTATGTGTGTGTACATGTGTGTTGTCCAAGTACCTGAACACACACATAAAAGCACATGGGTGCAACAAGGTAAATGCATGTACAGCATTCAGCACAGGTTGGATACCAAGCTTTTCACATGCATATATGCAAATATCTTATTTGTCCTCATCAGTTTCACAAGCTTTGCTGCATATATCCTTCTGGAGGAACAGCTGAAAAATGTCTTATGTGTAACTATGCCACAATATGCAAGCATATCATGGAAAAGGAAAATAGCGAATTATGTAATTAAAGAACCCCAAGCAATTTGGCCAGTAAAACATGCTGTGGTCTCCTTGGTAGCCTTTCAGGGAGCAACAAAATTGGTTTAATTGGTCAGCCTCTCTGAAGGGAAGTTTTGACTTTTGATTTTTTATTCATCAAACAAGAAAATATAAATATACTCTTTGTCTTTGGAAACTGGACATGGACAAAATATGGCAATGCAGAAAAAGGAAAAGAAAAGCACAGCATTACCAAGCATGTGTGAGGGGAAAAAAAAATTTTTTCCTACCATCTCACACAGCATACAACCAGAGGCCATTTCACATCTTTATATTCTCTCAACAGTACAAATATATTTCACATACAAAACCCTGGGGAGAAATTACTGGAGAGGAACTCTATAGAGTTATATGCCAGCTTACCACGTGGCTTTTTGTGACACAAAAGTGACTTTTCCCAACATCACCCACCACCACGAGCCATCGGATGCAGATTTAATGGCCCAAGCCCCAGATGTTGCCACCCGTGAGAACAGGATTTGGGCACTGCGGATGTTGTGGCACAGGCTGCAAGGCCCCAGCGGCTCACTCCCGTACAGCCGAGGTATATAACAGAGCCCTATACCTTGGGCAACTCAGTAAAAAATAAGCTTTTGCTGACAAATGCAATCATGCATTATTTTTTTCTTGCAGAACAGATATTGGTAAAGTGTTAAATGATGTTTTGACAACACTGTTAAAGGACTGTTTTAAACCAGCTGTTTATCCCACAGGCTTTCTAGGCCTGGAAATAGAAAAATATATCTAAATTTTTTTTGTACTGGTAGCTTATGGCCTCAGTCCAGCAATCCCCGAGGAGACCATGTCAATAGTGCTGGACTAAGCCCTAGCACTTGAGACGCACCCTGACACTTTACTGAGAAATGCAAACAACAAGTCCACAATAATACTAATTTCTAATGCAAATTATAAGATCACTATTACTAATATGAGTATTGGCATCAGAAAGTTGCCAAGCATCTCAGACATATTTCATGCTGACGACAATTTGCTAGCATTGCCACAGTCTGCCAGAGGAAATATTTCAGGAGCCTGGAGCTGGCACTAGGGATGGGGGCATTGCTCCCCCATGGTGGCTGTGCCAAGAGCTGCCAACACTGCCGCAGCATTTCACTGCGGAATTAACGCCTTTTTCCCTTTCAGGCAACAGCTCTCAGGGTCTGCCACCCTGTGCTGGTTTTGGCTGGGATAGAGTTAATTTTCTTCACAGTAGCTAGTATGGGACTATGTTCTGGATTTGTGCTGGAAACAGTGTTGATGATACAGGGATGTTTTAGTTCCTGCTGAGCAGTGCTGACACAGAGTCAAGGCCTTTTCTGCTCCTCACCCCACCCCACCAGTGCATGGGCTGGGGGTGCACAAGAAGCTGGGAGGGGACACGGCTGGGACAGCTGACCCCAACTGGCCAAAGGGCTATTCCATACCATATGGCGTCATGCTCAGCATATAAAGCTGGGGAAGAAGAAGGAAGGGGGGGACGTTCAGAGTGATGGCGTTTGTCTTCCCAAGTAACTGTTACGCGTGATGGAGCCCTGCTTTCCTGGAGATGGCTGAACACCGGCCTGCCCATGGGAAGTGGTGAAGGAATTCCTTGCTTTGCTTTGCTTGTGTGCACGGCTTTTGCTTTCCCTATTAAACTGTCTTTATCTCAACCCTTATCTCAACCATTTTCTCACTTTTACTCTTCTGATTCTCTCCCCCATCCCACTGTGGGGGGAGTGAGCGAGCGGCTGTGTGGTGCTTAGTTGCCCACTGGGGTTAAACCACGACACACCCAGACAGAAAGAATGAATACAAGGCCCTGTAAAATAGCCCTCAGAAAGCTTGGCCTCAGACCCGCATGCTCCCTGGGGGAGCAGGGTTTGGTGAGCACCCAGCAAAGCTGCAGTAAAGCAAGGCATTGGGCTCAAGCAACTTACACACAGCCCTTCACGAAACACACGGTGGGGGAAAAAACCCTATCATGAACACACAGGTTTCTCCAAATCATAAAAGGCCGTTTATACAATTCTTTTTCTGTGGATTATAAAATCAGGTAGAGTCACTGAGAAGTACAACAAAAGTAAAAAGGTACACTGAAGAACTGCATTATATGTATGAAAACATATATTCCTGTCCACATGTGGTTCACGGTTTTGATTTCCTTCCCCATTGCTATTGGTTGTCACACATACATAACAAGCGCCAGAGTGTGAGGAAAGCTGCATTTATTCACACTGCTGTTTGCTGAGTTTGGTTTGTTTGTTTGTTTGTTTTGCAGGTTTTTGTCCCAGAGTCTGACAAACAGCATCACAATTACCAAGGATTCTGGTGAGACCAGCAATGCTTCTGCAACATTACCCAGTATGGCCAGCAATGGTTTTAAGCTCATAGATGAGCATTTAACTGCTGCAGTGCCCTTTAAATCAATGTGTTAGGTACATGCATTAATATTTAACATTGAAAAGCAATATAAAAATGTGGCAATGCTGCACATAAATAAATGCATTTAATTCAATACAGTTAAATTTGGCCTGCTGTATTGACTTTTGCAATTAAAAACAGAAGCACAAATAGCCCACTTACTGAAAGAAAGAAACAAAATAAATGTGATGCCCTGGGGAAAATATACCCAAAGACTAAAAAAATAACTATATGAAAGGATAGGTTAAAATCTGAAATACAAAACACATTTATTTTATTGTAGGCTAAGCATTCTGAAAGTGCTTGTGTGATGCTATAGCAGTATTGCCCTTACAGAAAATGTATGTTGAAGAAGGAAGGTGTCGTGGTTTACACTCAGTCAGCAACTAAACACCAAACAGCCACTCACTCACCCTCCCCCACTGACCCCCGGTGGGATGGGGGAAAGAATCGGAAAAAAAAAGTAAAACCCATGGGTTGAGATAAAGACAGTTTAATAGGAGAGCAGAGGAAGAGAAAATAATAATAATAGTAATAATGATAAAAGAATATACAAAACAAGTGATGCACAATGCAATTGCTCACCGACTGTCGTGGTTTAGCCCCAGCTGGCAACTAAGCACCACACAGCCGCTCTCTCACTCCCCCCCCCAGTGGGATGGGGGAGAGAATCGGAAGAGCAAAAGTAAGAAAACTCGTGGGTTGAGACAAGAACAGTTTAATAATTGGAACAAAATAATAATAATAATAATAATAATAATAATGAATTATACTGAGAAGGAATACAATGAGAGAGAAAGAGGAACAAAACCCAAGGGAGGGAAACAAAAGGGAAAGGGAAAAAAAAAAAAAAAAAATAATACAATAAAATAAAATTATACAACCGCTCACCACCCGCCGACCGACGCCCAGCCAGTCCCCGAGCGGCGATCGCAACCCCCCGGCCAACTCCCCCAGTTTATATACTGGGCATGACATCATATGGTATGGAATAGCCCTTTGGTCAGTTTGGATCAACTATCCTGGATGTGCCCCCTCCCATTTCTTGGGCGCCTGGCAGAGCATGAGAAGCTGGGGAAAAAAAAACAAAAACAAAAAAAAAGGTCCTTGACCAATGTAAATACCGCTTAGCGACAGCCAAAACATCAGCGTGTTATCAATATCATTCTCATACTAAAATCCAAAGCACTGCACTATACCAGCTACTAGGAAGAAAATTAACTCTATCCCAGCCGAAACCAGGACAGTATCCACCCCTTATTCCATACCATTTACGTCATGCCCAGGTTCTACCCTTTCTAATACAATTAATCACCACCATTTTTTTCCTGTCTCTTGGTATATATATATATATATATATATATGTACACACAATTATCATTCCCTTGGTCTATGAGTCATCCTTCTAAAATGTTTATTAAGGTCATTTAGTTCATGACTTTGGGCTTCATCTGTCATAATAGTCCTTCAGGGCAGAAGAGATGCTGCATGGTGCTGGATTGTTCTGAATCTGAATTGTTCTGGATTGTTCTGGATGCTGAAGCCAGTTCTGGTTCCATCACTGCTGCACTTTGCTTGCTTTCATCGAAGTTCATTTTTCACTAATCTGGGTGATCCTTATTGAAATACCATTGATATGGTGTATAATAACCATAAAAGTGATGACACACAGTATTATATAGCAATTAACATCATACCATTTAGTTCATTGGCTATTCTCACCCAAAATCAAATCCCCTTGAGGTACACATTGGACTTCCCCATCCTTTCGCATTACCCACCAAGTACACCCGGGTCCTTGAGCAAAAGCAATCCCACGAATGGGCTTGCCTTTGCCTGAGGCAGGAGTAACCCAAACTGTCTTCCCCAGTATGTTTTTTATGTGTACTACAGGGACCTTATCCCCTTCTACAGTGTGTAAAAGTTTTGATTGGGCAGGGCCAGCTCGATTGACAGATCCTCTAATGTTGACTAACCAGGTGGCCTTTGCTAAATGTGTATCCCAATGTTTAAATGTCCCACCACCCAGTGCTCGCAGTGTAGTCTTTAACAGTCCATTATATCGTTCAATTTTCCCAGAGGCTGGTGCATGATAGGGAATGTGATATACCCACTCAATGCCATGCTCTTTAGCCCAGGTGTCTATGAGGCTGTTTCGAAAATGTGTTCCGTTGTCTGACTCAATTCTTTCTGGGGTGCCATGTCGCCACAGGACTTGCTTTTCAAGGCCCAGGATAGTGTTCCGGGCGGTGGCATGGGGCACAGGATATGTTTCCAGCCATCCGGTGGTTGCTTCCACCATTGTAAGCACATAGCGCTTGCCTTGGCGGGTTTGTGGGAGTGTGATATAATCGATCTGCCAGGCCTCCCCATATTTATATTTTAGCCATCGCCCTCCATACCACAGAGGCTTTAACCGCTTGGCTTGTTTAATTGCAGCGCATGTTTCACATTCATGGATAACCTGTGCAATAGTGTCCATGGTCAAGTCCACCCCTCGATCACGAGCCCATCTATATGTTGCATCTCTTCCTTGATGGCCTGAGGTGTCATGGGCCCACCGAGCTATAAATAATTCACCCTTATGTTGCCAGTCCAGATCCACCTGAGCCACTTCAATCTTAGCAGCCTGATCCACCTGCTGGTTATTTTGATGTTCCTCAGTGGCCCGACTCTTGGGTACGTGAGCATCTACGTGACGTACTTTTACAATCAGGTTCTCTACCCGGGCAGCAATATCTTGCCACAATGCTGCAGCCCAGATGGGTTTGCCTCTGCGCTGCCAATTGTTCTGCTTCCATTGCTGTAACCACCCCCACAGGGCATTTGCCACCATCCATGAGTCAGTATAGAGATAGAGCACTGGCCACTTTTCTCGTTCAGCAATGTCTAAAGCCAGCTGAATGGCTTTTAGTTCTGCAAATTGGCTCGATTCACCATCTCCTTCAGCAGTTTCTACCACTTGTCGTATAGGACTCCATACAGCAGCCTTCCACCTCCGATGCTTTCCTACAATACGACAGGACCCATCAGTGAACAGTGCATACTGCTTCTCATTTTCTGGCAATTTATTGTACAGTGGGGCCTCCTCAGCACGCGTCACCTCCTCCTCTGGCGATATTCCGAAACCTTTGCTTTCTGGCCAGTCCATAATTACTTCCAAGATTCCTGGGCGATTGGGGTTTCCTATCCGAGCCCGTTGTGTGATCAGTGCAACCCACTTACTCCACGTAGCATCAGTTGCATGATGTGTAGAGGGGACACTCCCTTTGAACATCCATCCCAGCACCGGCAGTCGAGGTGCCAAGAGGAGTTGTGCTTCAGTACCAACCACTTCTGAAGCAGCTCGAACCCCTTCATATGCTGCTAATATCTCTTTCTCAGTTGGAGTATAGCGGGCCTCAGATCCTCTGTATCCCCGACTCCAAAACCCTAGGGGTCGACCTCGAGTCTCCCTGGTGCTTTTCTGCCAGAGGCTCCAGGTAGGGCCATTCTCTCCAGCTGCAGTGTAGAGCACATTTTTTACGTCTTGCCCTGCCCGAACTGGCCCAAGGGCTACTGCATGAACTATCTCCCGTTTAATTTGTTCAAAAGCTTGTCGTTGCTCAGGGCCCCATTTGAAATCATTCTTCTTCCGGGTCACTTGGTAGAGAGGGCTTACGATCAGACTGTAATTTGGAATATGCATTCTCCAAAAACCCACAACGCCTAAGAAAGCTTGTGTTTCCTTTTTGCTAGTTGGTGGAGACATGGCTGTTATTTTGTTAATCACATCCATTGGGATCTGACGACGTCCATCTTGCCATTTTATTCCTAAAAACTGGATCTCCTGTGCAGGTCCCTTGACCTTACTTTGTTTTATGGCAAAACCGGCTTTCAGGAGGATCTGGACTATTTTCTTCCCTTTCTCAAAAACTTCCTCTGCTGTATTGCCCCACACGATAATGTCATCAATGTATTGCAGATGTTCTGGAGCTTCGCCCTGTTCCAGTGCAGTCTGAATCAGTCCATGGCAAATGGTAGGGCTGTGTTTCCACCCCTGGGGCAGTCGATTCCAGGTGTACTGAACACCCCTCCAGGTGAAAGCAAACTGTGGCCTGCACTCTGCTGCCAAAGGGATTGAGAAAAACGCATTAGCAATATCAATTGTAGCATACCATTTGGCTGCTTTTGACTCCAGTTCGTATTGAAGTTCCAGCATGTCCGGCACAGCAGCACTCAGGGGCGGCGTGACTTCATTCAAGCCACGATAGTCTACTGTTAGTCTCCACTCTCCATTAGACTTTCTCACTGGCCATATAGGACTGTTAAAAGGTGAGCGAGTCTTACTGATCACTCCTTGGCTCTCCAGTCGACGAATCAGCTCATGGATGGGAATCAGGGAGTCTCGGTTGGTACGATATTGCCTCCGGTGCACCGTTGTGGTAGCAATTGGCACCCGTTGTTCTTCAACCCTCAGCAACCCCACAACAGAAGGGTCCTCTGAGAGACCAGGCAAGGTAGATAGCTGTTTAATTTCCTCCGTCTCCAAGGCAGCTATACCAAAAGCCCACCGGTACCCTTTTGGGTCCTTGAAATACCCTCTCCTGAGGTAGTCTATGCCAAGGATGCACGGAGCCTCAGGGCCAGTCACAATGGGGTGCTTTTGCCACTCATTCCCAGTTAGGCTCACTTCAGCCTCCAAGACAGTCAGCTGTTGGGATCCCCCTGTCACTCCACAAATACAGATGGGTTCTGCCCCGATATAGCTTGATGGCATTAGGGTACACTGTGCACCGGTGTCTACTAGAGCCTTATACTCCTGTGGGTCTGATGTGCCAGGCCATCGAATCCACACAGTCCAGTAAACCCGGTTGTCCCTTTCCTCCACCTGGCTGGAGGCAGGGCCCCCCTAATTCTGGTCATAATATTCATTACCCATTTCTTGTATATACGAGTCAGGAGTTTCTTCATTAAAATCAGAAGTAAGATCAGCCCTTTTACTCTGTCTGGGGAATTGTCCACTGGAAACTGGAGCAGCAATTTTCCTGGAAGAACCCCCTTTGGTGATTGTTTTTCCTTGCAACTCACGTACCCGTGCCTCTAGGGTTGAGGTAGGTTTTCCATCCCACTTCCTCATGTCCTCTCCGTGGTCACGCAGGAAAAACCATAGAGTGCCCCGTGGTGTGTACCCTCTATATCCTCTCTCTTGAGCAGAAGAACGCTGACTCCTAATAGCTGAGACACTGGTCCGTATAGGTGGGGAGTAGGACATATCTTCTTTGAACCGTTGGAACTCCTGGGACAGTTTCTCCACAGCTGAGACAAGGGAGGAAGAGATACTTTCTTCATATTCCCGGAGGTTACTAGCAGCTTCATTCACTGTTGGACCGTCTCCGTCTTTCCAGGTCAGTATTGCCAATGAGTTGGCACACGACGGTGGTGCGTTTCGTACCAACTTCCGCCACATAGGTCTTGTGCACTGGACCTCATCTGGATCTATGGGTGACCGCACGTCGTTCAGGTCACTATAAATCACTTCCAGCACAGCTAATTCCCTCAGGTACTGGATGCCTTTTTCCATGGTGGTCCATTTCCCAGGGCGATATACAACATCTTCCTTGAAAGGATATCTTTCTTTTATAGCTGACAGGAGTCGCCTCCAGAGGCTGCGGGCTGGTTCCCCTTTTCCAATTGCTTTGTCAATGCCCCTTCCCTAGAAATAGATCCCAGCTGCTTGGCTTCCTTACCCTCCAATTCCAGGCTACTGGCCCCACTATCCCAGCATCGGAGCAGCCAGGTGACAATGTGCTCCCCTGGACGACGGCTGAAATCTTTTCGCATATCTCGCAGCTCACTTAGGGATAGGGATCGGGTGGTTTCTGTCTCATTTACGAGTTCTTCCTCTTCCTCTCCCTGTGATAGCCCTGCTCTTTCATCTTCCCTTTCTAAACGAGTTGACTTTCGCTTCCAGGATTTCTTTTTATGTATAGGGGCGACTGATACTGACACGGGTTCGTTCCCTGTTTGAACCGCAATGCTTGTAACGGAGTTATCCGGAGCAGCTGCAACTGCAGTGCCTGTCGCAGGGGTAGTCGGAACAGCCGTAGTGCCTGTCGCAGGGGTAGCCGGAATAGTCGCAGTGCCTGTCGCAGGGGGGGCTGGAGCAGCCGTAGTGCCTGTCGCAGGGGTAATCGGGACAGCCGCAGCGCCTGTCGCAGGGGTAATCGGGACAGCCGCAGTGCTTGTCGCAGGGGTAATCGGGACAGCCGCAGCGCCTGTCGCAGGGGTAGTCGGAACAGCCGCAGTGCCTGTCGCAGGGGTAGCCGGAATAGTCGCAGTGCCTGTCGCAGGGGGGACTGGAGCAGCTGCAGTGCCTGGCATTTTGCCACCGGATCCTTGAGGGTACTGAATAGTGTTGAACAGGGCTCGGTAGGCATGGGCCAGACCCCAGCACATGGCAGTGATTTGTGTCTCCCTAGAATTGCCAGGGTGACAGCATACTTTTTCCAAATAGTCTACTAATTTTTCAGGATTCTGCACTTGTTCAGGGGTGAAGTTCCAAAACACTGGAGGTGCCCACCGTCCTAGGCATTTGCCCATGCTATCCCACACACCCTGCCACTCATAACTATCCAGCCTTGGGGCAGATCTCTGAATTATGTTCTTAAATTGCTTACTAACCTTGGACAAGATCGAAACAATATTCCCAAGCAATACCAATAGAAGTATCTTAACTACCCAAGGTTGTTCAAAATACTGAAAAGTTATTGTAATGAAGGAGGAAGCATTGTAGAAGAAAGTAGTGAAGGTACAATTCTGCATTTCCTCCATAAAAAACCTCTCAGAGGCAGAGGTATAATTGCGAATTGTCTCCATAAGCTGATACCCGACATACAATAACGGTTTCAGTACAGCACTTAGATACCAAAATAAACCCAAGGTCACTGTTTTAATAACAAATCTCACAGGCAAAACATCACCAATTAAAGCAGAGCACAGCAAACTGCAAAAACCAACACCGATCTTTAACATGTACAGCAAAAAAATGAGCATGGTGCAGATCAGGTAAACCAATGCTAGGAACAGATGGATCAATATCACGTCCCACAACTACTAACAGATCTGAATTCCTTAATACACTCTGGTTAATCTGTTATTATCTCAACCCTTCGAGCCCCACGTTGGGCGCCAAAAAGGACTGTCGTGGTTTAGCCCCAGCTGGCAACTAAGCACCACACAGCCGCTCTCTCACTCCCCCCCCAGTGGGATGGGGGAGAGAATCGGAAGAGCAAAAGTAAGAAAACTCGTGGGTTGAGACAAGAACAGTTTAATAATTGGAACAAAATAATAATAATAATAATAATAATAATAATGAATTATACTGAGAAGGAATACAATGAGAGAGAAAGAGGAACAAAACCCAAGGGAGGGAAACAAAAGGGAAAGGGAAAAAAAAAAAATAATAAAATAAAATAAAATTATACAACCGCTCACCACCCGCCGACCGACGCCCAGCCAGTCCCCGAGCGGCGATCGCAACCCCCCGGCCAACTCCCCCAGTTTATATACTGGGCATGACATCATATGGTATGGAATAGCCCTTTGGTCAGTTTGGATCAACTATCCTGGATGTGCCCCCTCCCATTTCTTGGGCGCCTGGCAGAGCATGAGAAGCTGGGGAAAAAAAAACAAAAAAAAGGTCCTTGACCAATGTAAATACCGCTTAGCGACAGCCAAAACATCAGCGTGTTATCAATATCATTCTCATACTAAAATCCAAAGCACTGCACTATACCAGCTACTAGGAAGAAAATTAACTCTATCCCAGCCGAAACCAGGACACCGACCAATGCCCAGTGTGTTATCACTGTGTGTTAACAGTGTGTTAATCAGCGTGTTATCAACATTATTCTCATCCTAAATCCAAAACACAGCACTATACCAGCTACTAGGAAGAAAATTAACTCTATCCCAGCCAAAACCAGGACAGAAGGCAAAAGCCGGTTTGTGGTAAAATGGGTGAATCTCAGCAATAATCAGGTTCACTGCAGCGGGATGTGCCCAGCAGTTTTGGGGCTTTTTGATTAATAAGTCTGCTTACCTTGGAGTTTTTGCAAGTGGTGGTAAATTAGTTTCACACCATCTTTGCTGTATGAGGACAGACTGCGTGTGCATCTATTTATTAGCCACATAATGAATGTCAGAAAAGCAGAATTCAAATTCATGCTGCAGCCAATTAAAACTAGACCAGAAGAAGTGCCAGGGGACTGTGGAGCAGCAGCAGCTCCCTGCTAGTTACTGGTGAAACCTTTCACCCACAGCCTATGCTTTCAACTACAGACCCACTCACAACCCCACTCACAAGTTCCCAAAGCAAAGAAACCTTACACTGAGCGTTTCCCCACTGCGCTTCACCAAGGGCTTAATTTGCAGTGCTGCACTTGGAGAAAGTACAAACCACAGTGCAGTTGAAGCGCAAGATTGTTTCTGGACAAGACAGGCCCAGCCCATGAGCGCTTCCTGCTGGCTCGGATGCTCAGCCCTGGGAGAGAAATCCTGTAAAAATCAGTTTGTGTTGAGACAAAAACAACTCTACCCCCCCAATGCCTTTCTAAAATACTTTACAGTCAACATGTTCAGAAATAAACCAGAGGGTGTCTCTAGCTTCTCGTACCTGATGTAACCCCTCGTCACCTCCCTGGATCACCATTCACCTTCACTTTCATGCTTAATACTTGTGAGCAGGTTCCGGTTTTGAAACAGTGAATTACTGGGAGACAGAAAGCCTTTCCCTAGTCAAGAAATCAAATATTCATATGCCACAGCTATATTACAGTTTGCTTCACACAAAGCTAATAACCCCTCAATGTAAGTTACACATGCAAGCTTCCAATATTACCTTTTCTTGCCCCATCCTGAGGCACCATAACTGTGACCCCAAAGGGGTCAAATATTCTAGTTGCTCCAAAATGTTTGGAAGTTAACTCACAAGGGGTGCTGGGGTCTTTGCGCTTCACGCTGGAACTTTTCCCTTGGAGAGGCTAAAAGGTTCAGGGACTGACAAGAATGGGATTGCAGAACTGAACAGCAGCAAAGATGAACTAATCAGTGAAGACAACACAGGAAGAAGTAATCTTTTTAAGACTGCTTTAATCAAAATGAAAGATCTTCCCTGCTCCAGACATAATGGTTGATCAATATAGCATTGTGCATTTGGATCACATTAGGGTGAAGGAGGGAACTGCTATGGAGTAAACGTCTCTTTCCCTATGGACATTCTGTATCGGCATCTCTTCTTTTACAACTATATTTTGCAATGGTTCAACCTGCGTTGCACAGGTTGCTTTTCTGAGGAAGGAAATAGCAGTGGACAAAAACCAGTACAGAAGCATCCAGGGGAACCAAGGTACTTATAATTTCAGATTTTGTGCCCCTGCATTATGATTCAATACTTCCCAGGAGACAGGCTTGTGATGCCTTACCCTGTAGCACAGGAGCAGTGATGTCTCATGCTCAGCGACAGCTGCAAAAGTAAAATTTGCATCTCTTTCATTAACAGCAGCCAAGAAGAATTATGTACAAATGGATAAAGGCACCCTAAGTCTGGTATTGGAGGCTAATATGTCATTACTGTTTGCCTATATAGTCTCCTACCTCCATAAAAGACCATCATACCCTGACATATATATCCAGCCCCAGCAAAAGTTTTTCCCTGTTTGTAATGCTGGGCATTGCTCCTTGGTAGGTGGTAATAGGAAGTGAAATAAGTGAGTATTAACACCAGGGCAATGTAAAGAGGGCAGCCAGAAATAACACTTGAAGGCTGCTGAGAAAGGATAGAGAGCAGAGGATGAGAGCTGCCTTTCTCCAGGCTACTGTTGGGAGGAAGAGGGCGTTACTCATTGCCTCAGAGACACCTCAACAGAAGTGTTGCTTTGTCTATTCCCTGTGAAATTTTAAAATTTCCCTTGCACAGGAATGAGCACCAGGTTTTGGGTGGACCATGGTGGTGCCGAGGGTTTCCCCCAGTACAAGGATTTCCATCTCTGGCCTGTCCTAACTGAAATGGAGGCCCAGAGAGTTCACCATGAGACAAGAGCAAAACCACAAGAGATCTGGCATCTACCCATGCACACCCGTGAGGCCAAGGCTCTTACCCAGGACTCTAGGCAGATGCTCCAGGGGAAAAGGAATGCTCTTTTTTTATCATCTGCAATAATAATGTTTTCACCCCAATCTCCATACCTTTCAAGAGTACTTTTGCTATAAGAGCACGGGCCCTCTCTGGTCCTGCTCTATTCCCACAACTTCTCTGCCAGTTTAAGGACCCTGATGAGTGGCCTCAGATGCAGTCCCTTGCTGGAGCCACCAGCAGCAGGCCTGGGACGAGGATAGTCCGCATGGTCTCACCAGGTTCACCAGCATGACATGATGCCAGGTCTGCCAGAGGAAGGAGGGGGTGAATGACACAAGAGGCCCTTGTCTCGGGGATGTTCATACAGCAGCTGAACAATGAAGTTAGCACGTCGCTGCAGAACTGTGGGGAGCATTTTATGCACTGTCCATATGAAAATGATATTGCTATGTTTACCCAAGCCAAAGCTTGTTTTCATTAAAAAATTCTCCTCATGTCACCACTTTTGGGGTGCACAGGGGAGGCATTTAGCAACCTGGAAACCCATAGAGGTCATGAGAGCATCCCTTAGTGACTGCCATGCACTTACTGTAGCTGGCAGGAAGACCTGAGAGAATAACTACCTCTTTATGAATCCCTTGTTTAAGAGCTGACAGCCTGCTTGGTACTATATGGAAAGTACAAGAAAGGCAGTCTTTTCTCCAAAAGGCTTACAAATTAAGTGCCCGGGTTTTTTCTCAGTGTGTTTCTCCATTGAGGCATGCAAAAGCAGGACTAGGGTCAGTACCAGTGTAGAAAAAGCACAAGCTGTGCTGAAAAACCCCAGAGCATGGAAGAATCCTGTTTTTCCATCTGTAACCACATCTCCTTGGCGTGGCAGCCTCATGGGGTGGCCCCATCCCTAGAGAAATCCGCTATTTCCTGGGTTTGACTGAGCTGGAAGCAACAAAGTTTTGTGCTCTGCGTGTTTTGTTGCTCCTGATGTGGGCCCAGAATAGGAATTGTGGCTATACATGAAAATAGTTGACATTTAAAATCAAACTTCCTGAAAGTCAGCAGTAATTAGAAGTTGGGGTTGAAAATGCAGGTTTAGGTGAATGAAAACGTGTTTCCTCTCATCTCAGCGAGAACTTCACCTGAGTAAGCCCTCTGTAAGGGGCCAAGGGTGGGATAACGTGTCCGAATTTGCCTCTCCTGGGTGGTGAGACTGAGAGAACCGAGTTCAGCTGGGAGGAAAAGAGCCTAAAGGGGGATATAATTGCTGTTTCCAGGTACCTAATGGGGGGTTACAGAGAAGATGGAGCCAGAGTCTTTTCCAAGATGTAAAGGCCAAGGGACACAATTTGCAACAAGGGAAATTCTGATAAGATATTAGAAAATAGTTGCTTATCATGACAGTAGTTATGCTGAAACAAGCTGTTCAGGGATGCTGTGGAGTCCTCGGAGATATACAAAACCTGACTGGGTAAGGCCATGAACAACCTCATCTAATTTTGGAGTCAACTCTGTTTTGAGCAGGGAGTTGGATTAGAGATATTCCAATCTATGAGACTAATAAAATAATCTATGAGGTAAATTGATAAGTTATGATAAATTATTCTATGAGATCTTTAGTGACTGCCATGCACTTACTGTAGCTGGCAGGAAGACCTGAGAGAATAACTACAAATAAAATCCCACACAGGCCCGTAGCTTGATGGCTTGCAGATTCAGCTTAGTCAGGAGTGCATTAATAAATAAACATTGCCGAGGGCTGGGAGACCGCCTGACAACCCATCTGAGGGTCACCCCGGAGCTCTGCAGTCCACATGTGATGTCCAGCCATGGGGAATATACAGTCATGGCCAAGCTCCCGGGGAGGAAATGGCTTTGGTGGGAGCAGAGGGAAGTACGGTGGAACAAGGGGAAAAGCTCCCTCCACTGGTGCCCTCTCGGGTCTCAGTCCCCATAAATATTTGCAGCTACACATCACCACACAAATGGTGTCTTTGTCCTGGGACAGCAAGGAGACCGGATACCTGTCCCCTTCCATGGGCCTTCACCCCAGGAGGAGCCACATGCCGTACCTGGGACCACCAGCCCCTCGTGCACTCCGCTGTGTTTTGTGCAAACTTCCCAGAGCAGCAACACACAGGCTTCCCATAGCACACAGGAATGGAGATTTTCACTGACAAGTTTGCTTTGCTCAGTTATCGTTTCCATTGATGCTTTCACAGATCTGAAGTTACAGATCTGTATTTTTGTCCTGTCAAGTGCAGTGGCCCATATTAACCTTTTTCATGCAAATCAATCAGCTACTTATTTCCCTCCGCATGTTCTGCCTTCAACAACAGATTGATAATGAGGACAGTTAGACAGTCAGAAACCATATGATTAGGCCTTCACCTCCGAGGGCACTGTAGTATCTGGTCCACTTTCCTTTATCTCTGTGTTTAAGGATTGCCTTTCTCAAGGATAAAGAAAAAGGAAAGGAGAGGGAGGGGAAAAGAGAGAGGACTGTTTTCCTGAAATCTGGCCCATTGCAAAGTTTTTATGCTTAGGCTCAGCTGTAGAAGTAATTTCTGGTACTCATACCCAAGACTACAGTTGCAGATAATTGCTTGCTTTAGGCTTGGCTACTACGTCTTAATGATCACCCAAACTGTGTCGTGCCATGGGGCCACGGTGCCTTGCATCTGTTGGCTGGACATGCTTGAGCACACACACTTTGGGAGTGTCGTATTTTAAATACGCCTTTGTCTCCAGAAAGGCAAAAAGTAAATTGCCTGACATGGCAACAAATCCAAATCCTCAGAAAGAAAATTTTTGGAGGCATAAGTGTCAGAGGGCAGAGAGAAGGTTAATGAAATGTGTGAGGCAACAGAAAGAATTTTCTAATTTTCCCCAGTGATAGCTGGTCATTTGCACTGAAGCAAGCAAAAAATTTCAAAATTAATAAAGCATTAGATACCAGACATTAAGTGAGAATTACAGTGTTGGGGCGGAGTTGACTGGAGAATGAAATATAAGACAAGTTAACCATCTGATTGCTATCAGGGCAGAACACTGATTCATCACAAGATTTCTCTCTGCAGCACTGCCCCTTTTGTTCATGTGTTGTCTAATTCAGCACTTTTATCCATGGGAAAGCAGTCTCATACTCTCATTATTGTTATTTTAATGCACAGACTTGCACTCCTCTGGCAAAGGTGGGAAGGGCAAAGAAAGCCCACCTATGTCTGCATAATCTGGCATGATGCCTTTGTGCCAGCACAGGTGATGCATTGCCCCAGCAGTCCTTGCTGCTCATGGCTTGTGTCTCCAGTAATGCCTACCGATCCCGAGGGCAGGTGCTGACCAGGGAATGGCACCTGAACTAAATGTTCGGGGATGGGCCAGGCTGTGCCAGGGTACGGCAGCTGCCTACCCAATGTGGGCAATGCAAGACATCTCCTCTCCTGCCACTCGTTGCTGTAGCCCCGCCACAGGCCTGTGCATTTACTGACTGGCAGCAGCACCCACAGCCCAGATCCCACAGCCTGGCACAGCCAAACACTTCCAGCACGTTCAAAGCGGGGCATATATTTTAAGCACTTCACTGAACCAAGACCCACATGCCCATAGTAAATGTGATCCCTTTACAGCCTGCACCTCATCAGAGCAGCACACCTGATCCCATGTACTGCAAATCATTTCACCTACAGAATTTTTTTTAATGTATTTAACTGGTTCAGATTACTAGCCATATAATTAGCCAATAAATTCTCCTTCCTTTGTCCTGAAAGTTTGTCCATCCCAGAATGTGATTCTCTAACAAGGAGGTGATTTTCAAGATATTAGTCAACAATGAAATATCCATTTCAACTGGAGATTTAGTAGCTTAACTAGGTAATCATCTGGTAACTGATGTTATTATCGATGTATATGATATAAGATGTTTCCTTGGCCATGCAAATGAAAGGAATGTGTGAGAGTACTCACACGTGCTTTAAAACAGAAATTCAAATTGTAACCAAATTGTAAATCGAATTGTAAAGAAATTGTAGCTGGGGGGAGCAGGTTTCTTTTCCCCTCTCCCCATTCTGTCACTCAGGGTAGATGATGAAAAATTATTCTATGAGATCTTTAGACTCCTAGTGATGATCTTAATTTGCAGAGATGAAAATAAATCAGCAAGGTATTACAGAATATGGGAAAACATGTTTGATCAGACTCTTCTCAGGTAAAGGCTTAAGAGAAGTTTGTTTTACCTCTAGAATACTGTCCTGGTTTCAGCTGGGATAGAGTTAATTTTCTTCCTAGTAGCTGGTATAGTGCTGTAGTTTGCATTTAGGATGAGAATAATGTTGAGAACAAACTGATGTTTTGGCTGTTGCTAAGTGGTGTTTACACTGGTCAAGGACTTTTCAGCTTCCCCTGCTCTACCAGGTGCAGAAGAAGCTGGGAGGGGGCACAGCCAGGACAGCTGACCCCAACTGCCCAAAGGGCTATTCCAGACCATATGGTGTCATGCCGAGTACATAAACTGGGGGAGTTGGCCGGGGGGCAGGGATCGCTGCTTGGGGACTGGCTGGGCGTCGGTCAGCGGGTGGTGAGTGGTCGTATCATTTTTTTAATGTTTTTTTTTCTTTTTTCCCTCCCTTGGGTTTTGTTCCTCTCTCTCTCTCTTGTTGTTTTCCTTCTCATTAAAATTCATTATTATTATTACTATTATTTTGTTCCAATTATTAAACTGTTCTTATCTCAACCCTCGAGTTTTTCTTACTTTTGCTCTTCTGATCCTCTCCTCCATCCCACCTGGGGGGAGTGAGCGAGCGGCTGCGTGATTCTTAGCTGCCAGCTGGGGCTAAACCACGACAGTCCTTTTTGGCGCCCAACGTGGGGCACGAAGGATTTGAGATAATAAAAGATTAACCAGAGCGTATTAAGGAATTTAGATCTGTTAGCAGTTGCGGGCCATGATATTGATTGATCTGTTCTCGATATTGGTTTACCTGATCTGCACCATGCTCATTTTTTTGCTGTACATGTTAAAGATCGGTGTTGGTTTTTGCAGTTTGCTGTGCTCTGCTTTAATTGGTGATGTTTTGCCTGTGAGATTTGTTATTAAAACAGTGACCTTGGGTTTATTTTGGTGTCTAAGTGCTGTACTGAAACCCTTATTGTATGTCGGGTATCATCACCTTATGGAGACAATTCCCAATTATACCTCTTCCTCTGAGAGGTTTTTTATGGAGTAAATGCAGAATTGTACCTTCACTACTTTCTTCTATAATGATTCCTCCTTCATTACAGTAACTTTTTAGTATCTTGAACATCCTTGGGTAGTTAAGATACTTCTATTGGTATTGCTTGGGAATACTGTTTCGATCTTGTCCAAGATTAGTAAGCAATTTAAGAATATCATCCAGAGATCTGCCCCAAGGCCGGATAGTTATGAGTGGCAGGGTGTGTGGGATAGCATGGGCAAATGCCTAGGACGGTGGGCACCTCCAGTGTTTTGGAACTTCACCCCTGAACAAGTGCAGAATCCTGAAAAATTAGTAGAATATTTGGAAAAAGTATGTATGTCGTCACCCTGGCAATTCTAGGGAGACACAAATCCCTGCAATGTGCTGGGGCCTGGCCCATGCCTACCGAGCCCTGTTCAACACTATTCAGAACCCTCAAGGATCTGGTGACAAAATGACAGGCACTGAGGCTGTTCCGGTTACCCCTGCAACAGGCACTGCGGCTGCTCCAGCCTCCCCTGCGACAGGCACTGCAGCTGCTCTGGACAACTCTGTTACAAGCGCTGTGGTCACACCAGCCCCCCCTGCGACAGATGATGCGGTTCAACCAGGGAACCAACCCGTGTCAGTATCAGTCGCCCCTATACATAAGAAATCCTGGAAGCGAAAGTCAGCTCATTTAGAAAGGGAAGATGAAAGAGCAGGGCCATCACAGGGAGGGGAAGAGGAAGAGGAAGAGGAAGAGGAAGAGGAAGAGGAAGAGGAAGAGCTCTTAAACAAGACGGAAACCACCCGATCCCTATCCCTGAGTGAGCTGCGAGATATGCGGAAAGATTTCAGCCGTCATCCAGGCGAGCATGTTGTCACCTGGCTGCTCTGGTGCTGGGATAACAGGGCCAGTAGCCTGGAATTAGAGGGTAAGTAAGCCAAGCAGCTGGGATCCTTTTCTAGGGAAGGGGGCATTCACAAAGCGATTGGAAAAGGGGCACCAGCCCGCAGCCTCTCGAGGCGACTCCTGTCAGCTATGAAGGAAAGAGATCCCTTCAAGGAAGATGTTGTATATCGCCCTGGGAAATGGACCACCATGGAGAAAGGTATCCGGTACCTGAGGGAATTAGCTGTGCTGGAGGTGATTTATGGTGACCTGGACGACGTGCGGTCACCCACAGATCCAGACGAGGTCCAGTGCACAAGACCTATGTGGTGGAAGTTGGTACGGAATGCACCGCCGTCGTGTGCCAACTCATTGGCAATACTGACCTGGAGAGACGGAGATGGTCCAATGGTGAATGAAGCTGCTAGTAACCTCCGGGAATACGAAGAAAGTATCTCTTCCCCCCTTGTCTCAGCTGTGGAGAAACTGTCCCAGGAGGTCGAATGGTTCAAAGAAGATATGTCCTACGCACCACCTGTATGGACCAGTATCTCAGCTATTAGGAGTCAGCGTTCCTCTGCTCAAGGGAGAGGATATAGAGGGTACACACCATGGGGCACCCTATGGTTTTACCTGCGTGACCACGGAGAGGGCATGAGGAAGTGGGATGTAAAACCTACCTCGACCCTAGAGGCACGGGTACGTGAGTTGCAAGGAAAAACAATCACACAAGGGGGTTCTTCCAGGAAAATTGCTGCTCCGGTTTCCAGTGAGCAGTTCCCCAGACAGAGTAAAAGGGCTGATCTTACTCTTGATTATAATGAAGGAGCTCCTGACTCGTATATACAATAAATGGGTAATGAATATTGTGACCAGGATTAGGGGGGCCCTGCCTCCAGCCAGGTGGAGGAAAGGGACAACCGGGTTTACTGGACTGTGTGGATTCGATGGCCTGGCACATCAGACCCACAGGAGTATAAGGCTCTAGGAGACACCGGTGCACAGTGTACCCTAATGCCATCCAGCTACATAGGGGCAGAACCCATCTGTATTTCTGGGGTGACAGGGGGATCCCAACAGCTGACTGTATTGGAGGCTGAAGTGAGCCTAACTGGGAAGGAGTGGCAAAAGCACCCCATTGTGACTGGCCCAGAGGCTCCGTGCATCCCTGGCATAGACTACCTCAGGAGAGGGTATTCCAAGGACCCAAAAGGGTGCCGGTGGGCTTTTGGTATAGCTGCCTTGGAGATGGAGGAAATGAAACAGCTGTCTACCTTGCCTGGTCTCTCGGAGGACCCTTCTGTTGTGGGGTTGCTGAGGGTTGAAGAACAGCAGGTGCCCATTGCTACCACAGCAGTGCACTGGAGGCAATATCGCACCAACCGAGACTCCCTGATTCCCATCCATAAACTGATTTGTCAACTGGAGAGCCAAGGAGTGATCAGCAAGACTCGTTCACCTTTTAACAGTCCCTTATGGCCAGTGCAAAAGTCTAATGGAGAGTGGAGACGAACAGTAGACTATCGTGGCCTGAATGAAGTCACGCCGCCGCTGAGTGCTGCCGTGCCGGACATGCTGGAACTGCAATACGAACTGGAGTCAAAAGCAGCCAAATGGTATGCTACAATTGATATCGCTAATGCGTTCTTCTCAATCCCTTTGGCAGCAGAGTGCAGGCCACAGTTTGCTTTCACTTGGAGGGGCGTTCAGTACACCTGGAATCGACTGCCCCAGGGGTGGAAACACAGCCCCACCATTTGCCATGGACTGATCCAGACAGCCCTGGAACAGGGCGAAGCTCCAGAACATCTGCAATACATTGATGACATCATAGTTTGGGGCAATACAGCAGAAGAAGTTTTTGAGAAAGGGAAGAAAATAGTCCAAATCCTCCTGAAAGCCGGTTTTGCCATAAAACAAAGTAAGGTCAAGGGAACTGCACAGGAGATCCAGTTTTTAGGAATAAAATGGCAAGATGGACGTCGTCACATCCCAATGGATGTGATTAACAAAATAACAGCCATGTCTCCACCAACTAGCAAAAAGGAAACACAAGCTTCTTAGGCATTGTCGTTTTTTGGAGAATGCATATCCCAAACTACAGTCTGATCGTAAGCCCTCTCTACCGAGTGACCCGGAAGAAGAACGATTTCAAATGGGGCCCTGAGCAACGACAAGCCTTTGAACAAATTAAAGGGGAGCTAGTTCATGCGGTAGCCCTTGGGCCAGTCCGGGCAGGGCAAGATGTCAAAAATGTGCTCTACACCGCAGCCGGGGAGAATGGCCCTACCTGGAGCCTCTGGCAGAAAGCACCAGGGGAGACTCGAGGTCGACCCCTTGGGTTTTGGAGTCGGGGATACAGAGGAACTGAGGCCTGCTATACTCCAACTGAAAAAGAGATATTGGCAGCATATGAAGGGGTTCGAGATGCTTTGGCAGCGGTTGGCACTGAAGCACAGCTCCTGGCACCCCGACTGCTGGTGCTGGGCTGGATGTTCAAAGGGAGGGTCCCCTCTACACATCATGCAACTGATGCTACGTGGAGTAAGTGGGTTGCACTGATCACACAACGGGCTCGGATAGGAAACCCCAATCGTCCAGGGATCTTGGAAGCAATTATGGACTGGCCAGAAGGCAAAGATTTTGGAATATCGCCAGAGGAGGAGGTGACACGTGCTGAGGAGGCCCCACTGTACAATAATCTACCAGAAAATGAGAAGCAATATGCCCTGTTCACTGAGGGGTCCTGTCGTATTGTGGGAAAGCATCGCAGATGGAAAGCTGCTGTATGGAGTCTTATACAAGTGGTAGAAACTGCAGAAGGAGAAGGTGAATCGAGCCACTTTGCAGAAGTAAAGGCCATCCAGCTGGCTTTAGAGATTGCTGAACGAGAAAAGTGGCCAGTGCTCTATCTCTACACTGACTCATGGATGGTGGCCAATGCCCTGTGGGGGTGGTTGCAGCAATGGAAGCAGAGGAACTGGCAGCGCAGAGGCAAACCCATCTGGGCTGCAGCACTGTGGCAAGATATTGCTGCCCGGGTAGAGAACCTGGTTGTAAAAGTACGTCGCGTAGATGCTCACGTACCCAAGAGTCGGGCCACTGAGGAACATCAAAACAACCAGCAGGTGGATCAGGCTGCTGAGATTGAAGTGGCTCAGGTGGATCTGGACTGGCAACATAAGGGTGAATTATTTATAGCTCAGTGGGCCCATGACACCTCAGGCCATCAAGGAAGAGATGCAACATATAGATGGGCTTGTGATCGAGGGGTGGACTTGACCATGGTCACTATTGCACAGGTTATCCATGAATGTGAAACATGCGCTGCCATCCAGCAAGCCAAGCGGTTAAAGCCTCTGTGGTATGGAGGGCGATGGCTGAAATATAAATATGGGGAGGCCTGGCAGATCGATTATATCACACTGCCACAAACCCGCCAAGGCAAGCGCCATGTGCTTACAATGGTGGAAGCAACCACCGCATGGCTGGAAACATATCCTGTGCCCCATGCCACCACCTGGAACACTATCCTGGGCCTTGAAAAGCAAGTCCTGTGGCGACATGGCACCCCAGAGAGAATTGAGTCAGACAACGGGACTCATTTTCGAAACAACCTCATAGACGCCTGGGCCAAAGAGCATGGCACTGAGTGGGTGTATCACATCCCCTATCATGCACCAGCCTCCGGGAAAATCGAAGGATACAATGGGCTGTTAAAGACTACACTGCGAGCAATGGGTGCTGGGACATTCAGACATTGGGATACACATTTAGCAAAGGCCACCTGGGTAGTCAACACTAGGGGATCTGCCAATCGAGCTGGCCCTGCCCAATCAAGACTTTTACGCACTGTCGAAGGGGATAAGGTCCCTGTAGTGCACATAAAAAACATGCTGGGGCAGACAGTCTGGGTTACTCCTGCCTCGGGCAAAGGCAAGCCCATTCGTGGGATTGCTTTTGCTGAAGGACCTGGGTGCACTTGGTGGGTAATGCGAAAGGATGGGGAAGTCCCCTGTGTACCTGAAGGGGAACCAGAACTGGCTTCAGCATGCAACAATCCACCACCACACACCATGTCTCCTGCCCTGAAGGACTGTTATGACAGATGGAGCCCAAAGTCATGGACTAAATGAAATTAACAAACATTTTAGAAGGATGGCCCATAGACCAAGGGAATGATAGCTGTGTATATATATATATATATCTCTATATATATCAAGAGACAAGAAAAGTGCTGGTGATTAATTGTATTGGAAAGGGTAGAACCTGGGCATGACGTAAATGGTATAAAATAAGGGGTGGATACTGTCCTGGTTTCGGCTGGGATAGAGTTAATTTTCTTCCTAGCAGCTGGTATAGTGCTGTGGTTTGGATTTAGGATGAGAATAATGTTGATAACACACTGATGTTTTGGCTGTTGCTAAGCGGTGTTTACACTGGTCAAGGGCTTTTCAGCTTCCCCTGCTCTGCCGGGTGCACAAGAAATGGGAGGGGGCACAGCCAGGACCAGCTGACCCCAACTGGCCAAAGGGCTATTCCATACCATATGGCGTCATGCTCAGTATAGAAACTGGGGGAGTTGGCCGGGGGGTAGCGATCGCTGCTCGGGGACGGGCTGGGCTTCAGACGGCAGGTGGTGAGCAGTTGTATCACCTGTTTTTTCCTGGGTTTTGTTCCTCTCTCACTCTCTTGTTGTTTTCCTTCTCATTACAATTTATTATTATTTGTTGTTGTTGTTCCAATTATTAAACTGTTCTTATTTCAACCCACAAGTTTTCTCACTTTTGCTCTTCCGATTCTCTCCCCCATCCCACCAGGGGGGAGGGAGAGCGAGCGGCTGTGTGGTACTGAATTGCCGACCGGGGCTAAACCAAAACAGTCCTTTTTTGGCGCCCAACATGGGGCTCGAAGGGTTTGAGATAATAACAGATTAACCAGAGCGTATTAAGGAATTTACATCTGTTAAGATTTGCGGGCCACGATATTGATTCGTCTGTTCTCGATATTGGTTTACCTGATCTGCACCATACTCATTTTTTGATAAACACGTTAAAAGTTGGTGTTGGTTTTTGCAGTTTGCTGTGCTCTGCAGTGATTAGTGATGTTTTGCCTGTGAGATTTGTTATTAAAACAGTGACCTTGGGTTTACTTTGGTATCTAAGTTTTGTACTGAAGCCATTACTGTATGTCGGGTACCACCTTATGGAGACAATTAGCGATTATACTTCTTCCTCTGAGATGTTTTTTACGGAGGAAATAGAGAACGACACCTTTGCTACCTTCTTCTATGATGTTTCCTCCTTCGTTACAATAACTTTTCAGTATCTTGAACATCCTTGGGTAGTTAAGATACATCTATTGGTATTGCTTGGGAATATTGTTTCGGTTTTGTCCAAGATTAGTAAGCAATTTAAGAATATCATCCAGAGATCTGCCCCAAGGCCGGATAGTTATGAGTGGCAGGGTGTGTGGGATAGCATGGGCAAATGCCTAAGTTATTGGGCACCTCCAGTGTTTTGGAACTTCACCCCGAACAAGTGCAGAATCCTGAAAAATTAGTAGAATATTTGGAAAAAGTATGTCGTCACCCTGCCAATTCTAGGGAGACACAAATCCCTGCAATGTGCTGGGGCCTGGCCCATGCCTACCGAGCCCTGTTCAACACTATTCAGAACCCTCAAGGATCTGGTGACAAAACGACAGACACCATGGCTACTCCAGCCCCCCCCTGCGACAAGCACCGTGGCTAGTCCAGACCCCCCTGCGACATACACAGTAGTTGCTCCAGCCCGCCCTGCAACAGGCACTGCAGTTACTCCAGCCCACACTGCGACAAGGCATTGCGGCTACGCCAACCCCCACTGTGACAGATGATGCGGTTCAGCCAGGGAACCAACCCGTGTCAGTATCAGTCGCCCCTATACACAAGAAGAAATCTTGGAAGCGAAAGTCAGCTCATTTAGAAAGGGAAGATGAAAGAGCAGGACCATCACAAGGAGAGGAGGAGGAAGAACTCGTGGATGAGATGGAAACCACCCGATCCCTATCCCTATCCCTGAGTGAGCTGCGAGATATGCGGAAATATTTCAGCTGTCGTCCAGGGAGCACATTGTCACCTGGCTGCTCCGATGCTGGGATAACGGGGCCAGTAGCCTGGAACTGGAGGGTAAGGAAGCCAAGCAGCTGGGATCCCTTTCAAGGGAAGGGGGCATTCACAAAGCGATTGGAAAAGGGGCACCAGCCCGCAGCCTCTGGAGGGGACTCCTGTCAGCTATGAAGGAAAGAGATCCCTTCAAGGAAGATGTTGTATATCACCCAGGCAAGTGGACCACCGTGGAGAAAGGTATCCAGTACCTGAGGGAATTACCCATGCTGGAGGTGATTTATGGTGACCTGGACAACAAGGAGTTATCCAAAGATCCAGATGAAGTCCAGTGCACATGACCCATGTGGCAGAAGTTTGTACGGAGCACACCAGCGTCGTGTGCCAACTCATTGGCAATACTGACCTGGAAAGGCGGAGACGGTCCAACGGTGGATGAAGCGGCTAGCCAGCTCCGGGAATATGAAGAAAGTCTCTCTTCCTCCCTTGTCTCGGCTGTGGAGAAACTGTCCCGAGAGCTCCAGCAACTCAAAGAGGATAGGTCCTACTCCCCACCTGTACGGACCAGCATCTCAGCTATTAGGAGTCAGCGTTCCTGTGCTCAAGAGAGAGGATATAGAGGGTACACACCACGGGGCACCCTATGGTTTTACCTGCGTGACCACGGAGAGGACATGAGGAAGTGGGATGGAAAACCTACCTCGACCCTAGAGGCACGGGTACGTGAGTTGCAAGGAAAAACAATCACCAAAGGGGGTTCTTCCAGGAAAATTGCTGCTCCGGTTTCCAGTGGGCAGTTCCCCAGACAGAGTAAAAGGGCTGATCTTACTCCTGATTTTAATGAAGGAGCTCCTGACTCGTATGTACAAGAAGTGGGTAATGAATACTATGACCAGGATTAGGGGCCCTGCCTCCAGCCAGGTGGAGGAAAGGGACAACCGGGTTTACTGGACTGTGTGGATTCGATGGCCTGGCACATCAGCCCCACAGGAGTATAAGGCTCTAGGAGACACCGGTGCACAGTGCACCCTAATGCCTTCAAGCTATAAAGGGGCAGAACCCATCTGTATTTCTGGGGTGACAGGGGATCCCAACAGCTGACTGTATTGGAGGCCGAAGTGAGCCTAACTGGGAAGGAGTGGCAAAAGCACCCCATTGTGACTGGCCCAGAGGCTCCGTGCATCCTTGGCATAGACTACCTCAGGAGAGGGTATTTCAAGGACCCAAAAGGGTGTCGGTGGGCTTTTGGTATAGCTGCCTTGGAGACGGAGGAAATGAAACAGCTGTCTACCTTGCCTGGTCTCTCGGAGGACCCTTCTGTTGTGGGGTTGCTGAGGGTTGAAGAACAGCAGGTGCCCATTGCTACCACAGCAGTGCACTGGAGGCAATATCGCACCAACCGAGACTCCCTGATTCCCATCCATAAGCTGATTTGTCAACTGGAGAGCCAAGGAGTGATCAGCAAGACTCGTTCACCTTTTAACAGTCCCTTATGGCCAGTGCAAAAGTCTAATGGAGAGTGGAGACGAACAGTAGACTATCGTGGCCTGAATGAAGTCACGCCGCCGCTGAGTGCTGCCGTGCCGGACATGCTGGAACTGCAATACGAACTGGAGTCAAAAGCAGCCAAATGGTATGCCACAAGTGATATCGCTAATGCGTTCTTCTCAATCCCTTTGGCGGCAGAGTGCAGGCCACAGTTTGCTTTCACATGGAGGGGCGTCCAGTACACTTGGAATTGGCTGCCCCAGGGGTGGAAACACAGCCTCACCATTTGCCATGGACTGATCCAGACGGCGCTGGAACAGGGTAAAGCTCCAGAACATCTGCAATACATTGATGACATCATCGTGTGGGGCAATACAGCAGAGGAAGTTTTTGAGAAAGGGAAGAAAATAGTCCAGATCCTCCTGAAAGCCGCTTTTGCCATAAAACAAAGTAAGGTCAAGGGACCTGCACAGGAGACGCAGTTTTTAGGAATAAAATGGCAAGATGGACGTCGTCAGATCCCAATGGATGTGATTAACAAAATAACAGCCATGTCTCCACCAACCAGCAAAAAGGAAACACAAGCTTTCTTAGGCGTTGTGGGTTTTTGGAGGATGCATATTCCAAACTACAGTCTGATCGTAAGCCCTCTCTATCGAGTGACCCAGAAGAAGAACGATTTCAAATGGGGCCCTGTGACAGTGTGCTGCCCCCGCCCCCGACCTTTATCTCCTGCAGCCCTGCTTAGGTGATAACCACCAGTGATGGTCGTAATGGATGCATCTGGTCACCATGGCTGTATCTGTCTGAAAGTGGATTCAGGAGACAGATAACAACACAATAGCCTAGGGCTATTGTGCAACGCGCCCACCGAAGAAACTAAAACCTGTGGTTGGCATGCAAATATGACTATGGGTCAATCATCTTATCCCCCATAAATAGTGGACAGCCCAGGGCCCTTTGAGCTCTCCTGCACGGCAGCGGGCTGCACGCCAGGATCTCCCCTCGAGCAGGGACGCCTCTCAAGGTTACTCCTCGAGGTTGAGAGATTCCTTGCCACAACAGATCCTCGGTAAGTGACTAATAGCATGCTAAACTTTGAAACCTTACCTAAGTGATATAAAGGATTGATTGCGCACATATAATCCTTTAGACATAAACCGTTGACCAAGTCTGGGACTAGGACTGGATCTAGCCGCACCTAGACTCCTCTCTGAGAAGGAGTTTAGGAAGCAAGGGGATCCTTTTCCGAACCTCATGACTCAACGGGAGGGTCTCCCTGACAGTTCTGTCTGACCCTGTCCTCTATGCAGTAAATAATCAAGTGTACCTCGCCATCGAATCTTGTTAAAACACTGTCGCATTGAACTTTGTTAACTCCCTATTCTGTATCAATAAACTATATTTTTACTTCTCTCTTACGAGTGAAGTGCACTCTCACTCCATCCGCGACAAATTGGCGTAGTCGGCAGGATGGCAAGTAGTATCACCGATTATTTACGGAGGCATGGAGTGAATCCGAGTCCCAAATTCTCAGCAGAATGGACTCGTGACAATTGGCATAATTGGGAAGCCATTGAAGAACACCTAAAAGTAACTAGAGGCCGCACAAAAGATGGAAAAGGGAAAGGAGTTATCTGCAAGATGCTAGGTGCCTGTTTAGAAGCTGCACATCAGGAAAGAGACAACAGAAATAAAAAGGAGCAGGACCTAGAGAAGGAAATAGAAGGTAGAAAGGCAACTGAGTTGTTACTATCTTTTAAAATTGAACAACTGCAGAAACAGTTACAGGAGGAAAAGGAAAAAAGACAAAAGTTGGGAGAAAAGGTCGAGATGATGCTTATACAGGCTCCCCGCCCCCGACATCGTACAGATTAGGAAACTAATAGTATCCCCTGAAGACTGGGATGGAGACATCTGGGGTGATCCCGATGATAGCGAGCCAGAAGATGACAACCCTTTGTTCCCCACAAATCCTCCTGAGTATGAAGCCAGACCCATTGTTAAAACAGAAAGAACTGTGGGCCCTCGGGGTGGTCATCCGCGACATACTACGCGAACCATCCCCTGGGATCCGTTGCAATTGACAAATTTGCAAGAGAGATATAGCAGAAAACCAGGTGAAACTGAAACGGAATACTTGTGGCGAGTATGCTTCAGTGGCGGTGACCGAATAATGTTGAGTGAGGATGAAGCAAGCGGCTATTGGGGTCTGGGAGTTTTCTTAAATTTAGGACCCGACCCAACAAATACACCCCATTCTATCACCAGCCGAGTAGCTTATTGGGCTGGAGGAATAGACAGCATGGAGCAAAGTGAACCCTCCATAATTCCCATTAAATCTGTAAGTGAGCTCTCTACAGCCGTCACAAAAGCTGCCTGTATACAAGCCATGCACAAACGAGGGTCCCATGATGTCCCACTGTCTGCTACAGTAGATTTCGCAATGTTAAAACCACTGATTAGAGGAGCCCCGGCAATTCTTAAATCCCACTTAGTTGCAAAACGAGATGAGATCAAGAAAGACACAGAACACAATGAGGGACTAGGTGACAACGCTCAAAATGCCCACAAGCAGCTCCCTACCTGGGCAGAATTGATGCACGACATTGTTAACTACAGCCGTGAGATGGGCTGGGAGGATGCACCAGCTGAAAAACAAAACCTGAAGCCCCGGGGAGGAGATCACAAAGTAAGACCCGTGAAACAGGGAACAGAAACGAGATCGAAGGGAAACAAATTTAAAAACCCCCAAACAGAATCTCGAGAACGGAGGAATGAATTGTGGAGGAATGCATTAGCTTTAGGCATTCCCAGAGCTGCGATTCAAGGTCAGCCTACTGGCATTATTTTGAGTCTGATTGAAGCATTCCAGAAACGAGATAACGGTGAAAGGAAGGACCATATTTCAACTCCTCCTGCGCCAGACCCCAGAAGGGGAGACAACCCCTTCCTCCCCCTTAGGGAGGAACTGCAGGGCATGAAGTCAAAAAACGAGTAGTGTCCGGAAGGCAACTGGGCCTGCCTGTCTGGAAAGTGGAGGCTTATCAGTGGATAAGTGATAACGGCCCATACATTTTAATTCCAGTTGGTCCTCAAGGACAATTGGTAAAGTTTTTAATAGATACGGGAGCACAAATCTCACTATTAACACAACAAGATGCCGAGAAGCTGGGCGTACGACCCAGACGGCAAAGAGTTAAAATTACCGGCGTGAACGGAGTGAGTGTGCAGTGCCAAACTGCCAAGGTCAATTTATGGCTCCCGGGCGAGAAGCGCATGTCGAGTACTCGCTTTGCAATTAAAGATCACCATGAAAATATTTTAGGTTTCGATGTTTTAAACGGACGAACCTGGCGCCTGCCGAACGGCAGCGTGTGGTCCTTCGGCTCGAACATCGATCCCAACCCCAGCAGAAGCCGGGAGGCTGCAGTGCGGGCACTGCGCACACCCCCTGCGCTCCCCGAGTCAAAAATCACTAACGTACCGCAATATCCCATTTCTGCTGCGGCACGAAATGGAATTTCTGAAGTCATAGCTGATTTGGAGAGACGACAAATTATCTCCAGAACGCACTCCCCATGTAACTCACCTGTCTGGCCCGTCCGGAAACCAGACGGGAGGTGGCGTTTAACTGTTGATTATCGGCGCCTGAACGCCAATACAGCCCCGCTCACAGCTGCTGTGCCAAACATTGCCAACTTAAGAGCTACTTTGCAAGCAGCTGCACACCCGTGGATGGCAGCGCTAGATGTAAAGGATATGTTCTTTATGGTTCCCGTAAAGGAGGAGGATAAAGAGAAGTTTGCTTTCACTTGGGAGGGAATACAATACACCTTTCACAGACTCCCACAGGGGTATAAACATTCACCCACGATTGCTCATGCTGCGCTTGCTGAACTTTTACAGACAGTCTCACTCCCCCAAGAAGTGAAACTGTACCAATATAGAGATGATATTCTGACTGGAGGAACTTCCCCTGAAAAGGTTGGGGAAGCGGCAGCAGCAGTATGGCAAGCACTAAATAAAGCAGAAATTGAGATTCCACCCGGAAAATGTCAGGGACCAAGCAAAGAAGTAAAATTTTTAGGTACTTGGTGGATAGCAGGCAGTGCAGTGATTCCTCCAGATACCTTAAGAAAAATCGAAGAGCTGCAAATGCCCCAATCAAGGAAGGAGTTACAACAATTAATGGGAACTTTAGGATATTGGAGGAAGCATGTGCCTGGATTTTCTATCATTTCCCGTCCCTTATACTCACTCTTACGGAAAGGCAAACCCTGGGAGTGGAAATTAGAACATAAAGAGGCGGTCAAAACTCTAACTGAAGAGTTAAAAACATATCAGTCACTGGGACCAGTGCACCCCCGCGACCCTATTATAGCCGAATGGGGTTTCGCCGAACATGCTACTTACTGTAACCTGTTCCAAACTGGGCCCGATGGGCCAAAAGACCTTTATTGTTTAGCTCAACTGCATTTAAAGAAACAGAACAACGATACTCTGGATGGGAAAAGGGACTTTTATCTTTAGTCCGAGCAGTTAAACAAGTTGAGAAAATACATCAGGGACAACCTGTGCAAACTAGAGGACCATTTAATTTACTAGAAGCAATCCTACAGGGGACTGCTCCCCCAGAAGGAGTTGCACAAAAACCCACTGTCCGAAAATGGTATGCCTACCTAACAGGAGTTGCAGAAAATATGCAACTAACTGAAGGACACACTAAGCTTTCCAAATTGCAGATGCCCATAAACACAGACCCTTTAGCTTTACAACAACCTTTTAAACCTTCACCCATTCTGGATGCACCACCCCTCACTGAGGGTACACCAACAGAAAACATTTGGTTTACAGATGCTTCAGCAAAAAGGGCAAATGGTAAATGGCAATATAAGGCTGTTGCATTAGACATTACCACCGGCAAACAAGTAGTAGAAGAAGGTGACGGCAGTGCACAAGTAGGAGAAATAAGAGCAGTTGTTTTGGCAGCACAGAATGGAGCAAAAATCATATATGTAGACTCTTATGCTGTGTGGGCTGGTGCCACACAGTGGCTCTGTCAGTGGGAAACCTTGAATTGGGAAGTAAATGCCACCGAAATCGGAATCAAACTCCTTAACACCAATGTAGTATTAAGAAGCAGGCATTCTTTATTGCAGCGCTGGATGCACGGGGGATCGCTCCTCCTAGCGTGCATACCACAGTTCGCATCAACCAAAGCTTATATTCTTCAGTCACATACATATACATCAAATTTCCCAGAATTATCATGCATATTCATTCTATTTCCCAGAACTAATTATCACATTCGCGTGGTCATTACGCATGCGTCATAGAGCTCCGAGGGGCTTCCGTGGGGGTCTCCGGTGGTCTCTGGTGGTCGTGCAGGTGTGTCCCCTTGTTGACCCCTTTTTCTGCACATGCGCAATCCCACCTGGCTGATGTAACCCATTTCCCTCTCCATGGTCCATGGTTTCTAACAATATGATTGATGCTTGGCTACCCCTATTCCTATTCTAGTACAAACCAACTGTTCTAGTGGGTCAGCTAGTCCTCGACCTATTGTCAAGATGGGCTGGGGCTGTACTGGGAACATAGCAGCATTGTTCATAACCATGACTTATTATGCTCTATTCTATGTTATTCTCCCCCCCACCCCCCCCCACCCCCCCGATTACAAAAGTTATCAATTAACTACTTCGGTTACATTTCCCCCCTTTGGAAGTTTTGAAATAATCATCTTTTCAATACTTCCATCTTAAAAATTTCACTATATGCTAGTTCATTATTTCCTTAACTAATAACAATTGGAATCTACAACAATTCAATGATCTATCCTTCACTATATGATGGTGGGAGCGTTGTCACTGAATCACTTAAATCCGGTCTTTTAGCCACTGTTTGCATAATCATCCGATTGAAAGTAGTTCTGCTAGCGAGTTCTTTCTTTAAACAATAGTAAATAAGCAATAGTATCAAAAATATTATCAATAATAGTAGTCCAGTGCTAATTAAGGACTTTATCCAGGAGCTCAAGTTCCATGCCAATCCACTAAAAATTTTGTCGAGCCAACTCTCCTGCATATCATGTTGCATTTCTTGAGTATCCTTTTCTATTTGTCCCAGTAAATCCAAATCATGCTCAACATCCTGAGTGACATTTGGGATGTGTATACAACAATGGTCTATTCTCTCTCTCAAGTACCCACAAACTCCATGTTCCTTTAATAAGAGCATATCCAAGGCCATCCGATTTTGCAAAGTCATCCTCGAGGTTGCTTGTAACTGCAAGTTTAGTTGTTTAAATCCTTTCCTGGTTACATTAGCCAATCTTTCTACTTGACCAGTCAATTTATACAACCAGGCTTTATTCTTATAAGTTGATAAGGGGGACAACAGAGACTCCAGAGCCCATCCAATTTTACTCCAGTCGAAGGTTCATTCCATTCTGCATTATCATCTATTTGTGATCTCTTTATCCGTTCCAATTTTAAATTTTCCAAGCTTCCTTTAAAAGGAGCTTCCTTCCAAATTGGACATAATGTTGGCATCCCCAGAGTAATTTGTTTTACCTTCCCATCCAATTGTAAATGAGTGGACCAGGTTCCATCACTCATTGCCCAAACTAAGTGTCCTGGGCTCTGGATTGTAGATTTTCTACAACTGAATATTGTCCCCCTCTTGGGCTTATATGCATCAGTTAATTGTAAATCACTTCTAAGTCCTCTACATAAACATCCATATTTCAATGCGGCGGCCAGAGGTGGGACATTCTGAATTGCTTTACTAACTGTACTACAATTATATATCTTTTTACAATTCCACCAAAATACAATACTCTCTTTTTCTCGGGATGTACTCCCCTTGTCATTAACTGATGGAAAAGCCGCAAAGGTCATTCCATCCCAAGTAAAGCACCAAGAGGCGTTAGCCATATACTGAAATTGGGATAAGATAGCCATTGACCATACTGATTCCCATAAAACCATCTCTCGTTCGGTTCGGTTAGTCTCTTTACATTTCCATTCCATAATCATTCGACTGACATTCTTCCTAATTGGCTCATCATAAGAACACCAACCTACATTGTGATATCTCCCTACCTTAATGAAAACATAATTTAATAGTTTTTCACAATCTGCTCTATTCCCAGGGGTTTTCCATTTCTTTTTGACATATTTTATTTGCTCTTGCCATCCAACAACGGGAACTTGCTCACAAGAAGCACTGTCATTGTTGGATTTTTCACTACTCAAATTTGTTGTCAAAATTCCCCATGGGATTGATTCACCCACTGCTCTTGGAATTGGGAGGCATGCAGTTATCTGGGTTATATTCTGTAAGTTAGCAAATTCTTTTATTAGCCCCATCATCAAATTATCTTCCGGGGTCTTTCTTGGGAGGTATATTAATTGTTCCGCTTCTATTGACAACGGATCCCCCCTTTCCGCCCTCACTTCTGATCGATCTTCCCTTATTCCAAACAATGCTCCCATCATCATCAGTTTCCAGATTAAAATCCATGCCCCTCCCATTCCATGATAGTAACTCCTTTGTTTAAACATATTTTAAAGTCAACTTTGCGGTCTTGGGGTCCCTATTGATAATCTTCCACAAAGGAGCCCTCTTCACTCGAGTATAATGTATCCACGGTTCCACCCCTTCCACTTTAACTGCAGTATAGGTTGTTAACAGTACTTGGAAGGGTCCTTTCCACTTCTCCTGCAACGGTTCAGAATTCCAAGTTCTTATATACACTAAGTCACCCGGCTGATACTGATGTACAGGTGTATCCAAGGCAAGCGATCTAGTCAGCACAATGTACTTCCGAAGTGCTTCGAGGGTCTTTCCTAGAGAAATCAAATACACTTTTAAATCCGTTTCCCCCACCACTTTCATATCCCCTGGGATTAGAGGAGTCTGGTAAGGTTTGCCATACAAGATTTCGTATGGACTTATACCATCCCTAGATCTTGGTTGAATCCTAATCCTTAAAAGAGCTAATGGTAAGGCCTGTGGCCATTTTAAAGACACCTCTTGACAGATTTTACTAATTTGTCTCTTCAATGTCTGATTCATTCTTTCAATTTTCCCACTTGACTGTGGTCTCCAGGGAGTATGTAAATCCCACTGTATTCCTAAGATTCTACTCACTTGTTGAACTACTTCTGCTATAAAATGGGGTCCTCTATCCGAAGACATGCCTATTGGTACCCCAAATCTTGGTATTATTTCTTTTAGCAATATTTTAACCACTTCTCTTGCTTTGTTAGTGCGACAAGGAAAGGCCTCCGGCCATCCAGAAAACGTATCAATTAGTACCAATAAGTACTTATATCCACTTTGTCTAGGTAACTCAGAAAAATCAACCTGCCAGTAATCCCCTGGGGAATTACCCTGTTTCGTAACTCCCAAGGGTGCTTTCCTTTGATTCAAGGGATTATTTTTAAGGCAAATTGGACACTTAGCTATTACTGATTTAATTATTCCTGTCATCCCTACACATACCACAGATGGTTTTAAACTAGAAACCATAGCATCTACACCCCAATGTGTTTGCTCATGCCTTTCCCTTGCAAGTTCTAACATAACTTGCGGGGTCACTATTACCTGTTTTTCTGGCGTTACCCACCACCCTTCTGTATTTTGAGATGCTTCTAATTGTTCCGCCAATTGTTCATCCAATTTATTATATTTTGGCTTTAAATTTGGGAGTTTCATCTGTTTTACTGGTACTAGCGCAAGGATACCTCGCTCTGCAGCCTCTTTTGCAGCTTTATCCGCCAGTCGGTTACCTATATTTACAGCCGTCTGTCCAAATTGGTGAGCCTTACAATGCATTACCGCCACCTCCTTTGGTTTCTGCACATCTTCCAGAAGTTGGAGAATCTCCTCTTTATGCTTTATCGGTGATCCCTGGGCCGATAGCAGTCCTCTCTCTTTCCAGATAGCTCCATGAGCATGAATCACACCAAACGCATATTTGGAATCAGTCCATATGTTTACCCTTTTTCCTTCTGCCATCCGTAGAGCCTGCTTTAATGCCATTAATTCTGCTTTCTGTGCCGAGGTATTTGCAGGCAGTGTCCCTGACTCCAATATCTTGTTGGTGGTGACGACAGCATATCCAGCCATTCGTCTTCCTTCTTGCACAAAGCTGCTTCCATCCGTAAACAATTCCAGATCAGGATTAGGCAACGGTTCGTCCTTCAGATCCGATCTGCTAGAATAGACTTGCTCAATAGTTAGCAGGCAATCATGTTCTAAATTCCCCATAGGATTTTCCGTCGATAAAAACATGGCCGGGTTTGCAATTGCTGTAGTTTTTAATTCCACATCATCTTGTTCCAATAGAACAACCTGATATTTCAACATTCTGCTAGGGGATAACCAATGACCCCCCTTTTGCTCCAAAACAGTCATTACCATATGTGGTACATATACTATTATCTTTTGGCCCATAGTCAATTTTCGAGCTTCTTGAATCAGCAATACTGTTGCTGCCACAGCACGCAAGCATCCTGGCCATCCTTTACTCACGTTGTCGAGTTGCTTAGAGAAATACCCCACCGGCCGCTTCCAGGATCCCAACCGTTGCGTCAACACTCCAAGGGCCAGGTGTTGCCTTTCATGCACAAATAGCTCAAAAGGTTTGGTTAGATCAGGTAAACCCAATGCAGGGGCCATCATTAATGCCTTTTTAAGTTCTCTGAATGACTTCTGACATTCAGGTGTCCAAGTCAGATACTGATCTTTGGATTCTTTTAGGGCTTCATATAATGGTTTCACATATAGCCCATAATTCAGGATCCAAAGTCAACACCATCCGATCATGCCCAAAAAGGCTCTGAGTTCCTTTGGACTATTAGGTTCAGGAATTTGACAAATGGCTTCTTTTCTCTCACTCCCTAGTTGTCTCTGTCCTTGAGATATCTCAAATCCCAGATAAATCACTGCTTCTTTCCTGATTTGAGCCTTGTTTCTGGAGACTCTATATCCTCCCTGGCCCAGGAAATTCAATAGACTAATAGTCATCTCAAAACATTTTCTTTGCTTTCTGCTGCTACCAAAATGTCATCCACATACTGCAACAATACACCTTCTCCTTGATTCTGTCTTTTCCATACCTCTAATTCCTTTGCCGATTGATTCCCAAATATTGTAGGGCTATTTTTAAATCCCTGTGGAAGTACAGTCCATGTCAATTGCATCTTCCGTCCTGTAGCAGGGCTTTCCCACTCGAAGGCAAATATGTTTTGACTTTCTATATCCAGAGGTATGCAGAAAAGGGCATCCTTTAAATCCAGTACAGTAAACCATCTATGTTTCTCTTTCAAAGTGGTCAGCAAAGTGTATGGATTAGCCACTACTGGGTGTATATCTTGAACTATTTGATTTATAGCCCTTAAATCCTGGACTATCTGATAATCTTTGCTTCCTGAGTTCCTGACCGGTAATATAGGAGTATTAAATTCAGATTCACATTCTACTAAAAGCCCATATTCTAAAAATTTTATAATTAACCCCTCCAACCCCTTTCGAGCCTCCCACTTAATAGGGTATTTTTTTTGTCTTACCAGCTTGGCTCCAGGTTTTAAAGTCACTTTTACCGGCTCTGCCAATTTAGATCGCCCTGGAACTCCACTTGCCCATACCAAAGGGGTTACAGCACTCTCTACTTCTTCTGGAATCCATTCTTCCTTAGGGAATCCTGTAACATAAACATCCTTGCCTTCATGGCTTTTGATTCTGGTACTAGTAATTTGATCTCCCCATCTTTAAAAGTTATTTCTGCCTCTAATTTACTTAATAAATCTCGTCCTAGCAAAGGTAACGGACATTCTGGCATGTACAAAAACTGGTGAGTTACCCACTGTTTTCCCAATTTAAATTTTAACGGTTTTAAAAAGGGTCGGTTTTCCTTTTGCCCTGTCGCACCAACAACATCTACTGATTCCTGACTAAGTCTCCCTTTACATGTATTTAATACCGAATAAGTAGCCCCTGTATCTATCAAAAATTCTATTTCTTCATTCCCTAGCCTCAATGTAACCAGGGGTTCAGCTAGGGTTGATTCCCCGGTCTCCTTCATGATTCATCGTCCAAAGTCATCAACTTAATTGCCTGTAGTGAAGGATCTAATTCTCTCAATTTGGGACATTCCCTTTTCCAATGCCCATGCCCCTTACAGATAGCGCATTGGTCTTCTGCCAACCTGGGAGTTACCCTCCTTTCAAATCCCCTTTCACCAATATTCATCCCTCGTCCTCTTCCTCTACCTCTCCTATTATTTTCAGTCAGAACCGCCAGTAATTTTCCATCCCTTCTTGCTTGCCTCATTTCTTTTTCTTTTTCTCTGTTATTATATACAGTCCAAGCTATTTCAAGCATTTTGCCCAAATCTCTAGATTCAGGTCCCTCCAATTTCTGAAGTTTCTTTCTAATGTCCGGGTCGATTGACCCATAAATATGGAAGCCAATTGTATCGCTTCTTCTGGTTTGTCTGGGTCCAAATTAGTATATTTTCTAGCAGTCGCCTTCAGTCTTTCCATAAAGGCTGAAGGGGACTCATTCAAGTCTTGTCTTACTTCATAAATTTTTGACCAATTTATCGCTTTTGGCATAGCATGTCTAACTCCGAATAAAATCCACTTCTGATATCTAGTTAGCATTCCTCTGGGTCCCGGTTGATTAGGGTCCCACTCAGGATTTGCGGATGGAAAATTCTGGTCCACCGTTCCCTGTAAATCCCCATTAGCATGAGCTCCCTCCACCTGTTTTCTAGCAGTATGTAATACCATTTTATTTTCAGTATCATCAAGTAAAGTATCCAATATTACTTGTAAATCATTCCAATCAGGATCTTGTGTTCTAATTATTGTTTCAACCACCTTGGCTACCCTTTCGGGATCCTCCCGATAGGTGCCTGCGGTTTCTTTCCATGATCTTAAATCAGTTATCGAGAAAGGGACTTTTACCACCACCAGACCATCATTCCCCACTGCCTCTCGAAGAGGGGCTTGGAGAAAAGCTGGTCCAGCCTCTCCTCTCCTTCCTCGTGTCCTTCCTGAAATCAGGCTAAATCCCTCTGCTTCCCCTTCTGTAGGAGGAGCAGAAGCATTATCAGCCTCCAAGATGTGATCCCCTCGATAATTTCCCCATCTCCGGTGGGGTGCAACCAATAAATAAATATCATCTTCCTCAGATCTATGTTTTAAACATCTTTTACTAATACTGCAAGTAGGACAGCACTTTCTCGAATCCCCATCAGATTTTTCCCCCTTCAAAGCCATTATCATTGAATTTTGGGGATGTATCTCACACTGTTTCTGCCACTCCGGATGATTTCGCAGTGTAAAAAACAAATCCACATATGCCATCTCATCCCACTTTCCTTCCCTTTTACAAAATAGCATTAATTGCAAGATGGTATTATATCGTAACGTTCCATTTTCCGGCCATTTCTCCCCACCTTCCAAAGTATACATTGGCCACCAATGATTGCAATATTCAATTAATTGTTTCCGAGTCAAAGGATCACCCCCCAGATCTTTCCAATGCTTTAAAATACATCCCAAAGGTGTTCTTTGTGGGATGGGTTTCTTACTCGGAAATGTACCCATCTCCCAAACGACTAGTGGTTGTGATTGTGCACTATCATCACAAGCACTAGTCAGAGGGACCCCAACCCTTGTTGGAGCTCCCTCTGGGATTCCAGCCCCCTGCCAGAAATCCCAACCTTGGAGACTTCAACCCCCCGTCGAAGACTCCCCCTTGGGCCCCGCTCCACAGGCTTTCGCCTAGCAGAGACTTACCAACCGAGATACCTCTTAGCCCAACCCTGCGTAGCTTTCGCCGCGCCTTACGAGCAGGCTTGGTGGGACTCTAACCCACGTCCTACCTAAAGTTCTGTTACCCGTTAAAAGAATGCCTTATTACCTTGTTCTAGGGGATCTTGCTCAGAATTCTTCGGTCCGGGGATCGGAGGTTCTCCCCTAGAATCCCTCGGTGCCGGCTGGAGGTCCTGCGATCCCTCGGATCCGTCGAAATTCAGAAGCAGAGTCCCACCTGGGTCGCCAAAACTGTCACCGAAATCGGGAATCAAACTCCTTAACACCAATGTAGTATTAAGAAGCAGGCATTCTTTATTGCAGCGCTGGATGCACGGGGGATCGCTCCTCCTAGCGTGCATACCACAGTTCGTATCAACCAAAACTTATATTCTTCAGTCACATACATATACATCAAATTTCCCAGAATTATCATGCATATTCATTCTATTTCCCAGAACTAATTATCACATTCGCGTGGTCATTACGCATGCGTCATAGAGCTCCGAGGGGCCTCTACGCGGGTCTCCGGTGGTCTCTGGTGGTCGTGCAGGTGTGTCCCCTTGTTGACCCCTTTTTCTGCACATGCGCAATCCCACCTGGCTGATGTAACCCATTTCCCTCTCCATGGTCCATGGTTTCTAACAATATGATTGATGCTTGGCTACCCCTATTCCTATTCTAGTACAAACCAACTGTTCTAGTGGGTCAGCTAGTCCTCGACCTATTGTCAAGATGGGCTGGGGCTGTACTGGGAACATAGCAGCATTGTTCATAACCATGACTTATTATGCTCTATTCTATGTTATTCTCTCCCCCCCCCCCCGATTACAAAAGTTATCAATTAACTACTTCGGTTACATAAATAGATCCCCAGTTTGGAGAAACAAAGACTGGCAATTATTACTAGATATAGCCAGGAAAACACCTTTCAAGATGGGATGGGTAAAAGCTCATGCTAAAGAGAATCAACCAGCCACAAAGTGGAATCAAAAGGTAGATGAGCTAACTAAAATTAGGAAAATCACCTTAAATCCTGAGTGGTATCGACTGGGAGAATGGTTACATCAAAACCTAGGCCACACAGGTAAAGAAGCACTTTACTTTGCTGCACAGAGTAAAGGCTGGCCTATAAATAGAAAAACTTGTGAAACTATTCTTACAGAATGTCCCCAGTGTAGATTGAAATTACAAGCAGATCATCCTGCTAAAGCACCACCTTTACATATCAATGAAGGGAAAGCTTTATGGTCTACATGGCAAATTGATTATATCGGACCATTCAAATCCTCTGCAGGATATCGATACATCCTTACAGGAGTGGAAGTAGTCTCTGGCTTGCTTATGGCGACTAAATGTCGGAAAGCCGATGGGCGAAATACAGTGCGAGGGCTATCATTTTGGTTCTCAAATCTACCTACTCCTGATGTTATCCAGAGTGATAATGGCTCACACTTTTCGTGTAAGGAAGTGCAAGATTGGGCAAAACAAGAGGGAATTAGATGGGTATTCCACACCCCATACTACCCTCAATCAAATGGGATGGTAGAAAGAGCTAATGGCTTGTTGAAAAGGAGTCTCAAACCACAGGAAACTCAATGGGATACGAGAATTCCCAAAGTACTCCATCAATTAAATAATCGATATGGGCCTACTGGAAGCCCTGTAAGCCGAGCATTCTTTGTAAAAACTGAGCTTAGCGCTCCACCTACTAGGAAAAGAGAATATCCAATGACATTACAGCCAGGACAGCCTGTGATGGTCAATTTACCATCCATCGGAACTGTGCCTATGACTTTAACTAAACCTCATGGCCCACTTGCCTGGGAAGCTACTGATAGCAGTGGTGCAAAACACAGAATTAGTTCACGATGGATTTTTCCTTCTTCTTAATGGGGTAACCTGTTCGGAGTCTCCCCACCGAAACAAGTCTCTATTTTCTCTTACAGCACCCCACCGGATGTCAGATGGAAATGCTGTGTTCATGTTACTATTCCAAACCCTAACAAACTGTTGATGTTAATGCATGCGTTGTACGGGAACAACAAGGATTTATTTGTGAGAGTAACACCCTCAAAGCCCAAGACATCTGTCTTGACACTGAACAAAATGTTTGTCATACCTGATGAAGCCCCTGAAACTGTACTTGTATATATTGGAAAAGGATGTGTTTGTATGAGAACCCTTTGTGATTTTATATTCGTAGACAACATTGCTGTAGATACAAGTCATCGCTCAAATATTTGTGTTCGTAACTTTACTATACATTGAGTCAAGATTTATTGCCTACCCCCATCGGAATGAATCTTACATTGGTGAAGAAACTACTACAGCACGATGACCTGTGTTAACTGCTAGAACGCATCCGAAACAATGGACACAAAACTCTGATCACCGTTCGTCATGATGCAGAAGAGATACACCATGTCTTGGAAAGAGTGAAGAAGGATGGAGAACACCATTGGTGGGAAACTCGTCTTGGATGGTCACCGACAGCAACGGGAGTGTTTAATTTCATGCTTCACCCAGTCATGATATTACTAACTCTAATGTTAGAGTTAATTAATGTTAGAGTTAATTAATGTTAATGTGTCTATTGCTTATAATTATATTGTATATAAAGGTTTGGTACATGATAAAACAAATAACCAAACTTCAACCACCCAAAACATACAAATTCACAGAATCACACAGAATCACAGAATCGTATAGGTTGGAAAAGACCTTTAAGATCATCGAGTCCAACCGTAAACCTAACACTGCCAAGCCCACCACTACACCATGTCCCTAAGCACCTCATCCAAATGGCTTTTAAATACCTCCAGGGATGGCGACTCAACCACTTCCCAGGGCAGCCTGTTCCAATGCTTGACAACCCTTTGAGTGAAGTAAAATTTCCTAACATCCAGTCTAAACCTCCCTGGCGCAACTTGAGGCCATTTCCTCTTGTCCTATCACTTGTTACCTGGGAGAAGAGACCGACCCCACCTCTCTACAACCTCCTTTCAGGTAGTTGTAGAGAGCGATAAGGTCTCCCCTCAGCCTCCTTTTCTCCAGGCTAGACAACCCCAGTTCCCTCAGCCGCTCCTCATCAGCCTTGTGCTCCAGACCCTTCACCACCTTCGTTGCCCTTCTCTGGACACGCTCCAGCACCTCAATGTCTCTCTTGTAGTGAGGGGCCCAAAACCGAACACAGTATTCGAGGTGTGGCCTCACCAGTGCCGAGTACAGGGGGACAATCACTGCCCTACTCCTGCTGGCCACACTATTTCTGATACAAGCCAGGATGCCATTGGCTTTCTTGGCCACCTGGGCACACTGCTGGCTCATATTCAGGCGGCTGTCAACCAACACCCCCAGGTCCTTCTCTGCCTGGCAGCTTTCCAGCCACTCTTCCCCAGGCCTGTGGCGTTGCATGGGGTTGCTGTGGCCCAAGTGCAGGACCTGGCACTTGGCCTTGTTGAACCTCATACAATTGACCTCGGCCCATCGATCCAGCCTGTCCAGGTCCCTCTGTAGAGCCTTCCTCCCCTCAAGCAGATCAACACTCCCACCCAACTTGGTGTCATCTGCAAACTTACTGAGGGTGCACTCGATCCCTTCGTCCAGATCATTGATAAAGATATTAAAGAGGACTGGCCCCAACACAGAGCCCTGGGGAACACCGCTTGTGACCGGCCGCCAACTGGAGTAAACTCCATTCACCACCACTCTTTGGGCCCAGCCATCCAGACATTTCTTTACCCAGCGAAGAGTACACCCGTCCAAGCCATGAGCAGCCAGTTTCTCCAGGAGAATGCTGTGGGAAACCACGTCAAAGGCTTTACTGAAGTCTAGATAGACAACATCTACAGCCTTTCCCTCATCCACTAAGAGGGTCACCTTGTCGTAGAAGGAGATCAGGTTGGTCAAGCAGGACCTGCCTTTCCTAAACCCATGCTGGCTGGGCTTGATCCCTTGGTTATCCTCTACATGCCATGTGATAGCACTCAGAATGATCTGCTCCATCAGCTTCCCCGGCACCGAGGTCAGGCTGACAGGCCTGTAGTTCCCCGGGTCCTCCTTCTGGCCCTTCTTGAAGATGGGCATCACATTTGCTAACCTCCAGTCAACTGGGACCTCCCCAGTATGCCAGGACTGCTGGTAAATGATGGTAAGGGGCTTGGTGAGCACTTCTGCCAGTTCCTTCAGTACTCTCGGGTGGATCTCATCAGGCCCCATAGACTTGTGAGTGTCTAAGTGGTGCAGCAGGTCACTAACCATTTCCCCCTGGATTATGGGGGCTCCATTCTGGTTCCCGTCCCTATCTTCCGACTCCGGGGGCTGGGTACCCAGAGAAAAATTGGCCCTGCTATTAAAGACTGAGGCAAAGAAGGCATTAAGTACCTCGGCCTTGTCCTCAGCCTTAATCACTGTGTTCCCTCCCCCGTCTACTAGGGGCTGCAGATTCTCCTGAGCTCTCCTTTTGCTGCTAATGTATTTGAAGAAGTATTTTTTGTTGTCTTTTACAGCAGCAGACAGATTGAGCTCTAGCTCGGCTTTGGCCCTTCTAATTTTCTCCCTGCACAGCCTCGCTACACCTTTGTAGTCCTCCTGACTTGCCTGCCCCTTCTTCCAGAGGTCGTAGACTCTCCTCTTTTTCCTGAGTTCTAGCCAGAGCTCTCTATTCAGCCAGGCCTGTCTTCTTCCCCACCGGCTCGTCTTTCGGCACCTGGGGACAGCCTGCTCTTGTGCCTTTAGGACTTCCCCCTTAAAGAATGTCCAGCCTTCCTGGGCTCCTTTGCCCTTTAGGGCTGCCTCCCAGGGGACTCTCTCGACCAGTCTCCTAAACAGGCCAAAGTCTGCCCTCCGGAAGTCTAAGGTGGCAGCTCTGCTGACCCCCCTCGCCGCTTCTCCAAGTATCAAAAACTCTATCATTTCGTGATCACTCTGCCCAAGACGGCCTCCAACCATCACATGGCTCATTAATGCATATTAACGCATATTAATGCAAATTAACGCAAATTAACGCATAACAAATAGCAGTGCTTCACTGTCTACTTATTGTGGATCTATAAGTGCATAAATTATCAATATACTATTTATGGCACAGAGGCAAGAGGTGACCGTACCACCACTCTGTGAGAATAAGATGAATTGACTATAGTCATGGGGTGGAGTGTGACGGTGTGCTTCCCCCGCCCCCGACCTTTATCTCCTGCAGCCCTGCTTAGGTGATAACCACCAGTGATGGTCGTAATGGATGCATCTGGTCACCATGGCTGCATCGGCTCAAAGTGGATTCAGGAGACAGATAACAACACAATAGCCTAGGGCTATTGTGCAACGCGCCCACCGAAGAAACTAAAATCTGTGGTCGGCATGCAAATATGACTATGGGTCAATCATCCCCCATAAATAGCGAGCAGCCCAAGAGCCCTTTGAGCTCTCCTGCACGGCAGCGGGCTGCACGCCAGGATCTCCCCTTGAGCAGGGACACTTCTCAAGGTTACTCCTCGAGGTTGAGAGATTCCTTGCCACAACAGATCCTCGGTAAGTGACTAATAGCATGCTAAACTTTGAAACCTTAGCTAAGTGATATAAAGGATTGATTGCGCACATATAATCCTTTAGACATAAACCGTTGACCAAGTCTGGGACTAGGACTGGATCTAGCCGCACCTAGACTCCTCTCTGAGAAGGAGTTTAGGAAGCAAGGGGATCCTTTTCCGAACCTCATGACTCAACGGGAGGGTCTCCCTGACAGTTCTGTCTGACCCTGTCCTCTATGCAGTAAATAATCAAGAGTACCTTGCCATTGAATCTTGTTAAAACACTGTCGCATTGAACTTTGTTAACTCCCTGTTCTATATCAATAAACTGTATTTTTGATTCTCTCTTACGAGTGAAGTGCACGCTCACTCCATCCGCGACAGGCCCTGAGCAAAAACAAGCCTTTGAACAAATTAAACGGGAGCTAGTTCATGCAGTAGCCCTTGGGCCAGTCCGGGCAGGGCAAGATGTAAAGAATGTGCTCTACACCGCAGCTGGAGAGAATGGCCCTACCTGGAGCCTCTGGCAGAAAGCACCAGGGCACACTCGACGTCGACCCCTAGGGTTTTGGAGTCGGGGATACAGAGGATCCGAGGTCCACTCTACTCCAACTGAAAAAGAGATATTGGCAGCATATGAAGGGGATTGAGCTGCTTCGGAAGTGGTTGGTACTGAAGCACAGCTCCTCCTGGCACCCGACTGCTGGTGCTGGGCTGGATGTTCAAAGGGAGGGTCCCCTCTACACATCATGCAACTGATGCTACGTGGAGTAAGTGGATCGCACTGATCACACAACGGGCTCGGATAGGAAACCCCAATCACCCAGGGATCTTGGAAGCAATTATGGACTGGCCAGAAGGCAAAGATTTTGGAATATCACCAGAGGAGGAGGTGACACGTGCTGAGGAGGCCCCACTGTACAATAATCTACCAGAAAATGAGAAGCAATACGCCCTGTTCACTGAGGGGTCCTGTCGTATTGTGGGAAAGCATCGGAGATGGCCAGTGCTCTATCTCTATACTGGCTCTATACTGACACACCACTGACTGATGGTGGCCAATGCCCTGTGGGGGTGGTTGCAGCAATGGAAGCAGAGGAACTGGCAGCGCAGAGGCAAACCCATCTGGGCTGCCGCATTGTGGCAAGATATTGCTGCCCGGGTAGAGAACCTGGTTGTAAAAGTACGTCGCGTAGATGCTCACGTACCCAAGAGTCGGGCCACTGAGGAACATCAAAACAACCAGCAGGTGGATCAGGCTGCTGAGATTGAAGTGGCTCAGGTGGATCTGGACTGGCAACATAAGGGTGAATTATTTATAGCTCAATGGGCCCATGACACCTCAGGCCATCAAGGAAGAGATGCAACATGTAGATGGGCTCGCGATCGAGGGGTGGGCTTGACCATGGTCACTATTGCACAGGTTATCCATGAATGTGAAACATGCGCTGCCATCCAGCAAGCCAAGCGGTTAAAGCCTCTGTGGTATGGAGGGCGATGGCTGAAACATCAATATGGGGAGGCCTGGCAGATCGATTATATCACACTGCCACAAACCCGCCAAGGCAAGCGCCATGTGCTTACAATGGTGGAAGCAACCACCGCATGGCTGGAAACATATCCTGTGCCCCATGCCACCGCCTGGAACACTATCCTGGGCCTTGAAAAGCAAGTCCTATGGCGACATGGCACCCCAGAGAGAATTGAGTCAGACAACGGGACTCATTTCCGAAACAACCTCATAGACGCCTGGGCCAAAGAGCATGGCACTGAGTGGGTGTATCACATCCCCTATCATGCACCAGCCTCCGGGAAAATCGAAGGATACAATGGGCTGTTAAAGACTACACTGCGAGCAATGGGTGCTGGGACATTCAGACATTGGGATACACATTTAGCAAAGGCCACCTGGGTAGTCAACACTAGGGGATCTGCCAATCGAGCTGGCCCTGCCCAGTCAAGACTTTTACGCACTGTCGAAGGGGATAAGGTCCCTGTAGTGCACATAAAAAACATGCTGGGGCAGACAGTCTGGGTTACTCCTGCCTCGGGCAAAGGCAAGCCCATTCGTGGGATTGCTTTTGCTGAAGGACCTGGGTGCACTTGGTGGGTGATGCGAAAGGATGGGGAAGTCCGCTGTGTACCTCAAGGGGATGTGATTTGGGGTGAGAATAGCCAACGAACTAAATGGTATGATGTTAACTGCTATATAATACTGGATGTAATCTCTTTTATAGTTTCTATACACCATATCAATGGTATTTCAGTGAGAATCACCCCGATTAATGAAGAATGAACTTTGATGAAAGCAAGCAAAGTGCAGTGGTGATGGAACCAGAACTGGCTTCAGCATGCAACAGTCCACCACCACACACCATCTCTCCTGCCCTGAAGGACTGTTATGGCAGATGGAGCCCAAAGCCATGGACTAAATGAACTTAACAAACATTTTAGAAGGATGGCCCATAGACCAAGGGAATGATAGCTGTGTATATATATATCTATATATCTATATATATCAAGAGACAGGAAAAGTGCTGGTGATTAATTGTATTGGAAAGGGTAGAACCTGGGCATGACGTAAATGGTATAGAATAAGGGGTGGATACTGTCCTGGTTTCGGCTGGGATAGAGTTAATTTTCTTCCTAGTAGCTGGTATAGTGCTGTGTTTTGGATTTAGGATGAGAATAATGTTGAGAACACACTGATGTTTTGGCTGTTGCTAAGCGGTGTTTACACTGGTCAAGGACTTTTTCAGCTTCCCCTGCTCTGCCGGGTGCACAAGAAATGGGAGGGGGCACAGCTGGGACAGCTGATGCAAACTGGCCAAAGGGCTATTCCATACCATATGATGTCATGCCCAGTATATAAACTGGGGGGGAGTTGGCCGGGGGGCAGCGATCGCTGCTTGGGGACTGGCTGGGCGTCAGTCGGCGGGTGGTGAGCGGTTGTATCGGGGGATTTTTTTTCCCTCCCTTGGGTTTTGTTCCTCTCTCTCTCTCTTGTTGTTTTCCTTCTCATTACAATTCATTATTATTATTACTATTATTTTGTTCCAATTATTAAACTGTTCTTATCTCAACCCACGAGTTTTCTTACTTTTGCTCTTCCGATTCTCTCCCCCACCCCACTGGGGAGGAGTGAGCGAGCGGCTGCGTGGTGCTTAGCTGCCAGATGGGGCTAAACCACGACACATACCCTCTCCCTAAATATTCTTCTCATGTCAAACTCTTGTAAATAAAGCAGTATGTATATTTATGAAGTGAGTACAATGACTGTTGATATATTTAATGGTGCACAACATAGCATGATATATTGTAATTATCTATCCTAAACAAATATAAGCGATCTCTGCAATAGCAATTGATGGTGAATATATTATTTGATTATATCAATTTTTATGTAAAGATACACATCCTTGATAAGCTGAGCAAGAAGCCAAGAAATTGTGCATCTAATATTGTCTCCTATGAGCAAACCCCTTGCTGCCACACTCCCGTGCCACTTCTGAAAGCACCCGTGATACTGGAGGTAGTTTGTTTCCATCAGAGCAGAGAGATGGTCTCTTCCCAATGGGGCTATCGGTGGCACTGCAGTGTCTTGTTGCAATGGTGACCTGTTAGGATCCTTTTTTCATTTGGATTCCATTATATGTGCCAAATGAAGCTATCATCACAGTGTACACTTCTCCTGCATGTAATGCAGTGATCTAGCATAAATATGTATGTATTGTGGTCTCTAAGGGTTGGGAATCAATATTCATTTTCCCTTTGGGCTATGGTAAATCTGCAGGAATATGGTCTGAGGCTGGCTACTCCCCTCATGTTAGTCATGCCTGGTGTTTCTTGTCTGAGCAGGATGAGCAGGACTTGGCCGCAGGCTATGTAGCAGCAGCCCTAGCTGCCCCAGGACAAGGAGGGTAAGAAGTGAAGGAAGTGAAGGCGTTAGCCTCCCCTGTTATCCTCCTTCCAGGGACACCCCTTTTGGGCATTAGGTGATGAATGTTATCTCCCTATGGACAAATGGTGAGGCTTGGGAAAGCCAGTATTGCTGCATGACAGACTGCTGTGTCACTTGCTAGGCACAGGCAGCAATGCAAACAAGGGGTCAGGATAAGTGCATCAACTTAAAAATCTTAACTTCAACATTTAATTAACATTTCCAAAGTTTCTTGGATCCTTATGAGACTTTTCCCTTTCTGTTGAGCATCAGCCAGTATTGATATTGGGCAGATGCCAGAGTCCTTGGCTTTAAAGTTTGTAAGTAAGTCTGAACCACATTAGCTTTTTTTCAAGATGTATGTCTCAATCTCTGATAACAAATATCCTATTCACTTCTGAGATGGAAATAGCAAGTCTTTATAGAACTCCTCAGATTTTATCCATGGAAGCGTGCATCTGTGCACATACCCTGCAGCCAATCTGCTTGAAACTCAAATCCAAGAAATACACCAAGATTTCAAATCAGTGCTTGTAATAAAACCTTCTGCTTATCAGAGGATATTAAATAGCCCATCTATGGCTGATTGCTGGGAAGGGTGGCTTACAGCTACAGCAAGTGTGACAAACTTAGGAAAAAGTGGGAAAGAAAATGGTGGCGTGAAGGTAAGTAGAATAAAGGGGTCCAAAAAATTTAGGAAAGAGGAGGTTGGCTCTAAGCAGTGAGACTTTAGAAAGGCTTGAGGTGAATGCTGCTAGAAATCTCCCTAATGAACACAACACTGGGGTCTGGATAGAAAAGGCTAGAGGGCAGAGAGACAAAGAGTGCTTGGAGGGGTATGTCTGACATCAGGCAAGCCAGTCTTGCACTCCTGGTTAGCAGAGTGAAAAATGCTAGGGAGATAACATGCTTGCTAAGAGATCCTTGCTTAAAGAACACTACTTAAGGAAAAAGTCGCAGGTATTCTGTATTGCCATATGGAATATTTCATTTGGTAAGACAAGTACAGTTTTATTGCCTCCTCTGATTTCTTTTGAGAGAAAATATTTGTTAGAAGCATAATGTGGAAAAGACAAATGTCTGAAGGAACAATCAGGAAATACAGATACTTTGTGAATTTTTAATTTATTAAAAAAAGCTTCCTCTCATTCCCATTTCATTTTTTAATTCAGTGCAAATAAGAAGGTTTTGGTAAAAGAGTTGCTTCTGGTCAGGTGGTGTTAAAGGTACTAGGAACATCTTTCCTGATTCCTTGTTTGTCTTATCTGCCTCACTCATTATGACAGAGACTCCTAAATCAAATGTAGTGAGAAAACCTAAACATTTCTTTTTAGGGTATTTGGGCCAGGAGAGCCTTGGGATTGCAGTGACCAAGGGCTGGTCTGCTCCTTTCACTTGCTAGCTTTGTGAAACCCAGGATTTAAGCCTGAAGTATCCAGACACTGAAACCCTGCAAACAGAGCAACTCGCACACACGGCAGTGGTTGGCCTTGTCTGCTCCTGCTTTCTCAGGCCACTGCTCTTTGTATCTCAGGTGTGTGGATGCCAGAGGGAGGTGGACATGCAGCCCTGCTTGTCTTACACTCATCCCAGGGGGGGAAATTCATAAGCAGTGACAAGGAAAACTTTTTTCAGGTTAGTGCATTCCTGCCCAATCCTTGTCAGGAGATGTCTGTTATGGACTCACTCGAAATGTATCATTAAAACCCAAACCAAACAAACAAAAAAACCCCCTTTCCTAAATAACATGTCTTACAAAAGCAGCCACACTTCAGCTAACAACAGCACCACCTCGGTGAAGTGTTTCAGCTGCATCAACAGAAGGCATGATTCACATAAAAATTGCCCCAACTCTTTATTTAAATGGGGCCCTGGAAAATCGTAGCTGCTAATGCTCTGAGCCTTCAGGTCTTGAAGAGAAAAGCATCTGCTGCTGCTGCTTCCCCACCTGGGTGTCCATGCGGTGTTGGGTGGGCATTCTGTCTTTCACAAGGGGATTTGTGCATGTATTAGCATCAATGGCCATTATCCAGGCTAATTTCCCACAAGCTGGTGAGGTAATAGGTCTCCGTGTTTTTAAACTGGTTGTTGGAAGCTGACACTGAAAATCCTTTTAAATGTAGCCTAGCGAAAGCACCCAGCCACCTCTTTTCTTTCCTGATGGTTGCCGTGCCTGTGTTCCTTATGGAAGCATCGCCAAAGTATTGCTTTTATAAACTTCAACCTTAGTCAGTATGTCGCTTGATTTTAGACTGATCCTTCTGCTTCAATAGTTATTTGATAGTAGTCAGGGCTCATGGTTTGCTGTTATAATCCTTGTGGTTATCTCTCCCCCCATAGATCTCACTATCTGTTTTAGTTCTGCTGCCTAGGGCACTGAAATTCTTTCTTTCCCTCTCTCTCTCCCTCTTTTTTTTAATTGCATCTTCTCCTTCATTTCTCCAGTCAAGGAGGCCAGTCAAATCTGCAAAACTAGCTGATTTCAGAAGCAGGATGGGGCTTGCCAACCTTTGTAGCTTCAGCTTGCAGCAGAGCACCTTCAGCCTTGCTGGTGCCACAGGAGAAAGCCCCCAGACCAGCATGCTCCAAAGTCTCTGGGGGATTCAGTTCTAGATTTGGGCTCTTTGATTTAGGTCCATCTCCCATTGTAAAACAACAGCTGCGCTGTGGGCACACCAAGAAGCAGCTGAGTGCCACATGGCTGTTACTGAGCTTGAGGCGAGTGGGGACCTAATGCAGATGGGAGAGGGGAGCAGGTTTCTTTTCCCTCTCCCCATTCTATCACTCAGGGTGGATGATGAACAGAAAGAGATGCAGGGACAGCTCAGCCCTGCCGTCTGTGTTTTGGAGAAGCTATAAAGAAACTCTTGGCACCGGTCGGCAGCTGGAAATGTGCGAGATGCTACAGTAAACGTGTGGTGGGTTGACCTTGGCTGGTCACCAGGTGCCCACCAAGCTCCTCTCTCACTCCCCCTCCTCAACAGGACAGGGGAGAAAATAAGATGAAAAACTCATGGGTCGAGATAAAGGCAGTTTAATAAAGAAAAGCAAAGGCTGCGTGCGGAAGCAAAGGAAATAAAAAGGTTTATTCTCTACTTCCCATCAGCAGGCGATGTCCAGCCACTTCCTGGGAAGTAGGGCCTTGGTATGCGTAGCGGTTGCTCCAGAAGATAAAGACCTTAATAACGAATGCCCCCACCATCCTCCTCCTGTCTCTTAGCTTTTATTGCTGAGCACGACATCATATGGTATGGAATATCCCTTTGGTCACTTTGGGTCAGCTGTCCTGGCTCTGTCCCCTCCCAGCCTCTTGCCCACCCCCAGCCTACTGGCCTTTGGGGCAGGGGTATTGGAGAGACAGCCTTGATGCTGTGGGAGCACTGCTCAGCAGTAGCCAACACACTGGTGTGTTATCAACACCTTTCGAGCTACCAATACAAAGCACAGCACTATGAGGGCTGCTAGACCCAATACAAAGCGTATCATTGCCTGCACTACCTCCTGGCAAGGAGTATGTGTTATGAGAGGACCGCAGTGGCAGAGTCCTTTTTTAATGCTGCTGAGCACAATCCAAAAGGACACAGCGGTTCTGCATACAGGCAGTGGCAAAGCACGACAGACTGGCAAACTCTGAAGAGTTCTTATCCAAAGAGACTCAGCTGGGTAGTAGGGACTGAAGCCCAGCTGTGACTTTCAGCGATTGCTGCTGGCTTGGGCATCTGGCTATGGCCACTGGTAACGCAAAACAGAGGCCGGTGAAAGCCATGTGTCTCCAAGATGTGGCATGAAGGAGGTCTGAGATGAGACTCTCATTCTGAAAACATACTTCAGAAAATAAAGGAACAATCCTGTAAATGCTTTCCTCATGCTTCTGCTTTCTTTTGCTCTTTCTGGATAGAGTAGGGTGTTTCTCTCATTTTAGAGTTCATTACTCAAAACTCTAAGCAAAAATTAATAGCTCAAAAGACAGTGAGCAAAAGCAAGAGCTCTGTTCCCAGTGTTACAGACTGCTCTGTACCTAGGTGGGAAACAACTGTGTCTCACAGTGGGCTCCCAGTTCCTGACTTGGGTATTGCTGAAATAGAACCATCTTAAAACATAATGTTTAGAGATTGAAGTACTTAGCGTTTTCGACCTAGTGCTAACTTCCCCGTTCACTCCTTACACTACAGCTCTCCTTGAACAGGCAGCTGTGATGGAGAATGTCATATGCTGATCCAATTAATGTTCCCTTGAGAGCCTTTAGAAGGCAGATCCTCAGTTGGTATAGGTCAGCATGGTTTGCAGGAGCTGACATTTTGAGATTCACCTTCCACTGAGACTAATTAGATACTGCATGGGAGTAAGTTCACATGTTTTGCTGCGTGGGGTGAGGTCTGTGCTCCTTTCAGCAGGAGGAAGCTGGGGAAGAAGCTGATGGCTGGGAACACCAGACTGGTCTGGCCAGGCACCCTTCCAGTGTGCATGGAAAGCCTTTAAGCCTTTTGGCTTCTGCAGGGTCCTCAGAAATGAAGCTCCCAAAGTAATGCAATCATGAATGTTTCCGCTTCGCTCCCTTCAAGGCCTGCTATGGGCTCAGAGGTCTGTTAACCGACCTGTGAGAGGAAGGATAAACCACACGCTCTGCACGAGTCCCCCCTCTCCTTGGTCTCTCCTGCTTTGCTAAGGTGGCTTGAGAGGGGGAAGGTTGAAACTTTCTCTCTACCTGGAAGCGATCTGAAATCAGGAAAGAGCCAAAGTCTCCGAGTTGGGAATTTCACAGGATAGCTGATGGTCTGACCAAAGCCAAGCTCAACTGAAGCCTGCACATTAAAAAGCTTTTTTCTTGGGCTGGCAGGAACAATACATTGTAAAAATCAAGTGTTAATACAGTTGTTATCTATTTTAAGTTTGTTGGGCATATAGGAAGAAAGAAAGAAACAGTAGCATCTGAGATACTGATGTGTTCATAGCTGTTTTTATTTTAACTGCTGTAACAGCTGGTGATGGATGATGCAGTTTTAATGAAGAATATCCTTCTGTAGAAACGTGGTGGTTTTCTTGGATGTTTATTGTCCTTTGGGCTTTGAGTTACTTGAGGTTTACTCTTTGTTTTGCACACTATATTTTTTTTCTGGTTTGATTGGCATTTTGCTGAGTCACAGCTTTGTTTTTAATTTCCCAGTGACTTAGGTGCTGGCAGCAGTTGTGTGGGCATATGCACTGCAGTGCTGAGCAGTAGTGCAGCTCAAAATACAAGGGGCACAGCAGCAACAAAAGAACAGCTTGTGCTTGGCTGTAGTGTTCGGATTTGGCTACCGTGAGCTTCTCATTACTGGGTTGTAGGGAATAACAACAGAGGAGAAAAGCCCCCAACACCAAAGGCCCTCCTCCCCTTGCTCCAAAAAAAATCTGTAAAAATTCAATTTTTAATTAGGTGTAACAGAAACCTCTGAGGAAAACAAATTGATCTATTGATATACTTCTGCCAGGGAAGGAACATCTTTTCTAAATTGCCACTACATCTGATGCAGAAAAGGAAGGCCTCAATTTCTGTTTTAACTTTAGAGAAAGCAAATAAAGCAACTGCTACATCAGCTGTGGTCTTTGCCAAGCTATTTGCTGTAAATGAGGGGAGATGTTCTAATGCCATGATTAAGTAACTCTCTCAAACATCATGCTGTCCATGACTTTTCTTTAAGTGAAGAAGTCTGTAGTAACATGGTCATTGCAGACTTGCTGACTTAAGTCCTCCATGTTCCAGGGTCAAAAAGTGAGTTGCTAAATTCAATTTTGACTAAGCTATTTGAAGACATCCCCTTCAGGGACATATTTTGATAATTCAGTCTGGGGAAAAGATGAGGGACTGTGGCTGTGATTGCTGTGGCAGTGAGCATCACTGCTGGCCCACTGGAAGCAATCTCATGGGGGGGGGAAGCCTGTCATAGTAAGGTTTGCATAGGAAAATGTCCCTGTGCCTATAAAATTCATAAATGAATGAACTATGTCTACTGGTAACAAGCAGTGTTGTGTCAGAAAGAACAGAGCACTTTCTGTCTGTGTGATGTGGAGTGCAGTCCTCTTGCAAGCTTCTGACTGATTTTGACCATGGGTGCGCAGTTTTGCATTTGGAAAGATAACAGTTAAAGCAAAATTCGTGGAAACACTCAAGCCAGTTTTTTTTCCATAGCTGTAATAGGGAGTACTATATTACCGGCAATATGTGAAATTTTTGTATGATCAAGATGTATCATACAGGTATGTCCATATCTTGAAAAAAATTACTTATCAACAAGGGAATGACTATGAATAGCATTATAATACACTCTTGTTGTTTCAGTCATTTTGCCATCTTCTATATTTTCACATTTTTTAGCAAGAACCCATTCACAAGCTTTGCTAGAAGCCAGGCTGGAATGTCTTTTGCATTTGCATGGTGCCTTATAGTTGACAAGTTACAGTAAAGCCTTATGGCAGTTATTGTTACCTTTATAGATCTATGCAGAATTACTTATCTGCCTCTTCCAGGAAATGTATTATCTCCTTTAAAGGGGTTGATTTGAACTGCTATGGCATATTAGTGACTGTCACACTCAAGACGTACATACAGATTAACTTGATCACTTGAAAATATATGAATAGAACTTATGTTTAACCTTAGGTCATTCTCACTCTGCTCTCTACATCCAGCATACCAGACTAAAACTGGCTTAATGCAAGCAGTATTTAGTTCAGGATAAATGTATGGGATAGAACTAGCCTGAGATGCCAAAAGTTGGAATTATATAGGCTAGTCCTCAGGGATTTGTTTTAGGCAGACAGGAACTGTTTGGAAAATACTTTTTAGATGGTTTTTTTTTGAGATTGAAGTTATTTCTGTACAAAGTATGCCCTTAGTTACTTGTGATCCCAGCACCATCCTTGCCTGAAACTCACCAGAAACCCTTCATCCTCCTCCAGGTCATCATGCAAACTGGAAGCCCCCCCCCCCCGCAATTTGTCTTTGTAACCCAGAAATGTGACAGCAGTGTAAGAGGACAGAGGTGCAATGTAGTGAGCCCCTGTGGCTCCAGCTCTCCTCTGCTCTTGGGCTGCTGCACCTGGGCAAATGTTTGCACTGATCTCTGGGAAGCTCTCTCCACAAAAGCTTGCAAGCCTGCTGGAAGCAGCTGGCTGCTGCAGTGTTCACAGTCCTGCCTGGCACCCTTCTCTCTGAGTCATTTCAATAATGCACTTGAGAGCCCGTATACACAAGCCCCTGGTACTCACATTGTCACCAGCGCCCCATCCCAGAAGTCTTCTTCTCTGCATACCATTTCGTTGGGAGCATTGCAGGTGTGAAATCAGAGGTAAAATGTTTTAATAGCCAAAATCTCAAACACAAAAAACATCTACAATTTTCATTTCAGGTGTGCAATTTCACTCTGTTGTGGGAATCAATTTCTTATCAGTGAAGATTTTTCATCCTAAGATATAAATCAAAGAAATAGGAGACAATCACTCAAGATAAGGCACAACTGCTGGTTTTGGCTGGGATAGAGTTAATTTTCTTCACAGTAGCTATTATGGGGCTATGTTTTGGATTTCTGCTGAAAACAGTGTTGATAACACACTGATGTTTTAGTTGTTGCTAAGTGGTGTTTACACTGGTCGAGGACTTTTCAGCTTCCCATGCTCTGCCAGGTGCACAAGAAACTGGGAGTGGGAAGAGCCAGGACAGCTGACCCAAACTGGCCAAAGGGCTATTCCATACCATATGATGTCATGCCCAGTATATAAACCTGGGGAAAAGCAGGGCCATCACAAGGAGAGGAGGAGGAAGAGGAAGAACTCATAAACGAGACGGAAACCACCCGATCCCTATCCCTGAGTGAGCTGCGAGATATGCGAAAAGATTTCAGCTGTCGCCCAGGCGAGCACGTTGTCACCTGGCTGCTCCGATGCTGGGATAGTGGGGCCAGTAGCCTGGAATTAGAGGGTAAGGAAGCCAAGCAGCTGGGATCCCTTTCTAGGGAAGGGGGCATTCACAAAGCGATTGGAAAAGGGGCACCAGCCCGCAGCCTCTGGAGGGGACTCCTGTCAGCCATGAAGGAAAGAGATCCCTTCAAGGAAGATGTTGTATATCGCCCTGGGAAATGGACCACCATGGAGAAAGGTATCCAGTACCTGAGGGAATTACCCATGCTGGAGGTGGTTTAGGGTGACCTGGACAACAAGGAGTTATCCAAAGATCCAGATGAAGTCCAGTGCACATGACCCATGTGGCAGAAGTTTGTACGGAGCACACCAACGTCGTGTGCCAACTTATTGGCAATACTGACCTGGAAAGGCAGAGAGGGACGAATGGTGGACGAAGCGGCTAGCCAACTCCATGAATATGAAGGAAGTGTCTCTTCCTCCCTTGTCTCGGCTGTGGAGAAACTGTCCCGAGAGCTCCAGCAACTCAAAGAGGATAGGTCCTACTCCCCACCTGTACGGACCAGCATCTCAGCTATTAGGAGTCAGCGTTCCTCTGCTCAAGGGAGAGGATATAGAGGGTACACACCACGGGGCACCCTATGGTTTTACCTGCATGACCACGGAGAGGACATGAGGAAGTGGGATGGAAAACCTACCTCGACCCTAGAGGCACGGGTACGTGAGTTGCAAGGAAAAACAATCACACAAGGGGGTTCTTCCAGGAAAATTGCTGCTCTGGTTTCCAGTGGGCAGTTCCCCAGACAGAGTAAAAGGGCTGACCTTACTCCTGATTTTAATGAAGGAGCTCCTGACTCATATGTACAAAAGTGGGTAGCTCGTAAAACTGGAGACTTGGCTCAGGTGCACATAATTGTCTCTGTGCACAGCTGTCTGAAACCCTGGAAGGAACCAAGTTTTTTTCCTAGCTTTTTCTTATTACAGAAATAAAAAATAAATAATCCTGATTTTTTTTCAAGACAGGAGAACTACATTATGAACTTCTGTGTCTGCAAAAAGTGTGCTACAGTCAAACAGTTTGAGCCTTGACAACATATTATCTTTTGCATATGATTTTGGAACATAGCCTGAAGAAACACTTTCCATTTACAGATTAATAGCAAAGTGGGGTGAATATTTGCTTCTAGATAATTGTTCATCTCAGATACTAAATTATGCAGTAAAATACGCTATAGATAGTCATAATTTGATCCTACAGAGTGTAACAATTTCTGAATCACTTTTCTTCATCTGCCAAAAGTTTCAGAATGATAAAAAATGTATTTTGTCAAACGTGAACACGCACAAATACCAAAGCATGTTCTCACGAGACAATTATGCCTACATCCTGCTGCTGAAAAGCTAAAAATACTTATCAGCTATTATAATTTACTTCTGGATATCAGGTCAATTAGAAAAATCTGATCTTACATGTGCTGGCATATGTAAACAATAAATTCCTTGAAGAAAAAGTTGGAGTCCAGAGTTTGCTTCAGCAAACTATACAATTTGTTCTATAGTCAAGAAAGTATTTGTCTGGAAACACATCATAGTCAAGCAGGGAATTGGAAAGTGATTTCATTCCATCATATATTCGATCTCAAGGCCTGATTGCACGTTACGAAACCGAATTAGCAATTGAAACAGGCTAATCTTGCTCTATGCTCTTCTATTTTTGACTTTGCAGATAATGATGCTGGCAATTCAAGGTCTCAAGCTTGATGACAGGCTGGATAGCATTTGTTTATATGAAGAATATTGTAGACTGAGAAACACAGTAGTGTTTGTGCATGCATCTTTTAAGATCTTTGTACCATTTATACTCCATCAAAGTACTGTTTTAAATAATAATTTGGAAATTACAATGACTGAACTGTCATTTTGGACAGCAGAAAGTATACTTTGGTAAGATGTACCTTGGAACAGATAGCAAGGAAGAATGAAGAAATCACCTTGAAACCGATGACATATAAAATATATGCACTCATCCCACCATGCTCAATGTGGGGGAGTATCTGACAGACTGTCCTCTTCTCTGGTCCTGTATCACCTGTTTTATTTGGCACCCAGGGCAGACGTAGTCTGAATTCAATCGGTCCACAGCAGGAACATGAAATTCCCTCTAGAAAGGGAAGAGGCCAGGGCATACTGGCCACCACCAGCATACTCCCTTGGCCGTGAACTCTTCCCATTTCTCTTCTCCCATTAACACACTGCTGGGAGGTGTTGGGGAATTTTTATGGTACCCCTCGAGGTGAATTAAACACACATTTGTGCTTAAATATAAAAGAAAAATTTAATGCACACTACATTGGGCAGAGTCCTACCGCCATAAGCGGTTCTACAAGGAGTCTGCAAAGATGCGTCACAAGCTGATGCTTTATATCCACTTGCACCGTGAACGGTTGCATGGGGCACCTCAGCCCGGCCAGTGGGTCCATCCCCCGGCCCAGCTCTGCTGCCGCCGCTGCCCAAAGGTGGCCCCTGAGCTTGGGCCCCTGAGCGCTCCCATTCCAGGAGGGCTACAAGACAATGCTGCAGGTCTTCCTTATCTCATCACCGAGGGAAACTTCACTCCCTTGCAGGGAGTCCTGCTGTCTCTGGCATCCCTGCTTCCAGCCAGTTTAACCCTTTCTGCAGTTGGGCCTTCTTGCCCTACGTGCCAGATCATTCCTCGGTCACAAACTACCACTGCTGAGCAGTTACTATTTGAATTTTCCCTTCAGAGGCCTGGGATAGCTGGGATACCTGCAAACTGTTGTCTCTGATCATCTCCAGGTCCATACAGAACTTTACTGCATCAGTTATGCTCAGGTGGTATGTTCCCACTTTTCTCCTAAACCCCATGGAATACATACCTCCTTTTGAAACAGAAGATGCTGCTGTAGTTTACACAGAAAGCGACAGCAGTTGAAGACACTGTACTGGGCAATAGCTGAGTCCTAAGAACTACAACCATATTGCCCTGCATTTATCTCAAAGTGAGCTCAATAGACTCTAAATTGCAACTGTGGATCTGGCTTGGGAGCTTTGGGCTGGTCAGCCGGCACCTTGATCTTTCTCCCAACTGGGAGCATCAGTAAGATTTTACCCCCTGCAAATATTTCTCATTGAGTGTTTCCACGAATTTTGCTTTAACTGTTATCTTTCCAAATGCAAAACTGCGCACCCATGGTCAAAATCAGTCAGAAGCTTGCAAGAGGACTGCACTCCACATCACACAGACAGAAAGTGCTCTGTTCTTTCTGACACAACACTGCTTGTTACCAGTAGACATAGTTCATTCATTTATGAATTTTATAGGCACAGGGACATTTTCCTATGCAAACCTTACTATGACAGGCTTCCCCCCCCCATGAGATTGCTTCCAGTGGGCCAGCAGTGATGCTCACTGCCACAGCAATCACAGCCACAGTCCCTCATCTTTTCCCCAGACTGAATTATCAAAATATGTCCCTGAAGGGGATGTCTTCAAATAGCTTAGTCAAAATTGAATTTAGCAACTCACTTTTTGACCCTGGAACATGGAGGACTTAAGTCAGCAAGTCTGCAATGACCATGTTACTACAGACTTCTTCACTTAAAGAAAAGTCATGGACAGCATGATGTTTGAGAGAGTTACTTAATCATGGCATTAGAACATCTCCCCTCATTTACAGCAAATAGCTTGGCAAAGACCACAGCTGATGTAGCAGTTGCTTTATTTGCTTTCTCTAAAGTTAAAACAGAAATTGAGGCCTTCCTTTTCTGCATCAGATGTAGTGGCAATTTAGAAAAGATGTTCCTTCCCTGGCAGAAGTATATCAATAGATCAATTTGTTTTCCTCAGAGGTTTCTGTTACACCTAATTAAAAATTGAATTTTTACAGATTTTTTTTGGAGCAAAGGGAGGAGGGCCTTTGGTGTTGGGGGCTTTTCTCCTCTGTTGTTATTCCCTACAACCCAGTAATGAGAAGCTCACGGTAGCCAAATCCGAACACTACAGCCAAGCACAAGCTGTTCTTTTGTTGCTGCTGTGCCCCTTGTATTTTGAGCTGCACTACTGCTCAGCACTGCAGTGCATATGCCCACACAACTGCTGCCAGCACCTAAGTCACTGGGAAATTAAAAACAAAGCTGTGACTCAGCAAAATGCCAATCAAACCAGAAAAAAAATATAGTGTGCAAAACAAAGAGTAAACCTCAAGTAACTCAAAGCCCAAAGGACAATAAACATCCAAGAAAACCACCACGTTTCTACAGAAGGATATTCTTCATTAAAACTGCATCATCCATCACCAGCTGTTACAGCAGTTAAAATAAAAACAGCTATGAACACATCAGTATCTCAGATGCTACTGTTTCTTTCTTTCTTCCTATATGCCCAACAAACTTAAAATAGATAACAACTGTATTAACACTTGATTTTTACAATGTATTGTTCCTGCCAGCCCAAGAAAAGCTTTTTAATGTGCAGGCTTCAGTTGAGCTTGGCTTTGGTCAGACCATCAGCTATCCTGTGAAATTCCCAACTCGGAGACTTTGGCTCTTTCCTGATTTCAGATCGCTTCCAGGTAGAGAGAAAGTTTCAACCTTCCCCCTCTCAAGCCACCTTAGCAAAGCAGGAGAGACCAAGGAGAGGGGGGACTCGTGCAGAGCGTGTGGTTTATCCTTCCTCTCACAGGTCGGTTAACAGACCTCTGAGCCCATAGCAGGCCTTGAAGGGAGCGAAGCGGAAACATTCATGATTGCATTACTTTGGGAGCTTCATTTCTGAGGACCCTGCAGAAGCCAAAAGGCTTAAAGGCTTTCCATGCACACTGGAAGGGTGCCTGGCCAGACCAGTCTGGTGTTCCCAGCCATCAGCTTCTTCCCCAGCTTCCTCCTGCTGAAAGGAGCACAGACCTCACCCCACGCAGCAAAACATGTGAACTTACTCCCATGCAGTATCTAATTAGTCTCAGTGGAAGGTGAATCTCAAAATGTCAGCTCCTGCAAACCATGCTGACCTATACCAACTGAGGATCTGCCTTCTAAAGGCTCTCAAGGGAACATTAATTGGATCAGCATATGACATTCTCCATCACAGCTGCCTGTTCAAGGAGAGCTGTAGTGTAAGGAGTGAACGGGGAAGTTAGCACTAGGTCGAAAACGCTAAGTACTTCAATCTCTAAACATTATGTTTTAAGATGGTTCTATTTCAGCAATACCCAAGTCAGGAACTGGGAGCCCACTGTGAGACACAGTTGTTTCCCACCTAGGTACAGAGCAGTCTGTAACACTGGGAACAGAGCTCTTGCTTTTGCTCACTGTCTTTTGAGCTATTAATTTTTGCTTAGAGTTTTGAGTAATGAACTCTAAAATGAGAGAAACACCCTACTCTATCCAGAAAGAGCAAAAGAAAGCAGAAGCATGAGGAAAGCATTTACAGGATTGTTCCTTTATTTTCTGAAGTATGTTTTCAGAATGAGAGTCTCATCTCAGACCTCCTTCATGCCACATCTTGGAGACACATGGCTTTCACCGGCCTCTGTTTTGCGTTACCAGTGGCCATAGCCAGATGCCCAAGCCAGCAGCAATCGCTGAAAGTCACAGCTGGGCTTCAGTCCCTACTACCCAGCTGAGTCTCTTTGGATAAGAACTCTTCAGAGTTTGCCAGTCTGTCGTGCTTTGCCACTGCCTGTATGCAGAACCGCTGTGTCCTTTTGGATTGTGCTCAGCAGCATTAAAAAAGGACTCTGCCACTGCGGTCCTCTCATAACACATACTCCTTGCCAGGAGGTAGTGCAGGCAATGATACGCTTTGTATTGGGTCTAGCAGCCCTCATAGTGCTGTGCTTTGTATTGGTAGCTCGAAAGGTGTTGATAACACACCAGTGTGTTGGCTACTGCTGAGCAGTGCTCCCACAGCATCAAGGCTGTCTCTCCAATACCCCTGCCCCAAAGGCCAGTAGGCTGGGGGTGGGCAAGAGGCTGGGAGGGGACAGAGCCAGGACAGCTGACCCAAAGTGACCAAAGGGATATTCCATACCATATGATGTCGTGCTCAGCAATAAAAGCTAAGAGACAGGAGGAGGATGGTGGGGGGCATTCGTTATTAAGGTCTTTATCTTCTGGAGCAACCGCTACGCATACCAAGGCCCTACTTCCCAGGAAGTGGCTGGACATCGCCTGCTGATGGGAAGTAGAGAATAAACCTTTTTATTTCCTTTGCTTCCGCACGCAGCCTTTGCTTTTCTTTATTAAACTGCCTTTATCTCGACCCATGAGTTTTTCATCTTATTTTCTCCCCCTGTCCTGTTGAGGAGGGGGAGTGAGAGAGGAGCTTGGTGGGCACCTGGTGACCAGCCAAGGTCAACCCACCACACGTTTACTGTAGCATCTCGCACATTTCCAGCTGCCGACCGGTGCCAAGAGTTTCTTTATAGCTTCTCCAAAACACAGACGGCAGGGCTGAGCTGTCCCTGCATCTCTTTCTGTTCATCATCCACCCTGAGTGATAGAATGGGGAGAGGGGAAAAGAAACCTGCTCCCCCTCTCCCATCTGCATTAGGTCCCCACTCGCCTCAAGCTCAGTAACAGCCATGTGGCACTCAGCTGCTTCTTGGTGTGCCCACAGCGCAGCTGTTGTTTTACAATGGGAGATGGACCTAAATCAAAGAGCCCAAATCTAGAACTGAATCCCCCAGAGACTTTGGAGCATGCTGGTCTGGGGGCTTTCTCCTGTGGCACCAGCAAGGCTGAAGGTGCTCTGCTGCAAGCTGAAGCTACAAAGGTTGGCAAGCCCCATCCTGCTTCTGAAATCAGCTAGTTTTGCAGATTTGACTGGCCTCCTTGACTGGAGAAATGAAGGAGAAGATGCAATTAAAAAAAAGAGGGAGAGAGAGAGGGAAAGAAAGAATTTCAGTGCCCTAGGCAGCAGAACTAAAACAGATAGTGAGATCTATGGGGGGAGAGATAACCACAAGGATTATAACAGCAAACCATGAGCCCTGACTACTATCAAATAACTATTGAAGCAGAAGGATCAGTCTAAAATCAAGCGACATACTGACTAAGGTTGAAGTTTATAAAAGCAATACTTTGGCGATGCTTCCATAAGGAACACAGGCACGGCAACCATCAGGAAAGAAAAGAGGTGGCTGGGTGCTTTCGCTAGGCTACATTTAAAAGGATTTTCAGTGTCAGCTTCCAACAACCAGTTTAAAAACACGGAGACCTATTACCTCACCAGCTTGTGGGAAATTAGCCTGGATAATGGCCATTGATGCTAATACATGCACAAATCCCCTTGTGAAAGACAGAATGCCCACCCAACACCGCATGGACACCCAGGTGGGGAAGCAGCAGCAGCAGATGCTTTTCTCTTCAAGACCTGAAGGCTCAGAGCATTAGCAGCTACGATTTTCCAGGGCCCCATTTAAATAAAGAGTTGGGGCAATTTTTATGTGAATCATGCCTTCTGTTGATGCAGCTGAAACACTTCACCGAGGTGGTGCTGTTGTTAGCTGAAGTGTGGCTGCTTTTGTAAGACATGTTATTTAGGAAAGGGGGTTTTTTTGTTTGTTTGGTTTGGGTTTTAATGATACATTTCGAGTGAGTCCATAACAGACATCTCCTGACAAGGATTGGGCAGGAATGCACTAACCTGAAAAAGTTTTCCTTGTCACTGCTTATGAATTTCCCCCCCTGGGATGAGTGTAAGACAAGCAGGGCTGCATGTCCACCTCCCTCTGGCATCCACACACCTGAGATACAAAGAGCAGTGGCCTGAGAAAGCAGGAGCAGACAAGGCCAACCACTGCCGTGTGTGCGAGTTGCTCTGTTTGCAGGGTTTCAGTGTCTGGATACTTCAGGCTTAAATCCTGGGTTTCACAAAGCTAGCAAGTGAAAGGAGCAGACCAGCCCTTGGTCACTGCAATCCCAAGGCTCTCCTGGCCCAAATACCCTAAAAAGAAATGTTTAGGTTTTCTCACTACATTTGATTTAGGAGTCTCTGTCATAATGAGTGAGGCAGATAAGACAAACAAGGAATCAGGAAAGATGTTCCTAGTACCTTTAACACCACCTGACCAGAAGCAACTCTTTTACCAAAACCTTCTTATTTGCACTGAATTAAAAAATGAAATGGGAATGAGAGGAAGCTTTTTTTAATAAATTAAAAATTCACAAAGTATCTGTATTTCCTGATTGTTCCTTCAGACATTTGTCTTTTCCACATTATGCTTCTAACAAATATTTTCTCTCAAAAGAAATCAGAGGAGGCAATAAAACTGTACTTGTCTTACCAAATGAAATATTCCATATGGCAATACAGAATACCTGCGACTTTTTCCTTAAGTAGTGTTCTTTAAGCAAGGATCTCTTAGCAAGCATGTTATCTCCCTAGCATTTTTCACTCTGCTAACCAGGAGTGCAAGACTGGCTTGCCTGATGTCAGACATACCCCTCCAAGCACTCTTTGTCTCTCTGCCCTCTAGCCTTTTCTATCCAGACCCCAGTGTTGTGTTCATTAGGGAGATTTCTAGCAGCATTCACCTCAAGCCTTTCTAAAGTCTCACTGCTTAGAGCCAACCTCCTCTTTCCTAAATTTTTTGGACCCCTTTATTCTACTTACCTTCACGCCACCATTTTCTTTCCCACTTTTTCCTAAGTTTGTCACACTTGCTGTAGCTGTAAGCCACCCTTCCCAGCAATCAGCCATAGATGGGCTATTTAATATCCTCTGATAAGCAGAAGGTTTTATTACAAGCACTGATTTGAAATCTTGGTGTATTTCTTGGATTTGAGTTTCAAGCAGATTGGCTGCAGGGTATGTGCACAGATGCACGCTTCCATGGATAAAATCTGAGGAGTTCTATAAAGACTTGCTATTTCCATCTCAGAAGTGAATAGGATATTTGTTATCAGAGATTGAGACATACATCTTGAAAAAAAGCTAATGTGGTTCAGACTTACTTACAAACTTTAAAGCCAAGGACTCTGGCATCTGCCCAATATCAATACTGGCTGATGCTCAACAGAAAGGGAAAAGTCTCATAAGGATCCAAGAAACTTTGGAAATGTTAATTAAATGTTGAAGTTAAGATTTTTAAGTTGATGCACTTATCCTGACCCCTTGTTTGCATTGCTGCCTGTGCCTAGCAAGTGACACAGCAGTCTGTCATGCAGCAATACTGGCTTTCCCAAGCCTCACCATTTGTCCATAGGGAGATAACATTCATCACCTAATGCCCAAAAGGGGTGTCCCTGGAAGGAGGATAACAGGGGAGGCTAACGCCTTCACTTCCTTCACTTCTTACCCTCCTTGTCCTGGGGCAGCTAGGGCTGCTGCTACATAGCCTGCGGCCAAGTCCTGCTCATCCTGCTCAGACAAGAAACACCAGGCATGACTAACATGAGGGGAGTAGCCAGCCTCAGACCATATTCCTGCAGATTTACCATAGCCCAAAGGGAAAATGAATATTGATTCCCAACCCTTAGAGACCACAATACATACATATTTATGCTAGATCACTGCATTACATGCAGGAGAAGTGTACACTGTGATGATAGCTTCATTTGGCACATATAATGGAATCCAAATGAAAAAAGGATCCTAACAGGTCACCATTGCAACAAGACACTGCAGTGCCACCGATAGCCCCATTGGGAAGAGACCATCTCTCTGCTCTGATGGAAACAAACTACCTCCAGTATCACGGGTGCTTTCAGAAGTGGCACGGGAGTGTGGCAGCAAGGGGTTTGCTCATAGGAGACAATATTAGATGCACAATTTCTTGGCTTCTTGCTCAGCTTATCAAGGATGTGTATCTTTACATAAAAATTGATATAATCAAATAATATATTCACCATCAATTGCTATTGCAGAGATCGCTTATATTTGTTTAGGATAGATAATTACAATATATCATGCTATGTTGTGCACCATTAAATATATCAACAGTCATTGTACTCACTTCATAAATATACATACTGCTTTATTTACAAGAGTTTGACATGAGAAGAATATTTAGGGAGAGGGTATGTGTCGTGGTTTAGCCCCATCTGGCAGCTAAGCACCACGCAGCCGCTCGCTCACTCCTCCCCAGTGGGGTGGGGAGAGAATCGGAAGAGCAAAAGTAAGAAAACTCGTGGGTTGAGATAAGAACAGTTTAATAATTGGAACAAAATTATAGTAATAATAATAATGAATTGTAATGAGAAGGAAAACAGCAAGAGAGAGAGAGAGGAACAAAACCCAAGGGAGGGGAAAAAATCCCCGATACAACCGCTCACCACCCGCCGACTGACGCCCAGCCAGTCCCCAAGCAGCGATCGCTGCCCCCCGGCCAACTCCCCCCCAGTTTATATACTGGGCATGACATCATATGGTATGGAATAGCCCTTTGGCCAGTTTGCATCAGCTGTCCCAGCTGTGCCCCCTCCCATTTCTTGTGCACCCGGCAGAGCAGGGGAAGCTGAAAAAGTCCTTGACCAGTGTAAACACCGCTTAGCAACAGCCAAAACATCAGTGTGTTCTCAACATTATTCTCATCCTAAATCCAAAACACAGCACTATACCAGCTACTAGGAAGAAAATTAACTCTATCCCAGCCGAAACCAGGACAGTATCCACCCCTTATTCTATACCATTTACGTCATGCCCAGGTTCTACCCTTTCCAATACAATTAATCACCAGCACTTTTCCTGTCTCTTGATATATATAGATATATAGATATATATATACACAGCTATCATTCCCTTGGTCTATGGGCCATCCTTCTAAAATGTTTGTTAAGTTCATTTAGTCCATGGCTTTGGGCTCCATCTGCCATAACAGTCCTTCAGGGCAGGAGAGATGGTGTGTGGTGGTGGACTGTTGCATGCTGAAGCCAGTTCTGGTTCCATCACCACTGCACTTTGCTTGCTTTCATCAAAGTTCATTCTTCATTAATCGGGGTGATTCTCACTGAAATACCATTGATATGGTGTATAGAAACTATAAAAGAGATTACATCCAGTATTATATAGCAGTTAACATCATACCATTTAGTTCGTTGGCTATTCTCACCCCAAATCACATCCCCTTGAGGTACACAGCGGACTTCCCCATCCTTTCGCATCACCCACCAAGTGCACCCAGGTCCTTCAGCAAAAGCAATCCCACGAATGGGCTTGCCTTTGCCCGAGGCAGGAAGTAACCCAGACTGTCTGCCCCAGCATGTTTTTATGTGCACTACAGGGACCTTATCCCCTTCGACAGTGCGTAAAAGTCTTGACTGGGCAGGGCCAGCTCGATTGGCAGATCCCCTAGTGTTGACTACCCAGGTGGCCTTTGCTAAATGTGTATCCCAATGTCTGAATGTCCCAGCACCCATTGCTCGCAGTGTAGTCTTTAACAGCCCATTGTATCCTTCGATTTTCCCGGAGGCTGGTGCATGATAGGGGATGTGATACACCCACTCAGTGCCATGCTCTTTGGCCCAGGTGTCTATGAGGTTGTTTCGGAAATGAGTCCCGTTGTCTGACTCAATTCTCTCTGGGGTGCCATGTCGCCATAGGACTTGCTTTTCAAGGCCCAGGATAGTGTTCAGGCGGTGGCATGGGGCACAGGATATGTTTCCAGCCATGCGGTGGTTGCTTCCACCATTGTAAGCACATGGCGCTTGCCTTGGCGGGTTTGTGGCAGTGTGATATAATCGATCTGCCAGGCCTCCCCATATTGATGTTTCAGCCATCGCCCTCCATACCACAGAGGCTTTAACCGCTTGGCTTGCTGGATGGCAGCGCATGTTTCACATTCATGGATAACCTGTGCAATAGTGACCATGGTCAAGCCCACCCCTCGATCGCGAGCCCATCTACATGTTGCATCTCTTCCTTGATGGCCTGAGGTGTCATGGGCCCATTGAGCTATAAATAATTCACCCTTATGTTGCCAGTCCAGATCCACCTGAGCCACTTCAATCTCAGCAGCCTGATCCACCTGCTGGTTGTTTTGATGTTCCTCAGTGGCCCGACTCTTGGGTACGTGAGCATCTACGCGACGTACTTTTACAACCAGGTTCTCTACCCGGGCAGCAATATCTTGCCACAATGCGGCAGCCCAGATGGGTTTGCCTCTGCGCTGCCAGTTCCTCTGCTTCCATTGCTGCAACCACCCCCACAGGGCATTGGCCACCATCAGTCAGTGGTGTGTCAGTATAGAGCCAGTATAGAGATAGAGCACTGGCCATCTCCGATGCTTTCCCACAATACGACAGGACCCCTCAGTGAACAGGGCGTATTGCTTCTCATTTTCTGGTAGATTATTGTACAGTGGGGCCTCCTCAGCACGTGTCACCTCCTCCTCTGGTGATATTCCAAAATCTTTGCCTTCTGGCCAGTCCATAATTGCTTCCAAGATCCCTGGGTGATTGGGGTTTCCTATCCGAGCCCGTTGTGTGATCAGTGCGATCCACTTACTCCACGTAGCATCAGTTGCATGATGTGTAGAGGGGACCCTCCCTTTGAACATCCAGCCCAGCACCAGCAGTCGGGGTGCCAGGAGGAGCTGTGCTTCAGTACCAACCACTTCCGAAGCAGCTCAATCCCCTTCATATGCTGCCAATATCTCTTTTTCAGTTGGAGTAGAGTGGACCTCGGATCCTCTGTATCCCCGACTCCAAAACCCTAGGGGTCGACCTCGAGTCTGCCCTGGTGCTTTCTGCCAGAGGCTCCAGGTAGGGCCATTCTCTCCAGCTGCGGTGTAGAGCACATTCTTTACATCTTGCCCTGCCCGGACTGGCCCAAGGGCTACTGCATGAACTAGCTCCCGTTTAATTTGTTCAAAGGCTTGTTTTTGCTCAGGGCCTGTCGCGGATGGAGTGAGCGTGCACTTCACTCGTAAGAGAGAATCAAAAATACAGTTTATTGATATAGAACAGGGAGTTAACAAAGTTCAATGCGACAGTGTTTTAACAAGATTCAATGGCAAGGTACTCTTGATTATTTACTGCATAGAGGACAGGGTCAGACAGAACTGTCAGGGAGACCCTCCCGTTGAGTCATGAGGTTCGGAAAAGGATCCCCTTGCTTCCTAAACTCCTTCTCAGAGAGGAGTCTAGGTGCGGCTAGATCCAGTCCTAGTCCCAGACTTGGTCAACGGTTTATGTCTAAAGGATTATATGTGCGCAATCAATCCTTTATATCACTTAGCTAAGGTTTCAAAGTTTAGCATGCTATTAGTCACTTACCGAGGATCTGTTGTGGCAAGGAATCTCTCAACCTCGAGGAGTAACCTTGAGAAGTGTCCCTGCTCAAGGGGAGATCCTGGCGTGCAGCCCGCTGCCGTGCAGGAGAGCTCAAAGGGCTCTTGGGCTGCTCGCTATTTATGGGGGATGATTGACCCATAGTCATATTTGCATGCCGACCACAGATTTTAGTTTCTTCGGTGGGCGCGTTGCACAATAGCCCTAGGCTATTGTGTTGTTATCTGTCTCCTGAATCCACTTTGAGCCGATGCAGCCATGGTGACCAGATGCATCCATTACGACCATCACTGGTGGTTATCACCTAAGCAGGGCTGCAGGAGATAAAGGTCGGGGGCGGGGGAAGCACACCGTCACACTCCACCCCATGACTATAGTCAATTCATCTTATTCTCACAGAGTGGTGGTACGGTCACCTCTTGCCTCTGTGCCATAAATAGTATATTGATAATTTATGCACTTATAGATCCACAATAAGTAGACAGTGAAGCACTGCTATTTGTTATGCGTTAATTTGCGTTAATTTGCATTAATATGCGTTAATATGCATTAATGAGCCATGTGATGGTTGGAGGCCGTCTTGGGCAGAGTGATCACGAAATGATAGAGTTTTTGATACTTGGAGAAGCGGCGAGGGGGGTCAGCAGAGCTGCCACCTTAGACTTCCGGAGGGCAGACTTTGGCCTGTTTAGGAGACTGGTCGAGAGAGTCCCCTGGGAGGCAGCCCTAAAGGGCAAAGGAGCCCAGGAAGGCTGGACATTCTTTAAGGGGAAGTCCTAAAGGCACAAGAGCAGGCTGTCCCCAGGTGCCGAAAGACGAGCCGGTGGGGAAGAAGACAGGCCTGGCTGAATAGAGAGCTCTGGCTAGAACTCAGGAAAAAGAGGAGAGTCTACGACCTCTGGAAGAAGGGGCAGGCAAGTCAGGAGGACTACAAAGGTGTAGCGAGGCTGTGCAGGGAGAAAATTAGAAGGGCCAAAGCCGAGCTAGAGCTCAATCTGTCTGCTGCTGTAAAAGACAACAAAAAATACTTCTTCAAATACATTAGCAGCAAAAGGAGAGCTCAGGAGAATCTGCAGCCCCTAGTAGACGGGGAGGGAACACAGTGATTAAGGCTGAGGACAAGGCCGAGGTACTTAATGCCTTCTTTGCCTCAGTCTTTAATAGCAGGGCCAATTTTTCTCTGGGTACCCAGCCCCCGGAGTCGGAAGATAGGGACGGGAACCAGAATGGAGCCCCCATAATCCAGGGGAAATGGTTAGTGACCTGCTGCACCACTTAGACACTCACAAGTCTATGGGGCCTGATGAGATCCACCCGAGAGTACTGAAGGAACTGGCAGAAGTGCTCACCAAGCCCCTTACCATCATTTACCAGCAGTCCTGGCATACTGGGGAGGTCCCAGTTGACTGGAGGTTAGCAAATGTGATGCCCATCTTCAAGAAGGGCCAGAAGGAGGACCCGGGGAACTACAGGCCTGTCAGCCTGACCTCGGTGCCGGGGAAGCTGATGGAGCAGATCATTCTGAGTGCTATCACATGGCATGTAGAGGATAACCAAGGGATCAAGCCCAGCCAGCATGGGTTTAGGAAAGGCAGGTCCTGCTTGACCAACCTGATCTCCTTCTACGACAAGGTGACCCTCTTAGTGGATGAGGGAAAGGCTGTAGATGTTGTCTATCTAGACTTCAGTAAAGCCTTTGACGTGGTTTCCCACAGCATTCTCCTGGAGAAACTGGCTGCTCATGGCTTGGACGGGTGTACTCTTCGCTGGGTAAAGAAATGTCTGGATGGCTGGGCCCAAAGAGTGGTGGTGAATGGAGTTTACTCCAGTTGGCGGCCGGTCACAAGCGGTGTTCCCCAGGGCTCTGTGTTGGGGCCAGTCCTCTTTAATATCTTTATCAATGATCTGGACGAAGGGATCGAGTGCACCCTCAGTAAGTTTGCAGATGACACCAAGTTGGGTGGGAGTGTTGATCTGCTTGAGGGGAGGAAGGCTCTACAGAGGGACCTGGACAGGCTGGATCGATGGGCCGAGGTCAATTGTATGAGGTTCAACAAGGCCAAGTGCCAGGTCCTGCACTTGGGCCACAGCAACCCCATGCAACGCTACAGGCCTGGGGAAGAGTGGCTGGAAAGCTGCCAGGCAGAGAAGGACCTGGGGGTGTTGGTTGACAGCCGCCTGAATATGAGCCAGCAGTGTGCCCAGGTGGCCAAGAAAGCCAATGGCATCCTGGCTTGTATCAGAAATAGTGTGGCCAGCAGGAGTAGGGCAGTGATTGTCCCCCTGTACTCGGCACTGGTGAGGCCACACCTCGAATACTGTGTTCGGTTTTGGGCCCCTCACTACAAGAGAGACATTGAGGTGCTGGAGCGTGTCCAGAGAAGGGCAACGAAGGTGGTGAAGGGTCTGGAGCACAAGGCTGATGAGGAGCGGCTGAGGGAACTGGGGTTGTCTAGCCTGGAGAAAAGGAGGCTGAGGGGAGACCTTATCGCTCTCTACAACTACCTGAAAGGAGGTTGTAGAGAGGTGGGGGTCGGTCTCTTCTCCCAGGTAACAAGTGATAGGACAAGAGGAAATGGCCTCAAGTTGCGCCAGGGGAGGTTTAGACTGGATGTTAGGAAATTTTACTTCACTCAAAGGGTTGTCAAGCATTGGAACAGGCTGCCCTGGGAAGTGGTTGAGTCGCCATCCCTGGAGGTATTTAAAAGCCATTTGGATGAGGTGCTTAGGGACATGGTGTAGTGGTGGGCTTGGCAGTGTTAGGTTTACGGTTGGACTCGATGATCTTAAAGGTCTTTTCCAACCTATACGATTCTGTGATTCTGTGTGATTCTGTGAATTTGTATGTTTTGGGTGGTTGAAGTTTGGTTATTTGTTTTATCATGTACCAAACCTTTATATACAATATAATTATAAGCAATAGACACATTAACATTAATTAACTCTAACATTAATTAACTCTAACATTAGAGTTAGTAATATCATGACTGGGTGAAGCATGAAATTAAACACTCCCGTTGCTGTCGGTGACCATCCAAGACGAGTTTCCCACCAATGGTGTTCTCCATCCTTCTTCACTCTTTCCAAGACATGGTGTATCTCTTCTGCATCATGACGAACGGTGATCAGAGTTTTGTGTCCATTGTTTCGGATGCGTTCTAGCAGTTAACACAGGTCATCGTGCTGTAGTAGTTTCTTCACCAATGTAAGATTCATTCCGACTTGGGGTAGGCAATAAATCTTGACTCAATGTATAGTAAAGTTACGAACACAAATATTTGAGCGATGACTTGTATCTACAGCAATGTTGTCTACGAATATAAAATCACAAAGGGTTCTCATACAAACACATCCTTTTCCAATATATACAAGTACAGTTTCAGGGGCTTCATCAGGTATGACAAACATTTTGTTCAGTGTCAAGACAGATGTCTTGGGCTTTGAGGGTGTTACTCTCACAAATAAATCCTTGTTGTTCCCGTACAACGCATGCATTAACATCAACAGTTTGTTAGGGTTTGGAATAGTAACATGAACACAGCATTTCCATCTGACATCCGGTGGGGTGCTGTAAGAGAAAATAGAGACTTGTTTCGGTGGGGAGACTCCGAACAGGTTACCCCATTAAGAAGAAGGAAAAATCCATCGTGAACTAATTCTGTGTTTTGCACCACTGCTATCAGTAGCTTCCCAGGCAAGTGGGCCATGAGGTTTAGTTAAAGTCATAGGCACAGTTCCGATGGATGGTAAATTGACCATCACAGGCTGTCCTGGCTGTAATGTCATTGGATATTCTCTTTTCCTAGTAGGTGGAGCGCTAAGCTCAGTTTTTACAAAGAATGCTCGGCTTACAGGGCTTCCAGTAGGCCCATATCGATTATTTAATTGATGGAGTACTTTGGGAATTCTCGTATCCCATTGAGTTTCCTGTGGTTTGAGACTCCTTTTCAACAAGCCATTAGCTCTTTCTACCATCCCATTTGATTGAGGGTAGTATGGGGTGTGGAATACCCATCTAATTCCCTCTTGTTTTGCCCAATCTTGCACTTCCTTACACGAAAAGTGTGAGCCATTATCACTCTGGATAACATCAGGAGTAGGTAGATTTGAGAACCAAAATGATAGCCCTCGCACTGTATTTCGCCCATCGGCTTTCCGACATTTAGTCGCCATAAGCAAGCCAGAGACTACTTCCACTCCTGTAAGGATGTATCGATATCCTGCAGAGGATTTGAATGGTCCGATATAATCAATTTGCCATGTAGACCATAAAGCTTTCCCTTCATTGATATGTAAAGGTGGTGCTTTAGCAGGATGATCTGCTTGTAATTTCAATCTACACTGGGGACATTCTGTAAGAATAGTTTCACAAGTTTTTCTATTTATAGGCCAGCCTTTACTCTGTGCAGCAAAGTAAAGTGCTTCTTTACCTGTGTGGCCTAGGTTTTGATGTAACCATTCTCCCAGTCGATACCACTCAGGATTTAAGGTGATTTTCCTAATTTTAGTTAGCTCATCTACCTTTTGATTCCACTTTGTGGCTGGTTGATTCTCTTTAGCATGAGCTTTTACCCATCCCATCTTGAAAGGTGTTTTCCTGGCTATATCTAGTAATAATTGCCAGTCTTTGTTTCTCCAAACTGGGGATCTATTTATGTAACCGAAGTAGTTAATTGATAACTTTTGTAATCGGCGGCGGGGGCGAGAATAACATAGAATAGAGCATAATAAGTCATGGTTATGAACAATGCTGCTATGTTCCCAGTACAGCCCCAGCCCATCTTGACAATAGGTCGAGGACTAGCTGACCCACTAGAACAGTTGGTTTGTACTAGAATAGGAATAGGGGTAGCCAAGCATCAATCATATTGTTAGAAACCATGGACCATGGAGAGGGAAATGGGTTACATCAGCCAGGTGGGATTGCGCATGTGCAGAAAAAGGGGTCAACAAGGGGACACACCTGCACGACCACCAGAGACCACCGGAGACCCCCGTAGAGGCCCCTCGGAGCTCTATGACGCATGCGTAATGACCACGCGAATGTGATAATTAGTTCTGGGAAATAGAATGAATATGCATGATAATTCTGGGAAATTTGATGTATATGTATGTGACTGAAGAATATAAGTTTTGGTTGATACGAACTGTGGTATGCACGCTAGGAGGAGCGATCCCCCGTGCATCCAGCGCTGCAATAAAGAATGCCTGCTTCTTAATACTACATTGGTGTTAAGGAGTTTGATTCCCGATTTCGGTGACAGTTTTGGCGACCCAGGTGGGACTCTGCTTCTGAATTTCGACGGATCCGAGGGATCGCAGGACCTCCAGCCGGCACCGAGGGATTCTAGGGGAGAACCTCCGATCCCCGGACCGAAGAATTCTGAGCAAGATCCCCTAGAACAAGGTAATAAGGCATTCTTTTAACGGGTAACAGAACTTTAGGTAGGACGTGGGTTAGAGTCCCACCAAGCCTGCTCGTAAGGCGCGGCGAAAGCTACGCAGGGTTGGGCTAAGAGGTATCTCGGTTGGTAAGTCTCTGCTAGGCGAAAGCCTGTGGAGGCGGGGCCCAAGGGAGTCTTCGACGGGGGTTGAAGTCTCCAAGGTTGGGATTTCTGGCAGGGGCTGGAACCCCAGAGGGAGCTCCAACAAGGGTTGGGGTCCCTCTGACTAGTGCTTGTGATGATAGTGCACAATCACAACCACTAGTCGTTTGGGAGATGGGTACATTTCCGAGTAAGAAACCCATCCCACAAAGAACACCTTTGGGATGTATTTTAAAGCATTGGAAAGATCTGGGGGGTGATCCTTTGACTCGGAAACAATTAATTGAATATTGCAATCATTGGTGGCCAATGTATACTTTGGAAGGTGGGGAGAAATGGCCGGAAAATGGAACGTTACGATATAATACCATCTTGCAATTAATGCTATTTTGTAAAAGGGAAGGAAAGTGGGATGAGATGGCATATGTGGATTTGTTTTTACACTGCGAAATCATCCGGAGTGGCAGAAACAGTGTGAGATACATCCCCAAAATTCAATGATAATGGCTTTGAAGGGGGAAAAATCTGATGGGGATTCGAGAAAGTGCTGTCCTACTTGCAGTATTAGTAAAAGATGTTTAAAACATAGATCTGAGGAAGATGATATTTATTTATTGGTTGCACCCCACCGGAGATGGGGAAATTATCGAGGGATCACATCTTGGAGGCTGATAATGCTTCTGCTCCTCCTACAGAAGGGGAAGCAGAGGGATTTAGCCTGATTTCAGGAAGGACACGAGGAAGGAGAGGAGAGGCTGGACCAGCTTTTCTCCAAGCCCCTCTTCGAGAGGCAGTGGGGAATGATGGTCTGGTGGTGGTAAAAGTCCCTTTCTCGATAACTGATTTAAGATCATGGAAAGAAACCGCAGGCACCTATCGGGAGGATCCCGAAAGGGTAGCCAAGGTGGTTGAAACAATAATTAGAACACAAGATCCTGATTGGAATGATTTACAAGTAATATTGGATACTTTACTTGATGATACTGAAAATAAAATGGTATTACATACTGCTAGAAAACAGGTGGAGGGAGCTCATGCTAATGGGGATTTACAGGGAACGGTGGACCAGAATTTTCCATCCGCAAATCCTGAGTGGGACCCTAATCAACCGGGACCCAGAGGAATGCTAACTAGATATCAGAAGTGGATTTTATTCGGAGTTAGACATGCTATGCCAAAAGCGATAAATTGGTCAAAAATTTATGAAGTAAGACAAGACTTGAATGAGTCCCCTTCAGCCTTTATGGAAAGACTGAAGGCGACTGCTAGAAAATATACTAATTTGGACCCAGACAAACCAGAAGAAGCGATACAATTGGCTTCCATATTTATGGGTCAATCGACCCCGGACATTAGAAAGAAACTTCAGAAATTGGAGGGACCTGAATCTAGAGATTTGGGCAAAATGCTTGAAATAGCTTGGACTGTATATAATAACAGAGAAAAAGAAAAAGAAATGAGGCAAGCAAGAAGGGATGGAAAATTACTGGCGGTTCTGACTGAAAATAATAGGAGAGGTAGAGGAAGAGGACGAGGGATGAATATTGGTGAAAGGGGATTTGAAAGGAGGGTAACTCCCAGGTTGGCAGAAGACCAATGCGCTATCTGTAAGGGGCATGGGCATTGGAAAAGGGAATGTCCCAAATTGAGAGAATTAGATCCTTCACTACAGGCAATTAAGTTGATGACTTTGGACGATGAATCATGAAGGAGACCGGGGGAATCAACCCTAGCTGAACCCCTGGTTACATTGAGGCTAGGGAATGAAGAAATAGAATTTTTGATAGATACAGGGGCTACTTATTCGGTATTAAATACATGTAAAGGGAGACTTAGTCAGGAATCAGTAGATGTTGTTGGTGCGACAGGGCAAAAGGAAAACCGACCCTTTTTAAAACCGTTAAAATTTAAATTGGGAAAACAGTGGGTAACTCACCAGTTTTTGTACATGCCAGAATGTCCGTTACCTTTGCTAGGACGAGATTTATTAAGTAAATTAGAGGCAGAAATAACTTTTAAAGATGGGGAGATCAAATTACTAGTACCAGAATCAAAAGCCATGAAGGCAAGGATGTTTATGTTACAGGATTCCCCTAAGGAAGAATGGATTCCAGAAGAAGTAGAGAGTGCTGTAACCCCTTTGGTATGGGCAAGTGGAGTTCAGGGCGATCTAAATTGGCAGAGCCGGTAAAAGTGACTTTAAAACCTGGAGCCAAGCTGGTAAGACAAAAAAAAATACCCTATTAAGTGGGAGGCTCGAAAGGGGTTGGAGGGGTTAATTATAAAATTTTTAGAATATGGGCTTTTAGTAGAATGTGAATCTGAATTTAATACTCCTATATTACCGGTCAGGAACTCAGGAAGCAAAGATTATCAGATAGTCCAGGATTTAAGGGCTATAAATCAAATAGTTCAAGATATACACCCAGTAGTGGCTAATCCATACACTTTGCTGACCACTTTGAAAGAGAAACATAGATGGTTTACTGTACTGGATTTAAAGGATGCCCTTTTCTGCATACCTCTGGATATAGAAAGTCAAAACATATTTGCCTTCGAGTGGGAAAGCCCTGCTACAGGACGGAAGATGCAATTGACATGGACTGTACTTCCACAGGGATTTAAAAATAGCCCTACAATATTTGGGAATCAATCGGCAAAGGAATTAGAGGTATGGAAAAGACAGAATCAAGGAGAAGGTGTATTGTTGCAGTATGTGGATGACATTTTGGTAGCAGCAGAAAGCAAAGAAAAATGTTTTGAGATGACTATTAGTCTATTGAATTTCCTGGGCCAGGGAGGATATAGAGTCTCCAGAAACAAGGCTCAAATCAGGAAAGAAGCAGTGATTTATCTGGGATTTGAGATATCTCAAGGACAGAGACAACTAGGGAGTGAGAGAAAAGAAGCCATTTGTCAAATTCCTGAACCTAATAGTCCAAAGGAACTCAGAGCCTTTTTGGGCATGATCGGATGGTGTTGACTTTGGATCCTGAATTATGGGCTATATGTGAAACCATTATATGAAGCCCTAAAAGAATCCAAAGATCAGTATCTGACTTGGACACCTGAATGTCAGAAGTCATTCAGAGAACTTAAAAAGGCATTAATGATGGCCCCTGCATTGGGTTTACCTGATCTAACCAAACCTTTTGAGCTATTTGTGCATGAAAGGCAACACCTGGCCCTTGGAGTGTTGACGCAACGGTTGGGATCCTGGAAGCGGCCGGTGGGGTATTTCTCTAAGCAACTCGACAACGTGAGTAAAGGATGGCCAGGATGCTTGCGTGCTGTGGCAGCAACAGTATTGCTGATTCAAGAAGCTCGAAAATTGACTATGGGCCAAAAGATAATAGTATATGTACCACATATGGTAATGACTGTTTTGGAGCAAAAGGGGGTCATTGGTTATCCCCTAGCAGAATGTTGAAATATCAGGTTGTTCTATTGGAACAAGATGATGTGGAATTAAAAACTACAGCAATTGCAAACCCGGCCATGTTTTTATCGACGGAAAATCCTATGGGGAATTTAGAACATGATTGCCTGCTAACTATTGAGCAAGTCTATTCTAGCAGATCGGATCTGAAGGACGAACCGTTGCCTAATCCTGATCTGGAATTGTTTACGGATGGAAGCAGCTTTGTGCAAGAAGGAAGACGAATGGCTGGATATGCTGTCGTCACCACCAACAAGATATTGGAGTCAGGGACACTGCCTGCAAATACCTCGGCACAGAAAGCAGAATTAATGGCATTAAAGCAGGCTCTACGGATGGCAGAAGGAAAAAGGGTAAACATATGGACTGATTCCAAATATGCGTTTGGTGTGATTCATGCTCATGGAGCTATCTGGAAAGAGAGAGGACTGCTATCGGCCCAGGGATCACCGATAAAGCATAAAGAGGAGATTCTCCAACTTCTGGAAGATGTGCAGAAACCAAAGGAGGTGGCGGTAATGCATTGTAAGGCTCACCAATTTGGACAGACGGCTGTAAATATAGGTAACCGACTGGCGGATAAAGCTGCAAAAGAGGCTGCAGAGCGAGGTATCCTTGCGCTAGTACCAGTAAAACAGATGAAACTCCCAAATTTAAAGCCAAAATATAATAAATTGGATGAACAATTGGCGGAACAATTAGAAGCATCTCAAAATACAGAAGGGTGGTGGGTAACGCCAGAAAAACAGGTAATAGTGACCCCGCAAGTTATGTTAGAACTTGCAAGGGAAAGGCATGAGCAAACACATTGGGGTGTAGATGCTATGGTTTCTAGTTTAAAACCATCTGTGGTATGTGTAGGGATGACAGGAATAATTAAATCAGTAATAGCTAAGTGTCCAATTTGCCTTAAAAATAATCCCTTGAATCAAAGGAAAGCACCCTTGGGAGTTACGAAACAGGGTAATTCCCCAGGGATTACTGGCAGGTTGATTTTTCTGAGTTACCTAGACAAAGTGGATATAAGTACTTATTGGTACTAATTGATACGTTTTCTGGATGGCCGGAGGCCTTTCCTTGTCGCACTAACAAAGCAAGAGAAGTGGTTAAAATATTGCTAAAAGAAATAATACCAAGATTTGGGGTACCAATAGGCATGTCTTCGGATAGAGGACCCCATTTTATAGCAGAAGTAGTTCAACAAGTGAGTAGAATCTTAGGAATACAGTGGGATTTACATACTCCCTGGAGACCACAGTCAAGTGGGAAAATTGAAAGAATGAATCAGACATTGAAGAGACAAATTAGTAAAATCTGTCAAGAGGTGTCTTTAAAATGGCCACAGGCCTTACCATTAGCTCTTTTAAGGATTAGGATTCAACCAAGATCTAGGGATGGTATAAGTCCATACGAAATCTTGTATGGCAAACCTTACCAGACTCCTCTAATCCCAGGGGATATGAAAGTGGTGGGGAAACGGATTTAAAAGTGTATTTGATTTCTCTAGGAAAGACCCTCGAAGCACTTCGGAAGTACATTGTGCTGACTAGATCGCTTGCCTTGGATACACCTGTACATCAGTATCAGCCGGGTGACTTAGTGTATATAAGAACTTGGAATTCTGAACCGTTGCAGGAGAAGTGGAAAGGACCCTTCCAAGTACTGTTAACAACCTATACTGCAGTTAAAGTGGAAGGGGTGGAACCGTGGATACATTATACTCGAGTGAAGAGGGCTCCTTTGTGGAAGATTATCAATAGGGACCCCAAGACCGCAAAGTTGACTTTAAAATATGTTTAAACAAAGGAGTTACTATCATGGAATGGGAGGGGCATGGATTTTAATCTGGAAACTGATGATGATGGGAGCATTGTTTGGAATAAGGGAAGATCGATCAGAAGTGAGGGCGGAAAGGGGGGATCCGTTGTCAATAGAAGCGGAACAATTAATATACCTCCCAAGAAAGACCCCGGAAGATAATTTGATGATGGGGCTAATAAAAGAATTTGCTAACTTACAGAATATAACCCAGATAACTGCATGCCTCCCAATTCCAAGAGCAGTGGGTGAATCAATCCCATGGGGAATTTTGACAACAAATTTGAGTAGTGAAAAATCCAACAATGACAGTGCTTCTTGTGAGCAAGTTCCCGTTGTTGGATGGCAAGAGCAAATAAAATATGTCAAAAAGAAATGGAAAACCCCTGGGAATAGAGCAGATTGTGAAAAACTATTAAATTATGTTTTCATTAAGGTAGGGAGATATCACAATGTAGGTTGGTGTTCTTATGATGAGCCAATTAGGAAGAATGTCAGTCGAATGATTATGGAATGGAAATGTAAAGAGACTAACCGAACCGAACGAGAGATGGTTTTATGGGAATCAGTATGGTCAATGGCTATCTTATCCCAATTTCAGTATATGGCTAACGCCTCTTGGTGCTTTACTTGGGATGGAATGACCTTTGCGGCTTTTCCATCAGTTAATGACAAGGGGAGTACATCCCGAGAAAAAGAGAGTATTGTATTTTGGTGGAATTGTAAAAAGATATATAATTGTAGTACAGTTAGTAAAGCAATTCAGAATGTCCCACCTCTGGCCGCCGCATTGAAATATGGATGTTTATGTAGAGGACTTAGAAGTGATTTACAATTAACTGATGCATATAAGCCCAAGAGGGGGACAATATTCAGTTGTAGAAAATCTACAATCCAGAGCCCAGGACACTTAGTTTGGGCAATGAGTGATGGAACCTGGTCCACTCATTTACAATTGGATGGGAAGGTAAAACAAATTACTCTGGGGATGCCAACATTATGTCCAATTTGGAAGGAAGCTCCTTTTAAAGGAAGCTTGGAAAATTTAAAATTGGAACGGATAAAGAGATCACAAATAGATGATAATGCAGAATGGAATGAACCTTCGACTGGAGTAAAAATTGGATGGGCTCTGGAGTCTCTGTTGTCCCCCTTATCAACTTATAAGAATAAAGCCTGGTTGTATAAATTGACTGGTCAAGTAGAAAGATTGGCTAATGTAACCAGGAAAGGATTTAAACAACTAAACTTGCAGTTACAAGCAACCTCGAGGATGACTTTGCAAAATCGGATGGCCTTGGATATGCTCTTATTAAAGGAACATGGAGTTTGTGGGTACTTGAGAGAGAGAATAGACCATTGTTGTATACACATCCCAAATGTCACTCAGGATGTTGAGCATGATTTGGATTTACTGGGACAAATAGAAAAGGATACTCAAGAAATGCAACATGATATGCAGGAGAGTTGGCTCGACAAAATTTTTAGTGGATTGGCATGGAACTTGAGCTCCTGGATAAAGTCCTTAATTAGCACTGGACTACTATTATTGATAATATTTTTGATACTATTGCTTATTTACTATTGTTTAAAGAAAGAACTCGCTAGCAGAACTACTTTCAATCGGATGATTATGCAAACAGTGGCTAAAAGACCGGATTTAAGTGATTCAGTGACAACGCTCCCACCATCATATAGTGAAGGATAGATCATTGAATTGTTGTAGATTCCAATTGTTATTAGTTAAGGAAATAATGAACTAGCATATAGTGAAATTTTTAAGATGGAAGTATTGAAAAGATGATTATTTCAAAACTTCCAAAGGGGGGAAATGTAACCGAAGTAGTTAATTGATAACTTTTGTAATCGGGGGGGTGGGGGGGGGTGGGGGGGAGAATAACATAGAATAGAGCATAATAAGTCATGGTTATGAACAATGCTGCTATGTTCCCAGTACAGCCCCAGCCCATCTTGACAATAGGTCGAGGACTAGCTGACCCACTAGAACAGTTGGTTTGTACTAGAATAGGAATAGGGGTAGCCAAGCATCAATCATATTGTTAGAAACCATGGACCATGGAGAGGGAAATGGGTTACATCAGCCAGGTGGGATTGCGCATGTGCAGAAAAAGGGGTCAACAAGGGGACACACCTGCACGACCACCAGAGACCACCGGAGACCCCACGGAAGCCCCTCGGAGCTCTATGACGCATGCGTAATGACCACGCGAATGTGATAATTAGTTCTGGGAAATAGAATGAATATGCATGATAATTCTGGGAAATTTGATGTATATGTATGTGACTGAAGAATATAAGCTTTGGTTGATGCGAACTGTGGTATGCACGCTAGGAGGAGCGATCCCCCGTGCATCCAGCGCTGCAATAAAGAATGCCTGCTTCTTAATACTACATTGGTGTTAAGGAGTTTGATTCCGATTTCGGTGGCATTTACTTCCCAATTCAAGGTTTCCCACTGACAGAGCCACTGTGTGGCACCAGCCCACACAGCATAAGAGTCTACATATATGATTTTTGCTCCATTCTGTGCTGCCAAAACAACTGCTCTTATTTCTCCTACTTGTGCACTGCCGTCACCTTCTTCTACTACTTGTTTGCCGGTGGTAATGTCTAATGCAACAGCCTTATATTGCCATTTACCATTTGCCCTTTTTGCTGAAGCATCTGTAAACCAAATGTTTTCTGTTGGTGTACCCTCAGTGAGGGTGGTGCATCCAGAATGGGTGAAGGTTTAAAAGGTTGTTGTAAAGCTAAAGGGTCTGTGTTTATGGGCATCTGCAATTTGGAAAGCTTAGTGTGTCCTTCAGTTAGTTGCATATTTTCTGCAACTCCTGTTAGGTAGGCATACCATTTTCGGACAGTGGGTTTTTGTGCAACTCCTTCTGGGGGAGCAGTCCCCTGTAGGATTGCTTCTAGTAAATTAAATGGTCCTCTAGTTTGCACAGGTTGTCCCTGATGTATTTTCTCAACTTGTTTAACTGCTCGGACTAAAGATAAAAGTCCCTTTTCCCATCCAGAGTATCGTTGTTCTGTTTCTTTAAATGCAGTTGAGCTAAACAATAAAGGTCTTTTTGGCCCATCGGGCCCAGTTTGGAACAGGTTACAGTAAGTAGCATGTTCGGCGAAACCCCATTCGGCTATAATAGGGTCGCGGGGGTGCACTGGTCCCAGTGACTGATATGTTTTTAACTCTTCAGTTAGAGTTTTGACCGCCTCTTTATGTTCTAATTTCCACTCCCAGGGTTTGCCTTTCCGTAAGAGTGAGTATAAGGGACGGAAATGATAGAAAATCCAGGCACATGCTTCCTCCAATATCCTAAAGTTCCCATTAATTGTTGTAACTCCTTCCTTGATTGGGGCATTTGCAGCTCTTCGATTTTTCTTAAGGTATCTGGAGGAATCACTGCACTGCCTGCTATCCACCAAGTACCTAAAAATTTTACTTCTTTGCTTGGTCCCTGACATTTTCCGGGTGGAATCTCAATTTCTGCTTTATTTAGTGCTTGCCATACTGCTGCTGCCGCTTCCCCAACCTTTTCAGGGAAGTTCCTCCAGTCAGAATATCATCTCTATATTGGTACAGTTTCACTTCTTGGGGGAGTGAGACTGTCTGTAAAAGTTCAGCAAGCGCAGCATGAGCAATCGTGGGTGAATGTTTATACCCCTGTGGGAGTCTGTGAAAGGTGTATTGTATTCCCTCCCAAGTGAAAGCAAACTTCTCTTTATCCTCCTCCTTTACGGGAACCATAAAGAACATATCCTTTACATCTAGCGCTGCCATCCACGGGTGTGCAGCTGCTTGCAAAGTAGCTCTTAAGTTGGCAATGTTTGGCACAGCAGCTGTGAGCGGGGCTGTATTGGCGTTCAGGCGCCGATAATCAACAGTTAAACGCCACCTCCCGTCTGGTTTCCGGACGGGCCAGACAGGTGAGTTACATGGGGAGTGCGTTCTGGAGATAATTTGTCGTCTCTCCAAATCAGCTATGACTTCAGAAATTCCATTTCGTGCCGCAGCAGAAATGGGATATTGCGGTACGTTAGTGATTTTTGACTCGGGAGCGCAGGGGTGTGCGCAGTGCCCGCACTGCAGCCTCCCGGCTTCTGCTGGGGTTGGGATCGATGTTCGAGCCGAAGGACCACACGCTGCCGTTCGGCAGGCGCCAGGTTCGTCCGTTTAAAACATCGAAACCTAAAATATTTTCATGGTGATCTTTAATTGCAAAGCGAGTACTCGACATGCGCTTCTCGCCCGGGAGCCATAAATTGACCTTGGCAGTTTGGCACTGCACACTCACTCCGTTCACGCCGGTAATTTTAACTCTTTGCCGTCTGGGTCGTACGCCCAGCTTCTCGGCATCTTGTTGTGTTAATAGTGAGATTTGTGCTCCCGTATCTATTAAAAACTTTACCAATTGTCCTTGAGGACCAACTGGAATTAAAATGTATGGGCCGTTATCACTTATCCACTGATAAGCCTCCACTTTCCAGACAGGCAGGCCCAGTTGCCTTCCGGACACTACTCGTTTTTTGACTTCATGCCCTGCAGTTCCTCCCTAAGGGGGAGGAAGGGGTTGTCTCCCCTTCTGGGGTCTGGCGCAGGAGGAGTTGAAATATGGTCCTTCCTTTCACCGTTATCTCGTTTCTGGAATGCTTCAATCAGACTCAAAATAATGCCAGTAGGCTGACCTTGAATCGCAGCTCTGGGAATGCCTAAAGCTAATGCATTCCTCCACAATTCATTCCTCCGTTCTCGAGATTCTGTTTGGGGTTTTTAAATTTGTTTCCCTTCGATCTCGTTTCTGTTCCCTGTTTCACGGGTCTTACTTTGTGATCTCCTCCCCGGGGCTTCAGGTTTTGTTTTTCAGCTGGTGCATCCTCCCAGCCCATCTCACGGCTGTAGTTAACAATGTCGTGCATCAATTCTGCCCAGGTAGGGAGCTGCTTGTGGGCATTTTGAGCGTTGTCACCTAGTCCCTCATTGTGTTCTGTGTCTTTCTTGATCTCATCTCGTTTTGCAACTAAGTGGGATTTAAGAATTGCCGGGGCTCCTCTAATCAGTGGTTTTAACATTGCGAAATCTACTGTAGCAGACAGTGGGACATCATGGGACCCTCGTTTGTGCATGGCTTGTATACAGGCAGCTTTTGTGACGGCTGTAGAGAGCTCACTTACAGATTTAATGGGAATTATGGAGGGTTCACTTTGCTCCATGCTGTCTATTCCTCCAGCCCAATAAGCTACTCGGCTGGTGATAGAATGGGGTGTATTTGTTGGGTCGGGTCCTAAATTTAAGAAAACTCCCAGACCCCAATAGCCGCTTGCTTCATCCTCACTCAACATTATTCGGTCACCGCCACTGAAGCATACTCGCCACAAGTATTCCGTTTCAGTTTCACCTGGTTTTCTGCTATATCTCTCTTGCAAATTTGTCAATTGCAACGGATCCCAGGGGATGGTTCGCGTAGTATGTCGCGGATGACCACCCGAGGGCCCACAGTTCTTTCTGTTTTAACAATGGGTCTGGCTTCATACTCAGGAGGATTTGTGGGGAACAAAGGGTTGTCATCTTCTGGCTCGCTATCATCGGGATCACCCCAGATGTCTCCATCCCAGTCTTCAGGGGATACTATTAGTTTCCTAATCTGTACTATGTCGGGGGGGCGGGGAGCCTGTATAAGCATCATCTCGACCTTTTCTCCCAACTTTTGTCTTTTTCCTTTTCCTCCTGTAACTGTTTCTGCAGTTGTTCAATTTTAAAAGATAGTAACAACTCAGTTGCCTTTCTACCTTCTATTTCCTTCTCTAGGTCCTGCTCCTTTTTATTTCTGTTGTCTCTTTCCTGATGTGCAGCTTCTAAACAGGCACCTAGCATCTTGCAGATAACTCCTTTCCCTTTTCCATCTTTTGTGCGGCCTCTAGTTACTTTTAGGTGTTCTTCAATGGCTTCCCAATTATGCCAATTGTCACGAGTCCATTCTGCTGAGAATTTGGGACTCGGATTCACTCCATGCCTCCGTAAATAATCGGTGATACTACTTGCCATCCTGCCGACTACGCCAATTTGTCGCGGATGGAGTGAGAGTGCACTTCACTCGTAAGAGAGAAGTAAAAATATAGTTTATTGATACAGAATAGGGAGTTAACAAAGTTCAATGCGACAGTGTTTTAACAAGATTTGATGGCGAGGTACACTTGATTATTTACTGCATAGAGGACAGGGTCAGACAGAACTGTCAGGGAGACCCTCCCGTTGAGTCATGAGGTTCGGAAAAGGATCCCCTTGCTTCCTAAACTCCTTCTCAGAGAGGAGTCTAGGTGCGGCTAGATCCAGTCCTAGTCCCAGACTTGGTCAACGGTTTATGTCTAAAGGATTATATGTGCGCAATCAATCCTTTATATCACTTAGGTAAGGTTTCAAAGTTTAGCATGCTATTAGTCACTTACCGAGGATCTGTTGTGGCAAGGAATCTCTCAACCTCGAGGAGTAACCTTGAGAGGCGTCCCTGCTCGAGGGGAGATCCTGGCGTGCAGCCCGCTGCCGTGCAGGAGAGCTCAAAGGGCCCTGGGCTGTCCACTATTTATGGGGGATAAGATGATTGACCCATAGTCATATTTGCATGCCAACCACAGGTTTTAGTTTCTTCGGTGGGCGCGTTGCACAATAGCCCTAGGCTATTGTGTTGTTATCTGTCTCCTGAATCCACTTTCAGACAGATACAGCCATGGTGACCAGATGCATCCATTACGACCATCACTGGTGGTTATCACCTAAGCAGGGCTGCAGGAGATAAAGGTCGGGGGCGGGGGCAGCACACTGTCACAGGGCCCCATTTGAAATCGTTCTTCTTCTGGGTCACTCGATAGAGAGGGCTTACGATCAGACTGTAGTTTGGAATATGCATCCTCCAAAAACCCACAACGCCTAAGAAAGCTTGTGTTTCCTTTTTGCTGGTTGGTGGAGACATGGCTGTTATTTTGTTAATCACATCCATTGGGATCTGACGACGTCCATCTTGCCATTTTATTCCTAAAAACTGCGTCTCCTGTGCAGGTCCCTTGACCTTACTTTGTTTTATGGCAAAAGCGGCTTTCAGGAGGATCTGGACTATTTTCTTCCCTTTCTCAAAAACTTCCTCTGCTGTATTGCCCCACACGATGATGTCATCAATGTATTGCAGATGTTCTGGAGCTTTACCCTGTTCCAGCGCCGTCTGGATCAGTCCATGGCAAATGGTGAGGCTGTGTTTCCACCCCTGGGGCAGCCAATTCCAAGTGTACTGGACGCCCCTCCATGTGAAAGCAAACTGTGGCCTGCACTCTGCCGCCAAAGGGATTGAGAAGAACGCATTAGCGATATCACTTGTGGCATACCATTTGGCTGCTTTTGACTCCAGTTCGTATTGCAGTTCCAGCATGTCCGGCACGGCAGCACTCAGCGGCGGCGTGACTTCATTCAGGCCACGATAGTCTACTGTTCGTCTCCACTCTCCATTAGACTTTTGCACTGGCCATAAGGGACTGTTAAAAGGTGAACGAGTCTTGCTGATCACTCCTTGGCTCTCCAGTTGACAAATCAGCTTATGGATGGGAATCAGGGAGTCTCGGTTGGTGCGATATTGCCTCCAGTGCACTGCTGTGGTAGCAATGGGCACCTGCTGTTCTTCAACCCTCAGCAACCCCACAACAGAAGGGTCCTCCGAGAGACCAGGCAAGGTAGACAGCTGTTTCATTTCCTCCGTCTCCAAGGCAGCTATACCAAAAGCCCACCGACACCCTTTTGGGTCCTTGAAATACCCTCTCCTGAGGTAGTCTATGCCAAGGATGCACGGAGCCTCTGGGCCAGTCACAATGGGGTGCTTTTGCCACTCCTTCCCAGTTAGGCTCACTTCGGCCTCCAATACAGTCAGCTGTTGGGATCCCCCTGTCACCCCAGAAATACAGATGGGTTCTGCCCCTTTATAGCTTGAAGGCATTAGGGTGCACTGTGCACCGGTGTCTCCTAGAGCCTTATACTCCTGTGGGGCTGATGTGCCAGGCCATCGAATCCACACAGTCCAGTAAACCCGGTTGTCCCTTTCCTCCACCTGGCTGGAGGCAGGGCCCCCCTAATCCTGGTCATAGTATTCATTACCCACTTCTTGTACATACGAGTCAGGAGCTCCTTCATTAAAATCAGGAGTAAGATCAGCCCTTTTACTCTGTCTGGGGAACTGCCCACTGGAAACCGGAGCAGCAATTTTCCTGGAAGAACCCCCTTTGGTGATTGTTTTTCCTTGCAACTCACGTACCCGTGCCTCTAGGGTCGAGGTAGGTTTTCCATCCCACTTCCTCATGTCCTCTCCGTGGTCACGCAGGTAAAACCATAGGGTGCCCCGTGGTGTGTACCCTCTATATCCTCTCTCTTGAGCACAGGAACGCTGACTCCTAATAGCTGAGATGCTGGTCCGTACAGGTGGGGAGTAGGACCTATCCTCTTTGAGTTGCTGGAGCTCTCGGGACAGTTTCTCCACAGCCGAGACAAGGGAGGAAGAGAGACTTTCTTCATATTCCCGGAGCTGGCTAGCCGCTTCATCCACCGTTGGACCGTCTCCGCCTTTCCAGGTCAGTATTGCCAATGAGTTGGCACACGACGCTGGTGTGCTCCGTACAAACTTCTGCCACATGGGTCATGTGCACTGGACTTCATCTGGATCTTTGGATAACTCCTTGTTGTCCAGGTCACCATAAATCACCTCCAGCATGGGTAATTCCCTCAGGTACTGGATACCTTTCTCCACGGTGGTCCACTTGCCTGGGTGATATACAACATCTTCCTTGAAGGGATCTCTTTCCTTCATAGCTGACAGGAGTCCCCTCCAGAGGCTGCGGGCTGGTGCCCCTTTTCCAATCGCTTTGTGAATGCCCCCTTCCCTTGAAAGGGATCCCAGCTGCTTGGCTTCCTTACCCTCCAGTTCCAGGCTACTGGCCCCGTTATCCCAGCATCGGAGCAGCCAGGTGACAATGTGCTCCCCTGGACGACAGCTGAAATATTTCCGCATATCTCGCAGCTCACTCAGGGATAGGGATAGGGATCGGGTGGTTTCCATCTCATCCACGAGTTCTTCCTCCTCCTCTCCTTGTGATGGTCCTGCTCTTTCATCTTCCCTTTCTAAATGAGCTGACTTTCGCTTCCAAGATTTCTTCTTGTGTATAGGGGCGACTGATACTGACACGGGTTGGTTCCCTGGCTGAACCGCATCATCTGTCACAGTGGGGGTTGGCGTAGCCGCAATGCCTTGTCGCAGTGTGGGCTGGAGTAACTGCAGTGCCTGTTGCAGGGCGGGCTGGAGCAACTACTGTGTATGTCGCAGGGGGGTCTGGACTAGCCACGGTGCTTGTCGCAGGGGGGGGCTGGAGTAGCCATGGTGTCTGTCGTTTTGTCACCAGATCCTTGAGGGTTCTGAATAGTGTTGAACAGGGCTCGGTAGGCATGGGCCAGGCCCCAGCACATTGCAGGGATTTGTGTCTCCCTAGAATTGGCAGGGTGACGACATACTTTTTCCAAATATTCTACTAATTTTTCAGGATTCTGCACTTGTTCAGGGGTGAAGTTCCAAAACACTGGAGGTGCCCAATAACTTAGGCATTTGCCCATGCTATCCCACACACCCTGCCACTCATAAGTATCCGGCCTTGGGGCAGATCTCTGGATGATATTCTTAAATTGCTTACTAATCTTGGACAAAACCGAAACAATATTCCCAAGCAATACCAATAGATGTATCTTAACTACCCAAGGATGTTCAAGATACTGAAAAGTTATTGTAACGAAGGAGGAAACATCATAGAAGAAGGTAGCAAAGGTGTCGTTCTCTATTTCCTCCGTAAAAAACATCTCAGAGGAAGAAGTATAATCGCTAATTGTCTCCATAAGGTGGTACCCGACATACAGTAATGGCTTCAGTACAAAACTTAGATACCAAAGTAAACCCAAGGTCACTGTTTTAATAACAAATCTCACAGGCAAAACATCACTAATCACTGCAGAGCACAGCAAACTGCAAAAACCAACACCAACTTTTAACGTGTTTATCAAAAAATGAGTATGGTGCAGATCAGGTAAACCAATATCGAGAACAGACGAATCAATATCGTGGCCCGCAAATCTTAACAGATGTAAATTCCTTAATACGCTCTGGTTAATCTGTTATTATCTCAAACCCTTCGAGCCCCATGTTGGGCGCCAAAAAAGGACTGTTTTGGTTTAGCCCCGGTCGGCAATTCAGTACCACACAGCCGCTCGCTCTCCCTCCCCCCTGGTGGGATGGGGGAGAGAATCGGAAGAGCAAAAGTGAGAAAACTTGTGGGTTGAAATAAGAACAGTTTAATAATTGGAACAACAACAACAAATAATAATAAATTGTAATGAGAAGGAAAACAACAAGAGAGTGAGAGAGGAACAAAACCCAGGAAAAAACAGGTGATACAACTGCTCACCACCTGCCGTCTGAAGCCCAGCCCGTCCCCGAGCAGCGATCGCTACCCCCGGCCAACTCCCCCAGTTTCTATACTGAGCATGACGCCATATGGTATGGAATAGCCCTTTGGCCAGTTGGGGTCAGCTGGTCCTGGCTGTGCCCCCTCCCATTTCTTGTGCACCCGGCAGAGCAGGGGAAGCTGAAAAGCCCTTGACCAGTGTAAACACCGCTTAGCAACAGCCAAAACATCAGCGTGTTATCAACATTATTCTCATCCTAAATCCAAAACACGGCACTATACCAGCTGCTAGGAAGAAAATTAACTCTATCCCAGCCGAAACCAGGACACCCGCTTAGTGGATGAAGGGAAGGCAGCAGATGTAGCTTTTCTGGATTTTCGTAAGGCTTTTGATACTGTCCCTCACAGCATCCTTCTGGACAAGATGTCCAACTCTGAGGTGAGCAGGTACATGCTGCTCTGGGTGAAGAACTGGCTGAACAGCAGGGCTCAAAGGGTTGTAGTGAATGGGGCTACATCTGGCTGGTGACCGGTCACCAGCAGTTTTCGTCAGCGCTCAATTCTAGGCCCAGTTCTGTTCAATATATTTATCAATGATCTGGATGCAGGAGTTGAATGCACCATTAGCAAGTTTGCTGATGCTACCAAACTGGGAGGTGCTGTTGACTCTCTCGAGGGACAAGAGGCCTTCTAGAGGGTTCTGGATAGACTGGAGCATTGAGCAATCATCAGTGGCACGAAATTTAACAAGAACAAATGCCGGATTCTGCACCTGGGACGGAGTAACGCCGGGCACAAGTATAGCCCGGGAGAGGAGGGGCTGGAGAGCAGCCCTGCAGAAAGGGATCTGGGGGTGCTGGGTGACAGCAGGCTCAAGAGGAGTCAGCAGTGTGCCCTGGCAGCCAAGAGGGCAAACCGCAGCCTGGGGTGCATCAAACACAGCATAACCAGCCGGTCAAGAGAGGGGATTGTCCCGCTGTGTTCAGTGTTGGTGCGGCCTCACGTGAGTACTGTGTGCAGTTCTGGGCCCCACAATTTAAGAAGGATGTGAAGGGACTCGAATGCATCCAGAGGAGGGCAACAGAGCTGGTGACAGGGCTGGAAGGCATGGCCTCTGAGGAGCGGCTGAGGACTCTGGGTTTGTCTAGTTTGGAGAAAAGGAGGCTGAGGGGCGACCTCATTGCTCTCTACAGCTTCCTGAGGAGGGGACGTGGAGAGGGAGGTGCTTAATAACATGTTTTAATTTTTGGTCAGCCCTGAACTGGTCAGGCAATTGGACTAGATGATCGTTGTAGGTCCCTTCCAACTGAACTATTCTAGTCTAGTCTAGTCTGCTCTATTTTTCTGACTTGATTCCCAAGCTATCTTCCATAGTCTCCCCTGACACTCACTGAAATGAGCATCACTTGTGCCCATCGGCATGTGCTCAACCTCTTCATGGCAAAGACATGTCAGCAGCATCTAGAGATGGCAGGGCTCAGTCCCTCTTTTGTCAACTCTTCAGTCAACAGACACATGACAAAGTGCAGGGCTGATAAACAGGCATAAGGCAATATATAGACCTTTTTTTTTTTTTTTAAACTTAAAAATGTCTTGCTGTCTGGATTAGGCAGCTGTTAGATTGCAAGGATTAAAAATACTATCTTCAGGCTGTAACAACCCAGGAGCTGAGCTTGCCTGTTGCTCTCATTGTGGTGAGAGCCCAGCCTGGGGCTGAAGGCACGGAGCCCCCCCCACTTCCACAGCTCTCTGGCTGTGCTCATCTTTCCTTGTCTTTTGTTCAGCTTCAGGTGCTCTTGCATACACACTGCTGAAACTGCTAAATTTGCCAAAACAACCCCTTCCTTCCCAACCACCTCTGCCTTTTCCTCTTTCAAGACCTCCCTGAATAACCCCCTCCTCCATGACTTCCTCCTTTCAACCTCCTCCATGACCCTACTGCAGTCCCCACCACCTGAGATACTGCTATGTAGTGTGTTTTACTCTGCAGAGCTCAAAGGGCTTTTCTTTTTAGCCTCACATCTGGTTATTCCTATTGGCCTACATTTTCCACAGCCTCCACTCCCTTTACAAAGTCACTGTCACCAGAAGTGCAGATAGTGCTTGAGCTGAAGTTGTGCCACCCAATCCTCTTACTGAACTAATGTCTTCTCAACAGTGATCTTCAGGGGAAAAAATATCACCTTACCATCTTCTACACCCTTTAATTCACTAAAACTCATAGAGCAAATGTTTCAGTGAGCTACCCACAACGATGCTTAGGTCAGAAAACAGTATATTCCATCTGTATGAAACATGCATAGTAATTAACTATGACAGTATGTTGTAGATTACAGTAATTGAGGCTTATTATGAAGTTTGCTTAGTTTTCCTAAACCATCAAATCCTGGATAAGAGGAAAAATCAGCTTGCTTTAAAATATCCAGTTCCTTTTCTATGCAGGCTGTATTGAGCAATCAGCATTAAAAATGCATTCCTTAACTCTGATAAGATTTAAAAGCACAAAAGAAGAATGGACACCCAAAACATCAGATTTTGCAAAGGAACTTTGGTAGCTCCAGAAACATATGTTGTTTGTTACTTAATTTAGGGGCAGCAGCAATAACTGCAACTCCATTTTGTCGTAATGTCTATCAACTGCATATCAGTGATGATAAGTTTATATGCTTCTAGCAATTCTTCAGTTTGCAATTAGTATTTGAGAAAACATATTTAGACAGCTGTAATATCAAGGACGCATTTTAAAGTGTGTCATGGTTTAACCCCAGTAGAGAACTAAGCAGCACACAGCTGCTCGCTCACTCCCCCTGCAGTGGGCTGGGGGAGAGAATCAGAAGGGTAAAAGTGAGAAAACTCGTGGGTTGAGATAAAGACAGTTTAATAGGGAAAGCAAAAGCTGCACATGCAAGCAAAGCAAAGCAAGGAATTCCTTCACTCCTTCCCATGGGCAGGCAGGTGTTCAGCCATCTCCAGGAAAGCAGGGCTCCATCACGCGTAACGGTTACTTGGGAAGACAAACGCCATCACTCCAAATGTCCCCCCTTCCTTCTTCTTCCCTCAGCTTTATATACTGCGCATGACGCCATATGGTATGGAATAGCCCGTTGGTTGGTTGGGGTCAGCTGTCCCAGCTGTGTCCCCTCCCAGCTTCTTGTGCACCCCCAGCCTCCTCGCTGGTGGGGTGGGGTGAGGAGCAGCAAAGGCCTTGACTCGGTGTCAGCACTGCTCAGCAATAGCTAAACCATCCCTGTGTTACCAACACTGTTTCCAGCACAGATCCAAAACATAGCCCCATACTATGAAGAAAATTAACTCTATCCCAGCCAAAACCAGTACAAAGTGGCTTATAAGGGCCAATTATTAAGATATATTTTAAAATAATTCAGCAAGGCTGTTGTGGTTTAGCCGCGGTCGGCAATTAAGTACCACCCAGCCGCTTGCTCACCCTTCCCCCTCCTGGTGGGATGGGGGAGAGAATCGGAAGAGCAAAAGTAAGAAAACTCGTGGGTTGAGATAAGAACAGTTTAATAATTGGAACAACAACAACAACAAAAAATACTAATGAGAAGGAAAACAAGAAGAGAGTGAGAGAGGAACAAAGCCCGGGGGGAAAAAAAACCAGTGATACAACCGCTCACCACCCACCGACCGATGTCCAGCCCGTCCCCGAGCAGCGATCGCTGCCCCCCGGCCAACTCCCCCAGTTTCTATACTGAGCATGACGCCATATGGTCTGGAATAGCCCTTGGGCCAGTTTGGATCAGCTGGTCCTGGCTGTGCCCCCTCCCATTTCTTGTGCACCCGGCAGAGCAGGGGAAGCTGAAAAGTCCTTGACCAGTGTAAACACCACTTAGCAACAGCCAAAACATCAGCGTGATATCAACATTATTCTCATACTACATCCAAAGCACAGCACTGTACCAGCTACTAGGAAGAAAATTAACTCTATCCCAGCCGAAACCAGGACAAAGGCTAAGCGCCGGTTCCTGCACTTGGGTCACAACAACCCCATGCAACGCTACAGGCTTGGGGAAGAGTGGCTGGAAAGCTGACCAGTGGAAAAGGACCTGGGAGTATTGGTCGACAGCCGCCTGAATACTGAGGGAACTGGGGTTGTTTAGCCTGGAGAAAAGGAGGCTGAGGGGAGACCTTATCGCTCTCTACAACTGCCTGAAAGGAGATTGTAGCGAGGTGGGTGCCGGTCTCTTCTCTGAAGTAACAAGCGATAGGAGGAGAGGAAACGGCCTCTAGTTGCTCCAGGGGATGTTTAGATTGGATATTAGAAAAAATTTCTTCCCCGAAAGGGTTGTCAAGCTTTGGAACAGGCTGCCCAGGGAAGTGGTTGAGTCACTGTATTGGGTTTGCGTGACGAGGTTTTGGTAGCGGGGGGGGGCTACAGGGGTGGCTTCTGTGAGAAGCCACTAGAAGCTTCCCCTATGTCAGATAGAGCCAGTGCCAGCCGGCTCCAAGACGGACCCGCTGCTGACCAAAGCTGAGCCAATCAGCAACAGTGGTAGCACCTCTGTGATAACATATTTAAGAAGGGGAAAAAACTGCTGTGCAACAGCATCCGGAAGAGAGGAGTGAGATTATGTGAGAGAAACAACTCTGCAGACACCAAGGTCAGGGAAGAAGGAGGAGGAGGAGGTGCTCCAGGCGCCAGAGCAGAGATTCCCCTGCAGCCTGTGCTGAAGACCATGGTGAGGCAGGCTGTCCCCCTGCAGCCCGTGGAGGTTAACAGTGGAGCAGATATCCCCCCTGCAGCCCGTGGAGGACCCCACACCAGAGCAGGTGGATGTGCCTAAAGGAGGCTGCAACCCTGTGGGAAGCCCGTGCTGGAGCAGGCTCCTGGCAGGACTTGTGACCCCGTGGGGGACCCACGCTGGAACAGTCCCTTCCTGAAGGACTGCACCCCATGGAAAGGATCTACACTGGAACAGTTTGTAGAGAACTGCAGCCCGTGGGAAGGACCCACAATGGAGAAGTTCATGGAGGACTGTCTCCTGTGGGATGGACCCCATGCTGGAGAAGGGGAAGAGTATGAGGAGTCCTCCCCCTGAGGAGGAAGGAGCACCAGAGACAACATGTGATGAACTGACCACAACACCCATTCCCCGTCCCCCTGAGCCACTGGGGGGAAGGAGGTAGAGAAAATTGGGAGTGAAGTTGAGCCCATGTGCTGGTTTTGGCTGGGATAGAGTTAATTTTCTTTATAGCAGCTAGTATAGGGCTATGTTTTGGATTTGTGCTGAAAACAGTGTTGATACTACAGAGATGGTTTAGTTGTTGCTAAGTAGTGCTTATACTAAATCAAGGACTTTCCAGCTTCCCATGCTCTGCCAGGTGCACAAGAAGTTGGGAGGGGAGACAGTTGGGACAGCTGATCCCAACTGAACAAAGGGATATTCCAGACCATATGACGTTGTGCTCAGCATATATAAAGCTGGGGAAGACGAAGGAAGGGGGGACATTCGGAGTGATGGCATTTTGTCTTCCCAAGTAACCATTACACGTGATGGAGCCCTGCTTTCCTGGAGATGGCTGAACACCTGCCTGCCCATGGGAAGGAGTGAAGGAATTCCTTGCTTTGCTTTGCTTGCGTGCGTGGCTTTTGCTTTCCCTATTAAACTGTCTTTATCTCAACCCACGAGTTTTCTCACTTTTACCCTTCCGATTCTCTCCCCCATCCCACTGGGGGAGAGTGAGTGAGTGGCTGTGTGCTGCTTAGTTGCTGCCAGGGTTAAACCACAACGGCCCAGCTAGAAGGGAGGGGTGGGGGGAAGGTGTTTTAAGATTTAGTTTTTATTTCTCATTACCCTACTCTGATTTGATTGGCAATAAATTAAATGAATTTTCCCCAAAGTCAAGTCTGTTTTGCCCGTGACAGTAATTGTTGAGTGATCTCCCTGTCCTTATCTCGACCCATGAACCTTTCGTTATATTTTTTCTCCCCTGTCCAGCAGAGGAGGGGGAGTGACAGAGTGGCTTTGGTGGACACCTGGGGTCTAGGCAGAGTCAACCCACCACAGTCGCCATCCCTGGAGATATTTAAAAGACATACAGATGTGGCGCTTAGGGACATGGTTTAGTGGTGGACTTGGCAGTGTTAGGCTAACAGTTGGACTCGATGATCTTAAAGATCTTTTCCAACCTAATCGATTCTATGATTCCATGATTCTATGAAAATGAAGTGTTAGAATTCAGTAGGCCTGTGTGCTGCTTGTAACAATCACTTCAGCAACAACCACCTCTAACATGCAAGCTAGCTATTTATAAAATGGTAGCAGAGGTATCCCAGTGAAGAGCTACCCTACCTCACAGTATTATAGACACCAAATAAGAAATTTGTATGGTAGGAGGGCACCAGTGATATCAGGGGGTACTGCTCAAAAAGTCTTTAGCTTAACCAGAGGTGGTAAACTCTGGCCCTTGATTTCAGTTGGCCAATTCCCATAAATAAGGGTTGGAAAGACAGAGTCCAGGCATTTTTCCATATCGACAACAAATGACCACAAGAGTACAAAAGATTTTGTTTCAGTTCCATCAACTCTGTGTGTGTATGGACCACACAAAGAACTGAGGAATGCCTTGTTTTTAAGCTATAAACCATAGAGCCATATGTCTATTGACATTCTTTTGAAACCTTAATTGAGGAGTATTACCACTGTGTTTGCTGCCCCTCTGATTATGGATTACTCTTGTCACTCCAAAAGAGAACTGTCTGGCGAGAACCGTATCCTTATAAAAATGTGTACTAGAATTACAGCACCCATGTACAAAGATGTTGTATATGAACCAGAGGTACTGGAGAAGATTAATTCTGGTCTCCACATCACAGGCTTGTAAACCCACAGGTAGAGCCCTTATTTAAGGAGAAAGGTGTCACTGTTTGCTCTAACTGTGCCTTCTGTTGTTGTTTCTACCATATTCAGTACTCAGGGTGATTACTATCATTATGATAATAGGTTACTTCAATGTAACCACAAAAGTGTAAATACAGTATGTATTTATAAAGTACTGGAGATATGTCCAAATTAGCTAAGAGCAGTGCAACATTTGAATGGCTTTATTCTGAACACCTAATTATGATCTGGTATTTTAAGAAGTCATGGCAGAAATATATGAGAAGGCTACTGCTGCCCTTCAGTGGGAGTTACTGATATAACACTGGAACATAACCATTTTTGTTCATTGTTAGAAACAGAATATTTTAACAAAACACAGTTATCCCTTTCCAGAGACTGTAGTTAAAAATCTGCTGCCAAAAAATCTCAGTAGAACTTGGAAACATTCCTCCCCAAACATTCCTCCATGCAGCACGTGACCATTTTTGTGATAAAGCAAACTACATGGTTAGAAATACTGAACTTCCCTCCTGAAAGACTTTATATAACAAATGGCAATAGAAGGGTACTTTTAGTAGTATTGATAAAGAAAAGCTTTGGAAACCCAAACTATGTATTTCAGCACCTTTCAATGCTGTTACAATGTAAAAAATACTCTTTTGGGTGAAGGTCATTGTTTATTTTCCAGAACAAAGGATTTATTGCATTCAGCAAAAGGCAATACAGGACCCTCTCCTTTCCTGCGAGGGTCGCGGCAGCCCCAGGCTGGCCCAGGCAGCCGCTCACATCGACAAGTGCCATGCCAACAGGTCCCTGGCAGGTTGCTCCTGCCCAGACCTGGAAGCACTTTCACACATGGGCAGGGCAGCTGAGCAGAAGGCTTGCAGAGCTAAAGCTTTGCACAGTTTCCCAACGCACATCCACTTTCAACATTTGTCAGCTAACCTTGGTGAACTCCAAATTTCTTGTATGTTCTTGCGCGTGCAGAATATTTCTGCATACATTGTCACCAGTGACTTGAGCTAGTAGCAACTACAGCATCCCCTTTCCATCTGCAACTGCAGCAAGTCTGTATAGTTCCTCTCTCCCTTCGGCCATCCAGAAACACCTTTGCAGTGTACACCTTTCTGAAGAAGCAGCTTAAGAGCACCAGCTGCCCTGTCCGGTGGCCAGGACATTCCCACCAGCAAGCCTTAATATATTGGCCCAACCATTTTAATACTTTTTTGCCCCTCACTTGACTCTTCAAAGGCCTTAAACGACTTCGCGCTTGGGGGCGGCGGGGGGAGGGGTGCTCAAATATCTGGGTTTTTTTCAAGGGTAATGTCGTGGTTTAGCCCCAGCCGGCAGCTAAGCACCACGCAGCCGCTCGCTCACTCCCCCCCAGTGGGGTGGGGGAGAGAATCGGAAGAGCAAAAGTAAGAAAAACTCGTGGGTTGAGATAAGAACAGTTTAATAATTGGAACAAAATAATAGTAATAATAATAATGAATTGTAATGAGAAGGAAAACAACAAGAGAGAGAGAGAGGAACAAAACCCAAGGGAGGGAAAAAAGAAAAAAAATATTTAAAAAAATGATACAACCGCTCACCATCCGCTGACCGACGCCCAGCCAGTCCCCAAGCAGCGATCGCTACTCCCCGGCCAACTCCCCCCAGTTTATGTACTGGGCATGACATCATATGGTATGGAATAGCCCTTTGGGCAGTTGGGGTCAGCTGTCCTGGCTGTGCCCCCTCCCAGCTTCTGGTGCACCTGGCAGAGCAGGGGAAGCTGAAAAGTCCTTGACCAGTGTAAACACCGCTTAGCAACAGCCAAAACATCAGCGTGTTATCAACATTATTCTCATACTACATCCAAACCACAGCACTATACCAGCTGCTAGGAAGAAAATTAACTCTATCCCAGCCGAAACCAGGACAGGTAATTATCCTGCCTCTTCCAGACTGCCTTCATGAGGGCAGGGACACAAACCTGCCCCATCCTTCCATCTTAGACCATGCTGCAAACACAGCATCCAGGCTCGACGGGAGCAAGGTGCAAAACGGAAGAGGTGTGAAGAGCCGAACAGCTGAGGACTTCAAACAGATCAACTGCATTGAAACAAGTCTCCAGGAAACTTATTAAGAACATATGGGGGAGTGGCAAAAACATATGGGGGGATGACAAATCTCTTTGTTTAATCTTTAATGGTCCCCCAAAAAATCCCCCAGAAAGGCAAAAGAACTGTGGCTTTCTTTTCTTCTTATCCCCAGTAATGCTATAGATCAGGCACTACTTATTTCCAAAAGACCACAAAGGTCACTTCAACACTTAACAAAGCAGTTTAGCAAAGTTAGTTTGTTCAGCTGGGGAGCAGAAACCCCACCACATGCTGTAGGGATAGTAACCAGCTTGTTCAAACACCCATTGCACTAAGAAACTTTGCAATAAAGAGTTTACAAATCAAACCTTCAACAAAGTACACAAATCTCCACTATGCAAGAAAGATGGGGAGAGGGTACTCCTGAGACAGGGAGAGGTACTCCTGCAGTTAATCAGTCTGGTCACTCTGATCCCAAATGACACCCAAATGACTGCCACCCTCTTCCTGGCTTCAACTTCAGCTGGGGCTAATCTTAGTGTAGAGCTTTGTGTCAGGGGCAAAACGGATCTTACAAGAGCTGTTGTTTTATCAAGATGATCAAGATGACTGCAGAGAACATAGGTAAGAAACCTAGAAACATTTCCTAATGAGCATATACTATATACAAGTATAGCAAAACACAGTAAGCCGTAAGTGATGATATCTCACGTTGGTGATTAATGCACCTGCTTACTTATTAATTTGACTCCAAGTCCATGACCAGGGGTGGCCTTCATTGGTGGGAGAGACAGGATGGTGACAGCTGGTTCATCTCTTTTCTTTTAACTCTTTTATAATGGTCCTGTTATGCTACCTACACATTAACTCCTATTAGCTTCTACATGCATGTGGGAGAGTGGTTGAGTGACAAAGGGCACGATTTGATTGATGTGAGCATTCCAGCCTTTGATATGGCTGAAGAACCAGATGTCACGGTGGAATGTCCTTGAGATAAGGAAGAAAGCAGGAGGAGCACTTGGTAAACAAGATAAGCGGAACCAAGCCTGGGAAATGTCGACGGACCCCCTTCGCGTGAGCAGCGCGTGAACAGCAGCTTTGTACCAACCAAGTAACTGTTTTAGGTGCATGGACAAATGTAGTTATCCAATAGTATAGTTGTTATTAGCGCGTGCTTTGCTTGGTTGTCTATATAAACCTGTCGAATAGTCTAATTAGAGGAGAACGACCATACTCATATTGAGACTCATCATTACTCCGGGTCCGTCTCCCACTCCGGCATCTGGTAGCAGAGGATGGTTACTCGCCGTTGAGATCTCCGTGACTGCGGTAAGCAGCTAGAGGAGGGGAGTGGGAAACCACGGCTGAGAGAAGCGCTGCTTGGGGCAGAAGCGGGGCAGACGCTGGTGTGAGGTCGCTCCTCACCTCTCAGGTGCAGTGATGGAAATAGAAGCTGCAGCCACGCTGCTCGCTGGAATCCTCTCCAAGAGGGATAGAAGCACCAGTGAAGCAATTAATTCAATTAATTAAGCTGGGACAAAGTTGGGGTCACTTTTCTGACACCTGCATGTTGTTTTCCATCTCGGAATGGCGGGATTTTGGAGGAACAATGTGGCAAAAAACAATAGAGGGAGATGAAAAGGATGAGAAGGAAATAAAAGTGGTTCGTGGGCTCTGGAACGCTGTGTTAGAGACTTTGAAAGCGATGAAGGCGGAGAGAGAAGTAGCTTGTGCCGCTGCCAAAATGTTAGGTCCGGGAGTGTCTAGTGATAAGCCCAGAAGTAAACCGGGACCTATTGCACGATTTTTTGGGTTGCCTGCCGTGAAGGGCATGTCTGGAGCTGTCTGTAAAAATGTTTCTGAACTGCGGGAAAAAGAAGGTCTCATCTCATTAAATGAAATGGGTAGTGCTACGTCGGGGTCGATGCAAACGCCGGGAAAAACGGAAGTTCCTGCTAGCAGAGTTGATGCGAACTGTGGAGTAAATGCGGAAGTAACTCCGCCAAAGGCTCCTAGAGGGGCGGGGGTGACGAAACTTAATGACTTGGGCAGAGCATCCTGCCGACCCCCCCCTACAGCCCCTTCCAGTGAACCACCCTCCGCGCCTCCGGTACCACCCTCATCCTCGTTCTACCCGCCTCTGCCTCCCTCTACCGAATCCTCTGGAACCACCACGCCGACTAGCGGGGAGGAGCTGCCACAATCCTCAGATGTCACTGCAAAAATATTGCAAACAGTGGAGCTGCCACAATCCTCAGATGTCACTGCAAAAATATTGCAAACAGTTGTAAAACGTCTTGACGATCTGGAATTACAAGCAAAAAGGAAAGGAGAAGCTGTGCCTCCATGTTTAATGAACCCTCCAGCACTCCCTAGAACTACACGCTGGAGTGCTGTCATCAAAGATGCAATTTTAGAAGGACAATGGAAACCTGTTGGAGGGGCTGAGGGCCCTGCAACATTAGCGTTCCTGGTCATACAAGAGAACGGGCAAGGAAAATGGGTGCCGCATGATTGGAAAATATTACAACAAGCCCAAACCACTATTTCAACATATGGAGTAAAGTCCGAAGCAACACGACAAATTGTTAGTTGGATTTTTGCTGCCGACCTCATGTGTCCGCAGGATTGTCGAAACTTAATGAGACTGTTGCTCACCCCAACACAGTATCTACTGGGGATGTCGTCTTGGCAGCAACGAGCCACTAGTGCTGCGGCTCAAAGACAAAGGGACGGGGATCCACTTCGTGGAATCACCGTCGACATGCTCGTAGGGCAAGGACCATACAGTGACCTTCAGGTACAAATTACATTTCCGGCACACATGTTGCAGTTGTCTGCTCAGTTAGCACTAGAAGCATTCCTTGGCTTACCAGGATCAAGCGTCCCCTCATTTAGTAATCTACAACAAGGTGCAACAGAGAAATACAGTAATTTTGTGGATCGACTCTGGGAAGCGATCATGAATCACCCTGATCTATCAGAAGACAGCAAACAACAAATGTTCAAAATATTGGCTTTTGACAATGCCAATAAAATGACAAAACAAACGCTGGCCAGTTTGCCCAAAGGAGCTGGAGTAGAGGAAATGCTTCTGCGGGTGGAAAGAGCCGAGGCACAACGACATGGAAACACCGTCGCTGCTGCGGTCCAGGGAGCAGTTCGAGAAATAATGCAACCCCTAGCCGCAGTGGTGCAGAAAAAACAAGGCCCAGCTCCCAAGGGAAAGTCTCATCGACCACCTGGACAACCTTTTCGGGGAAATTGTTTCCGCTGCGGGGAGTCAGGCCATGTTAAAACGAATTGTCGTGTCGCAGTTTGGTGTGAGCGCTGTCAGAAAAGCACTCATGCCACCAAGGCATGCTCGGGAAACTGGAAGCCGAGCGCGGGGAGAGGTCGCGCGCAGACACAAATGAACCCCCAAAACGAAACACAGGGTTTTTACAACAGTACCAACCAGCCACCCGAGGAAGTCTGGGAGTCGACGTGGAAACCACAATAGACGTCACCCTTGTTGACTCTAACGTTCAAAGAATTCCCAGCAATGTTATAGGGCCTCTCGTTCATCAAGATAGCAACGTTGGAGGATTGTTACTAGGCCGGTCCTTCGCCAGTATAAGAGGTCTCATTGTGTTGCCCGGAGTGATCGACGCAGATTACACGGGTCGTATTTATATTATGGTCTATACCGTTTGTCCACCTTTGTTTATCCCCGGAGGTAGTAAAATCGCACAGATAGTCGCAGTTTGCAATCCACTAGGCCATTTGCCACAATCAAATGTTCACCGAGACAATCACGGTTTCGGGTCCACTGGACCTGCCATTTGTTTTACAGCAAAACTGAACCAACGGCCAACGATAAAAATAACCATTACTCAACAGGGCATATCACAAAAAATTGATGCAATGTTAGACACTGGGGCTGATGTTACAATCATCAGCCGTGACATATGGCCTTCAATGTGGCCAGTAGAGTTACCGACATCATGCATCGCAGGAGTAGGTGGACAATCAACACCTTATATTAGTAAACAGCCAATACATTTGCAATTTCCGGAAGGGCAGCATGCCACTCTTAAGGTGTATGTGTTACCTTTACCTGGGACATTAGAAGCACTAATCGGAAGGGATGTTTTGAGTCAAATTGGAGCAGTTTTAACAACGAAGTATTTTCAGTCATGGGCACTGGGGAGCAGTCGCCCAACCCGCCCAACCCGCCATTGACATGGCTTACAAACGAGCCTGTGTGGGTTGACCAGTGGCCCATGACTGAAGAGCGACTGCAAATCGCCAGACAACTGGTTGCTGAACAGCTTGCAGCTGGTCATATTAGACCTTCTGTTAGTCCATGGAACACTCCCATTTTTGTAATCCCAAAAAAGAGTGGAAAGTGGCGACTCTTGCATGATTTGCGTAAAGTCAATGAACAAATGCAATCTATGGGTGCATTGCAGCCTGGGATGCCATCTCCTAGTATGTTACCATGTGGATGGCACGTCTTGATAGTTGATTTAAAAGACTGCTTTTTTACCATTCCACTGCACCCGCAAGACACTCAACGTTTCGCCTTTTCGGTGCCGACAGTGAACAAGGCCGCACCGGCAGAGCGATGCGAATGGGTTGTTTTGCCACAAGGGATGAAAAATTCACCCACGTTGTGTCAATTGTATGTAGCATGGGCGCTGCAACCACTTCGAGCCCAGTGGTCAAATACAATAATTTGTCATTATATGGACGATATTCTTTGTTGTCAAGAACAACCATTCTCAGACGGGTCGTTACAGCAGCTTACCTGCATCTTAGCAAAAAAGGGGCTTGTCATTGCACCAGAAAAGGTGCAGCGTACTGCCCCTTGGAAATATCTTGGGTGGTCCATCTCAGACTCAAAAATCCGACCACAAAAGACAGAACTTGCCACTCAACTGCATACATTACATGATGTCCAAACCTTGCTTGGAGACATTCAATGGGTTCGCAACTGTGTTGGTATTGCCAATACTGATATTGCACCCCTGACTGCGCTGTTGCGCGGAACAAATCCTGCAGACAAAGTGACGTTAACAATGGAGCACCACACAGCGCTACAACAAATTATTCAAAAAATGCACGCGGCTTGGTCATCACGCCGCATCCTGCCACTACCAATATCATTGATCATATGCAACGGAAAAGACTCACCTTATGCAGTCATTTGTCAGTGGCAAAACAAGAAAGGGGAATTCATTTCTCCCCTTCAGTTAGATGCCACTGCCAAATGCAAAGGACAAGGAGATATGTTTAATATTTTGGAATGGGTATTCTTAGGTGTACAACCAAAAATGAGTATCCAAACACGGACTGAAGCAATAGGTGAACTAATACGGAAAGGACGGTCACGAACCATAGAAATCAGTGGCCAAGAGCCAGGAGATATTAGCATACCCGTTAGCGCCGTAGATGTGGAGTGGTGGCTTCGTAATGATGAGGCCATACAGAATGCCTTTTTAGGCTATGGTGGCAAGATACATTCTCAGCAGCCACAAGGGAAATTATGGCAATTGTTAAGGCGCAATCAATGGATACAGAGATCCAAAGTAAGTAAGAACCCATTGCCAGGCGGTGTCACTGTCTACACTGATGCCGGCAGCGTCTGCGGCGTGCAGCCTGTGTCTGGAAGGAAGGTGACAATTGGAAGCGACATATCATGGATGGACAACTTCAAGATTCCCTCCAGACTTTGGAGCTGACTGCCGTAGTTTGGGCTTTGACTAACTGGATAAATATTCCCTTAAATGTGGTGACTGATTCAATGTATGTGGCTGGAGTAGTGCCGCGTCTAGAAGATGCCCTATTAAGGGAAACAACGAATCCTAGATTGGGGAATTTGTTTGTCAAACTACGATCTGTATTAGGTCAACGAACAGCAGCCTGTTGTATTATCCATATTCGTAGTCATCAATTGGACATTGGTCTTGGCCAAGGTAATCAGCTGGCTGATAGTCTAGTCAGTCCAGTGTGTCATGTACCTCCTATGGATAAATTTCAACAAGCTAGACAAAGTCATGAAAATTTCCATCAAAATGCTAAGGGGTTAAAAAGACAATTTAATTTAACAGAAAATGAGGCAAAAGGTATAATTCAGGCCTGTCCAAAATGTGGAAATCATGGTCCAGGTATAGGGTCTGGAGTGAATCCAAAAGGACTAAAGGCATTAGAATTATGGCAGATGGATGTCACACATGTTCCCGAGTTTGGTTGATTGAAGTATCCGCATGTAACTATAGACACCTTTTCAAAACAGATAGGGCAACTAGCCTGTTGGGCCGAAAAACAAGCAAATATCACTACCGAAATAATAGAGGCTTTATTAGAGGATCAAAATAGCTTGCGCCATGCAATTTTGCAAAATAGAGCAGCAATTTTTTGCTATTAGCTCAAGGTCATGGTTGTGAAGATTTTGAAGGCATGTGTTGTATGAACCTGTCTGATCATGGTGAATCAATTCACAAACAGCTGCAGCGGCTAAAAGAGCATGCCAACAAAATTCAACAGGATCAGGGGTTTCTTGATGAATGGTTAACCAGTTCATTTGGGCCTTTGCCGCAATGGCTAAAAGGCTTGTTGGCTGAAGGGTTGCGACTTTTAATAATCTTAGTTATTGTAGGTTTGTGTTTTTGTATAGCATTTAGCTGTATTAAAAGGACCCTCTTAACCATAGCAAATCATGCCTGGATTGCTCAAAAACAAGAAGGGGGAATTGTGGGAGAGTGGTTGAGTGACAAAGGGCACGATTTGATTGATGTGAGCATTCCAGCCTTTGATATGGCTGAAGAACCAGATGTCACGGTGGAATGTCCTTGAGATAAGGAAGAAAGCAGGAGGAGCACTTGGTAAACAAGATAAGCGGAACCAAGCCTGGGAAATGTCGACGGACCCCCTTCGCGTGAGCAGCGCGTGAACAGCAGCTTTGTACCAACCAAATAACTGTTTTAGGTGCATGGACAAATGTAGTTATCCAATAGTATAGTTGTTATTAGCGCGTGCTTTGCTTGGTTGTCTATATAAACCTGTCGAATAGTCTAATTAGAGGAGAACGACCATACTCATATTGAGACTCATCATTACTCCGGGTCCGTCTCCCACTCCGGCACATGCACATGGCTAGTGCATGATAAGCCTTATCAAAATATGTGCATTTGGCACTGAAATCATCCTAGTTTGAGGTGAATTTATCCTAGTTCTGTATCAAAGTTTTCATACAAACAGTAGCTTCACTTCAACAAGCCAATAACTTTCTTAGAAAACCTGTATGTCAGCAAAAGGCTTTCCACACCTATAACTACCAGCTAAACAAACATTTAAAAGTTTATGCTGCACACAGAGGTACATGATGAAGTCTGTGCCTCAGTCTGTGCTAAAGCGTAAGCCTGTATTAGCCTAAGAAGGTCTAGGCCAGGGGTTTAGCAGTGTTATAGCTATTTTGGCAGTGCTTGTAACTGGAGTATCAATGCAGAGTGGGAACTAGCTACTGTCCCCTGTTCCCATTCCTCTGTCCTGCTAAGTAGGTAAAGCCACAGATATGCCAAAGACAGCTTGTTTATGGGCAGCAATGCCTCATGCCCTTCTGCTCTAACTACAAGGTGCACCACTTTGTCCTGCTTTTGCTCTTGCAAAATACATGGCTAGGTGTGCACCTGGAAAAAGCAAAAACCCTAAATCACTTTGCACAGAGAATTCTCCCCCAGGAAAGAGTGAAAAACTGACAAACATTAATCTTCATCACTGCAATATCATGAACCTTGAGTAGAAATGAGTCCTCCTCAGGCAAAAGTCTTTGAGAGGCAGGATACTCTCATCCAGCAGATTTGGGAGCTGAAATTCCCAGCTTCAAGAGTATGAGAGCCTGTGTGCAATTCTGTCTTATATCCACAGGTGTCAGTGAAAGATGGGCACTTCTGATTTTTCTGGAGCAAAAATCACAGAGTTGAACTGAGCCACAGAAGTTTAACATAGCTAAGCTCCAGGGCTGTAGGCCCATCACTTAGAAAGCATGCAATTTAAAAAAAGACTTCAATAGGCACGGTTTCCTAGCAATCTCAGAAAAGACTATTCCTGAAATGAGCAGGGCTGAACAAATCAGCAGAGCAATTTCCTTCCACACCAATCTAAGCCTTCCCTTTGTGCCACAAAACCCTATCTGATTCCTCTTTATTCCTCAGGCCAGACACCTCCAGTTTCCCCATCCCATAGCTCCTTTCATGCGCTAAATTCCCAGTGTGTTTTCCCTTCCCTCCACTGGACCCCGTAGGGGACAGGCTTCCTCCAAGCTCACCTTCTCCATCAGCACTGGATAACTTCTGCCTCATTTGTGCTTTTCCACACCAACCCCATCAAGTTTCTAGTTAATGAAAAAAATACGGAGTGCCATCTGCAGCCCTTCTAATTAAGGCAGCCATCTTCTCAAACTGTTATTGCTACTCTGAGAGCTACTGAAAGAGTGAGGGAGAGGAAAGCTCATGTATGAGATGAGAAGCAGCTTCCACTTGAGAGGGAGTCGATCACAACCTCTCCAGGCAGATTTCTCTCTTGGGGCCACCTGACTTCCACACCCACATTTTCCCCTCTAGAAGAGGGTGTTAAGCAGCAATAGGGAACAGCTAATGAAAAGGGAGAGCTTTGGGGTTCCCTGGCCAGCACCGAGAAAGGCCAGGGCAGGTGTCGGGGGGCCCCAAGCCACGTGCAGCATCCTGCGCTGAGGGCTCTGCAGGGGCTTTTCCTGTGGGGCCATGGGTGTGAGCCTGCCTCTCCCCAGCATCGCCAGCAGGACGAGGGACAGCCAGCTGCCGAGGCTGGGGCAGCCAGCCTCCACCAGGCTCCCACACATGGGTGGCGTGCTGGTCACTGCCTTGCCGAAGCACCCGGCTCCCTTTGGAAAGCAAACAAAAATAGTCCTTTTCGGTCAATTCATTCTGGTGCCCAGGGCCAGAGGTAGGATCTGAGCTGGTGGAGGAGCAGGTAACAGAGACAGACAGAGTGGCAGCTGGTCCCTATGCCCGCCCATGCCAGCAGCTTGCAGCTAAGCAGCTCCTGATTGTGGTATCAAGATCTTTGCCTTCTCTTAGGTTTATGTCTTCCTCTAGGCCATTGCAGGACAAACTTCACGTGCTCCCTTATCTTCCTCCACCACCTCCTACGGGGGCCGAGGAACATGGGGCAGGAGTGGGGGGGTACCACTGTCTGCCCCCAATGCCGAAATGTCCTCTCTATCCTAGTGGTCTGACAGAGGGCTGTAGCGATGTGCTGTGACCTGACATGATCTGCCCCAGGTTTACGTGCAGGACATGCAGACAGAGCAAAGCATGGGGCACATGTGGGGGGAGCTGGTGGCAAGGCAGAGTTGTGAGCTCTGGGGCTGGATCTTGCTCACATGGACTGATGTACAGCAGCAGAGGCTGCGAGTGCTTGTCCTAAGGGCTTGCAGCAGCTCCCGGGCTGGTTAGGTGAGGGTTGACATAGGTGTTTCATGCTCCCCGCTCCCAGCTGGCCCTTGGGGGCACCAAGAAAAGACAGATCTTAAGGAGGACTGTTTGTGGCAAAGAGAGGGGGTGGATGCTTGCAGCTGTCCTCAGGGACATGCAATCAACTAAACTGCAGCACCCTCTGTGGTGTCTGCCTGTGTGTGATGTTGTGGTATTTGCATCTCTGTGATCTCCATCCAGGCAGGGTGCTCCTTTGGAAGCAGATGCAGGATAAAGCATCTCCTTCCAGGAACCACCTGGGGCTGGCTGGGGATACAACTGTATCCTGTTACACGCCTCCTGCAGCTGGGACAAGACGAAGGAGCTAAAGACTTAAGGCAGCTCCTTGCTGCAAGGGAGAAAAAGGAAAATATTTTCCAAGCAGATCACTGCTCTGTATTAGCCTAGCTGCATGGGCAAATATCTACTGACTTTTCATTTGTCTTAACAGCACAAAAAAACCTGTCATGCACCCCTTCCTAGGGTGGTGTTTGTGCACATTCATCATCACAGCTTTCTCACAGAAAAACCTCTCCAACCAGGAATGTATGGTGCTAAATCACCCTCCCTTGTCAAAATACAGCCACAAATCAAGCAGAGAAGCAGCTATCTGGCTGCTCTGGCCATTTCATGCCACAGCTGTGAGCATCTGTGGCTTCGGCTGAGAGCAGCACTGAGCAATGCCATTGCTGGCAGCCAAGGCTGGCACAAAGAAGAGCTCTCCTGGCCCCGCTGCCACCGCAGGGGCACAGTACCATGGCAGTGCCGTGCTCAACGCACCTGTGCAGCAGTGGGGCCGGACAGGGAAAGTCATGAGGGACCTCCTTGCCCTTCTGCTATTCCCTGGACAGGTGCTCCCAGATGCTAGGAGTGTCGTTTGTCTTCCCAAGTAACCATTCCACATGATGAAGCCCTGCTTTCCTGGAAGAGGCATAACATCTGCCTGCCGATGGGAAGTAGTGAATGAATTCCTTATTTTGCTTTGCTTGCGTGCGCATCTTTTGCTATCCCTATTAAACCAAGCAACTTTCAATCCTTTATCAGCAGTCCTGGCTAACCAAGGAGGTCCCAGTTGACTGGAGGTTAGAAAATGTGACGTGCATCTACAAGAAGGGCCGGAAGGAGGATCTGGGGAACTACAGGCCCATCAGTCTGACCTCGGTGCTGGGGAAGGTTATGGAGCAGATCATCTGGAGTGCCCAAAGAGTTGTGGTGAATGGAGTTAAATCCAGTTGGCGGCCGGTCACAAGCGGTGTTCCCCAGGGCTCTGTGTCCTGTTTAATATCTAGTCCTGTTTAATATCTTTATCAATGATCTGGATGAGGGGATCGAGTGCACCCTCAGTAAGTTTGCAGACAACACCAAGTTGGGCAGGAGTGTTGATCTGCTTGAGGGCAGGAAGGGTCTTCAGAGGGACCTGGACAGGCTGGGTCAATGGGCAGGGGCCAATTGTATGAGGTTCAACAAGGCTCAGTGCAAGGTCCTGCACTTGGGCCACAGCAACCCCATGCAACGCTACAGGCTTGGGGAAGAGTGGCTGGAAAGCTGCCTGGTGGAAAAAGGGCCTGGGGGTGTTGGTCGACAGCCAGATGAATATGAGCCAGCAGTGTGCCCAGGTGGCCAAGAAAGCCAATGGCATCCTGGCTTGTATCAAAAATAGTGTGGCCAGCAGGACTAGGGAAGTGATTGTCCCCCTGTACTCGGCACTGGTGAGGCCACGCCTTGAATACTGTGTTCATTTTTGGGCCCCTCACTACAAGAGAGACATTGAGGTGCTGGAGCATGTCTAGAGAAGGGCAACGAAGCTGGTGAAGGGTCTAGAGCAGAAGTCTTATGAGGAGCGGCTGAGGGAACTGGGGTTGTTTAGTCTGGAGAAAAGGAGGCTGAGGGGAGACCTTATTGCTCTCTACAACTACGTGAAAGGAGGTTGTAGAGAGGTGGGGGTCGGTCTCTTCTCCCAAGTAGCAAGTGATAGGACAAGAGGAAACGGCTTCAAGTTACTGCAGGGGAGGTTTAGACTGGATATTAGGAAAAATTTCTTCCCCGAAAGGGTTGTCAAGCATTGGAACAGGCTGCCCCGGGAAGTGGTTGAGTCACCATCCCTGGAGGTATTTAAAAGGCGTGTAGATGTGGTGCATTTATGTTACAGTGTATATAATAACATGGCTTCGGGCATAATTTAGCTCTTCAGTCCTCTCTCTTTAGTATAACTTTTTTTAGTTTTGTTTGAATCATAGAATCACAGAATGGTTTGGGTTGGAAGGGACCTTTAAAGATCATCTAGTCCAACCCCGCTGTCATGGGCAGGGATACCTTCCACTAGATCAGGTTGCTCAAAGCCTCGTCCAACCTGGCCTTGAACACTTCCAATGATGGGGTATCCAAAACTTCTTTGGGCAACCTGCTCCAGTGTCTCACCACCCTCATCTGTGAGAGACTGAAAGAGTTAATGTCTCAAACATTGTGGCGAGGCAAGGCGCTATTTGCATGGCGACGGCAGGTCGGTGAGCACGGGGTGGGGGAGAGCGAGAGCAGGTCGTGGAGAGTGTGTCGGAGGATGCACGGTTCTGGGTTCCAGCGGACCTTACCATATATGGCCAGAGGTCACACAGAGTTTATCTGAGGAAGGGGCCCGAGAGACCCTTCACGACCATCCCCCTCCCCCAGTGCCTGCGCAGAAGATTGAGAACTTTCTAGAACAAGAACCATGTAAATCCTCAAGAGGCGTACCTGGAGGCGGGGATTAGCGTATAAAAGACACGCCTCCCAGGGAAGCACGTGTGCGCCCACCACGGGAGGATTGCCACGCCTGTCATCATCATCGCAGGATCCAAGGGTGGTGATACCTTTCCTTTCTCTATCCTCCTCTCTTCTCCTTTCGTTTTCTCACTTCTCTCTTCCTCTACTCTTCCACTATATATAAGTTTTGGATAAATTGTGGCCGGTTGCCCAGAAAATAGCTCCATTGCCAAATCGCCTCTGTTCGTTCGCTGAGCTTGCCAGTTCGTTAGGTTTGCCCATTTGTCTAGTTCGCCAGTTAATAAAGTTGCTAGTCAGACTGTTCCTCTGAGTCATTGTCGTGACTCTACCGGCCCCGCAGCTCTGTCGAGCAGAGATCGGCCTTTGTTGGTACACAAACCGTTGGGGAATCAAAAAGATTCACCCATCTCGCAATCCATCGAGTGGGACGAGACATAATCGTAAAAATTTTCTTTCTTATGTCCGATCTAAATCTACCCTCTTTCAGTTTAAAACCATTGCCCCTTGTCCTGTCACTACAGGCCTTGGTAAAAAGTCTCTCTCCATCTTTCTTATAAGCCCCCTTTAAATATTGAAAGGCTGCAATAAGGTCTCCCTGGAGCCCTCTCTTCTCCAGGCTAAACAACCTTCTTTTTACGTGGCCCAGGATATGGTTGGCTTTCTGGGCTGCAAGCGCACATTGCCGACTGATGTCCAGCTTTTCATCCACCAGTACCCCCAAGTCCTTCTCTGCAGGACTGTTCTCAATCCCTTCATCCCCCAGCCTGTATGGATACTGGGGGTTGCCCCAACCAGGGTGCAGGACCTTGCACTTGGCCTTGTTGAACTTCATGAGGTTCATATGGGCCCACTCCTCAAGCCTGTCAAGGTCCCTCTGGATGGCATCCCTTCCCTCTAGAGTATCAACTGCACCACTCAGCTTGGTGTTGTCTGCAAACTTGCTGAGGGTGCACTGAATCCCACTGTCTATGTCGTTGATGAAGATATTAAACAGGAGTGGTCCCAGTATGGACCCTTGAGGGACACCACTCGCTACTGGTTTCCACTTGCACATTGGGCCATTGACTGTAACTCTTTGGATGCGACCATCCAGCCAATTCCTTATCCACTGAACAGTCCACCCATCAAATCCTTATCTCTCCAATTTAGAGAGAAGGCCTTACCGTGTCAAAGGCCTTACAGAAGTCCAGACAGATGACATCCATAGCTCTTCCCTTGTCCACTGATGCAGTCACTCCATTGTAGAAGGCCACTAGATTAGTCAGGCACGATTTGTACTTGGTGAAGCCATGTTGGCTGTCTCTAATCACCTCCCTGTGTTCCATATACTTGCTTTGACATGTCTTCGAGGAGGATCTGTTCCATGGTCTTACCAGGCACAGAGGTGAGGCTGACTGGTCAGTAGTTCCCAGGGTCCTCCTTTTTATGTTTTTTAAAAAATGGGTATGATGTTTTCTTTTCTCCAGTCACTGGAGACTTCGCCTGAGTGCCATGACTTTTCAAATATTCATGGAGATTGGCTTGGCAACTACATCAGCCCATTCCCTCAGGACTCTGGGATGTATCTCATCGGGTCCCATGGAGTTCTGTATGTTTGGGTTCCTCAAATGGTCTTGAATCTTGGCTTCTCTTGTAATGGGAGGGACTTCATTTCCCCAGTCCCTGCCTTGAGGTTCAGGGGCTTGAGAGATGTGGGAAGAGAGATTACCATTGAAAACTGAGACAAAAAAGTTGTTGAGTAACTGAGCCTTCTCCATTTTGGTTGTTCTCTAGTTCTCCTGTCTTATTTATTGTGGGGGGTACATCTTCTTTAATCTTCCTTTTATGACCAATGTACCTGTAGAAGCCCTTCTTAGTATTATTTCCATTTCTTGCCAAATTCAGCTCCAGCTGTGCCTTAGCTTTCCTAATCCCATCCCTACACATCCAGGCAGCACCCCTCTATTCTTCCCAGGATACACGTCCCTGCTTCCACTGCCTATGCATTTCCTTCTTACACTTTAGTTTGGCCAGGAGGTCCTTACTCAGCCATGCTGGTCTCCTGCCTTCCTTGCCCGATTTCTTACATGTGGAATCGATAGTTTTTGCGCTCTGAGAAAAATGTCCTTAAAGAGCTGCCAGCTCTGTTCTGCTCCTTTATCCCTGAGGGCAGTTTCCCAGGGGGTCCCATCCACTAGTTTTTTAAACACCTGAAAGTTCGCTCTCCTAAAATTCAGGGTCCTGACTCTACTCTTTACCTGGCCAATATCCCTCGAGATTGTGAATTCCACCAGGGCATGATCACTGCAGCCCAGGCTGCCACCAGTCTTGACATCTCCAATTAGTTCTTCCCTGTTGGTGAGCAGCAGGTCCAGTAATGCTTCTCCTCTGGTTGGGCTTTCTATTGTGTGGATTAGGAAGTTATCCTCAATGCACTCCAAGAGTCTCCTGGACTGCTTACAGCTTGCTGTGCTGCCTTTTCAGCAGATGTCAGGGTGATTGAAGTCCCCCCAGCAGTATCAGAGCCTGCGAGCATGATGCTTTCTGTAGTTGAAGAACGCTTTGTCAACATCCTCCTCTTGTTCAGGCAGCCTGTAGTAAACACCAGCCACAAGGTTTCCTTTGTTGGCTTGACCCTTAATTTTCACCCATAAGCTCTCAACCTGACGATTGCTGTTTTTCAAAGACAGCTCTGTGCAGCCAATTCTTTTTTTTTTTCACATAGAGGGCAACCCCCCTGCCTCTCCTTCCTTGCTTGTCCCTTCTGAGTTCCTGAAAACCTACCTGCTGTAAAGTGTATACGTTAATTTCCTTTAATTATTATTGTTTGATTTTTTTTTTCTAGATTATGGGATGATGGAATTATTGATCCAGCTGACACAAGACTGATTTTGGGCCTCAGTCTCAGCACAGGTCTAAATGCACCTATTAAGAAGGTAGAATTTGGAGTGTTCAGGATGTAATCTAAATGTTTACTACACATCAGAACTACCTCTGCATATTTTAATTAGGGATAGAGAGCAAATAACTACAATGTTGAGGTGTTTTAAACTGATTTAAGAAAAAATATATGTATACAATGCTGTTTTGATGGAAATGTATTTATTTTCACTGAATAATCATCACACTGTGCTTTAGTGTTTTAATTCTGATTTCAGGTCAGTCACTGATAATGTTCATATAACTCTGCATTGTTCATTTGGTGAATAACTTGCTACTTCTGGCATTAAGTTAAATGTTTGTAAACAAACCATTGATACTATCTCTTAAATAATCAAATAGATTCTACAAAATAAGATGTATATTTGGTGCTTATCAGCTCCTTTATTTCTTTTAATTCTACTTTGTTTTTTTTCTGTAAATGCTAAATGTCCTTGCAATCCAACAAAAAATAATCTACATTCACTAGTACATATTTTTTAAGAAAGAGAAGTGAAGTAAGAGTAGCCAGGGAGTTCAACACAGCATGAAATTATAGATTTCATGCAGTTGTATTATTTTGGCCTTTCTCTGGCTTTCATCCAACAAATATTACTCTCCTGTATGATTCCGTGAAGTCAAAACAACAGAGAATCTGATGGATGCTTTTTTTCTGGAAGAGCTAGAGATGGTATACTGATATCTGTTGGAGCTGCAGGTTGCTGAGCACTTCTGAAGACTGGGGTTGGCATTGGTGTTTTAATACCTTGCTCTAATGATGTGATCATACTGGCAATTTTAGTTTCACAAAGACATGGGAGTTTCCCCGCATGGATCAGTGCTTGACTTACAGTACATGCCTGAATCTCACTGACTCTAGGGTTGTTAAGATGCTGGAGTGCTATGTTTAATCTTATTTATTTAGTAATTTGTCCCAGTGTAATGTTTTTAGTGGATTCAATATCTGTCCCTTCATTTGTTTATTTCAGAAACATTGTACCTTGTAGAAACTTGTCGTGGTTTAACCCCAGCCAGCAACTAAGCCCCACCCAGCCACTCGCTCACTCCCCCCTGGTGGGATGGGGGAGAGAATCAGAAGGGTAAAAGTGAGAAAACTCGAGGGTTGAGATAAAGACAGTTTCATAAGAAAAGCAAAAGCTGCACACGCAAGCAAAGCAAAGCAAGGAATTCCTTCACTCCTTCCCATGGGCAGGCAGGTGTTCAGCCATCTCCAGGAAAGCAGGGCTCCATCACACATAACAGTTACTTGGGAAGACAAACACCATAACTCCAAACATCCCCCCCTTCCTTCTTCTTCCCCCAGCTTTATATATGCTGAGCACAACGTCATATGGTATGGAATATCCCTTTGGCCAGTTGGGGTCAGCTGTCCCAGCTGTGTCCCCTCCCAGCTTCTTGTGCACCCCCAGCCTCCTCGCTGGTGGGGTGGGGTGAGGAGCAGCAAAGGCCTTGACTCGGTGTCAGCACTGCTCAGCAGGAACTAAACCATCCCTGTGTTACCAACACTGTTTCCAGCACAGATCCCAAACATAGCCCCATGCTAGCTACTGTGAAGAAAATTAACTCTATCCCAGCCAAAACCAGCACAAAACTAAATGCTTGACATACTCTGCCTAGAATAAGTTGATAAACATTGCGCTACCTGGGACTAGGAAGGTAATTTTACCTATCTTGGGCCTACAGGTGCCCAAATACCAAATAGATGACTGCTAAATGGCATATTTTTGGTTAAAAACCAAATTCCAGCATAGCTAATGTACATGAATGGAGATCCTATCCTGTGCTGACCTGTGGGGAAAAGAAAGGTTGCTCATAGGAATAATCTTCCCAGATAACTCTCTAGTTGTCATCTTCCCAGACTTGTGGGACAGAGAAGTTCCCCTTGGTCTCCCTCTCCTTGGAGGGAGAAGGAAGGTCCTCTGGCTACCTCTCATCTGTGTTTCAGGCAGAATGCAAAATTAAAAATGAAAGAAGTAAATTCTTTGGAATCGGGGGGTTCAGTGTAGAATCAACAGAACCCAACATATGTTGAGCTGTTGGGTCTCTGGTATGCCCCTACATTGCACTAAACAATCAGTTTTCTACGTCTGACTTTACAGAGGAGAAATCTATCTAAAACCTGGTATATTCTGCACCACTCGAAAGATTACTTTTGTAGGTCTGTACATGCATACTCCCACTGTCATGCTGACACACATGTTCTTAGTATATTAAACATATATTTAACAGAAAATAATAGTTTAAAATTCTGTAGTAAAATGGCAATGAGGAACAGAGTTGTGTTTTTGTGGCACTGATTCTTGTTCTCATATCACTATAGGGATTTGTAAATGCTATGTTGGGCATGGCCCTGAGATTTTTTTGCTTCTGAAAATATGGTGATGTTATTTATGGTTGCTGGGCTTCTGAAATGCCTTTAAAATACCATATTTTCAAATATGTATATATAAAATAAAGCCAGGGAGAATTAAGGATTGCTATTAATGGCTTCCAATAAAAAGAAACTCTGTATTTTTGTATATTCTATTACTGCAGTAGAGTAACTACTTCAGGCATCCATTCTATTTCTGCTCTTAACTATTGGGGTCAGTTTCCTGAGTCTGTTACTGCCAAAGAGTCAGCGATCAGTCTGGAATAATATTTTTGCCTTGAATGTACTCTTTGGATGAGATGGATAATGAAATCATTCTGAGTTGGAGACAGTAACTTATAATCCTGAGATGTAGATAATTAAAGTAGATATGTTTGTAAGTATTCGTGCTTCTGAGAATACTAACTCTCTATTGCTTGTTACATCTGAAAGGACAGTTATTTACATTTATCAAACTTTCTTCTTCTAAATATCTGTACAAGCCAAGTCAAAATGTGTCTCTGACTAAATAAGACAGTTCTGCATTAGTGATACCTGTCTTTGGAAACATTAAACAAATAGAATCCATCAGCATGAGCTCATTAGCATCCTATCAGCATGTTTTGGTTAGGGGAAGATACAGAACGGGACTTTCACTGAACACGAATTATTCAAGGAATCACTAGTGATTATCACTTCCCCATCTTGGAAAAGCTTTTCATGTTAATGTGCTATGCCTTGTATGTGGACACTTACTATATGCAATGCACGTTGTATATAATGACATTTGGACAGCGTGTCCAGAGAAGAGCAATGAAGCTGGTGAAGGGTCTAGAGAACACGTCTTACGAGGACCAGCTGAGGGAACTGGGGTTGTTTAGCCTGGAGAAAAGGAGGCTCAGGGGAGACCTTATTGCTCTCTACAACTACCTGAAAGGAGTACAACTACCTGTTCGGAGGGTGGAGCGGTGTGGAGACGCCGCAGCCAGGCTCTGCAATCAAATGGGAACTCAAAGGTATTGTGTGTGACCAGTAAACTGCACATTTGCTACCCTGGGCCAACAGCCTGTCATGTTTCTGACAAAATGCTGTCCTTTGGTGAACTTTGCTCATTATAACATCATTATAATACCAAAACACACCTCCATCCCAAAAGCTACCCACCTCCAAGGTGCGACCACCCCTCACTGAGCTTGCGCACTGAATTTTTCCTAGCCTATACCTTTAAAGCGAAGCGAGAAAACTTTACACCAATCCTAAACAAAGATGTATGACTAGAGTCACTCAAGCTCACCCGAAAGGTGAAAGATAGTATAAAATGGTTTAAGAGAAAGCAAATGTTAGGGAAGACATCATCGTGTACCACTCTGACCTCTGGGATCAGTCGACGGGCTGAGCCTCTCTTCCCCCCCATCGGGACGCCTTTGGGTAAGAGTCGAACACTTGGTTATTCCAAGTGCCTCCCCGGGAAACGTAGAAATCTCTCTAGAGTTGCTTTACTATCTTTAATGCATTTATAGCCGGCAGTGTCACCCATACTCTTGGTATTTGCACGTGCTTTGCAGACAGTGAATTTATCACCGGTAATCCAAAGAATCTGTGTGTCTGTTGCTCTAATAAACTGCACTCTTTATTAATGTGGCCGTGATAGTTCATGCAACACGACTAGACTGGGGGGTGCAGCGCATTTAAATCAACGCTGTCGCCTTTACTCTGATGAATGGCTGCATATACAGTCCTTAGAAAATAACCGTTGACCAAGTCTGAGACTAGGACTGGACTTAGCCGCACACTAGACTCCTCTCTGAGGAGTTTAGAAAGCAAGGGGGTCCTGCCTGAACCTTGTGACTCAACGGGAGGGTTCCCCCCCCTCAGCCACTCCTCAGACTCCTACACGACAGTAACTCTTAACGCAACACTGTCTTACATCTTTCCTTTTGAGAACATAGCTAACAGATGGTAGCTTTTAACTGCCAGTGTAAGGACATAAGATTCCTGACAACGGAGGCAGTGTAAGAGCTATGGGTGACTATTTTCAGACTTGTCCTACCCATCTCAGGTGCATATGGCCCCTTCACTGTAGTATCTGAGCAGCTCACAACCATTAATCTACTTACTTATCGTGAAGGATGATACTTAGGATGATACTGTTTTTCAGGTGGGAGTTCAGAAACAAATGAAATAGCTCCACCATATCAAGCATGCAAGCTGTGGCGGACTGGGACTTTGAATTTGGTGCTCTAGGCTTCTAGGTGACCTTTCTACTTCCATCTGGCCTCTCCTTGGGGACCACTCTTCTGGGCTGTATGTCTGTCTCCCACCTCTGAGCACTGCATCTCTTCACCATGGCAAGACTAAGAGATAATCTAGTTACATCTCTGATAGCTCTGAAGGACATAGCCTATTGAAAACAAGTCAATGTTTGTGTTCATTGAATTTAAAGGGGTTAATACTGTGACACTGGTAGTGTTTTCAAATGCCCCAATGGTAGAAGGAAGTGGAAAGCTTTGAATGAGGTGGGCTAAGCTGCTTGTCTTGTCTCTAGATACTGTTGCAAGTAACTGATGGTGCTTCTTAAAATACTGGGCTGAAATGGTGAATTAAGGACGGATCATAGAAACCTCCCCCCACATCCATTGCCACTCACACATACCATTTTCTTTTTTATTCTCATGGCACCCAGAAATGTGCTAGGAACTGATAGAAGTTACAGTGTGATAAACAACCAAAACCACTGGCAGTTTGCATAACAAACATCAAGGGTAGATAGTTTGATATGAAATCACTGTGAGGCTTGCATGTCTGTTTTGAAGACTGAAATGAGATGCAGCTAGTGTACAGGCTCTGTGATATCTCTCCATGCAGAAATATATAATTTCTGTGAGGTTACTGGGTGCCTGTTTCCATCCCTCTTTCCTGCTCCTCTTCCTCCCATTTTGGGGTTAATGTGAAGTTTATAGCCTCAATATTTGTGTTGGCATTTGTATATCTGTTATTCTTATGAGAACCCATCTCTTGTTGACATGGTATTTTTCCAGTTTGTTACTCATCAAGACGAATTGGTATCTGCTGGTGAAACAGATGTTATCTTTCATGTCTGGACTCTATTATTACTTCAAATGTGGCAGAACCCTAATTTATCTTAGATTTTACTTGCTGTTCCAGATTTCAGCCAAATAAATGTCTTGATTCAGGAAACCAACAATGATATATTATAAACTTTTTTTAAACTAAGTTTTATAAATTAAGGCAATTCAACAAAGCACTTAAAAGCCTGCTGTTTTTCAGCAAAGCCTTAAAGCATCCACTTAAAGCCAGATGTCCACTTTCATGGTTCTGATTCAGGAGAGCACTTGAACAAATGCATCTCTAATCTCTATGGTCTAGTAGTCATAAAATCTGTCCAACTGTGTGTCTAAATCAAGCTAAACTTAGAATACATAAATGCATCAAAATTGCCCTGTGTCAACAGAAACCTCCACTGTTTTACTACTTTTAGAAGTACATTCAATTAATCCATCACGATGGAGGGATGTGATTATGAAAAGCGTACATAGTGTAAAACTTCAAAAATGATCCATCTGATATACAGATGTTCATACTCCTTAACTGTGTACTGTTTGTATCTCATCTGCAATAACTTTAGTATGTAGGAAGTAAGTTAACTTTGAGAATCTTGAATTAATAAATAGTAACAACAGAGTTGTTCATATCTGAGGTCTGATCAAATTTCATGTAGATTATCTGGAGCTGAGCTCTGTGGTGCCACAGACTCCGCTAATTTTATAGCCAGTTAGTCTTACAACTGGCTACTGAAGCTGTTGTCAAAAAGTATCTGCCTTTTCTCTACTTCTAAAGAATGATTTTGCTTTTTTTATACTGTGACCCTGTTCTGCTCACTGACATGGTAGTTTCTGACTCTCTTATTTAGTATTCAGATATCCTGCATCCTAGAGACATTTTTTCCCGTAGTGATTGAGACATAGTCTACAAGAATGACTGAATATGGAGCTGGGTATGGTGATATTTGTATATACAGATAGCAATAGATAGACACAGAAATGTATAACTGTATAGGTATCTATATCTAGATGGTTACAATGATTTTTGGAGATAGACATTTGTAATTACCTCGATATATAGTTGCAATCACGGAAACATGGTGGGATGACTCGCACAACTGGAGTGCTGCGATGGACGGCTATAAACTCTTCAGAAGGGATGGGCAAGGAGGGAGAGGCGGTGGGGTAGCCCTGTATGTTAGGGAGTGTTTTGACTGTCTAGAGCTTGACGATGGTGATGAAAGGGTCGAGTGTTTATGGGTAAGAATCAGGGGAAAGGCCAACAAGGCAGATATCATGGTGGGAATCTGTTATAGACCACCCAACCAGGATGAAGTGGCAGATGAAATACCCTATAAGCAGCTGGGAGAAGTCTCACAATTGCTAGCCCTTGTTCTCATGGGGGACTTCAACCCTTCAACCTACCAGATGTCTGCTGGAAATATAACACAGCGGAGAGGAAACAGTCTAGGAGGTTCCTGGAGTGTGTGGCAGAGAACTTCCTGACACAGATGGTGAGGGAGCCAACTAGGGAAGGTGCCCCGCTAGACCCGTTTGTTGCAAACAGAGAAGGACTTGTGGGTGATGTGATGGTTGAAGGCCGTCTTGGGCACAGCGATCATGGAATGATAGAGGTTTGATTCCTGGAGAAGTAAGGAGGGGGGTCAGCAGAAGTGCTCCCTTAGACTTCCGGAGGGCAGACTTTGGCCTGTTTAGGGGCCTGGTGGACAGAGTCCCTTGGAGGCAGTCCTGAAGGGCAAAGGAGTGCAGGAAGGCTGGACATTCCTCAAGAAGGCAATCTTAAAGGCACAGGAGCAGGCCATCCCCATGCGCCGAAAGACAAGCCGGCGGGGAAGAAGACCAGCCTGGCTGAACAGAGAGCTTTGGCTGGAACTCAGGAGGAAAAAAGAGAGAGTTTATGACCTTTGGAAGAAGGGGCAGGCAACTCAGGAGGACTACAAGGTTTTTCTGAGGTTATGCAGGGAGAAAATTAGAAGGGCCAAAGCCCAACTAGAACTTAATCTGGCTACTGCCATAAAAGACAATCAAAAAGGAGGGCTAAGGAGAATCTCCATCCTTTATTGGATGCGAGGGGAAACATAGTGACAAAGGCTGAGGAAAAGGCTGAGGTACCTAATGCCTTCTTTGCCTCAGTCTTTAATAGCAAGACCAGTTGATTTCTGGATACCCAGCCCCCTGAGTTGGAAGACAGGGACAGGGAGCAGAATGAAACCCCCATAATCCAAGGGGAAATGGTCAGCAAACTGCTACACCATGTAGACACACACACAAGCCTATGGGGCCGGATGGGATCCGCCCAAGGGTACTGAGGGAGCTGGCCGAAGTGCTCACCAAGCCCCTTACCATCATTTACCAGCAGTCATGGCTAACCAGGGAGGTCCCAGTTGACTGGAGGTCAGCAAATGTGACACCCATCTACAAGAAGGGCCAGAAGGAGGACCCGGGGAACTACAGGCCTGTCAGCCTGACCTCGGTGCCACGGAAGGTTATGGAGCAGATCATCCTGAGTGCCATCACACGGCATGTACAGGACAACCAGGGGATCAGGCCCAGTCAGCATGGGTTCATGAAAGGCAGGTCCTGCTTGACCAACCTGATCTCCTTCTACGACAAGGTGACCTGCTTAGTGGATGAGGGAAAGGCTGTGGATGTTGTCTACATGGACTTTAGTAAAGCCTTTGACATGGTTTCCCACAGCATTCTCCTGGAGAAACTGGCTGCTCATGGCTTGGACGGGTGTACTCTTCGCTGGGTAAAGAACTGGCTGGATGGCCGGGCCCAAAGAGTGGTGGTGAATGGAGTTTACTCCAGTTGGCGGCCAGTCACAAGCGGTGTTCCCCAGGGCTCTGTGTTGGGGCCAGTCCTCTTTAATATCTTTATCAATGATGGGGACGAGGGGATCGAGTGCACCCTCAGTAAGTTTGCAGATGACACCAAGTTGTGCAGGAGTGTTGATCTGCTTGAGGGCAGGAAGGGTCTTCAGAGGGACCTGGACTGGCTGGATCAATGGGCAGGGGCCAATTGTATGGGGTTCAACAAGGCTCAGTGCAAGGTCCTGCACTTGGGCCACAACAACCCCATGCAACGCTACAGGCTTGGGGAAGAGTGGCTGGAAAGCTGCCCAGTGGAAAAAGGGCCTGGGGGTGTTGGTTGACAGCCGCCTGAATATGAGCCAGCAGTGTGCCCAGGTGGCCAAGAAAGCCAATGGCATCCTGGCTTGTATCAAAAATAGGGTGGCCAGCAGGACTAGGGCAGTGATTGTCTCCCCTGTACTCAGCACTGGTGAGGCCGCACCTTGAATACTGTGTTCAGTTTTGGGCCACGCACTACAAGAGAGACATTGAGGTGCTGGAGCATGTCCAGAGAAGGGCAATGAAGCTGGTGAAGGGTCTAGAGCAGAAGTCTGATGAGGAGCGGCTGAGGGAAGTGGGGTTGTTTATTCTGGAGAAAAGGAGGCTGAGGGGAGACCTTATCGCTCTCTACAACTCCCTGAAAGGAGGTTGTAGAGAGGTGGGTGTTGGTCTCTTTTCCCAAGTAACAAGTGATAGGACGAGAGGAAATGGCCTGAAGTTGCACCAGGGGAGATTTAGACTGGATATTAGGAAATTCTATTTCACTGAAAGGGTTGTCCAGCATTGGAACAGGCTGCCCCGGGAAGTGGTTGAGTCACCATCCCTGGAGGTATTTAAAAGCCGTTTGGATGAGGTGCTTAGGGACATGGTGTAGTGGTGGGCTTGGCAGTGTTAGGTTTACGGTTGGACTCGATGATCTTAAAGGTCTTTTCCAACCTATACGATTCTGTGATTCTGTGATTCTGTGTTATCAACATTATTCTCATGCTAAATTCAAAACACAGCACTGTATTAGCTACTAGGAATAAAATTAAATCTATCCTAGCTGAAACCAGGACAGTGTGACTGGTGCCCCCTGCTCCCGACCCCTGGTAATTGTAACTGTGACTTAGAATCATAGAATAGTTTGGGTTGGAAGGGACCTTTAAAGGCCATCTAGTCCAACCCCACTGCAATGAGCAGGGACATCTTCAACTAGATCAGGTTGCTCAGAGCCCCGTCCAACCTGACCTTGAATGTTTCCAGGGATGGGGCATCTACCACCTCTCTGGGCAACTTGTGCCAGTGTTTCACCACTCTCATCATAAAAAATTTCTTCCTTTTATCTAGTCTGAATCTACCCTCCTTTAGTTTAAAACAATTGCCCCTTGTCCTATCGCTACAGACCCTACTAAAAAGACTTTCCCCATCTTTCTTATAAGCCCCCTTTATGTACTGAAAAGCCACAATAAGGTCTCCCCGGAGCCTTCTCTTCTCCAGGCTGAACAACCCCAACTCTCTCAGCCTTTCCTCATAGGAGAGATGTTCCAGCCCTCTGATCATTTTTGTGGCCGTCTTCTGGACCCTCTCCAACAGGTCCATGTCTTTCCTGTACTGAGGACTCCAGAGCTGGACGCAGTACTCCAGGTGGGGTCTCACCAGAGCAGAGTACAGGGGCAGAATCCCCTCCCTCGACCTGCTGGCCGCACTTTTTTTGATGCAGCCCATGATACGGTTGTCTTTCTGGGCTACTGTTGCGTTAAGAATTACTGTCGTGTAGGAGTCTGAGGAGTGGCTGAGGGGGGGGAACCCTCCCGTTGAGTCACAAGGTTCAGGCAGGACCCCCTTGCTTTCTAAACTCCTTCTCAGAGAGGAGTCTAGGTGCGGCTAAGTCCAGTCCTAGTCTCAGACTTGGTCAACGGTTATTTTCTAAGGACTGTATATGCAGCCATTCATCAGAGTAAAGGTGACAGCATTAATTTAAATGCGCTGCACCCCCCAGTCTAGTTGTGTTGCATGAACTATCACGGCCACATTAATGAAGAGTGCAGTTTATTAGAGCAACAGACACACAGATTCTTTGGATTACTGGTGATAAATTCACTGTCTGCAAAGCACGTGCAAATACCAAGTGACACTGCCGGCTATAAATGCATTAAAGATAGTAAAGCAACTCTAGAGAGATTTCTAAGTTTCCCGGGGAGGCACTTGGAATAACCAAGTGTTCGACTCTTACCCAAAGGCGTCCCGATGGGGGGGAAGAGAGGCTCAGCCCGTCGACTGATCCCAAACATCAGAGTGGTACGCGATGGTGTCTTTCCTAACATTCGCTTTCTCTTAAGCCATTTTATGCTATCTTTCACCTTTCAGGTGGAGCTTGAGTGACTCTAGTCATACCTTTGTTTAGGATTGGTGTAAAGTTTTCTCGCTTCGCTTTTCAAGGTATAGGCTAGGAAAAATTCAAAGCGCAAGCTCAGTGAGGGGTGGTCGCACCTTGGAGGTGGGTAGCTTTTGGGATGGAGGAGTGTTTCAGTATTATAATGATGTTATAATGAGCAAAGTTCACCAAAGGACAGCATTTTGTCAGAAACATGACAGACTGTTGGCCCAGGATAGCAAATGTGCAGCTTACTGGTCACACACAATACCCGAGTTCCCATTTAATCGCAGAGCCTGGCCGCGGCATCTCCACACCACTCCACCCTCTGAACAGTACCTTCGTAGAGTCAGCACACCAAGCTCCCCTGGCGTCACCGACGTCTAAGGTTGCAGGCCTAGGGAACTTCCATGGAATGGCCTTGCATGTCAGCTGCATTCCACCCGGGAATCTTCTTCAATGCTGCACCTTACCTAAAGTTGTGAATATAACTTTAATTTCTAAGTCACCTCCAGCTATTGTCCCACAGCTGCGAGTGCACATTGCTGTCTCGTGTCCAGCCTTTCATCCACCAGTACCCCCAAGTCCTTCTCTGCAGGGCTGCTCTCAGTCCCTTCATCCCCCAGCCTGTATTGAAAATGAGGATTGCCCCCACCCAGGTGTAGGACCTTGCACTTGACCTTGTTGAACTTCATGAGGTTCACACAGGCCCACTTCTCCAGCTTGTCCAGGTGCCTCTGGATGGCATCCTGTCCTTCTGGTGTGTCAACCGCACCACTCAGCTTGGTGTCATCTGCAAACTTGCTGAGGGTGCACTCAATCCCACTGTCTATGTCATTGATGAAGATATTAAACAGGACTGGTCCCAATACGGACCCCTGAGGGACACCACTTGTCACTGATCTCCATCTGGACATTGAGCCTTTGACCATTACCCTCTGGATGCAGCCATCCAGCCAATTCCTTATCCACTGAACAGTCCACCCCTCAAATCCTTATCTCTCCAATTTAGAGAGAAGGATTTTGGGGTGTGTGTGGGGGGTGTATGTCAAATGCTTTACAGAAGTCCAGCTAGATGACATCCATTGCTTTTCCCTTGTCCACTGATGTAGTCACTCCCTCATAGAAGGCCACTAGGTCAGGCAGGACTTGCCCTTGGTGAAGCCATGCTGGCTGTCTCGAATCACCTCCCTGTCCTGCATGTGCCTTAGCATAGCTTCTAGGAGGATCTGTTCCATGCTCTTCCCAGGCACAGAGGTGAGGCTGACAGGTCGGTAGTTCCCAGGGGCCTCCTTTCTACCCTTTTTAAAGATGGGCACAATGTTTCCCTTCTTCCAGTCACCAGGAACTTCACCTGAGTGCCATGACTTTCCAAATATCATGGAGAGTGGCTTGGCAGCTACCTCAGCCCATTCCCTCAGGACTCTGGGATGCATCTCTTTGGGTCCCATAGACTTATGTTCAGGTTCCTCAGGTGGTCACAAACCTGATCTTCCCTTACAGTGGGAGGGACTTTGCTCCCCTAGTCCCTGCCTTGAGGTCCATCCACTCGAGAGGTGTGAGAAGAGAGATTGCCAGTGAAGACTGAGGCAAAAAAGTTGTTGAGTATCTCGGCCTTCTCCTCGTCCATTGTCTCCAGTGTGCGAGTCGTGTTCATCAGGGGGATACGCTTTCTTTGACCTTCCTTTTCTGGCTGACATACCTGTAGAAGCCCTTCTTATTATTCTTTGCATCCCTTGCCAAGTTCAGCTCCAGCCGCACCTTGGCCTTCCTGACCCCATCCCTACACAAGCGGGCAGTGTCCCTATACTCTTCCCAGGATACCTGTCCCTGCTTCCACTGCCTGTGCAGTTCCTTCTTGCCCTTTAGTTTGACCAGCAGGTCTTGACTCATCCATGCTGGTCTCTTGCCTTCCTTTCCTGATTTCTTACACCTGGGGATCGAGAGCTCTTGCGCTCTATGGAAAGCTCTGCCAGCTCTGTTCTGCTCCCTTGTCCCTGAGGGCAGTTTCCCAGGGGGTCCTACTGACTAACTCCTTGAAGAGCTGGAAGTTTGCTTTCCTAATATTCAGGGTCCTGACTTTACTCTTCGCCTGTCCCATATCCCTCAAGACTGCGAACTCCACTTAGTGCTGTCATCTTTCGCCAAGGATCCCTAAAAGAACCTGTCTGTCCCCTTAATGTTGGGTGACAATGAGGAATGGGGTCTGCATTAATGCACCTCCCTCCTGTCCCTGCGCAGCAGCAGGGCCAGGCAGGGCAAGGCATGAGGGACCTCCTTGCCCTGCTGCTACTCCTTGTATAGGTGCTCCCAGATGCAGAATGAGGCTGGGGCAGGGGTGCTTTGTCTGGAAACCTGCTGACCAGTGTGCCCAGGAGGCATTTGAAGATGGCCAAGTGCAGATGCAGGTGGTATCCATATTGCTGGACATGCTTTTGGGCAGCAGTTTTGTGCCCTGGCACTCTCTTTGGCAGCTGTGCACAGGTAGGCTCTGACTTGCAGGTCCTACAGTAACACCATGCTGAAGTGCAGAGAACTAGTCATGGCAAACTCAGATGCTCATTTGCCCTGCCACTGCAGGTCTGTGGGGCAGTGCTTCCAGTCAGAAACTCTCTGAAGGTGGCACAGGGCTGTTTTTAAGGTGTGGTTTTTTGGTTTTTTTTTTAATACAAGGTTTAAACTTCAAAGCCTTCCCTTTCACAGGGAAACTTCACTTTGTAGTTGTTGATTTCTATACTCCAAAGCATGCTGAAAACTGTCAGACCTTTACTGTTACTGAGCAGAAATATCCTTAAGGTGCTTGAGTGTGTACTGGGAGAGAGATGGTCTTCATGTTTCAGGATGTGGAGGACAGGGGGATACTAACCTGCTGGAGATCCTTGGCCAGTCCTTCCTGGGCCCTGATGGACAAGCCTAGATTCATGCACAAGTTCTCTTTCAGCATCTCTCAGCCAATGATGAGTCAGATGACACATGGGGAACGATCAACAACAGCGGACAATGTGGGAATTAGGGAGCTGTGGAAATTTTGGAAAGGCAGCCTGGAAAGTCTGATCTCTAAAAATTCCCACTACATAAATCCAGAAGAATGAAGTGTAGTTCCTGCCAGTATAAATAAGGTGTTGAGTTAGAGCATCCATCCAACACAGATGTGCTCTCTATCCCCTTCCCCCTGCAGCTGTGCAGATTTGTCCCACAGTGCTCAAGCATCAGAAAAAGACACTGCAGTGACAGACACCCCAAGAAAAAGGTACCTTTAACTGCATCTCATCATCTTGCAGCAGTGAGAGAAAGCAGGCTGCACCTGGCAATAGCTGGTGCTTCACCTCCCCACCACTGCACATTTCCTCTCAGACTGATAAGTTTGGTTCAGAGTCAGTTATTTGAAAGCCAAGGTATCAACATCATTCCTCCCTTATGCTGCCTTCCTCCCAGGAAGCTTGCTGGGTTGCAAGCAAACATAGAGGGAAAATGTCTCTTCTCCTTCTTAAACTGGACCTGGATGTAAGCGAAGAGCAGCACAAGATGGCCCCTTCAGCCTTAGTGATATTTAGTTTGGGGAGAGAAACAAGGTGAAATTTCTGAGAGAAGGCACAGAGTGTAATAAGCTGCAGCAAGCCACTTCTACAAAATTCAAATCATACAGTGTGTAGCAAAAATTATACTATAAATCCCTTAATCTTGATATTTTTTCCCAGTTTCCAAGATGTTATCTCAGATAACCCAGACTTTCTTGGCATATTAATTACAATGCAAGTCTTGTGTGCCAGCAAATCAAGTGAGATGAAAAGGTGGTGTAGTGGGTTGACCCTGGCCAGCAGCCAAGCACCCACACAGATGCTCGCTCACTTCCCTCCCCCAGCAGCATGGGGGAGAGAATAGAAAAAGCAAAAGAGAAACTCATAGATTGAGATAAAGACAGTTTAATAAGTGAAGGAAAAGGGGGAAAAAAACAAGTGATGCAAAGGCAATCAATCACCACCTCCCACAAGCAGACTGGTGCCCAGACAGTCTTTTGCCCATCTGCAGCCTACTCACTGGGGGGACAGAGTGAGAAACAGAGAAAGCCTTGAGGCTGCTATGCAAGCTCTGTTCAGCAACAGCCAAAACATTGCTGTGTTATCAACACTGTTTTAGTCACAAATCCAAAACACAGCACCATATGGGCTGCTATGAAGAAAGTTAACTCCATCCCAGCCAGACCCAGTACAGATGGAAAAACCTTTGAGTATTTTTTCCCTTTACTGCATGAACTAGTGTGGGCATTGATCCATCCCTGAGTCCTGCCATGCCAAGGGAAGGCTGCTCGGCCCCACACATGCCCCAGAGCCACAGGGGGGAGCAGCGGGCTGGGGCTGAGTACGACCGGGTGCACTCTGAGCTGGGTACGGCGCACTGGCTGTCGGCTCCCTCCTGCTGCGGGCTTGGTGGTGGGAAACTTGGGAGCAGTGAGCCTGCAAAGCAGGGTAGCAGGAGTCTGTGTTGGAGTCATGGTGCAGGGGGAACCCAGCAGAAAACATCTCCTTTTACATCTCCTCCTGAATCATTGGGAAAACCCTCTCAGGAAAGAAGGAGCTGAGGGAAATCTACCCCATCACCCCCCGAGACCCTTAAGACCATGCCCTGGTGCCTGAGCAAGGCTAGGGCAGGCTGGCTCCTTCACAAGGTGGGGAACATCCCCCTGCTGCCAGCCAGAGGGCCTGGGGTGAGGCCGGATCCTGCCCACAGGGTGGATGTGAGGAGGAGAGGAAGAGGAATGTGTGAAAAGCACTCTGACCCCCTTTTTTTATCCTGCAGCTGAGAACACACAGCTCGGCACATCCCAGAGGGGACTGTACGTGGCAGGGTTTCACCCACACTGCAAGTCTAACCTTGCTCACTGTGCATTGGAGAAAATCCAGCATGAGATACCAGTAGGATTCAGAGGTCTGGTACTAGCCTGGTTGCGGTTGGATTAGGCGGAAATTGGTTGCTTTACCAGAGCCACCACAGAGAGAAAGCTATCTGGATTCATTGCAAAGTAATGAAGGATGTTCCAGTCACCTAAAATAAATTGCTTACATTTCTATGTGCTGGTTTTGGCTGGGATACAGTTAATTTTCTTCCTAGTAGCTAGTATGGGGCTATGTTTTGGATTTGTGCTGAAAACAGTTTTGATAACACAGGGATGTTTTAGTTGTTGCTAAGTAGTGCTTATACTAAATCAAGGACTTTTCAGCTTCCCCTGCTCTGCCAGGTGCACAAGAAGTTGGGAGGGGGCACAGCCAGGACAGCTGACCCCAACTGGCCAAAGGGCTATTCCAGACCATATGGCGTCATGCCCAGTATATAAAGCTGGGGAAGAAGAAGGAAGGGGGGGACATTCGGAGCAATGGCATTTGTCTTCCCAAGTAACCGTTACGCGTGATGGAGCCCTGCTTTCCTGGAGATGGCTGAACACCTGCCTGCCCATGGGAAGGAGTGAAGGAATTCCTTGTTTTGCTTTGCTTGCGTGTGCGGCTTTTGCTTTCCCTATGAAACTGTCTTTATCTCAACCCTCGAGTGTTCTCACTTTTACCCTTCTGATTCTCTCCCCCATCCCACCAGGGGGGAGTGAGCAAGCGGCTGGGTGGGGCTTAGTTGCCGGCTGGGGTTAAACCACGACATTCTATAATGAACTGATGTACATAAATATGTATGTTCTCCACAGGTACACCATGTGTTTCAATGAACTCAGAATGTGTTTTAATCCTTTGTTTGTCACTGTTAATAAAATCATTGTTCTGACAACAGTGTTGTGGAAGACATTTTAATTTCATTCACAGGTATCACAAGGTACTTCTTTAAGCAAAAGAAGTACCTTGACTTGCAGGTCCAAAGACTTGTGCTGTGGCTACTTGGTTATATGTGTGCCGTCAGCACTGTGCGGGGAATGCTGCCTTTCCTTGGAAGTGCTGGTCAGTTACTGATCAGGTGCCCAAAGCATGGACTCGAGGGCCGCTCTGCTGCACTTAACTGGGCTAGTGGATCCAGAGGGAGAGGCTTCAGGTTATTCCTGAATTAGTGCAACTTCCTGTAGAGCTGTGCGCTTTAGTCAGGCTGTCACCTAGGTCAGGACAGGGCTGGAAGGTGAGATTCATGTCTTCTGGCTCAGCCTGGATCCTGTACCACTCACTGGGAAGGCCGAGGTCAGCCGAGTGTTGCTCTCCGCGCCTGTGGGCCCATGGAGGGACCATGAAAAATACAGCTACTTTGGGCCTCAGTTTTTCCCTTGGGAGAGGGTGGTGTTTGTCCCAGGTTGTGGGGCCCACAGGGGACACAGTCCAGTGCAAACCACCTTCTGGTGGAGTCTCTTTGCCACTTTGTGCCAAGACGGTCCACTGAAGTAATTTCTTGCCTTTCCCCAGATGGCATTTCATCCCAGAGCCAGACTCTGTGCCAGAGTCAGCTCTTATTTCTACCAGCAGAGAGATGAGGGCCATAGCGTACTGCAACTCCAAGGGAGATTTGCAGCAAAAGCATCTCTCCAAATAGACTTGATATTTGGTGCTGAAGAGAGCACAAATTTGGGTGAGAAACCCAGAGACTTGTGAGAAAAAAGAGATTTCTGCAAGGCACTTGTTTTACTACTGAAAAGCAAGAGAACATGAAAGAGCACAGGAAAAGTGACTGCAAAAAAAAGAGACATGTCTCTGGGGGTGCTTTGGGGCCAGGGAAGAACTCTTCTCAGCCCAGTAATCCTGACGAAGAAAATAATTAGTGACTGGAAACATCTACAAACAACGTGAAGGCTTGTGGAACAGGATGGGATCCTGGAGACACAGGCCTGGGGGATGTTGTGCATGGCCAAGGTAGTACGTCATACTGCCTGGGCTGGCCAGAGGTCTCTGTGACTGGCACTGTGCACCAGAGGGGTGCAGGTGCCCCCTGTGCAGCCCTCTGGCACTGCCAGCTGGGGCCCCGCTGCTCCAGCATCACCCCTGCTGCACGCCCCAACGGCCCCATGCCGTGGCAGCATGCAGCACTGCACAGAGGCTGCATGTGCCATGTGCCAGGGCTGGGCAGCCTGGGGACAGACCAGGAGATGGGGCGGGACCCCAAAATGGGAGCAGAGACCCTTGGGTTGGAGGGGTCATGGATGGGCCAGGGATGGCCAAAAGGACAGGGAAAAGGACAAGTGTGATTAGGGGAGCCAGTGGATTTTGAGGCCTGGTGGGAGGTCAGGAGAGTGATCCAGGGGGCTGTGCGCACTGTGCATGTTGCAGGATGGGGGGTGTTAAAGTAGGAGAGGAGCCAGGGTGAAAATGGTGGGAACTCAGTTTAGAGAAGACTTTACAAAGAGAAAGGGCTAGAAAGTGAGCAGGCAGGGACAAAGCTGTAGGATTTTTCCAGGCAGAGGTGGAGGTTAGCTGCCAGTAGTATAGGTACCACTGATATACAAGATAAGAAGCCTGTCAGAGTTCAAGGAGCATCTGGATGACACTCTTAGTCATATGATTTAGTTTTAGGTAGTCCTGTGAGGAGCAGGGAGTTGGACTCGATGATCCTTATGGGTCCCTTCCAACTTGAGATATTCTATGATTCTATGATTCTAAGAAGTGACAGGTGCCCTGCCCCCAAGCTTCTGGTGGAAACCATGCCCCCTCCCAACAGCCTCAGGGACCATTTGCCCCTCTTCAGGTCCCCTAAACAGCTAGTTCTTTCTGAACAAAACACAAATAATCCATCTGTGCCTCAGTTTTTCCCTCTCTCTGAGGAGGGTACAGATATATACTCATTCTCACAAAATGCTTTAGTGAAATCTGTTAGGGGAAAATATATTGTGCTGGATCTGACATCCCGAGAGAGGCAAGGCTGCTGCCTCTCCATGTCCCCAGGTCCAACCAGTAGCAAGGCTGAAGACATATTCCCAGCAGGCGCGCGCACACATGCACACACACACAGAGAGAGCACACATATACAGCACATATTAACACACAAGCTGAATATATCCTGCCAACACATATTTCAGTCCAATTTTGTGTAAATATGTCTTCAATAAAAATGTTACACATTGAGAAGATCTGCACTGGACTTGGTTCATTGAAATGGATGTGGCACATGGGGCTGGATCCCAGTCAACAAGTTTGGTCTCCTATAGGCATGGGCACAGTTGCTCAGTACAGAAGGAGCCACAGAAGAGCCAGCCTACGTCCTCCATGCCTGAGCATCCAGCACCAAACAATAAGTTCTTTATATAGAAGGAAAAAAAGATGCTACAAATATTATTTCAGTATTCCACAAGGAATCAAGAGCAACTGCCTCCACAGTCATACAGCTCTGTGATTGGCTGACGGCCATTTCTTGACACCACTGGCAGGACTATAATATATATATAGCCATAAAAACATAGGTATGAAATGGATATGAAATATGCTGGAGGGATCCACCTTGTATATATGTATATATATAGTCTCACTAGTGGACTCCCCAGAGAGGGGAGCAGGATGAGGCCATTGGTGCTGTGTTCATGTGAGTGATCTGTGTGTCTGTCTGTGATCTGTCTGTCCAGCCATGTATATATGTATATATACATATATGTGTGTATGTGTGCTCTGTGTGTGTGTGTGTGTGTGTGTGTGTGTGTCTGCTGGGAATACATCTTCAGCCTCGCTACTCGTTAGACCTGGGGACATGGAGCAGCAACAGCCTCGCCTCTCTCGGGCTGTTGGATCCAACATGATATATTTTCCTCTAACATAGTGCATCTCCTTTGTCTGTAACCTGACTTAAAATATAGCAGATTATTCATGCTTCTGAAGTTCTCTGATCTAGACTGAGATACATACTCTGATATACATACTTGTAAACTTTTTGTGATTTTAAGTCAAACCTAGAGACTACATAATTGAACATAGAAAGCATTTTTACCATTTGAAATGCACATGCCTATCTAAAAGTATTAATCTGTAGCAATATTATTAAAAAATCTTAGCCAAGTCTAACATATATATACATACACCTCCATAACAGATTGAAAGGATTTAATTTGCAGTATAATCATTCACAAATATTTTTAAAAGGCAAAATAACCCACAGAAAACATATCACAAAAAAGGTCTGTATAGTTTAAGTTGTACAATTGTCAGCAGTGCAAATTTTTTTCAAAGGCTGTTGACTGATGAAATTACACAGGTAAGCAACTACTGACTTTTCTCTGTAGAAATAGATTGAGGAGGTCTAAAAGTGTAAATATCTAGAGCGATCTCTATATTTCAACCTCTTACAGTTTATTGGTAATGACAAATTTCCTGGCAGAATGTGGGCATCATATATGAATATTTTTTCATACATCATATATGAATTTTTTTTGTTCAGTGTGGTCTGAAAATCATGAGTTGAGGACTGTTGAAAACTAGAGAATCCCTGTTTTTTTGAAGAAAAGATAAAACATAAAACATAGATTTTGCTGTGTCAGGCAAAAATAATCTTGCAGTGCTATCCCAGAACCTGTATTAAAATCAATACAATAGATAATAGTTGGCGTGTGCATTTCCATTTTAAAGGGTTGGGCAGTTCATTAACTTGTGTTACTGTTTCTCCTATAGATAGAAGCAGTAATGGGATCCTGTACAGCAGGAGGAGCATACGTACCTGCAATGGCTGATGGAAATATCATTCTTGGCAAATAGGGAACAGTATTCTTAGGAGGGCCACTAGTGGTAAGTGTACAAAAGCTTCCAGTCTTTGGAGGGGTAAACCCTGAAAATGAAGAAAAATGGACTCTAATGGTATCTTTCTTTGTAGATCAGTCAGCCCCAGATATTAAAAAAGTTTTTCTAAACATATGCCTGGATGGCAGGGCAAAGAATTGGATTAAATAGTCAACATTGCTACCTTTGTGTTTAATGGAAGAGATGAAAGATAGCTGAAGAAGAAAAAAAAAAAAAAGAAAAAAGAAAAGAACAGGAACAGAAAGCTAGTCTATTGGCAGCAACATTGAATAGCAATCCTAGACTAAGGGGATGGGGATACAGAGGTCTTCAAGGCAGAAGCAGAGGAGAAAATTTTAGGAGCAATGGGCCTCGAGGAACAGGAAGCTGTTGCAATTATTGTGGACAACAAGGTCATTGAAAACAGGAATGCCCAGTGCGACCAAAGGGCTTCCCAAAAGGACCTCTCAATCTTATAGTGCAATCCTTCCCTCTTCTATGCAACAGGGGCAGCTAGATTTCACCCAGGACTGACAATTAGCAGGGACCTATTGTGCAGTCACTACAGGAGCCTCTGAATACAAAATATTTTCCCCTGCTTCTGATGGAAATCTGGTCTTAAACCTTTTAATTAATGAACATAATTACCCCTGTCTAATACATACAGGGCAACTGTTTCTACCTTAAATCAGTATATCTATTCATCTGGACTCTCAATACCTTTTTGCATTTACTTGGGGAAAGATACAGCTAACATAGACAAGGCTCCCTCAGGGCTTTGCTGGGTCCTCCACTATTTTTACTAAAATTTTAGTAAAAGATTTGCAGGATCATGTGTTTAAAAAATGGATCTGTTTCTGATACAATATGTTGATGATTTATTAGTAGCCAAGGAATCTTGTATAGTTGACACCTGTACCTTACTGTTTGCCTTAGCTGAGAGGGGCCATCGGGCTTCTTCACATAAGTTACAATTTTTTATGAGAGAAGTGTAAAATATCTGGGTTACATTCTCCAGCAAGAGGAGTGGTGTTTATCTGAGAACCATACTAAAGCCATTGAAAATCTTCCCTGACCAATTACTAAAAAACAAATGCGAGCCTTTTTAGGAGCTGTAGGATTCTGCCAACCCTGGATAGCTGCTTTCGAGGAAATGGCAAAACCACTGATGCAGATTACTGCTCAAGATGCTGGAGAACCCATTCACTGGACAACAGACAAGGTAAAGACATTCAAGCTTTTGAAGCAAGCTGCACCTGCTCTGGGATTGTCAGACTACGGTAAGCCATTTGCCTTGTTTGTACATGAAGGGAAAGGAATAGCCTCGGGGATGTTAACTCAAAGCCTTGGGGGATGACAACATCCAATTGCACATTATTCAGCTCAGTCAGATCTGGTAGCTCAAGGATCCGTTGCCTGCATCTGTGCAATAGCTGCCGCAGCACTGCTAGCTGAACGGAGAAAAAAAATCTAGTGCTCGGACACCCTCCGATGGTACAAGTACCACACGAAGTTGAAATGCTGCTGTCACAGCACGTTACGCAGACAATGTCACCACAGCGAATACATCACTATGAGCTGATTCTCTTAACAATGGAAAACATAACAATTAAGCGATGTAATACACCGAACCCTGCTACTCTACTCCCTTTAGCTGGGGAAGGAACTCCATATCACAATTGTGTAGTAACAACCCGTGAAGCTGAAAAGACTCAAGGAAATTTAACAGATGTGCCGTTTCTAGATCCCGATCTAGAACTATTTGTAAACCATAGAATCATAGAATGGTTTGGGTTGGAAGGGACCTTTAAAGGTCATCTAGTCCAACCCCACTGCAATGAGCAGAAGCATCTTCAACTAGAGCAGGTTGCTCAGAGCCCCGTCCAACCTGACCTTGAATGTTTCCAGGGATGGGGCATCTACCACCTCTCTGGGCAACCTGTGCCAGTGTTTCACCACCCTCAGCGTAAAACATTTCTTCCTTACATCTAGTCTGAATCTACCCTCCTTTAGTTTAAAACCATTACCCCTTGTCCTATCACAACAGGCCCTACTAAAAAGACTTTCCCCACTTTCTTATAAGCCCCCTTTAAGTACTGAAAAGCCACAAGAAGGTCTCCCCGGAGCCTTCTCTTCTCCAGGCTGAACAACCCCAACTCTCTCAGCCTTTCCTCATAGGAGAGATGTTCCAGCCCTCTGATCATTTTTGTGGCCCTCCTCTGGACCCGCTCCAACAGGTCCATGTCTTTCCTGTACTGAGGACTCCAGAGCTGGATGCAGTGCTCTGGGTAGGGTCTCACCAGAGCAGAGTAGAGGGGCAGAATCACCTCCCTCGACCTGCTGGCCACAAATGGGTCCTCCTATTATCTGAATGACAACTGTGTTATGGATTATTCAATAACTACTGTGGATGAAGTAGTGGAGGCTTCACCACTCAGTCTGAAGCTGAGTGTACAAGCAGCAGAATTAATTGCATTAACAAAGGCCTATCAGCTGGCCAAAGAAAAGACTGTAAATATTTATACTGATTGTCGATATGCATTTTCAGTATACCACACTACTGGGCAGTTATGGAAGCTGTGTGGGTTTATACTTCTAGTGGAAATAAAATATCAAATGCTCCTCAAATTACTGGACTGTTAAAAACTATACAATTGCCAGAGAAACTTGCTATCATTCATCAGCCAGCCCATACCAGCAGAAGGAACAAAAGAGATAAGAAATAGTCTAACAGATATTGCCACTAAAGCTGCAGCATGACAGCCATACAAACCACCGGGCTTACAAACAGTCCAATGATCCGACCTGGTGTTGCCCGCTCCTGAAAAGATATGTTTGACTGTTCCTGCTGACGAAATTGACACTAGGAAAAGGTATGAAGTGATCAAAAATTCCCAGGGAATATGGAGAGCAAGTATGGAAAACCTTCCTATTTTACCTAAGCAATACCCAATTCCCATAGCAAAAATGCATCACCATCTAGGGCATTTTGGGACTGCTACACTAGCCCAGACAGTGCTGAAGAATTAGTTCGCACCAAGAATTTATGCTGCAGCCAAATAGATAACTGTGTCTTGCATGCTGTAGCCTTAATGAATATTTAACAAAGACCTCAACAAACAACAAAACTGTCTCCCTATGTGTCCTGGTTTCGGCTGGGATAGAGTTAATTTTCTTCCTAGTAGCTGGTATAGTGCAGTGCTTTGGATTTTAGTATGAGAATGATATTGATAACACGCTGATGTTTTGGCTGTCGCTAAGCGGTATTTACATTGGTCAAGGACCTTTTTTTGTTTTTTTCCCCAGCTTCTCATGCTCTGCCAGGCGCCCAAGAAATGGGAGGGGGCACATCCAGGATAGTTGATCCAAACTGACCAAAGGGCTATTCCATACCATATGATGTCATGCCCAGTATATAAACTGGGGGAGTTGGCCGGGGGGTTGCGATCGCCGCTCGGGGACTGGCTGGGCGTCGGTCGGCGGGTGGTGAGCGGTTGTATTATTTTATTTTATTATTTTTTTTTTTCCCTTTCCCTTTTCTTTCCCTCCCTTGGGTTTTGTTCCTCTTTCTCTCTCATTGTATTCCTTCTCATTATAATTCATTATTATTATTATTATTATTATTATTATTTTGTTCCAATTATTAAACTGTTCTTGTCTCAACCCACGGGTTTTCTTACTTTTGCTCTTCCGATTCTCTCCCCCATCCCACCGGGGGGGAGTGAGAGAGCGGCTGTGTGGTGCTTAGTTGCCAGCTGGGGCTAAACCACGACACTATGAAATACTATTTGAAAGACTGATACAACTCCTCAGAACTGATGTACCTGCTCATGTAAGTTTATTAGCAGGAAATGAAAATGTGACCCAGTATATTTTACACGTTCATAAATTACTAAAATACCATCAGGCCCAGGCACAGCTAATACAACCAGTACCTCTAGAAGGGGCTCTGCACCCCTTCAATTGAGAGAATTACATTTGGGTAAAAGTACACAAAAGAAAGGATAACTTATCTCCTCCGTGGTAGGGACCATTTTTGGTATTGCTAACCTTTCTCAGCAGTAAAGGTGGAAGAAAAATTGACTTGAATCCATCACTCCCACCTAAAAGCTGCAGCCGGTCTGGAAGTGGAAGCAGGAAACCCTCCTGCCACTAAGGGAACATCCACCACTGCAGAGACGGATTCACCCACAGCTGGGAACTTACGCAGAGCCAGCAGATTGGCTGTGACACCACTGATCTCGCATAAGAATTCGACAACAGGAAAGTGGAAAGTAATCTGATACTTATGAATTGCACGTGGACTGAACGATATCCTTACTTAGAATTAGAGTGCAACCAAGGGATAATTATTTTTGCTATTTGTGTCTGTGTTTTTCCTGTTAATAGTGGTTTGGAAGCCTAGGTTTTAATATGATAGCCTTTCTTATAAGCCTGTGGTGGAATATTGTTTATACATATTCATTCCATAATTCAGCCATAGCAACAGTTCAAACTAATACAGCAGCAGCAGATAAGCCCGACTGTTGGATATGTGCTAAAAGCCTATCCTCTACTAGAAATCAACTCTCCTGGGTTTCCATCTGTCATGGTTTAGCCCCAGCTGGCAACTAAGCACCACGCAGCCGCTCGCTCACTCCCCCCTGGTGGGATGGGGGAGAGAATCAGAAGAGCAAAAGTAAGAAAACTCGAGGGTTGAGATAAAGACAGTTTAATAGGGAAAGCAAAAGCCACACACGCAAGCAAAGCAAAGCAAAGAATTCCTTCACTCCTTCCCATGGGCAGGCAGGTGTTCAGCCATCTCCAGGAAAGCAGGGCTCCAGCACGCGTAATGGTTACTTGGGAAGACAAACGCCATCACTCTGAATGTCCCCCCCTTCTTCCTTCTTCCCCAGCTTTATATACTGGGCATGACGTCATGTGGTCTGGAATAGCCCTTTGGCCAGTTTGGATCAACTATCCTGGCTGTGTCCCCTCCCAGCTTCTTGTGCACCCGGCAGAGCAGGGGAAGCTGAAAAGCCCTTGACCAGTGCAGCACCAACTAAACCATCAGTGTGTTATCAACACTGTTTTCAGCACAAATCCAAAACATAGCCCCATACCAGCCACTATAAAGAAAATTAACTCTATCTCAGCTGAAACCAGGACACCGTCCCATTGAATTCTCAGTGGTACAAGGATGGGCATATATGTTATGGATTTTCACTAAAAAAAGGAAGGATACCGCCCTTCTGCCGAGAAGGGTTTGTCACTAGTTTGAAAGGAGACACCCCCCCCCCCCCAGGTATGCTTGGAGAGCAAACCTATTGACAAGCTTACTCACTTCGTAAGGGCTGGGAATTGAAAATGCCAATATATCTTTAAAATTAATAAAATTAATGGAAATGGACAATTCAGATCTTGGGACCATATAGATGAAAAGAGGATTCTTATGCCTGGAATGTTCCATAGATCTGTTCCTAGGCCTAAAGGCAATCGGTATTCCTCCAGATTCTTCCAAAACCTTACTATATACTACATCTACTGAGTATGAAAGGAAATTGTCCAGAAGCCCTTACATAAAACCTATTGTAATAAGACATCACGCTGTAGATTTGTTCCTGGATGGAGTTTATCAGGCCCTGCAGACTCCGAGACAATGTGGATATTTGCAGATAGATTAACTTGGTATTCTGTAGGAAACCATAATCAAACCAAAGATAATTATAAAATTTTGGTTTCCACTACGGGCCTATAGGATCCTGATTGCTCTGAGTCATCTAATCTGGATCTGAACCTTACTGGTTTACCTAAACAACCAAATCCGGCACATGCTAACCCTTTTACAGGAAATAATTTATATGATTCAGATATATTTAAAGATTATACTACCCTATTTACACAACTACCAGGGCAATATTGGATAGGTGGAGAAAGGCCATTCAAGTATTTACCCTCAACCTGAGCTGAAAACTATATTCTAAGTGCATTAATACCATCTGCACAGGTTAGAACCAGTATCTCTTCTGCCTCTGTAGCTCATAACTACTGGTATATATGGAAAAAGTGTTACAACCCTCTGATAGAATGTGGCACTAAGTTCCACCTGTTTGTAAGAGCTTTTATCCCATGGTTAGGGGTTGCAAAACTAGAAAGACCTATTGCAAATGTGTCAAAAGAATTAGAAAAAGCCATTCATGAAACTGCAGATAGTATTATAGCCCTACAGGAAGAAATCAAATTATTATCACAAATGGTACTACAGAATTGATTAACCTTAGACTACCTTTTAGTAGCACAGGACAGAGTATGTACATTATTGAATAATAACTGCTGTTTCTATGTAAATCAAGACCAGAAAAATGAAACTGATATAAACAAGATAAAGACTCATTTTAAAATATTACATGAAGAAAGACAGGGATCTCCCCTAAATCTATTTGGGTAGTTAACCTCTTGGCTCCCAGACCTAAGTATAGGACTGTGAACTAAAAAGATTTTAGTTTTGTATTCACTATCTTATTTTGCTTTGTAATTATATATGTGTGTTTACAGTGTTGTATTACCTTATGCTCTCAACTTGCTATTAAAATAATGAATAGTGTGGTGTGACCCTGAGAGTCAAAAGAAAAGGAAGGACTGTTAGGAAAAATCTCATTCCCTAACTATTGTACCAATTAGTCTTTATAGTATGAAATTGTATGAACTTTAGAAGATATATATAGTTTACATTGTATACTGCAGTCATGGTTAAGTAAACATGACAAAAGGACCCCAGCTCATTGCAAGGAGGAGGACAACAGCCCCCGCCCTGAAGAACAAAGGGTACCCCTGGACTGCCCAGATCACGCCAGCATCCCAGCCCCTCCGACACCTCTGTGAAACCCTCCCGTTATCTGGCATCACAGATAAGGAACTGTAGCAAGACCGACTCCTGGGACATCTAGATCAAGAAAGAAGCAGATGGATGATGACGCCACAGAATTATAGTTGCTTTGCAAAACAGTAGTGTGTGTGTTAAGTAGCAATTGGTCAAATCATGTTGTACCTGAACGCTTGAAAGGTATAAGAACCCTGTGTAAAACCGCATGCAGGGTGCCCCAATTTGAATGGGACACCTCATGTGCATTAATAAGAATTACTCTTGTAATTCTATACTTTGTGTCCTAGCATCTCTCCTCAGTTGGCACAAGCCAGTTGTGAAATTTTCATGACAGCAGTTGTATAACTCTTTATAGGCTTTAGCATGAATAATACCTGTTTAATCCTCATACCAAATTTCGAGATTAACATCTAGCCAACATATGTTTATAACCAGTAATTCTTTGGTGACACTTTTACAAAACTGACTTGACCCCAGACATGATGAATACTGTACTAGTAGTACAGTATGATCATGAAAATGAAGTTCCTCTCTTAATTTCTCCTTCAGGAGAGCTTTGTCAAGAAATTAAAGATCCTTTCAAAGCAGCTTGTAGAGCAGAAGAGATGGAATATTTATATAGAAAAAGCAGAAAATAAGAAAATACTTGCCTAATTCTATTGCTTTCTTTCACAACCACCAAAAATAAAATTTAAAACACAAAATGATGTTATTTTGTGATAATTTTATTTAGAAACATTTTTTAAAGTGACATCAAGTAGCCTTCTGTGTTAAATGATAATTTAAAGTTTGCTGTTAAAAGAAAACAGCATACAAATACAAGGTCCAAACCACATTACCTGTATCTAAAGCAGATGTAGATGATGTATGTTGACCTGCTATCTTCAAACCAAACACAGCTTTTTCAGCAATGGCTTTTCAGAACCTTAAACTATATGCAGAATCACATGATTAAGCTGTAATTTTTTTTTTTTTTTTTGCATTTAATAGATATCAACAGGTAGGTACAAACATAATGTAAGCCTCTAAAAAAAGGGGGAAACTTGGGGGAAAAGTTCATTTGATTTGTGGGGTTTGCTGGGTTTTTTCTCCTCTCAATTTTGGCATGCTCATGTTGAAAAATGTGGCTGCATTTAAACTCTAACTCAGGTGTTACCTTTTCCAATATATACATTACATCTCAAAATCTACAGGTCAAAAAGCACAACCTCAAACTTTGAGACTAGCGTGTTACATCCTGACTTTGTTCTTTGGGTGAATTATTGTACAATTACCTAGAAGAGCAATAAAAATCAACAGATCTGAATACACACAAACAATATTTTATACATGCTCAACTCCCCATTGTACCGATATAGCATATAAGTATGAGAGAGTTTGAGAAGTTGCTAATGGGAAACTAATTATGGCTTTCTGTCTCTCAGCCATGCAAACATCAATGCAATTTAAAGCTGCAGTAGGAGTATAATAATTTAGTCACAGGTAAATTAAAAGCAGCATAGGCAACTGAAAAAAAAAAGCATTTTAAGGTCAGAATTGAGAAGGGCTGGTGAGCTGATGAAACAGACCTTCAGGCAGGCCACAAGAAATAATAGCAGATATAAAACTAACATCCAAACTCCTATTTCAGAAGAATTAAACTGAATGAAAATCAGGAGGAGCATAGTTTCTTAACAGCATTTCCTAATAAAACATCTTCTCGGACAGGGAAGATGATTCTAGCTACCACAGTGTGTTACCATAAAATCAGCAGATTTACAAATGCTAATAGTGCCTTTCTGAAATGAAACAAAGGATGGAAACATCCCTCAAACAAAACAGACTGTTATTACTTTTTTTTTCCAGTCCCCTATAAATATTTTAAGAAAACTAAACTTTCAGCAGTGTTATACCAAACAAATATAACCATTTTGTTAAAAGGCAAATCCTTCCTACACTTAGCTTGCTTTTTGGTTGTATAGAAGTACAGAGCTATTCTACTGTGACACCATATGGTAATAAAAATAAAAAGAAATTCAACTTTAAGAAGAACTTTACAAATACATGAATGTGATTTCAAGATATTCAGGAAAATACCAACATGACTTTAGGACTGTGACTTTCATAGAATCACAGAATCATTTAGGTTGGAAAAGACCCTTAAGATCATCGAGTCCAACCGTTAACCTAACACTGCCAAGCCCACCACTACACCATGTCCCTAAGCACCTCATCCAAGCATCTTTTAAACACCTCCAGGGATGGTGACTCAACCACTTCCTGGGGCAGCCTGTTCCAATGCTTGACAACCCTTTCAGTCAAGTAAAATTTCCTAATAACCAGTCTAAACCTCCCCTGGCGCAACTTGAGGCCATTTCCTCTCATCCTATCACTTGTTACCTGGGAGAAGAGACCGACCCCCACCTCTCTACAACCTCCTTTCAGGGAGTTGTAGAGAGCGATAAGGTCTCCCCTCAGCCTCCTTTTCTCCAGGCTGAACAACCCCAGGTCCCTCAGCTGCTCCTCATCAGACTTCTCCTCTAGACTCTTCCCCAGCTTCATTGCCCTTCTCTGGACATGCTCCAGCACCTCAATGTCTCTCTTGTAGTGCGTGGCCCAAAACTGAACACAGTATTCAAGGTGCGGCCTCACCAGTGCCGAGTACAGGGGCACGATCACTTCCCTAGTCCTGCTGGCCACACTATTTTTGATACAAGCCAGGATGCCATTGGCTTTCTTGGCCACCTGGGCACACTGCTGGCTCATATTCAGGCGGCTGTTGATCAACACCCCCAGGTCCTTTTCCACTGGGCAGCTTTCCAGCCACTCTTCCCCAAGCCTGTAGCATTGCATGGGGTTGTTGTGGCCCAAGTGCAGGACCTTGCACTGAGCCTTGTTGAACCCCATACAATTGGCCCCTGCCCATCAATCCAGCCTGTCCAGGTCCCTCTGAAGACCCTTCCTACCCTCAAGCAGATCAACACTCCTGCCCAACTTGGTGTTGTCTGCAAACTTACTGAGGGTGCACTCAATCCCTTCGTCCAGATCATTGATAAAGATATTAAAGAGGACTGGCCCCAGCACAGAGCCCTGGGGAACACCGCTTGTGACCAGCTGCAACTGGAGTAAACTCCATTCACCACCACTCTTTGGGCCCGGCCATCCAGCCAGTTTTTTACCCAGCGAAGAGTACACCCGTCCAAGGCATGGGCAGCCAGTTTCTCCAGGAGAATGCTGTGGGAAACGGACTTTTTAGCAATGTCCCACGTAACCTCATTTATTTCAGTTCTGCAAATTGGATTTACATTTTCATCTTTGACATAATATTTAAAAATCACAATTCCTGCACCAGATAATGATTAGAGTCTTTAGTAAAAACGAAGTTCATTAAAACTTCTTCTGAACAAATCATTCGGCACAACAGCCATGTTACTGTCGCCTTTGACAATACACTCACTTCCACAAAAATGCTGAGACCAATTTACTTGTACATATAAAACTGAAGTACAACCTAGACTTTTCTGTGACTCCAGGGGAAGACCAGCTCATAAATTAGCCAAGCATATAAGCTGCTTACAGTTCTTAAATGTCTTTTCTCCTAAATATTTTTGTTCCAACTAAACAGTACTTTTCATCACCAGAATTAGCTAATCACTACAATTGCTCCACTCTAGTTGTTGAAAAGAAAATAATTGGAGAAGCTAAACTCTGTCAGACTTGCTAAAGAGATTGAGTGTATTGTGGGAGTCTTCAGCCTTATATTTGTCTGGAGGCAATGTATTTCAGGATTCTTTGGAAGAGGAAAAAATGGCTGAAGATCTGAAGTCTAACTGAGATGCCTCCAAAAGGGTATCAAGGTAACAAATGCAGTTGCCTCAGAAATCATAGCAAAACCAATGTCTGCTAAGTAAGGAAGAGTCAGATGGAATACTGTACCCTTTACCAGTGCATCTGCTTCACGTTGCAAGGAAGCATTAGCTTCCACTTTCTCCCTCTAGGCTAGAAGACTCAACCAAGCATAGCTTTTCACAGAGAATAAATAAAATTGGCTCCAGACTAGCTGTGCCCCTCAATTACAGGTATAGGTAAGAATGGGGGAAAAAAAAAATTTATTTCCATTTTACATTAATGAGTGCGACAGTCAAATATGTCAAAATAATATAGTGGTGAAATACTTCCATAACAGTATTTAAATGTGTCCTGGTTTCAGCTGAGATAGAGTTAATTTTCTTTATAGTGGCTGGTGTGGGGCTATGTTTTGGATTTGTGCTGAAAACAGTGTTGATAATACAGAGATGTTTTAGTTGTTGCTGCACTGGTCAAGGACTTTTCAGCTTCCCCTGCTCTGCCGGGTGCAGAAGAAGCTGGGAGGGGACACAGCCAGGACAGCTGACCCCAACTGGCCAAAGGGCTATTCCAGACCATATGGCGTCATGCTCAGTATATAAAGCTGGGGAAGAAGAAGGAAGGGGGGGACATTTGGGGTTATGGCGTTTGTCTTCCCAAGTAACCGTTACGCGTGATGGAGCCCTGCTTTCCTGGAGATGGCTGAACACCTGCCTGCCCATGGGAAGGAGTGAAGGAATTCCTTGTTTTGCTTTGCTTGTGTGCGTGGCTTTTGCTTTCCCTATTAAAGTGTCTTTATCTCAACCCTCGAGTTTTCTTACTTTTGCTCTTCTGATTCTCTCCCCCATCCCACTGGGAGGGAGTGAGCGAGCGGCTGCGTGGTGCTTAGTTCCCGGCTGGGGCTAAACTGCGACAGTCCTTTTTGGCGCCCAACGTGGGGCTCAATAGGTTCGAGATAATGACAGGTTTGATTGGAATGCGCTAGATCAAATTTAGAGCTGTTATTGCTGTTTAGCTATTAACTGGCAGGCTTCTGTGCTTGCCATGAGGCTTGCTTGCCTCACTGTATGTTAGAGTCTAGGGCTCGTTAGTGGCTGCTTTTTGCTTTTGCTGCTTGCTGTGCTGCTGTACTGCTGATCACCTTACTCTGCTGTGCCTGGGAACATTTTGATAACAGCAATGGCCTTGTGCCTGGGCTGGCAGATGGCCAGGGCATCGCTGCTGTTTCTGTGCTGCTGTACTGGACAGGCTGGAACTCTGGTGTGAACTCGAGTCAAAGGGACTGTGACCTGTGGATGAATCCATGTGGGAGCAGGACACCCCAAAGCGTCTGTGCCCGTGGATAAGCCCATGCCAGAGCAGGTACATCTTGAAACGTCTGTGGCCGTGGTTATGTCTGTGCCACAGCAGGTGTACCTCTGAAGGGATTGTGGCCCAAGGATAAGTCCACACTGGAGAAGGTGCACCTCGAAGCATCTGTGGCTGTGGATGAAGTCCATGCTGCAGCAGGTACACCTTGAAGCATCAGTGGCTGTGCATGAGGCCATGTTGGAGCAAGTTTACTTCTGAAGGTACTACATTCTGTGGATAAGTCCAAGCTGGAGCAGGGGCAAGGGGAGGACTTCATTGCAATGTTAAACCTGATGGTCTGGTCCAAAGGGACCAGGGGTGGAGATTGTAATGGAAATACCTTTAAATTGTTGTATCCCAGGATTTGAGTTGCATGTTGTGGGAATTACTATAGCAGGAACCCCTTGTTGCTAGCCAGGCTAGGAGGAAGGGGAGGAGTTTGTTGCAATGTTAAACCCTATATCCTGGTGCAAAGGGACCAGGGGTGGAGACTGTAATGGATATACCTTTAAATTGTTGTAACCCATGATTTGAGTTGCATGTTAGAGGAATTACTACAGCCAGAACCACCTGAACAAATGGAGGAGAAGCCTTACAAGAAGCAGTGCAAGTGCAGCAGTGACCTGACCTGAGCTGGCTTTGGTGCCCAATAACTCCAAGAAACATACCACCTCTCCTGTCCTGAGTGACAACCATAAGAGATGAAGCCCAAAGTCATGGACTAAATGAACTCAGTGGACATTTTGTGGACATTTATGGACATTTTACAAATATTTTGTTGGGGTGGTCCATAGACTAAGGGAATGATATGTGTGTATTATATCAAAGGATGGGAAGGGTGGTGGTGAGTAATGAGAATGTATTGGATAGTGTGAGACCTGAGCATGATGTAAATGGTATGGAATAAGGGGTGGATACTGTCCTGGTTTCAGCTGAGATAGAGTTAATTTTCTTTATAGTGGCTGGTGTGGGGCTATGTTTTGGATTTGTGCTGAAAACAGTGTTGATAATACAGAGATGTTTTAGTTGTTGCTGCACTGGTCAAGGACTTTTCAGCTTCCCCTGCTCTGCCAGGTGCAGAAGAAGCTGGAAGGGGACACAGCCAGGATAGTTGATCCAAACTGACCAAAGAGGTATTCCATACCACGTGACGTCATGCCCAGTATATAAAGCTGGGGAAGAAGAAGGAAGGGGGGGACATTTGGGGTTATGGCGTTTGTCTTCCCAAGTAACCATTACGCGTGATGGAGCCCTGCTTTCCTGGAGATGGCTGAACACCTGCCTGCCCATGGGAAGTAGTGAAGGAATTCCTTGCTTTGCTTTGCTTGCGTGCGCAGCTTTTGCTTTACCTATTAAACTGTTTTTATCTCAACCCTCGAGTTTTCTTACGTTTGCTCTTCCGATTCTCTCCCCCATCCCACCGGGGGGGAGTGAGCGAGCGGCTGCGTGGTGCTTAGTTCCCGGCTGGGGCTAAACCACAACAAAATGAAACAAGTTAGCTAAACCTTTACTCTGCTCGAGGTTCCAATAGCTATTTCTAAGCCTACTGTTCTAAGACAATGTTTCTCTTCAGGTGGAATATCCTGACAACTTCCTTCACCTCCTTTCATCCAGCCCATATAAAGTAATGGGCACCAAGCTGATGACTATACCCAGGAGCAGGCTCTTGGAATTAAGATAAACAATTTAATGAAAGCACTAGCTCATTGCTCAGTAGTAGCCAAAAAAAGCAAAATAAATGTTAGGAATAATTGGGAAAGGAACAGAAAAGAGAATGGTGAATATCATTATGGATCTAAATTCATGATTAGTTGACTTATTGAATACTGCAGGAAATTCTGGTTCCTTCATCTCAAGAAAAGATATATTAGACGTGGAAAAGGTTTAGAGAAGGCAAACAAGGATGACCAAAGTTATGGAACACCTTCTGTACGAGCAACAGCTAAGTTATCTAGAATGCTTCAGTTTGCAAAGGGGAATAAGAGGTGGGTATATGAGAGGGCTACACAATCATATGAAGAAGCTGGGAGTTTACTGACTAGAATGCAGCTTTGTAGAAAGGACTTGGTGGTGTGCTTGATTTCCTGTACATCAGGATGGACCATTCCTGTGCTTGGAGGAGGTCATCCTTGAAGATCCTCCACCTTCCCTGGCAGCCACTCACAGGTCCCACCTAACAGTTCCTCTGACAGGCCAAAGACTGCCCTCCTGAAGTCCAGGGTCTTTATTCTGCTACTTGCTGTAGTGATCCTGACTGGAAGACCACTGTACATCAAGGAGTTAGTGATCCACATAACAGTTAATCTGGGTAGGCCCAGATCTGTGTTGTGCTGCACATATCCCTTGGCCACAGAATAAATTTAGGCATTCATTGTACCAGAGGAGCCTGCAGGCAGCTCCCACTTAGTACCGCAGATTACACCACCTGTGTGGCCTTGTCTTTAGCTATAAGTACAGCAAGAAGTTCTCATTCGAACACCTGTTCTGCACGGGGGGGGGGGGGGGGGGGGAGGGGAAGAGAGAAAAGAAGGGGGCAGGGGGAGAGGGAGAGAGAGAGACCGAGACCGAGACCGAGACCGAGACCATGCAGGGTTCTTTCTGGAGCTCAGTAAGAAAGGCCTGACAACAAATGGCTTAATAAAACAGCAGTTTTAAGATAGAATGAAAAGAGGAATATAGATAGTGAGTAAATCTTATGTACCTTCAGATGCTGGGAACCCCACTTTTGTGCAGCATCAGACAGACCCCAGATGGATTTTGCCCTGGCACGCTGTGCAGAGCCTGTCCATGGAGAGGTTCCCCCTCCCTCCCATGCCATGGTGCCTTTTATTTTGTGTAACAGAATCATATATCTTCTCCTGACAGGTTGGTATGTTATCTCTGTCATAACACCCATCAGCGCGCAGCACAGGCCGGCATGGGACATTCCAGCAGATTCCCTTACAGTGGCTACTCATGCTAACACACAGGCTGCTCAAGCCTTAAGTACAAGGCCCGATAGAGCAGACATGGCCTGTTCAAAATCTCTTACTCCTTGAATACAATGTCTTCCACAAGGCTCCCAATACAACATCCTTGCTGTTTGACAGTAGAAATGATGAATAGAGTTGTTACCCTGTAAGAAAAATCCTATAATACCTCAAATGACCAAAATGGGGGAACCTTTCTACGGACGGGGTTTGCATGTCATGCTGTGCGCTGATCAGAGGCCCATTCAATACTGCAGAACTCAGGGTTCCCAGCATCTGAAGGGATATAAGATTATCTATACTATCTGCTCCTTCTTTATAGTGTTAGCTCTAATAAATAGTATTCTAAACTCTATTTACAGAGTTTGAGTGCCTTTCTTACTGGGATCATAATGGACCAGCACCTCCTGGTGCAAAACATTTGGCTCAATCGGCCGGTCCCAGTGAGAAATGCCTTTCCTCATGAACCTTTCTCCAGAACAGACAGACTGGGTGCCTGGCTGGCCCCACATGCAGCCATGGGGGCATTTGTAAGACATTTGGCCCAGGTGGCTTTCCCAGTAAATTGGGAAAATGAGGAGGAATTGTCTGAGTGTCCCATCCCAGATGAAGTATTAACTTGTCTCAAGAAACATGGGGTAGGGAAAGGAAAAGGCAAGGAAAATTTGTGCTGTCTTTGGTTGTTACTAACGCACTTGAAATGGACACAGGGATGTGTAGAGCTGAAGCAAGCAGATCCACATGAGCTGCAGGCGCAGCAGCACACAGGAGCCCTCGGGCAGCAAACCCGAGGTGGAAGAACTGTTTCAAGAAGTTTTTCTACCCTTGCAGCCAGGAGAATACCCACCTCTTACAGCTCGGGGGTGGCCTCTGAGGGTACCTCAATATATCATAGGTCATTATCTGTTAGCAGGCAAGACTTTTAACACTGCTGGGGGAAAATATCCCTTTGGAATTCCATCAGCTTGGGTCCAGGCACATGCAGTGGGGAGGTTTGCATTCCCCCCGTTGTGCTGGGGTCTCCCTCCAAGCCTGTAGCCTTAGAGCAGTACTGGCTGCCTGGGGGCACGCTGGCACCTCTCAAGCTATTATGGTTAGTGACCTGCTACACCACTTAGACGTTCACAAGTCTATGGGGCCTGATGAGATCCACCCGAGAGTACTGAAGGAACTGGCAGAAGTGCTCACCAAGCCCCTTTCCATCATTAACCAGCAGTCCTGGCTAACCAGGGAAGTCCCAGTTGACTGGAGATTAGCAAATGTGACACCCATCTACAAGAAGGGCCAGAAGGAGGACCCGGGGAACTACAGGCCTGTCAGCCTGACCTCGGTACCAGGGAAGCTGATGGAGCAGATCATCCTGAGTGCTATCACATGGCATGTAGAGGATAACCAAGGGATCAAGCCCAGCCAGCATGGGTTTAGGAAAGGCAGGTCCTGCTTGACCAACCTGATCTCCTTCTATGACAAGGTGACCTGCCTAGTGGATGAGGGAAAGGCTGTGGATGTCGTCTATCTAGACTTCAGTAAAGCCTTTGACACCGTTTCCCACAGCATTCTCCTGGAGAAACTGGCTGCTCATGGCTTGGACGGGTGTACTCTTCGCTGGGTAAAGAACTGGCTGGATGGCCGGGCCCAAAGAGTGGTGGTGAATGGAGTTTACTCCAGTTGGCGGCCGGTCACAAGCGGTGTTCCCCAGAGCTCTGTGTTGGGGCCAGTCCTGTTTAATATCTTTATCAATGATCTGGACGAAGGGATCAGGTGCACCCTCAGTAAGTTTGCAGACAACACCAAGTTATGCGGGAGTGTTGATCTGCTTGAGGGGAGGAAGGGTCTTCAGAGAGACCTGGACTGGCTGGATCAATGGGCAGGGGCCAATTGTATGAGGTTTAACAAGGCCAAGTGCAAGGTCCTGCACTTGGATCACAACCCCATGCAATGCTACAGGCTTGGGGAAGAGTGGCTGGAAAGCTGCCAGGCAGAGAAGGACCTGGGAGTGTTGGTTGACAGCCGGCTGCATATGAGCCAGCAGTGTGCCCAGGTGGCCAAGAAAGCCAATGGCATCCTGGCTTGTATCAAAAATAGCGTGGCCAGCAGGAGTAGGGCAGTGATCGTGCCCCTGTACTCAGCACTGGTGAGGCCGCACCTCGAATACTGTGTTCAGTTTTGGGCCCCTCACTACAAGAGAGACATTGAGGGGCTGGAGCGTGTCCAGAGAAGGGCAACGAAGCTGGTGAAGGGTCTAGAGCACAAGTCTGATGAGGAGTGGCTGAGGGAACTGGGGTTGTCTAGCCTGGAGAAAAGGAGGCTGAGGGGAGACCTTATTGCTCTCTACAACTACCTGAAAGGAGGTTGTAGAGAGGTGGGGGTCGGTCTCTTCTCCCAGGTAACAAGTGATAGGACGAGAGGAAATGGCCTCAAGTTGCACCAGGGGAGGTTTAGACTGGATATTAGGAAATTTTACTTGACTGAAAGGGTTATCAAGCATTGGAACAGGCTGCCCCGGGAAGTGGTTGAGTCGCCATCCCTGGAGGTATTTAAAAGATGTTTGGATGAGGTGCTTAGGGACGTGGTGTAGTGGTGGGCTTGGTAGTGTTAGGTTAACGGTTGGACTCGATGATCTTAAAGGTCTTTTCCAACCTATACAATTCTATGATTCTGTGATTCTGTGATTAAATAGTTGGTAGAAGCAGGGGTTTTCTGGCAGACACATTCACCTTCTAATAGCCCTATTTGGCCTGTAAAGGAACCAGCTAGGTTCTGGTGTGGGACAGTAGGTTACCGGCTTTTGAGCATGGCCACCTCCCAGGGCTGTGATTGCTCCTGATAGTGTCACCCTGCCAGAGCAGCCAGAGGCCAGGGTGAGTGCCCTGCTTGCTGTTACCAACTTGGTGAATGCCTCCTTCCGCATCCCTAAAGCTGGGGAGTCACAGGGCCAGTCTGCCTTTTCCTGGGAAGGCCAGCAGTGTGTGTTTCTGTGCTGCCTCAGGGATACCAGCACAGCCCCACACCTTGTCAGGGGATTGTGGCTCAGGACTTGGAGGAATGCAGCCTGTCCCCAAAAATGGGAGCTGTCCCGTTATGTTGGCGACACCCTGCTGACTGCACCTACTGAGCAGGATGTCGGGGAGGCACAGGGAAGCATCTTGGACACATGAGAGAACATGGCTAGGAAATTAATCTGCAGAGAGCACAACAATCCAGCACTGTAAAATGGGAACAGTGTATTCCCATGCAGGTAAAGCCAGGTCCCCACAAAATCAGTGCCTGGCAGGAAAAAATAGTCCAAATAGGATTGACAGATGCAACTCAACCTAATCTGGAGCTGTTAACCCCTGCCCGGGCTCAGGAAGCCCCACCATATGAGCTTCTCACCTCTGAGCAGTGACAGCGTGCTTGGATCACAGATGGATCAGCCATTTGGTTAAGGGAGAGAGCTGGTGGAAGGCTGCCACGTTTAACCCAGCTAAGCAATGCAGGGAGGGATAGCAGTCAATATGCAGAACTAGTGGCTGTATTAATGATACTAGAGGAGACCCCCACTCCCAAGTTGTATATAAAAATAATTCCTTTGTTTTATCTCACACAGAACCGCTATGTGGAACCTCACGCTACTGCTTTTGCTCACTGCTTGCTATGTATCAAGAATGAAAATCAGAGTCTGCACGGCATGCTGCATGTAGATTGGAGGGCCGTTCAATGCTACACCACTCGGGGTTCCCGAGTAAGGAACATAAGATTATCTATACTATTCTCTCTTTCTTTATAGTGTTAGCTCTAATAAATAGCATTGTGAATGAAACCTTACAAAGCCTGAGTGCCTTTCTTAATGGGATCATAATGGACCAGCACCTCCTGGTGCAAAACACTTGCCTTCCTCACCTCCATCGGGATCTTATACTCTGCCATCCATTTGCACTGCAGCAATCAGCAATCCTGATTGCTGCAGTGCAAATCAGCAAATCAGTGCAAATCGGCTGCCATCAGCAATCACATCCCCAACCAGTCCACACTCTTCATGAGTAACAGATCCAGTAGAGCACCTTCCCTAGTTGGCCTGTCCACCATTTGCATCAAAAAATTCTCGCTAATGAACTCCTGAAATATCCATGGCACAAAACCACTTCTAAATCCAGGAACTGTGACTAATTCTATGCATCATTAACACATTAGAAAATTACCTCGTTGTCAGGGCAGTTTTATCATATAGCACATTAGTGTATAAAATAGATATATAAATATACACATACCCCTCTTAGAAAAAGTATGTAATTTACTAACCATCATCAAAGGGGTCCTCACCTTTACAGCACCGATGCAGAATAATCAACTGTTTCAAGAGATTTCCTAATGCTTCCTCACATGGCCCTACATACCATGCTGTCAGTTCCCCATTTCTCCTACTCCAAGATAGGAGCAGGTAGGTCATGACATTAACACTAAGGCCAATATGGAAGAGAGCTTTTTCAAAACTATAATCACATTTTGTGGATAGTCACTGTGTTTACAGTGCCTCCAACCCCCAGACTGGTCCATTAGGTCAGCAAACTCCATGCTGTCGAAAACAAAGCATGGGTACGAGCCTTGAAACTAGAAAAAAGCAGTAAGGGATAAAAAAACTAGTTAGTATATTTAATTCTTAAGCAAAAGGAAATGACCTGTGGAATTCCTCATGAGGACATGACTGCTTGATTATAGAAAATAAGACCAAAATGATCCTGATCTGGAAATACTTCTGCTTGCCGAGGTAAATTTGCTCCTCCAGAATCAACTAAATTGAATGAAAATATATTAACATATATCTCTGAACAGCATTATATACATAAGTTTTTGGTAACGTAATTGTATGTTACTTAAAATATCCATCATTTGCTATCAGGAACACTAAATGTATTGCCATGAATCTAGGTATATTAGGATATTCTGCTTGAAAAAAGAAAATTAATAACCCTGCATAAGCAACTAATATCCATCCCAAACATTTTAATGGTAAATAAATTCAGACGCATTTAGAGATGCAACTGTACTTCCCTACACTAACTTCTAAACTCATCTTACTGCAAGCACATTTGAATTAAGAACACTTTCAATGCACGGTTTTATCTCAATTTTTCTATTGTAATTTTGTCAGAAGTTCCAAAATAGGGAAAGAGACTAACTACTCTTAACTAACTTTAAGATGTATAGCACGTGTATTTTCACACTCATTATACAAACATACTGAAGACCTTTGACCCTTACAGTCTTCAAAGTAGCTTCATTTATGTGTGTCCTTGACTCATGCTGTACCTTCCACCTTATAGGTCTCCAATTTCAGCTACCTTTCCACTCTAAAATCATGAAAATGTATCACATCAAAAGACTCCAAAGAAGAACAGAAGACCAGGAGGGAAAGTACAGGAAGACCAAGCATCTTGGAGAACTTTGTCTCCTGATAAATAATTTCTACCTACAAAGAACAGTCCACAAGTATATTCTTATGCTGAATTACTATAGCCAGCAATCCTCTACATTCAGCTTTATCATGAAGTAGGCTTTGGAGTCTTTCCCCTGCCCTTGTAGAACACAGCATCAATTCTGGCAACTAGACAAACTCTGACTGAAGTGATGAAGAAGAAATGGAGAAATGGGCTGACAGGAACCTCATGAAGTTCAATAAGGGGAAGGGCAAAGTCCTGCCCCTGGGGAGGAACAACCCCATGCACCAGTACATGCTGGGGGCCACCCAGCTGGAAAGCAGCTTGGCAGAAAAGGCCCTGGGGCTCCTGGTGGACACCAAGTTGAACATGAGCCAGCAGTGTGCCCTTGCCGCAAAAAAAGGCTAACGGTATCCTGGGCTGCATTAGGCAAATTATTGCCAGCAGGTCGAGGGAGGTGATCCTTCCCCTGTATTCATCACTGGCGAGGCCACACCTGGAGTGCTGTGTTCAGTTCTGGGCTCCCCAGTACAAGAGAGACATGGAAATACTGGAGAGAGTCCAGCACAGGGCCACGAAGATGAAGGGGCTGGAGCATCTCTCCTATGAGGAAAGGCTGAGAGAGCTGGGACTGTTTAGCCTGGAGATGAGAAGGCTCAGTGGGGATCTCATCCATGTGTATAAATACCTGAAAGGAGGGGGCAAAGAAGACGGAGCCAGGCTCTTTTCTGTGGTGCCCAGTGACAGGACAAGAGGCAATGGGCACAAATGGAAACACAGGAGGTTCTGCCTGAACATCAGGAAACACTTTTTTTCTGTGAGGGTGACCGAGCACTGGAACAGGTTGCCCAGGGACGTTGCGGAGTCTCCCTCCTTGGAGATATTCAAAAGCCATCTGGACATGGTCCTGGGCAACCCGCTCTAGGTGGCCCTGCTTGAGCAGGGGGGTTGGACCAGATGACCTACAGAGGTCCCTTCCAACCTCAACCATTTTGTGATTCTATGATACCAATACCATTATGGTCAAGCCAGAACAATTGAGAGCCTCAATGCTTACTGTCCAACTTTGACCAAGATGCAAAGAATCTTAAGAGAAAGAGTAAGGCAAGACCTGTCCATCTGCTCAATGAACCATCTAACAAAAGCACTAGGGCACCATCCAAGCAAACACTGCTCCCCCACAAAAGCAACCACTTTTAGTTGCTGATAAAACCAAGACAATAGATGGAGATGTGGTTTGACCCATGACAGAGATTCTTATGTCCCCAAGTTCAACAGATGAGGTAGTGAAAACTAAAAAAGATATTTTTTTGTTGTTGTTCTAGAAAGGTGAAACAAATAAGGATAACCACCACAAAAAAAAAAGTGTTTGGAAGACAAGTTTTTGATGGTGTGTTTCTCAGTATATCGATATATTGACATTCTAGACATCAATCACTTAATGACAGAGACATGACTTCCTGGTTTTTTTTCTCTGTCTTGTCTTGATGAGCCTAACATGGCAGTGCCACCTGACAAAGGGAATGGATTCTTAACAAGGATTCCTGGCTGGAACATGATATTTCCTGCCAAATTTTACATCTATAAAAGGTGAGCACCAGAAGGCGTTGGAAGGCTTGATAATGGCTTCACTGTTAAGGAAAGTAGTCACTCCATGATGCAAAAAAAAGAATCATAAGATTCATGGGTAGGCTCAGATAGTTCCTTTACAGGGAACATATGTGGAACTGCCCCCCCCCCCCTTTTTTTTTAAGATGCCTTTAAATAGCACCTAGTCACCACTGTCAGTGTTGTGAACTGGGACATCCCTGAACACAAAAGAAAATGCCCACATCAGTGACTGACTCACTGACAAATGCCATCAGGCCTCTACATCAGGGAATTAACACCTAGGCAGGGACCACTGAGGAAAGAAGCAGTTCAAATGGCATGACAACTACATGGTCAGCAAAGTGCTGCCTATAAAGCATTCCCTCTTGATCACACAATTGAAATGAACTGAAACAAGCTCAGGTAGGGAAAATGCAAAGGTAAAGTCATTCACCAGGCTTGAGTGACAGGCAGTACGTAAACAAGGACTATACATCTCAAAGGTGGAATAAAAACATTAAACTTTTGTTTCAGAGTGTACAGGTTTTGGCTGGGATAGAGTTAATTTTCTTCATAGTAGCTTGTATGGGGCTATGTTCTGGATTTGTGCTGAAAACAATGTTGATAACACAGGGATGGTTTAGTTCCTGCTGAGCAGTGCTTACACAGCATCAAGGCCTTTTCTGCTCCTCACCCCACCCCACCAGCGAGGAGGCTGGGGGTGCACAAGAAATTGGGAGGGGACGCAGCCGGGACAGCTGACCCCGACTGCCCAAAGGGCTATTCCATACCATATGGCGTCATGCTCAGCATATAAAGCTGGGGAAGAAGAAGGAAGGGGGGACGTTTGGAGTGATGGCATTTGTCTTCCCAAGTAACCGTTACGCGTGATGGAGCCCTGCTTTCCTGGAGATGGCTGAACACCTGCCTGCCCATGGGAAGGAGTGAAGGAATTCCTTGTTTTACTTTGCTTGCGTGTGCAGCTTTTGCTTTCCCTATGAAACTGTCTTTATCTCAACCCACGAGTTTTCTCACTTTTATTCTTCCGATTCTCTCCCCCACCCCATTGTGGGGGGAGTGAGCAAGCGGCTGTGTGGTGCTTAGTTGCCCACTGGGGTTAAACCATAACAGTGGTTTAACATAAGCAAACTTATGTTGCGTAGTTCCTCATTCCATAAGATCTTAAAACAGTAGAATCACACAGAATTGCTCATTGATAACTCACTAAAAAAATAAGAGTTGTCTGAACAGATAATTCAGACTAAAAATTATACAATTATTTTGCAAACAGCAAAGCTAATTTTCATAATTTTTTTTTTATGACTAACACCCTCAAACAGTAACTTTAGCTCTTCCCTTGTCTCCAAGACCCCTTCCATTGCAGTATGACTAACCCACAAAGCCCCCACCTACACTGTCCCCATATACACCCCACCAATACTTTCAAGTTAACTTTTCTCCTAATTGTTCTCTTGGTATTCTTTGCATGTTTGGCCTACCACTAGGGCAAGAGATCACACATGCTGCTGCTAGCTTGGAGCTACATTTATGCTGACTATTTAACTAATACAAATGTCCTGACTAGTAAAGCAATCAATGCCTCTCAGCTGCTAAGTAAGCCAAGCAGAATAGATGAAGGCTGAACCCTCTTTTCCTTTTTTTTAATGGAGACAGTAATAGGGTCTTTCTCCTCTACTCAGATGGTGACTTACACAAAACCTATACGATCTCTGAAATCTCTATCACTCTGTCAAATTTGGCTAAAATGTTATCTCCTTAAATTAGTTTTAACGGATGGCTATTGACACTTATCTGTTAATGTCCATCTGTTGGCTAAATTGCATATATTTATCATTTATTAAATTCATGATTATACTTCTCTGGTTCTCTTTTACAAGTCAATAGTGAGGGGGGAAAAACCTTGGGTTTATTGACAAAACAGAAGAGTCCTACCACTTTAAAGAAGTAACTCTTAACACCTGGTAGTAGCAATTAGAAACAGGGCCATTTGACCACTGTTACACAAATTAAATTAAATTTAAATTTTTTTAATTTAATTTTAATTTAATTGGTTAAATTTTAATTAAAAGTTGTTCTTTAATGCTAGAACACCAATTTAAAAAGCTCTATACCTACTAGGCATTCTTAATAGTCTTCTTTCTGAATGATAATTGGGACTCAACTGCAATGGAGGGGCTCCAGGGGTTGGTGATGGGTGTTTCCTCTCAAAAGAAGCATATTTTCTCCAGGATATTCCATTCCCTTTTTCTGTTGAGAAATAAGTGCCTAAAATCTAATTACGCTAGGTGGTGAGGGCATGAAAAAGAGGACAGTATAACTTTTAAACTTGAATGATAGGGTTTTTGTTATTTCTTTATTTCCCTGAAAAAATTACAGTAGTGAACAATGATCATAGATGTCCAGAGGAGGAACAGGCATTCATTTTAATGTTGGTAGAAATCCCAGCTGACTCAAAAGATTATGATGATACATCCGCTTTGCTGGAACAAACTTCGGAAACATTGCTACCAGCCTCAATATTTATCAGTCCAATAAACACAAGTGGAACAAATGTGACTGGAGTGAAGAGGTAAATGATTTATTTTTTAGTATCTTAGGTGAAATATTTTTATGAACCATGAATTCTTTCAACGTGCATTAAATGTTAAAACTTCTCAAAAGAAGAAATGCAAGTTTAAAAGCAATCATCTTGGTAGAATGGGCAGAGAATTAAAAGGAAGTGAAATGTGCTCTAATAAAATTTGAGGAAAAACTTCATCAGTGGTGTAAAGATACAGTGTTTTAGTTAGTTGGGATTTTGGTGGCAACTTTAATTTTGATTTATCCTTTAGTGCAAGTCTTCCTTTTTAGAAGAATTCATTTGTCCAGTCTAAGTCTATTCTACTGTGAATACTTAGAATGAAAAGTAATTGAAATGATAAATCTAAGCATGCTTGTATTTTCTGTGGTACTTCAGTTTTGTAAAATAGCTTTTTCTTAAACTCTCTTCCAAATTTTTAGTCTAGTCTTCTGGAAAACATGATAAACAGGAGACATAAATTCAAATGTCATTCTCTTGAGTTTGTGCCGTGTTCAGAAGTGCAGAAAAAGCAAATAAATTAATTCACTCAACAGAATACTAATTAGTCTGCAGCATAGCAGGACAAAGAGTTTGAGTGTACAGTATACAGGAATACAAGGAGTATTCCTTAATGTAATGTAACAGCATTGATATTTCAGCATTACAGTTAAACTAAACTTCCTGTTCAGTTTTGAAAGAAAAATAACATAAAAGGAAAAGGGACATTCTGAAGAATAGGGAATGTTGCAGTGTTGTAAAAAATATACTGTATTAATGTAAGTTCTCTTCTCAGGTCCAAACTACAGGTGTCATGTAATTCCACACCATTGTGGAGGGCCTTGCCCTGTGACCTTTAGATCTTTAAGAGTGAATCTTAGCACACAGTGTAAGAATTCTTGCTCCTATGGAACTACTGGTGGTAGACAAAAATATTACTGACAGGCAGAGTTAGAGTACATCTCCTGTCTCACTGTACCCTTACTGCTTTACCCTACTTTGCTAATGTCTGCTGCTTCCACAGAATTTTCACTCTCTTTTAAGATCATATGGCAGGGGCGAAATGCAGATTAAGCTGCACATATATAAAATACTGTATTTTGGGATTATCTAGAGCATTTAACCAATTGGCATACTTTCATACTTAATGAAAATATAAATGGGTGTTCAAATACAACAGCTTCTAAAGTAATTAGATTTGATTATGACTAGAAAAATTCAATTCTCTAACTCATATTAAGATAGCACAGCAAAATGTTTTTTGGCAGTAAATGGTACATTTGAAGTTAATATTGACACTAAATAAGAAAGAATATCACCAAAGATCCATGTTTAATTGTCATACAGAAATCTTATAGAAGGTACATTTTGGCTACATATACAATTACAATAATAACTTTATATATAAGCAGTATTGGATCCTTGACAACTGCAGCTGATGAACTTGCTGCATCTTTAAACAGCCAGCCATATGGAAACCAAGCAACTACAGAGTGCATCAGTAGAGCCTGCTTTAGATTTGGTGCAAACAACTCAAAAAAGATTAGCTGCTGAGCTTGAAGAGAATTATTTTCGTCCTTCCAAGAAAATTCTATCATCTACTTTAGCTGAAGTAAACTTGGAAAGCACTTATAAGGTGAGAAAATAATTTGGGAAATTAGATGTTATATGTTGTACATCTCCACTATGCATAATCGAGTATTTTGACTATGCTTAGTGTTTAACTGTGCCACTTGCTTAAAAATGTACTGCCTGCTTTGAAAATTGATGGATTGCTTTTTATTTTGAACCCTACAACAGTTTGGGGGCTGTTGATTTAGTATTAATTTGGGGGGGAATCTGTAGGCTACCACTTTTTTATTAGGCTTCCTAACTGACCAGCTGGTAATATGTCCTGTTGATTGATTCATTCACCATAGCCTTTCTGACAATGACATTGCAGGAGGGGAAACTCTAGATATATATTGGATGACTGGTAGACTGTCAGACTGTCTAGATTCACTGAATGATGTTATGATTCCTAGTGATATCTGTTATGGGAAGAAGTTGTTAAATTTGTTCCTACCTTTGTAAATTCCAATTTACAAAAAGGGCATGAGGGAAGACCCAAGAAACTACAGACCTGTTAATATGACCTCAGTTCCTGGAAAAATTATGGAGAAGATCATACTGGGTACTATTGAAAGGCATTTAAAGAACAATGCAATCATCGGGCACAGTCAACATGGGTTCCCAAAGGGGAAGTCCTGTTTAACCAATGTGATCTCCTTCTACGATAAGGTCACCCACCTAGTGGATGAAGGGAAGGCAATGGATGGAGTTTTTCTGGATTTTCGTAAGGCTTTTGATACTGTCCCTCACAGCATCCTTGTGGACAACATGTCCATCTGAGATGAGCAGGTTCACGGTGTGCTGGGTGAAGAACTGGCTGAACGGCAGGGCTCAAAGGGTTGTAGTGAATGGGGCTACATCTGGCTGGTGACCGATCACCAGCGGTGTTCCTCAGGGCTCAATTCTAGGCCCAGTTCTGTTCAATATATTTATCAATGATCTGAATGCAGGAGTTGAATGCACCATTAGCAAGTTTGCTGATGATACCAAACTGGGAGGTGCTGTTGACTCTCTCGAGGGACAAGAGGCCTTCTAGAGGGTTCTGGATAGACTGGAGCATTGAGCAATCATCAGTGGCATGAAATTTAACAAGAACAAATGCCGGATTCTGCACCTGGGACGGAGTAATGCTGGACGCAAGTATAGATTGGGAGAGGAGGGGCTGGAGAGCAGCCCTGCAGAAAGGTTGTAATGGTTTAGCTTCAGTCAGCAACTAAGCACCACACAGCTGCTCGCTCACCATCCCACCTCCCGGTGGGATGGGGGAGAGAATCAGAAGAGCAAAAGTGAGAAAACTCATGGGTTGAGATAAGAACAGTTTAATAATTGGAAAAAATATTATTATTATTAATAATAATAAATTGTAATGAAAAGGAAAACAACAAGACAGAGCGAGAGAGGAACAAAACCCAGGGGGGAAAAAAAAAAAGTGATGCAACCACTCACCACCTGCTGACCGATGCCCAGCCCGTCCCTGAGCAGCGATCGCTACCCCCTGGCCAAGTGCCCCCAGTTTCTATACTGAGCATGACGCCATATGGTATGGAATAGCCCTTTGGCCAGTTTGGATCAACTATACTGGCTGTGCCCCCTCCCAGCTCCTTGTGCACCCGGCAGAGCATGGGAAGCTGAAAAGTCCTTGACTTTTCAGTAAGTATTACTTAGCAACAACTAAAACATCAGTGTGTTATCAATATTATTCTCATACTAAAACCCAAAGCACAGCACTATACCAGCTACTAGGAAGAAAATTAACTCTATCCCAGCCGAAACCAGGACAGTATCCACCCCTTATTCTATACCATCTACATCATGCCCAGGTTCTACCCTTTCCAATACATTCCAATTAATCACCACCACTTTCCCTGTCTTTTGACATATACACACAGAGATCATTCCCTTGGTCTATGGGCCATCCCTCTAAGACATCCGTGGAGTTCATTTAGTCCATGACTTTGGGCTCCATCTGCCATAACAGTCCTTCAGGGCAGGAGAGATGGTGTGTGGTGTTGGACCGTTGCATGCTGAAGCCAGTTCTGGTTCCATCACCACTGCACTTTGCTTGGTTTCATCAAAGTTCATTCTTCATTAATCGGGGTGATTCTCACTGAAATACCATTGATATGGTGTATAGAAACTATAAAAGAGATTACATCCAGTATTATATAGCAGTTAACATCATACCATTTAGTTCATTGGCTATTCTCACCCCAAATCACATCCCCTTGAGGTACACAGCGGACTTCCCCATCCTTTCGCATCACCCACCAAGTGCACCCAGGTCCTTCAGCAAAAGCAATCCCACGAATGGGTTTTCCTTTGCCCGAGGCAGGAGTAACCCAGACTGTCTGCCCCAGCATGTTTTTTATGTGCACTACAGGGACCTTATCCCCTTCGACAGTGCGTAAAAGTCTTGATTGGGCAGGGCCAACTCGATTGGCAGATCCCCTAGTGTTGACTACCCAGGTGGCCTTTGCTAAATGTGTATCCCAATGTCTGAATGTCCCAGCACCCATTGCTCGCAGTGTAGTCTTTAACAGCCCATTGTATCCTTCGATTTTCCCGGAGGCTGGTGCATGATAGGGGATGTGATACACCCACTCAGTGCCATGCTCTTTGGCCCAGGCGTCTATGAGGTTGTTTCGAAAATGAGTCCCGTTGTCTGACTCAATTCTCTCTGGGGTGCCATGTCGCCACAGGACTTGCTTTTCAAGGCCCAGGATAGTGTTCCAGGCGGTGGCATGGGGCACAGGATATGTTTCCAGCCATGCGGTGGTTGCTTCCACCATTGTAAGCACATGGCGCTTGCCTTGGCGGGTTTGTGGCAGTGTGATATAATCGATCTGCCAGGCCTCCCCATATTGATGTTTCAGCCATCGCCCTCCATACCACAGAGGCTTTAACCGCTTGGCTTGCTGGATGGCAGCGCATGTTTCACATTCATGGATAACCTGTGCAATAGTGACCATGCTTATGTCCACCCCTCGATCACAAGCCCATCTATATGTTGCATCTCTTCCTTGATGGCCTGAGGTGTCATGGGCCCACTGAGCTATAAATAATTCACCCTTATGTTGCCAGTCCAGATCCACCTGAGCCACTTCAATCTCAGCAGCCTGATCCACCTGCTGGTTGTTTTGATGTTCCTCAGTGGCCCGACTCTTGGGTACGTGAGCATCTACGCGACGTACTTTTACAACCAGGTTCTCTACCCGGGCAGCAATATCTTGCCACAATGCAGCAGCCCAGATGGGTTTGCCTCTGCACTGCCAGTTCCTCTGTTTAAATTGCTGCAACCACCCCCACAGGGCATTGGCCATCATCCATGAGTCAGTATAGAGATAGAGCACTGGCCACTTTTCTCGTTCAGCAATGTCTAAAGCCAGCTGGATGGCCTTTACTTCTGCAAAGTGGCTCGATTCCCCTTCTCCCTCAGCAGTTTCTACCACTTGTCGTATAGGACTCCATACAGCAGCTTTCCACCTCCGATGTTTTCCTACAATACAACAGGACCCATCAGTGAACAGGGCATATTGCTTCTCATTTTCTGGTAGATTATTGTACAGTGGGGCCTCCTCAGCACATGTCACCTCCTCCTCTGGTGATATTCCAAAATCTTTGCCTTCTGGCCAGTCCATAATTACTTCCAAGATCCCTGGACGATTGGGGTTTCCTATCCGAGCCCGTTGTGTGATCAGTGCGACCCACTTACTCCACGTAGCATCAGTTGCATGATGTGTAGAGGGGACCCTCCCTTTGAACATCCAGCCCAGCACCGAAAGTGCCAGGGGTGCCAGGAGGAGTTGTGCTTCAGTGACAACCACTGCCAAAGCAGCTCGAACCCCTTCATATGCTGCCAATATCTCTTTTTCAGTTGGAGTATAGCGGGCCTCAGATCCTCTGTATCCCCGACTCCAAAACCCTAGGGGTCGACCTCGAGTCTCCCCTGGTGCTTTCTGCCAGAGGCTCCAGGTAGGGCCATTCTCCCCAGCTGCAGTGTAGAGCACATTTTTTACGTCTTGCCCTGCCCGGACTGGCCCAAGGGCTACTGCATGAACTAGCTCCCCTTTAATTTGTTCAAAGGCTTGTCATTGCTCAGGGCCCCATTTGACATCGTTCTTCTTCTGGGTCACTCGATAGAGAGGGCTTACGATCAGACTGTAGTTTGGAATATGCATCCTCCAAAACCCCACAATGCCTAAGAAAGCTTGTGTTTCCTTTTTGCTAGTTGGTGGAGACATGGCTGTTATTTTGTTAATCACATCCATTGGGATCTGACGACGTCCATCTTGCCATTTTATTCCTAAAAACTGGATCTCCTGTGCAGGTCCCTTGACCTTACTTTGTTTTATGGCAAAACCGGCTTTCAGGAGGATCTGGAGTATTTTCTTCCCTTTCTCAAAAACCTCTTCTGCTGTATTGCCCCACACGATAATGTCATCAATGTATTGCAGATGTTCTGGAGCTTCACCCTGTTCCAGTGCCGTCTGGATCAGTCCATGGCAAATGGTGAGGCTGTGTTTCCACCCCTGGGGCAGCCGATTCCAAGTGTACTGAACACCCCTCCAAGTGAAAGCAAACTGTGGCCTGCACTCTGCTGCCAAAGGGATTGAGAAAAACGCATTAGCGATATCAATTGTAGCATACCATTTGGCTGCTTTTGACTCCAGTTCGTATTGCAGTTCCAGCATGTCCAGCACAGCAGCACTCAGCAGCGGCATGGCTTCATTCAGGCCACCATAGTCTACTGTCAGTCTCCACTCTCCATTAGACTTTCTCACTGGCCATATAGGACTGTTAAAAGGTGAGCGAGTCTTACTGATCACTCCTTGGCTCTCCAGTCGACGAATCAGCTCATGGATGGGAATCAGGGAGTCTCGGTTGGTGCGATATTGCCTCCAGTGCACTGCTGTGGTAGCGATTGGCACCTGCTGTTCTTCGACCCTCAGCAACCCCACAACAGAAGGGTCCTCCGAGAGACCAGGCAAGGTAGACAGCTGTTTCATTTCCTCCGTCTCCAAGGCAGCTATACCAAAAGCCCACCGGTATCCTTTTGGGTCCTTGAAATACCCTCTCCTGAGGTAGTCTATGCCAAGGATGCACGGAGCCTCTGGGCCAGTCACAATGGGGTGCTTTTGCCACTCCTTCCCAGTTAGGCTCACTTCAGCCTCCAATACAGTCAGCTGTTGGGATCCCCCTGTCACTCCAGAAATACAGATGGGTTCTGCCCCTGTATAGCTTGATGGCATTAGGGTACACTGTGCACCGGTGTCTCCTAGAGCCTTATACTCCTGTGGGGCTGATGTGCCAGGCCATCAGATCCACACAGTCCAGTAAACCCGGTTGTCCCTTTCCTCCACCTGGCTGGAGGCAGGGCCCCCCTAATCCTGGTCATAATATTCATTACCCATTTCTTGTACATATGAGTCAGGAGCTCCTTCATTAAAATCAGGAGTAAGATCAGCCCTTTTACTCTGTCTGGGGAACTGCCCACTGGAAACCGGAGCAGCAATTTTCCTGGAAGAACCCCCTTTGGTGATTGTTTTTCCTTGCAACTCACGTACCCGTGCCTCTAGGGTCGAGGTAGGTTTTCCATCCCACTTCCTCATGTCCTCTCCGTGGTCACGCAAGTAAAACCACAGGGTGCCCCGTGGTGTGTACCCTCTATATCCTCTCCCTTGAGCAGAAGAACACTGACTCCTAATAGCTGAGATGCTGGTCCGTACAGGTGGGGAGTAGGACCTATCCTCTTCGAGTCACTGGACCTCCTGGGACAGTTTCTCCACAGCCGAGACAAGGGAGGAAGAGATACTTTCTTCGTATTCCCGGAGCTGACTAGCCGCTTCATCCACTGTTGGACCGCTTCCGTCTCTCCAGGTCAGTATTGCCAATGAGGTGGCACACGATGCTGGTGCGTTCCTGTTGCGTTAAGAGTTACTGTCGCGTAGGAGTCTGAGGAGTGGCTGGGGGGGGGGAACCCTCCCGTTGAGTCACGAGGTTCGGACAGGACCCCCTTGCTTTCTAAACTCCTTCTCAGAGAGGAGTCTAGGTGCGGCTAAGTCCAGTCCTAGTCTCAGACTGGGTCAACGGTTTATTTTCTAAGGATTGTATATGTAGCCACTCATCAGAGTTAAGGCGACAGCGTTAATTTACAACGTTATAAGTCCGGTCATGTTCAGCGTACTGAACTTCACGATTACGGATTCACTAATAACGCACTGCACCCCCAGTCTAGTCATGTTGCATGAACTATCACGGCCACACTTAAAGAGTCTGGTTGTGTTCACTATCTACCACGGCTAGATTAATGAAGAGTGCAGTTTATTAGAGCAACAGACACACAGATTCTTTGGATTACCCGTGATAAATTCACTGTCTGCAAAGCACGTGCAAATACCAAGAGTATGGGTGACACTGCCGGCTATAAATGCATTAAAGATAGTAAAGCAACTCTAGAGAGATTTCTAAGTTTCCCGGGGAGGCACTTGGAATAACCAAGTGTTCGACTATTACCCAAAGGCTTCCCGATGGGGGGGAAGAGAGGCTCAGCCCGTCGACTGATCCCAAACATCAGAGTGGTACGCGATGGTGTCTTTCCTAACATTCGCTTTCTCTTAAGCCATTTTATGCTATCTTTCACCTTTCGGGTGGAACTTGAGTGACTCTAGTCATACCTTTGTTTAGGATTGGTATAAAGTTTTCTTGCTTCGCTTTTCAAGGTATAGGCTAGGAAAAATTCAAAGCGCAAGCTCAGTGAGGGGTGGTCGCACCTTGGAGGTGGGTAGCTTTTGGGATGGAGGAGTGTTTCAGTATTATAATGATGTTATAATGAGCAAAGTTCACCAAAGGACAGCATTTTGTCAGAAACATGACAGACTGTTGGCCCAGGATAGCAAATGTGCAGCTTACTGGTCACACACAATACCTTTGAGTTCCCATTTAATCGCAGAGCCTGGCCGCAGTGTCTCCACACCGCTCCACCCTCCGAACAGTACCTTCGTAGAGTCAGCACACCAAGCTCCTCTGGCGTCACCGACGTCTAAGGTTACAGGCCTAGGGAACTCCCATGGAATGGATTCCTTGCATGTCAAGCCGCATTCCACCTGGGAATCTTCTTCAATGCTGCACCTTACCTAAAGATGTGAATATAAGTTTAATTTCTAAGTCACCTCCACCAATTATCCCACAGTTCCGTACCAACTTCTGCCACATGGGTCATGTGCACTGGACTTCATCTGGATCTGTGGGTGACCGCTTGTCGTCCAGGTCACATAAACCACCTCCAGCATGGCTAATTCCCTCAGGTACTGGATACCTCTCTCCATGGTGGTCCATTTCCCGGGGTGATATACAACATCTTCCTTGAAGGGATCTCTTTCCTTCATAGCTGACAGGAGTCGCCTCCAGAGGCTGAGGACTGGTGCCCCTTTTCCAATCGCTTTGTGAATGTCCCCTTCCCTAGAAAGGGATCCCAGCTGCTTGTCTTCCTTACCCTCTAATTCCAGGCTACTGGCCCCACTATCCCAGCATCAGAGCAGCCAGCTGACAACGTGCTTGCCTGGACGACGGCTGAAATCTTTTCGCATATCTCGCAGCTCACTCAGGGATAGGGATCGGGTGGTTTCCATCTCATCCACGAGTTCTTCCTCTACGTCTCCCTGTGATGGCCCTGCTCTTTCATCTTCCCTTTCTAAATGAGCTGACTTTTGCTTCCAGGATTTCTTCTTGTGTATAGGGGCGACTGATACTGACACGGGTTGGTTCCCTGGCTGAACCGCATCATCTGTCGCAGGGGGGCTGGAGTGACTGCAGTGCCTGTTGCAGAGGGGTCCGTAGTAGCCGCAGTGCCTGTGGCAGGGGAGGCTGCAGCAGCCGCAGTGCCTGTCACATGGGGGGTCGGAGTAGCTGCAGTGCCTGTCGCAGCGGGGGATGGAGTAGCCACAGTGTCTGTCGTTTTGTCACCAGATCCTTGAGGGTTCTGAATAGTGTTGAACAGGGCTCGGTAGGCATGGGCCAGGCCCCAGCACATTGCAGGGATTTGTGTCTCCCTAGAATTGGCAGGGTGACGACATACTTTTTCCAAATATTCTACTAATTTTTCAGGATTCTGCACTTGTTCAGGGGTGAAGTTCCAAAACACTGGAGGTGCCCAGTAACTTAGGCATTTGCCCATGCTATCCCACACACCCTGCCACTCATAACTATCCGGCCTTGGGGCAGATCTCTGGATGATATTCTTAAATTGCTTTTTAACCTTAGACAAAACAGAAACAGTATTCCCAAGCAATACCAATAGATGCATCTTAACTACCCAAGGATGTTCAAGATACTGAAAAGTTACTGTAATGAAGGAGGAAACATCATAGAAGAAGGTAGTGAAGGTGCCATTCTGCATTTCCTCCATAAAAAACCTCTCAGAGGAAGAAGTATAAGTGCTAATTGTCTCCATGAGGTGGTATCCGAAGTACAGTAATGGCTTCAGGACAGAGCCCAAATACCAGATTAAGCTCAAGGCCACTGTTTTAATAACAAATTTCTCAGGCAAAACATCACCAATCAATCACTGCAGAGCACAGTAAACTGCAAAAACCAACACCAATCTTTAACATGTACAGCAAAAAAATGAGCATGGTGCAGATCAGGTAAACCAGTATCGAGAACAGATGAATCAATATTGTGACCCGCAACTACTAACAGATCTAAATTCCTTAATACGCTCTGGTTAATCTGTTATTATCTCAAACCCTTCGTGCCCCATGTTGGGCACCAAAAAGGACTGTTGTGGTTTAGCCCCAGTTGGCAATTAAGTACCACACAGTCGCTCGCTCACCCTCCCCCCTCGATGGAATGGGGGAGAGAATCGGAAGAGCAAAAGTAAGAAAATTTGTGGGTTGAGATAAGAACAGTTTAATAATTGGAACAAAAAAAAAAGATAATAATAATAATAAATTGTAAGGAGAAGGAAAATAATAAGAGAGCGAGAGAGGAACAAAACCCAGGAAAAAACAAGTGATGCAACCGCTCACCACCTGCCAACCGATGCCCAGCCAGTCCCCGAGCAGCGATCGCTACTCCCCGGCCAACTCCTCCCAGTTTCTATACTGAGCATGATGCCATATGGTATGGAATAGCCCTTTGGCCAGTTGGGGTCAGCTGTCCTGGCTGTGCCCCCTCCCAGTTTCTTGTGCACCCGGCAGAGCAGGGGAAGCTGAAAAGTCCTTGACCAGTGTAAACACCACTTAGCAACAGCCAAAACATCAGCGTGTTATCAACATTATTCTCATCCTAAATCCAAAGCACAGCACTATACCAGCTACTAGGAAGAAAATTAACTCTATCCCAGCCGAAACCAGGACATTGCCCTAGGATTAAATCATGATGGTACTCTACCCAATGAGTCATAGAACTTGGGCTAGGCAATACAGCAACACCTGGCAAACTATAGACACCTAAGTGTGTGTTGTGAGAGCATGAGGACTTATTTGTGAAGGCAATATGATAAAAGCCTAAGATATTTGCTTAGATACACAACAAAGTGTCTGTCATTTTGAAATTCTCCCCGAAGAAGCAACTGATTCTATGGTAGTTTATATAGGGAATGGATGTGTCTGTATAAGAACTCTTTGTGAAAACTTAATTGTTAATGGAAATTTTACCTAGAATGTATCCAATCAATCAAATGTATGTGTTTGTAACTTTGTAAACATTACTGGATGTGACTTTAATTATACAGCCCCAGTGACCTCATACGCGCTGTTAAAGGAAAATTACACACTGTATCAAGACCTTTTACCTTTCCCCATTGGAATGGACTTGACGCAGTTTCACAAGCTACTGGAACATAAAGACTTACAAGCCTTATTGCGAAAGGCACCACAACAAAGCAAAACCACATTAATAACTGTACATCACAATGGAGAAGAAATACACCACATACTAGAAAGAGTGAAGAAGAATGGGGAATACCGCTGGTGGGAAACCCTATTAGGATGGTTTCCAACGGCAACAGGTATATTGAACGCCATGTTACATCCCATATTATTTTTGCCCTTGTGGTAATTTGTATTGTTGTTATTGTGTTTTTATATATTCAAGTTGGTTTTTAGCCCAATCAGTATATCTCACTGTAAAACACACAGAATATCTTGCTGCTGATTATGTGAAACCATCTGATTGTGCAAAATTGTCTTATAATTAACCCTTTTAATTTTTCTATTTATCGTTTAATCCTCCAATAGATAACATGATGCCATTACTGACTCATATTTATAGCATGGAGGCAAGAGGTGACCGTACCACCACTCTGTGAAGTAAAGTGAATTGACTGTAGTCACGGGGTGGAGTGTGACGGATGCACCCATTCTGACTGAGTGAACAGTACTTTGGTTCAGGCATTACCAACAAGTGGGCCTGACTGAAATCAGCCCTGCTGTGCAAATCTTGAGAACTGTGCTAGGCCACATCTTCTCAGGAACTAAGGAATCTAGGCCATGTCTTATCAGGAGCTAACAGTCCCAGCCTGAGCTGGGACTACACAAAACTAAAACTGCTACAGCTGCACACCCGCACATACACCAAAGGGGGGGTTGACTACGAGTTAATCACTTTATGCTATAAATATCTGTAGCCCTGCCCCGAGCCCATTGAGCTCTCCTGCATGGCAGCAGGCTGCACGGCGGTGATCTCCTCCTTGAGCAGGGATGCCTCTCAAGGTTACTCCTCGAGATTGAGACCCTTTACCCAGCATCTGATATCTATAACAAGGTAAGTGACGTTTTACTTTAGGCCTAAAGGTATATTGTATGCTAGCGACATTTATATATCCAGCTATAGCTTAATTATTAGAAATGTAGTAAGTAATAGAGTGTTTGACCACTGTCTAAATCATCATCTAATCACTGTCTAAATTATCATTTAAATCATCATCTAAATCATTGTCAGATCATTGTTAAATCACTGTTTAACTAGCATTCAATTATTGCTTAATCACCATTTGATTACCGTTTGATTTTCATTCAATCATCAATTAATTACCATCTGATCATCATTTAATCATTAATAAAAGCCTTTTAGTTAACCCCACAACGATGACTTCTCTTAATAATTTACCTGCGACAGATGGCTCGTTACTCAGAACAGATAAGAAAAAGAAAAGGCTGCTCTTAGTCTCAATCTGTTTGTTTTACGTACATATGCTTGATCTTCCAATTTAGATAGGAAGTTCAAATACAAAGTTCAGAATTTACTGAAAATGGAAAACAAGTAGATTCTCCTCTCATCCTCTGTTGACACCAGGAATATTTCCACAGGAAAATCTGATTAATATTTTGGGACAAGCCATATACTGGGTAGCAATCATTTTCCATTGTTCGACTTCACATATTTGGCATGGGTTTCAGTTAAAACAGAGAACCATTACTATAAGTTAATCCAAAGACATAAAACTTCATAGGATGCCAATCTTGGATCCATGCACATAAGCACAGATACCAGTAGAAGCCCTCACAGCATCACAAGTCTTGTATGGATGTACAAGCCTTGTACAACTTCTGCTAAAGTAACAGAACATAAAAATGGCCCACGATTGTCACAGAAATCAAACATTAGTAGATATATGTGCACAGAAAAAACAACTTAGCCCCCTTATAAGTTTTCTAGACATGCACAAGTCAGGGTCTATCCACTGGAACAGATATATCTCAAAACTTGAACAAAACATGCCTACCTACCCATGCCTAAAACAACTACTTCACTGTTCTTCAGATCTCAAAAACACAAGGACATTCAGAAGTAAACACATACCATAAATGCAGCATCAGCAACTACATTCTCATACTCCACAGACAATAATGTGCTTGCAGAGGGAAAGGAACAGGATTCCCTACCATCCTCATGGGATGGAGTGGGTATTTTTAGACTTCGCTTCAGGGTCACAATCTGAGATTTCTGGATCTTCCCTCTATTCCCTTTGGTATCCTCTGCAGATTCAGAGCTATTTTTTTGTAAATTAAAGATAAAAATCCCAATGGTTTTCAGCCACCCCTATCCAAAATGAATACAGTCAGAATGTCATAGGATTGCTCCAAAAAGCAAGATATAAGTAGTATTATAGGAGTACAATTAATTACACAGCAAGCAAAAAACACCTCAGAGATTACTAAAAACCAAAGTTATTCTGAGAAAGGTTTTTGTATTGCTGGATATTATAGCACAAGAAGGGTTTTCTGAAGAGCTGTAGAAGCTCTCAACAGTCTCCAACCCTGAGAACAGGAACCTACCATTTGCTACTAAACCAGAGCCTATAACAAACTCCCTGATCTTCAGGAAGATATTCCAAGAGGAACAGAGACATACTCCTAAAGACAGAACTGAAAAGATCTTCCTTCATGTAATCAACGGAAAAGAACATCTGATTCCCAAGGATGGGGCTACACAAGACTGTCTTAGACACCAAAAAGAAGACTCTCTGCTGCAGGCTTTCAGCTTATTGACATCATCATACCTAATAACAGTAAACTTACATTATGTACAGAAACAGGGAAGAAGTCACAGTAATGAGAGACATGCAAGAGAAAGGCAAGGATTCTCAATGCTCATGCATTATTACCCAAGCTGCCATGGATATCCCAGGTACAAATAACCAATTTTGGTAGTCACAGAAGTATGATGAAAAAGGAAGAGTAAATAACAGGATCAGGACAGAGCAGTAGAGCACCACAGTCAAAACCAGTCAAAACAGAGAGCATGAACTCAAAAACAAGAGGAATGGGGGAAAGGTAAATTTAAACAAAAAACCAACCCACGCACATATCCAAATAGTCAGCTAGGCAGATAGATAGAAAAATAAAAGGAACATCCTCTGAGCTGCCACTGTTGAAACTCATTTGGGGAAATGACACATCTTAAGTTAGGCCTAAAAATACAATATACTAAGTACTATACCAATTACAAACCTTATTGGCAGGAGGACAAAAATCAAAACAAGCAGACAGGTGTATATATTATATTATTAGACTGAGCTAAGGAAAACAACAATTATCTGTATTGGGTGTACATGGCAAGGTTTTAGTAGCAGGGGGGCTGAAGGGGTGGCCTCTGCGAGAAGAGATCAGGGGCTGCCCTGCACCAGACGCAGCCAGTTCCAGCCAGCTCTGCAATGGACCCACCACAGGACGCAGCTGAGCTCACCAGTGAAGTTGGTGGTGCCTTTGTGAAAATATATTTAAGAAAGGGCAAAAACTGTTGGACATGCAGAGAAGCAAAAGAAAAAAAAAAGTGAGAAACATCTATGTGAACACCAATGTCAGAGAAGAAGGGAGAGGAGATGCCCCAGGCACCAAAGCAGATATTCCCCTGCAGCCCATGGTGGAGCAGATATCCACACTGCAACTTGTAGAGGACCTGTGAAAAGGGTGGGTGGGGAGAAAAAGAACTGAGATCACCTCCCTTGATCCTGGTGAAGGGACCTCAGGTCTGGCATTGCAAGGGGCAGACTGTGAATACTCTGACTGGGAATAGAGGGTCCCTGCCTTTGGCCACGAGGAGGAAAGGGATGACCAGGTATACTGGACTGTGTGGATTCAATGGCCTGGCACATCAGACCCACAGAAGTATAAGGCTTTGGTAGACACAGGTGCACAGTGTACACTGGTGCCATCAGGGTACAGGGGCACAGAACCCATCTGGATCTCTGGAGTGACAAGGGGGATGCCAAGAATTGTCTGTACTGGAGGCTGAGGTGAGCTTAACAAGGGATGAGTGGCAAAAGCACCCCATTGTGACCAGCCCAGAGGCCCCTTGTACCCTTGGCATAGACTACCTCAGGAGAGGGTACTTCAAGGACCCAAAAGGGTACCAATGGGCTTTTGGTGTAGCCACCATGAACACAGAGAAGATTAAACAGCTATCTACCCTGCCTGGCGTCTCAGAAGATCCCTTCATTGTGGGTTTGCTGTGTGTTGAAGAACAGCAGGTGCCGATTGCTACCATGACGGTGCACCAGCGGCACTATTGCACCAACCGAGAGTCCCTGATTCCCATCCTTGAGCTGATTCATTGACTGTGGAGAGTCAAGGAGTGATCAGCAAGACTCAGTCGCTGAGGCAAGCAGCTCTGGTGCCAGCACAATCCGTGGTGGAGCCCTCTAGCGCGGCATACAGTGTGCAGGAAGGGTGCTGTAACAGCCGGCTCGACCACGGAGAGATGGTATCTACCTGGCAGAAGGCTATGTCCTCGCTAAACTCTGCATCTGCCGTGACTGGCACAGCTTCCCAGACAGAGCTCCGATGGGAACACACTGCCACCCAGGTGTCAGGCTGCAGGGTGACCCTACTCATACACCAGTACCAGCCGGCAGCAGTGAGCACACCTGTGGGAGGTGCGCCCAGGTAGAGGAACTCCTCACCTTAGTGGCAGAGCTCTGGGAGGAGGTGAGCAGGTTGAGGAGTATCAGGGAGTCTGAGAGGGAGATCGACTACTGGAACTGCACCCTACTATCCCTGGGACAGACCTGTCAAGCAGACAGTGTTATCCCACAAGTGTGAGGTCGTTTACCCAGTGTGCGAGACGCCAATATACACACAGGGCAGAGGTATTTTATTTCATGTCTGTGCAGAGATGGGTGCTAGGTGGTAGCTCCACAAAGCTAGCACAAAGTTCGGTCATACAGGTGCAGTATTTATACAGTCCAGTTATGCATATGCATAAGTAATTACACAAAGCGGTTTTCTATTGGTCTACATTTCTCTTGTTTCAACTTAAAGCTACAGTGCTACTTTAATATTCTGGGCACGCTCAAAGGTGAGGGGTCTCTGCTTGGGCCGGGGTCTCCAGCTCAAGGGGTGTGACTTTTAGTATTATAATGAGGATAGTTCGCATGAGGGTGCTTCTTATCACACTTCTACTAGTTGTTTCAGATGGTTCCCAAAACATCTTAATTAGCTTACATATTTCTCCAGGATGTGTTTCACTCCCAAGGACAGTAATTCTTGTTTAGACATTCCGCTTTCCAGCCTGAATCCCCCTTATCAGCTTTACATAAGCCCTGGCCTTCCACCAGCTCCTGTTAGACTACACTGTTAGACTACAACAGGACACATGATATGGAGGATTCCCTATCCTCTCTCCACCCAGCAGAATGCGGTGACTTAAGGGATAGAGGGGAATGGCGACAAGTTCCTGCCTGGCGCAGCAGGCGTGTCTCCTCTGTGACTACCCCACCTTCCCAGGTGCCCTTGCATAATAGGTACAAGGCTCTGTAAATGGAACCAAACAATGATGAGGACGATGGTCCATCTAGGTCGGAGGTGTTGCCAAGGTGAAGTTGGCCTACGCCCTGCATCAAAACCACCTCCTTAAAGAAAAAAAGATGGATTATGTCTCATAAGAGACTCTCTTCTGAGAGGAACAGAAGGTCCAATATGTCGACCTGACCCACTTAGGGAAGTCTGCTGACTCCCTGGGGCCCGGGTTAAAGATGTGACGAGAAAACTTCCTACCCTGGTAGGACTGGTAGGACTTCCTACCCTGGTAGGATCAAGAGAGACTTCAGGGCCTTGGGACGACTGGTTAAGGGATCAGGAGCACAAGTAGTGTTCTCCTCTCTCCTTCCAGCTGCAGGGAATGATGAGGGAAGAACCAGGAAGACCCAGCTGATCAATACCTGGCTCCAAGACTAGTGTCACCAGCAGAATTTTGGTGAGAATTTGCTGGCGACAGACCTTTATCAAAGGGGGAAAAGGATCTTTGCACAGGAGTTAGCAGGGCTCATTGAAAGAGCTTTAAAATAGATTTGAAGGTGGGAAAGGGATAAAACCAGGCTTGTTAGAGATAAGCCTGGGGGTGACATGCCAGTGTTTGAGGGACGGTGTGCTAACGAGGTGCTTCGGCCTGCTCCACGATGAGCTGATTACCCTGGAGCACATTTGAAATGTCTCTGTACTAATGTGCACAGCACCTTAGCCATCTCAGTGGAGGTAGCGGATGGAGATTCATGTGGCAGCAAAGACGCAAGGGTTGTAAGATGTGTTAGAAACCACGGAAGCGCCTGAGAACAGTCACATAGGAATTAGGGCTTCTCCCCATAAAAGGTGGCAGGATCAAAAGCCCAGCTGAAGTGCATCTACACCAATGCATGCAGCATGGGCAACAAACAGGAGGAGCTGGAAGCCATTGTACACCAGGAAAACTATGATATGGTTGCCATCACAGAAACATGGTGGGATGACTCGCACAACTGGAGTGCTGCAGTGGATGGCTATAAACTCTTCAGAAGGGATAGGCAGGGAAGGAGAGGCGGTGGGGTAGCCCTGTGTGTTAGGGAGTGTTTTGATTGTCTAGAGCTTGACGATGGTGACAACAGGGTCGAGTGTTTATGGGTAAGAATCAGGGGAAAGGCCAACAAGGCAGATATCATGGTGGGAGTCTGTTATAGACCACCCAACCAGGATGAAGAGGCAGATGAAATATTCTATAAGCAGCTGGGAGAAGTCTCATGATCACTAGCCCTTGTTCTCACGGGGGACTTCAACTTACCAGATGTCTGCTGGAAATACAATACAGCAGAGAGGAAACAGTCTAGGAGGTTCCTGGAGTGTGTGGCAGAGAACTTCCTGACACAGCTGGTGAGGGAGCCAACTAGGGAAGGTGCCCCGCTGGAGCTGTTGTTTGCAAACAGAGAAGGACTGGTGGGTGATGTGATGGTTGGAGGCCGTCTTGGGCACAGCGATCATGGAATGATAGAGTTTTTGATTCTTGGAGAATTAAGGAGGGGGGTCAGCAGAACTGCTCCCTTGGACTTCCCGAGGGCAGACTTTGGCCTGTTTAGGGGCCTGGTGGACAGAGTCCCTTGGGAGGCAGTCCTGAAGGGCAAAGGAGTCCAGGAAGGCTGGACATTCCTCAAGAAGGCAATCTTAAAGGCACAAGAGCAGGCTGTCCCCAGGTGCTGAAAGATGAGCCGGTGGGGAAGAAGACCGGCCTGGCTGAACAGAGAGCTTTGGCTAGAACTCAGGAAAAAAAGGAGAGTTTATGACCTTTGGAAGAAGGGGCAGGCCACTCAGGAGGACTACAAGGATGTCGTGAGGTTATGCAGGGAGAAAATTAGAAGGGCCAAATCAAAACTAGAACTTAATCTGGCTCGTGCTGTAAAAGACAATAAAAAATGTTTCTATAAATACATTAGCAACAAAAGGAGGGCTAAGGAGAATCTCCATCCTTTATTGGATGCGGGAGGAAACATAGTGACAAAGGCTGAGGAAAAGGCTGAGGTACTTAATGCCTTCTTTGCCTCAGTCTTTAATAGCAAGACCAGTTGTTCTCGGGGTAGTCAGCCCCCTGAGCTGGAAGACAGGGACAGGGAGCAGAATGAAAACCCCATAATCCAACGGGAAAATGCTTAGTGACCTGCTACACCACGTAGACACACACAAGTCTATGGGGCCAGATGGGATCCACCCAAGGGTAGTGAGGGTGCTGGCAGAAGTGCTCACCAAGACACTTTCAATCCTTTATCAGCAGTCCTGGCTAACTGGGAAGGTCCCAGTTGACTGGACATTAGCAAATGTGACACCCATCTACAAGAAGGGCCGGAAGGAGGATCCGGGGAATTACATGACTGTGAGCCTGACCTCAGTACCGGGGAAATTTATGGAGCAGATCATCCTGAGTGCCATCACATGGCATGTAGAGGACAACCAGGTGATCAGGCCCAGCCAGCATGGGTTTAGGAAAGGCAGGTCCTGCTTGACCAACCTGATCTCCTTCTACGACAAGGTGACCTGCTTAGTGGATGAGGGAAAGGCTGTGGATGTTGTCTATCTAGACTTCAGTAAAGCCTTTGACACCGTTTCCCACAGCATTCTCCTGGAGAAACTGGCTGCTCATGGCTTGGACGGGTGTACTCTTCGCTGGGTAAAGAACCGGCTGAATGGCCGGGCCCAAAGAGTGGTGGTGAATGGAATTAAATCCAGTTGGCGGCTGGTCACAAGTGGTGTCCCCCAGGGCTCAGCATTGGGGCCAGTTCTGTTTATTATCTTTATTAACAATCTGGATGAGGGGATCGAGTGCACCCTCAGTAAGTTTGCAGATGACACCAAGTTATGCGGGAGTGTTGATCTGCTTGAGGGGAGGAAGGCTCTACAGAGGGACCTGGACAGGCTGGATCGATGGGCCGAGGCCAATTGTATGAGGTTTAACAAGACCAAGTGCAAGGTCCTGCACTTGGGCCACAACAACCCCATGCAACGCTACAGGCTTGGGGAAGAGTGGCTGGAAAGCTGCCTGGTGGAAAAAGGGCCTGGGGGTGTTGGTTGACAACCGCCTGAATATGAGCCAGCAGTGTGCCCAGGTGGCCAAGAAAGCCAATGGCATCCTGGCTTGTATCAGAAATAGTGTGGCCAACAGGAGTAGGGCAGTGATCGTGCCCCTGTACTCAGCACTGGTGAGGCCGCACCTCGAATACTGTGTTCAGTTTTGGGCCCCTCACTACGAGAAAGACATTGAGGTGCTGGAACATGTCCAGAGAACAGCAATGAAGCTGGTGAAGGGTCTGGAGCAGAAGTCTGATGGGGAGCGGCTGAGGGAACTGGGGTTGTTTAGCCTGGAGAAAAGGAGGCTGAGGGGAGACCTTATTGCTCTCTACAACTACCTGAAAGGAGGTTGTAGAGAGGTGGGTGTTGGTCTCTTTTCCCAAGTAACAAGTGATAGGATGAGAGGAAACGGCCTCAAGTTGTGCCAGGGGAGGTTTAGACTGGATATTAGGAAAAATTTCTTCACCGAAAGGGTTATCAAGCATTGGAACAGGCTGCCCCGGGAAGTGGTTGAGTCGCCATCCCTGGGGGTATTTAAAAGCCATGTAGATGTGGTGCTTAGGGACATGGTATAGTGGTGGTCTTGGTAGTGTTAGGTTTATGGTTGGACTCGATGATCTTAAGGGTCTTTTCCAACCTAAATGATTCTATGATTCTTTCAGTCCTCCACATCCATAGCGCACTGTACCTTATTAGTGAGAAGTTCAGACAGCTGATCTCTGACTGCTTGCTCCAACTCTCCTACTCCCACCTGCAAAATAACTTCTAATAAGGAAAACAGCCTTGAGAAAAATTCTGTTAAAAATATTCTTAAAATTATGTAAGGATGCCACATAGTGATCTTCATGGCATGTACCATATACAACTGACAGAGCTCAGAGAACCTACACTTCAAAAAGCAAGTGCTATATGGAGGGAAGAGAAAAACAAAACCAAAACCCACTTTTCTTTATTTATTCAGTTAAGAGCATTTTTATTTTGTCAACAGGGAACTTTACCTTTCTGCAGTGGTATCGTGAAGGCTCCCTACAGTATCTGTAGATAGACGCTCTTTTTGCTTTCTTGGTGTGACAATTCATTGATTTTTTTATTATTTTTTTTTTTTTAGGGAACAGATTGTTTCTGACTTCATACTTTTTGAATTTGCGTCTGGACTGTCATTCTTAGCCAAATTCCCCATAAACCATAATACTTCCATATAATTTTTAAATTTAGGGGAAAAAGCACATAATATAACATGTAAAATAAGGCATTGCAAATCATGATCCAGAGGTTAAGCTGAAACAAGACTTTGCTCAAAAATTTTCAAGTAGTTTATGGTACCTGTCAATGTTTCTTTTTCCTTTAGAGAAGATACTTACCTAATAAAAGCAGTTAGTATACTCAATATACAATTGTGAGCAACCACTAAGGGGTTCAGAAGAAACCCAGCAAAAGAACTATCCCATGCATGTAACTATCAAGTATCATGAACATGACTGAAATTTCAAAGTTAGTTTAAGCACAGAACAGAATAAGTCTTTAGATTTATTAACAAAAATCTAGATGTGAGTAGTGTGTCATTTACACAGAATTTTAAACAACCTCATATTAAGGTGCAAGTATCAAACAAGAATGTAATTCTTACTAGTCCAAAATTAGTTTGAGAGAGATAGACATACTGGACAGAGTCCAAGGAAGTGCCACAAAGACGATGAAGGGACTGGAGCATCTCTCCTATGAGGAAAGGCTGAGAGAGCTGGGACTGTTTAGCCTGGAGAAGAGAAGGCTTGGGGGGATCTTATCAATGTGTATAAATACCTGCAGGGAGGTAGGTTGGACTGGATGACCTCCAGAGGTCCCTTCCAACCTCAACTATTCTGTGATTCTGTAATTTATGGGTTTAAAGCAGCTTATTTAGACACATCATAAAAACAGCTACTGCAGAGACAAGTATCAGTAAGTATAGACAAAGAACTGGACAGAATTCTCACTTTTGTGGAAAGAGGTTCCCCAGATTCTTCTACCACAATGAGATGCTCTCATTTCTGCTTCTTCCTCAACTGAAGCAGCAAGTTATTGTGCCACTGGCGATTCTTTTTTTGTTATATGCTCTTCCTAGGTTTGGTCTAGTCCTCTGAAATCCATTCCTTATGAGTTGTATTGGTTTGAGAGCACCCAGTTTGCCTTCTTGGGAAATGGATTTTTCAGCACTAGTGGATTTAAAACAAATCAACTGTGGTGGGTTGACCTTGGCTGGCCACCAGGTGCCCACCAAGCTGCTCTATCACTCCTCCTCAGCAGGACAGGGGGAGAAAATACGAAGAAAAGCTTGTGGGTCGAGATAAGGACAGGGAGATCACCAATTACTGTCACTGGCAAAGCAGACTCGACTTGGGGAAATTAATTTAATTTACTGTCAATTAATAACAGACTAGGATAATGAGAAATAAAAACACATCTAAAAACACCTTCCCCCCACCCCTCCCTTCTTCCCAGGCTCAGCTTCACTCCCAACTCTTCTACCTCCTCCCCCTGAGCGTCGCAGGGGGACGGGGAATGGGGGTTGTGGTCAGTTCATAACAGTTCCTCTCTGACTCTCCTTCCTCCTCACACTCTTCTCCTGCTCCAGTGTGGGGTCCCTCCCACAGGAGACAGTCCTCCACGAACTTCTCCAGCATGGGTCCTTTCCACGGGGTGCAGTTCTTCAGGAACGGACTGCTCCAGTGTGGGTCCCCCACGGGGTCACAGGTCCTGCCAACAAACCTGCTCCAGCACGGGCTCTCCATGGGATCACAGCTTCCTTCAGGGCTCATCCACCTGCTCTGGTGTGGGGTCCTCCACGGGCTGCAGGTGGATATCTGCTCCACTGTTAACCTCCACGGGCTGCAGGGGGACAGCCTGCCTCACCACGGTCTTCTCCACAGGCTGTAGGGGAATCTCTGCTCCGGCACCTGGAGCACCTTCTCCCCCTCCTTCTTCCCTGACCTTGGTGTCTGCGGAGTTGTTTCTGTCACGTATTCTCACTCCTCTCAGCTGCTGTTGCGCAGCTTTTTTTACTGTTTCTTAAATATGTTATCACAGAGGCGCTACCACCGTTGCTGATTGGCTCAGCTTTGGCCAGCGGTGGGTCTGTCTTGGAGCCGGCTGGAACTGGCTCTGTTGGACATGGGGGCAGCTTCTGGCATCTTCTCTCAGAAGCCACCCTTGCAGCGCCCCCCCCCCCCCAAACCTTGCCATGTAAACCAAATATAACAACACAACAAAAAAATAACATCACTTGACATCAGTTTGGGGGGAAAAAAGCATTTCTGCATTCATTACATTTTGAATCAACACTTATGCAAGAGGATTATAAACTCTGATAATGTGTGTTTTGTTTAAAACCAAGGAAATGGTCTTTTGAATATATATTTCTCATTTTTGCCAACATCAAAGAACCTACAATCTAATATATGTTTAAGAGAAAGACATTCGAGAAAGACAGGAAACAAGGAACAAAAGAACTGATACTTGCAAAGGTGTCTCATTTATGCACTAGATGGTAGTTTTTCAAATGTGATTTTGCTAAGCTCTTCTAACCTCATACAATATGTTTTCAGAAATATGGGACACCTGAGGCTCCTCTTGCTGTGCTTGGTCCTCATTGCTCAACACATGTGATTGATGGAATACAGCTTCATTTTTACCCTTTAATTTGCAATAAAATATAAGCATTAGCCATTGTAGCATGAAGAAAAATGGAGAATCAAGAGAGTTTTTAAAACAGAAGTGTATTTTATAAAATAAAAAGCATAAGCTATAGATCTCGGTGTTAATTTCCCAATGTGAACAAAGAAAAGAATCATGCTGTGTTATTGAGAGTAACCTGCCTGAGCACGCAATTCAATTAAAAGACAAGCAAGAACATAAGTTTTTTTCAGTCATGGGCTGCCTGGAGTTAGGCTCTGAAACACTACTGCAGGCACCCCAGCATTATGGATATCACTTTTCTGTTTAGTGCTCAATCAACTCAAACACAGTCAGCACAAATCAAACAATTACATGGAACACTAGGAAAACAAAATACTTTGGCAAATGTAAAAACCTTTGGAATTTGGACACTGTAGAGCACAACACCAAGCTGTCACAGCAGTCTCAGGTTCAGAAGAGTTTACTAGTTTTACTTCTGTATTTGCCACACTGGTTCCACAAAGAAGCCACTGAAACACATCCCTCAGCACTACGGGTCTGTGACAGAGGAGCATCAGACCTGCTGTGGCTCTATGCATTTGCACAGAACAGAGTAGATGTACACATACAGTCCACAAGCCACAGTCTAGAAGAGCTAAAGTTGAACCAGAAGCAACTGACTTGTTTGGGCATGAGCTGACACTGTGGCACTGAGTGCATCTGCAGTATGCCTCTCATGCTCCTCTCTGGGAACGCAGCATGAGTACTTAAAACTAGCTCTACATGGGTTTGAGAACAAAAGCAACTATACCCACTCCAAAAATGAGTCGCTCTTAGAAAGTTTAACTACATTTGAGATGTCAGTCAAGTCTGCACAGAGCCAATTCATGCCTGCATCCATGACATCATTCATCTGTGATTCACAAAATTGTTACAGAGAGTTTATCATACTATAATGGCTTTCAAGGATTTCAATACCTATTACAGTGCCATTAAAGTGTCTGTAGGGACATACAGTGTAGGTAAATATGACTCAATTTACCTGTATAAAATAGACTGTTGGGCACTGTAATGATCAAGCTAGTCAAAGCTTACAAAATGAATTAGAGCTTAATTCTTGCATAAAAATAGCTATCCTCTGCCTTCTCTTGATGCTTTATGCTGGATTCCTTAACACAGACTTGATTCAACCAAACTTGAAAGATGAAATTAGCAAAAAGCTTATTTTCATGGATTGCTATATAAAATACACTTTTATTCTAGTTACATAAATGTACATAATCTTTTTTTCTATCATGTAATGCAATCAAAATCAGATTCTCATTTTCCAGAAGACATTAGTACTACAGGTTGTAGTCTTTACTGATTTCATACTTTAATACTTTCTTCCTTGTTGGTATCATTCTGTGATACACCTTAATTTACTTCCAACACTTCCTTTCTACCCGTTATCTTTCCCAAGTTTGGCTTTGGTCTCTAGAATAGACTCCTCAGTAGCTGAGGTGACGAAACAACAGTTTTCTCCTCTTGCTTCTGAGGACCAGATTCCCTAACAAAAAAAAAAAAAAAAAAGCAGCACAATTGAAGGCATGGAACAACAGCAGATCTCCATGTCATGCATGACATACTTGCATGCAATTCTCTTCAATACAGTAGCAAAGAATAAAAATCCTTAGTTTGCTTAGAGCAATAGACAAAATAACTGACATCATTGTGAAAAAAGATGAAATAAAGTCACATCAAACATCACCAATCAAAAACCTGTTTGTCTTATAAATAGATCAGCAAAGATATGTACAAAAAGAAGCAACTTCAGAACAACTGCAACTTCCAGTTACATTTTAAGAGAGGAATATAAACATTTTACAAATTCACTTTGTCTAATCACATTGTCGGAGAATATCGGTTATCCAAGTGCATAATAATGCAAGCACAATTTAAGACAGGTCAGACAGAAGCTTTATTAACTATGATCATAGTGAGAGAACATTCGGGCAGCATTTCCCCCTCTGCTCCTGTGTTCTCTGCCAAGTGGTTGCAGAGATCCCACTTATATACTGTTTCAAAGAAAGGAAAGAGGTGAGGAAAATCATTCTAATGTTAACAAAGCTAGGTGTGCATTCTTGGGAAGAATGGACTCCGGACAATCATTTATATATTAATAAGGCCAAGTACCCATGCCTGGGAGGGATGGACTCCTTAAGTAGCTTGTTAACTGCCACAGTTGACACTATGGAGAGATGGCTCTTGGTGGAGCCTGTAGGAGTGGAACATCCAGTATTATCTTAGCTCAGAAATGGGGGTTGGAAACAATCACAGACTGCTAGCTTTTAGACGAAAGGAATTTTCCTTTCGTTAGGAGAAACTTCTTAGCCAGACCTCTCAAATCTTAAATATTAATAATTGTCCACCACAACATCTAAAACTATACAGTAGATTTACAACCCAGTTGAGCTGTTGAGAACAGCTTAATAGGAAACCAAAGCCCTATACTCAGGGATTTACATAAAAACACAGAGGTGAATTGTTGGGACCAACATGAAGAAGGTAAACACAGGAACTGAGCATCAGAAAAAAGGTATTTATTTGGAAACTGGGCTCAGTCTAAAGATCAGTTTTATAATCAATAGCATATAAATGTAATGCTTTCAAGCCTTTTTTTTTTTAAAAAGCCTAATATTGTCTTGGTTAAAAGCAAGTTTTATATCTATAATGAGAAGTTTAGTTGCTGGAGTTGAATGCAAAATACCTAGAGATGTTGATGGTTTTGAACAGTCCCTTCTCTCAATTTAAAGAATAACCTTACTCTGTACTGAAACCTGAAACATCTCTCAAGACATCTGAGGATTCTTTTTTACATTCACAGCTTTCAGCTTCAGAGGACTTTTCTTGGGAACACTGCCTTCCATGTATTGAGTCAATCTTAGAATCTGCAGAAACATCCCTTTCTAACATCACAATGCATGGCTGAGTGTCTTCATGATCCATCACATTGTAACCAGATGTAACCAAAGTGATTAGTTTGTTCTTTTGTAACTAAGCAACATAGAGATAGGAGCGGGGTAGACAATGCTTTAATATTGTGTTTGCACACCTATGGCTATGGATATGCTGCCGTGCCCAAAGACAATGGGATGAGGAGTAGTACGGACATGCTGCTATGCTCCCAGTACAGCCCCAGCCCATCTTGACAACGAGTCGAGAGTGGTTAGAATAATTGGTTTGTGTTAAGGGGGCCAAATCATTGTTAGGGACCAGGCACCATGAAGAAGGGAAGCAAGTTACATAAGCAAGGTGGGATTGCGCGTGCCTAGAAGAAGGGGTCGACTAAAGGACACACCTGTACGGCCACCAAGGACCACCAGAGACCCCCACAGAAGCCCCTCGGAGCTCAAGGACGCATGCGTAATGACCATGCAAATATGATAATTAATTCTGGGAAATAGAACAAATATGTATGGTCATTCCAGGAAATTTGATGCATATGTATGTAACTGGACAATATAAGTTTCGTCTGATGCAACCTGCGGTATGCACGCTAGGTGGAACGATCCCCCGTGCATCCGGCGCCGTAATAAAGAATGCCTGCTTCTTAATGCTACATTGGTGTTAAGGAGTTTGATTCCCGATTTCGGTGACAACATCCTAAAAGGAATATAAATTTCACTCTATTAAGAAAAAAGATTTGCCCAGCCTCTCCTTTAGAAGAGCAGGGGGAAAAAGGTTTGTTTTAATACCTCTTTACAAAAATGCTCAAAAAGCTCTCTCTTGCTTCCTGTGCATCCAACTAGTATCACTAGATAGAAAGTAAATAGAAAAATAACAAGTTTGAATTAGTTATATTTCTTTATACTTTCTATTTCAAATGGTCTCTTTTCCAAGCCTGTATTTTCTGTTCTGCACTTATCTTTTCATATCTGATATCACTCTTAATACAAAGGAGAAGTGGGATGAAATGTCTCCATGAATAACAATCTAAATACAGTCTTTAGGAAATTCTTTGACATTTCAGTTTATTCTGAAAGAAAAAGGTATACAAAGGCTATACTTACAATTTATGTGGTATGTACCTAGATCTTTGTTACTAAAGGCTTCTACTTGGGCCCTAGAGAAAAAGCGTGCCTAAGCAACTGCAAACACCTCCAACTGCTCAGGAGTAGGAAACTTAGATTTTTGAAGCATGAATCATTATTTTCATTCCTATGGTGCATCACACCTTTTTCTACTTCTCCACATTCAGTTTTCTCCTCTTCAGGATCTTTCTTATGTTTCAGGGCTTCTTGCCTTGCAACAGTTCTTCCTAGATTTGGTTTTGGTCTCTGCACTTGACCTCTCTTTAGAGGTGTTGGTTTCAGCACAGTCTGTTTGCTGTCTTGTTGTAAACCAGCTGTTTCATTAACCTGGAAAAATACCTATAAGCCATGCATAAGACATCTGAAAGTTGGAGCGGTCTCAGATAAGTGATTTATTTTTTTAAACACTTATTAACATTCACTTACTTAAAATTAAGCTATTCATTACTAACTCAGTTAAATAGTAAAGTTAGAAGTATATCTGTTGGAGGCTGAAAAAGTATTTCAGAAATTAGCATTTATGTTTGCCCCATTCTTTTTCTTTCCCCATTTGAGACAGGATACCACACCAGATAGACCTTTTCCTGACCCATAATGGCTCTTCTAGTATTCCTATCTTGTCTCGAGGCAGATGAACCTAATTTAACGAAGGGTCTGAAGGGTAAATTGCCAACATTCAGCAAATACACAATTAACTTAATCCATAATCTTGTTAACTTGAAAATGTCATAGGCACATTATTACAACTAGCAGATAGCTTCTATGCCTTTCCACCCTGAGCACCAAGTTACATAGCTTGGTTCATGAAAGAAATATCAGCTAAAATATTTTTCTAACAGATCAAACCCAGTTTACCTACCCTTCCTCCATCCTTCTCAACAACAACCATGACCACCCTATTTTACAGCCTTTCCTGTAAAATACACTCCTCCTCAGAGCATTTACACTACAGCTACCATTTCTCCACTGAAAAGAAATGCAGTAAACACTTGTTAATTAACATAGATTAAAATGCCTATGCACAGGCTTCCCCCCCCCCAATCCCAGACACCTAACACTTAATTACACTTTAAGAACTAACACTTATTCCTATTATTTAAATACTTAACATTTTCCACCACTGAAATGGATGCATTTTGGTATTAAAGCTAGTGGAGAAGGCTTGTTTCAACTTTCAAGGGACTGTTTTCATTCAATTTTTTTTTGCATTTATCATGACTGAAGTATCATTTAAGAGCACTGCTATAATAAAAACAAAATTTATTAATCTATTTATTCCATACATTTTAAAATAATAATAAAATCTTCCCTCAACTTCCATCTCATTGCAGAAGTTTCCCGAGAAAGTTCTATAATTACCATTCTACATAATACTACCAGAAAGTGAGAAGGATGTCAAAGAGCTAGAGAGCAGTGATGTCTTCTCATTTTCCACATACTTACTGAGAAATTGTCTCCAAAACTTTATCATCTTTTTCCGTAGCTCCTCCACTGGTAACATCAGACCCATTACTTTGGTGAGTATTCTGAATAGAAATAGAACATTAAGACATTAATTCTTTTACATTTATCAAATACAGGATTACCTAAAAGACCAGGTAACTGTCCAAAACAGGATATGAAATAGGGCGTTTGACAGACACAGAAGATTTATAGCGTAAATTTTCACATCAGTCAGAAAGGTGCAGTAAAATCTAGATCAAACAACCAAACTTGTATTTGCTGCAGGGCATGAAAGATTATTGGCATCTGCTATTTGTGTGACAAGATCCCAGCTTAGCTGAGGCCTCTAAGCAATATTACACTGTCACTGCAGGTTAAGTGTGTGCTTGATTTCTGGTCATATTCAGCAAAAAAAATATAATAATGTTGCAGCTGCATCCAACAGCTTTTTAGCTAAGCACATTATTTCCAGTTATCTTAAATACCTTTTCAGTGTCTCCCTTCAGCTCTAGATGGGACATTTTATCTTTTCTTGCATCTTTTTCAGGCTCTTGTTTACTTTCATATGCTCTTATAACCTTAGGCTTAAATCTCTGTCGACATCCTCCAACTACTGTCTTTGTGATTACAGTTTTTTCAGGTTCTCTGCATGAGAGATTCGCAAAGGATTTACAACTACATTTATTCCATAATATTCAAATCTACGTAATATTCAATGATCTGCATAGCTTTCTTTACTGGAAATGAATCTTACATTGGGTTGTCTTTGGAAGGATTTGCACACACTTATGCAAGGTTCTTCATATGAGTACAAAACTTTCTTTGGTCTTACAGAGCGTGGAAACTCCATTTATCTAGCCATTAAAAAGATAAGAAGCTATTACACAGTTACTTTTTACCACCATCTTCTCCCAAAGATCTTAAAATACCATAGGTGAGGAACTTAAGTAGACTGCATGCCATAGCTGCTTCTGCAAATGTCAGAAGCAGAGCCATCAGTTGGGAAATGAGAGTGGGAGGAAAGCAAAGCCATAAATGTACATTACTAGGAAAGTCTGGTTAGTACTGTGCTACTCTGCCTCACCATTAAAATCTTGCCTCTATATTTATGTTCAGTCATCACTATTTTCCCCTCAAATTCAAAGAGTTGGCACTCTATAAAGTAATGCTTTCTTCAATTTTAAAAAAATGAAGCATGCATCATCTACAGTAGTAGCATTTGATACCATCCAAGAAGATGCAGAAGCCAAATTTAAGATTTAATATGAATCTTCCCAATTAGTGCTGCCTTTTTATAATAGTACTATACAGAATAAATTAACAATTATACTCAGAGATATAAGTTAATACCAGGAGACTGGAAAATTGATCTCAATGCTTACTCAGATTTAGTATCCAAATCTATGATCTCTACTTCTGTGATTTAATTTCTGTTACTTCCACTGCTTTCCACAGAGCATTGGAATTAAGACAAAGAATATTATTCTTGGACAAGTGAACAGATACCTCAAAAGCAATTCTCAGAATATCACATATTAGACTGTAGTTGGTCCACAGGATCAGCATTGATCAAAATGGATACAGTATCAAGGGCATAGCATATTAAGCAACACTTTTCCTTCTGACCTGTTCAGGGGCATTCACAAGCTTTGGAGAGGAAGTCTCAGCCTCCAGTTTTTATTGGGTTGCTGCAACTTTCTTTCCAGATGATCTCACTAAATTGGGTTTAGGTCTTTGCAAGTGCCCTCTGTCCAATGCCTTTTCAGTTTTCCTTAAGATATTGTTGTGGTTTAGCCCCAGACGGCAACTAAGCACCACGCAGCCGCTCACTCACTCCCCCCCACCCCCGCGGTGGGATGGGGAAGAGAATCGGAAGAGTAAAAGTGAGAACACTCATGGGTTGAGATAAGGACAGTTTAATAGGGAAAGCAAAAGCCACGCGCGCGAGCAAAGCGAAGCAAGGAATTCCTTCACTCCTTCCCATGGGCAGGCAGGTGTTCAGCGATCTCCAGGAAAGCAGGGCTCCAGCACGCGTAATGGTTGCTTGGGAAGACAAACGCCATCACTCCGAATGTCCCCGCCTTCCTTCTGCTTCCCCAGCTTTATATACTGAGCATGACGCCATATGGTATGGAATAGCCCTTTGGTCAGTTTGGATCAACAATCCTGGCTGTGCCCCCTCCCAGCTTCTTGGGCACCTGGCAGAGCATGGGCCTCATTCAGGCCACGATAGTCTACTGTCAGTCTCCACTCTCCATTAGACTTTCTTACTGGCCATATGGGACTGTTAAAAGGTGAACGAGTCTTGCTGATCACTCCTTGGCTCTCCAGTCGACAAATCAGTTTATGGATGGGAATCAGGGAGTCTCGGTTGGTGCGATATTGCCTCCAGTGCGCTGCTGTGGTAGCAATTGGCACCTGTTGTTCTTTGACCCTCAGCAACCCCACAACAGAAGGGTCCTCCGAGAGACCAGGCAAGGTAGACAGCTGTTTCATTTCCTCCGTCTCCAAGGCAGCTATACCAAAAGCCCACCGGCACCCTTTTGGGTCCTTGAAATACCCTCTCCTGAGGTAGTCTATGCCAAGGATGCACGGAGCCTCTGGGCCAGTCACAATGGGGTGCTTTTGCCACTCCTTCCCAGTTAGGCTCACTTCGGCCTCCAATACAGTCAGCTGTTGGGATCCCCCTGTCACCCCAGAAATACAGATGGGTTCTGCCCCTATATAGCTTGAAGGCATTAGGGTACACTGTGCACCGGTGTCTACAAAAGCTTTATACTCCTGTGGGTCTGATGTGCCAGGCCATCAGATCCACACAGTCCAGTAAACCCGGTTGTCCCTTTCCTCCACCTGGCTGGAGGCAGGGCCCCCCTAATCCTGGTCATAATATTCATTACCCATTTCTTGTACATACGAGTCAGGAGCTCCTTCATTAAAATCAGGAGTAAGATCAGCCCTTTTACTCTGTCTGGGGAACTGCCCACTGGAAACCGGAGCAGCAATTTTCCTGGAAGAACCCCCTTTGGTGATTGTTTTTCCTTGCAACTCACGTACCCGTGCCTCTAGGGTCGAGGTAGGTTTTCCATCCCACTTCCTCATGTCCTCTCCGTGGTCACGCAAGTAAAACCATAGGGTGCCCCGTGGTGTGTACCCTCTATATCCTCTCCCTTGAGCAGAGGAACGCTGACTCCTAATAGTTGAGACACTGGTCCATATAGGTGGGAAGTAGGACATATCTTCTTCGAGTCGCTGGACCTTCCGGGACAGTTTCTCCACAGCTGAGACAAGGGAGGAAGAGATACTTTCTTCATGTTCCCGGAGGTTACTAGCAGCTTCATTCACTGTTGGACCATCTCCATCTCTCCAGGTCAGTATTGCCAATGAGTTGGCACACAACGATGGTGCGCTCCGTACCAACTTTCGCCACATAGGTCTTGTGCACTGGACCTCATCTGGATCTGTGGGTGACCGCACGTCGTCCAGGTCACCATAAATCACTTCCAGCACAGCTAATTCCCTCAGGTACTGGATACCTCTCTCCATGGTGGTCCATTTCCCGGGGCGGTATATAACATCTTCCTTGAAGGGATACCTTTCCTTTATAGCTGACAGGAGTCGCCTCCAGAGGCTGAGGGCTGGTGCCCCTTTTCCAATCACTCTGTCAATGCCCCCTTCCCTAGAAAGGGATCCCAGGTGCATGGCTTCCTTACCCTCTAGTTCCAGGCTACTGGCCCCACTATCCCAGCATCGGAGCAGCCAGGTGACAATGTGCTCCCCTGGACGACAGCTGAAATCTTTTTGCATATCTCGCAGCTCACTCAGGGATAGGGATCGGGTGGTTTCCGTCTCATTTACGAGTTCTTCGTCTTCCTCCTCCTCTCTCTGTGATGGCCCTGCTCCTTCATCTTCCCTTTCTAAACGAGCTGACTTTCGCTTCCAGGATTTCTTTTTATGTATAGGGGCGACTGATACTGACACAGGTTGGTTCTCTGTCCTGAACCGCAGTGCTTGTAACAGAGTTGTCCGGAGCAGCTGCAGCTGCAGTGCCTGTCGCAGGGGGGGCTGGAGCAGCCGCAGTGCCTGTCGCAGGGGTAATCGGAGCAGAGGCAGTGCCTGTTGCAGGGGTAATCAGAACAGCCGCAGTGCCTGTTGCAGGGGTAGTTGGAGCAGCCGCAGTGCCTGTCACTTTGTCACCAGATCCTCGAGGGTTCTGAATAGTGTTGAACAGGGCTCGGTAGGCATGGGCCAGGCCCCAGCACATTGCAGGGATTTGTGTCTCCCTAGAATTGGCAGGGTGACGACATACATACTTTTTCCAAATATTCTACTAATTTTTCAGGATTCTGCACTTGTTCAGGGGTGAAGTTCCAAAACACTGGAGGTGCCCACCGTCCTAGGCATTTGCCCATGCTATCCCACACACCCTGCCACTCATAACTATCCGGCCTTGGGGCAGATCTCTGGATGATATTCTTAAATTGCTTACTAATCTTGGACAAGATCGAAACAGTATTCCCAAGCAATACCAATAGAAGTATCTTAACTACCCAAGGATGTTCAAGATACTGAAAAGTTATTGTAATGAAGGAGGAAGCATTGTAGAAGAAAGTAGTGAAGGTACAATTCTGCATTTCCTCCGTAAAATAATACCCGACATACAATAACGGTTTCAGTACAGCACTTACTTAGATAATACCAAAATAAATCCAAGATCACTGTTTTAATAACAAACTTCACAGGCAAAACATCACCAATTAAAGCAGAGCACAGAAACAGCAGCGATGTCCTGGCCATCTGCCAGCCCAGGCGCATGGCCATTGCTGTTATCAAAATGTTCCCAGGCACAGCAGAATAAGGTGATAAGCAGCACAGCAGCACGGCGAGCAGCGAAAGCAAAAAGCAGCCACTAACGAGCCCTAGACTCTAATATACAGTAAGGAAAGCAAGCCTTATGACAAGCACAGAAGCCTGCTGATTAATAGCTAAACAGCAATAACAGCTATAAATTCTATCATCTAGCACATTCCAATCAAATCTGCCGTTATCTCAAACCCTTTGTGCCCCACGTTGGGCACCAAAAAGAACTGTCGTGGTTTAGCCCCAGACGGCAACTAAGCGCCACGCAGCCGCTCACTCACTCCCCCCCACCCCCGCGGTGGGATGGGGAAGAGAATCGGAAGAGTAAAAGTGAGAACACTCGTGGTTGAGATAAGGACAGTTTAATAGGGAAAGCAAAAGCCACGCGCGTGAGCAAAGCAAAGCAAGGAATTCCTTCACTCCTTCCCATGGGCAGGCAGGTGTTCAGCCATCTCCAGGAAAGCAGGGCTCCATCACGCGTAACGGTGACTTGGGAAGACAAACGCCATCACTCCGAATGTCTCCCCTTCCTTCTGCTTCCCCCAGCTTTATATACTGAGCATGACGTCATATGGTATGGAATAGCCCTTTGGTCAGTTTGGATCAACAATCCTGGCTGTGTCCCCTCCCAGCTTCTTGTGCACCTGGCAGAGCATGGGGAGCTGAAAAAAGTCCTTGACCAGTGTAAATACCACTTAGCAACAGCCAAAACATCAGCGTGTTGTCAATATTATTCTCATACTAAAACCCAAAACACAGCACTACACCAGCCACTAGGAAGGAAATCGACTCTATCCCAGCTGAAACCAGGACAGATATAGAAAGAGAGGTTTTATATTATTACTGGAGAGAAACTTAATGTCTTATATGGTCTAAGATGCACTTAAAGAGTAGCATAGACTGCATGGGTAATGCAATAAGACAATAAACTAATAAAAATTGTATTACATCATTCTGACATTAGAATATATGTTACTACTTAAAGCACAGAATCATAAATAAACCTTAAAACCTTTGCTGGCTTTCAGTGGAATATACTTACAAATACCTGAAGGAAGTATCTCTTGTTACAATAAATAGGAATACCTCTTTCCCTAGGGATTCACAATTGAAGCCAGTGAGAACAGACTTAGTGATTTCAACAGAAACTGAAATAGAAACAATAGAAATCTGCTCCAATGTAGGGCAAATTTACTTTATATATAAAATTTTCCGTCTCTGCTGTCCATCCCCTTTTCAAAGCTATCCTACTCACAGAATTATGTTCTCTTGTTTTTGAACTCCTTGTCCCACTGCTAACTCCCAAATGTTCTTGAAGAACAAGATGCACATATCAATGTCTGTATCCTTAACCATTGCAACAGAGTCCTAAATTCCACACTGTTTACCAAAGCCTTACAGATTATCAGTAATCCTCAGATTAGGAACAACTACCTTATATACTTCCTAGAACAGGACCAATAAAACTGTGACAGCCTTTACTGTGAGAGTGAGCTGCTTTGATAAGGGAAAGACAGAAGCATGAAACTTTCATATTTAAAAACTGCTAACTAAACATGAACTAAACCCCATCTCTAAATCAACTTCAAAGAATTTTATTATGGATTTTTAAGTCTCTGATCATACAAACTGGAAATTTTAGGTATAGAGTGGTTTAAACACCACTGCTCAGTTACAGGAATAATTGTAAGAAAGAGTCAAAGATTAACTTAATAAAGGATAGTAGTTGAGACAGAGACAGCTTAGAGTATCTTCCAGAGAGGTGTCTCTCAACTTAGACTCTTGCACTAAATTCCAAAGAGCAACAGTTTCCAATTAGGAAGGTATGAACACATCATACGTGTGATGTGTGCAGCTAATGAGCTTTGATGGATATCTGCCAGTTTCAAAGAACCCGGTGAGGCCCCTTTTTCAAAACAGCTTTCAAACTGAGGTTCACCCACAATGTGGTAAAACTTGAGAGAAATCTCTCTTGCTATTATTGACTGTAGAGGGACTAGCTTTTCTAAGCTTAGTTAAGTCTTCCTCCTTTTTCCCATGTAAAATTAAATCTTGATCAAAGCATCACTCCTCAGCAAAATTTTTATCAAAAATCTTCCTTGAATAAGGAAGAAAAGACATCATGCTCTACTGCCTATTCTGACTTAGTATGATTAATCATAGTTATATCCAACTTCAGTAAATGCAGATATAGCCCAAGTATCACGGCAAGGTAAAATAATTCTACTCACAATATTTCAGACTGAGAATCACTTTCTGATGCACTCTCCTTTTCATCTGGTTTACATAAGTTACATGTGTCTTTGTTCTGAGTAAGGAAAAAAATACACATTTATCACTTCATTTCTGCAACATTAAAGAACTCTTGGCTGTAAGATAATGACAAGTAGAAACATGAACAAGATTCCTCTGCCTTTTAATCAGATGAAGCTGATAACAGACTCTTTAGGCACTATCAGCTATTGTTAATTTCAAGGTCTAGTATTTAAATCCTTTCCCAGAGAGCACTAACCATAACTCTGAAAATGAAATATATCACAACATAGGAAACTAATCACAATTACAGCAACATTTATACATAATCTATTTAATGAATTAAGATAAAAAAGCTATTGCATAAAAATATTATTTCTCTATCCACTTCTTGTCAATCATGTCAATAGAATCATGTTTCCCATTAATGGCTGGCTGAGTATTTCAAATTTTAGGTCGGTGATTATGTTCACATTATTTTTAAGTTAAATTAAGCACAGCAGACCAAAACAATTGTAATTGACAGAAGATCTTTTGAAATTATTAATTTCAGAGGGTTTTAAGCCTTTTTCTTATGTCAAACAGCCATAATTAATTAGCCTGAGAGCTTAGCTACTTCATTATGATAGGTTGATGTATATGGCACATTGTCCTGCTCAGTTCATTAATTTTTTGAAATATTATACTGACTAATATTAGGAGATTGCATTGTGTCGTGGTTTAGCCCCAGCCGGCAACTAGGCACCACCCAGCCGCTTGCTCACCCTCCCCCCCCAGTGGGATGGGGGAGAGAATCGGAAGAGCAAAAGTGAGAAAACATGTGGGTTGAGATAAGAACAGTTTAATAATTGGAACAAAATAATAGTAATAATAATAATAAATTGTAATGAGAAGGAAAACAACAAGAGAGAGAGAAGAACAAAACCCAAGGGAGGGGGAAAAGGAAAAAAAAAATTAAAAAAAATAAATGATACAACTGCTCACCACCCACTGACCGACACCCAGCCAGTCCCTGAGCAGCGATCGCTGCCCCCCGGCCAACTCCCCCAGTTTCTATACTGGGCATGACATCATATGGTGTGGAATAGCCCTTTGGCCAGTTTGGGACAGCTGTCCTGGCTGTGCCCCCTCCCATTTCTTGTGCACCTGGCAGAGCAGGGGAAGCTGAAAAGTCCTTGACCAGTGTAAACACCGCTTAGCAACAGCCAAAACATCAGCGTGTTATCAATATTATTCTCATACTAAAACCCAAAGCACAGCACTATACCAGCTACTAGGAAGAAAATTAACTCTATCCCAGATGAAACCAGGACAGTATCCACCCCTTATTCTATACCATTTACGTCATGCCCGGGTTCTACCCTTTCTAATACTATTAATCAACAGCACATTTTCCTGTCTCTTGATATATATAGAGATATATATATACACAGCTATCATTCCCTTGGTCTATGGGCCATCCTTCTAAAATGTTTGTTAAGTTCATTTAGTCCATGGCTTTGGGCTCCATCTGCCATAACAGTCCTTCAGGGCAGGAGAGATGGTGTGTGGTGGTGGACTGTTGCATGCTGAAGCCAGTTCTGGTTCCATCACCACTGCACTTTGCTTGCTTTCATCAAAGTTCATTCTTCATTAATCGGGGTGATCCTTATTGAAATACTATTGATATGGTGTATAGTAACCATAGAAGTGATGACACACAGTATTATATAGCAGTTAACATCATACAATTTAGTTCGTTGGCTATTCTCACCCCAAATCACATCCCCTTGAGGTACACAGCGGACTTCCCCATCCTCTTGCATTACCCACCAAGTGCACCCGGGTCCTTGAGCAAAAGCAATCCCACCACTGGGCTTGCCTTTGCCTGAGGCAGGAGTAACCCAGACTGTCTGCCCCAGCATGTTTTTTATGTGCACTACAGGGACCTTATCCCCTTCGACAGTGCGTAAAAGTTTTGATTGGGCAGGGCCAGCTCGATTGGCAGATCCCCTAGTGTTGACTACCCAGGTGGCCTTTGCTAAATGTGTATCCCAGTGTTTGAATGTCCCAGCACCCATTGCTCGCAGTGTAGTCTTTAACAGTCCATTGTATCCTTCGATTTTCCCGGAGGCTGGTGCATGATAGGGGATGTGATACACCCACTCAGTGCCATGCTCTTTGGCCCAGGTGTCTATGAGGTTGTTTCGAAAATGAGTCCCGTTGTCTGACTCAATTCTCCCTGGGGTGCCATGTCGCCATAGGACTTGCTTTTCAAGGCCCAGGATAGTGTTCCAGGCGGTGGCATGGGGCACAGGATATGTTTCCAGCCATGCGGTGGTTGCTTCCACCATTGTAAGCACATGGCGCTTGCCTTGGCGGGTTTGTGGCAGTGTGATATAATCGATCTGCCAGGCCTCCCCATATTGATGTTTCAGCCATCGCCCTCCATACCACAGAGGCTTTAACCGCTTGGCTTGCTGGATGGCAGCGCATGTTTCACATTCATGGATAACCTGTGCAATAGTGACCATGCTTATGTCCACCCCTCGATCACAAGCCCATCTATATGTTGCATCTCTTCCTTGATGGCCTGAGGTGTCATGGGCCCACTGAGCTATAAATAATTCACCCTTATGTTGCCAGTCCAGATCCACCTGAGCCACTTCAATGTCAGCAGCCTGATCCACCTGCTGGTTGTTTTGATGTTCCTCCGTGGCCCGACTCTTGGGTACGTGAGCATCTACGCGACATACTTTTACAACCAGGTTCTCTACCCGGGCAGCAATATCTTGCCACAATGCTGCAGCCCGGAGGGGTTTGCCTCTGCGCTGCCAGTTCCTCTGCTTCCATTGCTGCAACCACCCCCACAGGGCATTGGCCATCATCCATGAGTCAGTGTAGAGATAGAGCACTGGCCACTTTTCTCGTTCAGCAATGTCTAAAGCCAGCTGGATGGCCTTTACTTCTGCAAATTGGCTCGATTCCCCTTCTCCTTCAGCAGTTTCTACCACTTCTCGTATAGGACTCCATACAGCAGTTTTCCACCTCCGATGTTTTCCTACAATACGACAGGACCCCTCAGTGAACAGGGCATATTGCTTCTCATTTTCTGGCAGTTTATTGTACAGTGGGGCCTCCTCAGCACGCGTCACCTCCTCCTCTGGCGATATTCCAAAATCTTTGCCTTCTGGACAGTCCATAATTACTTCCAAGATCCCTGGGCGATTGGGGTTTCCTATCCGAGCCCGTTGTGTGATCAGTGCGACCCACTTACTCCACGTAGCATCAGTTGCATGATGTGTAGAGGGGACCCTCCCTTTGAACATCCAGCCCAGCACCGGCAGTCGGGGTGCCAGGAGGAGCTGTGCTTCAGTGCCAACCACTGCCAAAGCAGCTCGATCCCCTTCATATGCTGCCAATATCTCTTTTTCAGTTGGAGTAGAGTGGACCTCGGACCCTCTGTATCCCCGACTCCAAAACCCAAGGGGTCGACCTCGAGTCTCCCCTGGTGCTTTCTGCCAGAGGCTCCAGGTAGGGCCATTCTCCCCAGCTGCGGTGTAGAGCACATTTTTTACGTCTTGCCCTGCCCGGACTGGCCCAAGGGCTACTGCATGAACTAGCTCCCCTTTAATTTGTTCAAGGGCTTGTCGTTGCTCAGGGCCCCATTTGACATCGTTCTTCTTCTGGGTCACTCGATAGAGAGGGCTTACGATCAGACTGTAATTTGGAATATGCATCCTCCAAAACCCCACAATGCCTAAGAAAGCTTGTGTTTCCTTTTTGCTAGCTGGTGGAGACATGGCTGTTATTTTGTTAATCACATCCATTGGGATCTGATGACGTCCATCTTGCCATTTTATTCCTAAAAACTGGATCTCCTGTGCAGGTCCCCTGACCTTACTTTGTTTTATGGCAAAACCGGCTTTCAGGAGGATCTGGACTATTTTCTTCCCTTTCTCAAAAACTTCCTCAGCTGTATTGCCCCACACGATGATGTCATCAATGCATTGCAGATGTTCTGGAGCCTCACCCTGTTCCAGTGCAGTCTGGATCAGTCCATGGCAAATGGTGGGGCTGTGTTTCCACCCCTGGGGCAGTCGATTCCAAGTGTACTGAACACCCCTCCAAGTGAAAGCAAACTGTGGCCTGCACTCTGCCGCCAAAGGGATTGAGAAAAACGCATTAGCGATATCAATTGTAGCATACCATTTGGCTGCTTTTGACTCCAGTTCGTATTGCAGTTCCAGCATGTCCGGCACGGCAGCACTCAGTGGCTGCATGACTTCATTCAGGCCACGATAGTCTATTGTTCGTCTCCACTCTCCATTAGACTTTTGCACTGGCCATATAGGGCTGTTAAAAGGTGAACGAGTCTTGCTGATCACTCCTTGGCTCTCCAGTCGACAAATCAGTTTATGGATGGGAATCAGGGAGTCTCGGTTGGTGCGATATTGCCTCCAGTGCGCTGCTGTGGTAGCAATGGGCACCTGTTGTTCTTCGACCCTCAGCAACCCCACAACAGAAGGGTCCTCTGAGAGACCAGGCAAGGTAGACAGCTGTTTCATTTCCTCCGTCTCCAAGGCAGCTATACCAAAAGCCCACCGGCACCCTTTTGGGTCCTTGAAATACCCTCTCCTGAGGTAGTCTATGCCAAGGATGCACGGAGCCTCTGGGCCAGTCACAATGAGGGGCTTTTGCCACTCCTTCCCAGTTAGGCTCACTTCGGCCTCCAATACAGTCAGCTGTTGGGATCCCCCTGTCACTCCAGAAATACAGATGGGTTCTGCCCCTGTATAGCTTGATGGCATTAGGGTACACTGTGCACCGGTGTCTCCTAGAGCCTTATACTCCTGTGGGTCTGATGTGCCAGGCCATCAAATCCACACAGTCCAGTAAACCCGGTTGTCCCTTTCCTCCACCTGGCTGGAGGCAGGGCCCCCCTAATCCTGGGCATAATATTCATTACCCACTTCTTGTACATACGAGTCAGGAGCTCCTTCATTAAAATCAGGAGTAAGATCAGCCCTTCTACTCTGTCTGGGGAACTGCTCACTGGAAACCGGAGCAGCAATTTTCCTGGAAGAACCCCCTTTGGTGATTGTTTTTCCTTGCAACTCACGTACCCGTGCCTCTAGGGTCGAGGTAGGTTTTCCATCCCACTTCCTCATGCCCTCTCCGTGGTCACGCAGGTAAAACCACAGGGTGCCCCGTGGTGTGTACCCTCTATATCCTCTCTCTTGAGCAGAAGAACGCTGACTCCTAATAGTTGAGACACTGGTCCATACAGGTGGGGAGTAGGACATATCCTCTTTGAGTCGCTGGACCTCCTGGGACAGTTTCTCCACAGCTGAGACAAGGGAGGAAGAGATACTTTCTTCGTATTCCTGGAGGTTACTAGCAGCTTCATTCACTGTTGGACCCTCTCTGTCTTTCCAGTTCAGTATTGCCAATGAGTTGGCACATGACGGCGGTGCGTTCCGTACCAACTTCCGCCACATGGGTCATGTGCACTGGACCTCGTCTGGATCTGTGGGTGACCGCACGTCGTCCAGGCCACCATAAATCACTTCCAGCACAGCTAATTCCCTCAGGTACTAGATACCTTTCTCCATGGTGGTTCATTTCCCGGGGCTATATACAACATCTTCCTTGAAGGGATACCTTTCCTTCATAGCTGACAGGAGTCGCCTCCAGAGGCTGAGGGCTGGTGCCCCTTTTCCAATCGCTCTGTCAATGCCCCCTTCCCTAGAAAGGGATCCCAGCTGCTTGGCTTCCTTACCCTCTAGTTCCAGGCTACTGGCCCCGTTATCCCAGCATCGGCGCAGCCAGGTGACAATGTGCTCCCCTGGACGACGGCTGAAATATTTCCGCATATCTTGCAGCTCACTCAGGGATAGGGATCGGGTGGTTTCTGTCTCATTTACGAGTTCTTCCTCTTCCTCCTCCTCTCTCTGTGATGGCCCTGCTCTTTCATCTTCCCTTTCTAAACGAGCTGACTTTTGCTTCCAGGATTTCTTCTTATGTATAGAGGCGACTGATACTGACATGGGCTGGTTCTCTGTCCTGAACCGCAGTGCTTGTAACGGAGTTGTCTGGAGCAGCTGCAGTTGCAGTGCCTGTCGCAGGGGAGGCTGGAGCAGCCGCAGTGCCTGTCGCAGGAAGGGCTGCAGTAGCTGCAGTGCCTGTCACTTTGTCACCAGATCCTTGAGGGTTCTGAATAGTGTTGAACAGGGCTCGGTAGGCATGGGCCAGGCCCCAGCACATTGCAGGGATTTGTGTCTCCCTAGAATTGGCAGGGTGACGACATACATACTTTTTCCAAATATTCTACTAATTTTTCAGGATTCTGCACTTGTTCAGGGGTGAAGTTCCAAAACACTGGAGGTGCCCAGTAACTTAGGCATTTGCCCATGCTATCCCACACACCCTGCCACTCATAACTATCCGGCCTTGGGGCAGATCTCTGGATGATATTCTTAAATTGCTTACTAATCTTGGACAAGATCGACAGTATTCCCAAGCAATACCAATAGAAGTATCTTAACTACCCAAGGATGTTCAAGATACTGAAAAGTTATTGTAATGAAGGAGGAAGCATTGTAGAAGAAAGTAGTGAAGGTACAATTCTGCATTTCCTCCATAAAAAACCTCTCAGAGGCAGAGGTATAATTGCGAATTGTCTCCATAAGGTAATACCCGACATACAATAACGGTTTCAGTACAGCACTTAGATACCAAAATAAACCCAAGGTCTCTGTTTTAATAACAAATCTCACAGGCAAAACATCACCAATTAAAGCAGAGCACAGCAAACTGCAAAAACCAACACCGATCTTTAACATGTACAGCAAAAAAATGAGCATGGTGCAGATCAGGTAAACCAGTATCGAGAACAGATCAATCAATATCGTGGCCCGCAACTACTAACAGATCTAAATTCCTTAATACGCTCTGGTTAATCTGTTATTATCTCAAACCCTTTGTGCCCCACGTTGGGAGCCAAAAAGGACTGTCGTGGTTTAGCCCCAGCCGGCAGCTAAGCCTCACCCAGCCGCTCGCTCACCCTCCCCCCCCAGTGGGGTGGGGGAGAGAATCAGAAGAGCAAAAGTAAGAAAACTCGTGGGTTGAGATAAGAACAGTTTAATAATTGGAACAAAATAATAGTAATAATAATAATGAATTGTAATGAGAAGGAAAACAACAAGAGAGAGAGAAGAACAAAACCCAAGGGAGGGGGAAAAGGAAAAAAAAAATTAAAAAATATAAATGTTACAACCGCTCACCACCCGCTGACCGACGCCCAGCCAGTCCCCAAGCAGCGATCGCTACCCCCCGGCCAACTCCCCCAGTTTCTATACTGGGCATGACGTCATATGGTATGGAATAGCCCTTTGGCCAGTTGGGGTTAGCTGTCCTGGCTGTGCCCCCTCCCAGCTTCTTCTGCACCTGGCAGAACATGGGGAGCTGAAAAGTCCTTGACCAGTGTGAACACCACTTAGCGACAGCCAAAACATCAGCGTGTTATCAACATTATTCTCATACTAAAATCCAAAGCACAGCACTATACCAGCTACTAGGAAGAAAATTAACTCTATCCCAGCCGAAACCAGGACACATTGTTCTAACACTTCCCACTACAGGTATTTAGTATTTGTGAAGATTGCAAAGTTAATTTTCCACTAAGATGAAGACATTATTTTAGGAAGCAATCTAAAATAGAGACCAAAGAATGAATAATTTGCCCATGACCTTATGTAAACACTAACATTTAGAATTTCCTAACTCTCACCTCTAGCTTCAGCCATTATATCATTCTTCATCTTAGGAAGCACAAGAGAAAGTGTCAAGCATTCTTCTGAAATACCTTTTGACTTCTTCTGAGGCCTTAATGGCTTCTTTTCTTTTGGCTTTTAACAGCCTTTTGCTTCCTGTTTTCCTCATCTGCCAAGACCTTCTCAAGCAGCTGGGCAAAGAATTCAAAATCAAAGGGACGCTTTTCTTCTATCCAATTAAAGCAGAAAAATACAAAAGATTTCAAAGTTGATAATTTTTCCACGTTTCTGCTTTTGTAAAATAATCAGTGGTGCATGTTAGACTATTAAAAAGCAACGATCACATATTTAAACAGAGAATTATTTTGAAAAATACTTTCAATGTAACTTGAGCATGAACAAGAGGTGACATATAAGGACTGTGGTAGCTTAGTTGTAAAAATCAGATAGTAAAACATTACAGTACTCAGTAGCTTAGAAAATCTGAGAAGTAACAAATGCATAAATTGTATCATAGCATCAAATAATGTGTTAACTTGCTGATCTAAGACTTATGTAGACCATTCAAATAACATACAAAGCATTTAAAGAGTCTCAAAACAGTTTACAATTAGTAACTGTGCTAAAGATTCCCATGAACCAGAATAATCTTCAACTATATAGAGGAACATTGACATTAATCTCACGTATCAGTTCAATAGCAGTCAGAAATTAAATCTAAAGATCTTTATTGTGAATCATATTGTTATGAAAACCTTAAGATTCCCCAACCTCTAAACTCAACTATGAACAAAAACTTTTTCATCTAATTAATTCAAGCAAGGCAAAGCACAAAAATGATAATGATGAAAAATAACTACATTTAACTGATTCATTGCAGGGTAGGGTGTGTTTACTTACTGAAAGCTTTGTCTATCCTCCATCCATTTGCTTTTTCCTCATATTTGAACTTGTTCTAAAGAAAGCTATGTTTATCTTTTTCAGTAAGCAAGAAATACAACAATATAGATATTGTACAACACAGCAGACCAAGATAAGCATGGTTCTATGTAATAAAGTTTTCTGACAAACTATAGTTGTTAAATGTTACAAGCATGCTCACAGAACAAAAGTTTTTGTCATTTTTTTTTAAATACAAACCTGAAGTTTGTTTTCTGTCATTATTACATATCACTAGTTATAATTTTTGGTTATTTTCAACATTTTCCTCCTTACTTCCAGTCCAGGCAGAGTTTGAAATATTGAAGTTGTTGCCATCTGGATACCAAGAGAGAGGCAACACAAAAGAACCTCACCAATAATCCACTATGCTTATCAGCATTTTTCAATTCAAATAAAATCAAGATTAACTATAGCTACTTTGACAGATATGCTGATCAGAATGCAACCCAGCATACTTGTGTTTCAGATAATTATTACCTCCTGGAAACAGTTATTAAAAACATTCCTACAGAGCCAATTAGCATCAAAATTATCAATACTAATAGGAAGCACAGGAACAGCAAACAAGAAACATAAAAGTGTTTAATTACTTGATTGAGGGCTTGTACAGGTTTTGGTCAGGATAGAGTTCAATTTCTTCACAGTAGCTAGCATGGGGCTATGTTCTGGATTTGTGCTGGAAACAGTGTTGATAACACAGGGATGGTTTAGTTCCTGCTGAGCAGTGCTGACACCGAGTCAAGGCCTTTTCTGCTCCTCACCCCACCCCACCAGCGAGTAGGCTGGGGGTGCACAAGAAGCTGGGAGGGGACACAGCCGGGACAGCTGACCCCAACTGACCAAAGGGCTATTCCACAACATATGGCGTCATGCTCAGTATAGAAACTGGGGGGGTAGAAGTTGGCAGGAGCTGCCGTTGCTAAGGGACTGGCTGAGTATCCGTTGGTTGGTGGTGAGCAATTGTTTTCTTTTGCATCACTTGTTTTTCTTGGGTTTTTTCCCCCTCTCCTTGTTTTTTTCCTTCCTTTTTTTTTTTTTTTTTGAAATTATTAAACTGTCTTTATCTCAACCCACGAATTTTCGCACTTTTACCCTTCCGATTCTCCCTCCCATGACACTGTGGGGGAGGAACTGAGCAAGTGGCTGTGTGGTGCACAGCAGCCTACCAGGGTTAAACCACAACAGTCCTTTTTGCTGTGCAACGTGGGGCTCAAAGGATTTGAGATAACAACAGATTTAACTAGAGCGTATTAGAGGGAACTTATAATTATTGTATCTGTTTAACAGCTGCTTGTCACAATATTGACTTATCTGTTCTTGACATTAGTTTAGCTCATCTGTGCCATGCTCCCTTTTTTGCTGTACATTTTAATGACTGGTTTTGGCTTTTGCAGTTTGCTGTGCTCTGTAACACTTGGTGGTGTTTTGCCTGGGAGAATTATTGTAAAAGAACTGGCCTTGAGCTTAATCTGGTATTTGAGCTATGCACTGATGCCATTACTGTACTTTGGGAACCACCTCATGGAGACAATTAACAATTACACTATTTCCCTTTTCTCTGAGAGGTTTTCGGTGGAGAAAACACAGAATCGTACAGGTTGGAAAAGACCTTTAAGATCATCGAGTCCAACCGTAAACCTAACACTACCAAGACCACCACTATACCATGTCCCTAAGCACCTCATCCAAACATCTTTTAAATACCTCCAGGGATGGCGACTCAACCACTTCCCTGGGCAGCCTGATCCAATGCTTGATAACCCTTTCAGTCAAGTAAAATTTCCTAATATCCAGTCTAAACCTCCCCTGGCGCAATTTGAGGCCATTTCCTCTCGTCCTATCACTTGTTACCTGGGAGAAGAGACCGACCCCCACCTCTCTACAACCTCCTTTCAGGTAGTTGTAGAGAGCAATAAGGTCTCCCCTCAGCCTCCTTTTCTCCAGGCTGAACAACCCCAGTTCCCTCAGCCGCTCCCCATCAGCCTTGTGCTCCAGACCCTTCCCCAGCTTCGTTGCCCTTCTCTGGACACGCTCCAGCACCTCAATGTCTCTATTGCAGTGAGGGGCCCAAAACTGAACACAGTATTCAAGGTGCGGCCTCACCAGTGCTGAGTACAGGGGCATGATCACTTCCCTACTCCTGCTGGCCACACTATTTCTGATACAAGCCAAGATGCTATTGGCCTTCTTGGCCACCTGGGCACACTGCTGGCTCATATTCAGGCAGCTGTCAACCAACACCCCCAGGTCCTTTTCCACCAGGCAGCTTTCCAGCCACTCTTCCCCAAGCCTGTAGCGTTGCATGGGGTTGCTGTGGCCCAAGTGCAGGACCTGGCACTGAGCCTTGTTGAACCTCATACAATTGGCCCCTGCCCATTGATCCAGCCAGTCCAGGTCCCTCTGCAGACCCTTCCTCCCCTCAAGCAGATCAACACTCCCGCATAACTTGGTGTCATCTGCAAACTTACTGAGGGTGCACTCGATCCCCTTGTCCAGATCATTGATAAAGATATTAAACAGGACTGGCCCCAACACAGAGCCCTGGGGAACACCGCTTGTGACCGGCCGCCAACTGGAGTAAACTCCATTCACCACCACTCTTTGGGCCCGGCCATCCAGCCAGTTCTTCACCCAGCGAAGAGTACACCCGTCCAAGCCATGGGCAGCCAGTTTCTCCAGGAGAATGCTGTGGGAAACGGTGTCAAAGGCTTTACTGAAGTCTAGATAGACAACATCCACAGCCTTTCCCTCATCCACTAAGAGGGTCACCTTGTCGTAGAAGGAGATCAGGTTGGTCAAGCAGGACCTGCCTTTCCTAAACCCATGCTGGCTGGGCTTGATCCCTTGGTTATCCTCTACATGCCGTGTGATGGCACTCAGGATGATCTGCTCCATCAGCTTCCCTGGTACCGAGGTCAGGCTGACAGGCCTGTAGTTCCCTGGGTCCTCCTTCCGGCCCTTCTTGTAGATGGGTGTCACATGTGCTAATGTCCAGTCAACTGGGACCTCCCCAGTTAGCCAGGACTGCTGGTAAATGATGGTAAGGGGCTTGGTGAGCACTTCTGCCAGTTCCTTCAGTACTCTCGGGTGGATCTCATCAGGCTCCATAGACTTGTGAGTGTCTAAGTGGTGCAGCAGGTCACTAACCATTTCCCCCTGGATTATGGGGGCTCCATTCTGGTCCCCGACCCTGTCTTCCAACTCGGGGGGCTGGGTACCCAGAGAACAATTGGCCCTGCTATTAAAGACTGAGGCAAAGAAGGCATTAAGTACCTCAGCCTTGTCCTCATCCTTGGTCACTGTGTTCCCTCCCCCGTCTACTAGGGGCTGCAGATTCTCCTGAGCTCTCCTTTTGCTGCTAATGTATTTGAAGAAGTATTTTTTGTTGTCTTTTACAGCAGCAGCCAGATTGAGCTCTAGCTCGGCTTTGGCCCTTCTAATTTTCTCCCTGCACAACCTTGCTACACCTTTGTAGTCCTCCTGAGTTGCCTGTCCCTTCTTCCAGAGGTCATAGACTCTCCTCTTTTTCCTGAGTTCTAGCCAGAGCTCTCTAGTCAGCCAGGCCGGTCTTCTTCCCCGCCGGCTCGTCTTTCGGCACCTGGGGACAGCCTGCTCTTGTGCCTTTAGGACTTCCCCCTTAAAGAATGTCCAGCCTTCCTGCACTCCTTTGCCCTTTAGGGCTGCCTCCCAGGGGACTCTCTCGACCAGTCTCCTAAACAGGCCAAAGTCTGCCCTCCGGAAGTCTAAGGTGGCAGCTCTGCTGACACCCTTCGCCTCTTCTCCACGTATCAAAAACTCTATCATTTTGTGATCACTCTGCCCGAGACGGCCTCCAACCATCACATGACTCACAAGTCCTTCTCTGTTTGTGAACAAGAGGTCCAGCAGGGCACCTTCCCTAGTTGGCTCCCTCACCAGCTGTGTCAGGAAGTTCTCTGCCACACACTCCAGGAACCTCCTAGACTGTTTCCTCTCTGCTGTATTGTATTTCCAGCAGACAGCCGGTAGGTTGACGTCCCCCATGAGAACAAGGGCTAGCGATTGTGAGGCTTTTCCCAGCTGCTTATAGAATAATTTGTCTGCCTCTTCATCCTGGTTGGTGGTCTGTAACAGACTCCCACCACAATGTCTGCCTTGTTGGCCTTCCCCCTGATTCTTACCCATAGACACTCCACCCTATCGTCACCATCATCAAGCTCTAAACTATCCAGACACTCCCTAACGTATAGGGCTACCCCACCACCTCTCCTGCCTCGCCTATCCCTCCTGAAGAGTTTATAGCCATCCATCGCCGCACTCCAGTTGTGCGAGTCATCCCACCATGTTTCTGTGATGGCAACCATATCATAGTTTTCCTGGTGTACAATGGCTTCCAGCTCCTCCTGCTTGTTGCCCATGCTGCAGGCATTGGTGTAGAGGCACTTCAGCTGGGCTGTCGTCCATGTCTCCTTCATAGAGGAACACCCCTTATGTGCTTTGCCTCAGTATCCCCTAGCTCAACTCTGTTCAACTTCAGCTGTGCCCCAGCGTACCCTGCACATCTCAGACACAGGCTGAGTGCCCTCGCTGGCACCCACTCCCTCTAACCGTGGCACGTCGTCCCTCAGCTTCTCTCGAGCAAGCCTGATATCATCCCCCTCCCCCTTCGAGTCTAGTTTAAAGCTCTGTCGATGAGCCCCGCAAGCCCCTGAGCAAAGATTCTCTTTCCCCTCTGAGAAAGATGAATCCCATCAGACGCCAGCAAGCCTGGTGCTGTGTAGGCCATCCCGTTGTCAAAAACCAAAACCGTGGCGATGACACCAGCCACGGAGCCATGAGTTGATAGATTGGGTGCCTCTGTTCCTTCTGGTGTCACTGCCCACAACTGGAAGGGGAGAGGAGAAAATAAGGGACTCTGGAGCCCAGGTTACGAGCCGTCCCAAGGCCCTGAAGTCTCTTTTGATCACCCTAGGACTACGTGTTGCAGCTTCATCGCCCCCCACATGGAAGAGCAGTAGGGGTAACAGTCCGAGGGCCATACCAGGCTAGGGAGTATCCTCGTGATATCCTTCACCCGGGCCCCAGGGAGGCAGCAGACTTCCCTAAGAGGAGGGTCCATCTGGCATATCGGGCCCTCGGTTCCCCTTAGAAGGGAGCCCCCCACAACTATAACCCATCTTCTCTTCCTTGTGGAGGTGGTGTTGATACAAGAGGTACGTTCTTCTGACCTGGGCGACGACACCTCTGGTGTAGATGGACTGTCGTCCCCATCCTCCATTGCCTGGCCTTCCACCTCCAGGGCCTCATACCTGTTGTGCAGAGGCACCTGGGGAGGCGAGGTGGGCAAGGAGGGCCTTCGCCTGCCACCACGAGCATGGACTTGCCTCCATTCACTCTTTTCCTTTGAGCTGCTGCCTTCAGCCCGGTGGGGGGGATACAGGATCCCCTTGATCGTGGGTTCTTACTGGTGGCTGCTGCTGCTCCTGTTCCTGTCTCGGGGGGGGCAGAGCATGGCACCACCAGTCGATCTCTTTCTCAGCCTCCCTGATGCTCCTTAACCTTTCTACCTCCTCCCATAGCTCTGCCACCATGCAGATCAAATCATCTACCTGGTTGCACCTCACACAGCTGTCCTCACGGCTGCCATCTGTGAACAGTGAGAGGCCCTGGCACTCCCTGCAGCCTGAGACCTGGGCGGCTGCATGTTTTCATGGGAGCTCTGTCTGGGTAGCCACATCCACTCTGGCGAGCACAGAGGGCATCGCTTTCTGACGAGTGAAGACCATAGCTGAGTTTCTTCTGGAAGGATGGGGACTACCGAATGAACGCACCTCTTGAGCTGGTCGGGTGGCTTCGCCTTCACTGCACGCACTGCCGCACCACTCCCCTCTGCCGCGCCGCGCCCTGGTTGCTCGCGCTCCCTGGGGGCTGCTCTTGTACGGGAGGGGAATTGCCGCCGTCACTCTTGTCCCCGCCCACGCTGAGTCAGAGCCGGGCCCTCGTCAGGAGCTCCCGCCTTCCTGCTCAGGGGCCGGACCGTGGCTGCAGTAGCCCTCTCGTTTTGCCACGGTTTAGCCGATTCAGCAACGCTCCCCCGACGCGGTCCTCTGTGCCAGAGCCCCTCGCCTCGGAGGCTTTGCTGGCAATTTCACCACCTTCTGTGTGGTAAATGTTTTCTCTCTCGTTACAATAACTCTTCAGTATCTTGAACACCCTTGGGTAACCAAAATACTCCTATTGGTACTTCTCAAGAATATTGGTTTTGCTTTTTCTAAGGTTAACCAACTATTTAGGAATATCACACAAGGATATGCCCCGAGGCAGTGTGGTTGTGCGTGGCAAGGCATGTGGGAGAATATGAGCAGGTACCTAGAAAGGTTGTCTCCTCTGATGGTCTGGGACTTCACTCCTGAACAATGCGGGATCCTAATGAAGTGATAGAATGTTTGAAAAAAGGATGCCCTGGCTATTTCAAAGAGACACAGCTTATCACACTGAGCTGGGGCCTGGGCTATGCCTACCGAGCACTATTTCAGCACTATTAATAAAATCATAGAATCATAGAATCATTTAAGTTGGAAAAAGACCTTTAAGATCATCTAGTCCAACCGTAAACCCAACACTGCCAAGTCCACCACTAAACCATGTCCCTAAGCACCACATCTACACGGCTTTCAAATACCTCCAGCGATGGTGACTCAACCACTTCCCTGGGCAGCCTGTTCCAATGCTTGACAACCCTTTCGGTGAAGAAATTTTTCCTAATATCCAATCTAAACCTCCCCTGGCACAACTTGAGGCTGTTTCCTCTCATCCTATCACTTGTTACTTGGGAAAAGAGACCAACACCCACCTCTCTACAACCTCCTTTCAGGTAGTTGTAGAGAGCAATAAGGTCTCCCCTCAGCCTCCTTTTCTCCAGACTAAACAACCCCAGTTCCCTCAGCTGCTCCTCATCAGACTTGTGCTCGAGACCCTTCACCAGCTTCGTTGCTCTTCTTTGGACGTGCGAAGGGTTCAGCACACTCAAAGAGAAGAGAGGGCCTCTGGATCTGAAGACATACAAACAGACACTATGGCTAAACCAGAGACCCAACCCTCAACTATATGTCGCTCCTATAGTCAAGAAGAAACAATGGAAGCGGAAGTCAACTTGTTCACTAAGGGATGAAGAAGCTTCTCCTAAGAGGGAGCAGGAGAAAGAACCAGAGGAGGCTGCCTGTTCTGCAGCAGAGCAGTCACAAGAACAGGAGGAAGAGACTGAAATCATAAATGAGACAGAAACCACCTGATCCCTATCCCTAAGTGAGCTGTGAGACATGCGAAAAGATTTCAGCCATTACCCAGGCGAGGAAATTATCAGCTGGTTGCTCCGATGCTGGGATATTGGGTCCAATAGTCAGGAATTAGAGGGTAAGGAAGCCCAGCAGCTGGGATCCCTTGCTAGGGTTAAGGCCACTGACAAAGGGATTGGAAAAGGGGAAGCAGTCCTCAGTCACTGGAGACAGCTCCTGTCGAGTGTGAAGGAAAAGTATCCCTTCAAGGAAGATCTTGCAAATTTCCGAAGCAAGTGGACCACCACTGAGGGAGGTGTCCAGTATCTGAGGGACTGGACAACAACTAAGTATCCAAAGACCCGGATGAAATCTGGTGCACGCGGTCCATGTGGCGAAAGTTTGTACGAAGTGCACCGACGTCATACGCCAACACCCTGGCGATAATGGACTGGACAAAAATGGAGGCACCAACCGTGGATAGACTGGCCAGCCAGCTCTGAGAATTCAAAGATAATCTCGTTTCCTCCCTACAGACCTGAGTCTCAGCTGTGGAGAAACTGTCCCGACAGTTCCAGCAATTCAAAGAGGATATGTCTTCATCCTCACTCATATCGACCAATATCTCAGCTGTTAAGAGTCAGCCTTTTTCTGATCTCTTTTCTGTGAGAAGCTGCTAGAAGCTTCCCCTAAGCCCGGTACAGCTAATGCCAGCCAGCTCCAAGACAGACCTGCCACTGGCCAAGGCCGAGCCGATCACCGAGGGTGGTAGCACTTCTGTGATAACATATTTAAGAAGGGGGGGGGGGTACTGCTGAGCAACAGCAGCCGGGAGAGAGAGGAGTGAGAATATGTGAGAGAAACAACTCTGCAGACACCAAGGTCAGGGAAGAAGGAGGGGGAGGAGGTGCTCCAGGCACCAGAGCAGAGATTCCCCTGCAGCCTGTGGTGAAGACCATGGTGAGGCAGGCTGTCCCCCTGCAGCCCATGGAGGTCCATGGTGGAGCAGATATCCACCTGCAGCCCATGGAGGACCCCACACCAGAGCAGGTGGATGCACCTGAAGGAGGCTGTGACCCTGTGAGAAGCCTGTGCTAGAGCAGGCTCCTGGCAGGACCTGTGGACCCATGGAGAGAGGAGACCACACTGGAGCAGGTTTACTGGCAGGACTTGTGGCCCTGTGGGGGACCCATGCTGGAACAGTATCTTCCTGAAGGACTGCACCCCATGGAAAGGACCCGCTGGAGCAGTTCATGAAGAACTGCAGCCTCTGGGAAGGGCCCACACTGAAGAAGTGTGTGGAGGACTGTCTCCCGTGGGAGGGACCCCACGATGGAGCAGGGGAAGAGTGTGAGGAGTCCTCCCCCTGAGGAAGAAGAAGAAGCAGAGACAACATGTGATGAACTGACCACAACCCCAATTCCCCGTCCCCCTGTACCACTCAGGGGGAGGAGGTAGAGAAATTGGGAGTGAAGTTGAACCTGGGAAGAAGGGAGGGGTGGGGGGAAGGTGTTTTAAGATTTAGCTTTTATTTCTTATTACCCTACTCTGATTTGATTGGTAATAAATTAATTTCCCCAAGTCAAGTCTGTTTTGCCCATGACAGTAATTGGTGGGTGATCTCCCTGTCCTTATCTCGACCCACGAGCCTTTTATCGTATTTTTTCTCCCCCTGTCCAGCTGAGGAGGGGAGTGATAGAGCGGCTTTGGTGGGCAACTGGCATCCAGCCAAGATCAACCCACCACAGTTGGTAGCGCCTCTGTGATAACATATTTAAGAAACAGTAAAAAAGCTGTGCAACAGCAGCTGAGAGGAGCAAGAATATGTGAGAGAAACAACTCTGCAGACACCAAGGTCAGGGAAGAAGGAGGGGGAGGAGGTGCTCCAGGTGCCGGAGCAGATTCCCCTGCAGCCCGTGGTGAAGACCTTTTGGGTTGGTGTAATGGTTTGGTGTAAGAACTTTTCCTGAAGCTGGAATATGTAGTTGTAGAGCCATGCTTGAAGATGGGATCATTATTTTCTACAACACATGGAGCTTTTGTCCTTAGAACTTCTACACTTAAACTGGAAAAGCAAACACAAAAAGACTTGTTTGAAAATATTGCTAGCAAGACACATAGCTGATGTTTTATCAGCCAACTATTCAGATTTTTCTTGCCATAAATCAGAATTCATACTATGTAATCAGGTTTAGTAACTACATTAACATATATTTTAATAGGATAATGCAGCAAGAAAACATTAGCCTACTCAGAACATACAAGTAAATTTGCTTTTACTCTTTTAATAAGATATAGTACAAACACACACATAATTAAAATATTGTAAAAACTGATTGCCTTTTTAACATCCAAGAAAATTATTTTGCAAAACCACACAAGTGCCTTTTAATTTCTTTTTGAAATACCTTCAAATTATTTTACCAGAACTGCTCTAAATCTTATGGTAATAGGGTATTTTTGGAAGTCAATAATTTGATAGTTTAACATTTTTAAAGAGTCATATCCTTCTAAGCAAAATTACTGAAAACACTGACTCCTGAACAGAGGAGCAAAGTTCAAGATACAAAGCTGGAGCAAATCATACTGACAACTGAATAACAATGAGCAGGCATGTACAACTGTGAGAAGGAGTGAACTAAATAGAAGACATTTGGAAGTTTGAGAATTATTCACTATTCATTCAGTCTAATAAAACATGGCATCTTCTTCTCTATCTCCTTCAAAACCACATTTCTCATAGAGTACATTTGCCACTACTAAGATGCAGATAACTGCTGCTCATATTTCATCACATATTTGCACTGTTTTCTAAATTAAGATAGCTCAGCTCTCAACACATAAATAAACTCATGTTTGTTCCCAACCAAGATAGCTGTTCTTTAGTCACAAACCAAGCAGTAATCTAGTTGTACTGAGTCTGGCTAGGATGGAGTTAACTTTCCTCATAGCAGCCCCTATGGTACTATGTTTTGGATTTGTGACTAAAACAGTGTTGATAACACAGCAATGTTTTAGCTGTTGCTGAACAGAGCTTGCACAGCAGTGTCAAGGCTTTCTCCCCCCCCTTTGTGCCTGCCCCCCAGCAAGTAGGCTGCGGGTAGACAAGAAGCTGGGAGGGGACACAGCCAGGACAGCTGACCCAAACTGACCAAAGGGCTATTCCATACCATATGGCGTCATGCTCAGCAATAAAACTGGGGGCTTTGTCTTCCAAAGTAGCCATTGCTCAGAGACTGGCTAGGCATCAGTTTGCTTATGGGAGGTGGTGAACGATTGCCTTTGCATCATTTTTTCCCCTCCCCCCCTTTCCTCCTTCATTTATTAAACTGTCTTTATCTCAGCCCATGAGTTTTCTTGCTTTTGCTCTTCCTATTCTCTTCCCCATCCCATTGGGCGGGGGGAATGAACAAGCAGCTGTGTGGGTGCTTAGCTGCTGGACAGGATCAACTCACTACGCTAGTATATATTGTCCATGAGTCAGATGCAGAATCTGTTACCTTTCTTCATCCAGAATAATTGAACCATCTTCTGCTATTTTCACATGAGAAACTAAAAGTGAACCGTCCTGACTTTCCTCCCCATCATCTTCCTCTTCATAACCAGGAATACTTTTCTCTTCCTGTCTACAGTTTTAAGAGACCAATCAAAAACATTACCAGAATGGTCAGACTTATAAGGAGAACTTTAGACTTAGTGTGGGGAAGGGAACGTAGTTTTGAGCAACAGAGAAGAGTCAGGGGCTGTTGAGGTATTAGGAACCAACAGGGAAACACCTGTGAAATGCCTCAAAGGAATTAGAGCGTGTTCCAAGGGCAAATCGTGCCTGACTACTCTAGTGACCTTCTGCAATGGAGTGACTGTATCGATGGACAAGGGAAGAGCTAAGGATGTCCTCTACCTGGACTTCTGTAAGGCCTTTGATATGGTCCCCCACAACATTCTTGCCTCTAAATTGGAGAGATATGAGTTTGATGGATGGACTATTAGATGGATAAGGAATTGGCTGGATGGCCACTTCCAAAGAGTTCTGGTCTACGGCTCAATGTCCAAATGGAAACCAGTAACGAGTGCTGTCCCTCAAGGGTCCGTACTGAGACCTATACTATTTAATATCTTCATGAATGACATAGCTAGTGGGATTGAGTGCACCCTCAGCAAGTTTTCAGATGACACCAAGCTGAGTGGTGCAGTTGATACTCTAGAGGGAAGGGATGCCATCCAGAGGGACCTTGACAGGCTTGAGGAGTGGGCCTAAGTGAACAGGGAGCTGTACACACACAAAAAAAGACTGAATATTATTCTGCATTTTACATTATTTGTACAGAGATAAATCATCAGCAGGGACAGCTTCATGTTTTCATACTTCAACAGGTACACTAAGCTCTATTCTCATTTCTGTACAAACACTGAGTAGATATGAAAATGTTTGGAAGCTTATGTTACCATTACAACAATACTGCACCTGTGCTAAGGAACAATAGTTCAGATTTAAGAATTGTCCTTTTCAGTTATTAAATTGGTATAAAAAGAAAAATCATTTAGCCTAAGGAGAGAAAAATGTCATACTTCATAGGATTGTTTTCTGGCAAATAGTATATCAAGTCTCTCATAGTCATTTTAGAATCTGGTGGAAAATGCCCTTCAATTACTGGAGGCCTGTTTTTCAGCTGCTTCTATATAAAAACAAAAAACTTAAATCCACCTTGAAAGTACTTTATACTTCAGAAACAAATATTTTTGCTTTGTTTATGAAGTACCCAATTTAGGGTTTGTTTGTTTGTTTACTCAATCACTGAAATGAGTTCATCTTAAAAGTGTCCATTTGTCAGAGAGGCCACCACCAACCACTAATTGATTTAGCTTCTTACAGAAATTCAGTACTCTGCACAGGTAAAAGTGAGGAGTTACTCAAAGTCACAGAACTCGGTCAATGATCGAGTTGAAAAACTATGAGGAATCCCAAATCCCAAGCTTCTTACAACAGACTTCCCTGTTGTATTACCAACTGCAAAACTGTTTAAATTGGAATGCTGAGCAAGATATATTAGCAGGTCTCACGTCAACAAGGCTTGTGGGTCTAAACAAACAAAGATTTACAGTTTTTTATAAAATCTGTATTATGAGGGAACGCAGTGCTGCTATTGCTTATAAGTAATTTAAACCTCTATAGAGAGTTAAGAAATGCCAATTATTAACAGTAAGCAGCTGATAACCATAATCAGAAAACACTACTGCAAAGAAGAGGTGATATATAATGTTAGGCGAATCATGTCTTTTTCTGCCCTTCACACATCAGCACTACCCAATACAGAGACCTACCATCTGCTCTTTCTTCAGCTTTTCTTTAAGCATTTCTCTTAACTTCTGAGCTCTGATGATCCTTTCACAGTCAGAACACATTTGTTTCTCTTTTACAGGAGTAGGTTTTGTAGGCAGTTTTTCCTCCTGTCACTGATCTTTTCTGTGTTGGTTTCTCCTTCAGTGGGGAGGGTATATTCTTCCGCAAGGTATGATAATTTTTTTGAGCAGCTATACCCACATTTTGCTCTTTGTTCAATGATTTTTTAAATGGGGAAGATTGTTGCACTTGCAGCACAGGCATTTTCTTTTCAGGAAGTATGGGAGCCTTTGGAGAGCTTTCAACATTACCCTTTTCTGATAGAGAGGAATCCTGAAAGGAAGCACTGCCATCAAGAGTCTGAGATGCTCACCTCTACAGTTTTGATGTTGAACACAGTGCAGATGAAGGTCCAGCTCTGGGTTTCACAAGATTGGGCATAGTGGAGATCCATTTTCTTCTCTGAGCAGGCATCTCTGCAGGTTTATTGGCTTCTCCAGCATCATTTGAACTACCAGTTGCTTCATCTCTGGAAAATTCAAAAAAGGATTTTTATATGCTTTACAGTGACAAATTTACAACTCTTAGGATCAAGATGTATGTCTGTGCGCCAATTGATATAAATATAGTGCTACAGAGAAATTCAACTATATACAAGAAGCCACACTAGAACCAACCTGTAGCCGGTGCTTCCTCCTGAATTAATCAGATATAAGAACTGGTATGCTATTTTCTAATATTAATTACTAATGTTGCAAGCTAGTTGACCAATAGTGCTAAACTTGCATGTTCCTTCCCCCCCCCCCCCACTTTTTAGAAGGCACCCTACTTTTAGCTGAGAATACCAAACTTCTTATTAAAATACAGCAAATAAAACTTTGTAAAAAATACCCTGCATAACATAGGTTACTGTATTGGGTGTACATGGCAAGATTTTAGTAGCAGGGGGGCTGCAGGGGTGGTCTCTGTGAAAAGAGGCCAGGGACTGCCCCATGCTGGACATGTCCGATTCCAGACAGCTCTGCAACAGACCCACCACAGGCCAAAGCTGAGCCCATTAGTGAAGCTGGTGGCACCTCTGTGAAAACATATTTAAGAGCAAAACACCATATGGGCAGCGAGGAGTGAGGGAAAAAAAAAAAAAAGTGTGAGAAACAACTCTGCAAACAACAAGGGCGGAGAAGGAGAAGGGGAGGAGGTGCTCCAGGTGCCAGAGCAGAGATTCCTCTGCAGCCTATGGAAGATACCACAGTGGAGCAGGTGGATATTCCCTGAAGGAACTGCAGCCTGTGAAGGACCCACGCTAGAGCAGATTTATCCTGAAGGACTGCAGCCTGTACAGAGGACCCACGCAAGGGAAAAGTATGAGGAAGGAGCAGCAGAGATGAACTGTTATGAACTGACTGCAACCCCCCCATTCCCCATCCCCCTCTGTGCTGCTCGGAAGGGAGGAGATAGAAGAGTTGGGAATGAAGGAGTGAAGTTGAGCATGGGAAAAAAGGCAGAGGGGGAAAGGTGTTTTAGTTATTGTCTTTGTTTCTCAGCATACAACTCTATTTTAATTGGCAAAAATTCAATTAATTTTCCACAGGTCAAGTCTGGTTTGCCCATGATGGTAATTGGTAAGTGATCTCCCTGTCCTTATCTTGACCCACGAGCTTTTCCATGCTATTTTCTTCCCCTGTCCTGTTGAGGAGGAGGAGTGACAGAGCAGCTGGGTAGGGGTCTGGCAGCCAGCCAAGGTATCCTGGTTTTGGCTGGGATAGAGTTACTTTTCTTCCTAGTAGCTGGTACAGTGCTGTGCTTTGGATGTAGTATGAGAATAATGTTGAGAACACGCTGATGTTCTGGCTGTTGCTAAGCGGTGTTTACACTGGTCAAGGGCTTTTCAGCTTCCCCTGCTCTGTCAGGTGCACAAGAAATGGGAGGGGGCACAGCCAGGACCAGCTGACCCAAAGTGGCCAAAGGGCTATTCCATACCATATGGCGTCATGCTCAGTATAGAAACTGGGGGAGTTGGCCGAGGAGCAGCAATCACTGCTCGGGTACTGGCTGGGTGTCGGTCGGCGGGTGGTGAGCGGTTGTATCACTGTTTTTTTTTCCCTTGGGTTTTGTTCCTCTCTCACTCTCTTGTTGTTTTCCTTCTCATTACAATTTATTATTATTATTATTATTGTTGTTGTTGTTGCTGTTGTTGTTGTTGTTCCAATTATTAAACTGTTCTTATCTCAACCACAAGTTTTCTTACTTTTGCTCTTCCAATTCTCTCCCCCATCCCACCAGGGGGGAGGGTGAGTGAGCGGCTGTGTGGTACTGAATTGCCGACTGGGGCTAAACCACAACAGCATGTAAGTTCATGTTATTCATGATAAAAGTTCCCACTAACTTGGTATTACTTTGTAAATAAAGCTAATTACATACTTGTAGATTTAGGACTTGGAGTTATGGCTTAAAAATGAAGTCTGTGCAGGAAGATCCTTGATCTATGTAGAAAAATCAATGAAGTGTTTAAATATAACACCAAATCTACTTTTAATACCTCAGTAATTCAAAATCCGTTGTGGGGGTTTTTTTTCATTCAAATCTCTTATAAACAGCTTTCCAGTCATTAGTTTTGCCCATGATAATCAATTTTAAACAAACTAACAAGGGAAGTTTCTCGGGCTGCTGTTTTGCACCAGGAGGTGCTGGTCTGTTATGATCCCAGTAAGATACCACATACTGACTGCTACCCCCTTTGCCTTGCCGAGTCAAAGAGATTTGCTTGGCAGGATTAAAGGTGGCAGTCTTCCACCACCTCTCCCCCTTAACATATCTTGCTGATCCATCCATGAACCAGGCACACTGTCGCTGCTCAGGAGTCAGGTGCTTGTATGGTGGGGCTTCCTGAGCCCAGGCAGGGGGTAGTGGCTCCAAACTAGATTGAGATACAGTTGTTAGTTCTAGTTGGGCTATTTTTTCCTGCAAGGCACTGATTTTGTGGGGACCTGGCTTTGCCTGCATGGGAAGATACCATTTCCCTTTTACAGTGCTGGACTGTTGTGCGTTTCCAATTCTGTAGTTAGTATCATTAGACAAAACCCACTGCAATATAGGCAAGCCCACATTCAGAGTAGCAGTCTCTCCCCCAGTGACTCAATCAATTTCTACTAAAGCGCAATATGCAGCCAGTAGTTGCTTTTCAAAAGGCATGTAGTTCTGTGCAGAGGGGGGGAGCCGATGTGACCAGAAGCCAAGCGAGATTCACCTCCCTTCATGTTTTTGCCACAAGCTCCAATGTGCTAGCAATATCATCTCCTGAAACTAGGACTTCCAGCTCAAAAGGTTTGCGAGGTTGCTTCGGACCCAGTGCAACAGCACAGGAGACAGCGTGCTTAGCTGGTTTGAAAGCTCTTTTTTTCATCTTCCCCCCATAAACACTGGTTCTTCTTTCTTGCTACATTATGCAGGGGTCTTAAAATCTGTGCTGTGTGGGATAAACTGGCCAGTACCCCAGTAATCCTACAAAGCGCTACGCATCAACCTTGCTTTGGGGTGCAGCTATATGAAGTACTGTTTGTTTTGCAGCTTCAGGCATAATCCAGCAGGGTCCTTGCCAGATGAAGCCTAAAAAATTTTACTTCAGCTGCTGGCCCTTGTGGTTTTTGTGGATTGACTTCCCAACCATGCCCCCTCACGGTGTCCACAACACTGCTCAGTGCCTCTCCAACATCCTGCTCCATAGGTCCAGTCAGCAGGATGTCATCAATGTAATGGAACAGTTGACACTGGGGGCAGGCTGTGCTCCTCCAAGTGCTGAGCCACAATCCCATGACAAATCATGGGGCTATGCAGGTATCCCTGAGGCAGCACTGTAAAGGTGTACTGCTGGCCTTCCCAGGAAAAGGCAAGGTGTTCCTGCGACTCTTCAGCAATAGGAATACTGAAGAAGGCATTTGCCAAGTCAATAACAGCATCTCAGGCACTTGCCTCAGCTTCCAGTGGCTCCAACGGGGTGAAGATGTCTGGCACGACTGCAGCCATGGGAGGGGCGGGTTTGTTCAAAAGCCGGTAATCCAGAGTCATATGCCAGGACCCATCTGGTTTCTTTGCAGGCCAAACAGGGCTATTAAAAACTCACAGAATCACAGAATGGTTGAGGTTGGAAGGGACCTCTGTAGGTCATCTGGTCCAACCCCCCTGCTCAAGCAGGGTCACCTAGAGCGGGTTGCCCAGGACCATGTCCAGATGGCTTTTGAATATCTCCAAGGAGGGAGACTCCGCAACGTCCCTGGGCAACCTGTTCCAGTGCTCGGTCACCCTCACAGAAAAAAAGTGTTTCCTGATGTTCAGGCAGAACCTCCTGTGTTTCCATTTGTGCCCATTCCCTCTGGTCCTGTCACTGGGCACCACAGAAAAGAGCCTGGCTCCGTCTTCTTTGCCCCCTCCTTTCAGGTATTTATACACATGGATGAGATCCCCACTGAGCCTTCTCATCTCCAGGCTAAACAGTCCCAGCTCTCTCAGCCTTTCCTCATAGGAGAGATGCTCCAGACCCTTCATCATCTTTGTGGCCCTGTGCTGGACTCTCTCCAGTATTTCCATGTCTCTCTTGTACTGGGGAGCCCAGAACTGAACACAGCACTCCAGGTGTGGCCTCGCCAGTGATGAATACAGGGGAAGGATCACCTCCCTCGACCTGCTGGCAATAATTTGCCTAATGCAGCCCAGGATACCGTTAGCCTTTTTTTGCGGCAAGGGCACACTGCTGGCTCATGTTCAACTTGGTGTCCACCAGGAGCCCCAGGGCCTTTTCTGCCAAGCTGCTTTCCAGCTGGGTGGCCCCCAGCATGTACTGGTGCATGGGGTTGTTCCTCCCCAGGGGCAGGACTTTGCCCTTCCCCTTATTGAACTTCATGAGGTTCCTGTCAGCCCATTTCTGCAGTCTGTCAAGGTCCCTCTGGATGGCAACGCAACCCTCTGGACTATCAGCCACTGCTCCCACTTTTGTGTCATCTGCCAACTTGCTGAGGGTACACTCTGCCCTCTCATCCAGATCATTAATAAAGATTTTGAACAGGCCTGGACCCAGTATTGTCCCCTGGGGTACCCTGCTAGTTACTGGCCTCCAACTAGACTTTGTTCCACTGACCATCACCCTCTGGGCTGGTCTGTTCAGCCAGTTTTCACCCCACCTCACCGTCTGCTCATCCAGCCCATACTTCAACAGCTTCTCTATGAGGATCTTATGGGAGACAGTGTTGAAAGCCTTCCTGAAGTCAAGGTAGACAATATGACTGCTCTCCCCTCATCTTTTCACCACAGAAGGTTATCAGGTTAGTCAAACATTACTTCCCCTTGGTGAAGCCATGCTGACTACTCCTGATGACCTTCTTGTCCTTCATGTGCCTGGAAATGTTTTCCAGGATTAGCTGCTTCATCACCTTCCCAGGGATCAAGGTGAGGCTGACCGGCCTGTATTTCCCTGGGTCTTCCTTCTTGCCTTTCTTGAAGATAGGAGTGCTGTTTGCTTTCCTCCAGTCCTTGAGCACTTCTCCCAATCGACAGGATTGAACAAAAGTTATCGAGGATGGCTTTGCAATCACATCTGCAAGCTCCCTCATACTCGTGGGTGGATCCCATAAGGGCCTGTTGACATTATGTATGTCCAGTTTGCTTAAGTATTCCCTGACCTCATCCTCTTAGAATGATAGAATGATAGAATAGTTTAGGTTGGAAAAGACCTTTAAGATCACCAAGTCAAACGGTTAACACTGCCAAGTCCACCACTAAACCATGTCCCTAAGCACCACATCTACACGGCTTTCAAACACCTCCAGGGATGGTTACTCAACTACTTCCCTGGGCAGCCTGTTCCAGTGCTTGACAACCCTTTCGGTGAAGAAATTTTTCCTAATATGCAATCTAAACCTCCCCTGGCACAACTTGAGGCCGTTTCCTCTCGTGCTATTGCTTCTTTGCTCTGCATGGTGGCAGAGCTATGGGAGGAGGTAGAAAGGTTAAGGAGCATCAGGGAGGCTGAGAAAGAGATTGACTGGTGGTGCCATGCTCTGCCCCCCCCGAGACAGGAACAGGAGCAGCAGCAGCCACAAGTAAGAACCCACGATCAAGGGGATCCTGTATCCCCCCCACCGGGCTGAAGGCAGCAGCTCAAAGGAAAAGAGTGAATGGAGGCAAGTCCATGCTCGTGGTGGCAGGCGAAGGCCCTCCCTGCCCACCTCGCCTCCCCAGGTGCCTCTGCACAACAGGTATGAGGCCCTGGAGGTGGAAGGCCAGGCAAAGGAGGATGGGGACGACAGTCCATTGTCGTGGTTTAGCCCCAGACGGCAACTAAGCACCACACAGCTGCTCGCTCACTCCCCCCCACCCCCGCGGTGGGATGGGGAAGAGAATCGGAAGAGTAAAAGTGAGAACACTCGTGGGTTGAGATAAGGACAGTTTAATAGGGAAAGCAAAAGCCGCGCGCGTGAGCAAAGCAAAGCAAGGAATTCCTTCACTCCTTCCCATGGGCAGGCAGGTGTTCAGCCATCTCCAGGAAAGCAGGGCTCCATCACGCGTAATGGTTACTTGGGAAGACAAACACCATCACTCCGAATGTCTCCCCTTCCTTCTTCTTCCCCAGCTTTATATACTGAGCATGACGTCATGTGGTATGGAATAGCCCTTTGGGCAGTTTGGATCAACAATCCTGGCTGTGTCCCCTCCCAGCTTCTTGGGCACCTGGCAGAGCATGGGGAGCTGAAAAAAGTCCTTGACCAGTGTAAACACCGCTTAGCAACAGCCAAAACATCAGTGTGTTATCAACATTATTCTCATACCAAAACCCAAAACACAGCACTACACCAGCCACCAGGAAGGAAATCAACTCTATCCCAGCCGAAACCAGGACATCCATCTACACCAGAGGTGTCGCCCAGGTCAGAAGAACGTATGTCTTGTATCAACACCACCTCCACAAGGAAGAGAAGATGGGTTATAGTTGTGGGGGGCTCCCTTCTGAGGGGAACCGAGGGCCCGATATGCCGGACGGAAGCTCCTCTTAGGGAAGTCTGCTGCTTCCCTGGGGCCCAGGTGAAGGAGATCACGAGGATACTCCCTAGCCTGGTACGGCCCTCGGACTATTACCCCTTACTGCTCTTCCATGTGGGGGGCAATGAAGCTGCAACACGAAGTCCTAGGGCAATCAAAAGAGACTTCAGGGCCTTGGGACGGCTGGTAAGGGACTCTGGAGCCCAGGTTATTTTCTCCTCTCTCCTTCCAGTTGTGGGCAGTGACACCAGAAGGAACAGAGACACCCAATCTATCAACTCATGTCTCCGTGGCTGGTGTCATTGCCACGGTTTTGGCTTTTTTGAAAACGGGATGGCCTACACAGCACCAGGCTTGCTGGCGTCTGATGGGATTAATCTTTCTCAAAGGGGAAAGAGAATCTTTGCTCAGGGGCTTGCAGGGCTCATCGACAGAGCTTTAAACTAGACTCGAAGGGGGAGGGGGATGATATCAGGCTTGCCCGAGAGAAGCTGAGGGACAATGTGCCATGGTTAGAGGGAGTGGGTGCCAGCGAGGGCACTCGGCCTGTGTCTCTGAGATGTGCAGGGTACGCTGGGGCACAGCTGAAGTCAAACAGAGTTGAGCTAGGGGATACTGAGGCAATAGGAGCCAATAGGGAAATGCCAGTGAAACACCTCAAAGCACACAAGGGGTGTTCCTCTATGAAGGAGACATGGACGACAGCCCAGCTGAAGTGCCTCTACACCAATGCCCGCAGCATGGGCAACAAGCAGGAGGAGCTGGAAGCCATTGTACACCAGGAAAACTATGATATGGTTGCCATCACAGAAACATGGTGGGATGACTCGCACAACTGGAGTGCGGCGATGGATGGCTATAAACTCTTCAGGAGGGATAGGCGAGGCAGGAGAGGTGGTGGGGTAGCCCTATACGTTAGGGAGTGTCTGGATAGTTTAGAGCTTGATGATGGTGACGATAGGGTGGAGTGTCTATGGTTAAGAATCAGGGGGAAGGCCAACAAGGCAGATATTGTGGTGGGAGTCTGTTACAGACCACCAACCAGGATGAAGAGGCAGATGAAATATTCTATAAGCAGCTGGGAGAAGCCTCACAATCGCTAGCCCTTGTTCTCGTGGGGGACTTCAACCTACCGGATGTCTGCTGGAAATACAATACAGCAGAGAGGAAACAGTCTAAGGGGGTTCCTGGAGTGTGTGGCAGAGAACTTCCTGACACAGCTGGTGAGGGAGCCAACTAGGGAAGGTGCCCTGCTGGACCTCTTGTTCACAAACAGAGAAGGACTTGTGAGCCATGTGGTGGTTGGAGGCCGTCTTGGGCAGAGTGATCACGAAATGATAGAGTTTTTGATACGTGGAGAAGAGGCGAGGGGTGTCAGCAGAGCTGCCACCTTAGACTTCCGGAGGGCAGACTTTGGCCTGTTTAGGAGACTGGTCGAGAGAGTCCCCTGGGAGGCAGCCCTAAAGGGCAAAGGAGTGCAGGAAGGCTGGACATTCTTTAAGGGGGAAGTCCTAAAGGCACAAGAGCAGGCTGTCCCCAGGTGCGGAAAGACGAGCTAGTGGGGAAGAAGACCAGCCTGGCTGACTAGAGAGCTCTGGCTAGAACTCAGGAAAAAGAGGAGAGTCTATGACCTCTGGAAGAAGGGACAGGCAACTCAGGAGGACTACAAAGGTGTAGCAAGGTTGTGCAGGGAGAAAATTAGAAGGGCCAAAGCCGAGCTAGAGCTCAATCTGGCTGCTGCTGTAAAAGACAACAAAAAATACTTCTTCAAATACATTAGCAGCAAAAGGAGAGCTCAGGAGAATCTGCAGCCCCTAGTAGACGGGGGAGGGAACACAGTGACCAAGGATGAGGACAAGGCTGAGGTACTTAATGCCTTCTTTGCCTCAGTCTTTAATAGCAGGGCCAATTGTTCTCTGGGTACCCAGCCCCCGGAGTCGCAAGATAGGGATGGGAACCAAAATGGAGCCCCCATAATCCAGGGGGAAATGGTTAGTGACCCGCTGCACCACTTAGACACTCACAAGTCTATGGGGCCTGATGAGATCCACCCGAGAGTACTGAAGGAACTGGCAGAAGTGCTCACCAAGCCCCTTACCATCATTTACCAGCAGTCCTGGCTAACTGGGGAGGTCCCAGTTGACTGGACATTAGCACATGTGACACCCATCTACAAGAAGGGCCGGAAGGAGGACCCAGGGAACTACAGGCCTGTCAGCCTGACCTCGGTACCAGGGAAGCTGATGGAGCAGATCATCCTGAGTGCCATCACACGGCATGTAGAGGATAACCAAGGGATCAAGCCCAGCCAGCATGGGTTTAGGAAAGGCAGGTCCTGCTTGACCAACCTGATCTCCTTCTACGACAAGGTGACCCGCCTAGTGGATGAGGGAAAGGCTGTGGATGTTGTCTATCTAGACTTCAGTAAAGCCTTTGACACGGTTTCCCACAGCATTCTCCTGGAGAAACTGGCTGCTCATGGCTTGGACGGGTGTACTCTTCGCTGGGTGAAGAACTGGCTGGATGGCCGGTCCCAAAGAGTGGTGGTGAATGGAGTTTACTCCAGTTGGCGGCCGGTCACAAGCGGTGTTCCCCAGGGCTCTGTGTTGGGGCCAGTCCTGTTTAATATCTTTATCAATGATCTGGACGAAGGGATCGAGTGCACCCTCAGTAAGTTTGCAGATGACACCAAGTTGTGCCTTCTAATTTTCTCCCTGCATATCCTCACAACATCTCTGTAGTCCTCCTGGGTTGCCTGCCCCTTCTTCCAAAGGTCATAAACTCTCCTTTTTTTCCTGAGTTCCAGCCAAAGCTCTCTGTTCAGCCAGGCTGGTCTTCTTCCCCGCTCGCTTGTTTTTCAGTACCTGGGGACAGCCTGCTCTTGTGCCTTTAGGACTTCCTTCTTGAGGAATGTCCAGCCTTCCTGGACTCCTTTGCCCTTCAGGACTGCCTCCCAAGGGACTCTGTCAACCAGGCCCCTAAACAGGCCAAAGTCTGCCCTCGGGAAGTCCAAGGGAGCAGTTCTGCTGACCCCCTTCCTTACTTCTCCGGGAACTGAAAATTCTATCATTCCATGATCACTGTGCCCAAGACGGCCTCCAACCATCACATCACCCACAAGTCCTTCCCTTTTTGCAAACAACAGCTCCAGCGGGGCGCCTTCCCTTGTTGGCTCCCTCACCAGCTGTGTCAGGAAGTTATCATGTTCCACACACTCCAGGAACCTCCTAGACTGTTTCCTCTCTGCTGTATTGTATTTCCAGCAGACATCTGGTAAGTTGAAGTCCCCCGTGAGAACAAGGGCTAGTGATCGTGAGACTTCTCCCAGCTGCTTATACAATATTTCATCTTCCTCTTCATCCTGGTTTGGTGGTCTGTAACAGACTCCCACCATGGTATCTGCCTTGTTGGCCTTTCCCCTGATTCTTACCCATAAACACTCGACCCTGTTGTCACCATCGTCAAGCTCTAGACAATCAAAACACTCCCTAACACACAGGGCTACCCCACCGCCTCTCCTTCCCTGCCTATTCCTTCTGAAGAGTTTATAGCCATCCACTGCAGCACTCCAGTCATGAGAGTCATCCCACCATGTTTCTGTGATGGCAACCATATCATAGTTTCTGAGTCTGGACGCTCCACTTCACCAGCAGCTGTTTCTTTCTTCCTTTCCCTTTTGCAGCAAAGGTCTCCTCAATTTTGTAGATTCTGTCCTCATCAGGATTCACTTATTGAAGTTCTTTTGGGTGAAATGCCCCCTCGGTTTCTTCATAACCATCATCTATTAAGCAGTACATGGGTATCTGTCCCCTTCTCACTATTTCAGCTACTATGAAAATTTTACCTGTGAATGTCTGCTCATAACCTTTGTCAAATCTCTCTTTTGTTCTAGACACCCTGACATGGTGTCCCTTTTTGAGCAGAGGTAAAGGTTCTTTAATTTTAAACACATTCCCATATACGGTTTTCCAAACCCTCACGGAGTTTGAAGTGTTCACATCCACAGGCCTGGCTCTGATAGTTCTTTGGAAGCTATGGTTCTAGCTCTTTATAAACTCCGACAACACATCAATGTTGCGAAAAGCATTGTGTGCTGTAAAATATCTTCACATCTCAGTTTTGAGCATCATGTTAAAGTGCTCTGTGACAGCAGCTTTTACTTTGTTATAAGTAACAGTGGTGAACATTACACTTCTTTAACAGCTTGTTTAAAGGCTGGTTTTGTAACCAGATGTAACCAAAGTGATTAGTTTGTTCTTTTGTAACTAAGCAACATAGAGATAGGAGCGGGGTAGACAATGCTTTAATATTGTGTTTGTACACCTATGGCTATGGATATGCTGCCATGCCCAAAGACAATGGGACGAGGAGTAGTACGGACATGCTGCTATGCTCCCAGTACAGCCCCAGCCCATCTTGACAACGAGTCGAGGGTGGTTAGAATAATTGGTTTGTGTTAAGGGGGCCAAATCATTGTTAGGGACCAGGCACCATGAAGAAGGGGAGCAAGTTACATAAGCAAGGTGGGATTGCGCATGGCCAGAAGAAGGGGTCGACTAAAGGACACACCTGTACGGCCACCAAGGACCACCAGAGACCCCCACAGAAGCCCCTCAGAGCCCAAGGACGCATGCGTAATGACCACGCGAATATGATAATTAGTTCTGGGAAACAGAATGAATATGCATGATCATTCTGGGAAATTTGATGCATATGTATGTGATCGGACAATATAAGCTTTGGCTGATGTAACCTGTGGTATGCACGCTAGGTGGAACGATCCCCCGTGCATCCGGCGCCGTAATAAAGAATGCCTGCTTCTTAATGCCACATTGGTGTTAAGGAGTTTGATTCCCGATTTCGGTGACAGTAGTGTTAGGTTTACAGTTGGACTCGATGATCTTAAAGGTCTTTTCCAACCTATACGATTCTGTGATATCTTTGGGAAAGGTAAGCTGTATGTGGATTAAGGGGTGGAATGTCGTGATCCTGACCGGGAGACCACTGTACGTCGAGGAATTAGTGATCCACATAAAATTTAACCTGAGTAGGCCCAGGCCCGTGCTGTGCTGCACATACAGCGTGGCCTTCAGGCCTGTGTTGTGCTGCACAAATCCCTTGGCCACGGGATAAACTCAGACAGCTCATTGTAACAGAGGAGCCTGCAGGCAGCTCCCACTTGGTACCCGCGATTACACCACCTGCATGGCCTTGCCTTTATCAAAAGGTGATGCAAGAAGTTCTCATGAGAACATAATTTCTGTTTGACAGTAGAAATGATGAATAGAGTTCTTTTCTTGTAAGAAAATCACATAATAGCTTGAATGACGATAAAAGTAGGAGCTTCTCCACGAACAAAATCTGTGCAGCATGCCCTGGAAAAATCCATCCAGGGTCTGTCCAATGCTGCACGATTGTGGGGATCCCAGCATCTGAAGGGATGTAAGATATAGTCTCTATCTGTGGTCCTCTTTTTATTCTCTCTCATTAAAACAGATATTTTATTACGCTATTTGTTGTCAGGCCTTTCTTATTGAGATCCAGAAAGAACCCTGCACACTGTCTCTCTCTCTTGAATCAAAGTTCGTGGAGACTACCCTTTAAAATCCGAATCTCCCAGCAGGCGTATCGGAGTTTCAGAGTGTTCCCGAAATAAAACTCAATAGCAACAGAGTTACTATTAAGCAGGCATCCTTTATTACAGCACTGGGCAGCACAGGGGATCACTCCACCATAAGTGCTCTGACAAACAAGCAAAATCGCAGAGATTATATATTGCAAAATCATACATATTCATATGATTAATTTATATAAACATGAGCTTTCTTGGAACTCATTAATATATGTAAGTGTCTCTGACGCATGCGTACTTAAGTCCTTAGGTGGTCGTTAGGGATCCTCTGGTGGTCGTTGGAGGAAGTCAGTAGTCTTCATCACTCTGGCCGCTGACTGAACTTTGTCTTTACGCCTGCTCAGTCCATCTTTGTCTTGCTCATACCTTCCTTGCATATCCAAAACCAGGTGGTTCTTGTGTAGCTTCTCCTTATCAGCCCTTTCCAGGGACACAGGGCCTGAAGAATTCCTTTTTCTCTATCTACATTGCAACTATCTCAGCTAACCAAGGATTTAACACAGGCAAAGCATCCTTACTCTAATGATTATTGTTAGGGGGGGGAAAGACCATATGTAGGTTTCCTTCAAATAAAGAATGCTCGTTAGCAATTCTACTATCTAAGCTTCCTTACTTAAGGCCAACAATACTGGCAAGCTAGGCTAAATTATCTGCGAAAGCGAAACTAAAAGGAAACATTGAGCAACCAAGATATTTACAACATTTCTTTTTGTCTTTGGGGATCTTAGCTCTTTTCACTCTTCCCCCTCCCTCTGCACACACACCCCCTCTCTCTTTCACCCCCCTCTCACCCACCCCCCCACCAGTGCAGAACATCTGGTGTCATGGACAGAACCTCAATAAGAAATGTCATTTCAGAAGAGGGATAGTGGGGAGCAGGAAAATCTCGAATAAGTGCCAGGCTGGCCCAGCAAACAGGTATGGGGGCTAGCTGCACAGTGTTTAGCCTAGGTGACCCCCCCAGTGAGTTGGAAAACTGAGACGGAATTACCCCAGTGCCCCACTCCTGTGGACGTTGAGAAACATTTAGTTGTCCTGGTTTTGGCTAGGATAGAGTTAATTTTCTTCCCAGTAGCTGGTATAGCTCTCACAACACACACTTAGGTGTCTATAGTTTGCCAGGTGTTGCTGTATTGCCTAGCCCAAGTTCTATGACTCATTGGGTAGAGTACCATCATGATTTAATCCTAGGGCAATGTCCTGGTTTTGGCTGGGATAGAGTTAATTTTCTTCCTAGTAGCTGGTATAGTGCTGTGCTTTGGATTTAGGATGAGAATAATGTTGATAACACGCTGATGTTTTGGCTGTTGCTAAGTGGTGTTTACACTGGTCAAGGACTTTTCAGCTTCCCCTGCTCTGCCGGGTGCACAAGAAGCTGGGAGGGGGCACAGCCAGGACAGCTGACCCCAACTGGCCAAAGGGCTATTCCATACCATATGGCGTCATGCCCAGTATAGAAACTGGGGGGGGAGTTGGCTGGGGGATAGCGATCGCTGCTCGGGGACTGGCTGGGCGTCAGTCAGTGGGTGGTGAGCGGTTGTATCACTGTTTTTTTTTCCCTGGGTTTTTGTTCCTCTCTTGCTCCCTTGTTGTTTTCCTTCTCCTTACAATTTATTATTATTGTTGTTGTTATTTTTTGTTCCAATTATTAAACTGTTCTTATCTCAACCCTCGAGTTTTCTTACTTTTGCTCTTCTGATTCTCTCCCCCATCCCACAGGGGGGAGGGTGAGCAAGCGGCTGAGTGGGGCTTAGTTGACGACTGGGGCTAAACCACGACATTAGTGAAGCAAGGGGTAGAATAGGGGCAGAGGGCAATGAGATCTAAGTAGTATCAGGTTATTGTTAACCTGCCTTTGGCAACAGTGGGAGACCTTAGAAAGTGAGCAAATGAAAGCAAGGGAATTCCAAGCACAACTGGAAAGTCTGGAGACCTGGTTGTGCTTGGATAAACTGAAAGCCCAGGCACAGGGGGATATACTGGAAACCCAAGTATGCACAGCGAGGAAGGGGCAGAGTGCCTGCACTGGGTGACAGGGGCATAGGGGTTGAGTAGTGAGTTACCCCAGTAATTATTGGGATGGTGGCAGCTGGGATTCCTCTACCAAGGAATGGACTGAAGGGTCCAAGGATGTAAATGTTAGAGTGATCCCATCCCTGTGTGCCTTTTGGTTATTAACAAAGCAAAAGGACACACACACACTCCCAGGGCACCACAGCATACAATATCAGTGCGAGACTCAATATCAATGCAAGACTATACTCAGACTGAGCTGCAGAATGTGGCAGACTTGTATTGACAGAAGCCTGGAGAAAGAATAGGACAATGGTATTCTGCGAGTGTAGGACCAAGGAGAGCATAGTATACAACTGAGTCTGCAGAAGTGATTTCTCTGGGAGCTATTTCCCCAAATCCAACAGTGATGTAATGATTAAAAGGGGCTCAGGTAAATGGAAATGTGATTTATTCTCTTTGGGAACGATTGCAGGGTAAGTAAAGCTACTGCATCCCTCCCCGTTTGATCAAAATATTTTATTATGCCATTTGTCGTTGGGCCTTTCTTATTGAGATCCAGAAAGAACCCTGCACCATCTCTCTCAGCAATCCCTTCTCTCTCCTCCCCTGCCAGTGCAGAACACTATGTTTCTGCTGAATTTCAAATCAATGCAATCCTGCTTGGTTTTGCTGTCTGTTCTCACACTTTGCTCATCAGTGTTTGTATTTTGCTACTTAGCTCACATTCTTTTCAGTCTTATGAGGAGCGGCTGAGGGAACTGGGGTTGTTTAGCCTGGAGAAGCAGAGGCTGAGGGGAGACCTTATCACTCTCTACAACTACCTGAAAGGAGGTTGTAGAGAGGTGGGGGTCGGTCTCTTCTCCCAAGTAACTAGCGATAGGACAAGAGGAAATATGCCTGTTGGAAGTATGAGCTGCCCTTCAAGAACAGGAATGGCCATCCAGGATCCAAACCAGCAATGCACATGGCCACCAATGCTTTGGATACTTGGCAAACATACACCTGGAAAGTGAATGAGCTCACAGCCTAAAATGTCCTTTTCCAAAACTAATCTCTGCTTTTGTAAGCTTTTTTTGTCTTGCACTCCAGCTCCTCTCCTTTAACCCTGTCTGCTGAAGTAACTAACTGACTCAAATGTCTTTCTTCCAGTTCGCTTCATGTTGTGGTTTAACCTGGCAGGCAGCTAAACACCACGCAGCCGTTCACTCACTCCCCCCAGTGGGATGGGGGAGAGAATCAGAAAAAAAAGGTAAAACTCGTGGGTTGAGATAAAGACAATTTAATAGGACAGAAAAGAAAGGGACAATAATAATAATGATAAAAGACTATACAAAACAAGTGATGCACAATGCAATTGCTCACCACCCGCTGACTGATGCCCAGCCAGTTCCTGAGCAGCAGACCCCTGGCCAGCTTTTCCCCTAGTTTCTATGCTGAGCATGATGCCATATGTTGTGGAATAGCCCTTTGGTCAGCTGGGGTCAGCTGTCCCAGCCGTGTCCCCTCCCAGCTTCTTGTGCACCCCCAGCCTCCTCACTGGTGGGGTGGGGTGAGGAGCAGCAAAGGCCTTGACTCGGTGTCAGCACTGCTCAGCAGGAACTAAACCATCCCTGTGTTACCAACATTATTCTCATACTAAATCCAAAGCACAGCACTATACCAGCTACTAGAATGAAAATTAACTCTATCCCAGCCAAAACCAGGACACTTCATTATCTCCTTTCTCTGCATTCCCTTATAATCTTTTAGTTTCCTAATAGTCTCCATTGGAGTAACTGAGTATTTTACAGTCTTCAGTGTATTTATCCTCAGAAAATACATGCAAGTTTAGTCAGCTATATTGTTCTCCTTTTACAACTGAAAAATTACAGAAATTAAGTTACTGGTCCAAGTTAACAGAGGAGATCTGTGATGCAGATTAAGTTTCCCAGTTGGAAAGTGCCTTTGGTAGCACAGCAGCCTGTACCAGAACCTCTGGTGTCACCACACAGAAGGTGGTGGCTGGACCAACACTACATGGCTAAGGCAGGCTCTGAGAAGAATCTTTGTGAGCCATCAAATTTGTATTTATTGATCTCTGTTGTGGGGAGAGGAACAAATGGTCAAAGGCAGATGGAAGATGCCTTACATACAAACATGTATGTCACTGAGTCTTCAGTGAAATTATTGTTTTGAAATGAGGATTGGTGGTGAATTAGACTGTTAAAAAGTGTGAGTGTTTTAAAATTTTGGGTAACCGAGTAAGAAATTGGCTCCCCTTCAGAACTGTTCTTTTTTAATGAACTTCTAAAAAGTTTTTGTCAATAAATAATTCGCACTTAATGGCTTGAAGCTTCTTGTGCTGAAACAAAACAGTAAAAACAGCAACAACAAAAACAGGTGTAGTACTGTTTTAAATACATTTACAAAGAAAAACCAGAATGGATACTAGATTTTTATCTCCTGATAACATGCATTTGTAATTGAAGCAACATAATTTTAAAAGCTTTGTGTAGCACAATAACATACCTCATGAGTGCTGTGAAGAACAAAACACAGCACAACAGCTTTAAAGAAACTGTGCCAGAAGAGGTAAGGCACTTTATTAATAAAAGATTAGCTCAGTATTAGATGTGGATAAATATTCTATAAAGTAAAACCATTAGAGCTAGCAAGAAATACTACTCAATTGTACAGTATGTAGACAGTTAGCAACCAGCTCAACTAACAATGTAACTGCTCCTGACCGAAATTTCAGACAAAGTAGAATTTATTCCAAGAATTATAGAAGAGAGGGCTAGTAAAGGAGCTCTGATTTAGAACCAAAATTTTCCATCATTTAGAAGGCTGTATTCTAGAATAGTGTTTTAGGTTTCTACCAAAATTCTTTCAATATTTAAACAGATGTAAGTAAGATTGGACAATTTTAGTATGACTTACAGACTAACATGATAATTGTGACATTGTAAGGTGTATAAAAGGCCTTTACAAATATTTTTTTACCAGTGTCAGCAGCTGTAGGACATGCCTCCAAAATATTTCTTTTGGGTGATGTTTTAAATACAGATGTCAGTTACTGAAGTAAATTGACTACAATATGTAGCTCTGTATCTTTATAGACTATATACTTCTATATTCTTGAAAAAAATGTATTACTGCCTGAAGTCATAAATGCTTTAGAGGTTTATATGTTTCTGTCATCACCCCATTTACTCCTGGAAAAAAGGGGGGGTTTGACACAGTTTTTGAAAATACAACTACTTCTTGTAAAATGAAACTTTATTCTAAAATGTGTCCAAAATTGCAAGACACAAGCACCATTAGACAGATAAATAATCATATATTTATGTACAGAGAGCATTGAAACACAAAACAATTATTAATATAATTCTTATACCATTTTAATGAGTATCCATCAATAAAACTTTACAATTTAAAGACTTTTCAGTTGCAAAACAGTTGTAAAATCATATGTATAAATTATGTTTACTACAATTCTAATAACAGAGGCAAATTAAAATATTCTGCAAATTCAAATGCAAAACCCAAAGTAATGCTGCACAGATACCTATGTACACTGGATGAATTCATGCAGCTAGGCAGTGCAACAAATTAACTCTTTACTTTTACTTATCACAAAATGGAACCACCATGTTGGCAAACAGAAGAAAAAATAGTTTTTGAATAATTCATTGTGCATTTTGAAGTTAGACTTTATAAAATGATTGTTGAGTGATATACTTCTAAAATGCCCCATATGATCTGAGATGCCCCAACTCCTCTGCTGCAAAATAAAATAGAAACAAGAAAAGCTAAAAAAGCCACTGTAGTACAGAGTCTGATATACTGGTACCATCTTGATTGTTTTATTCTTGATATCAGACTTGTTTGCAAGTGTCCATGTCCATAGGGACATACGTTACTCCTTGCTATCAAAAGTAAATCTTTCCCGCTCCAATGCTATCTCTATAAACTGAATCTCACATGATTCTTAGACTGCACTGTTTTAGAGACACAGTTGAGCTTTGAAAAAAGAACTCTTAAATCCCTATGAATTAGAGAAAGTAAAATGGTAGATAGAGAGATCTCTTTATTCCTGAAGCGCCTATCCCTAATTGCTTTGATTACATAAACACAGAATACTATAAAAGGCTTTTATGGCTTGGATGAAATTTCTGCTAATTTGTTGGGCAAGCACAAAGCCCATGTTTCTCCACAGAGCTTGCCTTTCACAGTGTAGAAGGCTACAGACTATTTTGGTTGGTGAAAGGAAGCCAAGCCTCAGGTAACTACATAGAAAAATACTTCAGTGGTGAAAATATTTCAGAAATAATGAAACAAAATCTAAAAAGAACCTCTTGAAAACTGATATCTTGTGTAGCTGTGATGCTAAAACATGGCTGTTCACCTTTCAGTTTTTGCATTGGTTGGTATATCATAATCAAACATGTATATACAACTGAGATTCATACCTCATCAAATATTACTTGTTAAGTGTCAAAATTAGATGAGATACAGTTACACAGTGACAGTTTTATCTTAAAACCTTGAGTGATAAGCCCACTCAATGTTTTCACTAGCAAGTCACTGCTAAATTGCTACATTTCTTTGATTTCTGAAAAGATATTAGTTTACAGCAGCCTGTAAACTACTACAGAGTTGCTTCCTGCTCCTTTGCGCTTCCAAAACTCCCTTTCAAGCCAGCAATAACTTTTAAGTTATTGGGAGTTTTGAGCAAACAAGGGGTGCAGAACACCTGAATTGGGTGAACAGCATAGCAATTTATTTATACAGCAGCATTTCTAAATTTTCATTATGCAATCACATAGAGAGAAGCTAAAAGACAGCATGCACTGCAGTGACATGACATTGTGCTTGTATCTGGTGGAGAATACTATAGCATTTTCACCTGGGAAAATATAAACATTAGCCCCAGAAGACTCAAATATCCAGTATTAATGAAGCCATCAGCTACTAGGTAGTAAATACCCCAAAAGAGGGAAGAAACTTGTATGCTCATAGCTTAGATACTGAAGCTGAAGAGAATTACAAAAGCACAACACAAGCCTAGATTTCTTGTAAATTATATGCATATTCACATACTTTTGCTTAAACCACCTCAAAATGCTGAATGATAAAATAATAACTGAAACTATAAATGTTAATTGAAAGTTAAGCACTAAAAATAAATGACTGCTGGAGAAGGTAACTCATTAATTCCTACTTTTCTATACTTCCTGGGTGGTAAGCATGTCCACCTCTCCTCTGTCAGCTGACAAAGCCCATTAGCATATTCAAGAATATCGTGATCTACCAAGAATACTGGAAGAATATCAGATGATAGAATTGTTTTATGCATCTGAAAAGTAGTCAGTAAGTGGCTACCACAGTAATCTTTCCCCGTTGCAACAGTTTTACCTTTGTCCCAGAATTCACTGAGAACCCAGAAATAGTAACAGGAAATTCATACCTATTTTCATGCAAGAATGATGCTAGGATAATTCTTAAAGATAATCTTTTGGTTAAGTTCAGCACTTAAAATACTGAACAGTAGAGCAGGGATTGTACTAGCATATCATAAAAAGCATTTCTCAATTTTTGTTTTTCATAGCTACAAAAGATACATATCATTTTCAACACTGAATGATTCACAACTCAGAAAATAAAGCAAACATCAATTTTTCTGCTGTTAGACTCACAAAAGAAAATTACACCTACTTTTTGTGATGAAGTAATATGGTAACTTTGGAAGCAGCTGCCCTGTCTCAGGATCAGCTGAGAGAATGTGGACACTTCATGAAGGTGAAAAGGTACAAGTTACAATATTCATATTTTTCAACCTCAGCTGTTCCTCAGCTCGCAACAAGAACTGGTACAATCATTGTTATGATTTGGTACCAACAGTTAATGAAGAAGGATAGCAAGTTGAACTAGAATAAAGTAGGTGTATGGTGCAAGCCTGAGGTGGAACCAGCTATAAATGGGCTTTGATAATCCAGACAGTAACGCTGTCTACAAAGAACTGGTCTATCTAAAACTAGGCAATTTCCTCATCTCCAAACCAGAATGTGAAATCAGATATATATATTTACAAGAAGCTTACAAAAACCATAAACTACCATTACTGCCTTGATTCTCACAATCCTGTTATGAGCTTCTAGATTTATTTTTTAAAGCTCTTAGGAAAGGTATATTTACCCACCCCTAGAAAGAATATGCATTAATATATTTAATTTAAAAGAAGCATATGCTATTGCTGGTGTTGATTCATCTATGCAATGGTTTCTTCAAGTGTTGCTTTAAGTGAATGAATCTGTGCAGTCAAAGACTGCTCATTTAACAAATAAAGGTCAGAATTTCTAGGCAGGGGTAAACCCTCCAGAAATGTTCAAACAAGTCAATTGAATTTTCACCTGTTTATAAAAAAAAGGAAGTAAAGGAGGAGACAACAGCAAACTATGGGGGCAGAAATTTCATGTTTGAGATTGAAGGATTCAGAAAATTATCTGGAAGTCACACAGATTCAAATTCTTAATAATTGCATTATTCTTGCCCATTTGAGCCTATATGAGGCTCAAATAAATAGACTTTTGTATAAAGGAATATGAGGCTAAACATAAACCCTTGAATTCATCCCACCTAATTTTAGGCCTTTAAAAGCATTCAGGATTCACCAATGGAGAGGGCAATTGATGCCATAATGCAATCTTCTGGAGGCATCTCTTTTTCTGTCCCTCCAGGGACTTACTGAGGAAACCTAGGCAGCTAATTTTTCAGCAGCTAAAGTTAGGGTAGGATGAATCTGGACACAGTGTGGAATACAAACAAATACGATCTAGTGGTATAATATTACCATTATAAAACAGCCTGTAATAGCATTAAAGTCTGAGGCTCCAACCCAGATATGCTTTGTGGTTAGTGACCCATATGATCCATGTCTTTGCAACTCCCCAGTCTTGCCAGGAATGTTTTTAAGATAAACCAATGAAGCTTGATTTTATGACCTTGTTTCCCTTGTTTGGTCCTTAGACAAGAAGGTTTCTTTGAACACCAGAGATTCCCAAGAGTTGTGCTATAGTGGACTTCAGAAGCACTTTCTGCAGGGATGCTCTCTGAATATACAAATGCAACATCAGAGTTGTATTTTAGTACAACAGAACTAGCATCACCAAACCTCTCAGCACTTTAATAGCTGTGGAAAATAGCTGTATATTTCATAAAGAATGCTTAGAAAAGGGAAGCCTTCAGTGGAAGGTCTGTTTTCTGACACAGTCAAAGGGCTTCAAATAAAGATGGTACAATTCCTTCCAGGGATTGCAGCTGGCATAGTGTCAATAAGTCATTTAGAATATGATTGTTGTCAAGCAGCTTGTTGGATCTCTCATCAACACAGACTGCTGCCCTTCTGAAATTATTTAAGAGGCTGTTTTTAAAAGTTACAAACATGGTCTGGAGAAGTTTACAGTTGGAATGATTACTCATCCTAACGCAAGACACATGTTGGCATATTTATGAGGTTGTGGAAATTTTGTATTGCCATGCTTTTGAACTCTTTTGGTATGGCATGGATTGGCTCTTGGTTGTAGCTGTCAATAATGAAGCACTTTCTGAGGACAGGTAACAACTGTTCTGAATACACAAAGTTTGTGAGACTCCCTCAATATTATCAATATTATTGCTTAAGGTCAGAGGCAGCATCAAGATTTCTATATATTTTTATACATTAATATTTACATTGACAAATTTAATTCCTGCTGATTTGGAATATTACTGAGGTTTTCTTTACTTTTAAAGATTGGATTCGTACATTAGTTTCACTTATGATGGTGAAAGTCATTCTTTGTCTAGAATACACCTACCTCATTGTTTAAATGTGACCTGCAAATACTTCTCTTTAATTAGGATTATGCCCTGTTGTTCTCCATAAAGGGCTCAAGTAATCTGTAAGAACATTTTTTTGACCTTAGCAATACAAGGAATTTATCTACAGTTTGTCTTGGAGATGTGAGGAATATTTATTGTAAGTACCCAAAGTTTTATGTGAAAGGGTGAAGGTGCAAAGTCACTAACAAAGACTGTCTTTATTCAAAAGGTTAACCTAGTCATTTCAACTATCAACAAAAACAAATAAAACACAGAACTTCAAATGATCCAAGTAAGAATCTCTTTCAACTTTCGTGGGTTGTGTTGTCAGCTTTTTCACTCTTTTTCAGTCATCATAAAGTCTTTCAGTCTAGATGGGATTTGAATTTCTGATGTTAGAAACAAGCAAAGAACTTGTATATATTTTCAGGTCTTTGTTGTATATCATGAAATAGCAATATAAATGAATTCATAGTTGGAGTTCTTTTCTTTCTGAGTAAACAGATAAATAATGAAATTCTCCTTAAGACTGCCTCACATAAAGTCTGTGGTACAGAGACAAGGGCACAATATGGAGAAATTGCTTCCTTACCTCCTGCATACCCCAGAGTTGAGTTTCTGTTCCAGCACCAACGTAGAAGTGCAAAAAAGAGATGACAGAGGAAAAGCTAGTATATCTATGCTTACTTAGTGCAAGGAAGCCTGTAGGTTGGAAAATTTCTCTGAGACAGTCTGCTGAAGTTCTGTAGCTTGCCTTGGGCAGGGGATAGTAGGAAGAAAGACTTTCCTTGTTGTGTAGTTCCCTGCACAGCCTGATTACTCAGGCTTTACATAGGCAGCTGCAGCTTGAAAGCATACACTGCACACATTGCACTGAGTCATGAAATGTGCTAAACTGCAGCTGCCTATCGTCTGCTAAAATCTAACCCTAAGCTCTCAAAAAGGATATGAACTGGGTTGAATGTTCTTATGTTACATTTGATTTAATATTCCTGTAAATAGCTTATATATTTGCTGTTTGAAATAAATTATGAAACCACTAAGTGTGCTTAACAAGGCTTTAACTATATGTGAACAGCAAGTTTTGAGGACAGAACAAGTACTATTGTAGTATATAATACAATCAAGCCACCTCTTGCTTCAAAACAAGAATTTACAGTATTTACAGCAATGGTGACAAGGTTTCTTACACAAAACCTACAAGAATTTACAAAATATGCATGGATCACTGAGATTATAATGCCAGCAGCAAAGTAAAAAGTAAATCTCTACATAGAATATCTTGTGCAATGTGAACAAAGTTGACAATAGTTTACCAATGCTTTAAGTAATTCAGATAAATATGATAACCCACCAGCTACCAGATCTTCTTTCTCTCCCCACCAGAAATGAGTGTTTGCCAAATGCATGTATGACAATCCATAAAAAGTTGTTTTGTTTTTGTGGGTTTAGACAAACATGCACAAAACAGATGCACTGCAATATTTTTGCAAGGGGATACTTGCCACAAAAAAAGCCTTCAAATTTGGTCTTTAAACATATACAGCATACTGATTTACACTTCTCAAATAGCCACTACAAGGCTAAGAAAGCTTCTTGTCCTTTTGTCCTGAAAAAAAAATGTTACTTGATTCTCAAATAATAGAAAGCTCCAGCTTCCACTTTGCTCATGCCACTGTTCAAGTCTGTATTTCAGGCCTTGTTTAGGAATTTGTATTATTCTTCCTTAACAAACAGTGTAAATTGTAAATCAAATCAAAACTGGGAGTTAATTAGAAAAATGAAAATACATCTGGGAACAGCTTACAACCACTTTTGAATGTCATGTTTCTAGACAACAATTTAACAAACTCTGCTTTTTCTTTTCGCTAAACTTTTCAACATTCTATGTGTTCTTGTTAGAGATGGACTTTGACATCTGCTGAAAGGGTACTTGTACTTTGCTCATCTGTAACAAAAGGTGTGGTCTGTGGATATTGCAGCCCCTTGTCCATAACCTTCTGTCTAGATCAAGAAACCTAACCCTCATGCAGTCTCTTGGCTGGGGTGTACAGACTCTGCAGGCTGCACCTCCACATTAAAAAATAGAGGAACTACTGAATCGTAGCTCTCAGTTTTGTTGCTGTCTGCTGCTAACAAGCTTATATTTGATAACATACTTTTCAAATTCTCCTGGTAAATTATATCTTTAGTAGATTTCTAATTCAATTAAATATGCTTTATGTGGATTTTATTTTCTTCCATTCTGCATGGCAAATATCAGCTTTTGTTTCAAGTCATTTTATGCCATTGTTAGAAATCATCTTGACTAATGCATAAGCCTGTGTGATGCTAACTTTCCTAATATCTAACACTGAGGGCTCTCAGGATCTCGCACAGCCACTCCTTATTTGCTGTTATGCACAATGTCTCTAATGAAATAAACTATCTGTAGTAGGACTCTATTTACAGATGTGAAGAACTTTCCATATGTTTGGCATGGTATAATTAATGGGAAAATCCAAATGAGAGAGAAGAAAACATGAAGATTAAACAACAGAAATAAAGCCTGCAAATATTTGGTTCATCCAGTTGATAATTTGGCTCCTCACTGATTGGAGCAGGATTCCATAGCAATAATTCTTCATATCAAAAGTGATTACCAATGATTTCACTCTATAGGGACAAACATAGACTTGGTCATGGTTATTGTTATAATTCTCTCCTATTCTGAGGAACTGTATATATCTCTGTAACAGACCAAATGTTTAAATTGGATGGTCTGTTTTCGAGTTGTGGTGGGTTGACCCTGGCCAGCAGCTAAGCACCCACACAGCCCCTTGCTGACTCTCCCCCAACCCGCCAGCAGGATGGGGGAGAGAATAGGAAGAACAAAAGGGAGAAAACTCATGGGTTGAGATAAAGACAGTTTAATAAGTGAAGGAAAGAGGAAAAAAACAAGTGATGCAAAGGCAATCACTCACCACCTTCCACAAGCTGATCAATGCCCAGCCAGTCTCTGAGCAACAGCCACCTTGGAAGACAAAAAAAACAACCCTCCCTTCTTCCTCTATCCTCAGTTTTTATTGCTGAGCATGATGTTACATGGCATGGAATATCCCTTTGACCAATTCATATCAGCTGTCCTGGCTGTGTCCCCTCCCAACTTCTTTGCCCACTCCCAGACTACTCACTGGGGGGCAGAGTGGGAAGAAGAAGAGAAGGCCTTGATGCTGTGCAAGCACTGTTCAGCAATAGCCAAAACATGGGTGTGTTATCAACACTGTTTTAGACACAAATGCAAACCAGCACTATATGGGCAGCTATGAAGAAACTTAACTCCATCCCAGCCTACTCAGTACGCTAGTACACCAGGGTACTGAGAAAATGTGCAGCCTTTCAAAAAACACATTATCAGATGATTCCCTATGAAAACTAGTGCTAAACTACCAGAATTTTCTGTTAGTAAAATTAAGCCTCTTGTTTTGTCATTGTAAAATCTTATGGGAGTCCCTAGACCTAATTGCAATACTGTAGAGGTTCTTAAGAGAATAGCGAGGTAGTGTAAGAATACCTTGTTACTGAATGAACAGTTGGGTACACTTTGCAGATATATTATCCAGTACTTAATTACCAGACTCTGTGAACAAGCCTGCTTGACCACTCAATTACTTTTCTGAGAGATACAAACAAAAAAACTTACACAGCTGAGGGGCACACTGAATCATCCATTAGATACAATGAAAACACAGAGTACACAAATCAAACTTGACTTTTTGTGAATTGAGCTCTTATGAAGTCATACATATCAGATGTTAGGAAATCCAATTTTGGGGATGTGTAAGGAGCTTTCAACATAAAGTCCACTTTTATTATTCATAGAAGATATGTAGTAAATCTTGTTTTGATCTGATTTCCCCAAAACCATGTCTTTCAGCAAGTATTTACGATGCTGAATTCAAATGGAAAAAAGGTAATATGTTTTCTTAATTTCTTATGCACATAGAAATTAAATAGTGGCTAGAAAGTGACCATTTCAAATTATAAATGAAAACCGTATTTTTATTAAATGTGAAAACATGTTCAAGAAAACCTTTATACATTTTTATGGCAAGTTTTCCCATTACATGAGAGGCTTCCTTACATATTTCAAGCTTAAATGAAGAAGAATGACCAAATAGAAGTTTGGACTAAAATTGCAAAGCTGTTAGCTATGTTGAGGGAAACTATGACTATACAATTTAAAACAATATGAAAGGACAAGTTCACAAAAATAGTTCATGTAGTAGTGAACAATGCTCTAACAAAATAAGAAACAGAAGAAAGCCAAATCTGTTCCACATATCAATACTTTCAATACATAAACATACTCCTGCATTGGCAAAATCTTAAAAATAAAATAAAATAAAATAAAATAAAATATGTGTTTAGGGAAGACTTAACTTGAGCTTCTAGACTGTCCATGCTCAAACATGGTTTAAGCCTATTAGCAGTCCCACTGTTCTGAAAGTACGTACTTGTATTCTTAAAATATGTTTAAAATTAAGCATGTATAAGCTTTATTTCAAACAAATGTGAATGTGTTTGCAGGATCAGAGTTTTAATGTGCTGAGTAGATCATCCATTTATGTGCTCTAAATTTGTTACCATAATGTAATATTTCCAATGTCACAGCACTGGCAGACAACTTGCATGCACTCAAAGCAATATTTTAGATAAGGACTTTTTGCCTCTGTTTTTCAGGTTGAAACATCATTTTGTTAATTTTTACACACCTTTTGCATTTTGCTCTATACTGTATACATCTGCCAAATAACGTCACACCTCAAACTATATATTTTGTTCAGTTCAGGGTGAAATCCTGCAAAAAATGACCTTATGCTAGTGGTTTCATCAGAGTTTCAGTAGGACAACTGGAATGAACAGCAGCTTATAGGATGGAGTCAATAATGTCAGGAAAGTAGAGGAAGTTGCACACAATAAAAGTTTAAATCTAACTCATATATACTTGAGTGTACTGAATTTTTATAGTTGTTTCATACCATTAAATCGTGAATTAGGTCCTTAGTGTGATCAGTTTGAAGAGAAATAATCTGTCACTGTGGTAAGAGTTTTTTGTTTTTTTTATTCGAAAGACATGCTTCCTTCCTTAGGGCCCAACCCATCCTTAGGGCCCAACCAAACCCATGCCTGTTTGGAATGGGAACTGTGGTTATACCATCACTTACAGTGAATTAAAGAAAAATAAATTTACCTATACAGATCTTTTTTAATCACTAAACTCTATTTTATTATATTCTTCAAATGCAAACGTGTAGGGTCAAATCTTGAAGAATTCAGCCCATATTTCACAACAACAACATCAGAGATATCTAGGAACAGGAGATAATACTTAAAAATAATTAACTGGTCTGAGAAATAGAAATCAGTGCAACATTTATCAGCTGAAAATTCATTTTAACTAGTAAAGGGGAAAAAAATTAATAAAATGTACAATGCTGAATATAGTAACAGCTGGTCCCTCATTAAATTACCCATCTAATTCCAAATCTTCTTCACATGCAGTGTTTCATTTGCTAGCTACAGAACAGGGGAAAATTCAAATTATTTTTAGCCAGTTCAAGAAGCTATTCTTCTTATGCAGAGATTCTAAATTGCTATCCATAAAGAAACAAGCTTCTATTCACTTCTTCCTAATTTGAAGTATTTAAAATAAATAATTAGTCTACACATTTCCCATTGTGTTTTCAAGGGAAAGTGATGGCTGGGTGTCTTCAGAGGACTGGTCATGGGATATGGGGAACAGGCTGATAAGTCTGAAAGATGTTACAGTATTTGAATACATAACACATTGGTGGCCTACTCTCCAATCAGGCTTCCAAATAAAAATTGGCAAATGTGGCCATAAGCAGACTGCATGACAACTTACTGATCTGGGAACTGACCTGTTCTGCCACTTTGAAAAGCCAGTCACTCCTAGTCAAGGTTGGGGCACATTCCACTGGGCAGCATAAGGTGTGTCAAAGACTAGACTCGAGGTTATTGCCATGTTTTTCACATGCACCAAATTTAGTCTACAATAGAGAGGGGAGAACACTGAGTTCAACTGTAGTTTTTCCTCATGCTCAGGTTATTAATAAAATAATGCAACCTATGCATACAAATATCCATGTATTTTTTAAATGCACATCAGGCCACATATTTTACTTGTGATTCATACAGCTTCTTCCTTGCCCTGTTCTTGTCTATACAAAACTTACATATGGAAATAAAATCTCGGTATGAATACTCCTTTTTGTGGATTTATGCAGTAAGTAAAATACTGGATTCATTGTAGCAAATCATGACTTCAGCTGATTTCTACAAGGCCAGAATTTTTGACAGAGTTCTTACAGTAAGAGAGATCCATTATTACACTATTTCTGCTATTCTAAGATTTCATCACTTCTGTTTTAAAAAGCCTTATTTTAACCTTGTATGAAAGACTCATTTAGAGAATCATGATATATTTATTTCTACATTAAAGAGAGAAATCTATTTAAAAACCCAGTGTGGAAAAACTATCCTGTACCACTTAAATTACTATTCCTCACAGAGCTGGACAAATTCTGACATTATCAATAACGTTGTTGCATAAAGACAGAAATAAACAGCAGTTAAATTACATGTTGATCTCTAGTGCATTAGAAATGTAAGCAAAAAAAATCAGTGCTTAGAAATAACCTTTCTTTCCATATTAATACTCCTATATACAATGAAAATCCTACAGGATTTATAAGCAAGAGAACAAATGAACAAACAAAAAGTTCTATGCAAATTAAAAAAACAAAGGGTTTACTCATAATAAGTGGAATATTTAGCACATAAAATTGTTTTCTATGGTTCAGCTGCAGAACCTATGTATAGTTATAATCACCTGATCTTACCAATGTGCATGTAAATAACTTTACTCATGTATGTAAACATAGGTTCATTCCCTACAAAAAGCAAGGTGATTAGGTTTACTTACATCTGATAAAAATTCTAATAATAAGATATGCACTGAATATTCAAGTAGATGTCCTGAAACTAAAATCTTGCAAGCTTACACATATTTTATCCCACCAGTCTATGGGGCTACCTAGGTATGAAAAGTGCTGGGCATACTTAGCAACTTGCTATATCAGGGCATAGAATGCTAGCCTACAAGAAGCAGGGCTCAATCCTGTTCTTTTTGAAGCCATCAGCATATATACCGAGATTAACACTGTAAGATCAATGCAACAATGTTAAATTTAATATAAATGTTTTGGAAAGGAAATGGAAAGGGGAAACAAAGATATGTTGGCAGTAAGAAAAATTGTATAGAAGGGAGTTCAAAAGAATTACAGAAGAAAAATTATGTGACTGAAAGGATGTTATGCTCTTGTAGTTAAATTAGGTTAACATATTTTGATAATACTATTCAGTATGTGTTGGCAGTTCCATTTTAAAGGGCATATTATATTCTGTGTTCTTATTTGCCCAGTTTTAATTTAATGATCAGATTTTTTTCCTTAACAGGTGCCTATAAGCTAAACTATTGCAGATAGCAACAAATTCAAAAATAAAAAAAGTTCCATTTCTGATTAGTACTAGATCCTGATTCAGCTTAATTTTGCCAGCATGAGAAGCTCCAGTGGTGGCATGCACTCTGTTTTGTAAGAGAGCCCTCAGTGATGCCATCAAGGCCAGTTGTTGCATGGTCACTGGACACACTGCTTGCCTGCAGGAGCCCTCACTTGGCTTGGGACAGTACAGGGTGTTCCCCTAGGGATACACATCAGACCCCAGATGTACTCAACAGTGTAAGAGCTCACTTGAGGGCACACTTACCTGATGTGTAAATGGGCTTTGGCACTTTATGCGTACTCCAGACATATCCATCTATCTTAGTCCATTTGCGGTGACATCATATGACTGAAACTGGGCAGAATAGAGTCCTAAAGTCCTTCTTAGAAGGCTACCACCAAGGATAATATAGATGCCAAATGTAGGCTGCAAGCATGCCTGAACTTTGCACTACTTATGGTAGAAGCTGGGGTGCACAGGAGACGTAAGCCACTGAAACCAGTGGTATTAGTGACAACAGTCAAGTTCAGGATTTCAGGTACTGAAATCTCATTTTATCTTTTTATAAATCAAATACATCAAATTTATTTTTTTATAAATCAGTAGGGGCTTCTGGCATCTTTTGAGACAGCAACAAACTGTTTTCCAAAGACAAACAAATGAATTCAGCCTTCATAATCACTGGGAATAAAGTCAACAAAACCATATAATGACTATCTAGTTTATGATTACAACTGATCAAAGTAGTTATTATTAACAAAAAGTAATGCCACCAAAATCTTTGACATTTTTAACGTAATTTTAAGACCCTGTCTCCAAGAGTTTCACCTTTGAATAGTCCTAACGAGAGTAAAAAGTATTACATTTTTTATTTTCATATATATATTATATATAAAAATAAAAATTAGTTAGGAGATTGTAGTTCACCTTACACATCCAGTTATGTGCATCTACCTTCACAATGAGCCCATTACATACACCTCTTCATCACAATTTCATGAAAAAAAAAAATCTCCTTACAAGATTGCATAGACATATCATATCTCAGAACTGTTTCCCCTAAGTGGCTCTTCTGTATGCAAAATCCAAGGTAAGATCTTTGCTCTCACTACACAATTGCGAGCTTTCATTTTCTTGGGGGAGCTGGAAGTCATTAGGAACTACATTTACTATAATCTTGGTTTTAGAACTTTGCTTGAGGAGACAGGGGACTGCTTCTAGAAGCTTTTCCTTTAAGGACATATCCCTTTTCTCCATTCTCTTCCAAGCTTTAATGTTCAATACGCCAACCTCTTTATGAAATGGCTCAGACCTTTGTTCCTCTTATGTTTATAGCAAAAGATAGGACCCTCACAAGGCTAGTAGTCATAAAAAGTTCACCCAATCATTTTGGTTCACAAAAATGACTGCTTACTGGAAAGTTGCAGGGGTGGGGTGTTTCAGCCTGATAAACCTAGTAAAAAATACATATCGAAGTACCAGAGTGATCTGATTTTCTGAATGGGCTTGGGAGATACTGTTTATAATCAGGCTTATGGATTGTTATGATTCAGTTGAGAATCATTAAAAAGGGGAAACATAATGGTAAATTGTTAGAAAATATTTCAGTAATAAGGACTCTACTGTATTTCCACTACCAACCCTAGGGAAGATCATGCTAAATAGAAAACTCATTTCCAAGGGCAGAAGCCCTGATACTTTATTGCTAGATTCTATAGCAATTGGAGCTCACTTACAATAAACTTATAGTACTCTATATAAACTGAGAAGCTTGTATCAAATTCAGGCTTCCATTTAAAATAGATATTGTCGATATTAGGCTTCAATTAAAGAAGAAAAGTAACCTTCAGTGCTTATTTTTTTAAAGACAAAGTATAAAAAAAAATCACCAAACTAGGTGAAAATTATTACATTTCTCCAAAAATTATGCTTTCTTCTATTTCTTGAGACAATACAGTTTGTGATTCACAGGGTAACTGGTATCAAACACAAATTAATGAGAGCTCTTATAAGCAATTTTATTCCTATCAATAATGGCAGACATTTACAAAATCAGAAGAATTTTTGAGATCACCTTAAAAAATAACTTATAAAGCAGTGATATATGCAACATAAAACAGTTCAGGAGGGAAGAAGGAAAGCAAACTTTAGTAATTAAAATGTAAACATGAAAAACCCCAGATGTAATAAAAGTCCCTACTCCTCATTTCTACTTAAGATGTCATGTGACAATATTTTACAATGTCTTGCAGGTTTATATATGTATGTGTGTGTTTCTATATCACACACACATATATACATTAACCTATATATTTACATAGACAGATAATTGTTTGCAGTTCCATCTTGGGCAATTCTGTTACGCCACTCTACTGTTGTCTCAATGTGTTTGGGACCCAATTTCTTGGAAAAACTAGGGAGATGGTAGGAAAAAAATGGTGGTTCTGATTGCGTCTGAGATCCTTTTGTTAAACTGTACACTGGGACAAATAATTTTCTTCTGTAGTAGCTCTCTGAAGAGAGCCAACTCACTGTGGTCTTCATGAGTAGACTTGGTAACAGATCACACACTCATTGTCATGCTAGGGGAGTACTGAAAAAAAGAGGAATCCACATTTTAACAACAGTTCTTTCCCAGGTGACTAAAACCACTTTTGGACAAGAGCAATGAGTTTAAATGTCAACATGCTATTTGAATTTTCTCCTAAAATTGTACTATAGCACATGCTAAGGCTGAAGTTCATTTTGTGGTATCATAACTTCTGTTATACTTCTATCATTATGTAAAAATATAGCTATTGCTGATGAAATCAATTCACTTAGTTTCAGTGTCGGGCACTGCTACTTGGATAGTGTGATGAATCAATATTTCACTGATGCTTTTCATGCCTTTTACTGGTCAATTTTGGCTACTGGAGGGATTTAGCTGGTCAAGATAGCTAGTCTCAAACAGACCAGCTACATTTATGGTCACTTGAACCACATAACTATTTTGAAGGGCTTTTTACTACTTGATGGGAAAAAGGTGAAGATATGTCTGACTGGAATTAAACTAGGTTTTTGGCTTATTTTTAAATTCTGTATTATAGATTTTATGAGGCAAACTGAATCAAGTATCAGTGGTTATTCTTTATGTGAACTGAAAATTCAATCACCATATTACATTATTATTTTAACACAAATTGAACTACAGCCCTTATACAAGCTATAATTGACCTCGTTAGCAATACTTCATTACAAATAATCAATGGGACACCACAATGCCTAATAAAAATGCACATTTATATGCTTATTTTAATTTGTATTTCAATTGAAACTTATAGACTGCAGAAATACTTAATTGGCATAAAATCTTCTAAGTAGATGAAAATGTTCAAATGCAATAAATAATAGTGTTATGAAAACTGATACAAGAAACAGAAAGATATTAATTTGCCTTGGCAAAAACAGATATGCAATAAAAAAACCTACCAAAGCTAGATTTTTGAGGTGGCCATTTCTAAGTGTCAAAACATATTCGGAAAAAGCATTTTGGATGGGTCTTCTCTGTCATATAAACTGCATAGAATGGACCACTTGGGTAAAATCCATTTTGTCCCATATAATGTCTCTGATGGTTTGTCTGCTTTAGGGCTTACTCCCGTCATGTGCTGAGCCCTCTCATAGTGGGCCCAGCAAAGCTTATCTTACTAGTTGGGTCCCAGATTCATTCAGGTAGGAAAACTAGGAGTATGCTTACTACCAGTAAGTAGTAAGCGTCTGAGAAAACTAATTTTCTTTTGAGTACAACTGATGTCCTTCTTTCAATGAGTTTGGTTTGGTGAACTGGTCTGCCCGCTGAATCAGACTGTTTGTCCTCAGCACAAGTAAAGCATGCTGAGTTGAGAACTAACATGGACTACCATGACCAAGGATCACATTTAATGGAGATTTTTGTGGCTACTGCTTTTTCTGCAGATTTTGAAACATCAGTCTTTTTGCTTTGTACACATCAATTTTCTCCAATACTCCAAACAATCTGAAACGTGCCCTCTTTATGAGGACACAAATAGCTAACATGCAGAAAATACTCCCTCTTCTTCTCACCAGTTTAAGAAGCAACTGCCCCCCCAATCTGATTTTCATAAAATTTGCCATGAACTTTGACTGTTGTGTCATCTAAGAGAAACTGTTTAGTCTTCATAATTTCTGAGCTAAATATCACCACTGGCATAGTTAATGGAGTTGCACTCACTTCTGAACAGCAGTGATTTCCAGTAAGAATAGAAGTGTTGAAGTCACTCAGCACTTCTGAAAAATCAGGCCACTTCTATATAGGAACCTAAACATGGATTTAGAAACCCAACTTCAGGCACACGAGTATTAAAATACTAGTCTTGCTTTGTAATGTTTTTTATACCATGTTTTGCTGCCTCAAACATTCTCCATTTTAAAAAAATATAATTTTTCCCAGAATGAACACTAGAGGTCATATTTGCTTTCTTTGCTCTAAAAGCATGCTACATCTTTTCAACGTAAGATCTCTTGGTGCTCTAATTATATACTTCACTGTGAATCTTGTTCTAAAAGACATCACTGCCCTGCAAAATACATGGTTCAGGAGTCAAAGTTTGAAAAATCAAAAATTGAAACACTCAGATGTAAAGATCTGCCAACTATGTGTATCTAGGCTGTTCAGATATTGCCTGACAAATGCCCATTGTGCATTACTGAATATGTATGGCATAATTATTACTGCTTGACAGATTTAACTTTCACTGACAATTGACCTCTTAATCTAGAAAAAGAGCTTCTGCAGTAAATCTACACTTCCCACATTTTTAAGTTTCAGCTCAACTTCTAACAGTATTTGGCACAATTTTTTAGTGAATCAATACTATAATTTTAGAAGCTAGTAAAAAACCACATAAGGCACAGCATTGCATTACAGGTACACTACAAAACTGTTTGTTCTGGCTGTTATTTTTCTTATTTAAAATAAAAGTTCAGGGATAAAGTTTTGCCGAGTAAAAAACTACTTTACTTACGCTCTCACTCTGAAAAGGGTTTAGGAAGTTTCCACCCATCTCACCATCATCCCTGGGAGTGCCAGGCTGATTACTCATGCTCATATTACTGGGAGAGTTCTGTTAAACAAGATTTTAAAATACAGATGAAACATTAAAGATTTCAGTTCCTTTCCCAGCTTCACCTAGCATGTCAAAAGAGTATCTATACAATGCACTGGAATTTCTGAACTTGAAAGATAAGTCTTTGTAGAGTTCTGTATGTTTCAATTACTAATTTTAACCTGCAAAGAAGTATTTTCTCCTCTGAAGTAACAACTATTTACCTGTAATTCTTGTTTTCAGGCTATAGCCAGCATGTTCTCCTACTAAAGTTGGGAAAAAGTATAAATGGTAGGAATAAATATTATCTCTGAAACTACATTAAATCAGTAGGATCTAATCAGTGGTATATGAGCATGTGCCTTGAAATATGTGAGTTCAGAATACGTACTTAAAGGTAGACATGTTGACAGACCTGGTCTACACAGACCTTCGCAAATCAAGGCCTGTATTTGAAGTATTTGTTCATAGTGTGTAATTTGTTGAAATAACTTCTAGTTCAAATTTTGAGTTGCTAAACACTTCACCAAGAGCAGTTATATACAGAGTTTATAGATAAATGAGTTAACAAGAGTATTAGATATAAGACTCATGAATAACAGTCAGCCACAGGATTTGCCTTATAAACATTTTCAGGAGGAGCTGTACTTTTGCTATTTGCTTGCACAGAGCATAATGCAGTAGGGTCTTCATCTACTTTTTGAGTGTCTAGGTGCAAGTGAAATGCTAATAAATAATAACAATAGAAAGACTCCCGAAGGTAAATTCTTTTTTTATGGAAGTGCTCCTGTACAACCACCTCTATAATGTTCAGAAAATGCTTTCAAGATTCAGTCACAAAAAGAATAAAAGTACATAATTGTCACAGAAATTATTCAGCATCAATAATCAATACATGATTATTGTAAATACTACAAGTAGTTAGGTGTGTTTACAAAGTTGATTTGTGGTACCCTACCATGCCTGGGGCATGGATTATTCTCTTTCCATCACAGTTAGACTGCTATTAATATGGGCTTTGTGATGGAAAAGGAACAGTCAGGGAAAAGGGGGAGTGAAATTATGAACTTCATCATAAAACATTTACTATGTCTATCACAGTTCTTCCCTTGAATTTTTTTAATCCAGAAAAAATTAAACACAAGATTTACAAATACAGCATATACATATGTACATATCTGTACATATACAAATGCATCAGGCTTAAAGTTAAAGCAGGCTTAACACAAACCTAGTATAGCCAATGGGTAGGCTAACAAAATGCGACTCAAGGTAGAGTATTTGATCAAAGTGACCAAATGATAACATCTGTAAGAATCATAAATGAATTTGTCCTCTTTTTCTTCTGTTAATTCTCAATTACAATCCTAACACAGCATTTCTGTTAGGTTACAGATTTATGAAGCTTCTTAAAAAAAAGCAAAATATATCATATTTGAAAATACGTGTCTGCAGTCTTCATTTAGTATAACTAAGGCTGCAATGGGGCAAACTTCAAGTGAAAAATAGGAAAAGATAAAGTCTCCTTACTGAAAGGCTGTTGATAAGTTTTAAACATATTGCCCTAAAGGAAAATTACCATTTCCACCTGAATGGGCAAATATGTTTGTGGGTTGTGCTGGTTTTGGCTGGGATAGTTAATTTTCTTCACAGTAGCTAGCATGGGGCTATGTTTTGGATTTGTGCTGGAAACAGTGTTGATAACACAGGGATGGTTTAGTTCCTGCTGAGCAGTGCTGACACCGAGTCAAGGCCTTTGCTGCTCCTCACCCCACCCCACCAGCGAGTAGGCTGGGGGTGCACAAGAAGTTGGGAGGGGACACAGCTGGGACAGCTGACCCCAACTGACCAAAGGGCTATTCCATACCATATGGCGTCATGCTCAGTATATAAAGCTGGGGAAGAAGAAGGAAGGGGGGGACATTTGGAGTGATGGCGTTTGTCTTCCCAAGTAACCATTACGCGTGATGGAGCCCTGCTTTCCTGGAGATGGCTGAACACCTGCCTGCCCATGGGAAGGAGTGAAGGAATTCCTTGCTTTGCTTTGCTTGCGTGCACAACTTTTGCTTTCCCTATGAAACTGTCTTTATCTCAACCCACGAGTTTTCTCACTTTTACCCTTCTGATTCTCTCCCCCAGCCCGCTGTGGGGGAAGTGAGCAAGTGGCTGTGTGGGGCTTGGTTGCCGGCTGGGGCTAAACCATGACAAGGTTCAGGCTGATGTATTTATTTTCAGTTATAGATGAAATGTAAAATTAATTACATAACCGCCATGAAGACATAACTGTTTTTAATTGGCATCTGAAATGCAGCTTATAGAGTAGGGTCAAGACTCCTCCCTTAGCCCTGTTGTTTTCTTCACAATGTAGTTCACTGGTTTTCAAACTGTGATCCTCAGATCTCCAGGAATCACTGGACAGGAGGTGAAGGGTCCATCAAAGGCAACTAAAAATTAACTAGCTAATTAACATCAGACAATGAAGTTTGCTATTCAGTAAAGTTATTATACCAAATATTTAGGAATCTACAGCTTGAGAAAGGTTGAAAACTATTGCTTTAGTTCAACCACAGCTATTGCACCTGAAGCAGGAATTAATTCAGGGAAGTCCTGTTGCATGTGTTATGTAGGAGGTCAATCACATCAGTCCCTTCTGCCCTTAAAATCTATGAATATATAGTTTAAAATTAAGTTTAAAATTAGCTTAAAATTTAAAATTAATTAAAACCCACTAAGGCCTTGTCACATTTATTTTATATGATGCTTCCAGACTTTTGTTCATTCCTTGGGGATTTACTCCTATTTTATCTTTCTCTGTGTAGTACTAAGCTTTGAAATTCTGCAATTGCTACAGTGCGCCAGGCCCAAAGATTCAAATTCCTGACATAAATGCTTTTATAGCAACTCTCTGGGCTGCTTTTATTGCCAGTATGGGGTCTAGCATTGTAGCACTAGCTGAGTTTTTCCAAAATAAATATTTATTTGATGACTGCAGAAATTCCACGGGCACTGCAAGAAACACTGGTTATTAATGTTTATTTAATATGCATAATTTCAGTTCATTTACTTTCCCCCATCTCAATCTACTTTATGTCAATTCATCAATTCATATTTATAGATTTTTAAAAAGTCATGTTTTGTCACTCAGCCAATTAAATTAAAATCTTCTCTGGAAAATGTAGCTATGAATTCTGTCAGCTGTAATGATTCTACCAAGACTGGATTAATTTTCTTCATCTCAGTCATAATAGATAATCTGTTCCTCTAATATGTGTTTTACTCCATTGAAATCCTGTGCCTGGCCTTGAGCATCTAGCAACGTGTACCCCAAACTGTGTTAACTTCAGTGAACAATTTATGTCACATTAATTAATAATCTGGAAATCTACTTGTGAAAAATCCAGTTGAACAACTAGCTGGTGATGTATAAAGGGAGACTGTTCCCTTAACAAGAAGAATCCTGGTAAACTATGTACAAAATTGGAAGGCAGCCACATATTAATTTTGCATGCATCAAACCCCAGAAATCTACTATTCCTTGCATGCAAAACTTTTCCAATCAAGTTCCAAAAGTATTATATACTATTACCTACCTGAAATTGCTAATGCTATATACAAGACTCTGCCCACACACTTTTACTAGTATCAATTAAGGCTGCATATTGGGCAGAGTGCTACTCAGAAAAAGATATTTAAAAGCTATTATTTATAATGGTATAACAATACAACACTTACTTCCCAAGTAAACATCACTTTTCTTTTAGCTATTTGAAAAAGACTTGCATCAAATATGATTTCCATTATGTATTTATTAAGGTTAACAAATTACAAGACTTCCAGGTAAATTTTTGGATCCAGTTTTTCTAATAATCATATTAGTGCATATGCTGATACTTAATACCAGTGGGTTGGATACAGGTTTTAAAAAATAATTTTAGTGGCAAGCTAATGGAAATGTTTTCTACTTTAAAAATGCTGTATTTTGCAAAAAAAAAAATCTGAAGAAAAATTATAGACACTGATTTAAAATGTGCTGTATGCTTATTATCTCATTGGAGGTGTATATTGAATCTACCACTGTACACCTGAGCACAGCACAGCTAAGGCAACATGGTCATTTCAATCCACTGTTGTACTCTTCACAGGGCCTGAACATGATACAGATATTCAAAACTTACAAAAATGTAGCACTGCTATAGATGTTTTTCCCTCATAGCCCCAAAATGGCCTAAGAGGCATACTGCTGTGGTCCTACTCTCCATGAAAGGCCATGGAAGGTTGTTCTGAGGCTATAATCACCTATGTAATTTTAAAAGGACTGTATCACTAATTGAAGAATGCTTTCTGTTTTTTGAACATTTGAAAGTGTATTTTAAATTAATTCATACTACAAACTTCTATTTTAACCCACAGGAATTTAGGCCAAAATTTTCTTCCCTTTTGACATGTGTTTGTATCTCATCATATCTCAGTGCTAGCCTGAGAGAGCATCTACAGTGACATCCTTAGTATGACCAGAACACGTGCAGACAAGCCTTAGCCAGATTCAAAGTGGCAAAGTCTGTACTGAGAGAGATCTAGCCACAGCGCTGTAGCACTTAGTCCTGGGTCAACCAAAAGATGCAGGCAATTAATTCACTCAAACTCTCATTCCTTTTTTTTTTTGAAGGTCGATAAGAATTTTGTTACAGCAATTTCAAATGAATGAGTTATAAAATTTTAACTGAAACAATCCCTTCATCAATTCCATATTTATAGATCAAAAGCACGAAAATACAGGGAGACAATTTTAGTGATATTTTTATTAGTTTTAGTCAGTTACATCTGAAGATGCTGAGTACAAAACAGTATTTTACAAGGACAAATTTCTACCACTTTATCAACACTGAATAAGCTCATTAATTCCTTATTTGAATAAGTCCCTACATTAATAATGATTACAGATGTAGCAGTTTTTTATTTTTATGGAAGAAATGACACATTTAAGCACAATATTATTTTTGTAGCTGCAACACCCCTACAGGTTAAACTCACATTCATTTTGCATATACTATTTTATGGTTGTGTTTAGTATTTAATGTTTGTTTAACAGTTGTATCAAAACAGTGCTTTTTTTGCAACTACTTTTTAATCTAGCTTTTAGGGACTTAGACTAGTGATTAAGATATTAATATTGCCTTACAGAGGTGACAAAAGGAATCATGCAGTGCATAAAAGTAACATCCTAATTACATTTTCCCAAATTTGCATTCAACTAGAATTGATTATTAGAACTATATTCATTTGTCTTAACAGTATGGAAGATTATAACATGATCAATCAGATTATGAACTGGATATATGTTAATCACATTCATTAATACACATTGTTATGCAGTAAGAAATAAGTCTACTTATACTCCCTATTGATTATAGCTTTTAAACTTTCAATTAATGCTAATTCTGTCTGCACAGCCTCCAAAGAGCTGACAAGCAGAAAATGTACATACCTAATAAAAAGTTTAACAGAGACAATGAAAATATGTTTAAAGTGAAATATTATTCTAAAAATTCCAAAAATTTTACTAGATACTCACTTTGGAAATACTGTCCATGTCTCCTGAGCCTTAAATTAAAATAGATAATTATTCAATTAGTTTTGAGCTGAAATTAATCTAAGAGCTTATTTTTCATACTAAAATATATAGTGTAACAGCAGCATGTTAAAACATAACTGTGCTTGAACTCCCTTCCTTCCCACTGTCTCTCTGAGTAAAAGTTTACAGTCAGCAGAGTGAATAATGTTAGTCCTTTCTCTGTGTACACACCTAATGCAAAAAAAAAAAAAAAAAAAAAAAAAGGAGAAAAGAATGAAGGACACATTTCTGATCTGTATCAGTTCCTTGAATGGCATCCTTTAGGATGAGACAGCCTGACACAACTCAGAAAAGGATATGTCCAACCTCCCTGTCCTCTTAGCCAGATACTGCAATTCATTTTGGGTACGTACACCTGAGGAAGATGTTGCTTCAGCTTGAGGGGGAACAAAAAAAGCAAAATCATGGATAACTAGTAAAAGTTACTGTTGCTGACAAAAATGATCACCATTTTTACTGAACTTCAGCTACCCAAAACTCCATAGAAGACTGTTAATTAAATATCTCTAGGGTCAGCTGGGGGGTGTTTCATCAATGTCTTTGCCCCCAGAAGCAGAAGCCTACTACTGAAATTTGCTAAAATTACGTCAACTTTGGATGCATTACAAATACTGATGATGACAATATCTTTCAGAAGAAAGTAGGTGATCCTGAGGACTGGAGTAATAGAAACCAAAAAAAATTAAATATAATGAGTGCAAGACTAACAAAAAGAATTTTTCTCATATTCTGTAGCTCTCACTTGGTTGAAGCCAAGAATAAATGAAATATAATTTAAGGATGGATGTATCAAGAAAAGCATTTCTAGAAGCAACAGACAGTAAACAATTCTGGTCACCTATTTTCAGGAAAGACAAATTCAAACTGGAATAGTGTCAGAGAAAAACAATCAAGAAAATGGAGTTATGGGAGGAGACTGAAATAGCTTGGTATACTTAGCCAGGCAAATTAAGGCTGAGAAGGAATATGATTTCTCACTATAAATACACCAGATACATAAACATTAGGAAGAGGAAGAGTCATTTTGTCATGGACAAATGGAAAAATTTTGGTGGAAATCAGAAAAAGATTTCTTTCTAACCATCAGAGGCATGAACAGGTATCCAGTAGAAGGGTTGTGGTCAAAGAAGCTAGAGAAGTTCAAGATGGAGTTTGACCAATTTATGCCTATGATTATGAGACATAACTGCCTACTACAGCATGGAACTGAATGCAGGAGACCTCTTCCAGTCTTACATTCCTAAAAGAACTCCGGTTTCATTTTAGAAATTAAATTAACCTTAGAAAACAGTTGTTGTTAATTTGACTAAACATGACATAATTTTCATTAGATAAAATAACTAACCAACTAGGTACATATAAAATCCATCTGTAACTGTTTCAATGGTAATTTTTCTTTTAGCTGAGAAATAATTCTTGGACTAATATAAGTGACAGAAAAAGATGCAATTATCATTTACAGGTTTTCATTTACTTGAACATAATGTGCATCATTATTAATTAAAGCAACAATCCATTTTAGGATTGTAATATGTAAAGAAAAGCTATAAACCCACAAGATGGCCTTATGCAAAGTAATATAGGAATTTCAGAGACCTGCTTGCCAAGAAAAAAAGACAATTCTATTGGGAGTTAGATGCATTTTGTTGAATGTTAATTGCTCAGAATATATCTCCTAAGTGAGGTTTGATGGTTTAGTTTTTTTCTCATCTTGGCATAGCCTTTTCTGATTTCTCCCTTCTTCTTACCTGTTTATACTTCCTGTCTCACAGTCTCCAGCTTCTAGGCTACAACTGTGCTAATTTTCCATCCACCATGGTAGTATGGATAGAAGCAGGGGGAACAGTGACAGCTTGGCTTCTGCTTGCCCATCATGTATTTGGATTGCTTGGATTTTTCCACATAAAGAAAAATGTTATTCAGCAGTGTTGCAGGTGCCCTGTGTCATAGGGCCAGCTCCCAGATGTAAAAGAGAACCTTGCTGGTCGACAGTGGGGACAGAAGAGGAAAGAGATCTGAAGTCTTTGCAGACTGAGGTTCCCCCCTGTTGTTGCCCATATGAATGACACTCCTTGGTGCAGACAGAAGTGAAGAACAGAATACAGAAACTGTATTCAGAGTTACTGACTTGGTGTTATGGTATGAGTACAAATAAATACAAGGTATTTATTTACCTTGTGGGTATGGAAGAGGAAGGCATAAAGCATAAATGCAATTTATTTAGCTGCAGATTGTTGCTTAAATCCCTTTCAAGTGTCTATCATCCATCCAGCAAAGAATAAGAGCAGAGTTTGCTAGGATAGTCAGGGGATAAAGCAGTGCATGTTTTGTAGAATTGTGTAAGGCTTCTCCCTTAGATAAGAGTCTTTCAAAAACCATAGCATCGAAAGACAGGAAGTACTCTATTCTTCCTGCCTCTGCATGCCCTGACAAGAATGCATGTTCTTTCTTGGTGCACTAAAATGGCAACTGTCTGAAACCGCTTATGGGGATGGAATAATAAAACTAAAATTTAACAGACAGAAGGCTAATTATAGAACAAATAAGGATATCAAAATATGGGATAAAACCAGCTTAACACATACATCAATATATGTAATAACTTACTTCCATGTACTTGATAAGAACTCAGACCAGCATGTCATAATGACACCTTCTCAAGTTTTTGAAAGAGGAAGAGAGGTAAAGAAAAATGGGTCTTATGCCATCAGTTCTACATTACTGTGATGGTATACTTATAGAGTGGTTTGAAACAACTGGATTAAAATTATACTCTGTTATATAAATAACATACAGTATTTTTCTTCCAGAGGTGCATTATATAATCCAATTCATATGCTTAAAAAGTATCTTAATATTTCTTATTAATGTATATACAGCTTTTTTAATTTTTAAAAGATTTTAACATATGGTCTCCCACATAACTTGGAGAACTAGTCATAGAAAATGGCACTGGTCATTGTAAATTCACAACGTTCATAACATTTACTATTATTACCTAATGATCCATTCATATGATGTGAATCCATTCCACCCAGTCCACTCATAGGTCCATCTGACCCTGGCCCCATTGGAAACTATAAAAGGATCAGACATTAAAAAATATTACTGCACATTTTTTAAGATAATCTAATAAAAAAAAAAATAATCAGAAAAAAAAAGGTAAAGGAAAAACGCACAGTCCCATCTCTGAATGTGAAAGTCAAGTGAAAGTCTTCCACGTGATGATTGCAAAAAGTGTCATTGTTTTTTTTTACTTTTTTCCAATGCTACCTTCATCATTTTTTGAGAAACTCATTTCTGTAGGCTGGCTAATCTACTTTAATACTTTGTACATGATTTTCAAACCTGCAGGTGCTGACCTAACTCTACTCCCATTGAAGTTACAGAGAATTTTACTATTCACTTCAATTAGTAGGTGATTAATTAACAGTTTTCAAACCCCACCCTATCTATACTGACAGTCAGACTACTCTGCATTACCTTTGCAATATGATCAGTTTCTTACAGATTTAAGATATTAACCTTAAATTCAGTTCTTCAAAAACTTAAAGGCATTATCATTACAGAACATTTTCTAAAATTCACTGCATACCAATTTAGCAATATCTAAATATCTATATTCTTAAAGTTTTATTGTCCTTTTTTCAAAAGGCCCACAATATGGACTGTAATTAGATGAAATATGGTTGTAATCAGATAAATACAACAAAACCGAAGGCATAGATAGAGATCAGAAAAGAAACAAGTTCTATCTAAGAATTCCAATTTTTGTCATTTCTAGAACTGCTGAAGTTTGGGCTAAAATAGTCACCAGTCCGGTAGTTAACGAGGCAAATACCTAAATGCTATAATTAGCTTTCATTCTTGACACCTTATTTAGATAATCAGGGAAGTTTGTTTCTTCTTAAAGGTATTGATTTTATCCTTTTTTACAGAATAGCAGGGAAACATAATACTGGGCCACTTTCAACAGTTTTCTTCTCCCTCTTTAGTCATAGAGACTTTTTTATAATGAAAGTTTAAAGCCAGCAGAAACTAATGCTCGGTGGCAGCTCCTAGGATGGTGTCATATTGTACAGAAATCTATTGCACTGCAGTATGACAAACTAAGTCATCCCCAATATCCACATGCACATGCTTCTCAGATCTTTTCTGTGTAGAAAAATGGGCCCCAATCATTATTTTGCACGTACTGGCATGATCGATTTGCAAAACATTAAAAACACTACAATGGACATGGTGTGATGGAAATGTAGTGGTTTGGATAAAACAAGGCTGTATAATTAAAAAAAAATATAACTAGATTCATATTTACATTAGGTCTGTTGGGTCCAGGTGGTACTGCATTCATTAAAGTGTACATGTTGTCTCCAGAGTTGGTTGAATCTGTAATAAGAGACTATTTTAAGTGCTAATATATACCTTTCAATAAAACTACTCACCTAATACATTTCTTGTCATTTTGTTCATATTATTTCTGTTCCTGAATCGCTGATACACAGTGGCAATATAATGGAAGATTTAATTCCCTTTTTATCTATTTCTACCACACAATAGAGCTATCAAAAGCAATAATTGCAATTGTCCCTATGTGACTATTTCTAGACTCTACTTTTATGCATGACTCTTAAAAGGTTTATAAATCACCAAGTATCTGTAACTATTTAATTCCTTAAACCCTTTTTCCTGGAGTTCCAAATTATTTCACTCATCTTCAATACTCTATAAAACAGGAGTTTATCTCTTATCAACACTTCCTGTAATTTGTTTTCCATCTATAATAACCAATAAATAGCTTCTTTTATATAGCCTTCAGGTTAGTGTAGTGAATGAAAATCTTTTATTCTCATCTGTGTCAGTCTATTAGATTTTGAATATATTTAACTATTCAGTGGAATATTGTGCAAAGATCCCCTCTCTAAGGACAGCTTTAGCTAATGTATCTTCATGGTACAGTGTGGTGCAATGCTTCAAAACCAACCTGAATCCAAAAACAACAAAACCATGTTGGCACAGTGCAATGCCTAAGCTATAAGTTCTGCCAAGAGCTTCACTGGGCCTTGCCAGAAGTTGACACAGCTATACTGCTTCTCACTCTGGGATTACTTCGCATAGAACCAGAGGACAGATATGCCCTTTCCCTCCAATCAATGTACATGAACTTTCAGACTGGAGCACCTCCAGAGTCGAAATGTAAGATTTAAATAATGACATACAGAATACAACCCACATAACTCTTCTGGTTGAACTTAGGAAATCAATGCCTGAAAACTACTAGTAGATACAATTTATTCATTCCCAGCTCCAACTTATCCCTACTGCTAACACACACAAAGTCTTAATATCCCTCATCAATATTTGTTAGAAGGAGAAGGCAAAAAATGCAGCAGATAGATAGGTAGACAAAGTAGGAAAAAAACCTTTCACAAGGGAACTTGACAAGAGATAGGCCATGTAACAAAAGTTTACTGAGAGGAGAATTGCCTCAGAAAAGTCTAAATATATCCCTAAGGGGGCAGCATATCTTTAAAAATAGGCAACTCTGGAAAAACACTACCCTCTATAGTATCTACAAAAAGAGTAAAAGAATAGCTAAGTAGTTCTATACCTAGTTCCTCCAAAATGCTATTCCATCTCTTTGAACTGTGAGTTTTGAGCTTAACAGCAGACACAAAAAAACACTGCTGAGCTGTAAATCTTTTTCCAAAACAAGGGACTTGTGAGTCAGAAGTAGTGAAAGCAAGAAAGCCTAGACCAGACTGATGTGTGTTGGAACTGGGAATGCAGCCTGACCTCATGCAAGAATATATTTGTACATACTCGGGGCAGTTAAAATCAGGGTCTTTGACTATTCCTTTATCTTTCTGATACAGTTTTCCAAGCATTAATTAATGTAACCTTGGTGAGTAAATAATTTCATTATATACAAAGAACTACGCATCACTAGGACATTCAAATATATTGTTTAAAAAAGAGGGAAACTAAAAGCTTTTAGCCTAAAGTTAGCAAAAGTAAAATTAGCATATAAAAAGTTATTTTTAATGTTCAAGGAGGTAGACAATAAGTTCTTTAACCACCAGATCCTTTTGAAACATACAACCCTGGCTCACCCTAAGTTCTACTGCCTCTTGTGAAAACACATACACATTGATTGGGCCATAGGCACATTCAGAGCTGGAAGGGTTTTTTCAGAGGTGAGTGAGTACCTTTGCAAAATTCTCAGGTGGCCAATGTCTAAGTGTTTTTCTAGTTTGGAAAGCAGAGGCCTTAAAACACCTTAGAGTCTCTTTAACTGAAAATAGAAACAATTCCTCAATAGATGCTTTATTTTAAGCGCACACAGCCAGCTTAACGCATGCCGTAACTACAGTGTTGACTACTTTTAAAAGTGCAGGCTGTCTGTGTGTTTGTTTTTACATTAAAAGAGATTCTACCTTTTAACTGCCAGCTCACATTAATTATCTTTTTCACTAATGATATGAACAAGGAAGCCCTACTTTTTATTTCAGGTCACATTTTAAAGCCTTGGAATTGTATTTAATTAAGATTTTACATTGGTGCAGCAAGTTTTCATGGGAAGCTAGAAAACTTCCCTACCCTCTTGTGCTGTAGAGGAGAGCAAGAATATGTAGGACATGAGGACTGAGGATGCTATAGCATCATTGAGGTGAACAGGTCCCTCTTAGCTGGTCAAAGTGGGTTACAAAGACAGATGTTGGCCAAAAGGAGTCTGAATATCTGCTGAATATTGGGTTACACAAAAAGTAATTAGTTTCTTTTTAGCAGATATCTGATGATATCCATGGGAGGAGAGCATCCTCCATATCTTGCAGTTCCTCCTTCATGTCAGATACTTCGCTGAACATCCATGGAGGGAAATACTTACATCTAGTTGACCAACTTTAAGCCTTGAGAAGCTAGCTAGCTGTCCTGAATGCTCCCATCCTCCTCCTAGATTCTTTAAACCTTAATAGGAATGGTGGCCAATCTGTATGGCCAAAATCTCCATGTGGTCAGAATTCCAAGATACAGATCACGTAACTTGGAGAAACAATGGCACAGTGAAGTTCTGGGAACAGATCACAAATAGGACATGACAGTGGTTCCTCTGGGGCCTTACTCCTCCATTGCAGGATAGAGGAGAGCAGTCTGTCCAGCATAACCATGCTGTCAGTCAGATGACATAGCCATGTGATGCAGCCATGCTTCTGAGTCATGCATAGCTAAAGAGCCATATATTGGTAAGGTCTATCACATAGGGTACTATAGAGGAAGTTTCACAGGATTCAAAATTCTCCTGATTTCCGAACTGGAAGAATTGTCCTGAACAACATTAGCAAAACCACATACGCATTCTGTCTTCTTTCTTTTTTTTCTTGCTATTGCTAAAATCATGCAAGAAAAGATGGGCTCAAGAGCCAGAGTAATGAATTGCTTTGAACTGCACAGATACAAGGCTTTGTATTTCTGCAACACAGCAGGGAGAGAAAGAAAGGGAAAGAGCAGAAAAAAAATGATACAGAAAGTACAAAACTAATACCTTCTCATTAGCTGATCCTTCATGAAAAATGTATCAATTGGATCTATCATTTTGTCTGCATTAATAGCACACAAAAATCTGAAAAAAAGAATTTGTGCACTTTCTAAAATCCCTTATAATTTTCTTTCATTTTTTTCTGAGTAGATTTCAATACCTGCTGGACTAGGCATGATAGGTGTTCCTGGTGGCCCTCCACCTCCTGGAGGACCCTAGAGAGGGTAGAAAATAACAGTTAGCATGAAAGAAAAAAAATACCACAGTCAAGAATGAATATGGTACAAAAGAAAAAAAATATCATGAATCTCATGAGTTACTCTGGTAAAAACATGCACATTTTCTGATAAGCTAGCAAAACAGCTCATTAAGACAACATCATTGGTCAGCAGGCTCTGGCATAGAGTTCTGATATATGTAGATCTATGGATCCAAGAAGATCCATTAGTCAAAAACTCTGAACCATGCTGTGAGTCAGACAAGAGGGATACTTAGATCAGGGCTTAAGACAATTATATTTAATTCCCTCAACCTACTTTTGTTACCATCAGTTTTCCAACATAGTCAATGGCAGAGTAACCAATGTTTGCTAAACACAAAATATGGGGATGCTTTGTGGGGACAGAAGAGGTTAATCACCTGAAGAAAGCTTTCTTTTTGAGGCAGAATTGGTATCTCAGCATCATGTCAGTCTTAATTCAGTCTGTATAATATTCCACAATTCTTTTTAATAACACCTGTATATATATATGTGTATATATATGGACAGGCTGGATCGATGGGCTGGGGCCAATTGTATGAGGTTCAACAAGGCTCAGTGCAAGGTCCTGCACTCGGGTCACAACAACCCCATGCAACGCTACAGGCTTGGGGAAGAGTGGCTGGAAAGCTGCCAGGCAGAGAAGGACCTGGGGGTGTTGGTTGACAGCCGGCTGAATATGAGCCAGCAGTGTGCCCCGGTGGCCAAGAAAGCCAATGGCATCCTGGCTTGTATCAGAAATAGCGTGGCCAGCAGGAGTAGGGCAGTGATTGTGCCCCTGTACTCGGCACTCGTGAGGCCGCACCTCGAATACTGTGTTCAGTTTTGGGCCCCTCACTACAAGAGAGACATTGAGGGGCTGGAGCGTGTCCAGAGAAGGGCAACGAAGCTGGGGAAGGGTCTGGAGCACAAGGCTGATGGGGAGCGGCTGAGGGAACTGGGGTTGTTTAGCCTGGAGAAAAGGAGGCTCAGGGGAGACCTTATCGCTCTCTACAACTGCCTGAAAGGAGGGTGTAGAGAGGTGGGGTCGGTCTCTTCTCCCAGGTAACAAGTGATAGGACGAGAGGAAATGGCCTCAAGTTGCGCCAGGGGAGGTTTAGACTGGATGTTAGGAAAAATTTCTTCACTGAAAGGGTTGTCAAGCATTGGAACAGGCTGCCCAGGGAAGTGGTTGAGTCGCCATCCCTGGAGGGATTTAAAAGCCGTGTAGACGTGGCGCTTAGGGACATGGTGTAGTGGTGGACTTGGCAGTGCTAGGTTAATGGTTGGACTCAATGTTCTTAAGGGTCTTTTCCAACCTAAATGATTCTATGATTCTATAATTCCTTCTCTAATTAATGAAAAATGAATAAAATATGTCAGGATGATGCCAGCTGCATAAATTTGGGTATAGTCATATCACTTACCTAGAGTGCTAAATCACAGAATACAAACCAAAAGAAAACCCCAAGGAATATCTATTTACTTAGTTTCAGGTATTTCTGTGTTGCAAATCTGTTTATGAGTAAACATTGTACACAGACTGCTCTGATTGTTAAATGAGATTTTTAAGGTTCTTTAAAAATGTCTCCAATAATTTTATTCTAAAAGTCCTAATTGTTTATTAAGAACTGAATCATAACTTCTTGCTTCCTACATTTGCAGATCCACTAATATTTTGAAGTAACATGAAAAACTGCCTACTTATAGATTGATAAAAATGTTATGATGTCAATAAAAATAAACTGCCCCCCCATTTTCCATAATAAAAATTATGCAGAATGCTAACAACATATGATTATTTTCATTGCTATATGACTTTTATTATTTTTTTATCATTTCTTATATTTTAAAATAGTAGATATACTGTTCCAAACAGAGAGATTTTTTTCAATAGCACTGAATATAAAGGTTTGATTGCTCCTGTCTGCTTAAAAAGACATTGCTGAGATTTGCTAAAATTCACTGAAATATTTTGGAATGAGATGGAGAAGTTCTGGAATTAAAACAACAGACACTTTCTCACTGGCCTGCTAAAAATAACATTTCTTACAAAACATTTAGCAGTAATACACTAGTGAACACTGTTTCCAGACAGTCAAAATCAGTAATGTAGCAGCTTTCTGACTGGTAGCATTCCTCCCCAGGTTCATACAAGTAAAATACTTAACACTTCAGTGGGAAGCATCTCTGCCAATCAGTGATTAACTCTCAGTTAATTGTAGATTAAAGAGAAATCTTTTACCCAGAAGTAGCAGCACGTTCCTGCAGTCAAACAATGTATATATACCTCTATGCCCTTATATATAACACCACCTACCAGTTCATCTTGTGATTTCTTTACAGTCTTAGCTCTAATAAATAGCATTTTAAATGATACTTTACAGAGTCTGAGTGTCTTTCTTAATGGGATCATAACAGACCAGCACCTCCTGGTGCAAAACATTTGGCGTAGTCAGCAGGATCCAGTGAGAAATGCTTTTCAGGAGAAAGAATAGTGAAGAGAGAAACTGGGTGCCTGGCTGGCCCTGCAAGCAGCCGGGGGAGGGGGCATTTGCAAGGTGTTTAGCCCAGGTAGCTTCACCAATGGGTTGGGAAAGTGAGGAGGAATTGTCTGAATGCCCCACCCCAGCTGAAGTATTATCTCGTCTTAGAAAGCAGGGGCTGGGGAAAGGAAAAGGCAAGGAATATTTGTGCTGTCTTTGGTTGTTACTAACATGCCTGATATGGACATGGGGGCATTTAGAGCTGATGCAAAACGAACTGCATGAGCTTCAGGCGCAGCTCCTCATGGCAGTCCCCGGGCAACAAGCGGTGGTGCAGGTGCCCACGGTGCAGGGAGGGGTGCACAGAGCAGCCCAGGAAGGGCAGTGCTGAGGTACGAGCTATTCACCAGAGGGATGAATGGTAGGACGAGGACCCCTGTTTCTGTGGTGAGGACAAATGGATATAGGGGTCAGAGGATGAGTGCGGCAACCGCATTTCATCTGGCCATTAATGAGTCACAAAGCAAAGGGCCTCCGGGGGCATCCCAGCAGGCTGTTTCAGTGTGTGATTTTACACAGCCTGAGTTGCAAGATTTAGCAAAAACATACTGGCAAAAGCCAGGAAAAAGGCTTTTGCACTGGCTATTGCGAGTATGGGACTTTGGAAGCAATAGTATAAATTTAAATCCTAAAGAATTAAAGTGTTTGGGTGTCATCTTGTCACCTTAAACCATATATATATATATGTGTATATATTTTGGAATAAAATAGAAATAGTATAAGAGTTATTAGTAGTTAAGAAGGGATCACAGTTAGAAATAGAAACTAGCATGCGAGACTGTGAGAACTGTAGAATCTTCAAGGTAATAGATAATGCCTAAGCTAGATAAGAGGGTACGGGCACTGCATACTTCACTAACAAGCATATGTTTGTCCTAAAAGAATGTGAAGCTGTAACCCTTCAAAGACCAATAACGGGAACATTCTCTTACCGGGAGAGCCGTAAAGATAAAGGGACACCACAACAGCCATGAAGACAACAGGAACCACAGTAACTCAGGGAAAGGTAAAGGCGGCAGGGGGAGATCGTGACCACCGACCCAATTGGGGGACGAAAGGACTACCCCTCCCCCTGCGAGCATGCGCAGTGAATTAAAGTCATACTGTGGCTTTAAATCGAAGCGGAGAAAATACGGACCAATGGAAGAAGAGGATGATTAGTTAGTCTGATGATTATGTATTAGGTAGGCGTGGTGTGTTAACTTTCATGTATAAATACTGAAAAAGAATTGCAATAGGGGTGCTCGATTTGTGGAAATATTCCAGCTTGCACCCTGCACAGAATAAAGCAATGTCTCCTCTCTAAACATACTTCGTGTGTTTCGGGAGCTATTTTATAAAACAGGCAACAATCTCGCAAAACCCTATGATTACCCAGCGGCTGAGAGGAGTGCAGGGATGTATCCCATTCCCTGTGAGCATGGCTCCAGGAAGCTTTAAATGTAGAGTATCCTTTGCCTACCATTTGGGACAATAAAGCAGAATCCTGGAAAAGTATAGCTGAGGCTGATCAGTATTTATGGGAGTCGGCCACATTGCAAGGCATGTCTTTGCATAACTTGTAAAGTCCTGATATGGAACCTTTTGCACCAAGCATGAAAACCTGAATGTTAGAGGGCGTCCATTTGCCTTGAAAGGACCAATAATTTCCTTGCTAGGGGCTGCTGTGGGAAGACCAGTGGGGGATGTTATCCTATCACTAGAACAGCTTGGTGATTATCAGACTGAAAAAGAGAAGGAGCCTGACGCATTTCAAATGCAACAGCTGAAGGGAAAGGTTACGCAGAAAGAGATGTTTCTGGCACTAATGCAGGCATGAGTGCCTAGGGAGCAGATAGATGGCAAAGTAACTCCTTATTTGTGGAGTTTGCATAAGAAAGGAAAAGAAAAGAGGAAGGTGTGAAGGGAAGTGCGGAGCTCCTGGACATCAGTCCCACCTGCATCACCCTCTCTCGACAGTGAAGATGCATCGTCCCCAGCTGCCTCTAAATACCCTGACCTTTCTCCTTGTAAACAAGAATAGGAAATGTGTGGTCCCTCTCCAGTATGGATAATAAAGGGAGCTAGCTGGGAGGACCACCTCCCACACATTCTGCTTGTAATACATTGGAGCTGGCATAATAAGCAATGGGTTATGGCCCTGCTGGATGCTGGGGCAGAAGTAACTCTAATTCATGGAAATCTGTCCCATTACCCCAAGAATAAACTGATGAATATTAATGTATTCAGGGGGAGGGGAGAAGAGCCAGCTCAACAAGTTTCTCTGACCTTGCAATTAGAAGGATACCCATCATTTTTGGCTCAAGTATGGATTACGAGAGTGCCCGAATATATCATAGGGCACAATCTGTTAGCAGGCAAGACCTTTTATACCACTGGGGTATTCTTTTGGTATCCCATCAGCTCAGATCCAGGCACTTATGGTAGGGAGGATTGTGACTTCCCCCATTGTGCTGACCACCCCACCCCCCCCCATCCTATAGCCTTAAAACAATACTGGTTGCCTGGAGGGCACGCTGATATTTCTCAAACTATTAAACAGTTGTTAGAAGCTGGAGTTATCAGACAGACACATTCACCTTTTAATAGCCCTGTTTGGCCTGCAAAGAAACCAGATGGGTCCTGGCATATGACTCTGGATTACCGGCTTTTGAACAAACCCGCCCCTCCCATGGCTGCAGTCGTGCCAGACATCTTCACCCCGTTGGAGCCACTGGAAGCTGAGGCAAGTGCCTGAGATGCTGTTATTGACTTGGCAAATGCCTTCTTCAGTATTCCTATTGCTGAAGAGTCGCAGGAACACCTTGCCTTTTCCTGGGAAGGCCAGCAGTACACCTTTACAGTGCTGCCTCAGGGATACCTGCATAGCCCCATGATTTGTCATGGGATTGTGGCTCAGCACTTGGAGGAGCACAGCCTGCCCCCAGTGTCAACTGTTCCATTACATTGATGACATCCTGCTGACTGGACCTATGGAGCAGGATGTTGGAGAGGCACTGAGCAGTGTTGTGGACACCGTGAGGGGGCATGGTTGGGAAGTCAATCCACAAAAACCACAAGGGCCAGCAGCTGAAGTAAAATTTTTAGGCTTCATCTGGCAAGGACCCTGCTGGATTATGCCTGAAGCTGCAAAACAAACAGTACTTCATATAGCTGCACCCCAAAGCAAGGTTGATGCGTAGCGCTTTGTAGGATTACTGGGGTACTGGCCAGTTTATCCCACACAGCACAGATTTTAAGACCCCTGCATAATGTAGCAAGAAAGAAGAACCAGTGTTTATGGGGGGAAGATGAAAAAAAGAGCTTTCAAACCAGCTAAGCACGCTGTCTCCTGTGCTGTTGCACTGGGTCCGAAGCAACCTCGCAAACCTTTTGAGCTGGAAGTCCTAGTTTCAGGAGATGATATTGCTAGCACATTGGAGCTTGTGGCAAAAACATGAAGGGAGGTGAATCTCGCTTGGCTTCTGGTCACATCGGCTCCCCCTCTGCACAGAACTACATGCCTTTTGAAAAGCAACTACTGGCTGCATATTGCGCTTTAGTAGAAATTGATTGAGTCACTGGGGGAGAGACTGCTACTCTGAATGTGGGCTTGCCTATATTGCAGTGGGTTTTGTCTAATGATACTAACTACAGAATTGGAAACGCACAACAGTCCAGCACTGTAAAAGGGAAATGGTATCTTCCCATGCAGGCAAAGCCAGGTCCCCACAAAATCAGTGCCTTGCAGGAAAAAATAGCCCAACTAGAACTAACAACTGTATCTCAATCTAGTTTGGAGCCACTACCCCCTGCCTGGGCTCAGGAAGCCCCACCATACAAGCACCTGACTCCTGAGCAGCGACAGTGTGCCTGGTTCATGGATGGATCAGCAAGATATGTTAAGGGGGAGAGGTGGTGGAAGACTGCCACCTTTAATCCTGCCAAGCAAATCTCTTTGACTCGGCAAGGCAAAGGGGGTAGCAGTCAGTATGCGGAACTAATGGCTGTGCTCATGATATTAGAAGAGACCCCCAATCCTGAGCTATGCATATATATCAATGCCTGGGTGTCATATAAGAGATTAACCACATGGGTTAGTAAGCAGCAAGCAGACAATTGGACAATACACAGGAAAACATTGTGGGGTCAGGACTTATGGAAACAGCCCAGAAATGTGTAAATTTGAACCTGTGGGTTCAACATGTTGATGTCCATGTCACCCGGGGTGTCAGGGAGGGATGGGAGCACAATGTCACAGTTGATCGATTAGCTCAAATTAATAGTGCTACTTTACCTCCTGATATCCTATCCCCTGATGCTCTGTTACCTGATGAGGAAGCCCTTGGTAAATGGGCCCACGAAAAATCTGGGCACCTGGGTGTCAATGGTACATACAGATGGACCCAAAGTTGGGGCCTTCCATGTACCTGGGAAGCTATTCAGGAGCTACTGCAGCAGTGTGCAGTCTCTAAGGTATTGAAAGATAAAAAGTTGCCTCAGCAGTCTTATAGGCAGATTCAACAAGGCCCTGTCCCTGGCTATACCTGGCACATAGATTACATCAGGCCCTTACCAAAAGCACAGCAGTTACAGTACATATTGGCAATGGTTGACACATATACTATGTTGCTGTGTCCCCAGCTACACATGCCGACCAGAAAGGGACACTGAAAGGCCTGTGATTACTTAGCCAGTGGATAGGCCCACCCACCTGTATCCAGTCAGACAATGGGTCTCATTTTACAGGCCAAAAGGTTCAACATTGGGCTGCCGAGCACAAAGTACGCTGGATATACCACATACCCCATCATCCCAGGGGAGCTGGCCTCGTCAAGCAGACCAATGCCTTACTGAAGGAACAGTTACATATGCTGTTCCTCTCACTCTGAGTAACTGGCCAACAGTGCTACAACAGATTGTAATGAATTTGAATAATAAAGCATACTTCCAAGGCTATACCTCCTACCAGCTTCTATTAGGTCACCAGCACTATGAGGTACAATCCGAGATGCTGACAGAGTCTCGTGACTCACAGAATCGTATAGGTTGGAAAAGACCTTTAAGATCATCGAGTCCAACCGTAAACCTAACACTGCCAAGCCCACCACTACACCACGTCCCTAAGCACCTCATCCAAACGGCTTTTAAATACCTCCAGGGATGGCGACTCAACCACTTCCCGGGGCAGCCTGTTCCAATGCTGGACAACCCTTTCAGTGAAGTAGAATTTCCTAATATCCAGTCTAAACCTCCCCTGGCACAACTTGAGGCCATTTCCTCTCATCCTATCACTTGTTACCTGGGAGAAGAGACCGACCCCCACCTCTCTACAACCTCCTTTCAGGTAGTTGTAGAGAGCAATAAGGTCTCCCCTCAGCCTCCTTTTCTCCAGGCTGAACAACCCCAGTTCCCTCAGCCGCTCCCCATCAGCCTTGTGCTCCAGACCCTTCCCCAGCTTCATTGCCCTTCTCTGGACACGCTCCAGCCCCTCAATGTCTCTCTTGAAGTGAGGGGCCCAAAACTGAACACAGTATTCGAGGTGCGGCCTCACCAGTGCTGAGTACAGGGGCACGATCACTTCCCTACTCCTGCTGGCCACGCTATTTTTGATACAAGCCAGGATGCCATTGGCTTTCTTGGCCACCTGGGCACACTGCTGGCTCATATTCAGGCGGTTGTCAACCAACACCCCCAGGTCCTTCCGTGCTGGCCAGCTTTCCAGCCACTCTTCCCCAAGCCTGTAGCATTGCATGGGGTTGCTGTGGCCCAAGTGCAGGACCTTGCACTTGGCCTTGTTGAACCCCATACAATTGGCCCCAGCCCATTGATCCAGCCTGTCCAGGTCCCTCTGCAGAGCCTTCCTGCCCTCAAGCAGATCAACACTCCCGCACAACTTGGTGTCATCTGCAAACTTACTGAGGGTGCACTCGATCCCCTCGTCCCCATCATTGATAAAGATATTAAACAGGACTGGCCCCAACACAGAGCCCTGGGGAACACCGCTTGTGACCAGCTGCAACTGGAGTAAACTCCATTCACCACCACTCTTTGGGCCCGGCCATCCAGCCAGTTCTTTACCCAGCGAAGAGTACACCCGTCCAAGCCATGAGCAGCCAGTTTCTCCAGGAGAATGCTGTGGGAAACCGTGTCAAAGGCTTTACTGAAGTCTAGATAGACAACATCCACAGCCTTTCCCTCATCCACTAGGCGGGTCACCTTGTTGTAGAAGGAGATCAGGTTGGTCAAGCAGGACCTGCCTTTCCTGAACCCATGCTGGCTGGGCTTGATCCCTTGGTTATCCTCTACATGCCGTGTGATGGCACTCAGGATGATCTGCTCCATCAGCTTCCCTGGTACCGAGGTCAGGCTGACAGGCCTGTAGTTCCCTGGGTCCTCCTTCCAGCCCTTCTTGTAGATGGGTGTCACATTTGCTAATCTCCAGTCAACTGGGACCTCCCCAGTTAGCCAGGACTGCTGGTAAATGATGGAAAGGGGCTTGGTGAGCACTTCTGCCAGTTCCTTCAGTACTCTCAGGTGGATCCTATCAGGCCCCATAGACTTGTGAGTGTCTAAGTGGTGCAGCAGGTCACTAACCATTTCCCCCTGGATTATGGGGACTCCGTTCTGGTCCCCATCCCTATCTTGCGACTCAGGGGGCTGGGTACCCAGAAAACAATTGGCCCTGCTATTAAAGACTGAGGCAAAGAAGGCATTAAGTACCTCAGCCTTTTCCTCATCCTTAAGTACCTCAGCCATCCTCATCTCACTGAGAGTCAGAGGCTACTGCATGTACGGGACTCCTCAAGGCAAATTCATCCCAGTAGAGATCCTGGCAAAGGGACCAGAGGCCATGTACCTAATCCTAGAGGAGCAGGCAAACACACCTCATTATGTGCCTCAGCATATGCTGTACATAAAATAATGCCTCTGATTTATCTCATGCAGAACTTCTATGTGGAGCCTCACACTGCTGCTTTTGTTTGCTGCATGGTACGTATCAACAAACATGAAGTGTTGGATGCCCTTGCCCACTGGCTGCACTAAAGCTCCTTCCTGTCTACTGCACAAGTAACTGGACTGTTTGGTGAAATTTGCACCACCATTGTCAAACAGGACATGGGAGGAGGGGTGGAGCCCAATGGCAGGACATCTTCAGTAGTCCTAGCCCTAATATTGCTGTTCTACAGTTGTTTTCACAACCAGTATTTATTTTACTTGTCATTATCCTTGTACCATTATTATTCATAGTGACTAGCTTATGTAGAAGAAACTTTCTATTAGCTGAACCACTTACTAATATAATCTGTAACTTATAATATATTTAAGAAAGGTAAACTGCATGTGGATCAAGGGGTGGAATGTAGTGATCCTGACCGGGAGACCACTGTACGTCGAGGAGTTAGTGATCCACATAAAATTTAACCTGGGTAGGCCCAGGCCTGCACTGTGCTGCACATACAGCGTGGCCTTCAGGTCTATGTTGTGCTGCACAAATCCCTTGTGCAGCACATGTCACCTGGGGTTGAATGACAGTTAATACTAAGAAAAAACAATACCAACTAATTAATAATATATTAAGACAATGTGAAATAAAATCAAAACAGAATATGGAGGGAAAAAAGTTTTCAAGTCTCTAGAAGGTAATTATAAGAATAAAAATATCCTTTAAAATGTTAGCCATAGGGACTCATTTATACATCTTTGGGGAGATAAAATCTTCTTCTAATTCTTCAAATGCTTTTTTCCTGAAGTAGTTCAGAAATTCATGCACAATATTGTATCACCAAAGAAACTGGGGGTTTTTGTCCTTTATTATTGAAGACAATATATTTTGTTGGTTATGGAAACATATGCTGAAATAAAACATAGTACTCAGGGAAATTTAGAGCAGACTGATAATGATTCTAGTAATGAATATTAACATATGCACCACAGATGTCAGACAAAACAGCTTACTGCAGATCAGATGTTCAGTTCTCAACCAATACACAAGGGTTCTTCATGTGGACAATGATTTCTTTGCCTAAATAAAATGTAACATCTATTTCAATGAGCAAATACATAACAGTGTACTTACTACATAGTTCCCAGGAGATGCTGAAGAATAAGGTATCTGTAATATAAACAGAAACAAAACAGTAATTTCTTCTGCAGAGAGATGGTATCCATGCCTACATGTATTGACAGTCATATGTTAAAGCATATTTGTATAATTCATTTTAAAGACAAAGTTAAAGATTATGGGAAAATGCTATTGTTAACAAACACATGGCACCTTTTCTAATTAACAACTTATTGTATGTTCAAGACTAAAACTTGCAAGTTATTGCAATATGGTTGTAGACAACTTGTCAGCCAACTAATTTTTACAAATGTATCTAATCTAGGACTGGACTTCTCAACTAATTTCATAGAGTGAAAATGTTTCAACTATGAGTCAAAAAATAACCTAATGCCCATTTTAGCTGAGTGCATGCAAAAATAAACAGAGGAAGAGTTTCAGCTCTTTTTTTTTTCCTAATTGTAATTCAGTAGAAATAAAAAATCAAAACTGAGAACAACAAAAAGAATCAATACCATCTGGCAAGCCAGACCCACCTTATCCAACTGCAAATGCTGATGTCTTGCAAGCATTTGCTCTATGATTCTGCATTCCCTAGTTAACAGGAGTAAACGTGCTTTTGTTATGTAAAATATGTAAGCACACATTAGGATAAATCTTCTCAAACTATGATTTCTGTAGAGCTTGCTAGCCAGATAGTATTGACCTAACTCTTCTTACTTGCACTAAAGGAAGCTAAAATATATTTTAAATATACTCCAGGAAAACTTTTTTGTTAAGGAAGTTCTGTAACTGATGTAGAGCTGTTGTGTGATTATGAACAGAGCTGGATATTTGCAGTCAAAAATGGTCAATGAGTTCTCTGTTAAGACATGGTCCTCACTGTACCTACTCTGCATTAGGGTTAAAAGGAACATAATATAATGGGAAAAAATATAAAGCATGCAGTACTCTATTTGTTGAATAAAGTTGGGTTTGTTTCCTGTGGTTCAGTATATTGATGAAAAACAACTCCCTTAATATAAGATGATGTCTAATATATTTAAATATTTAGAATCATAGAATCGTATAGGTTGGAAAAGACCCTTAAGATCATCGAGTCCAACTGTTAACCTAGCACTGCCAAGTCTACCACTAAACCACGTCCCTAAGCATCACATCTACACGGCTCTTAAATACCTCCAGGGATGGTGACTCAACCACTTCCCGGGGCAGCCTGTTCCAATGCTTGACAACCCTTTCAGTGAAGTAAAATTTCCTAATATCCAGTCTAAACCTCCCCTGGCGCAACTTGAGGCCATTTCCTCTTGTCCTATCACTTGTTACCTGGGAGAAGAGACCAACACCCACCTCTCTACAACCTCCTTTCACGTAGTTGTAGAGAGCGATGAGGTCTCCCCTGAGCCTCCTTTTCTCCAGGCTAAACAACCCCAGTTCCCTCAGCTGCTCCTCATCAGACTTCTGCTCTAGACCCTACATTTACTTACAGAATTGGCACTGGTTGGATTTGGCCAAGGTCTACCACCGCCTGGACCCCTGTAACAGAAGATGAAAGATGAGAAACAGAACGACCCCACAGCTTCTGACCAATTATAAGGAAGCAAATGTTTTCAAGTAATCTGTTCCCAGATTAAGTTAGGATATTGCTTTTAAAATTGTAATAAAGTGTGATTATAAACCATAACTACACCAAGTTATAATGGTATAGCAAAATTATCATTGTTGCACTACCTTCTTCATTTAATCAGTTTATGAGATGATTAAAGATAATGTACTTATTATTAGAAACTTACCATTTACATTTAAGACATTTCAGTTCCTAACTTATTCTATGGCCTTTTCAGGACACTACCTGCTAGAACTGTATCATAATAAGTCTTTCATCAGTAGCCACACTGCCAGAGGCTATAGTGGAGATGATATAGTTTCGCATCAGTGTCAGAACACTTGCAGATTTAGGAAGCGTCAGACATTCCCCTATCGTGTTCTCAATGGAACAATTTGAAAGACACTGCAAATTTGTGCCTCTTATAGTGCTTTCTTCTTGTTCAGGGAGAATTTAACTCTATGTTACATAGAGATAGTGTTTTATTGCGGCACAGAAGTTTTAAAGAGAGTAAAATACAAGTTGCAAAATTCTTTAAGTTCTCATGAGGAGTGTTTTTCTTTGTACTTTGTTCACATTTTAAAAAATATTTGGAGGAAGTATCACACATTCTGCAAAAGTCTATTTACAATATAGACCAAAGCAGAAAGGTACTAAACTGTAAGTACAATTTCAGCCATAGAAATGTACTCTTGGCCACATAATTAAATACCTTCCTGAAAGACTGTAGCAAACATTTATTGAGTATGGGTCTAGAATACTGCAAGTATAGTAAGGTTTCATTAGTAAAAGTAATGGTAGTTCCTTATAAATGCTTTGATTAAAACTATTTTTTAGAAAAACAAGCCATTTGCTGTAATATGTATCTAAGAAGAACAACTATATAGGGATATATTTATATTTTTATATATTAAAAATATGCCATTTTATACATACATTTTAAGCATATATTTAGATACATATCTCAAATTAGTTTGCTACTTGACTTAGGCTACATTATCTCCACAGAAATTACATGAACATGAAATTTACCATACAGCAGGCAAAATGGAAATTTCAGACTTTTCAGACATTATTTTGTTATCACAGAATTGTATAGGTTGGAAAAGACCTTTAAGATCATCGAGTCCAACCGTAAACCTAACACTGCCAAGCCCACCACTACACCATGTCCCTAAGCACCTCATCCAAACGGCTTTTAAATACCTCCAGGGATGGCGACTCAACCACTTCCCTGGGCAGCCTGTTCCAATGCTTGACAACCCTTTGAGTGAAGTAAAATTTCCTAACATCCAGTCTAAACCTCCCCTGGCGCAACTTGAGGCCATTTCCTCTTGTCCTATCACTTGTTACCTGGGAGAAGAGACCGACCCCCACCTCTCTACACCCTCCTTTCAGGGAGTTGTAGAGAGCGATAAGGTCTCCCCTGAGCCTCCTTTTCTCCAGGCTAAACAACCCCAGTTCCCTCAGCCGCTCCCCATCAGCCTTGTGCTCCAGACCCTTCCCCAGCTCCGTTGCCCTTCTCTGGACACGCTTCAGCCCCTCAATGTCTCTCTTGAAGTGAGGGGCCCAAAACTGAACACAGTATTTGAGGTGCGGCCTCACCAGTGCCGAGTACAGGGGCACAATCACTGCCCTACTCCTGCTGGCCACGCTATTTTTGATACAAGCCAGGATGCCATTGGCCTTCTTGGCCACCTGGGCACACTGCTGGCTCATATTCAGGTGGCTGTCAACCAACACCCCCAGGTCCTTCTCTGCTGGGCAGCTTTCCAGCCACTCTTCCCCAAGCCTGTAGCATTGCATGGGGTTGCTGTGGCCCAAGTGCAGGACCTTGCACTTGGCCTTGTTGAACCCCATACAACTGACCTCGGCCCATTGATCCAGCCTGTCCAGGTCCCTCTGCAGAGCCTTCCTCCCCTCAAGCAGGTCAACACTCCCGCACAACTGGTGTCATCTGCATTATGCTTTGCCCAAATGGTACATTTATGATTAAGTGGCAATTTCCTAGCAGGTGGGAGAAGAATACAACAGGCAAAAGAAGTCTTTGATAAAGCTAACTCAGGCTAAACATCAGACAGATACTAAAAGCAAAATGAGGGAAAGGAAAAAGGAAAAAACTCCTTTCCTGACAGAGCAGGTTTTTCTCATAACTCTTGCTGTTATATTAACTTTCTTAATATTATCTGAGCTCAGAGTAGTTCAGCAGTTAGGCTTCTTACTTTAAAAGTCTTGAGGGAACTAAACCATATGGAAGGTAAAAATCTCAATGTTTACAGTCATAACATATGAATAACTACAATTATTCCTGGTAGCATTAGCACTCCTATTTATTTTAAAATAAGATAAAATGACTTTTTGAAGGCCCTGAAAACATAAAGGCAGAGCAGATGACAAAATTTCTGCATTTAAAATGGCACTTTGGCCTCATGGCGAAAAAAAAAAGCTACATTAGCCACCAATGCTTACTAGACATAGGAAAATTATTTAAATACAGTGCAAAAAGTAGGCTTTATAAATGAGTTAAGGAAGTTTTCTATCTATTTTAAAGTTTTGCAGAACTAAAAGCTATTAAATATATATATTGCCTCAGGGATTTAATATTGAAACTCTCTTATTTTTTATTACATTGTTGATAAAACTATAAAGAAGTTGGCTAAAACAATCAACTGAATTAAAGTGAAAATTAAGTGAATCATTTCATTTTATGCTGCTGTGGTGGGTTAGCCTTGGCTAACAGCCAAGCTCCTACCCAGCTGCTCATTCAATCACTCCCCCTCCTCAGCAGGACAGGGGAGAAGATAGGAAGAACAGGAAAGAGAAAGATCATGGGTCGAGATAAAGACAGGGAGATTGCTTACCAATTACTGTAGTGAGCAAAACAGACTTGACTTGGGGAAATTTAACTTAATTTATTTACAATTAAGATATATACTGATTTGGGTAGTGAGAAACAAAAAGACAAACATTAAAACACCACCTTTCCTCCCCCTTTTCCCAGGCTGAACTTCACTCCTTCACTCCAGACTCCTCTACCTGCCCCACCCAAGTGGCATGGGGGGGATGGGGGATTGGGGGTTACGATCAGTACGTAATGGTTTCTCTCCGCCACTCCTTCCTTCTCACATTTCCTCTGCTCTGGTGTGGGTTCTCCACAGGGTGAACTCCTTCAGAAAAATCTGCTCCAGCATGGGTTCTCCACAGGCTGCAGTTTCTTTAGGAATATCCATCTGCTCTGGTGTGGGTCCTCCATGGGTTGCAGTGTGGATATCTGCTCCACCATGGAGCTCTGACCTTGGTGTTCCCTCTGCTGTTTCTCACTCTTTTTGTTCCCTCCTCTGCTCTCTCTGTGGCATTTTTGCCCTTTCTTAAATATGTTTTCACAGGGGTGCCACCAACTTTGCTGATTGGCTCAGCTGTGGCCTGCAGCGGGGCCGTTGTGGAGCTGGCTGGAACCAGCTGTGTCCAGCACGGGGCAGCCCCTGACCACTTCCCACAGAGGCCACCCCTGCAGCCCCCCCCACTACCAAAACCTTGCCATGTACAACCAATACAGCTGCTGACATTATTTTTGGAAGGTTGGAAAGACAGAAATGTGGGAGAGGATCTTTTTGTGTGTACTGGGTCTGGCCAGGCTGGAGTTAACTTTCTTCATAGCAGCCCATATTATGCCGTGCTTTGCATTTGTGGCTAAAACAGTGTTGATAACACACCAATGTTTTGGCTATTGCTGAACACTGCTTACACAGCATCAAGGCTTTCTCTTTTTCTTCCCACTCTGCCCCCCAGCAAGTAGGCTGGGGGCAGGCAAGCAGTTGGGAGGAGACACAGCCAGGACAGCTGACCCAAATTGGTCAAAGGGATGTTCCATGTCATATAATGTCATGCTCAGCAATAAAAACTGGCTGGGCATCAATTTGCTTGTGTATTTGCTTCAAATAGTATGAAAAAGCTCTTGGGTTGAGATATAGACAGGGAGCTTGCTTACCGGTTACTATCATGGGAAAAACAGATTTGACTTGGGAAAATTAATTTAATTTATTGCCAATCAAAATAGATTTGGGTAGTGAGAAACAAAGACAAAAATTAAAACAACACCTCCCCCCTCTTTCCCAGGCCCAAACTTCACTCCTTTCTTCCTGAGTCTTCTATCCTCCCACCCAAGTGGCTCAGGGGGGATGGGGAATGGGGGGGGGGAGCTACGGTCAGTACATGACAGTTTCTCTCTGCCACTCCTTCCTCCTCATACTTTTCCCCAGCTCCAGCGCGGGTTCTCCACAGGACACGATTCCTTCAGGAAATATCTACCTGTTCTGGTATGGGGTCCTCTACGGGCTGCAGGGTGGATATCTGCTCTGGTGCCATGGAGCACATCCTCCCACTTTTTCTTCTCTTACCTTGGTGTTCCCTCTGCTGTTTCTCAGTCTTTCTTCTCCGTCGTCGTCTTCGTCTTCTTCGTCTTCGTCTTCGTCTTCTTCTTCTTCTTCTTCTTCTTCTTCTTCTTCTTCTTCTTCTTCTTCTTCTTCTTCCCTCCCCCCCCAGCTGTGTGGCATTTTTGCCCTTTCTTAAATATGTTTTCTCAGAGGCACCACCAACTCCACTGATGGGCTCAGCTGTGGCCTGAAGTGGGGCTGTTGCAGAGCCAGCTGGAACTGGCCATGTCCAGCACAGGGCAGCCCCTGACCTCTTCCCACAGAGGCCACGCCTGCAGCCTCCCTCCCACAGCTCCCCTCCCACTACTGAAACCTTGCCACATATACCTAATACAACTAAATTTATGATGTATATGCTCCTGGATTGAAATACTGTCTATGACCTCTCAGGCTGGTTGTTGCCATTTTTAACAATAAAGGATACTTTTTCATCCAGAAAAATGTAAAATTATATTTGGCAGATATTTTGCTCTTAACCAGAACAGCTTCCTTTTGAGCTTTCATGGGAGAAAAAGCTGGATTTTAAAATGACAACTGTTTTTGTAGAGTACACATATTTCTATATTTTAACATAGCCAGAAATCCAAAAACATTGAATACAACACAGGAAAATTTTAATGTAAGAAAAAGATATGTCTATGTGAAGACAAATGTAAATGAATATGCACTATACATAAGGCAATAGGGAAGTTATCTTACATAGAAATGCAAGTACTATGTGACTTACACTGATATTTCTTAGCATTATATTATCCCTTACAATTTCTTTGATGTACAAAGTATGAATTCTAACACATGTGGGTCCATTTATTGCTACTGCCCATGGGTTATCCTTAGATGCACTCTGACTGATTTTGAATATTGGAATCGATCAGAGAAGTCTTTACTAAGATTTCACAGTATAAGGACTTCAGTACTATCAGATTTCAGACAAATTTGACAGCAATAACTTTACAGTAAGAAATCAAACTGATGTCCTGGAAATACAGTTAAAAGAAACCCAAACCACAGTGTATGTTACTTCATTTGAAAGAGGAAAAAATATTGTTTGACAGTAAAAAAAAGTTCTAAAAAATTATTCATGTAGAAGGCATGCAATAATGGAACTCCTTACAAAGGTCTTCAGCATATAACAGATCAATATATGCTACAGCATAATATTCCAGCATTAGCACTTTGGACTCTGTTAAGCCTTTAACGTGCATTATATGGCAAGGGACAGTGTGAAGTCTTGTTCAAAAACAAGAAACGGTATTCTGTTCCCACTTTCAGATGAACTGGAGTAAAGATGAGTTTGTAAGAAATGTAAAGGAGTGCAGTATATGCCTGATTGATAGACAGATATAGCTATGGTTACCTACTTCATAATTACTATATATAATGTTGCTCTCAGAAGAAATCATACACTGTCTCAAAGCTCATTAATTCCCTGAGTAAAGGACTGCAGTTCATGGTATCCCCTTCAACAGAACACACAAGTTAAAAGAAAAATGTTCTTCCCACATCACTGAATTAAATGAACATGATCTATGTACATTTACTGACTCAACACAAGATGAAATGTGCTTCTTAAATACTGCAATAATGAAATATTAGTATTTCAACCCATAACCATATTCTTTCTGGCAGAGGAGTTCTTTTTTTCATCCAGGAACCCATTTGCCAGTCTTTTTTATGTAAATACTGATTTATGTGGATAACTATCCTCAAAATATCTTACCTATCCTGAATTTTACTTATAGAACATTTTATTTTAGAAAGTTGTATTTCCTTTTCTTATCATAAAATCTCCTTCTGAGGACAGTCTATGTACTGCTTATATATTCGCACTGAATGTCAAATATCTAAATATTTTTTCTACATCAATTCTATTTAAAAGAAGAAATGCCTACCCTTGGGAAGGTTCCTAGAATTGTCTTGAGTCCAATATATGCTGTCTATAATAGAGTAACAACCAACTTTAGATTTTATTTGCTTCAAGAATTTTATCTGGAAATCAGAATAAATTAAGGATATGTTGGATTAGATATTTTTCTAAAACTCACTACCTCTTTTACTTTTTCAGGTTGGTAACTCTATTTGAAATGAAAATTATCCTCTCTTGCTTATGTTTCCTATAAACATAAAATAAAACTTAAAAATAAGAGTAAAAATTGGTATCTATGATATAATGATAACAAGCATATATAAATCTTGACTGTGTTTTCTGTGTCAATCTGCTGCAAACTCATTCTTGAAAGACAAAGGTGTAAAAGGAGTAAGAAAATAAAATGTTCTCTGCTTTAGATTGTAATATCATTTTAGTGTCTTGATATCCTGGCTGCCATGCTGCCTTCTGTGACCACCCAGGGACTGCAAAATGCTGGTTAAAAAACAGTGTAGTAACTTATGTAGAGGTAGGGCCAAGATATAAGAATCACTTGATAATCTCTGTCCTGTGTTATGTTGAATGTAATTATAACAGCCCCTTAAAATTTCTGAATTTCTTAAAAGAGAAATCTAAATAATGCAAGGAGCACCTTATTTTTTCCCAGGCTTGCTAATCATAGAAACATCTCTTAGTGAGCAAAGGATTTATCATAAGTGCAGAAGATTCCTCATTTTGGGCTATTTGCTATGCTAAAATTCTTAGTTTAAATCTAGTCTACTGTAGATACAGTAATTTTACATCTGAAATTTTTCTACATGCTTAGGAAGGGTGTGTGTCTCTACAGGTGTAAAAGGAATAATGCATTTCAATGACCAAATCCACACCTGGAATAAATTCATATAGCTTAACTGAACTCAGTCAATTTACACTAAATGACAAACCAGCCTGAGAAGTATACAGAAATACTGAAGAACTTATATCTGTAATACTGTTCTATCCAGTTAGAGTGGAAACAAATGTAGTTACAGAAATAAAAACAGCAACAGAGGGAGAATCATCCACACTCTTTTTTTTCAAATATGTGTCCTTTTTATAAATATAGACAATGGTTTTATTTTGCTAAAATAATGTATTTATTTTGCAGAAAAGAAGCATAGTTGTACTATTCTTGGCAAAATAATCAGAAAAAAAAAGGAAAACAATGTCATTAAAAAATGCATACAAGCAAATATCAGTGACTATACTGACAAAATATTCCAAATATTTGAATTTTGACCTGTAAAAGAAACTCAGTATTTGTACAGACTTGGAAGGAAAGCAAAAGAGCCTGTAAGAGATGTGTGCAGAAGAATTGCTGTAGGTTCACTTTTTTAAATTGCAGTTATTATCCATCAAAGCATGTTTACTAACCAAAGCATGTTCTCCCTTGTCTTAGGTTTATCAAATGTTACTTCTACAATGAAATAATGTTTTTTTCTAAATATTATAAGATTTTATTATTATGCTTACATGTTCATTCCAGGCATCCCCGGGCCACCTAAAGCATTCAGCGGGGGTCTCATTGCACCTCCATAGTTCTGCAATGATAACCAAGGGTCAGACTACCACAAAACAAAAAAACAAAACCAAAGAGGAGGGGGAAAGAAAGGACAGCAGGTTAATGATATCCCTACATAACTGCTGACTAGATAGGCCAATGTAATTCATTCCCTCAGAAGTTTCCATTGTTGACTTAAAAAAATAACATTGTTATCCCCAAGGAAAAAGAATTACATGTACTACTTAAACAATATAAACACACTAAGAATACTTAAAATGACAGTTGTTTCAGGAGGAATTATTTACACATATAGAGATCAAGTCAATGGCTAGTGAGGGGCAGGTTTTATAATGTATTCAACTTTTATACCAAGGGAGCTCAATCAAAATAAGAAATCTGGACTGTTCTGAGATTTCTACATTATAAAATGTAAATAAAATTATTTTTTATTAGATTTTGTTAATGAACAGTGTATCAATAAATGCTTGTATGAAATTACACCACATGGTATCACTTTTATAACATATAAAATAACCATTACATTTAGCTTCTAATCAGTTGGTCTATTCTAATAAATCTAAGGTAAGTAATATGAAAATTATTTAATATGATAATGAATGTCATAACAATGCCAATAAACATATTGCCCAAGGCCTATAAAATCAGAGTTTGTGCTTTGACAATATTATGGCAAAAACCTAGCAACTGTACTATTTATATGAAAAACTAAATTATATCTATTTTTATTTAAATGAATGCAGAGCAATCTATCTCACCTCACAAGCATAATTCACTCTGTAATCTCTGTTAATCCTGCTAAATTTTTCTGATACTCCAAAGGAATAGATATTCTCTAAAATGCATATTCTCTAAAATGAACAGCTGTACACTTGGGGGGGGATGATTTACTTAAAAAAAACCCTGAATCATTGTTGCTATTTTCCAATACTAGAACTAATACACTCTACTTATAGTATAAACTACATATATTATACTATAAACTATATGAATCAAGTTTATGGGTGTTCTCTGTATTGGTCAGATTCACAAATACATGTCAAAATGAAGTCATGAAGACCTGGGAGAAATCCAACAATGAGATTCAAAGTATTGGTCTGGTGCTGTATATACGTTGAGTGATACGAGACATATCAGTTACCTAGAACTGATCTAGGACTAGGAGAGGATGTTCTGTTGCTGCAAACAAAAACCCCACACTTATAATTTCCTTCATTATTAGAAACTCCCAAAAGCATCCCATAGATAGCTGGTTTGCAATAATAGGTCCAAAGGCTGCAAACTGATGTCTTCTTCTAGATCCAACTGTGCCATCTGAAGATAGTATTATTCATAGTGGCTAATCATCAAGCACTACTCATTCCTGCCTTTTTTTGTAGTGCTGGCAGGCTGATTGGTGTGCATGCTCAGGCAAAAGTCAGCCAGATTAACTCAAACCACCTGTTTAACCTGAGTTATCCTAGAAAATTTTGCCTGACATAGATTAGAGGATGCTCACAGTAACAACTCCTCTGTCAGAACTGTAGGGCAGTAACTGGTGGGTAGCCAAAGCAGCTAGGCACAGTAACATCTTCAGCTGGCACTACTGGATCTGGAAGAGGACACAGTCTTACTGTAATAAAACAGTAGTTCTGTATCTATTTTATTTCATTTTCACATCTTGATTTGGAGAGCTGAGCCATTCTCCTTATTTGGTCTGTCTGGTATCTCCCCTCTTTACTTTAGTTCAAGAATCATTTGTGTGGACCTGAGTTAAAGATCTTTATGGAATCCTGCAGGGCTAGAAGAATTATACTCAAATGTACTTCTTGGTCATAAAATATTTTTATTAAGGCTACTGATACATAGGTTCCTTCAGCTGCAGCTATGCTCTCTGCAGAAGTTATTGCCTTAATTTGTTCCTTACAACTTTTTAATCAAAGTCACCATCTCCACTGTTTATCTGGTAGTTGAGTTGTTCATAAAAGTGCTCCCTAACTTCTGGTGGTCAAAATGAGCCAGATTAGCCAAGACTTATTTTTTAAATATTTAAGATAACCCAATTGTTTTTTACTAGAATGCATTAGTGAGCATGTGAGAAGCTCACCAGCAGATATGAGGGACTTGGAATAGGTAGCCAGTCACATATTGTAGGTAGCAGCCTGTTCAGCTGGCATAACTGCAGCTTGAAAAAGCCTGAACCAAAGCCTTTGGAGCTTTTCAAAGACTCAAGCATTTACAACTGTATACCACTTTTTGCTTCAAGTTATTTAGTTTGAAACAGTCTAGAATCATAAAATATAAAACTGAGGTAATTTTTCTGGGTTTGGAGGACTGAAGTTACACTATGTATGTCTTTACACTGAAAAAAATTTTTTACAGTCATGGTTTATATTGACATAAGTATATGACACAGTCATATAGGCATCAAAGCATTTCTACTGGTAATAGTTTATATCAGTTGGGAAACAAACATATAAAAGCTATACTTGATATAAGCATTTCTATACCAGCACATTAAGGGTTTCCCATTTACTGCCTGTGCAGCAAGGCAGCAGGCTGATTCTTGCAATTCAAGGTTGCTTTGCTCCTTGAAAACAGAGCTAGAGAGATGCTTATGATTGATAAGGAGGAGAAACGGCAGTGTGAACTTCAAATTTTACATTAAAATCTCTCTGGCACTCAACAAAAATCTAGATCAATAGTGGATGAAGAAAAATATTTAAAGAATATTTTTGGGATTTTTTACTACAAAGAGTTTGACTAACTTAATTGTATTAGATTAATTCTTCCCTCCTAAACAGTGCAACAATTAGGTTAGGAGGATAAGGAAACACCTACTCAGTCCTTGAGCTCCTTTACAAATCCTTTAGTTATAACATACACTGTCTGGGGGACAAACATAACTTTTCTGAAATAAGCAAGTTACTTAAGTAAGTTTTAATTTCAACTGTTAATTAAAATAACTTATTCTTGAATTTGAGACTTTGTACAGCTGCAACTCAGAATTAATTCTATAAAAGAGATAAAATTTATTTTTAAAATGTGATTAGAAGAACAGGTCCTGGCACATTCTATCTTCAACTCACAGAAAGCCAGAGTAATATAGTGTAAGTACAGATCCTGTCAATAAAAAGAGATATATATCCATGGAAGGTACCTGTGGTCCTAAAGGAACCATTCCTCTTGGAGGAGTCATTCTCTGCATTGGCCCACCCATGTTTGGATGCCCTGGAAAGAAAATTATGCAACTTGAACAGCTATGCAATATACAAGCACCTTCTAAAACAACTTTAACAAATAATCCCTTAGTTTAACAAAGAGTTTACAAAGTTGCAGTAAGCTTTGAAACATAAAGAGAAAGACACAAGTTTGAGATCATAGCACTGTTGAACATTCCAAATAATTATTTCGCACTTCACCTTGCTGCCGTGTTGGGTCCATCCCGCTAGGCAATAATGGCTGACTTCCTGGGACACCTCCAAGTGTCTGCAGACATAGAAACAGTATTAAAAGGAAATAATACACTATAATTTGTGTTAAACATATAATACAGGTATTTTGTTTTTAATTCTCAGATGTTTCTTCTGAATCAAGAGCAATCTGGAAGAGTTAACTCTCCTAAATGCCTAAGACCCTGATTATGGTTTTGCACAAACAAAATCTTGGGCTTCCATGGAATTATGTATAAAATCTCCAAAATATACTCTTGCCTAATTTTCTTTCTTTTTTCCCCAATTCTTCCTTTAGTTTACCTTACCTATTTTTTAACCTCAGAACATTACCTATTTCTTGGTTACCTGGTAATTTATCCTAAGCTTAAATTTTTACAGTTTTCCTTTTTAACCATTATTTTAACATCTTCCTTTAAGAGGCCAGAATGTGAAGATTGTGATCTTCTCTGAGAATGAGTCATAAATGAGCCAACTTCACAGCATTCAAAGGGTAAATTAGGGCTGTGATGTGAGTGATATTTTAGCTTCCACTCTGCCTTACTCTTGAAGGACATCAACACTAAAATAAGCTTATTATCCATCTACAGGAGAGTAGTACAAGAGTCACAAAACTTGCTCCTAAATCTTGCCTTCAAGCATGAAGATATACTGTGTTGTTACTTCACCTCTGGTCCCAATCTAATGTATTATTTTTAAATCCCCAGTTTTTTATCTGCCCTTTGAGTTTATAGTAACCTTTAGGTTTAAGGCTAATTTCTACAGTCTCTTACCTATAGTTTAGTCAACTAGAAAAATGTTGTTATAAATGGATCTTTGTAGCTGATCCATAAAGTGCTATTTAACATTTCAGAACAACAACACATTTTCAGTAAAAATGTATCTGGAGTGAATAAATCTGGTATTATGAAAGTAATCTACTCAGGCAATAGAGTTATTGCTTACTGAGGGAATGGTTCAGTTACTCTTGACTTGGAAATACTGTGATAGTTTGGGATATATACAAAGGGGAACCATCTGCAAATACTCCAAGGTTTATTTCCACAAGAGGTAGGAAATTCAAAATTAAGATCCACATTGTTACCTCATTTTAACACCTACTCAAAAGGTATTCTATTGTAGTATTTATGGAATATATATTAATCTGAGACTACATAATTTAAATCAGAGTTTTATATTTACTTCAGTGGTTCCAAGTCAGGATGATATGCAAAAACAACACATGAAATACACAGAGAAGTGCCAAATACTAGTGAAGCAGGAACTGTTCATTTCTGTCAGAGATGACAGGTGATAAATAAGGACAAGGAGGGAGGAACTGCTGTAAGCCCATTTGACTGAAGACTTAACTAATGCAGTAATTAGTATGGATAGTTACATAAGAGACTGCAGTTCCTTTCCAGTGTATCATATTACTTTTCAAGAAAACTGCACAGCACAATGCATTGCCAAGAGCAGATGCTCTTGTAGGACTAGATGAGCGAGTACTAGAGGCACTTTAGGTGCATTAGTGTGATACTCAGTATATGCTAACTTTCCTTGCTAAAAAGCTTAAAACTAGCTCAGATATCCTTACACAGCACTGCACTGTGCTGTGTATGCATGCCCTTTGTTACACCTCCTTGCATAAGAAATATAATCCCTACTGCAATGCATTAAGGGATAGAATTATAGTTACAGTGGGAACTTTAACTCTGATTTTTACTGACTTTCATGTAATCAAAATTTCAACCTTAAAGCTGCATTACAATAGTTTATTACTTCCACACACTGCCCATATATACTGTAACTTACAGTATGGCAGCATTGCCAAAAGCAGTAATTCATGAATGCAGCAAAATGTAAATGAATTGCAAGAGCTGTAATTCACTAAGATTATGTTACAGCTCTAATCTGAAAATAATGTAATGTACAGACAAAAATAGCTGAAAAATAGTTCTGAAACTAAAACTGCAGGTTGGTAGCACTTTTATAGCATTTACCACATCCAGTTTTTACCTGCCGGTATTTATACAATTCAGAAACGTAGAAAGAGAAATAAAAAAGTGAAAGCCAAACGCTTGTGTATCTTTGCCTAACATTATTGAAAGGTGCAAAAAGCAGGAAGATATCTGATACTGAGTTACAGTATATCTATAACAAATATTTAACTAAAGCCCTAATATTGCACTCTTATATTGTCCCTTGATCATAACTTCAGGAATGTTAAGAAGTCACCTATTTCCCTTGTGAGAAAGTAGCTATGCTATAGATAACTTAACCTGCTCTCAAACATCATCAAGAGGAACATTTGAAGAAGTCTTGCAACCTGAAGTGTCCAGCTCACTAAAATTTAAACTTCAACTTTCTGGCAATGTTGTGCCAGTGCTCAAGATCATTTTGTTGACATTGTGCCATACAGACATAATCAATAGCCAGAACTGAGGTTGGAGCAGAAGAGTCTCCTCATCAAGCTGTGACCACAAGAAAAGCAGTCCTGGAAGTCTAAGCTGCACAAAAAAACCCCTATTCCAGCTATCCTATCAACCTTTCCCAATCTTTTAATTTACTCAGTTTCACTTTCAGAGCTCAACTGATAATTTCCATCTGCTTATCTCTAACTTTTCATCTGCTAACTACTGTGTTCTCCTCATCTATCTACACTAAGGAGAACAAAAATGTAAAAATTTGTAAAAATTCAAAAGTTACCTGCTTCCAGAACCATCTTTTCACAGATGGGCCAATAAAGGTCTCTGCTGACAAACAGCAGCTCATTACTCATTCTGTAAGAGGCACAGTGTACTTTATGATATCTTTATCATAAAGATAATCTCCATAACTGCAAAGTAAAAATACTTTACACATCTAACAAGGAATAGGAGGGAGTGATGCATTTTATGCATAATTAAGTAAAAAAAATGCTCAGTGCTAACTGCTTAATGTGGTTAGGAAAGTTTACAGAGTATAACATCACGGAGACATTCTGCGGCCTTCTCAGAGGAGACAGCACTGATTGGCTAAGGTTAATGAAGCACTGCACAAGACAACTATATTCTCCCTCTGTAGACAGGCTTAATGCACAATAAATTTTGAGGTGTAGACACTAATTAAGCATAGGAAAGTGAGCTGAGAGTGGTGTGTCTTATCACACACCATATCAAAATAACCATTTAATGGTCAGACAAAATGGGGTAGAGAGAAACTAAGTGAGATTTGTATGTCAGAGAAATTGGTAGCCAACAAGAGAACATTCCCTGTTCTCAATACTACACCATGCCCCTGGAACACAAATGTGCATCAGTGATAAATTCTTACCTGATTGGGTATTCTTAAAGGTGGCCTTGGACCTCCAGGGTATCGAGGGGACATGAAAGGCTATGGAAAAAAAAGTAGTGCTGAATAATTCAAGTTAGCTTGTAAATACTGTGTTGAGTCATTGGGCATATGGCTTGTATCATGCTCAAACCTCAGGAATCCAGCTTACATGCTTCCACAGAGCATCCAGTACATTATTCTGCAATGTTTAGCTATAACTAAATAAATTTAAAGATTCTTAGTGTATCTATCTACTAAGATACATTATTTTAAAATATAAAATTTTGCTACAGCTATTGTGAAGGCATATATAAATAACTTAATGCATCAACTATGAAGAATAAGAAACCATTTAGACCATATAATCACATATCTAATTTTTTGACTGGATAAGGGGGAATACAAAAGAAAAATGTTCTTGGAAGACTCAAGAGGCAAGACTAATTAGCAAATACTTTCCCTTCACTTTTTTATAATAATACAGTAAAATACAATACAAGATTTAAACTGTGAGGACACGGATTTCAAGTTTATGTCATAAATATCTAGAACTTTGGTGGTGATGGATCTAGAAATTTTGGTGGTGGTGAACTAGATTAACTCAGTATTGTAATTGTACTCCTTCCATCCCTCCATACATAGCTCCATGCTCATTACAACTCTTCCTCTCTCAAAACCAAATATCCACTCAATTCTCACACCATCCTGCACTCTGAGATTCTAGTGGCTCTTCACTACTACTATACTACTTTGTAGCCTAGAAAAAAGTTCAACCCCTTAAACTAGGTCCAGATACAAATGATAAACAAATGGTTGCATCAGCAAATAGCTTTAACATCTCTACTTGTTCCATCTCAAAGTGAGACAGCAATCTAGAAATCTAAAAAACAGGGAGATTAGAGGCAAGTTTGAGATCTACAGGAAAAAGGCACAAACATCTGACTAAACATATGATGAAGAGGATTATTTTGGCAAGCAAACATACCTATAATTCCAGAAGAAAATGAAGACTAAATGTACACTTTGACTGTGAATACAGGGACAAAAAAGACTATTTCCTTTAAGAGCTTGAGGGGAAAAAAAAAATATTTCCATGAGGTTTCCTCTCAAACCTTCTACTAATACACTAGCATCTTCTCTCCTGTGCCTAAATTGCTGGGCACTGGGAAAGCAAAAATGCCATAAAACTTTATATTATGAAACAGAAGCTCACTTCTATTCATGAAACTGCCTAGCAGTCATAGGAGAAATGAGAGATACAAAAGAAAGGAGTCTCATAAAACTTCCCAAGAGAAATCTCTTATGACAAATGAGATATTGCAGAAACCCACTCTTTGGGATCTCTTGGAAATAAAACAAATGTACCTAACCAGAAACCATCTCCTCTGCTATAGCTAGGGAACACAAACAGGTCACTAAAACTCTGTGGTCAACATCATTGCTTCATGAATGAATGGCATATTTGGGCTCTGTCAGCTGTACAGTGTTATAAACTAAAATGTCAGTTATCATCATTATTAGCAATCCATGCAATAATATTAGTAATAACTAGCAACATAATTATGTTACTAATAATTAGTAATATTTTTCACATGATCTGCAGAAAAAAAATTACTGAACCTTTCATATGTCAGAATCAGATGACAGTTGTAATAAGTTTATGTAGAAGTACATAAACACATGTTCCAAAAAGATACTAGAAAGAAATTTAAAATACAGAGGGTTTACAAACTGGAGAATAAAAGTCAAATGACAGTTGTGAAAAGATTACATTAGTAAAAAGAGCCTTTGAAATTATGTGCTATAAAAGAGGGAGGCTTCTTCATGCCCTCTATCTGATGGTGAGATTCTATGATAAAAAGAGAGAAAAAAGGGTTGTGTGTGTGGTGAAGGTTGTAAAAATGATCCTTATGAAGCAGTAAGAGTGGGAGGAAATCAGAATCTAAACAGTTTCCTTAAAGGTCAACTAATTGCATTCTATGGAGTGCAGCACACTAGTATACTTGATTTACTATATTCAGCAAACAGTACTTTAAGTTAATTTAGTTTTACTTCTCACAAAAGGGATGTCAGCAATATCTCTCAAGTCAACCATATTTTAGCATGGTACCACATTACATTATATTATTATATAATAGTGCATAATTCACAGAATGTCTACTCTTTCAACTTTTATATTTCCTTTCAAGCAGGATGGAACTCATTTTATCACCTTTAATTCTAGCTATGTCTCCTCTCTTCCCAATGGGCTTACTGTTCTATTCAGTTTATAAAAATACCCAAAAAATTAGCAACATATTTTTGTACAGAATCAAAAGCTTATAAAAAGTGCTTTTCATCCTCATGTCAATGCTGCAGAAAATGTAAGAGTACAAAATTCTGAAACAGATCCTCCCGCTGCATTAAGCAGAGGTTTGCTCATACAAAATCAAAATTTTACTTTTCAAAATATGACTCATTTTGTTTCCAGTGCTGGAAAAAATGGTAACGCCCTGGAAAGCCAGGAAACTACATGAGGATTAGGGGAAGACAATAGTTTAAACAGTTCAAAGAGGTTTAAAAAGAAACAAAAAAAAATTAAAAATCAATTTAAATACACACTATGGACCTGCAAAGATCAGTCTGAGAGATATCTGTATCATTCAATTTTAGTCATGTAATTTAGCAGCAGGAATTAGGTATCTTCCTTCCTTGTACAAACAACAACCGCTCAGTGGACCATTCAAAATGGCTTTAAAGGGATGCTGGAGGATTTCTCCCTCCTCATCTTTCTTACTGTTGGATACTTGTTCAAATTAGCAATTTGGGAGAACGTTCTGCGAGTGCAAAGGGGCTGACATAGAGGATCATGTACCCAGCAGATCCCTGGCCAGTAGAATAGTTTCTAGGAGACTAACACATGTGAGCTAGATTAAAGTGACTGCAAGGACTGAGTGAACCTGTAAATGGACTGGTTTGGAGTGGTTCCACTCCACAATGTCTTGGAATCAGAAGAGATGTAAAGGTGTCGTCTGTACTTATTTGGGAGGCTTCAATGATCAATGACTTTAAAAAAGGACAGACTTTTTTTATCCTTTCACATAAGCTTAAAAAAAAAATTATTTTTATATATAAGTAGTTCACTATTTCTGTTTTGAAATGCAGAGAGATGTATGTTGTTACTAATTTTTAATTCACTAACTTATTTTGGTTATTTCACTACCTATGTGCTATTTAAATTCAGGTTTTTTATAGCTAATAGTAATGCTAGGCAGGAAAAGAAACGGAAGAGTTATTTTTGCTCTGTCTTACTGTAATAATGCTCTGCTAGAGCATTAGATCAGCTCTACTAAAGCACAAGAAGGCTAATAGTAATATATTAGAATAATATGGATTGAGCTAATATAAGAATGAACAACTACCACTAGATGTCATGACAGCCTTATATTACTTTGTTGGGTTGGATTTTGAGGGTTTTTTGGGGGTTTTTTGCTTTATGTAAGAGCAATATGTAATTTGTATTTCAAACATGCTGTCAACACATTATTCCCATGCCTATCCTAGTATTTCTGATGATCAAAACTGGTGAATGAAGCAAACTACATGACAATTCCTTTACATTATATGTGCACTTTAGAAATAAGGTGTAGAGGTTAGCTCAACTAGAACAAATCTTAACAAATTTGCTACGAAACAGTAACACATTTAAAAACATACTTATATGTGCAAAAGGTATAGTCAGTGGTAGAATTTAATTTAAAAAAATCTACCAAATTAAAAAAGTGAACTGTGAATTATAAACAACCTGTTTCCTCCAAATCTCAGTTGGCACTTGATGACTTAACTATTTAGCAGTGTCTCCCAGGTGAGTTAAGTACAATCTCAATGTTTTTATCTACCTGAGTGCCTTGAAAAAAAAAAAAGATTCTTTTATATAGATGCAGACATGGCAAACTTTTGGCCATCCAGGTAATAAAAGCGGTGAAGCTAACTGGGGTTTCATTAAATATGCATTTAAATGTTTCTCATAATTGCACTGCAAAATTAAGCAACGTGAGTCAGATCTTCTGCAGGGCAAATTGTCACTAACTTGAAGAAACACAATGAATTCCACTGGATTAGAACCTAGAACTCTGTATTTACCTATGTTAAAACTGAAAAAAAATAACTAAAAGGCAAAGAAAATCCTATAAAACCAACACTTTTCATGTTTTTAAAAAATTGAACATCAATGAACACAAGCTCCAAAACTTTCCTCTGGCCTTTGTTTATTTACTTAGTAAAGCTGATAATATAGACAAAGATCACAAATAAATATTTTGTGAAAAGACAAATGTAATAAACCTCAATTTTTTTAGCTGATCTCAAGATCAATAAAGAGATAGATGGAAATAAGACAGCACTATACTACCTGAGGAGTATGGTACCTGAATGGTACTGGTATGTACCTGAATGCAACTTGCACTTAAAATGGATGCACTGGCATGTATCATAGAATAGAGGTGTACTGAGAATTCAAAATTTCCATGACAAAACTTCTAATGTTCAAGTAAATATTTTTTCATTCATACCATACCATGACATGTAAGTATAAAATATGAATTTCTTCAGGTCTCATTGTCCTCAGGAAGAACAGACTGAAGCTAGTACTAAATAATTTGAAGATCTCACTAGGGCTAAATCTAACAGAACTTTCAAATATAACACTTCTCTACTGTACAGAACTAACTGTTGTGAAAAAAGCAGTCCTCAGACCAGAAACTGAAAATAAGATTGTTTGTTAAAATCTTAGCTTCTTTGAATTCTGTGAACTAATCCCTTCTGATCACAATTGAATGAGTTTACCTCAACTTAGATTATTTTCATAGAATCATAGAATGGTTTGGATTGAAAGGGACCTTTAAAGATCATCTAGTCCAACCCCCCTGCCATGGGCAGGGACATCTTTCACTTGATTAAATTGCTCAAAGCCCCATCCAACCTGACCTTGAACACTTCCAATGATGGAGCATCCACAACTTCTTTGGGCAACCTGTTCCAGTGCCTCACCACCCTCATCATAAAGAATTTCTTCCTTATGTCCAATCTAAACCTACCCTCTTTCAGTTTAAAACTGTTACCCCTTGTTCTGTCACTACAGGCCTTGCTAAAAAGTCTCTCCATCTTATAAGCCCCCTTCAAGTATTGAAAGGACACAATAAGGTCTCCCCGGAGCCTTCTCCAGGCTGAACAACCCCATCTCTCTCAGTCTTTCTTCATAGCAGAGGTGTTCCGGCCCCCTGATCATTTTTGTGGCCCTCCTCTGGACCTGCTCCAACAGGTTCATTTCCTTCTTGTGCTGGGGGCCCCAGAGCTGGATGCAGTACTCCAGGTGAGGTCTCACCAGAGCAAAGTAGACAGGGACAATCCCCTCCATCAACCTGCTGACCACGCTTCTTTTTATGCAGCCCAGGATACAGTTGGCTTTCTGGGCTGCAAGCACACATTGCCAGTTCATGTCCAATTTTTCATCCACCAGTATCCCCAAGTCCTTCTCCACAGGGCTTCTCTCAATCCCTTCATCCCCCAGTCTGTACTGATATTGGGGATTGCCCCAACCCAGGTGTGGGATGTTGCACTTGGCCTTGTTGAACTTCATGAGGTTCACACGGGCCCACTCCTCAAGCCTGTCAAAGTCCCTCTGGATGGCATCCCTTCTCTCAAGCATATCAACTGCACCACTCAGCTTGGTGTCATCTGCAAACTTGCTGAGGGTGCACTCAATCCCATTAGCTATGTCAGTCATGAAGATATTGAATAGTACTGGTCCCAGTACAGACCCTTGAGGGACACCACTCGTTACTGGTTTCCACTTGGACATTGAGCCCTTGATGGCACTCTTTGGATGTGGCCATCCAGGCAATTCCTTATCCACCTAACAGTCCATCCATCAAACCCATATCTCTCCAGTTCAGAAGCAAGAATATTGTGGGGGACTGTATCAAAGGCCTTACAGAAGTCCAAGTAGATGACATTCTTAGCTCTTCCCTTATCCACCATTGCAGTCACTCCATCGTAGAAGGCCACTAAATTAGTCAGGCACGATTTGCCCTTGGGGAAGTCATGTTGGCTGCCTCCAATCACCTACCTGTCATCCATATGTCTTGACATGTCTTCCAGGAGGATCTGTTCCATGATCTTACTGGACACGGAGGTAAGGATGACTGGTCGGTCATTCCCAGGGTCCTCCTTTCTACCCTTTTTGAAAATGGGTGTGATGTTTCCCTCTTTCCAGTCACTGGGGACTTCACCTGACTGCCATGACTTTTCAAATATCATGGAGAGTGGCTTGGCAACTACGTCAGACAATTCCCTCAGGACCCTGGGATGTATCTCATCGGGTCCCATGGACTTGTGTATGTTCGGGTTCCTCAGGCGGTCTCGAACCTGATCTTCTCCTACAATGGGAGGCACTTCATTTCCCCAGTCCCTGCATTGAGGTTCAGGGGCTTGAGAGATGTGGGAAGAGAAATTCCCAGTGAAAACGGAAGCAAAAAAGTTGTTGAGTGCCTCAGCCTTCTCCATGTCTGTTGTCACCAGATCCCCTGTCTCATTTATTGGGGGGGGGGGGTGTGCGTACAATTTTTTTTTTCTTCCTTTTCTGACCAATGTACCTGTAGAAGCCCTTCTTATGATTCTTCACATTCCTTGCCAAATTCAGCTCCAGCTGTGCCTTAGCTTTCCTGATCCCACTGCTACACATCTGGGCAGCATCCCTATATTCTTCCCAGGATACACGTCCCTGCTTCCACTGTCTGTGCATTTCCTTCTTACACTTTAGTTCGACCAGGATGTCCTTACTCAGCCATGCTTGTCTCTTGCCTTCCTTTCCTGATTTCTTGCACATGGGAATCCATAGTTCTTGTGCTCTAAGAAAAATGTCCTTAAAGAGCTGCCAGCTCTGTTCTGCTCCTTTGTCCCTGAGGGCAGTTTCCCAGGGGGTCCCATCCACTAATTCCTTAAACAACTGAAAGTTCACTTTCCTAAGTTTTAGGGTCCTGACTGTACTTCTCACCTGGCCTATATCCCTCAAGACCATGAATTCCACCAGGGCATGCCAGTCTTGTCCTCTCCAGTAAGTTCCTCTGCATTAGTGAGCAACAGGTCCAGTAACGCTTCTTGTCTGGTTGGGCTGTCTATCACCTAGATTAGGAAGTTATCCTCAGTGCACTCCAAGAGACTCCTGGACTGCTTGCAGCTTGCTGTGCTGCTTTTCCAGCAGATGTCAGGGTGACTGAAGTCCCCCAGCAGGATCAGGGCCTGTGAGCATGATGCTTCCTGTAGTTGAAGTAAGAACACTTCATCAACAGGCTCCCTTTGATCGGGCGGCCTGTAGTAAACACCAACCACAAGGTTTCTTTTGTTGGCTTGGTCACTAATTTTCACCCATAAGCTCTCAACCTGTGCACTGCTGTTTTTCAAGGACAGCTTTGTACAATCAATCAATTTTTTTATGCAAAGGGCAACCCTCCCCACCACCTCTCCTTTCTTGCCTGTCCCTCCTGAACAGTTTATAGCCATCTATTGCAGCGCTCCAATCACGTGATTCATCCCACCAAGTTTCAGTGATAGCAATCAGATCATAGCTTTCCAGCTGCACAGTGGCTTCCAGCTCCTCCTGCTTGTTACCCATGTTGCGTGCACTGGTATAGAGACACTGCAGTTGAACTGTCGACTGTCACCTTTTTGGCAGAACCTTTTTGGAGAGTTGGGGGGCATTCCTCACTAATCTGCTAGGTGCGCTTATCCACCCTGTTGCTTGTGAGTACACAAGTGTCACAGCTTTGGACACCATCCCCCAAGTTCATTAGTTTAAAATGTGATTCACTAAGCCAATCTGCCAGCAAAGATTCTCCTTCCTCTTCTAGATAGGTGGATCCCATCTCTCCCCAATAATCTGTATTCATCAAAGGACATCCCATGATTGTAGAAACCAAAGCCCTGGCCATGACACCAGCCACAAAGCCAGGTGTTGATCTGCATGACGCGTAGACTTCTGCCCACACCCCTATCCCTGACTGGCAAGATAGAGGAGAAGATCACTTGGGCTCCTGTCACCTTCACTTGTGCCCCCAGGGCTCTGAAGTCCTGCTTGATCTTGTCCAGGTTATGCTTTACCATGTCATTGGTGCCCACATGGAAAAGAAGTAGGGGATAGTAGTCTGTGCTTTTTACCACTTGTGGCAGTCTCTCTGTGACATCCCGGATCTTGGCTCCTGGCAAGCAGCAAACTTCCCTTGACTGTAGATCAGGCTGGCAGATGGGTGCCTTGGTGCCTCTCAGCAGAGAGTCACCCACTACTAGCACTTGCCACTTCCTTTTGCAGCTTTTAGTGTGTGCAATTGGTGCAGTTTCTCCCTATGAGTCTTGCTCATTGGCTTCATCCACTGCTAAGATTTTGCATCTGTTGCTGGTTGGTACATATGAGGAAATGGGGTGAAGTGATATCCTGTTCCCATGGGTTACCAGAGACCATGGCACCTCCTTCTCCAAGGTGCTGTCTGTTTGCTGTTGATGCTCTTTGTCTGGTAGTCCTTGGAGGTCAGTGCCACAGGGCCCTAATATTTCTTCTTGCAACGCCTCAAACAGTACTCTATTTGTTGTTCACCCTCCCTAATACTGCATAATGTGCTGACTTCCTCCTGCAGCTCCTCCACCCACTGCCTCAGTGACTCCACCAGAGCACACCTTGCGCAGGTGGAGTTTCCACCATTCTCCACCCAGGAGTGTGGGGTACAGACTTTACAGCCCTCCACCTGGACAGCAGCTTCCCTGATAGGAATCTCTGTCTGGGTGGCTGCCTCCACTTGTCCCAGGCTAGCCTGGCTAGGTAGATAGTTCCCAGCTGCTGCAGAGCACAGCCCTCACCTGATCTCTGCCACCATGCTTCCAATGATCTCAAAGCACTGCTTAATATGCCTTTCTAATTCCCTGGAGGTCTCAAGCTGCTGGTTAGGCATGCACAGCCACCAGCTAGCTGGGGTAGCCGTCGGGGTAGCAGCCTAAGCCTGCAGGAGAGCAGAGCAGGCAGCAGCCCGACAACCGGTAGAGTGCGCCGCCCTTCTGCGCAAACTGCTGCACCGCTCCCCTCAGGCACTGCTCCCTGTTTGCACAAGCGAACTACCACGCTATGCCCTGGTCGCTGACGCTCCCTAGCGGTTTGAACTGGCTGCGGGGACCGCCAGCACTGCCTAACTCTCTCCCGCCCTCTCGCGAGACGTGTCGCCTGCCGGCCGGTCCCTTCACACAGACAGCCCAAGGGTGCCGGGGGCCCAGAAACCCCCTCAGACACCTCCCGGGGACCTCACAAGCCTCTCACTCTTCTCAGCACGCGGCAACAACTGCTGCTCCTGTTCTATTAGAACCTTGTGTAAAACTTTGACTGCAGATATTATATGCATCCTCTAATATCTAGACCTGAAGGTAAACTGCTACATTCTTATTTCACTCCTACTGCACTCCTGCTATTTCAATATCAGATAGGGCTGCAAAAATAGGGATGAAGACTAGGTCATGTTGATCTCTGTGGACAGGCATACCAAGACATTTACAAATTACTAACTCTGATGCTTAAAAATGGCACAGAAAATGTCCTAAATTATTTTATTAACATAGTAGCTAAGTGCTTTCCTCACATTGTAACTCCATATACAGCACAGATCATCAATGTAATGAATGTGGTTGTATTGAGTGCAGGTGGCAAGGTTTTGGTAGCAGGGGGCTGCAGGCGTGGCCTCTGTGGGAAGAGGTCAGGGGCTGCCCTGTGCTGGACATGGCCAGTTCCAGCTGGCTCTGCAACAGCCCCACTTCAGGCCACAGCTGAGCCCATCAGTGGAGTTGGTGGTGCCTCTGAGAAAACATATTTAAGAAAGGGCAAAAATGCCACAGAGAAAGCAGAGGAGGAAAAAAATAGAGTGAGAAACAGCAGAGGGAACACCAAGGTCAGAGAAGGAGGGGGAGGAGGTGCTCCATGGCACTGGAGCAGATATTCCCTGCAGCCCATGGAAGACACCATGCTGGAACAGATTTTCCTGACAGGAACTGTGACTGGAAGCAAGATTATTTTAGACGAGAATTTCAGACATGTCATCTTATCCTTATGGAATCTAAGACAGTTTTATAATTTCTATTGCCAAAGCAATTCATAATCTTTAAAAAGGATTTTCTCTTATGACATTCCTTTTTATTTGTGGAAAAACAAGAAAAAAGATAAATTAAATTAATTATCTTGGATCACCCAGGAGAAATGTAGCTAACTTAGAAATGAACTGCACACATGGTTTTAAGATCCAGTCTAGCACTCTGATTTCCAATCATTAGCTTTCTTTGAAGCTCCTTATCTAAGAGGAACCTTCAGATGTGCTGAGTCTCCAGAAATCCCAGTCATTGAACTGCATTTGACCCACCATTACAGCCAGATACAAAGTCAACTCTAAAATTTGTTTAGGTTCTCCTGCTTGGGATTTAAGAGCTTCATATCACAAAACTATTCTCTCTTCCGGTAGTCCTACACATTGAGTTTTGCAGCAAATGAAGCAGGAGCAGATTCAGTTACTGTTTAACACCAGTTTATTTCCAGAGTATAACCTATCCTATGTACTGAAAGAAGACACGGTCCTGTGGATAAAAAAATATGTTGCTCTGAAATTAAGTTATATTAAAATACAATACTGTACTGGGTCTGGCTGGGATGGAGTTAACTTTCCCCATAGCAGCCCTCATAGTGCTGTGCTTTGTATTTGTGGCTAAAACAGTGTTGATAACACACCAGTGTTTTGGCTATTGCTGAACAGTGCTTGCACAGCATCAAGGCTTTCTCTGTTTCTCACTCTGTCCCCTCAGCGAATAGGATGGGGGTTGTAGTGGTCCTGAGCAGAAGACCATTTTACATTGAGGAGTTAGGGATGCATATAACAGTTAACCTGAGCAGGCCCAGGCCTGTGCTGTGCTGCACTATGCTAGCCCTAATATTGCTGTTCTACAGTTGTTTTCACAACCAGTATTTATTTTACTTGTCATTATCCTTGTACCATTATTATTCATAGTGACTAGCTTATGTAGAAGAAACTTTCTATTAGCTGAACCACTTACTAATATAATCTGTAACTTATAATATATTTAAGAAAGGTAAACTGCATGTGGATCAAGGGGTGGAATGTAGTGATCCTGACCGGGAGACCACTGTACGTCGAGGAGTTAGTGATCCACATAAAATTTAACCTGGGTAGGCCCAGGCCTGTGTTGTGCTGCACAAGTCCCTTGGCCGCAGGATAAACTCAGCCGGCTCATTGTAACAGAGGAGCCTGCAGGCAGCTCCCACTTGCCGCGATTACGCCATCTGCGTGGCCTTGCCTTTATCTAACAGTGCAGCAAGAAGTTCTCATGTGAACATCCCTTCTGTTTGCCAGCAGAAATTATGAATAGAGTTGTTTCCTTGTAAGAAAAGCCTATAATAGCTGGAATGACCTAAATGTGGGAGTCCCCTCTACAGACAGGGTCTGCACAGCATGCTGCATGTGGGTCAGAGTCCTGTTCAATGCTACACTGCTCGGGGTTCCCAGCATCTAACGAGACATAAGATTATCTATGCTTTTCTCTTCTTATAGTGTTAGCTCTAATAAATATCATTTTTAATGTTACCTTACAGAGTCTGAGTGCCTTTCTTGCTGGGATCATCACAGACCAGTACCTCCTGGTGCAAAACAGGGGTATGTAAAAAGCTGGGAGGGAACACAACCTGGACAGATGACCCAGATTGACCAAAGGGATATTCCATACCATATGATGTCGTGCTCAGCAATAAAAGCTCAGGGAAAGGAGGAGAAAGCTGAGATGTTTGTGATTATGGCATTTGTCTTCCCAAGTAACTGTTAACGTGTGCTGAGGCCCTGCTTTCCTGGCCATGGCTAAACATCTGATTGCCAATGGGAAACAGTGAATTAATTCCTTTTTTTGCTTTCCTTACACACACAGCTTTTACTTTCCCTAATAAATTGTCATTATCTCAACCATGAGTCTTGTCTTCCTTCTATTTTCTCCCTGTCCCACAGGAGAGGGGAGTGAGTGAGAGGCTGTGTGGGTGTTTAGCTGTTGGCCAGGGTCAACTCACCACATTTAGCAAAGCTTCCAGTGTTTGACTATAGGAGCCATTACTGTGTCATACTAGTGTACTGGATTATTTTTCTTTTATAAAAAATAAAGGACAGAATTAACAGCAGTGGGCAGCAGTTCCAGCAAAACTGGAACTCATGTAAAGTTTCTTGGTTCCTAGCACAGTCCCTACCTAATTTCCACCTTCCTCTGAATTGTCTGATGAGAAGCAACTGCTGTAGCAAGAGGATCCATTTTGCTTGTGTCCTAATTAGTAGTTTGCACCACACGCTGAAATCAAGTTCCAGTGCAAAACTAAGAGCCAGTACTGATGAAAAATGAAATTATTTAAAGTCACCTAGCAATTCAGAGTTAGCCAAGTAGAGCTGGAAGATAGTGGTTGCTGACAGCTGTAACTTAGACCAATCCAAACATTTTCATGAATGCAATGAAAGGCAGCTTTATCATTCCAGGATGATCTTCCAGATAAATTGTAGTTTGCAAAACATTGAACTGTTACAATGTTTTTGTAATGGAAAGTCGTAGTAAACTAAATATAGTCTTAGTGAATTATATATAGAGATAAGTACCATTCTACCACTATTTCTATAATCTTCCCACTCTTTAAAAAACAGAATTGTTCACTTTCATAATCTAGGAGTGAATTGCAGGTCCAAGTGTAAATTCTCATCCCTCAGTGAAAGACGACTGATAATTCATAGGAAAGGGACTGGAGTTCCTCAGTATTCAGGCTAAGACAGGTGAACATATTTTCTGTGGTTTGGTTTACTCTTGTGATCAGTCAGGATCAGTGGAGTTGCAGAACAGTATATGGAAACTGATTTACTAGTTAAAGATATACTAGAAAGACAGCATCTATTAAGAAAGTAGGATGTTTTGCCCATGAGTTTGTCTTTCTTATTTGTCTTTTCACCTACTTTTTAAGAAACAGATGATACCCCTCAATTTTCAAGGTCCACATTACAGGGCTGATGTCTGCCAATATATTTTCTTGTCCTCAGATAAATTGATATCGGTAAGATTCAGCTCTGAAGGCATTACAACCAGATATTAACTGCTTCTTGACAATAGACACTCCTCCCAACACCACAACACATTATCATGGACTGTCTGTACATATTTGCTTTATACACACCTTATAGTTTCTGTACACTGATATGTAACTGACTTAACTTTGGCTTAACTTCCTTTTGTCAGGATTGCTCCCAACCATATTAATATATTTGCTATCAAACTTACAGTTGGATTTGCTAACTAAAATGTTATTTCTTTATATATACTTAAACATTTAGATACAGAGAAAACTAATAGTCTCTTGAAAAATGTTTGTTTTGTTAACTAGGCCATTCAACTGAAGAAAGTAGATTTCTAGCAACTAAAACTACAAAGGACTCATTTCAGGTCTTGCATGTTACAGAGATACATGAAGACAAGGACTTGGCAATTTTAAGAATAGGTGAATGGTAATCTCTGGAGGAGTCCAAACTAATTGGACTGCGTAGATCAGTTCTTGAAACCTGCCTTGCAGAAGATTCATCAGACATATTTTTGAACTGATTATAGCTCTAATTGATGTTGCAAAATGTTACAGTGAAAATAGATTTTCCTCAGTTTATTTTCAGTCCCAGGCCTTGGAAAAAGAGCAGGCTGTCCGTGGGGCTTCAAATAAGACTGAATTCAGATACTGACAAACAAGAATCTTTTTCTTCTGAGATATGAAGCCAGTACTGAGGCTTTTTGGGGAAGAGAATGGAAGCTTTAGTGGAAAAGAAAAGGAAAGACTTTCCCCTATGGAGGAATCTTTAACAACACAGGAATTTTTCCTGTCTATTGGCCTCACTTCTGCCAACTCCTGAAGATTTTGTGACTGGCAACTATAAGATATTTTGTACTTGCAAGTATCTTTTTATTCATGTATTAAAAACCGCACTTCAGATTCTGAGTCAATCAAGGAAACAACATGCTCATGCCAGGTTTTGGATTTCTCTAGGTAGGTATCAATACTGCAACATAGCACTCTTTCCCCGTGACCGTGGGAAAAGGAACACCATGCAAATAATCCGTTGTCACTTACATACAGAAGAAAAACATGAAATAAAGACTGCTGATATCCTGCCATTTTTTACAATCACCATTTTGATAAGAAAATAAAGAGTTGTAAAGATGTAAGAGAGTAAAACGTCTTTTTTTCAGATTAAATAGCTTCTTTTGTCTATGTGTCTCACGGAAGAAGGAAAATGATGCTACCCTGTATCTCTACCTGGATTTCAATACTTGTTTTTTTATGGAACAGAAGCTTCCTATCATGATCTTCTCCCCACATCATGGTCCTGGAAATCTGAATTGTTCCTTTCACATCATGAGCTCAGGTATGTGAAGTGGAAATCTCTATTGTGCCCCATCTTAAAGGACTGTTTCAATTCCAGAGTGGCATTTGCTCCTACTGCTGCACAGAGAGAGTTTGCCAGTGAGGAGAAAAAGAACTGAGCTTTGGTGACCAAGAGATGCAAACTCACTCATATGAGCAATCCAATCTTTGACTACAATTGTAGTTTGGCCTTGCACTATAAGTTGCAATTTTTTCCATCCTAGTGTTCTGTACTGCTAGTATCCAAAGTGGTAACTGGCTATTTAATTTCATTTATGACAAAACTTATGAGAGGCAACATATGCTCTAATTCCTTGGCTTGTTTTTAGGCATTGGGGTTGAGATCTTCAATGCAAAGAGATGCTCAGTAGGATATTCTTAATTGTCTAGGTCTAACTTTCATTGAAATTTGAACATCTTAAATGTCTGGCTTGTGGCATGACCAACAAAGTTCTTATTTCAATTCTAATATTCAATTCTAATATTTTATAATAAGAAATTGTTATAAAATTATATTCAAGCATTTTCAAGCTCCAACCATCAACTGGCACCATTTCTTATTCCTGAAATTTTGAAATGAGTTGTGCTGTACTATTTCACAAATTGAATATTTGTCGGTTAGAGAGATCCCTTCCTTTCCGTCTATTTACTTTTGTTAAAAAAAACCCCTCTCAAGTATTGTACTGTATAATGACATATAGTTTAGAAGAGAACCTTTTCTACAAACTTTTAAACAGTATTATGGAGGATTTTCTATCCTAAAGTTCCTGTAATCATAATTTTTCTGAATACCTGAAAAAAACCTGGTGGTACAGGACCTACTGGCATGCCATCTCCTGACGGAATGTTTCCTAGCACTGGACTGGGAGCTGCTGCAGCACTCTGAAAAGAACAAAGGGAAAATAAACCTTTGTCATTTCACAGTAGGCATAAAAAAAACAAAACAAAAATCCCAAAAAACCCTGCCATGACCAAAATGCAGAAAGTAATTCTCCAGATATGTCATAATGTCATTGTTTCATCTAAAGGTAAATTAAAATTGTATAGTGTTTAGTATTATTTTATACAAGCAGAATGATTTGTTAAAGATGACAACTGTATGTTGAGGGGAAGGATGCTAGAGATTGTATGGACATACAAATATGTATTCACTAGATAGATCTTGACTAGATTTTTTTTTTTAATGTATCTCAGTGTGTCTATATATACACAAGCGAGAATGTAACTTGCACACTTCTTTTTGTATTATGTGTATAAACATTCCCAGACATGCATACAGATATATATGTAGCATAAGGAAATTAATTTATGCATTTTATGAGCAATTTCCAAGCACTTTAAAGATAATTTCAGCAGACTGTAATATTCTTTCAGAATTATGTCAAGCTTCAAAACATGATTCTGTTACAAATAGTACAAGAAGGAATGCTCACAATACTACTAGTAATACTCATGATTTTACCAACCCTCAAAATAACCACCATGATAAATTAGAAGAATTCAGGTTACATTTTTGGAAAGGAAAAAAAAAAGGTATTTCTAAGAAGTGCATCAAAGAATGAAATTAGTTACCTTTGCAAATCCTTCAGATGGAAGAAGCAAGTAAAGAATATTGCTTCTGGCAATTTATAAGCAGGAGATCATCACAAAAAGGAAAGCCAAACCATTATTGTTGTCATGTATTGGAACCTCAGTCACACTTAATTTCCAGCAGTTTCTTCCTGCAATATGTTTCTGTTAGGGCACAAGACTGAATCACCTATAAAGACTTACAGTCTTTTGCAAAAGTACTCGTGCACACAATGCAAAGTGAGCCACTTGCAGTTCACTAATGATCTGCCAATATCTGCCCTACAGAATATGCATGACGTTTATTAACTTATTACTCCATGTACTCTCACACTTGCTATCAAAAAGATGCAGATCTGTAAATTATATTTCCAGGTGTTTGGCATACTGTCTAGGAAATTAAAGAATAATGCTGGAAAGATTTGAAAACTGGCACAAAGATGGACTGACCTTTTTAAACCAAGCAAAAAGGAAATATTCAGTTAATTCCCAAAGATTTTTCAATGGCCTAAACTGTGCTTTAGAATCAATTTTTTTAACAACTACCAGTAACACATTTAGCATTTAAGCTGTATATTCTTCTCAAACAAAAGTCTAGAACGTGCTATTAAAGCATGAAGATTGTAATAAGTACTGGCTTCAGAACCAAGTATGAGACTTTTGATTCCCTAGAAAACCCTGTAATAAAGGCCATTCTTATTTATGCAAAGATCTGGTCTGTGGGATCAATGTTAAAATATTAATCGCAATTGATAAAAAATGTCAGTCACATGAATTTGAAGTAGTAACCACATTTGAACCATAATATCTTTTTGTGAAGGACTAACATAAACCTATCAAGTTATTCTATAAAGCTTCAGCAAATAAAGATGATTATCTGCTAATAATGGCCATTCCTTGAACACTGCCTGAAGTTCATGGGATTGGAGTATGAGGCTGCTTAGATGCATGGAAAAGCATACTACTCCCTGGAACATCTCAGGTCCTTCTTCCAGGTCTGTGGCACTATCTTGGACTCCCAGAGGGGAAAATAAGCAAGTGGTGTGAATGCACAGAAAGAACTCCTGAAGAACAATGTAATTTTGTTATCCTTCTTTTCTTTTGCATGGCATCTATGTCTGCCCACTAATCACTCCCAGAATATCTATATTTTCAAAGGAGAACAGACAAGAAAGTTATGGGGATTTTTTTAGGCAAAAAATGGACTTGGTTAAACTGAGCATCAGATCATAATGTCAAGTAAAATCATGAACAGATGTACAGCTTCCAGATGTACAGGTTTTCTAGCTAAAGAATGACAACAGTAACATCAGTGATGGAGAAAACTGATGATGTTAAAAGCCTGAACAACCTAAAATGTCCAAAATACTCTGCACTGCAGCCTCAAATTAAGAGGGAGTAGCCCATTAAGAGGGCATTAATAATTATGAACCTGATTACAATATCATCCCTCCTTGCATACTAATGCCTTATTATCCCTATGCTACCTTAGATGTTGTGGGATAATTGGTGGAGGTGACTTAGAAATTAAACTTATATTCACACCTTTAGGTAAGGTGCAGCATTGAAGAAGATTCCCAGGTGGAATGCGGCTTGACATGCAAGGAATCCATTCCATGGGAGTTCCCTAGGCCTGTAACCTTAGACGTCGGTGACGCCAGAGGAGCTTGGTGTGCTGACTCTACGAAGGTACTGTTCGGAGGGTGGAGCGGTGTGGAGACACCGCAGCCAGGCTCTGCGATTAAATGGGAACTCAAAGGTATTGTGTGTGACCAGTAAGCTGCACATTTGCTATCCTGGGCCAACAGTCTGTCATGTTTCTGACAAAATGCTGTCCTTTTGGTGAACTTTGCTCATTATAACATCATTATAATACCGAAACACTCCTCCATCCCAAAAGCTACCCACCTCCAAGGTGCAACCACCCCTCACTGAGCTTGCGCTTTGAATTTTCCTAGCCTATACCTTGAAAAGCAAAGCAAGAAAACTTTATACCAATCCTAAACAAAGGTATGACTAGAGTCACTCAAGTTCCACCCGAAAGGTGAAAGATAGCATAAAATGGCTTAAGAGAGAGAGAATGTTAGGGAAGACACCATCGCGTACCACTCTGATGTTTGGGATCAGTCGACGGGCTGAGCCTCTCTTCCCCCCCATCGGGAAGCCTTTGGGTAAGATTCGAACACTTGGTTATTCCAAGTGCCTCCCCGGGAAACTTAGAAATCTCTCTAGAGTTGCTTTACTATCTTGAATGCTTATAGCTGGCAGTGTCACTCATACTCTTGGTATTTGCACGTGCTTTGCAGACAGTGAATTTATCACGGGTAATCCAAAGAATCTGTGTGTCTGTTGCTCTAATAAACTGCACTCTTCATTAATCTAGCCGTGGTAGATAGTGAACACAACCAGACTCTAAGTGTGGCCGTGATAGTTCATGCAACACGACTAGACTGGGGGTGCAGCACTTTTAAATTAACGCTGTCGCCTTAACTCTGATGAATGGCTACATATACAGTCCTTAGAAAATAACCGTTGACCCAGTCTGAGACTAGGACTGGACTTAGCTGCATCTAGACTCCTCTCTGAGAAGGAGTTTAGAAAGCAAGGGGGTCCTGCCTGAACCTCGTGACTCAACGGGAGGGTTCCCCCCCCCAGCCACTCCTCAGACTCCTATGTGACAGTAACTCTTAACGCAACAGATGTGTCTGTCTTTAGTGGTCATGTGTGAAGCACTGTAATATGTCTAACAGAGTTGATGTTACAGAATAAAGCATTTGAACAGACTAAAATAAATCACTGGGCAAACATATGTCAACAGTATCAAGTCAATTATTCAAAATCCTGTAAGTGGAGAGATCTCAAAAAAAGAACCAAGTAGCACCTCCTTTGATATATGACTGATTTTCTGAAGGCTCCTACCACAAGTTCCACATTTGCTCACATTATTTAAACTAAATTATATCAGGCATTAATGCACATCAGAGTGCCTTAATGAACAATGGAAAATGGGTCTTAGATGTCCTTCTCAATTGAGACCTCTGCCAGACTATCCTGGTTATGAAACAATGTAAGAGAGAGTGACTTCTCATGGTACAGTGTTCCTATAGGGCTATAGCAATCTGCCCCAGCAGAGTTCACTCTGTTTTCCACACTTCAAAAATCACTTTAAAACAGAACAGAGCAAAAGAAAAAATGGTAAATTATACTTAAAAGGTAAAAAAAAAAGAGAGAAAGAAATAATGACTATTCCAAAACAGGGTGGAAAAAAAGTTAAAAATTATATCTGTTAGGATTTTAGAATTAGCCATTAAACTTTCCTAACAAAGCTTTATTTTAAAATATGCCTAAAGATAACATTTAGGTAATTAAGTCTCAATAGTTTTTTTTAAAATATATTTTGATTACAATTTTGTAATCTGATTTAGCAATGATACCAGAGGAATCCAGCTCCATTCATTCAACCTGAGGGAATAGTAGACAGTTTTCAAGGCCTGATAAAATGGGTGCTGTAATAGTAGCAGCCATGCAGAACAATTCTTTGTCTACTGAGCTACAGACATAGCTATGTTCACATAGCAATGAATGAACATAAGTCTATCTATCTCACACATTTATAGATGTAATGAAATGTATTACTTCTGGAGATGCTGGCACTACTGATTCCTATGAAGGGGATATGGCTCTAAAGTGAACACGTTTTAGGAGGAACGATTTTTGTACAACTTTGTTAATGGAGAAGACGTATAGAAAGGAGCCTGACAAAGTAAATATATGGGGTTGGACAGTTTCTACAGCCTCCTCAGAAAGCTATTTGTTTGAGGACTGAAGCCCCATTTTGGAAAGCTGCTCTGAGGATGGCCAAAAGATCTGAACAATGCTATCATACAGTAATAAAACAGAGGTTGGCAAAAGGGAATTCTTTGTGATGATGAAGGGAGAAGGAAAGCAGCATCTTGTGGAAGTGATTACACCACAAGTGATCCAGACTGAATTATTTAATTATTCTCAGTTCTAATGGTTTCTGGAGAAAAAGGTCTCAACTAGAAGGGAACCAGCTCTTTGCTTCATGCTAGTTACTAAAAATTAGTTTAATTTACTCTGTTAATGTTGGTCATTTTTTTGTTTGTGGACCATGATGTTACAGGGAGGTATTCAAAGTGTTGGTTTTAATTTTCCTAAATTATTTGAGAATTTATTACATTGTGTAGTTTATGGACACTATGTAAAACCATTTCTCCTCTATATTTCTGGGAGTGGGAAGGAGTACAGAATGATGCAAAGTGTGAGTGGCTACAATAGTAGGTCAGTTTTATCACACCTTGCTAAATAATGGTAAGTGCATGCTGTTTTATAATTGTAAGAATGTTGTGGTTATAGGCATTCCACAGTAATTTAGGCTTAGGTGTTCATGAAATTACAATTTCTATCTTTCATTATGTAATGTACTGGGGTTTGTTTCTGTTTTCATGTTTGTTTGTTTGGGATTTTTTCCCCCAAAGGACAATGAAGTCCCAAAACCAGAAATAAAGCATTTTCAGTGTTTTAGGTATTATATGTTTTCTAGCCTGCACTATATGGCAAACATTTTTAAAACTTATATCAGGTAGATCAATAAACAAACCTGCAGCAGCTGCATTGAAATATTCTTATTTAGCCTGTTCTGATGAATTATTCAGTTCTCCTTTCACAGTCTCACTACAAACCATGGCTTCTTTTTGCATGCATTACAAGTTGTTTATAATTTATACTTCCATTCCATTTCCAAATTTAAAATATTTGCAATATTTGAAATTTGCTTTCCCTGCTTTTCATAAAAAGAAAATTTGTTTAATCTCTTCATATATTTTACCTCCTTAAAATGGAAAACTTTGGTTTTTCTATCTAAAATACTGAATTTATTGTATCTCTTTACAGTTATTAATTAAAATGGTCTACTTGAATAACAACTACTGTGAACATTCATTGATCTACCCAAGCAACACTAGACAATGTAAAAATAGATTAATATATAAAAATATTAAAACTAGTGTCTGATCAGTAGCTGCTGATAGCCATAGTTTAGACTAATTTTTACCAATAAAGAAATTACAAGGTAAATAAAAAAACCCCAAATAAATTAGTTATTCCATTAATTAAGTATCTGCAAATATTGAAACCACATATAAAAATCATAAGAGCAACTTGCAATACACAGGTCATTTTCTGAAGCTATCACAAAAAGTGGTTTGTGACAGAAGCTCACAGGGCAAATTCCATGTGTGATCAAAATATTTTTCAAAGAAAGGATTTGAGTTTATCCATAAAAATCCTAATCTCTCTCATTCACTAATCTGGACATTTCAAGTATTTTGCTTAGTGCAAGACATCCTTATTTTTATCCAAAGTAAGAATTTAACATGTGTTACTAAATTTTTCCACAAAAATGCAATCTCCAATTTTTTAGAAGTCTATTTGGAATGAATAAGAGAAGTTGGATCTCACATATAAGGCAGATCTATGACCTCTCTTACCAGCTCAATTCCCTCATTACCCAAGCCTCCTTCACAAACGTCTTCCACATCAGCTCTAATTCTGCACCTTTAGCTGGACAATACTAGTTCCTGATGAATTCCTAGAGGTGGTTGATACCCACTTCTTCCTCAGCTGCATCAAGCAAACCCCTCCTGCTACTGGTTTATTTGGAGGCAGTGCCCTTGTCCTCTGTGGCAAAGCATGAGCATGTTACAGGTGAGTTGTGCTGTGAAGACCAAGCAAGTAAAAGTCCATGCTGGACTCCAGGCAGGGACAAGCTAGTGCCTCTAGATTACATTGAAACTACTAGCACTACTGTTCATGAAGCAGGCAAGTTCAAACTACTGTCTAAGATTCAATTATGCTAAAGCTGTCATCAAAGAGCAAGGGGGAGCAATAGTTTGTTGAGAACATGGCAGTAGTGTCAGGATGAGGAATCAGCTGCATCAATAACTCTGGTTTGGAAGAAGGTGTGGAGCTGGACCTAATAAGGCATAGATGATTGCCAGTCTGGAAATGTTGGTCGCTGTAAATGTACACCACAACATTTTTGATTGATACAGGAGCACAAGTTTCAATGATAGATCAACGTACCTATGAAGGTAAAGCTCCTTTAAAGAAAGAAGAAGATTCAGTAGTAGACGTTAATGGTGCAATTAACACTTATCCAGTCAGTTGTACAGGCTAAATTAATATTGTCTAATGGACATACCATACAACTGTTGTTGTTATTGGGCAAAATGAATATTCTGGGAATGGATATTCTGAAAGGACAGTCTTGGATAGATAGCTGGGGCAAATGGGAAATTGGTAGTCCTCCAGTTACAGGAGGACTTAGTTAAAAACTAATCTCCATATGATTAAGCCTGTAAATCTGCTACAAATAGCCCCACCCCTGCCTAATAGTAAACCAGTTAACATTTCTCAGTATAAGCTACCTGCTCCTGCCATAAAACCTGTGACAGAATTAAGCAATTAAAGCAATGGGGTATTATAGAAAAAAAAGCATTTGCTATATAACAGCCTCATATGGCCTGTTAAAAAAACCAGACAGGACATGGCACATGACTATTGACTATAGGGCTGCTGTTTCTAGCATAGTAGATATAGTTAATACAATAAATTAATGTGCTTTTCTGTGACTGGCAGTGTTAGATATAAAAGATATGTTCTTTGTGATCCCAATACAAGAGCAAGACAAATCAAAGTTTGCTTTTACTTGGGGTGGAGTACAATACACCTTTAATCACTTACCCCAAGATTTTAAACATAGCCCCACCATTGCCGATGCCATGTTAGCTAAAGAGCTAGAATCAATCATCCTCCCACCTGAAGTAACAATTTTACAATATATAGATGATATTCTAATTGGAGGACCAGATGAGGAAATGGTTCAGCAAAGTATGAATATTATTGTCCAGCATTTACAGGAATTAAATATTAGCATTCCCGACTCAAAACAGCAAAAACTAAGTCAAGAGGTACCCTATGGATAGGAGGACGGAAAACTGTGGCAGAATCTATATTAGCAGAGATACAAAGCATTCCGGCACCTTCTGATAAAAAAGACTTGCAAGCTTTGTTAGGAACTTTCGGGTTTTGGAGGTCACACATTCCTGGATTCAGTAGTCTAGCAAGACCTCTGTATGATTTGCTGAAGAAAAATGCAGTATGAAACTGGGAACAGAAACATCATGAAGCAATAACTGCTTTAAAAGATGAAATTTTATTTACCGATCTATGGGACCCATCCACCTTACACACCCATTTAAAGTACATATAGGCATAGGTGATAAGGGATATCAATGGGGATTATGGCAACAAGATGTGCAAACTAAAAAGGATTACCCTATTACCTTTGGCTCTAAATCCTGACAAGGCTCTCAACAGAACTACACTCTGTTTGAGAAAGTGCTATTAGCCATTAACTCAAGAAAGGGAAATCAAGTTATGCGTGCCTATTCCTATTTTAAAACCGATTTTAACTGGTAAGCAGTTACGCATAGGGGTAGCACAAAAGACTACAGTGCAGCGATGGGCTTTGTATATACATAACCGGGTGACAAATAAAGAAAACAATCTATTGGAGAGTGTAGAGCCACTCGGGATGCCTGTGGAGTACTCCCAGCCGCCCTCCGCCCCGCCATGGGACAGCGAGACAAAAGCTGGGGTATGGTTCACAGATGGGAACGCCCAGCGCATAGGGAAACAATGGAGAGGCAAAGCCGCAGCTATATTGGTAAAGACCAGAGAAGCTTTCACAGAAGAAACCGATGGCTCAGCCCAGCTGGCAGAGATCAGAGCAGTGGAGGTGGCCCTGGAGCAAAGAGCCACTCGTGTCTCTACGGACTCATATGCTGTATGGGCCAGTGCCACCCAGTGGCTAGAGAATTGGGTGAAAAACAATTGGCAAGTAAATGGTCAAGACATATGGGGAAATCACATTGGAAAAAGATTTATGATATAGCTCAATCTAAGAGCATATCCATAGGACATGTATCTGCCTGTAGTCTAACAGTGTATTCTAACAGGAGCTGGTGGAAGGCCAGGGCTTACGTAAAGCTGATAAGGGGGATTCAGGCTGGAAAGCGGAATGTCTAAACAAGAATTACTGTCCTTGGGAGTGAAACACATCCTGGAGAAATATGTAAGCTAATTAAGATGTTTTGGGAACCATCTGAAACAACTAGTAGAAGTGTGATAAGAAGCACCCTCATGCGAACTATCCTCATTATAATACTAAAAGTCACACCCCTTGAGCTGGAGACCCCGGCCCAAGCAGAGACCCCTCACCTTTGAGCGTGCCCAGAATATTAAAGTAGCACTGTAGCTTTAAGTTGAAACAAGAGAAATGTAGACCAATAGAAAACCGCTTTGTGTAATTACTTATGCATATGCATAACTGGACTGTATAAATACTGCACCTGTATGACCGAACTTTGTGCTAGCTTTGTGGAGCTACCACCTAGCACCCATCTCTGCACAGACATGAAATAAAATACCTCTGCCCTGTGTGTATATTGGCGTCTCGCACACCGGGTAAACGACCTCACACTTGTGGGATAACATGCCCACCAAAAACCTAAAACCCTGAGGCAAAGTGGAATCAAATGGCTGATGATTTTGCTAGAATAAATGTAGTACAAAATTCTGAGGCAGAGTGGCTAGGTAAATGGTTACACGAATGGCTAGGACACACTGGGAGTTATGATTTGTTTCAACAGGCTGCAAGGAGAGGATGGCCTGTGACAACTTGTAATTTGTAAAACAAATTGTAGAGTCATGTCATTTTTGTCAAACAATGGTACAGTACATGTCAAAAGGACAACAGTTTGCCAATCTCAGGGAAGGTAAACTACTCTAGGAAACTTGGCAAGTAGATTATATCAGTCCCTTAAAGCAAACACCTGAAGGCTGGAAATACATCCTCACAGGAGAATAAATAATTAGTCGTATGGGGAACATGCACCCCACCAGAGCTGCAACTGGTCTAGCAACCATTGCTGGTTTAAACCGGTCTTTTGCCACTTTTCCTTTTCTCAGAGAAATACAATTTGATAATTGATCACGTTTTAAGAATAAAGAAGTGCAAACTTGGTAAGCTTCAAATGGAGTACAATGGACTTTTCACCTACCATATCTACCTCAAAGTAATGGGATAGTAAACTGATACTAAAACAACAACTAAACAAGAGTGAATCTATTAATACCTCTAAGTGGGGATTCCATTTGTGGGGAGCTGTAAGTTGGCTAAATAAGCGGCAAACTCCCATGGGAAGTCCCATAGATAAGGGATTCATGTCAGTAGCTGCACGAATTCCTGTTAAAACAGAAGTGAAACCCTATCAAAGTCCTGGAGATGAGGTTGTGGTTAAACACCCAACTCATGGATCGATATGGGTGACTGTTTTCCTCTGCAAAGGAAAAGGAGTATGGGATGCTATAGACACTAAAGGGAGTAAGTTAACAAAAATTGAGGCTTGGATTATGTCCAAGACCTAGATGTTTTCTTTTGCAAGAAAATGTGGGACTACCTTATCACTGTGGAAATGCTGATAGCTGGAACATACACCCGACCTGTCTCTAACAGGTTCTGCCTTTTCACGTTGCCCATGGAACAACTCAATTGTTGAACACCAGTCACAACCCATCTTTGAAACTACAGTTACAGGAGGAACACCATCTGTATTAACATGATGTCAAGGATTGATAGTAGGTGTTACTGTTACACTAACCCTAAGGTGTAAAGTTAGCCTGAATTTGACTATATGTGATAACACTGGATGGGAAGCTGCACATGGTTTTAACAATAAAATGAAACGGGTATTACAGACACGTAAGGTGAATAGTCATAGGTTACTGGCTCATAAGAGTTATACTTTCACTATAAACAATGAGAACAATAAAATAATATACAGCAATTTTTCCATAAACACCAGTAATAACCAATAGGCAAGTCAATGTGAATGGACAAAAATAAGATACCACTTGTTCCTGATTCTGTATCTTATAAAACATCCCAAACAACCTTTTAACAAAACACCCCCACTTAATGCAATTGCATGATGGGCAAGAGCCCATGATTATGGCTCCAAAATTAATGCCAATGAACATACATTTGAACCTGACCAATGTGTGCAGTAGTGCATGGAATAAGACTTGTGCTGATTATAGTGACCTTCTCTATGATTGGCGGCTACAAAATCCTAGACTAATAGGACACAGAACTAAGAGAGATATCATCCAAACTTTGTTGGGTGGAATTAGTAAGGGAACAGGAATATTGAATTCATTTGATATTGAAACCCTAGAAAATAAGTTGTCAGTATTGGAAGAAACTGAAGCTGGTGTAACCAGAGTGACTGCAAGCTGGCTATCAACAGCTTTACAAACTTCAATACAAGACTGGCAAGGCACTTGGCACCTCTGGTGACATACTAATGTATTGCTATGATCCCAATTACTAACCACCAAAAATATATCACAAGAAGTCGTCTCTCCTTTTTCTTATATTGTGCTTCACTTAACTAGTATATCAAGTTATGTCAGATTTGAGTAGCTATTGAAAGAAGTCAAGGACAATCCTTGGAATGAATGTTCCCTGACTCGGTTAGAGATAAATTCAAAGTAGAATGGCCTAAAACCATTGAGGGCCCTTATTATAATGCAGCTACAGATTAGTTAACATTCCAATTGCTAGGAACTGGACAGATGAGGGCCACTCATACAGAAATAATACCTTTATGCTGATTTGCTGTCATTCCTAAAGTCTTTAATGAGAATATGTGGGTACATACAGTAGCAGGAGATCATTTGCATTGTAATATTAATGATAATTATGAAATCAGTAAACATTAGTTTAGTACATTAGTACATCATTGGTCACCAGAGAGAGGAGATCAGCACCTCCCCCTCTGCTGCCCCCCTTGAGGAAGCTGTAGGCTGTGATGAGGTCACCCCTCAGCCTTCTCTTCTCCAAGCTGAACAAGCCAAGTGACCTCAGCCGCTCCTCCTAAGTCTTGCCCTCAAGACCTTTCACCATCTTGGTCGCCCTCCTCTGGACACACTCTAACGGTTTGATGTCCTTCTTCTATTGAGGCGCCCGAAACTGCACACAGTACTCGAGGTGGGGCTGCACCAGTGCAGTGTAGAGTGGGACAATCACCTCCCTTGACCGGCCAGCTATGCCATGCTTGATGCACCCCAGGACACGGTTGGCCCTTTTGGCTTCCAGGGCAATGATCTGGATGATAGGGCAGAGTGTACCCTCAGCAAGTTTGCTGATGACACAAAACTAGGAGCAGTGGCTGATAGGCCAGAGGGTCGTGCTGCCATCCAGAGGGACCTGACAGGCTGGAAAAAAGGGCTGACAGGAACCTCATGAAGTTCAACAGAAGGAAGTGTAAAGTCCTGCCCCTGGGGAGGAACAACCCCAGGTACCAGTACATGCTGGGGGCCACCCAGCTGGAAAGCAGCTTGGCAGAAAAGACCCTGGGGCTCCTGGTGGACACCAAGTTGAACATGAGCCAGCAGTGTGCCCTTGACGCAAAGAAGGCTAACGGTATCCTGGGCTGCGTTGGGAGGAGTGTTTTGAGTAAGTCGAGGGAGGTGATCCTTCCCCTCTACTCAGCGCTGGTGAGGCCACACCTGGAGTCCTGTGTCCAGTTCCTGGGCTCCCCAGTACAAGAGACACATGGACATACTGGAGAGAGTTCAGCACAGGGCCACGAAGATTATGAAGGGACTGGAGCATCTCTCCTATGAGGAAAGGCTGAGAGAGTTGGGACTGTTCAGCCTGGAGAAGAGAAGGCTTGGGGGGATCTCATCAATGTGTATAAATATCTGAAGGGAGAGTGTAGAGAAGATGGAGCCAGGCTCTTTTCTGTGGTGCCCAGTGACAGGACAAGAGGCAATGGGCACAAATGGAAACACAGGAGGTTCTGCCTGAACATCAGGAAACACTTTTTTTTCTGTGAGGGTGACCAAGCACTGGAACAGGTTGCTCAGAGAGGTGGTGGAGTCTCCCTCCTTGGAGATATTCAAAAGCTTTGTGGACATGGTCCTGGGCAACCTGCTCTAGGTGGCCCTGCTTGAGCAGGGAGGTTGGACCAGATGACCTACAGAGGTCCCTTCCAACCTCAACCATTCTGTGATTCTTTGTTTCTGTGACACCCCTCCACATGAATGTAAACTAGCCTGCATTCTGTTGCTAAAGGATTCGAGAAGAACACATTGGGAATATCATCATTTGTGGCATACCACTTGGCTGCCTTCAGCTCCAGTTCATGTACAGCAGCACTCAATGGTGGCTACCAATGTACTGTAACTGATGTTACATCCTATACTTGTATTGGTAATAATCATCATATTGTTATTTGTTGCAACCTTGATATTGCTCTGTTACCTTAAAAATCAAATAGTACACACGAATGATATATTAACTCAAGTTAAATCACATACCAAACTGTGGTAAATTACCGTCTTCCCATATGCTCTCACCCTCACTGTGCACTGGCAAGAGGGCTGGTCATTCATACAGTGAATGTATTAAGCTCACTGTGCTTACACCAGTAATTGTTTAATGTTGGTCTGAGCAAGGTGTGGAATGTGACTGACCAACACACCCCCACAATGGAAAAAGGCTCAGAGGAGATGGGCAAGAGTGATGAGCTCAGGGAAGAATGTAAAGGATGACCATCAATTATCGTAAAGCAAGCTGAACTTATCACAACACAAGGGGGACCGGAGGGCAACCTTTGTTTTAGATGTACGGCTGTAGCAGTGGGTCATCAGGTTGTATAAACAGCCTTCTCTGAGATAATTAGTAGAGCATAATGTCTTCCTGAGCTAGCCAGGCCAGCATGGGAGAAGCGTATAAGTGGCTCAGACAAACATAAAGTATAAAAACTGGACAACTAATAAAACAAACTTTGAAGAGAGCAATGGGCTTGAGCTGGCTTCAACCCGTGTATTCCTTCCTGGCGATTGGGCATGCCCAGCATCGTGACAGTGAGCATATAGAGACCAGTAATGGGAATCACATTTGTATTGTGATTCAACTGTATATTGCAATTGGTATATTATGCTTGTGTTGTGATTTCAGTATATCGCTGTATCATTCTGCTAAATCAAAATCCCATGTAATGTCAAATATCTTCAAATAAGTAAATTTGGTACTAAACATTAAACCCTCCTTGTGTGGTATATCTAAAAGAACCTGGTCAGAGAGTATTGGACTCTGACACTAATTGGCATCATGGACAGGATATTCCTGAGAGTGAATGCTATTTACTAACAGTTCGGCAATAACGGGATTTCTGATTTAGCATTATAGTCATGAATAAGAGCCTAAGAGAGGCAACTAGCGCTGTGAGTAAGGAAGGGTAGTGATAAGACCGGCTACAGACAGGACCACTACCATTTAGAGGGTATAAATCATTATGAATAGTAACAAAGGCTGGAAAAAGCTAGCTGATAAATTTGAAAAAGAGGGATGGATAAATCCTAATTGGGATTTTTGCATGGGTAGAAGAACATTGTAGTGATCCCAATAATATTTGGGATTAATTTGAAAAATGTAAAAGGTTCTAAAAAGTTGAAGAAAGGAGAGGGGAAAGAAGGCTTGTGCTGTTTGTTAGGAAGTTGCTTGAGAGCTGTAGTAGAAAAGATAGAAGAGGAGGTATGTAAGAATAGTATGCTAGAAAGAGAAAAAGAAACAGTTATACAAGATAACATGATGTATAAAACACAATGTACACTACTAGAAAGTCAGAATAGATTCTTAGAATCAAAATTGCAGCCTCAGATCATAGCCAATGCCCACATTCGTAGGGATTACTTACTACAGTCTACTCAAATAGATCCTGTTTAAGTGGTGGCTGCTATGTATACCAAGGACCATGAAAGGTCAGGAGATATCTGGCTTGATCTTGACGCTCCCGATCCTCTTCATGATGATGATTCAGATGATCCATGAGAAGAAAATAATGTTAAAGTGATTGCTCCCATGATAAAAATCAAGCAAACACAAGGTGCATCTCCTCAAACAACTGCGAGATGTTTTACCTCCTTGGAGTTAACTGATCTCCAAACTAAATTTTCATCTAAACCTGGAGTTACACCCCTAGACTCTGTCAGAATGTGATGCATCATGAATGCATTGCATTAGTAAAGGCAGCCCAGAGTGAACATATTGAAGTTAATTAGCAATATCAGTACAAATATGTAAAATACATCATACTAGTAAAAATTTGTAGCAAAAAAAGTGATTTAGAGAGCATTCTGGAAGAAGAAACTTCTAACCTGTTTTCGTGAGAGTCCTACAAACTGAATGGACTGAGCAAAACCAACCAGTTGCAAAACTGGCTGCAAACTGTATTAATAAATTGTATGCACCATTTTTCTGAAGTCAAGGCCAAGAAAAAACAAATAAAAATACCCAAGAAACTTCATGTTTACTATAGATCTCAGAACTCTGAAGTCTAAAGCAGCATTTACTGAAAATATTACATGGTGTAGGAACTCCTACCATTCATATTACTTTTGCTGAGACTCTAATCACTTTAATAATAAACCTGAAAGCTTTTCTTAGATTAATCAAAAATGTCATATCTGATTTTGAATGAGAATCAGAGAAGGCTTTTGATGTACTTTGAACTACTGTAAGTAATGCCAGACATACTTAAGCTTTCTCTCCTCTTTCTGAATCCTGCTTCAGAGAGAAGTTAGGTCATGAGAATTTTGGCAAGATCTTCAGAAATAATAACACTTAAATCCATTTATCTGAAATTTAGATTTTTCATCAAGAGTGATATTTTCATTAAAAATCTACCTTATATAAATCTAGAAAGCTAGCTGTATTATATATGGAGTATCATTTTACATTTCATCTAATCCTTAATGTGACTAAGACATAATTCACTCCTCAAGCTCAACTACTCAAATATAGATACAATTGGCACTTAACCTCATGTTAAGGATAATTTTGATATCTAATAAATAAAACAATTATCCTTTTATTTTAAAAATCACTGAGCTTTCTAACCTAAATGAATTTAGATGTATTTTTAAAATTATCGTCTAGGAATATTAATATAACTTTTTCATATATACATATGCAACCAAAATATGCGATAACCAGACTAAAAATATTCTCTCATGGAGGATATTAAAACAATCAATTCAATAAAATTAACAAAAGCAATGGTTAACATTTCAGGTTAGTTTTGTTTATGTTCATATGACATTAATACATAGGTAATTTACACAAACTGAACAGGGAACATGAACTCCTTTTAAGACTATGTTGTAATTTCATTTCACAACATGACCTACTATTTATTTTATGTGTTGCTATTGTTATCGATAAGTATATTGATAAGCAAAAATACCCAGTGATAGACCAGGACCTCACTGTCCTATGCTTTGTAGACAGGGAACAAAGAGATGATCCTGATGAAAAAATCACAATTTAAGTCCAAAGCAGAGGTAATAGGTAGCTACAGACACACAGTGCGTAAAGTATTAAGAGAGGAACCTTTGGTTAGCACTGGGAAAAGTAGACTCAGCATTCCAGGTGGCTTGATCTTGTCAAGCTTTTTACAAAGACTTTGACAAAAGCAGAGACATGTAAGGAATGATGTGAAGGAGAACACAGGGAAACTACAGCTGCTGTTAGTACTAAGTTTAAAACACTGATAATGGTATACTGTTGGCAGGAAAAGAAGAAAATATTTAATTTCTGGTAGATATCTCCTTGAACCCCATACTTAAAACTCATACTAAGTTTCAATAAGACTCTGCTAGTCAGTTGAAAGCTCTGAGATGAATGTACAAGTAAGTTCATATGAAAATCAAATGTCTCTCCAAATCAGTATTGCTTAATTCATCACAGCTAGTGATGTAAATTAAAAGAACTGTAAATAAACACAGGAACAGATGACTAGTAGAGGCCATTATGTTTAGCTGTGATCAGTCTCTGATGCACCAAAATAGGAGTATTAACAGCAAAATAATCCAAAAGCCAACTGTCTATTTTCATTACTTTCTCATACCCTCCTTTTTCCAACATTTTTTGGTAAGTTAAGCACAGCTTTCTGGTTGTTGTGTCATGAAAGCATGGATATATATAATGCACCAAAAATCTAACTACTTATTACCTACTTGCTACTTAATTATCTTAAAGAATACAGAATCACAGAATGGTTGAGGTTGGAAGGGACCTCTGGAGGTCATCTGGTCCAACTCCCCCTGCAGGGGTCACCTAGAGCCAGTTGCCCAGGACCATGTCTAGATGGTTTTTGAATATCTCTAAGGAGGGAGACTCCACTACCTCCCTGGGCAAACTATTTGAGTGCTCAGTCACCTTAACAGAAAAAAAAGTGTTTCCTGATGTTCAGACAGAACCTCCTGTGTTTCCATTTGTGCCCATTGCCTCTTGTCCTGTCACTGGGCACCACAGAAAAGAGCCTGGCTCTATTCTCTTTGCACCCTCCTTTCAGGTATTTATATAAATTAATAATATCCCCCCTGAGCCCTTAGTGGCTGATACGACCCTCTGACCTATCATCCACTCCTCCCAGTTTTGTTTTATCTGCAAACTTGCTGAGGGTACACTCTGCCCCATCATCCAGATGATTAATGAAGATGTTAAACAGGACTGGACCCAGTATTGTCCCCTGGGGTACACCACTAGTCAGTGACCTCCAACTAGACTTTGCGCTGCTGATCATCACCTTCTGGGCCGGGCCATTCAGCCAGTTTTCAATTCACCTCCCCCCCCTCAGGATCCTGAACTCCACTATCTCATGGTCACTGCAGCCAAGGCTGCCTTTGACCTTCACATCCCCAACGAGCCCCTCCTTGTTGGTCAGTAGGAGATCCAACAGAGCACCTCTCCATGTTGGCTCCTCTATCACTTCCGATTCTCTCTATACCTTCTAATTCACAGAATTTCATGCATTCTCCAGCTTTATGCAAACAGATAAAAACCAGATGAGCAGACAGATGCGAAAAAGTGCATATTAAGTTTTATTATATTTTTCAGAATATTTTTCATACAAATATGTTGTCTTCTTTGGGAGAACAATTAATAACTTGCCTTTTTTTCCCCCTTAAGGACATAGGATAAATATTCAGTACTATTTTTTCAAGTTCATGACAAGGGAATTTAAATCTTTTTTTTTCCCCTGGAAAGACAAATGATCAATGATTATTATTTCCAATTTCATTTACCCCCTGGCCATTGACAGCTTCACTGCCAGATGTACTATAGTCAATATTGTAACAAGCTCAGCAAATTTCCTTTTGTAAACACTTCAACTTTTAACTTATTGAGTATTTCTATGTTATTAGCTAGTTACTATGATAGTGCTTCATTATTTTTTACCTACTACAAATTAGAGAATGAAATATTAAGAGATACTGCATTAATTCTCCACTAAAAAACCTTCTCATTTTCTTTAAGATAGAACACAAAACTACTCACAATTCTGAACAAAAAAATAAAAAAAAGAACTAGCAATAAATTATGATTCCTTCTGTAGAGCCCTTGAATGTTCAGCTGTATACACAAGAACTATATCCAGATTTGGACTGAACAGACATGGTCTATTTAGAATGATTTGAAGATCTTGCCCCAAAAGGCAGATTCATCACATCCATCCAAGCAAGCCATTTGAAAAATCTAGCTCACAAGACCTAATTAATCCTTAGTATAGTTTCACTGATATATATAGATCTACAATGTTTAATTTCTGTTCTGTAACAGAAAGGCACTCACACTGCAGTAACAGTCTTAAAAGTGTAATTGTAAACAGTATTCTTTATAACTGCTCAGTTTTTATCAAATTGCAACTTGGATTCTGAAATTGTACTTCTGTTCACTTCATCTTGTACATCATTATGAGTGATAAAAAATATATAGTGACCTATAATAATTATTCTATTAATATCCAAGTTACAGATGTCTTATCAGAAGAAAAAGAATCACATTTCGTCTTCTGAAAAAAAAAAATTGGTTTGAGTCAGTTTACTTTGAAGTATCAAAGCTGTTCACTGATATGGTATACTCTGGGAATCCATCTGCCTAAAAGATAATTCTTCTCTCCCCATGTAGTAATCCTACCCCCAAAACAACCTTACTGTAAGCAGAGCTTCCCTGTATCTGAAGTAGGATTATACTTTGCTTTACCATATCCCAGTACCCAATCTGGGGGTTTCATTCTACTTAGCTCATATAGTGAAATTCTATTACAGAACTGAAAACTATATATTAGCTTGGAAATAAACTGTTAAGTATAACAGAAAGGATTTTTAAGGAAATCTATGCTATCAATGAAAAAAAAGATTTCAAAGTCTTGTGTAAAGACAGCATTTCAGACCTATCTCTTATCTCTTCTTCCCTTGGATTATTTATAACACAATTTCCACTGAAAGATTTCTCTAAAGTATGGTTATAAAGAAAAGCTATTTTAAAATAAACTTTTATTATTTATTGGAAGTTATTAAAAATTTCTATTACACAAAGGTATCAACAGAATGTTCTTTATTTAAAATAAAATAAGGAAAAGTGCAAAAATAACTTGGGTTTTAAATATGGAAATACACTAAACTATCAAATTATTGTCTATTCTGTTTTAGAACTAAACAGAACTATACTTAAAAGCTAATACTTATTTTTTTCTATTTCTTTATGAAAATACAAAAAAGAAGAGTAATATTTCAAATGTTTTCAGACAATTTTCTACTGAAATAAGGGCATTTATTTCAGCTTAATTCCAAGCACTCTGCTATTTAATAATGTATATCTATGTACAGAACCAAAATACCAAATGCTATCCCACTGATTCATGTTACACTTTTGTTAAATCATTTAATTAAGCCAATTATTAAACCCATTTTATTTTTCAAAGATTTTAAGATTGCTATGCTATTGTATTCCAGTTTTGATACCACTGCATTCCACACAATAGTCAAGTACTTTCCCATTTTAAAAATATAGATATTAAAAATGGTAAGATTAAAGTTTCTCTACAGTTCTGTTTTCTCCAAGTCATGAAACACAAAAGAGCAAACATGCTATGAATAATTATGTGAAAAAAGTATGTTGAAAGGCTGAATTTTGAATATGAAATGGAAATTAGAGAGGTTTGAGGTTATCCTTAGGTCTCCTAGGAGTGATTCAGCAGTCTTGGCAATATTGTTGTAATAATCAAATGTAGGTATACAATTTACTTAAAGATTGATGCTGCTATAGAAATCCACTGTAGAGCCCTACCCTATCTCCATAGGAACTTAGACAATGTGCCTTTGTCTAATAAGCAGGATGTGGCTGTCGAAAGCAGAAGTGTAACTGATGTATTACTAGCCCAGTTAGTAAACCATGAAGAACCGCTTGGATCTGCCAAAAAGGTAGGAAACTAGGGGAAAGGTAATTCCGGCAGGGGGAGATCGCGACCACCGACTCACGGACCACCTACCCCAATTATACCACCGACTCAAATGATGAACTTGAAGAACAACAACTAAGCATGCGTACTAATTTACATGCTGGGCGAAGAGATTTTAACATTCAATATAACATTCAATAACATTCAATAGAATAACATTGCATATGTATTAGGAGGTTGAATATGTTAATGTTTTGTGTATAAAACTGTTACTTTGTGTGAGGGACTGAAAGAGTTAATGTCTCAAACATTGTGGAGACATAATGCACGATTTGCATGGCAACGGCAAGTCGGCTAGCATGGGATGGGGGAGCTCATCGGAGGAGAGACTAGAGGAGGTATTGTCTTGTGAGACACTGAAAGAAGTGAGATAAAGTGCAGCAAGTCGGCTAGCAGGGGATGAGAAGAGCGCGTCGGAGGATGCACAGTTACCATCTATGGCCAGAGGCCACACAGAGCTTATCTAAGGAATGGGCCTGCAACCACCCGAAACTTGGAATGAAACTCCTCGCAACCACCCCCCTCCCCCAGCACCTGCGAACTTTTGAGGACCAGAACAACATAAGTCCTCCAGGGGTGTGACCTGAGGCAGGGATTAGAGTATAAAGAGACTCCTTCCCCAGGGAACGGCGTGTGCCCATCACCGGAGGATTGCCACGTCTGTCACCATCATTGCGGGATCCAAGGGTGGTGATACCTTTCCTTTTCTTTATCCTCCTCTCTTCTCTTTTCCTTTTCTCACTTCTCTGTTCCTCTACTCTTCCACTATATATATATATATCTGGGTATATGAGTTTTGGATGAATTGTGACGGGTTGCCCGGAAAATAGCTCCATTGCCAAATCGCCTCTGTTCGTTCGCTGAGCTTGCCAGTTCGTTAGGTTTGCCCATTTGTCTAGTTCGCCAGTTAATAAAGTTGCTAGTCTGACTGTTCCTCTGAGTCACTGTCGTGACTCTACCGACCACGCGGCTCTGCCGAGCAGAGATCGGCCTTTGTTGGTACACAAACCCTCGGGGAATCAAAAGATTCACCCATCTCGCAACCCACCAAGTGGGACGAGACACTTTGAAAGCTGTGTGTGCTGTCTTGGGACAGGCACCCATATCTGCGCAAATATGCAATAAAATACCTCTGCTCTGTGTGTATATTGGCATTTTGCACACCAGGTAAATGAACCCCGATTTTTGGGACAACAATATCTGTATACCTTCAGAAAAAAATCACAGCCAACCTCAGTAATTCCTTCTCTATCCAAAGTGGATTTTTGTCTTTATAGGTAGTAGGTTGAAAAAGAAAGCATACAGATAGAAATACAAATGCTATTTCAGAAGGAGTTGAACTGCAGAATTCACATCATGATGAAACTGCTCCTCTGCTCAAGAAAGAGTACATTCAGGTGGTTCTTGTTTGGACCTTCATATCTTGATATGTATTACACTTTAATAACTGCTACTAAAATACTAACTACAGATATATCTTTGTCTTTTTTAAGACCATGTTGTAAATATTGCTCTGTTCAAAAAAACAAAAATGTGTGACTTCACAGATATTTTAACACTGACACCTAATTTTCATAGATAGAACATGCTGAAGAAGCCGTTTGGTTTTTTGAACATTAGCTCTATTCTCGATAGAGTTAGTGGTATGTAACACAATACATACTGAAAGGGTTAAATCCCTGACAATCCCTGACTAAGACCTTACTGTGAGTTTCACTTGCATCCTTGTTCTCTTTTGTTCTCTTCCCCTGCAAAGATAGTTTTGGTTACCTGCTGAGCAGAGTTGATGGTGGGACACTTCCTGTGACTTCTTACCTGATAGGACTAAACAGGCCTTGAGCAAGCTCGTTAGGCTTCCTAAGTAAATCACTGATAACAGGAACTCAGGACGTTTGTGCCAAAGATAAGCACCAAAGAACTAGTTTAAATCGACCCCCTTGTGACATTCCGAGGCCGAAGGACTGATGAGCTAACTCAATGACTATATATGGACAAAGGAAGCCCAAAGTTCAACTAGCGGACAACGTGAGGAAGACTATGGAAGACCACCGGGAGGGTGAAAGACCCTAACCCTAATTTTACTGCGCATGCTTGGACTATGTAACTGAATTCCGGGAACTCATCACCATAAGACTGCCCTTTTCAGGAAACCTGATGAATATGTATGATTTTTCTGTATATGAACTGATGTGTTGTGCTAACCTGGGGAGCACTTGTGGCGGAGCAATCCCCAGTGCTGCCCAGCGCTGCAATAAAGAATACCTGCTTAATAGTCATCCTGACTATTGAGTCCTGATTTCGGCTTTTCATGGCAACAATACTTTTCTTTAAAGCCTCAAGCATGAATTTTGCAACTTTAAAATCAATGGTATTTCTCATGTATATGGGTGTTGAACAATAAATCCTTAATTTCATAACAAGTATGCAGTAATTTTAAGCCATTGAGTAATGTGAATTAGAAAAAAAGCACCTATATTATTCTTGCAAAGAGATTTCATTATTTTTCTTAAGAATGAAGCTGTTCTATAAACTTCCTAAAGTTAATTTCACAAGCAGAAGTGTCAGCACAAGACCAACATTTTCAGAAAAATAACAAGCATCTTAAAAATAGAGATATATGCTGGAATATCTCGATTTACATATAACACTGAATGACGCCTTTATGAATGGCTACCATGCAAGACTAACTAGTACAGTGAGGCTCATCTCCTCAGGCTCCCTCTATAGCCAACACAAAGAGAAAGCTGCTCTAAGTCATCCTATAGAGTACATCTTTTTTTCATCATCAACTACAAAGGATGTGTAGAGAGACCATCCTTACCAAGACTGAAGCTAGCCTTTGTGAAAATCCTCTGTATATTCAAGCATTTTTAGTTTAACTGAAATGTTACATGCAATGTATGGACTGCATCATTTATAATAAAACAGTCCACTGCATAAGATTTTTAAGACATATGTATGTAACTTGGATTTTCAAAAACAGCTACAGAGCTTAATCTTTAACACGAGTGTCTGAGTAAAGCCTTGCCAATTTGAAGAAAAAATGTGATAAAGTTAAAAGTAGTTGAAAGCTAGCCTATAAAATATATCAGTTTTCTTACATTAACTGAACATCTACCTTTGGATAAATGCAAATTTTGAGGCCAGAGTTAACATCTCTAAGTGTTAAATCAGAATTAAGTACTGTGTCTAAGACTACCTAACATTTTTATGCTAACAGCTGTTCATTATAAAGTAATTATCTTGGATAGTCTAACAATAACAGGAGTCCTGCATGCTACCTCATAGGATATCAGTATTCAAAAGAGAATATTAGTATTCAAAATAGAGATAGCAGTCCCGTACTCAAAGGACAGCTCAGGTAGAAGGCTCAGCACTCAGGGGACATGGCCGTATAAGGCCTTTTAGATGTTATTCTAAGGGCTTCAGTATTTGAAATATTCTGCCTCTGAAATATTCTCAAGCACTTTCCATCTGGAATGAAATTCCAGATTGCTGGAATTCCAGCTGCTGGATCGGCTAAACCGCGGCAAAACCGCGCAGGGAAGGGAGGAAAGAGAAAAAAAAAAAAGGGCACGGAGAGAGAGGGTTACCGCAGCCACGGCCCGGCCCCTGAGCAGGAAGGCGGGAGCTCCTGACGAGGGCCCGGCTCTGACTCAGCGTGGGCGGGGACAAGAGTGACGGCGGCAATTCCCCTCCCGTACAAGAGCAGCCCCCAGGGAGCGCGAGCAACCAGGGCGCGGCGCGGCAGAGGGGAGTGGTGCGGCAGTGCGTGCAGTGAAGGCGAAGCCACCCGACCAGCTCAAGAGGTGCGTTCATTCGGTAGTCCCCATCCTTCCAGAAGAAACTCAGCTATGGTCTTCACTCGTCAGAAAGCGATGCCCTCTGTGCTCGCCAGAGTGGATGTGGCTACCCAGACAGAGCTCCCATGAAAACATGCAGCCGCCCAGGTCTCAGGCTGCAGGGAGTGCCAGGGCCTCTCACTGTTCACAGATGGCAGCCGTGAGGACAGCTGTGTGAGGTGCAACCAGGTAGATGATTTGATCTGCATGGTGGCAGAGCTATGGGAGGAGGTAGAAAGGTTAAGGAGCATCAGGGAGGCTGAGAAAGAGATCGACTGGTGGTGCCATGCTCTGCCCCCCCCGAGACAGGAACAGGAGCAGCAGCAGCCACCAGTAAGAACCCACGATCAAGGGGATCCTGTATCCCCCCCACCGGGCTGAAGGCAGCAGCTCAAAGGAAAAGAGTGAATGGAGGCAAGTCCATGCTCGTGGTGGCAGGCGAAGGCCCTCCTTGCCCACCTCGCCTCCCCAGGTGCCTCTGCACAACAGGTATGAGGCCCTGGAGGTGGAAGGCCAGGCAATGGAGGATGGGGACGACAGTCCATCTACACCAGAGGTGTCGTCGCCCAGGTCAGAAGAACGTACCTCTTGTATCAACACCACCTCCACAAGGAAGAGAAGATGGGTTATAGTTGTGGGGGGCTCCCTTCTAAGGGGAACCGAGGGCCCGATATGCCAGATGGACCCTCCTCTTAGGGAAGTCTGCTGCCTCCCTGGGGCCCGGGTGAAGGATATCACGAGGATACTCCCTAGCCTGGTATGGCCCTCGGACTGTTACCCCCTACTGCTCTTCCATGTGGGGGGCGATGAAGCTGCAACACGTAGTCCTAGGGTGATCAAAAGAGACTTCAGGGCCTTGGGACGGCTCGTAACCTGGGCTCCAGAGTCCCTTATTTTCTCCTCTCCCCTTCCAGTTGTGGGCAGTGACACCAGAAGGAACAGAGGCACCCAATCTATCAACTCATGGCTCCGTGGCTGGTGTCATCGCCACGGTTTTGGTTTTTTTGACAACGGGATGGCCTACACAGCACCAGGCTTGCTGGCGTCTGATGGGATTCATCTTTCTCAGAGGGGAAAGAGAATCTTTGCTCAGGGGCTTGCGGGGCTCATCGACAGAGCTTTAAACTAGACTCGAAGGGGGAGGGGGATGATATCAGGCTTGCTCGAGAGAAGCTGAGGGACGACGTGCCACGGTTAGAGGGAGTGGGTGCCAGCGAGGGCACTCAGCCTGTGTCTGAGATGTGCAGGGTACGCTGGGGCACAGCTGAAGTTGAACAGAGTTGAGCTAGGGGATACTGAGGCAAAGCACATAAGGGGTGTTCCTCTATGAAGGAGACATGGACGACAGCCCAGCTGAAGTGCCTCTACACCAATGCCTGCAGCATGGGCAACAAGCAGGAGGAGCTGGAAGCCATTGTACACCAGGAAAACTATGATATGGTTGCCATCACAGAAACATGGTGGGATGACTCGCACAACTGGAGTGCGGCGATGGATGGCTATAAACTCTTCAGGAGGGATAGGCGAGGCAGGAGAGGTGGTGGGGTAGCCCTATACGTTAGGGAGTGTCTGGATAGTTTAGAGCTTGATGATGGTGACGATAGGGTGGAGTGTCTATGGGTAAGAATCAGGGGGAAGGCCAACAAGGCAGACATTGTGGTGGGAGTCTGTTACAGACCACCAACCAGGATGAAGAGGCAGACAAATTATTCTATAAGCAGCTGGGAAAAGCCTCACAATCGCTAGCCCTTGTTCTCATGGGGGATGTCAACCTACCGGCTGTCTGCTGGAAATACAATACAGCAGAGAGGAAACAGTCTAGGAGGTTCCTGGAGTGTGTGGCAGAGAACTTCCTGACACAGATGGTGAGGGAGCCAACTAGGGAAGGTGCCCTGCTGGACCTCTTGTTCACAAACAGAGAAGGACTTGAGTCATGTGATGGTTGGAGGCCGTCTCGGGCAGAGTGATCACAAAATGATAGAGTTTTTGATACGTGGAGAAGAGGCGAGGGGTGTCAGCAGAGCTGCCACCTTAGACTTCCGGAGGGCAGACTTTGGCCTGTTTAGGAGACTGGTCGAGAGAGTCCCCTGGGAGGCAGCCCTAAAGGGCAAAGGAGTGCAGGAAGGCTGGACATTCTTTAAGGGGGAAGTCCTAAAGGCACAAGAGCAGGCTGTCCCCAGGTGCGGAAAGACGAGCCGGTGGGGAAGAAGACCGGCCTGGCTGACTAGAGAGCTCTGGCTAGAACTCAGGAAAAAGAGGAGAGTCTACGACCTCTGGAAGAAGGGACAGGCAACTCAGGAGGACTACAAAGGTGTAGCAAGGTTGTGCAGGGAGAAAATTAGAAGGGCCAAAGCCGAGCTAGAGCTCAATCTGGCTGCTGCTGTAAAAGACAACAAAAAATACTTCTTCAAATACATTAGCAGCAAAAGGAGAGCTCAGGAGAATCTGCAGCCCCTAGTAGACGGGGGAGGGAACACAGTGACCAAGGATGAGGACAAGGCTGAGGTACTTAATGCCTTCTTTGCCTCAGTCTTTAATAGCAGGGCCAATTGTTCTCTGGGTACCCAGCCCCCCGAGTTGGAAGACAGGGTCGGGGACCAGAATGGAGCCCCCATAATCCAGGGGGAAATGGTTAGTGACCTGCTGCACCACTTAGACACTCACAAGTCTATGGGGCCTGATGAGAGCCACCCGAGAGTACTGAAGGAACTGGCAGAAGTGCTCACCAAGCCCCTTTCCATCATTTACCAGCAGTCCTGGCTAACTGGGGAGGTCCCAGTTGACTGGAGATTAGCACATGTGACACCCATCTACAAGAAGGGCCGGAAGGAGGACCCAGGGAACTACAGGCCTGTCAGCCTGACCTCGGTGCCGGGGAAGCTGATGGAGCAGATCATCCTGAGTGCCATCGCACGGCATGTAGAGGATAACCAAGGGATCAAGCCCAGCCAGCATGGGTTTAGGAAAGGCAGGTCCTGCTTGACCAACCTGATCTCCTTCTACGACAAGGTGACCCGCCTAGTGGATGAGGGAAAGGCTGTGGATGTTGTCTATCTAGACTTCAGTAAAGCCTTTGACACGGTTTCCCACAGCATTCTCCTGGAGAAACTGGCTGCTCATGGCTTGGACGGGTGTACTCTTCGCTGGATGAAGAACTGGCTGGATGGCCGGGCCCAAAGAGTGGTGGTGAATGGAGTTTACTCCAGTTGGCGGCCGGTCACAAGCGGTGTTCCCCAGGGCTCTGTGTTGGGGCCAGTCCTCTTTAATATCTTTATCAATGATCTGGACAAGGGGATCGAGTGCACCCTCAGTAAGTTTGCAGATGACACCAAGTTGTGCGGGAGTGTTGATCTGCTTGAGGGCAGGAAGGCTCTACAAAGGGACCTGGACAGGCTGGATTGATGGGCAGGGGCCAATTGTATGGGGTTCAACAAGGCCAAGTGCAAGGTCCTGCACTTGGGCCACAGCAACCCCATGCAACGCTACAGGCTTGGGGAAGAGTGGCTGGAAAGCTGCCTGGTGGAAAAGGACCTGGGGGTGTTGGTTGACAACCGCCTGAATATGAGCCAGCAGTGTGCCCAGGTGGCCAAGAAAGCCAATGGCATCCTGGCTTGTATCAAAAACAGCGTGGCCAGCAGGAGTAGGGAAGTGATCGTGCCCCTGTACTCGGCACTGGTGAGGCCGCACCTCGAATACTGTGTTCGGTTTTGGGCCCCTCACTACAAGAGAGACATTGAGGTGCTGGAGCGTGTCCAGAGAAGGGCAACGAAGCTGGGGAAGGGTCTGGAGCACAAGGCTGATGGGGAGCAGCTGAGGGACCTGGGGTTGTTTAGCCTGGAGAAAAGGAGGCCGAGGGGAGACCTTATCGCTCTCTACAACTACCTGAAAGGAGGTTGTAGAGAGGTGGGGGTCGGTCTCTTCTCCCAGGTAACAAGTGATAGGACGAGAGGAAATGGCCTGAAGTTGCACCAGGGGAGGTTTAGACTGGATATTAGGAAATTTTACTTCACGGTAAGGGTTGTCAAGCATTGGAACAGGCTGCCCCGGGAAGTGGTTGAGTCGCCATCCCTGGAGGTATTTAAAAGCCGTTTGGATGAGGTGCTTAGGGACATGGTTTAGTGGTGGTCTTGGTAGTGTTAGGTTTACGGTTGGACTCAATGATCTTAAAGGCCTTTTCCAACCTATACGATTCTGTGATTCTATATCACAGATATATTTTTTTAAAATTTAGGATATTAAAAAAAACACCCAACCATCTGCACACCCACAAAGGAGCTCAGAAAGACAATGGCAGGAGGGGGACCCCAAATGATACCCTGCCAGTTCCTTCCAGGCCCATCACAGGGGCCATCAGCCCATCAAAGGTCCATCTGCACAAACCCAGAGGGGCACAGGGGCACAATGGCAGGTGAGAACGCAAATCAAGGACTCCCAAGGAATGTACTGGCTGCTCCTTAGGCTGTCCCAGCAGAGCCATCAGCCCCATTGTCCAGGCGTGAAACCCATCGAGATGAGTCATCAGGAACATGACCTTTCAGACTAAGTGGGGTCGCTGCCTAGGGGTGGGACACATTATGGCATGCAGGGGAAAAGCAATTCAGGATCGCACAGGACTTATTATGGGATGTTTAGGGGAGGAACCAAAGGCGGGAAAAGGGAGGGGTTTAGGTGATACAGGGAAGAACAAGTGTGGGAAAATAGGGCCGGTTGCAGGTAGATAGTCTGCTGGTCAGTACGTTTGTCTGGCTATGCCCTATGCCTGATCAGTGCAGTCTGTTCTACGTTCTTATTAAATTCCTTTCTCTTTCCTGGGTGAGGGCGCTCTATTCTGTGTGCGTGTGTGTATGGGGGTGTCCTGGTTTTGGCTGGGATAGAGTTAATTTTCTTCCTAATAGCTGGTATAGTGCTGTGCTTTGGATTTTAGTATGAGAATAATGTTGATAACACACTGATGGTTTAGTTGTTGCTAAGTGGTGTTCACACTGGTCAAGGACTTTTCAGCTTCCCCTGCTCTGCCAGGTGCACAAGAAGCTGGGAGGGGGCACAGCCAGGACAGCTGACCCAAACTGGCCAAAGGGCTATTCCATACCATATGGCGTCATGCCCAGTATAGAAACTGGGGGAGTTGGCCGGGGGGCAGCGATCGCTGCTCGGGGACTGGCTGGGCATCGGTTGGCGGGTGGTGAGCGGTTGTATCACTGTTTTTTTTTCCCTGGGTTTTGTTCCTCTCTTGCTCCCTTGTTGTTTTCCTTCTCATTACAATTTACTATTATTATTACTATTTTGTTCCAATTATTAAACTGTTCTTATCTCAACCCACGAGTTTTCTTACTTTTGCTCTTCTGATTGTCTCCCCCATCCCACCAGGGGGGAGGTGAGCGAGCAGCTGGGTGGTGCTTAGCTGCCGGCTGGGGCTAAACCACAACAGGGGGTGTGAGTGCCAGCAACTGCAGTCACACATGGGTCAGACACTTGTGTGTTTGTGGTGCCAGCAACTGGCGCCAGTGTGAGTGTGCGAGTGTGTGATCGCTAGCAAAGATCAAGCTGGACAAGACAGTGAATAGGTGAAGTGGCCTGGGAGCAAGGGTGTAAGTGGTTCTCTAAGGGCCAGCTCTGGGTGTGATAGTGCCTGTGTATCTCTAGGGCTGGGAGCACAGGGACGTTGGTTATCGGGACCTGTAAAATCCTGGCCAGCCTGTGTGTGTGTGATGGTCTGTACCAGCCACTGGAGTAGGGCTGCAGCCTCAGGGGCTCATGTGTCTAGGTACCAGCAACTGGGGAGACTGAGTATCTGAGCCCAGCTGCTGGAGAGATCCATCTTGCACATATGTGTGTATATATATATATTTTCTCTAGGGACTTCATCCTGTCCAGCCAGAGAGGCGAGCATGGGTGCTCTTGATGTAAGGACCATAAAGGCCTTGTGAAACAAGATACTTTTTGTATAAACAATGCATGCCTTGCCAATGACTGTGCCCATGAAGAGGAACTAAAAGACTGATAAAAGGGGAACATCCTGCCCTAGAAGGCACGGAAGACTGGTGCGAAGAAACATGAAGTCATGAAAACACTGCGGTAACTAGGAAAAAGGTAAAGGTGGCAGGGGGAGATCGCGACCACCGACTCAATACAAGACTGAAAAGACTTGCCCCCCCATGCCTGCAAGGAGCATGTGTGCTAATTTACATAAATTTACAAATGGAGTAGTAATTACTAACCAATAAACATAAATTTGGGTGGGTTTTTACTAATCATGTAACAAGATAAATATGCGGTAGTTCTTTAGTATAGTGTGCTAGCTTTGTGGAATGACCACCTAGCACCCATCTTTTGTGCAAACATGCAATAAAATACCTCTACCCTGTGTGTACATTGGCATCTGGCACACCGGGTAAATGACCCCACGCTTGTGGGATAACACTCTGAGTGTCTGTCTGTGATCTGTGTGGCCAGCCATGTATATATGTAGTGTATATGTGTGCTCCGTGTGTGTGTGCATGTGCCTGCTGGGAATACATCTTCAGCCTCACTACTGGTTGGACCTGGGGATGTGGAGCAGCACCAGCAGCAGCCTTGCCTCTCTCCAGCTGTTGGATCCAGCATGACATATTTTCATCTAACAACGACTAAAAATCCTCATTTCTCTGGGAATTAAATATAGTACCTCATATGAGAAAATGAACTCTGTTAGTTACTAGCATACTCCTTATAGATTCCTTATGATGTTAAGATGCTTCTCTTCAGGGAACCAATTATTTTACACCTTATGGTGACTGAATACCTGTGATAATGAGAACTTGAGTATTTTAGGGTTAACTAGCTATTAAAGCTCTTAAATATACTTTTAAAACCTTAATCTTTATGTAGATTTTTGCTTATTTTATTATTACGATTATTTTAAGTAATGTACACACATTGATGTAGTAGAATGCAGGAAAAGGCACAGCCCTTTGCTCTCAATTTTAAAGACTTTTTAAACATTAATGTGAGAGTAAACACACAAACTTAAAGGATGCATTGTTTCTCCAATCTCTAAATTAGGGGAAATCTCAAAATCTCACAGTGGCATCACAGCCACAGTCATCTGAAAGAAGGAGACATACTCAAAGAGCTGATTCCACCATGGCTCTAATGCTCAAGGTAGTTATGGCCATTCCTCCACATGGCCAGCAAACTCTAGACATATAAAGTGGAGTCAAGGTACCTCCTTTTTTGTAAGAATGATGATTCATGCACACTGACTCCTTATGCAAACAGCTATCCTACTGGGCTTTCTCTCTTGTCCTGTCCTTCTGTGGACCACTGGGACACCCATATGGGTAGCTATCCGAGGGGAAAATGCTAATATTGATAGTAAACCAAAATTTTTTTATTTTTTAAAAATGCTTTTAAATAATGGAATTATACACACAGTACATATGTAGGTTGCCACTACAGTCGGTCTTTTTCCTTAACAATGCTTTTGGCTGCCCCTAAAATTCACTCCGTTCTTAGGACCCTTAATGCTTCCATGCCAGTGAACAACAGGCACAATAGTATACTGCTCTGCCCAGACTCAACCCACCCTCAACATGCTGAGAAACAAACAGGTCTAACCTGTAAGATATAGGACAGATCTTCTTATTTTTAGATATATATGTTATACAAGGAACAAGAGACAAAAGCTAGTCCATTTAAGATTGCCAGAATTAAGATTGCCAAAACTTCTCCTTCGCCATATAATTCTTCATTGCACACCATGAAAAAAGATCAGCCAAAACCAGGAGTATGGCATGAAAAAACTCCATCCCAAACTGGCAGAATTATAAGCAACTGGAAATAGTCAGGCAACTGTCATAAAAGATGGTACTATCCAACCTTGCCTGTAATATACATTTATACATGTATAATTATATATAGATTGGTTTTTTAATGTGAATTATGTACATATATCTTCACTGAAGATGCACATACTATGGGGAATAATTTTTATAAAGTAACACAGGTATAAAAAACATTTTTTATTTTTTATATAAATAAGGTCACATAACACTGATCAAAAAAAAAAAAAGCATGTTTTTCCAAACTCCCTAACTAAGTATATTAGTACAAACCTAACTGTCATAGTCAGCTTCACTTCAGGACAGTGTCCAAGATAATCTAAAAGACCAGTGATAAATACAAGTGATAACTAGTTGGAATAATCCATATTTCTCTATACATAAAAAGCTGTTTTCCTCCTCTCACCTAACACTGAGAAGCTTGTAGGAAGCAAAGTACAGATCCAGCTTAGCTCTGCTCAAGTGGAAGAGATCAACAAAAGTCACCAATGTGTCACCTTAATAATTCCCACTACATAAAGCTGTTAAAAGTTACTTTAAGACCAGGTTAAACTACAGCAGTCTAAGAACTATATAATGTACAGGCTGGTAGCAGAGTGTCTGTAATGTGCTGCCTATTAGAACGTAAGATAGCTGGCCGACTTCCTCAGCTGAGAAAGAACTACAGACCCAGGTCTTTTCTGAGGCAGGTGAAGTATCTAAAGTAAAAACTCAGGCACACCCCTAAAAAGAAAAAAAAAAAATTAAGTTTTCTCTTCATCCTAAACTACCTAAACTATGACAGCCAGAAGTATTTTCCCTTTCATCCTCCTGACCACAGCCTATATTTCTATGATACCATTTCTCTTCATGCTGATAGAGAAAACCTAATCATTTCCCAGCCAGGTTGGTTAATTATAGAGAGCGGGCTGACCCCAAAGTGCTGTGCTACAGGGGCATAATACAAACTGTAAATGGCTAAACCAAACCAGCATTCTAGCTGTCTCCCCTACCATCAGGTAAATAGCCTATATTACACTGGGGAAGCTAGCAATGGTAATACAGACTTTTGATGGGAAATTATAAAGCTTTTGCTATCTGCTGATAAGATTCACATCAATAAAGTATTGGAAAGCTGACATTCTTCTTCTCTGAATCTTAAATTAGGGAAGTTTGACAAAATAAGACCCACTTCTAAAAGACAGCATCTGAGCTGCCAGGTAGCAAGTTTATATCCAAGTGATATTTTGTTAAAGGAATGAGGGAAATGCAACATTTATTAGGATTTCCTCTGAGCAATGGCCAAGATAAAAAAAATTAAATCTAATCTATCCTATAATTTCTTTTTATTTGCTTCCATTTCTAAGTTTTCAAATCCCTAGAAACAACTCTAGTTTTTTTATTCTCCAGGGAGTTCTGCTGTTTTCTCAAAAATTACTGAGTTTCTGTGGGTAGAGTGTCTCCACAGACACTACAAAGTTCCCAAGGGAGGGATATCATATTCAGCACAAAGGAAAAAGCTGACAAAACTGCAAAGTGTAAGGTTACAATAGATAATTAAGTCCCATAGAAACAGTACTATATTCAATTGTCTAATTTAACCTAGTAGCCTGATCTTTAGGTAGTAACGGCTGATGAAAGGAAAATGACCTAGATTTACAGGACTGTAAGGTCAGTTTCTTTTGCAAGTTATTTCATTGTTACAGTATATTGGGTCTGGCTGGGATGGAGTTAACTTTCTCCATAGCAGCCAGTATGATGCTGTGCTTTGGACTTGTGGCTAAAACAGTGTTGATAACACAGCAATGTTTTGGCTATTGCTGAACAGAGCTTGCAGAGGATGAAGGCTTTCTCTCTTTCCCACTCTGCCCTGCCCCAGCAAGCCAGTCCTTCAGTGACAGAAGTCACCCAAGAGGTGGAAAACACCCGGGTCCTAACCCTGAGTGAACTTCAAGATATGCAGAAAGATTACATCTGCCAGCCAGAGGACCAGATTGCTGCCTGGTTGCTCCAATGCTGGGATACTGGGGACAACAGTCAGGACTTAGAGGGCAGGGAAGCCCAGCAGCTGGGATCCCTAGTTAGGGACTGGGAAATAGAAAAAGAAATTGAATGAGAGGTGACAATCCGCAGCCTCTGGAGGTGGCTCCGAGTGTTGAGCACAAGGCAAGGTATCCCCTCAAGGAAGGTCTTGTAAACTACCGAGGTAAGTGGACCACTGTTGAGGAAGGTGGCCAGTGTCTGAGAGAATTAGCAATGGTGGTCTACAGTGACCTAGACAACAACCAGGCCTCCAAAGATCCAGATGGTGCCCAGTGCACACAGGCCATGTGGAGGAGGTTTGTGCAAAATGCACTAGTGTCGTATGTCAACACTCTGGCAATGATGGACGAGCCAGACCTTGAGATACCAACTGTGGAGACAATGTCCTGCTGGCTCCAGCATTTCAAAGAGAATCTCTCTTCCTTCTGGTCTCCATGGGCCAGCATCTCAGCTGTGAGGGGTGCCCCACAGAGCCAGCCTCCCCCTGCTGGAGGGAAAGGGAGCCCCAGGTGAGCCTAACAGGAGACAAGTGGCAGAAGCACCCCATTGTGACTGGCCCAGAGGCCATGTGTATCCTTGGCATAGACTACCTCAGGAGAGGGTACTTCAGGGACTCTAAAGCATACCAGTGGGCCTTTCGTGTAGCTGCCCCAGATACATAGAAGATTAAACAGTTGTCTACCCTGCCTGGTCTCTCGGATGATCCCTCTGTTGTGGGGTTGCTGTGTGTCAAAGAACAGCAGGTACTGATTGCTACCACGATGGTGCACTGACAGCAGTATCACACCAAGACTCCTGGGTTACCACTTGTAAGTTGATTCATCAATTGGAGAGCCAAGGAGTGATCAGCAAGACTCACTCACCCTTTAATAGTCCCATATGGCCAGTGTGAAAGTCTCACAGAGGGTAGAGGTTAACTGAGTTATTGTGGCCTGAATGAAGTCACGCCACCATTGAGTGCTGCTGTACATGAACTGGAGTCGAAGGCAGCCAAGTGGTATGCCAGAAATGATGATATTCCCAATGTGTTCTTCTTGAATCCTTTAGCAGCAGAATGCAGGCTAGTTTGCATTCACATGGAGGGGTGTCACAGTGTATTTGGTTTGCATGGCAAGGTTTTGGTAGTGGAAGGCTACAGGGGTGGCTTCTATGAGAAGCTGCTAGAAGCTTCCCCTATGTCAGATAGAGCCAATGCCAGCTGACTCCAAGATGGACCTGCTGCTGACCAAAGCTGAGCCAATCAGTGATGGTGGTAGTGCCTCTGTGATAACATATTTAAGAAGGGGGGGGAAAACCTGCTGCACAACTGCAGCCAGAAGAGAGGAGTGAGAACATGTGAGAGAAACAACTCTGCAGACACCAAGGTCAGGGAAGAAGGAGGGGGAGGAGGTGCTCCAGGCGCCAGAGCAGAGATTCCCCTGCAGCCCGTGGTGAAGACCATGGTGAGGCAGGCTGTCCCCCTGCAGCCTGTGGAGGTTAACAGTGGAGCAGATATCCACCTGCAGCCCGTGGAGGACCCCACACCAGAGCAGGTGGATGAGCCCTGAAGGAGGCTGTGACCCTGTGGAGAGCCCACACTGGAGAAGGCTCCTGGCAGGACCTGTGACCCTGTGGAGAGAGGAGCCCACACTGGAGAAGGCTCCTGGCAGGACCTGTGACCCTGTGGAGAGAGGAGCCCACACTGGAGCAGGTTTGCTGGCAGGACTTGTGACCCCGTGGGAGACCTATGCTGGAGCAGGAGAAGAGTGTGAGGAGGAAGGAGCAGCAGAGACAACGTGTGATGAACTGACAGCAACCCCCTTTCCCCGTCCCCCTGCGCCACTCAGGGGGAGGAGGTAGAGAAAATTGGGAGTGAAGTTGAGCCCAGAAAGAAGGGAGGGGTGGGGGGAAGGTGTTTTTTAAGATTTGATTTTATTTCTCATTACCCTACTCTCATTTGATTGGCAATAAATTAAACTAATTTCCCCAAGTCAAGTCTGTTTTTTCCCATGACAGTAATTGCTGAGTGATCTCCCTGTCCTTATCTTGACCCATGAGCCTTTCGTCATATTTTTTTTTCTCCCCCTGTCCATTTGAGGAGGGGGAGTGATAGAGTGGCTTGGTGAGCACCTGGCATCCAGCCAAGGTCAACCCACCACACACAGAAACAAAGAATCATAAAATGGCTGAGGTTGGAAGGGACCTCTGGAGGTCATATGGTCCAACCATGTCCAGAAAGCTTTTGAATATCTCCAAGGAGGGAGACTCTACAAGCTCTCTGGGCAAACTGTTCAAGTGCTTGGTCACCTTCACAGTAAAAAAGTGTTTCCTGATGTAGACAGAAACTCCTGTGTTTTAGTTTGTGCACATTGCCTCTTCTGTCACTGGACACCACTGAAAAGAGCCTGGCTCCAGTCCCTCCATCATCTTTGTGTCCCTTTACATAACTCTCCAGTATATCCATGTGTCATGGTTTAACTCCAGCCGGCAACCAAGCCCCACCCAGCCACTCGCTCACTCCCCCCACAATGGGATGGGGGAGAGAATCAGAAGAGTAAAAGTGAGAAAACTCGAGGGTTGAGATAAAGACAGTTTAATAGGGAAAGCAAAAGCCGCGCACACAAGCAAAGCAAAACAAGGAATTCCTTCACTCCTTCCCATGGGCAGGCAGTTGTTCAGCCATCTCCAGGAAAGCAGGGCTCCATCACGTGTAACGGTGACTTGGGAAGACAAACGCCATCACTCCCCCCCTTCCTTCCTCTTCCCCAGCTTTATATACTGAGCATGACATCATATGGTATGGAATAGCCCTTTGGCCAGTTGGGGTCAGCTGTCCTGGCTGTGCCCCCTCCCAACTTCTTCTGCACCTGGCAGAGCATGGGAAGCTGAAAAGTCCTTGATTTAGTATAAGCACTACTTAGCAACAACTAAAACATCTCTGTAGTATCAACAGTGTTTTCAGCACAAATCCAAAACATAGCCCCATACTAGCTACTAGGAAGAAAATTAACTCTATCCCAGCCAAAACCAGCACACCATGTCTCTCTTGTACTGGGGAGCCCAGGAACTGGACACAGGACTCCAGGTGTGGCCTCACCAGTGCTGAGTAGAGGGGAAGGATCACCTTCCTCGACTTACTCAAAACACTCCTCCCAACGCAGCCCAGGATACCGTTAGCCTTCTTTGTGGCAAGGGCACACTGCTGGCTCATGTTCAACTTGGTGTCCACCAGGAGCCCCAGGGTCTTTTCTGCCAAGCTGCTTTCCAGCTGGGTGGCCCCCAGCATGTACTGGTGCCTGGGGTTGTTCCTCCCCAGGGGCAGGACTTTATACTTCCCCTTGTTGAACTTCATGAGGTTCCCATCAGCCCATTTCTCCAGCCTGTCAGGTCCCTCTGGATGGCAGCACGACCCTCTGGTGTATCAGCCACTGCTCCCACTTTTGTGTCATCTGAAAACTTGCTGAGGGTGCACTCTGCCTCTTCATCCAGATGATTAATGAAGATATTGAACAGGCCTGGACCTAGTATTGGCCCCTGGGGTACACCACTACTTATTGGCCTCCAACTAGATGCCACTGATCACCACCCTCTGGGCCTGGTTGTCCAGCCAGTTTTCAGTCCACCTCACTTCTGCCCATACTTCGTTAATCTTCTCTATGAGGATCTTATGGCAGACAGTTTCGAAAGCCTTCCTGAAGTCAAGGTAGACAATATCCACTGCTCTCCCCTCATCTGCCAGGCCAGTCATTTCACCACAGAAGGTTATCAGGTTGGTCAAGCATGACTTCTCCTTGGTGAATCCATGCTGACTACTCCTGATCACCTTCTTGCCTTTCATGTGCCTGAAAATGGTTCCCAGGACTGGCTGCTCCATCACCTTCCCAGGGATCGAGGTGAGGCTGACTGGCCTGCACTTCTCTGGATCTTCCTTCTTGCCCTTCTTTAAGATAGGAGTGACATTTGCTTTCCTCCAGTCTCCAGGCACTTCTCCCAGTTGCCATGATCATTCAAAGATAATTGAGAATGGCCTTGCAATGACATCTGCCAGCTCCCTCAGCACTCGTGGGTGCATCCCATCAGGGCACATGGACTTATGTACGTCCAGTTTGCTTAAGTATTCCCCGAACTGATCCTCTTCCACCAAGGGTACATCTTCTTTGCTCCAGCCTTTGCCCCTGGTCTCTGGGACCTGGGATTCCTGAAGGCCGGACTTGCTAGTAAAGGCTGAGGCAAAGAAGGCATTAAGTACCTCAGCCTTTTCCATGTCCTGTGTCACCAGGTTCCCCGTTTCATTCAGCTGTGGGCCCACATGTTCCCTAGTCTTCCTTGTGTCTCCTATGTACTTAAATAAATTCTTCTTGTTGCCTTTGACATCCCTGCCCAGATTCAGTTCCAGGTGGGCTTTGGCTTCCATAGCCTCATCCCTGCATGCTCAGACAATGTCTCTGTATTGCTCCCAGCTTACCTGTCCTTGCTTCCACCCTCTGTATGCTTCCTTTTTGCATTTGAGTTTGGCCAGGAGCTCCTTGTTCATTCACACAGGCCTCATGGGATCTTTGCCTGACTTTCTGCTCGTTGCGATGGACCGCTCTTGAGCTTGGAGGAGGTGACCCTTGAATATTAACCAGCTTTCCTCGGCCCCTCTTCCCTCCAGAGTCTTATCCCATGGGACTCTTCCAAGTAGATCCTTGAAAAGGCCAAAGTCTGCTCTCCTGAAGTCCAGGGTCGTGAGCTTGCTTTTCACCCTCCTCCCTCCTTCCCCTCAGGATCCTGAACTCCACCATCTCATGGTCACTGCAGCCAAGGCTGCCTTTGACCTTCACATCCCCAACGAGCCCCTCCTTGTTGGTGAGCAGGAGGTCCAGCAGAGCACCTCTCCTCATTGGCTCCTCTGTCACTTGGGTGAGGAAGTTGTCATTGATGCTCTCCAAGAACTTCCTGGATTGCTTATGCCCTGCTCTGTTGTCCCTCAAACAGATATTGAGGTGGTTAAAGTCCCTTAGGAGGATGAGGGCCTGCAAATGTGAGGCTGCTCCTAGCTGTCTGTAGAAGGCCTCATCCACTTGTTCTTCCTGGTCAGGCAGCCTATAGCAGACACCCACTACAATGTCACCCTTACCTGTCTTGTCTTTAATCCCTATGCATAAGCTCTCAGTTGGCTCATCATCCATCTCCAGACAGAGCTCCACACACTCCAACTGCTCTTTCAGGTGTCCAGTACACTTGGAATTGTCTGCTTCAGGGGTAGAGACACAGTCCTACCATTTGTCATGGACTGACACAGGCTGCACTGAAACAGGGCAAAGCCCCTGAACATCTGCAGTACATTGACAATATCATTATATGGGGCAACATAGCAGAGGAATGTCCCTGGTCCTGCCCAAACAAATCCCCTACATACTGTGGGAGGAGATAAGGTTCCTGTAGTGGCTGGGAAGTGGCTGGGAAAGGCAGTGTGGGTTGCTCCTCCCTTGGGAAAAGACAAACCCATTCATGGAATTTTTTTTCCACTCAAGAACCGGGGTGCACTTGGTGGGTAATGCGAAAAGATGGGGAAATCTGGTGTGTACCTTGAGGATATTTAACCTTGTGAGCTAGTGAGTAGGCTGTGGCTGAGCAAGAGGTCGGGAGGGGACACAGCCAGGACATCTGATGGAAACTGACCAAAGGGATATTCCATCCATATGATGTTGTGCTCAGGAATGAAGGCTTGGGAGAAGGAAGCGGGGACGATCGTGGTTATGGCATTTGTCTTCCCAAGTAACTGTTAATGTGTGCTGAGGCCCTGCTTTCCTGGAAGTGGCTCAACATCCGCCTGCTCATGGGAAATAGTGAATTAATTCCTTTTTTTGCTTTCCTTGCGTGCACAGCTTTTGCTTTCCCTATTAAACTGTTATTATCTCAATCCACGAGTCTTCTCATCTTCCTTCTATTTTCTCCCCATCCCACGGGAGAGGGGAGTGAGTAAGCGACTGTGTGGGTGTTTGGCTGTTGGCTGGGGTCAACCCACCCCATACAGCAAAGCTTAAACATCCTAACCTGCCTGCCTGAAGTCCTTCATTCCCATTAGTTAATGTAAAATGAAGAGCTACTGTGTTTAATTTTCCTTCTGAATAACTTTCCCCAATGATGCAATGTATCAATGTATGTTAGCTTCATTAAATTAGTTAGGGAACTCAAATTGTAAACAGTTGTGCATACAGTAGATGGCTAGTGACTTCAGAATTTGTTTTAGAAAACAGGGTCTCATTCCTTGGTGTCTATTAGCTATACCAAACATTTCTGTGATTACTGTTCTAATTAATATTTGACTAATGAAGATTATATGCAAGGAAGGTAGTTCGCCTTACTTTCTACACCACTCAATTTGCTACTTCTTCAAAAGAAACCTCACAATAACAAGAATGTCTTCATTTTCAAAGCTGTCTATATTGTACAGAATAGAAAGAAAATGCTTCACACAATGCTTTGCTTTAAGCAGCAAATACTGGTTTATTACTCATTTTTTCTTACTTCCATTGTGCTATTAGCCCTTCATATCAGCACTGAGGTACAAATTACTACAGTATCACAATTATTAATGGACACACCAAAACCAGATGAGCTGGACAAATAAAATAATATAGTAAATTTTTAATAACTTGGTAATAAGCAATTTCAAGAGATACTTAATAATGAAGTTTCAAGATTCAGGAAAATATAATTCCTACTCAAATATATTTAATCTGCAGCCTAATGTAAATGCTACCTTTCCAGCCTTGAAACTTAAGCAAAAAGATTCAGAGTTTGTATAGCAGAAGGATAACCAAAAGTTTATTTTTTCCTCTTAGTGGCCTTAGCTTGGTGTTAGTCTAGTATAGACTTATAAGTGTATGTGGCATATTGTATACTAGTGCTAAATTCATGCAACATAGCAAGATTCACACCATATTCATTTAGGACAAGTATTTCAAGTTAGTGAATGCATAGTTATAGTTAGACTGAATGAACCAACTTGAAATTTCCAGAGTGAAAAGCAGTTCAAAATATAGTAGCAACTGTGTGAAAAGGAGAGGAAAAATCTGTTTTAAAATATATACAATATGAAGCATGGACAAAATGTTTAACTTCTCAGGCTGTTTGAGGTAACATGAACTTATATAGCTGTGGTGGGTTGACCCTGGCCAGCAGCTAAGCACCCACACAGCCACTCACTCACTTACACACACACTCCCCCAGCTAGCAGGACAGGGGAGAGAATAGGAAGAGCAAAAATGAGAAAACTTGTGGGTGGAGATAAAGACAGTTTAATAGAAGAAGGAAAGAGGGGAAAAAAACCCCATAACAAACAAGCAACACAAAGTAGATCGCTCACCACCTCCCACAAGCAGACCAACACCCAGACAGTTTCTGAGCAACAGCCACCTTGGAAGCCAAAACTCCCACCTCCTTCTTCCTCTACCCCAGTTTTATTGCTGAGCATGACTTTATATGGTATGGAATATCGCTTTGGCCAATTCGGGTCAACTGTCTTGGCTGTGTCACCTCCCAAACTCTTGTGCTATTTGCTTAGGGGGGCAGAGTGAGAAATAAAAGCCTTGATGCTGTGCAAGCTCTGTTCAGCAATAGCCAAAACATTGCTGTGTTATCAACACTGGTTTAGCCACAAATCCAAAGCACAGCACCATATGGGCTGCTATGAAGAAAGTTAACTCCATCCCAGCCAGACCCAGTACAATAGACTTTCAATTATATGTTAAAATCCTCCTTTATGCACAGAAAAGTGTACAATGGTTATGTGCATGACAATTATTATATGTGCAATTGAAAAGGTACTAAAAAAAAAAGTTTGCATTTTATTACTTGACTCAGTGTAACCATTTTTTTAAAACTTTTCATTTTCTTTTCATTTTCATCCTCAACAATACTGCTGTCCATTTCCTGCAATATTTGTTAAGCAATCTAATACTAAGTATATAGGTTATTTTCAGAAAAAAAAAAAGGGTTTTAAAGTAAAAAATAGAACGTGGTTCTGCCAGGCTATAATGCTAATACAAAATTACAAGACACAAGAGTAGGCTGTTTCACATTTTTAAATTTAACTCATGCCTTAGCACACTAAGAAAAAGATGTGTGCCAATAGGAAGACTGAGCATATTCAGCATTCCAAACTTGGGGTACTTTTCTTTAGCTGTTGCAGAATCCCCATTGGTTTCAAGGGATGCCGCTCAAATCCATTAATAAGGAATCAACAGCAGTGCTCCCCTTATCTGCCAAAAGCTAAAGAACTATACCTGAAGATTGGAACAAGGTTTATCTTGGTTGACTGGCTGCCTTATGCAATGTAGGACATAAAGTTCAAAGTCTCCTGCAATTATCATGTTGCAAAGTATTTTTTAAAACTGCTCATTTGTCTCAACATTGTCTTGTAACCAGTATTTCACTTCAGACAAACAAATGTTTTGCACAGGCAACCCTTCCCCCCACCCCCTTTTTACATTGTTGGTTTTGGCTGAGGCCACTGTTACAACAGGAAATAAAAATTACATTACTCAGGAAGGAAGCTAATGAGCTTTCCCTCCCCCAACTGCCAAAAATTAATAGAGTCACCAACTGCTTGTCATAGCTTCTCCTAATATTTATATTTTATGACTTCTTCTGTATTTAAAAGCTGACTCAGAATTATTTTAAATGCCATTTAGTTAGTTTTAATTTCAAACAAGATCTAAAATCAATAAAACAAAATAATTAAGAGCTTAACTTACATCATTTTAATTTTACACATAATTTTCATGGTGTTACAATACATGCATTATTTTATTGTATTTATATTATAAAATAATGCCATCAGACTAAGACATTTCAGAGTATGTCTCATACTGGGTTCTTAACATTTCACCAGTAGCTGAGACACTTGGCTTTTATTCTTCTAAGGATATTAAGACATGGCAATATGCCAACATATCACAGTGCCCATTGAATCTAAAGATTTAATTACAGAACCTTATTTTTAAAAGAGAAATCACAGCAAGCCTCCATACCATATTTAAAACAATGAAAATGTGTCATTTAATATGTATTGATTAAATTCCCTTGCTACTCATTCCAGAGAAACATTGTGTTATTGATGCTCATGTGAAATACTCAAAAGGCAAAATAAATACAATCTTCCTTTTCAATTTGTTTACCCATCAAAAAAATACAGTTTTTATTCCAAGCCAAAACCAGCAGCCTTTGGCTATAACAATTCAGAACATACATAAACAGTGTTTTGAACAATAAAGTAAATTTATATTGAAGAGAATAGAAAGATAAGGTAGACTCAGGCCAGAGCTACTAGCCAGTTTTAACTAGATTTTGTTTGCAATGACTCTACCTAAGCTAGGGCCTTTCAGACTTCAGACACTGCAATGTAGACAGAAAGACTCAAAAAATCACTCCAGGCAAAAGAAAACTACATATGTGTATAGAGCCTTTAATTTCTCTTACTCTCCACAAATTAAATGTTAGTGAACTGTTAAATTTCAGCAGTCGTTAATTCCAGGGAAAAACAGCATATCTCTACCATGAATTAATGCTAAATTAACCTAAAAGTATAAATGATTTCCCCCTCCCCCCCAAAAAAAAAGACTGCCTATTTTATGTTTGCAACACTCAAAATATTATATACTCAAACTTATTGTGCATGACAATACATAGTTCACCATGTTTTTTATACTCTTCAGAAAATGTTTCATTAATCATCTGCCATACAACTAACAGTTTATAACTTCTTATACAATAGTAATTACATCTGCAGATTCTGATACCAGTATATTATCTTAATACCAATGTGAACTGTAAATACATGGGACACTACATATTGCCACTATTTTTCTTTATCTGTTGTATCTATGGAAAACAACACCCAAACCTCACACAAACCCCCAAATCGTTACACCGCTACTTAACTATCTTTTTTTTTTTTTCATTCAAAGGCCAATTAACACTCCATTAAAACATATAAGTATTAAAACAGTCCATGTCTTTGAGGGTTTTTTTCCTAATAGTATGTTACAAAGTCAGCAAAAGGGACTAAAGATCATCCCAAGATAAGAAAGGCAATTAAATAACATAGGCATTTTAAAGCTACTGTGTTCTCTAGAGGCATCCCTCTCCTTTCCTATAGGTAGGTTAGGTGCAGCTTGCTGGGACTGCTCTGAGCCTAGTAACCCAAGTTCATGCAAGAGTAGCTCTTTCTCTTCTGAGAAAGGCTGCCTTGTGAGCAATGTAATATTTAGGAAACTGGAATAGTTCTAAGATGTTATGAATTTTCTTAGAATTTAAGTGGTTGCTGGCAAAGAAAAGATAGCCAAGTAAAGCTTCACAGAAAGCAAGGAGCACAGTACAGTGGAGACAAAGAAGACTAGGAAGTCCCAAGTTGGAACCTCCTACAAAGGGCAACAGGACTACTGAGTCCAGAGAACTTGGTTAATGGAACTACAAGTTTAAAAGAAAATGAGATAAAACTACTCAAACTTGTGAGGGTAAAAGAACCCACTTATTTATTTGGGGCTTTTCTAATAGCATAATGAACTTTTTTTAAAAAAATCAAGATTGGGAAAGTTATGTGCATTTTCTCTATAGATATGGACATGTGAAGAAAAGACTGAAGGACACTCCATCAGCAAACAGTAGCAGCATACATATGGAAATGGATCAGAATGAGCTCATATTTTACATGTACCACCTCTTCCAAAATATTTTACACTTATTTGTCTGTTAGAGTTCTAAAAGTAAGCTCAAGCAAACTCTGGGGCTCTAAATACAGAGAAATTGTAAGTATTTCAAAGACGAGAACCAAAGACAGTGAGAAAACTTTATTGTGAAAATACTTTTTTTTTTTTTTTTTTGGAAAGAGAGAACTTCCTAATAATCTAGTAATGAAGCAGTAATTATTCTCACACTCTTATATTATAATTTGTTTTACATGCCCTGTCATGCTTTTTATTGACAAAGTCGTTCCAGTATGCAACCCTCCCCCACAAAACAAACAAACAAACAAACCCAACAGAGAATTACTACAAAATTCATTTGAATTCAATAAGATTTTTCAGTATTTGGCCTGTTTTACTGACACTATCACTTAATACCCTTATAAAGAGCAACTTTCTCTTTAACTGGAGATCTCATAAGTGCTGGGCACAGAACTCTGTTTATCTTTAAGGTATTCAACATCTTTGAAATTAAGATTCAAATATTCAAAGAATGCCTCCCACATCAAGGCTAAAGATAGTAATGTTTCATTCCCATTGTATATTTTGAACTCCAGAGCTGGCAGTTTTGGATTTCCAAATTTCTCAGTGCACTGTTTTACTTCAGATGATAGAAAAGACTGCACAGTGATTTTATCAAAGCTCAGAAAACATTTTAACCCTTATTTAAAATTATTTTCATGCTAGCCTCATACTTCTAGCTCTATCTCAAGGGCAGACTCACCTCTTCTATAGTACTTTAATTGCTTTATAAAGCCTAAACAGGACATTATGTAGCACTAAAGCACTCTTTCAGATTCAGTCCTGAGAAAACTGAGTCAAATTTAACCTAACTACTGCAGTCAAAACTTTAAATAACATTATTGAAACAGAAAATCCAAACATTTAAAACTAATATTGTGTATTTTTACAGGGTTGTTTTGAAGTTAAATCCATTACAATACTATGAGGCAGTGACATATAATACCAATGGCATGCTATAATCAAACTGAAATGAACACACTCATATGTCAAGAAAGGCTTTAAAAAAAAGTAAACCAAGCTTCACTGAGAATTCACCTTGTAATTATGTTTTTAACTACAATCTTATGCATCTATTATGTATTTAAAGAAATAACTGTTCATTTGGTGTAGTAATAACTATGAGAAGTATCTTAATATAAATCAGGAGTCTGTACTTGCAAAAAAAGCTAGACCAAGCAGGATATAACTTCTCTAGAGGCCGAGGAAGCCTTCCTCTCCCCTTAGCATCAGAAAAGGAAGCATTAAGGGTGGGGACACTACTTAAATGTCTTACAAAAAATGTTAGGGATCACAGAGATGGCAAAATAAAATCTATACCACAGACAAAAATAAATTTACTTTAGCCAGCAGAAAGAAAAATAAAACCCCTGTAATTATTGCCTTGCTACTTGACACAGTAGGAGAGAGGTAAAGTAAATGCATACACCATATAAATGTAAATATATAAGGATGGACTTTTTGTATTGCCTGGTAACTAACAAAAGGAGGGGAAAAAAATCCACCTTAAGATAAAGTTCTTCCTAAGCAATGGAGCAACTTGAAAATTTAAAACCTTCCTAGCATTTGAGGGAAAAGAATTCGATTACTGCCACCCATAGTCCTTACATCTGTGCCAGCTAAATCTCACTCAATGTAATTTAAGTCAATTTCATTCCAAATTAAGTTATATTGGAAAAGGAACTTCTTACTCTAAATTAATTTTATTTATGAGTTACAAGTCACTTCATTACTGGGGTCCATTACTGGGGTCTCTATTGTCAGCAAAGCTGACAATAGAGAGCAAACAATCCTCAGACAGCCTAAGTTATTATATTTTCACTGGAGTCAGTGAAAGTAATTAGAGTTTAAGAGGTAATTTTAGAAAGGTCAAAGAAGTGACTATATTCTCTTAGAGAAACATTTTCTGCTTAGCAAGTTCATTTCTTGGTTTAACTTTTCTTCTAGCTTTAACAATAATCTGTCTGTCAGACCTTCATAGGCCTCTAAGCAATAGGTCTTTCCTGTGGTGGTTTCATAGCAAGTTCAGAGAGATTTCCTTTCACAACAGGCTCCTGAATTTCAAGAGAACTTTAAAGATCATATTTGTTTCAAAGACATTTGCTTGAAGTCTGTGTTCATGAAAAGAATAAAATCACTGTACTGTGTAACTTTACACCATAAAAGCTTACCTTCAGTTGTATAGACCAATGCCTGTGACCATTCCTTGCTTTAAGAACCATCAACCCTTAAGGGTTTTTTCTTCAGAATCAATGAGAACATGAAGGTCTTTGTAAGTATTAAAGACACTGCATATCCTACAGAGGCATCTTCAGATTTTTGTTAAAGAAACTTGAAGTAGCCTCATGTGAGAGGATTAAGGGATAAACTTCAAGGATTATGATGAAAAAATAGAAAGAATGAGCAGTATTTTACCAAAACCTGATTCTGGTTGGTAACCATGACAAATATCCTTTCTCATATTCTGGAAGACACAGTCAGCTAATGTGCAATTCGACCAAGACTCACAGAAGGATAAAACAAATATGTTGTTATTCAGCCTACTTTAGTGAAAGCAGACAGCACTTAAGTCATGCTTAATTTCTACTGGTTTCCATAAATGTAAATAAGGATGAAAGGTGCCTACAGGCAATAAATTTACAGAGCAAGACATAGCAAGCAATTCTTGCTACCTCAAAAAGAGGGCAGGAAGAACTAGCAAATATGAGAATATGGCCAGTGCACTATGACTATACAGTGAATCTCTACAACACTCTTAAGAAGTCGAGTTGCTATTAAGTTCTGATCACACTTAAAACTTGACCTTCTTGAGAAGTACCCATAATTAAAATACAATAGAAATACACTCTGTCTGCATTCAGAAATGTCATCTCTCAGTCTAAGCTCCAGATTTAGGAATAGAAAAATCATTTTTATTAAATACCGAGCTCAGTGCTTTATTCATTATGGAAGCATCATCTCAAGCAGTAACGTTACTGGGATTAGACTTCTTTCTCACCCCACAGAAATACAAGAAAGAAGAGTAACTACCATTTTAGCATTAAACTAATTAGATTAAAATTAGGTAAGTAACCTGGAAACAATTATCATCCTTGAAATGACATACCTTAAAAAAAACCCCAAACATTAAAAGAAAAAAAAAAAAGACTTATAATTTTCTTTACTCTCTAATGTATAACTGGAGACACCTGAAAATAGACTGGATTTTCAGAAAGTGTTTAGGACTCATTTGAAAGAAAACCTTAATCATGTCCCAAAATGAACACTGAAAATCTGTAGCAGCAAAAATCCATCACTTTTTAGGATCCTTGTAATTATCTTTGACCAAAGTATTATACATGTTTGAAAGAATAATTTACATCTTCTTCAAAAAGAGAGAGCTTATACATACATATATATGAGAATTGGGGGACACAAACTTTTTAAATAGCATAAATCTCAAACACAGAGAGAGCAAACAATAAAGACTCTTTGGCAAGCCTCACAAAGAGGTGTTTGTGTGTTAATAAATACAACCTGTTGTTTTTACGCTAACAAATCTAAACAAATTGAACCTGATGTAAATATCATTCAACAACATGTCCATACCTTTCACCAAATAGCTCAAGAACAATCTCTGCTCGGGATTCTGTCAACTGATTGGTCATGGCTATGGTCTTGGCTACCAGGCCGCAGAGAATGGACACAGGCAGTTTAATATTAGCTGTTATTTTAGCTGTTGGAATTGTGCTTTTTTGTATTGTATCTTGTATCAAATCACTGTGTATATCACTTTTAACTAAACCGGTGCTGTATACTTGTGTCTCTGACTTTCCAGGAAAACAGGAGTCAGTAACAACTATTCCGGGAACTGATGTCCTATGCCCACTTATGTATCTATACCAAAAAAGGTATAAAAAGTAACTTGCTACCTACCCAAAATGAGCCTCACTGCAAGAGCCTTTCTGCAAGAGCTTCCTGCATGAGATCTCCCAGACAGACCGGACCCTCTCCGGGGACGCCTGGCTGACTCTGGACTCCATGACACAGATCATCTTTGAAGTGAGACTTTTCCGTTGTCGATTATATATTTTATTATATTTGCTGTACTCTTGTAATATATATACTTGCTTTCCTAGTGGTAATTTTGTAGTGTGTGTGTGCATGTGTATATATTTGTTTTTACTAATAGTAGTTCTGTAGTAATTTGTAATAAAGAAATTCTCAGAAACCCAGACCTCCGTGTCCTTGTGTATTGCAGAATCCTGAAAACCCCACGGTCACAATCTTTACACACCCACTGGTCGGGTAACCCTCATAGGCTGTGACCATGACTACTACAATGAGAGGGACCAAGAGTATTTTTCACTCTCTTCTGAAGCACAGGACAGGGTTTGTCTGCTGCAATCTTCTGAGAATGTCTTACCTAATCAATATCCTTCAGCACTAGAGGTCCCTTGGTCTCTTCTCTGACCCATACTCTTATTATAGGGACAAAACATGTAGTCTAGCTAAAGTTTTTCACTTGATACAGAGATCTGGGGTAAAACTTTATGGTCTGATATAGACAGGAATTCAGATTAATCCATCTAATCTTCCATTCTGGTTTTAATTTTATCTTGATCAGTTTTCTAGACCACAATTACAGAGGTCTTCACTGAACTACCTACAATGGTCCAGACCCTTTTCTCCATTGTTTTAGTTTGCTATTGTAACCAGATGTAACCAAAATGATAAGTTTGTTCTTTTGTAACTAAGCAACATAGAGATAGGAGCGGGGTAGACAATGCTTTAATATTGTGTTTGTACACCTATGGCTATGGATATGCTGCCATGCCCAAAGACAATGGGACGAGGAGTAGTACGGACATGCTGCTATGCTCCCAGTACAGCCCCAGCCCATCCTGACAAAGAGTCGAGGGTGGTTAGAATAATTGGCTTGTGTTAAGGGTGCCAAATCATTGTTAGGGACCAGGCACCATGAAGAAGGGAAGCAAGTTACATAAGCAAGGTGGGATTGCGCATGGCCAGAAGAAGGGGTCGACTAAAGGACACACCTGTATGACCACCAAGGACCACCAGAGACCCCCACAGAAGCCCCTCGGAGCCCAAGGACGCATGCGCAATGACCACACGAATATGATAATTAGTTCTGGGAAACAGAATGAATATGCATGATCATTCTGGGAAATTTGATGCATATGTATGTGATCGGACAATATAAGCTTTGGTTGATGTAACCTGCGGTATGCACGCTAGGTGGAACGATCCCCCGTGCATCCGGCGCCGTAATAAAGAATGCCTGCTTCTTAATGCCACATTGGTGTTAAGGAGTTTGATTCCCGATTTCGGTGACACTATGACAGTTAAGGATTATATGGATTAGTCCTAATTTTTAAACAATGGAATATTTCTCAATTTAGCTTTCTAAACCCTCAGTTCTTTCACAGGTTTTCTGTTAATAAATGTTAAGAATTGGTTTAGTTTTGCACTTTTGCCCACAGCCCTGAAAATGCATTTTCAGCCTTTTAATTTCCCCTTAAAAATTGCTTGCTGAAATTTATGATCCTTTCTATTTTCTATTCACAAAAATTTTCCAAATTTCCATGGGTTTTTGTTTACTTCGAACAGGATTTCAAACTGTACTGGTTAACCATCCCAGTTTACTTTACCTTCCCATTCAGTAGCACACTGGCTTCTAAGGAACTGTTATTATTCTCTTAAGTAACATCCAGACAATCTCTTCAGTTATCCTGTCTTAAACTAACTTCAGTTCACTATTTAATATTACATTGAGAATAATGCAGGGTCTCCAACTACCTGTTCCGATAAAACAGTTCTTTAATGTGCTAAAAAGTATACCTAAATGTCCTGGTTTCGGCTGGGATAGAGTTAATTTTCTTCCTAGTAGCTGGTACAGTGCTGTGTTTTGGATTTTAGTATGAGAATAATGTTGATAACACACTGATGTTTTAGTTGTTGCTAAGTGGTGTTCACACTAGTCAAGGACTTTTCAGCTTCCCCTGCTCTGCCAGGTGCACAAGAAGCTGGGAGGGGGCACAGCCAGGACAGCTGACCCCAACTGCCCAAAGGGCTATTCCACACCATATGATGTCATGCTCAGTATAGAAACTGGGGGAGTTGGCCGGGGGGTAGCGATCACTTGGGGACTGGCTGGGTGTCGGTCGGCGGGTGGTGAGCGGTTGTATCATTTGTTTTTTATCCTGGATTTTGTTTCTCTCTCGCTCTCTTGTTGTTTGCCTTCTCATTACAATTCATTAATGTTATTAATATTATTTTGTTCCAATTATTAAACTGTTCTTATCTCAACCCACCAGTTTTCTTACTTTTGCTCTTCCGATTCTCTCCCCCATCCCACCTGGGGGGAGTGAGCGAGCGGCTGCGTGGTGCTTAGTTCCTGGCTGGAACTGAAGCGGCTAGCCAACTCCGGGAATATTAAGGAAGTATCTCTTCCTCCCTTGTCTTGGCTGTGGAGAAGCTGTCCCGGGAGGTCCAGCAACTCAAAGAGGATAGGTCCTACTTTCCACCTGTACGGACCAGTGTCTCAGCCCTTAGGAGTCAGCGTTCCTCTGCTCAAGGGAGAGGATATAGAGGGTACACACCATGGGGCACCCTATGGTTTTACCTGCGTGACCACGGAGAGGACATGAGGAAGTGGGATGGAAAACCTACCTCGACCCTAGAGGCACAGGTATGTGAGTTGCAAGGAAAAACAATCACCAAAGGGGGTTCTTCCAGGAAAATTGCTGCTCCGGTTTCCAGTGGGCAGTTCCCCAGACAGAGTAAAAGGGCTGATCTTACTCCTGATTTTAATGAAGGAGCTCCTGACTCGTATATACAAGAAGTGGGTAATGAATATTATGACCAGGACTAGAGGGGCCCTGCCTCCAGCCAGGTGGAGGAAAGGGACAACCGGGTTTACTGGACTGTGTGGATCTGATGGCCTGGCACATCAGCCCCACAGGAGTATAAGGCTCTAGGAGACACCGGTGCACAGTGTACCCTAATGCCTTCAAGCTATACAGGGGCAGAACCCATCTGTATTTCTGGAGTGACAGGGGGATCCCAACAGCTGACTGTATTGGAGGCTGAAGTGAGCCTAACTGGGAAGGAGTGGCAAAAGCACCCCATTGTGACTGGCCCAGAGGCTCCGTGCATCCCTGGCATAGACTACCTCAGGAGAGGGTATTTCAAGGACCCAAAAGGGTGCCGGTGGGCTTTTGGTATAGCTGCCTTGGAGACGGAGGAAATGAAACAGCTGTCTACCTTGCCTGGTCTCTCAGAGGATCCTTCTGTTGTGGGGTTGCTGAGGGTTGAAGAACAACAGGTGCCCATTGCTACCACAGCAGTGCACTGGAGGCAATATCGCGCCAACCGAGACTCCCTGATTCCCATCCATAAACTGATTTGTCGACTGGAGAGCCAAGGAGTGATCAGCAAGACTCGTTCACCTTTTAACAGCCCTATATGGCCAGTGCAAAAGTCTAATGGAGAGTGGAGACTGACAGTAGACTATCGTGGCCTGAATGAAGTCACGCCGCCCCTGAGTGCTGCTGTGCTGGATGTGCTGGAACTGAAATACGAACTGGAGTCAAAAGCAGCCAAATGGTATACCACAAGTGATATCGCTAATGTGTTCTTCTCAATCCCTTTGGCAGCAGAGTGCAGGCCACAGTTTGCTTTCACTTGGAGGGGCGTCCAGTACACTTGGAATCGACTGCCCCAGGGGTGGAAACACAGCCCCACCATTTGCCATGGACTGATCCAGACAGCCCTGGAACAGGGCGAAGCTCCAGAACATCTGCAATACATTGATGACATCATTGTGTGGGGCAATACAGCAGAAGAAGTTTTTGAGAAAGGGAAGAAAATAGTCCAGATCCTCCTGAAAGCCGGTTTTGCCATAAAACAAAGTAAGGTCAAGGGACCTGCACAGGAGATCCAGTTTTTAGGAATAAAATGGCAAGATGGACGTCGTCAGATCCCAATGGATGTGATTAACAAAATAACAGCCATGTCTCCACCAGCTAGCAAAAAGGAAACACAAGCTTTCCTAGGCATTGTGGGGTTTTGGAGGATGCATATTCCAAATTACAGTCTGATCGTAAGCCCTCTCTATCAAGTGACCCGGAAGAAGAACTATTTCAAATGGGGCCCTGAGCAACGACAAACCTTTGAACAAAGTAAAGGGGAGAGAGTTCATGCAGTAGCCCTTGGGCCAGTCCGGGCAGGGCAAGACGTAAAAAATGTGCTCTACACCGCAGCTGGGGAGAATGGCCCTACCTGGAGCCTCTGGCAGAAAGCACCAGGGGAGACTCGAGGTCGACCCCTAGGGTTTTGGAGTCGGGGATACAGAGGATCTGAGGCCCACTCTACTCCAACTTAAAAAGAGATATTGGCAGCATATGAAGGGGTTCGAGATGCTTTGGCAGCGGTTGGCACTGAAGCACAGCTCCTCCTGGCACCCCTGGCACTGTCGGTGCTGGGCTGGATGTTCAAAGGGAGGGTCCCCTCTACACATCATGCAACTGATGCTACGTGGAGTAAGTGGGTCGCACTGATCACACAACGGGCTCAGATAGGAAACCCCAATCGCCCAGGAATCTTGGAAGTGGTCATGGACTGGCCAGAAGGCAAAGATTTTGGAATATCGCCAGAGGAGGAGGTGACGCATGCTGAGGAGGCCCCACTGTACAATAAACTGCCAGAAAATGAGAAGCAATATGCCCTGTTCACTGATGGGTCCTGTCGTATTGTGGGAAAACATCGGAGGTGGAAAGCTGCTGTGTGGAGTCTTACACAAGTGGTAGAAACTGCTGAGGGAGAAGGTGAATCGAGCCACTTTGCAGAAGTAAAGGCCATCCAGCTGGCTTTAGACATTGCTGAACGAGAAAAGTGGCCAGTGCTCTATCTCTACACTGACTCATGGATGGTGGCCAATGCCCTGTGGGGGTGGTTGCAGCAATGGAAACAGAGGAACTGGCAGCGCAGAGGCAAACCCATCTGGGCTGCAGCATTGTGGCAAGATATTGCTGCCCGGGTAGAGAACCTGGTTGTAAAAGTACATCACGTAGATGCTCATGTACCCAAGAGTCGGGCCACTGAGGAACATCAAAACAACCAGCAGGTGGATCAGGCTGCTGAGATTGAAGTGGCTCAGGTGGATCTGGACTGGCAACATAAGGGTGAATTATTTATAGCTCAGTGGGCCCATGACACCTCAGGCCATCAAGGAAGAGATGCAACATATAGATGGGCTTGTGATCGAGGGGTGGACGTAACCATGGTCACTATTGCACAGGTTATCCATGAATGTGAAACATGCGCTGCCATCCAGCAAGCCAAGCGGTTAAAGCCTCTGTGGTATGGAGGGCGATGGCTGAAACATCAATATGGGGAGGCCTGGCAGATCGATTATATCACACTGCCACAAACCCGCCAAGGCAAGCGCCATGTGCTTACAATGGTGGAAGCAACCACCGCATGGCTGGAAACATATCCTGTGCCCCATGCCACCGCCTGGAACACTATCCTGGGCCTTGAAAAGCAAGTCCTATGGCGACATGGCACCCCAGAGAGAATTGAGTCAGACAACGGGACTCATTTTCGAAACAACCTCATAGACGCCTGGGCCAAAGAGCATGGCACTGAGTGGGTGTATCACATCCCCTATCATGCACCAGCCTCCGGGAAAATCGAAGGATACAATGGACTGTTAAAGACTACACTGCGAGCAATGGGTGCTGGGACATTCAGACATTGGGATACACATTTAGCAAAGGCCACCTGGGTAGTCAACACTAGGGGATCTGCCAATCGAGCTGGCCCTGCCCAATCAAGACTTTTACGCACTGTCGAAGGGGATAAGGTCCCTGTAGTGCACATAAAAAACATGCTGGGGCAGACAGTCTGGGTTACTCCTGCCTCGGGCAAAGGCAAGCCCATTCGTGGGATTGCTTTTGCTGAAGGACCTGGGTGCACTTGGTGGGTGATGCGAAAGGATGGGGAAGTCCGCTGTGTACCTCAAGGGGATGTGATTTTTGGTGAGAATAGCCAATGAACTAAATGGTATGATGTTAATTGCTATATAATACTGGATGTCATCACTTTTATGGTTACTATACACCATATCAATGGTATTTCAGTGAGAATCACCCAGATTAATGAAGAATGAACTTTGATGAAACCAAGCAAAAAGTGCAGTGGTGATGGAACCAGAACTGGCTTCAGCATGCAACAGTCCACCACCACACACCATCTCTCCTGCCCTGAAGGACTGTTATGGCAGATGGAGCCCAAAGTCATGGACTAAATGAACCCAACGGACATTCTAGAGGGATGGCCCATAGACCAAGGGAATGATAGCTGTGTATATATATATATATATATATATCAAGAGACAGGAAAAGTGCTGGTGATTAATTGTATTGGAAAGGGTAGGACCTGGGCATGACGTAAATGGTATAGAATAAGGGGTGGATACTGTCCTGGTTTTGGCTGGGATAGAGTTAATTTTTCTTCCTAGTAGCTGGTACAGTGCTGTGTTTTGGATTTAGGATGAGAATAATGTTGATAACACACTGATGTTTTGGCTGTTGCTAAGTGGTGTTTACACCGGTCAAGGGCTTTTCAGCTTCCCCTGCTCTGCCAGGTGCAGAAGAAGCTGGGAGGGGGCACAGCCAGGACAGCTGACCCAAACTGGCCAAAGGGCTATTCCATACCATATGGCGTCATGCTCAGTATGGAAACTGGGGGGAGTTGGCCGGGGGGCAGCGATCGCTGCTCGGGGACTGGCTGGGCATCAGTTGGTAGGTGGTGAGCGGTTGTATCACTGTTTTTTTTCCTGGGTTTTGTTCCTCTCTCACTCTCTTGCTGTTTGCCTTTTCATTATAATTTATTATTATTAAATTTTTTTTGTTCCAATTGTTAATCTGTTCTTACCTCAGCCCACGAGTTTGATTACTTTTGCTCTTCCGATTCTCTCCCCCATCCCACCGGGGGGGGAGGGTGAGCGAGCGGCTGGGTGGTACTTAATTGCCGACTGGGGCTAAACCACAACACTAATATTTTGTGCTATTTGACCAATTTAGTTCTAACTTAAGTCCTGTGTTATTATAATTTAGTCAGATTTCACAGACTCTTAATCTCCCTCTTGTGAACTCGCTATCTCAGTATCCTTTTCTTGACTGATGTTTGATTATACAGCATGCTTAGTTTCTTGCAGTTGGGGAGAAAAACCCCAAAACTGGCTTTAAACCAGCTAACAATATCTGTGTAAAGGACTAAATGAAAATTAAATAAAATTAGCATTGTCAGAGCTATACTACTGACTGCCATCCCTCATTTTTTACTTTCACACACAAATGCACTCCTTATCTGAAAATATAGCCAAAACACAGTGTACTCTGGCAATCTTTGTCTCCAAGGGCTGATAAATTTCAGCCTACCTTAAGGCTTTTTTATTTGCAATGAGATCCCATGCTATTTTACTTATTGTTTGTATTTTAATGAAAAAGACTCAGCGAAGTTAGAATTTGATTATGGCAGACATTGTATAAACAAAAATCAAGAGATAATAATTACCACAAATAATTTAAAGTTTAAAAAGAAGCAAGAGATCTAAGGAAAGGACTACAATTATGTACTACAGTTTACAGATGAGGAACTGAGGCAGAGAAATTCAATGTTCTTCATATAGGACGTCTGCCTCAAAGCTGGACATTTTCCTCAGTCCTCCCCAATTTATACAATATATACATATATATATTTTTAACTACAAGATTATCCTTTCTTTCTGGATTTGAAGGGAGGCAATACTAGGAAATGGTTGAAAGTCCTCCCTCTATCTCTGTCTTTTGTGTACTGAGTGGTTTAATGCTCTGTGACAAGCTGTCATAAAAACAAGAATAAAACTGGTTTTCCCGTATGTAAAAAGTTAAGTATGTTGACTTCCTTTGTTAAATAAGTGATAATTGTTTGCGGTATTTTTACTGCACTTTGCTAATATACTGGGTATATTAGGTAGAAGAAAAGAAATGCCAAAAAAATAAATATAGTCATAAAGCATAATACAGGTATGCAGATGATATCTTAATTCAGACAATGAATGTGTCTTTCATTAATAGCTTAGACTGATGGGAAACGAGTCATTAACATATATTAGAATAGAAAATAATGCATAGCAACAGTTCAACAACCTCCTTTAAGGCTTATAACATTTATTATTTTACCACAAGAATAACTTAGTGAAACTGATACTTAGACTACTTATAAAAACAGTGATAACTTTCACTTCCTTTATTTACTGTCTGGATTTATTTCACCTGTTCTTCCAATAAAGAAATGTTAGATAAGCAATGTTACTTTATGTCTTTTCCACATTTGACTTTCTAAGTAACAGGGATTAGTCTTGTTATCAACATCCTTGCTGGAAGATAAGGACAAATCAAACTAAAGTTGTGTTGCATTTCTTCTTAATATGACACAGTGGGGTTTGGGGCACACTGAAGTTTAGTTTGAAGGGAGACAACATAGGTTGATTGGGAGGTTGTTTGCATTCTCAGGAGATAAGGGAATTGGATTTTTTCCTCTGTGGAATTGGTATAAAAGTGGTAGACAAAGGTTCAGAGAATGAGAAGAAAGACAGTTCTTTCCTCTAGAGTAAGACCAATTGAACTGCCTTCTAATCAGGGCATTTGAAACTGCAAAGAATGAAGTGAAAGAAGACAGTTGAATTTAAATGCAATAAATTTCAGAAAGACAACTAATAAGTTTAATAGTAAACTTTGTATTCTATAATAGCAATGTTAAGCATAACTAATAAGGCCTTCTTTTAGAAGTCTGAAAATATTTAACAATTTATTAAGAAGGGAAAACTAAAGTGGTTAAACTATCAAGAGAAATTAATCTAAAATTCCCAAACAATTTTACTACCTTATTTGAACTGCATATCATACAGCATTAACAGCATTAAGTTGGTAAACAGCTTCCTAACGCAAACAGCATATTGAGCAACAGCTAAAATTCCTCACAGGAGGAAGGAAAGAATGAAGGAAATAAAAAAATGGGTCAAGAGGTCCATTTCATTTTAATATAACAGTTGGAATCTGTATTGAGGAAGGTCTCTGATATCTTTGGAGAAGAGGCACTCCACATGTAAACAGTGTATTCAGCCAGTTGAGAGACAAAAAGCTGCTGGGAGAGTGTGTAGCTAAAGGAAAATGGAGTAAAAATTTTTTTTGCCTTGTTTTTAAAGATGAGACAGACTGAAAAACTTCTTTTCAAAGTTAAACATCAGATGGGAATGGAGATTAAGAACAAAAGAAAGAGAAAGAATTTATACAAAGAAAGCAAGAGATGAGAAGGATTGAAACACTGGAGCAAGTGGGAAGGATTACTGAAGGAGAGTTAAAAGCCCTTCCCAAATCTGTGACAGAAGAAAACTGAACAAGGAAAAGGGGAAAGAAAAGACAAACCAGGGAAGGGGAAAGGTCACACTATATTATGTTATTGTTTATTTTTCTTTTTAAGAAGTTATTGAGATCCTACATGAAGAAAGAAGGGAGGGAGGAGTCAAAGATTTGAGCAGTGATTCAAAAGCAAAGAGGCAACTGAGATTGCAAGTATGGAATCCGATTATGTCTGAGTATAATGTTGTTCTGCGACAAAGATGGCAGAGCTGAAAAAAGAGAAATCAATCTATAGCAAAAAGAAAGTCAGGCTCGTCACAGCCTGACTTTCACAGGAGACCTAACTCCTTCAGTGAATTGAGATACTGTCCTTGTCGTGGTTTAGCCCCAGCCGGCAACTAAGCACCACCCAGCCACTCGCTCACTCCCCCGCAGTGGGCTGGGGGAGAGAATCGGAAGAGTAAAAGTGAGAAAACTCGAGGGTTGAGATCAAGACAGTTTAATAGGGAAAGCAAAAGCCGCGCACGCAAGCAAAGCAAAGCAAGGAATTCCTTCACTCCTTCCCATGGGCAGGCAGGTGTTCAGCCATCTCCAGGAAAGCAGGGCTCCAGCACGCGTAGTGGTTACTTGGGAAGACAAACGCCATCACTCCAAATGTCCCCCCTTCCTTCTTCTTCCCCAGCTTTATATACTGAGCATGACGCCATATGGTATGGAATAGCCCTTTGGCCAGTTGGGGTCAGCTGTCCCAGCTGTGTCCCCTCCCAGCTTCTTGTGCACCCGGCAGAGCAGGGGAAGCTGAAAAGCCCTTGACTAGTGCAGCAACAACTAAAACATCCCTGTGTTATCAACACTGTTTTCAGCACAAATCCAAAACATAGCCCCATACCAGCCACTCTAAAGAAAATTAACTCAATCTCAGCTGAAACCAGGACAGTCCTACATGACAGGAGGATTGGAGGAAGCAGATGTTGGGAGACAGCCAGGGCCAGGTGTTGGTAGGGGAAAAAGAGGAGAATCTAGTTCACCTAAAATCTCTGTTCAGATATATGATTAGACCAGGAAAAACTCTGAAGTTCGAACAGAGGTCAGGACCTGCAGTGTTTGCTCCTGCAGAACAGAATTTGCAGGGGCTACCTAAAAACCTCACAGGCTGTCTTACAGGTTTAGTCTTGCTCTCAGACTGAAAAGCATGGAAATGATTGGTGAACATGCAGAAAAATGAAATGTTAATTACTTCAAAATAGATTAATTATCTCCAGGAAGTCTCCCTTTGACTTGGAGAATCCCAGCTTCCCAACACCTATGTGCAGAACTGGAGGTTTATGAGATATTATTGCATGCCTAAGTTACTGGTCCCTTGATTTAGCAATGGTTTAGCTCCAGTATTCATTATAACAAGTTCTCAGCATGACTAGTGACTTTTCAATCTTCAGTTTTACATACCAGCATATCAACATTCAAGTAGGTCCTGCTTACATCAACCACATAATTGCAGGCTTAAAGATATGACTCCTTCTTCACTGAGAGATAGGAGCAGTAGTATAATATGAACTCTGCAACATGATTTTAACACAAGTATTAATCCTGAAAAATATATGCATGATGTTATTTCACCAATTAAGTCTTGAAATTAGATACAGCTCCATTTTGAGACATACAGATTATAATGCCTATATTCATCATATATATTTACATGCATATGTTTATACATCTTGCAAATCTGGTGCCAATTTCACTGCAGTACAATCCAGCAGTCAACTCTACCTTAAAAAATAAAAAATGTTTCTAAAGAACTACCCCCCAAAAATCTTCTTTCAGTAATCATCTGCTGTACCTTGAAAAATTATGTGCAATGCTGTTTTTTTCAAGAAGGCTATACATTATTTTTATCCATTCTGTGGAAATTATTATCTTAGATTTTCATCAACTGTACTGGGAGTCTAAACTGCATTATTTTCTGAATCCTCTGAACCCTCAAAGAACCTTGCAGAACTATCCCTGAATCCCCATTACAGTGGTATTAAATTAGCAGATATGCAAATTAGCCAAGTCCTGACAACTTCAGTCCTTATTTACTCCCTAATCCCCCTAAAATTCCTAAGAATTTTGCCGGAGTAACAGGAAATCAGATTTTGCTGGAGAGCAATGGATTTAAAAATTCTTTTACATGTTAGATTTCATATTAGGAACACTGTTTCAGGTCTAGGTACATATAGAGTACAGTTTAGGAAACAAAAGAGGGTTTTATACTAAACAGTAGATGAAAGCTTGGTTCCAGAACTCAGTATGGAAGTAATGCAGCATCTGAACTACTTACCACAATTCAATATCTCATTTTGTATCTAAAAAAAATGTACCATAGAGACACAGTATGTGCTAACTGCATATCTTCAGAAATAAAAGAAAAAAAAAACACTGAAAGAACTCAAATATAGAAAAAAATAGCACCTATTTAAAGAGCAGATACAATTTTATGGATTTCATGGTGAATTTAATAATTTTTGGCTTGTTTAATTAAAAAGCTACCAAAATGTTCACAGATAAAAACAAGCTGTAAAGAATGTGGTTTTACTTAAACTTTACCCCACATAGAAATGAGAAGAAAAACATTTTGCTGTAATACAACAGTCCCTCGACAATATTAAACTGCAAACTGCTGAGCAACCAGAATAAAGAATATTGACAACAGTGTTACATTCAGAAACTAAGTAACTGAAAATGAAACTTGAACCAATTCTATGGTTCATCAAATATATGCAATAATATGTTGATTCTAGTGCAGTTACAGGCAATGAATATGAATGCCTGTCAGGTCAGAATAAAAAATTAAAGCGGAGGTCTTGGTGTGTCAGGAATTGAAACTGTTTTCTGAAACAGTCAGTAATGCTAGAAGGGGTTCAGAGGGAAGGCATAACTCATCACAAGGTCTCTCATGTGAAGAAATATGCAGGGTCGCATCTTTGCCTATATCAGGTGTGAACCAAAAGGGAATGTTAAAGGAGTTCCAATTAAAAAAAAATAAACCATTTAGCAGTGGGGAATTATCAGAACAATGGTGACAGAGGTTTGAGAAAAGGAGAAGATGAGACAAGCAAGAAAAATTTGCATACTTCATCAAGGCTGATAGCCAGTTTTGAGATGGACACTTGAGACTGCTAGAGAGCAATATTTCAGTCTTGTTTTTATCTTTTTTTATACAGGATACTAAATACCTGTACAGAAAGTGAAAATATAGTTTTAAAAACAGAATCAAAGAGCTCAAGGGATTTATTCTGTTGTGCACAGCCTGTGACTGTTCACTCAATTCCTGCTCAGGTTTTGGCCTAACACACAGCTCATGGTAAGGTCTGATGTATGCTGGGAGCAGTGCCATTAGGTCAAAGCGAGAGCAACATCTACGCAGCACAATGGACAGGAAGGGATAAGGGCCATTCTGCCACCGTTATCATCTGCAACTCCTGCAGCCATCATCTCCTGCATTTTTGTATAGTAACTGTTTGGCAGTTTCTTCAGAATTCACTAACTTATGGAAATGGTATAGACCAAACTTCCAAGCTGGAAGGTATAAATATGTCAGCTAACCCAAAAAACTTTTGAAGCAGATCCAACAGCAGCCAGACTGCTGAGGCTTTTGTGCTTCCTGGTGTGATACAGGGGACGCCCACACCGTGACGGAGGAGGAAGAATGAGCGCTCTCATAGTCAGCTAGGTAACTATGTTGCTCATAGGCATGCGAGTTACAAGTTAGAAAATTTGCAAGTGAGAGAATTTGCAAGCTAGAGAATTAATGAATTAACGAAGTAATGAATTTGAGATTTCACATGTTAGACTAGTCTGCACAAAGAGGATTGATCCCTTGTTTTGATTTTCTTTTTTACCTTATGAGCTCATGAAATACAGTTTAATTTACAAGTATGTTGTCCTGTAAATTTGAGAGATCCAAATGGACTATAACACAGCCCCAAGAACATACATTCAGTTTGCAGAATGTTAATTGTGCCAGCAAGCTGGTATCATCTAGCTGATACTAGACGACTTACTAAAAAAAGGTTGGTTACGTCACTCAACAGTATGATGAGACATCTGTCCACACACAGGAAAACTGCCATGAAGTAGAAATTGACTTATTTTAAAATAGTTGCAGAGAGGTCAAAATTAAGATATAGGTTAAATGTAAATAAATGCAGACATATGATACTGTTAAATATGGAATGAAAATGCAGTTAAAAAGATTCTGTGCCTTGGCTAATGTAGTAGGTACACACAGAAAGAATGTTCAGAGTGATCGCCTGTTCTTTATATTTCCAAGTATTATTTAAAATATCTTTTTCATTCAAATAACGTACAGATGAAATTATTATGTTTCAGTATTTCACTAAACTCTGGAATAAAACCCTCAAATAACTTGTGATAGTTAAATCAGAACTGTTAGTTTAATTCTTGATCTTTGCAGAACACTATGAACTTTCTTTTTAAATTATCAACATTTTTAAATATGAAAATGTGTTTGCATGCTTACATTGATGCAATTAATCATACAATTTTTTTTTTTCCTGAAGACACAATGATACAATGAAAAGTAAACTAAGATGAAGTGAGTAGTTAACAGAAAATTGTGCACTGGCACTGGACTGGCACTTCTCAGTAATACACATTCTTTGTCCATGCATGTGGAGGTCAGAAGTTGACAGATCCTAGGTTATTGGAAATGGTGTATTTTATGAATCCAAAGGTAAAAGCTATTTGTGATTTTTACCACCTTCTGCTACTTGATCCATAAAGCAACACAAAAATGTCTGCTCTAGAGACAGACATATTTGATTGATTTCCCAAACAGAATGTCAAAGTGACAGCAGTTGTCAAGGGAAGACTAAAAACTACACTCTATTATAATATGCAAGTCTAGCAGACAAAGAATTCCCCTGGTAAGGAAAGGTTCAAGGGTTAAGTAACTAGGCCATGAGCTCACTAATTCACACCAGGAAAGGAAACACTAGATAATGAAACAACCCCAAGTCTACATTAATAGGTAATACCCAAAGAAACAATTTAGTATAAAATGTTTTAATTGGCATATTGCAGAAGTTTTCTTATTGAGATTTTTTTATTTTAATGACCTTGCAGATTAGATACTTCCAAAAGCTACATGTAGAAAAAGGTAAACAGAGAAAATTGACACATGATAAATCATTACAACCCCTTAGCTCCTTCTCCTTTTCTTCATTCAGATCTTCTGATATCAAACTAACAACTCATTCACTAGCTATGTTCTAGAGGGCTCTGTGCTGTTTTCTCATGAGAGAAAACACTTCTGGAGCACAGTTAGATGGTCCACAGCAGTGGTCTCCAAACTTTTTTGATCATGCATCACTATTAGCAAAAAATTTTTGAGCATGCACCTCCAATATATGTATATTTATTTATAAATTATATACATATATGACTGTACTAATATATTATGTACATTATAAAACATACACAAAAATAGAAATTTAAAAAGGATGAGATAAAGATTAAATAAACACTTTTATATTATTTTATTTTATTTATTAATGGTACAAAAAATATTTTCTTCCCACACCCTGTGCACCCACCCCACTTTGGAGACCACTGGTCTACAGAGAGTCAGCTAAGCACTCATTCTCAAAAATTATTCATAGTGAGATTCTGGCAAAGTTGTTATAAAATATTATAAATACATACAATATTTAAAAATCAGTACATCAAGTTTAGATATTCAACAATTAATTAAGTTATTCCATTTTACTCTTGCAATTTGTACAGTACCAATTAACTAGTATAGAAACATTTTTACAGAGCAGGCAAATGCCTATTTAAGTTCCAGTGAACCACAGAGCTATCATAACAGCATCAGGTTCAAAACTTCCTTTTTCCCCATATTAAGAAAGCACTTTGAAATGCAAGAAGCAATTTTTATTGAAAACTGTGAAAATAGAAAATAGAAAGTTTCAGCATAAGAGCAAAAGGCACCTGAACTATAAGGCCTCATGTCTATGAAAGAGTAGAGAGTACTAGGTAACAATCTTTTGGCCAAGGAAGAGTTAGAGCTCATCCAAAAGAAAGTTTAAGGATCGACAGATTCAATGTCATAGGAAATAAAAATAACAAGCAGTTAGGAGAATTATATCAGGACTGTAGGACTACATGATGTTTTTAAAAGTTCAAATAAGGTGTGTTCTCCACAATATAAAAATGGAGGCATTTTACAGTTTTGCTGCTTCAATAGGTGTATCCAGCAAAAATATAACATAGAAATGACTATTAAAAAAACCAATATTACTGACAGAATTCTTCTTCCAGGAGAATACATAATATACACGTTTAGGTAATGGTGGTGTATAATTGCTTGCAATAAGCACAAAAATAATAATTTGATTTTTACTGTTATCAAGGCAGTATCTCAACTGCTGCAACATTTGTCAGGCCCCATTTAATAAAGTTAGAACACATTTTCTGACACAGCTTCTAGTCACTAATAAATATGAAATCCAATACATAAGTGCTTTATAATCTATTTCTTGAAATATTTCCTTTGATCTTACCCTGAAACTCTGAAAACTATGAGTAATCTGAAAACAAAATAGACCAGGTATTCAAATTATTATGTTTTACTATATTTTTTTTAAACCAGGAAATTTTTTACAGAACCAGGATATACCAAGTCTTTTATGTGACCAGTTTATCAAATCCCTTCAATTCATGCAGTATTACCCCTGTATCAAGAAATATTTTTTAAAAAACAAAGATATTACTATTGAAACATGTATAAACTGAGCCATAGTTTGAAACAATAAAACCCAAGATTTAAAAGAATAAGTATCCTAGTACCATATGTGCATTCAGCCTCCTAAATAGGTAGCCTGATTTATGACAGTTGGAGCACCTCTGGAATTCATCTGGCTTCAATAAAAGCTGCTGCATACTCAGAGGTTTTGGGAAAAAAAAAAAAATCAGGCTAGGTATACTGGCATGAACTTTGGAGCCAATCTTTAGGCACCCATAGCTGAAATTTAATTAATCAGGGCCCAAATTACTAGCTCTCAGCTCCTGCTAGCTTTAAATGTATTTTTAAAGCAGAAAACAAAAACAGAGGTTTTAACAATCGTTCAAACCTAGGCTCAATGGTAATAATATTAATAATGTTATCTGGTGTGACAGATCAATGAACCCCTACAATGGAAGAAGGCTCAGAGGAGATGGGCACAGGCCACGTGCTCATGAAGCTCAGGGAAGAATATAGGGCGTAACCACAGCTGTTGCAAAGAAAGCTGAACTTACCTCAACACAAAGGGGATTGGAAGGTGGCCTTTGTTTTAGATAAATGGCTGTATCAGTTGAGTGGATCAACTGGTTGTGTAAATGGCCTTCCCAGAGTTAACCAAAAAGGTTCTGAATATCTTCCTGAGCTAGCCAGACCAGGATGGGGGAAGTGTATATGTGGATCAGCCCAACATAGAGTATAAAAAACTGAACCAACAACAAAAAGAACTTTGAAGAGAGCAACGTGCTTGAGGTGACTTCAACCCATGCATTCCTTCCCAGCAACTGGGGGCACCCAGTGTCGTGACAGTGAGCATCCGTGATGATGAGAGACTGATAATTGGAATTGCATTTGTATTGTGATTCAACTGTATATTATAACTGCTATATTATGCTTGTATTGTGATTTCAGTATATTGCTGTCTCATACTGCTAAATCAAAATCCTGTGTAACATCAAATATCTTCAAATAATATCTTCAAATAAGTAAATTTGGTATTAAAACATTAAATCTTCCTTGTGTGGAATGTCTAAAATAACCTGGTCAGAGAGTATTGGACTCTGACAACCAGGCCATTCCCAGATAACATTATTAAACAAATCATCCTCTGCTTTCTGCCAGCCCTATTTTTGAACCAGTGGGGGACTGAGTTACACAAAAATCCTATTCTTCAAGAACTGGAGAACAGGAATCTCCTTAATATAAAACTCCTGCTGGCTCACAAGAAAAGAATAGCTAGGATAGTTGCAATACATTGCAATGTGCATATCATCATTCAGCTACACTTTTATTTGAGATCGATTTATTTTGCATTTTGGGTAGCTGAGGAATTAAAAAGATACAACAAAATAAACATATCAAGATGATATTTTTTTCTCTTCCATGTATTTTGAAGTTTTTAAGTCACAGGTCTGTCAAAAGTAAATACACCAATGGTTAGGGATGTCTAATCTACAAAAATGTGGACTAGCCCAAGCTGTCATTGAAGGACACTTTAAAGACTCCTCTAGAGTTGAAGAGGGTCTTGTAGTAGAATGTGAAGGTTCCATCCAAAAGAATTTGCATGCTTAACATGGGATTTAAATAGAACATAGCTATTTAATAAAAAATACCTTCCAGAAAAACCCAACTCTCATATCATTTATCTTCACAAGATGTCTAACTGCTATCACAGCCCCTCCCCTTCCTTTAGACAAACATTTGTACTCAGGACTGTAGGGAAAGTGTAGTGGTGACCACTGTTTTCTCAAATTACTGATGGTGATGTCACATCCCCACTCCCTCCCACACACTTTAAAAAGAAAAAAAAATCAAACCACCTATTAGCATCACAGCACTCACTGAGGAACTGAAGCATGCAGGCTCAGTAACTCATAAGCCTGCGGCTATCAAGCACACATCTTGATGACACCACTCAGCTTCAATGACACCAAGCTGAGTGGTGCAGTTGATATGCTTGAGGGATGGGATGCCATTCAGAGGCACCTGGACAAGCTGGAGAAGTGGGCCCATGTGAACCTCATGAGGTTCAACAAGGCCAAGGGCAAGGTCCTGCACCTGGGTAGGGGCAACCCCCAGTATCCATACAGGCTGGGGGATGAAGGGATTGAGAGCAGCCCTACGGAGAAGGACTTGGGGGTACTGGTGGATGAAAAATTGGACATGAGTCGACAATGTGCGCTTGCAGCCGGAAAGCCAACTGTATCCTGGGCTGCATCAAAAGAAGCATGGCCAGCAGGTCGAGGGAGATGATTCTGCCCCTCTACTCTGCTCTCATGAGACCTCACCTGGAGTACTGCCTCCAGCTCTGGGGTCCTCAGCACAGGAAAGACATGGAGCTGTTGGAGCGCGTCCAGAGGAGGGCCATGAAAATGATCCGAGGGCTGGAGCACCTCTCCTATGAAGAAAGGCTGAGAGAGTTGGGGTTGTTCAGCCTGGAGAAGAGAAGGCTCTGGGGAGACCTTATTGTGGCCTTTCAATACTTAAAGGGGGCTTATAAGAAAGATGGAGAGAGACTTTTTAGCAGGGCCTGTAGTGACAGGACAAGGGACAATGGTTTTAAACTGAAAGAGGGTAGATTTAGATTGGATATAAGGAAGAAATTTTTTACAATGAGGGTGGTGAGACACTGGCACAGGTTGCCCAGAGAGGTGTTAGATGCCCCATCCCTGGAAACATTCAAGGTCAGGTTGGACAGGGCTCTGAGCAACCTGATCTAGTTGACGATGTCCCTGCTCATTGCAGGGGGGTTGGACTAGATGACCTTTAAAGGTCCCTTCCAACCCAAACTATTCTATGATTCTATGATTCTATGATCTCCCACTTCCAAGAAGACTGCCCTGACTTCTAAGTTTAATTCTAGCCCCATGCCTGTAAGCATGGTGACACACTCTTCAATTACATGATCATGCACAACTTTTTTTTGTGGGACCCATGCTTCACAGGATGGGCTGGACTGCATGTTCCTCCAGCTTCAATTTTGTAGCACATGAGAATGGTAAGGGAGATGCATACTGAGTACAAGGACAATATTTACAAATATAATATTTAGAACATTTACAAAACAATGATGCCAGTCTCTAATAATGCTTCCAGTATGTAGAAACATCATATTGCCATAGATTATTTTGGCCATGGTGGGTGAGCTACCTCATCCCTTTCTTTCTCCCCCAGCAAAACATAATGGTTCCACCAAAAGGGAGAACAGTTGTGTCGATTTCTTTGTTTGTTTGGGTGAGAGATATCTCTATAAACCCTCTGAGAACTACTTTTGCTAAAAGTTACTAGGAAAAAAAGAATTCATTCTGAAGCAGACACCTAGAATAGACAATTCAGATGGAATTGCTGAAGTTTAACAAAACTGTAAGCAAATAAAACCAGAAATTTTTAAGAATCTTAATCTATAGATTCCACTTCACAAAATTATTATACGTATTGTAAGAGAGCTAAACGTTACATTTGTTGGTGTACTTCTTTCAGTAGCAATAAAAAAGATGTATATTTATTAATTATAAAGATTCTATAATTACCACTATGGGATGAGATGACATCTAATAACACGGTAAAGCATTAATAAACAGTGGAAAGCACTCTTTTGAAATAACCCTTTTGGATACACCTTTAATACAGGAGTTAGCAGGGCTCATTGAAAGAGCTTTAAACTAGATTTGAAGGGGGAAAGGGATAAAACCAGGCTCACTAGAGATAAGCCTGAGGGTGGCATGCCAATGTTTGAGGGATGGTGTTCTAACGAGGTCCTTCGGTCTGCCTTCTCAGTGGAGGTAGGGGATGGAGATCCATGTGGCAGCAAAGACGCAAGGGTTGTAAGATGTGTTAGAAACCATGGAAGCGCCTGAGAACAGTCACATAGGAATTAGGGCTTCTCCCCCAAAAAAGGTGGCAGGATCAAAAGCCCAGCTGAAGTGCATCTACACCAATGCATGCAGCATGGGCAACAAACAGGAGGAGCTGGAAGCCATTGTGCAGCTGGAAAACTATGATATAGTTGCCATCACGGAAACACGGTGGGATGACTCGCACAAGTGGAGTGCTGCAATGGGTGGCTATAAACTCTTCAGAAGGGATCGGCAAGGAAGGAGAGGCGGCGGGGTAGCCCTGTATGTTAGGGAGTGTTTTGACTGTCTAGAGCTTGACAATGGTGATGAAAGGGTCAAGTGTTTATGGGTAAGAATCAGGGGAAAGGCCAACAAGGCAGATACCATGGTGGGAGTCTGTTACAGACCACCAAACCAGGATGAAGAGGCAGATGAAATATTCTATAAGCAGCTGGGAGAAGTCTCACAATCACTAGCCCTTGTTCTCACGGGGGACTTCAACTTACCAGATGTCTGCTGGAAATACAATACAGCAGAGAGGAAACAGTCTAGGAGGTTCCTGGAGTGTGTGGCAGAGAACTTCCTGACACAGCTGGTGAGGGAGCCAACTAGGGAAGGTGCCCCGCTGGAGCTGTTGTTTGCAAACAGAGAAGGACTGGTGGGTGATGTGATGGTTGGAGGCCATCTTGGGCACAGCGATCATGGAATGATAGAGTTTTTGATTCTTGGAGAATTAAGGAGGGGGGTCAGCAGAACTGCTCCCTTGGACTTCCCGAGGGCAGACTTTGGCCTGTTTAGGGGCCTGGTGGACAGAGTCCCTTGGGAGGCAGTCCCGAAGGGCAAAGGAGTCCAGGAAGGCTGGACATTCTTCAAGAAGGCAATCTTAAAGGCACAGGAGCAGGCCGTCCCCATGTACCGAAGGACGAGCCGGCGGGGAAGAAGACCAGCCTGGCTGAACAGAGAGCTTTGGCTGGAACTCAGGAAAAAAAAGAGAGTTTATGACCGTTGGAAGAAGGGGCAGGCAACTCAGGAGGACTACAAGGATGTCATGAGGTTATGCAGGGAGAAAATTAGAAGGGCCAAAGCGAAACTAGAACTTAATCTGGCTACTGAGATAAAAGACAATAAAAAAAGTTTCTATAAGTACACTCACAACAAAAGGAGGGCTAAGGAGAATCTCCATCCTTTATTGGATGCGAGGGGAAACATAGTGACAAAGGCTGAGGACAAGGCTGAGGTACTTAATGCCTTCTTTGCCTCAGTCTTTACTAGTAAGACCAGTTGTTCTCGGGGTATCCAGTCCCCTGAGCTGGAAGACAGGGATGGGGAGCAGAATGAAGCCCCCATAATCCAAGGGGAAATGGTTAGTGACATGCTACACCACGTAGACACACACAAGTCTATGGGGCCGGATGGGATCCACCCAAGGGTACTGAGGGAGCTGGCGGAAGCGCTCACCAAGACACTTTCAATCATTTACCAGCAGTCCTGGCTAACTGGGAAGGTCCCAGTTGACTGGACATTAGCACATGTGACACCCATCTACAAGAAGGGCCGGAAGGAGGATCCGGGGAACTACAGGCCTGTCAGCCTGACCTCGGTGCCACGGAAGGTAATGGAGCAGACCATCTTGAGTGCCATCACATGGCATGTACAGGACAACCAGGTGATCAGGCCCAGCCAGCATGGGTTTAGGAAAGGCAGGTCCTGCTTGACCAACCTGATCTCCTTCTATGACAAGGTGACCCGCCTAGTGGATGAGGGAAAGGCTGTGGATGTTGTCTATCTAGACTTCAGTAAAGCCTTTGACACCATTTCCCACAGCATTCTCCTGGAGAAACTGGCTGCTCATGGCTCGGACGGGTGTATGCTTCGCTGGGTAAAGAACTGTGTGGATGGCCGGGCCCAAAGAGTGGTGGTGAATGGAGTTTACTCCAGTTGGCGGCCGGTCACAAGCGGTGTTCCCCAGGGCTCTGTGTTGGGGCCAGTCCTCTTTAATATCTTTATCAATGATCTGGATGAAGGGATCAAGCGCACCCTCAGTAAGTTTGCAGATGACACCAAGTTGTGCGGGAGTGTTGACCTGCTTGAGGGGAGGAAGGCTCTGCAGAGGGACCTGGACAGGCTGGATCAATGGGCCAAGGTCAATTGTATGAGGTTCAACAAGGCCAAGTGCAAGGTCCTGCACTTGGGTCACAGCAACCCCATGCAATGCTACAGGCTTGGGGAAGAGTGGCTGGAAAGCTGCCAGGCAGAGAAGGACCTGGGGATGCTGGTTGACAGCTGCCTGAATATGAGCCAGCAGTGTGCCCAGGTGGCCAAGGCCAGTAGCATCCTGGCTTGTGTTAAAAATAGTGTGGCCAGCAGGACTAGGGAAGTGATTGTGCCCCTGTACTCGGCACTGGTGAGGCCGCACCTCGAATACTGTGTTCGGTTTTGGGCCCCTCACTACAATAGAGACATTGAGGTGCTGGAGCGTGTCCAGAGAAGGGCAACGAAGCTGGTGAAGGGTCTAGAGCAGAAGTCTGATGAGGAGCGGCTGAGGGAACTGGGGTTGTTTAGCCTGGAGAAAAGGAGGCTGAGGGGAGACCTTATCGCTCTCTACAACTACCTGAAAGGAGGTTGTAGTGAGGTGGGTGTTGGTCTCTTCTCCCAGGTAACAAGTGATAGGACGAGAGGAAATGGCCTCAAGTTGCGCCAGGGGAGGTTTAGATTGGATATCAGGAAAAATTTCTTCACCGAAAGGGTTATCAAGCACTGGAACAGGCTGCCCCGGGAAGTGGTTGAGTCACCATTGCTGGAGGTATTTGAAAGCCGTGTAGATGTGGTGCTTAGGGACATGGTTTAGTGGCGGACTTGGCAGTGCTAGGTTAACAGTTGGACTCGATGATCTTAAAGGTCTTTTCCAACCTAAATGATTCTATGATTCTAAGATTTTTGTTGACCTAAATACATGGAAGCTTATTCTATTTTAGGATAATTTTTGAAAATGGGTTTTCTTGTTGTGTTCTCCAGGTGGTCTGAGTCCATGGTTAACAGCAGTCATAATGTTTTCCAGGCAGTCAGGCACAGAACCTCATTCTCTGGCACTCATGCGTATCAGGGAAGGAGGATTTTGTAGCCAACTTAAGCTGTTCATTTTCTTGACTTCCCCAGCTCTTGCTATTGTGATCTTCTGCAGGGAGCCTAGATAGACAGCTTGTACTTCTGGGTCCTCCCAGTTTTCTTGCTGAAAATTGGATTCTAGATCTGGTTTCTGGCTGTCTAGTTCCATGGAACAGGGCATGGAGTGAAAAGCTAAGACAGCAATTTTATCTGACGTAGGAGTGGTAGGGGCTATACTAACTCTCCAAATGTCCTCCACATAACAATGGGGGAAAAGCAACTGAAGAAAGAAATATAAAACCATTGGCAGTTGGAGTCAGAAAGCACTATGTTGGTATGCAGAGAATGGAATAATGCAAAACCATAAAAATAGTGGGAAAATAAAATGTGATAAATGAAGTGTTGGGACTGAGTAAAAAGCCTTCTGCAATGATACATGAGAGTTTTCCAAGGGACCCCTCCTCAACAGAATTTTGTCCTTATAAACACAAATTTAGGGGTTTTTCTTCACAATAGCATGAATCAGAAAAAGGTCTCTGCACATGAATATTCAAGAAGAAAAAACAGAATAAACAAATGAAGAGTTGGTTTCTATATTGAGAAAGAAGCAAAATTGGACAGTAAACAAGAATCATCCATTGCTTTTGTACTGTTTCGTATGATCCTAATACTGTAAACATATATGGGAGTTTAATGAGAATATTCACACATACAATGTTACTCAACCATGAAATTGTTTATTTGGTCTATGGTCTGTATACTCCTTCCCCAACATAAAAGATACTAAAATTCACCTCATGGATTACTTTCCTTTAAGTATTTTATAGTTAAGAGCTTTGTACATTTCATAGGCTAAGATTTCAGGTTTGAAATACATTTAAGGAAATCAGATTCAAAAGCAGAAATGGAAAATATTTTTGAGATTCTCTCTGTCTTAGAACATATTATTTAACACATATCTAATAATGAGCTTTGTCTTCTTCCTATGTCAGAGTAAATTAGGTCATGCTCCTCTTCTGGTGTGAATTATGCAGAGTGCTACTTTCTTGGCAGTTTAAATTAGCCTCTGATGGGTTACAGGCTGCTGCATCTCAATTTTGTTATAGGTATCCTTGCTAACTGGCATAAATCTAGTTTGTGTACTTTACTGTGACAGCACTATGGAGATGTCCATTTAAATTAAGTAGGGGCCACATTTAAACAGCCTGGAATGAAAAAGTGCAAAGCAAAATTTTGTCTTAAGTCAGGCTTAATTTTAATTCTCCTTGTCTATGCCACAATCTTCTTTTTGCTCTAAGTGTACATGTATGCATGTATGTTTTTTTCTGCTACACTTTACATAGAAATTAAATGCTCTATTTGTACACATTAAAGTTTTATACATTTTCAACAGCTAAGTTAACAGAAAATTTGCATTGTTTGGAATGGTATTAATGTGGGGATTAAAAAAAAAAAAGCAGAAGATTTCAAAACCTCATTTTTAAAACTGATATCCTATGGAGATCTGTACCACATTTTTCTGACGTAAACCAGATTGTCTGTGCAAGCTCAATAATTCATTTTAGCACAATTCTTGTAATATTAGGGCATTAATTTGGTAGAAAATTTAAACAGACTATTATCTGTTCCCTGTGACTTGTGTTATATAATGTGTATTTCATATTTAGTGCAATGTTTGGATGTGACAGTTCTAGTCAGTTCTAGTCCAGAGGAGGGCAACAAAGCTGGTGGAAGGGCTGGAAGGCATGTCCTATGAGGAGCAGCTGAGGACTCTGGGTTTCTCTAGTTTGGAGAAAAGGAGGCTGAGGGGCAACCTCATTGCTCTCTGCAGCTTCCTGAGGAGGGGACGTGGAGAGGGAGGTGCTGATCTCTTCTCCCTGGTACCCAGTGACAGGACGCGTGGGAATGGTTCAAAGCTGAGCCAGGGGAGGTTCAGACTGGACATTAGGAAGCATTTCTTTAGAGAGAGGGTGGTCAAACCCTGGAACAGGCTTCCTAGAGAGGTGGTCGATGCCCCCAGCCTGTCAGTGTTTAAGAGGCCTTTGGACAATGCCCCTAATAACATGCTTTAACTTCTGGTCAGCCCTGAAGTGGTCAGGCAGTTGGACTAGATGATCCTTGTAGGTCCCTTCCAACTGAAAATATTCTATTCTATTCTATTCTATTCTATTCTATTCTATTCTTATAATCACTATCAAAGTTAGAGGAAAAAACTTTCCTAGCATCAATAAACAGTTAATATATTAGAAAATAGAGGATGTAAGCTTGCTGTTGTTCTTCAGTCTAGTCTATTCTATTCTATTCTATTCTATTCTATTCTATTCTATTCTATTCTATTCAGTCATGGATATCCATGTTCCCTCAAGAGGCTTGCCTGCTTTTCCTCCTCATGACTTCATTTTTCACCACCTCTCACAAGGCATTTGTTGTTCAGCTGTTCTTATTAAGAGTTGCCTGTCTCCCACAATTTGTGATCTTCAGGATTCATCTTTCATCATATTAGAGAGCAGATAGATGTTAAAGTCTTTGGTTTTTCCAGGCACGTGTTAAGCAAGTCTGAAATGAGTCCCTTAAAGGTATTAACAGAGCAGTTGAGCTTATTACAAAATGTTTGGCATATTGTGCAGGAATAAGACTCACTTTCACTTTTACTTTTTATGAGGCTAAAGAATATATTTAAGCAGAGTGCCTCAAATCTAGCCAAATACTGTTATCAGAAAAATTCTTTACATCAATGTAGTGCTGACTTGTACTTTATTATTCTAATAGATATGAATATATCACTACATACATACGCACACATGGATATACACACACCTATACAGAGGTCTCAAAATACTCTTTTGAAATTACCTAATAGAGAAATTTCACTAGCTAAATTGGAACTTCTAAATGAAAACATTTAATAAAAGGCAACCTAAATCTCTACTCTTATTTAGAATAATAAATATCAGATGAAATGCTGATATGGAAAATAAAGCATCACAAGAAAGAATACCAGGAGGGGACAAGAAGTGGGAGAAGAAAAGCATGCACTAGAATTAGGGTATTGCAAGGTTTTTATCCAACATTTGCTCTCTATTGATCAAATGTTTGTTCAGTACTTTATTGATGTAAAGCATTATGTACAATGTTAAATATTCATGTCAAAAGATCTTTAACTCTAAATTCAGAGCATTTGTTAGCCAATTTAATATTCCCAATGTTACTAAGCTACAACTTAATCTCCTTTAATAACTTTCTAGACCACTTAAAAAACATACCGCTTACAGTATGCAATGAATAAGAATGATCCATGTTAACAGCAGTAAATATAACATTGTTAAATGCAACTACTAAAACAAAAGTTTAGAAATAAGCCATTTCTCAATGCACTCTATTTAAACTCATGGTAGCATGTATATTCTCATTCTTAAAAGCAAAACCAATTAACAAGCAAAATTTCTACAACTTTCGAGGGAATATCTAAAACCCACAAGGTTCATACGTTTATACTTTATTAAAATGTATACCATGAAATGTGTATGTGTATAAAGAAGGGTTTCCATTTGTAATAGAAAAAATATCCCCTCTCTATTGAAACCTCGGTTAAAAAGATTTTGCATTCACTCCAAATCATTAAGTCTACATTTTAAATTTTAGCACAACTTTTGTTGTAGTAGCATAAATACTCCATTATAGCACATCAAAACTGAAAATTTAAATTTGAATAAATAGAGTTTATTCCAAATACATCAGGAGTCAGTTGCTTGAAATTTTGGAGTAAGATATATTGAACAACATAGCTCTGAGAAATGGTTAAAAGTTAACAACTGTTCATCAGCACAACCAAGCAGAAACAATTTGTAATATCCTGGGATTTCCATAGAACTAATCAAAAATTTCCAGTGGGGCCTTCTTCTAGACAATAACATATGACATAACTTTAGAGCAGAATAACCTTGGATTTATTTTAATTATGAAGAAAGTGCCAGACTTCAGAACACAGAAAAGTAAACTCATGGAGAAATCTATTATGGACTAAAGCTTCTAGTAATTTAACAGTGCGTCTATCAATATTAAAAAAAATAATTTTACAATCAGATTTTACCTGTATATTCTAAACACTAAAGTTTTCTGGAAAGTTGCAAAGCAGCCTGAGCATTCCAGCCACTTCCCTTAATCTTCTGACCTTTACCTTATCCTGTACTCACCATCTTATCTCTTAGACCACTCGTTTCTTCCTTAACCTGTTGAATCCTTACATACTACCCCTTACCTCCAAGCAAAAGAACACAAAAGGCTTCTTCCTTTTGTCCCATTTCACAAACTTGGCATGGGTTTAAATATAGGCATATATAAAAACCTTTTTAGTATTCTATTGTGAAAAATACTATTTTTGCCACAGAACATTCCATGAAAGTGTTCCATCATTAGAAAGGCTCTTATCTCCTATTGCTCTCAATGTAAATGAAATATAAAACATTCTTAGAAAAGAGGCACTCTTTCAGCACGTCCACTGCCTCTCTCTCAGAACAATGAAAGACCAGGGAGATGGTACTTCCTTATCCTGTCAGAGGCTTCCACTTAAACTATTTAACTATTTTAATTCTAAATGCTGAGAAAATTAAATCTCCTGTCAACAGATAAATGTTGAAATTTTGGGGAGGATATATTGGTTTTTTCTACCTGAAAAAAATTATTTAGTCCTCACATTAAAAGGAAAGCACAGCACAAATTTACCTATGAAACTGTCTCTATAAAGAGAAAAACCTATGTGGATTGTAAGAAACAATACATTTCTGTATCAGAGCTTACAATTTAGATTTGTGACATGGAGTACTTTAAATCTAAGTCATTATATTATCCAATAATTTATGGGAAGGAACAATGAAGGAGGATAGTAGGGGCAGAAAAGGCACATATTCCTTCTTCATGAAAATGTGAGGAGGAGAATTCTCTTGGAGATTTTCTTAACATGAAACAAAAAATAATTCCATATTTTCCTGCAAAAGGGGTCCCTACAGTCCAAGGAAAGTATCAATTTCTCAACTTGGCAAATTTCTGAAGAACAGACATAAACAGTTTCATAGGTCTTTGAGATAACAGTACAACATTGTTTTGAGCTATTTGAGATATACCTATAAATATGTGGACCAAATCCTGATACAAGTCAATGCAGCTTTCCTGTAGAAAGTGATGCTTACTTTGACTGAGGGCTGGAGCATGCTTTAATCATTCAATTCCAAACAACTGCATTAAAGAACATCTACTAAGTAACAGAATTAAGCAGCTGAAGAGACTGAAAAAGTCAAGCTTGCCTGTGCACAATTCTGCCAATACCACTGTACAAGAAGACTCTCAGATTGCAAATACTACTACATTGTACTCTCCAAATCTTCCAAAAAATACTGTCCTCCCATATAGACATTCACCTCATTTAATACTAGTGTTCCTATGCAATTGACAACTGGAAGAAAGATAAGAATTCTAAACATATATCACATTTTGCAAAACAGTTTAATAACTGGAGATTTTTTGCTTGCCTTCTAATACTGAAGGTCATACATGCAAAATCACTCAGGCACTGACATTAGCATTTCTTTACCTTTGAGCCTTGCAGATTTTTGGTTGAACATTTAAGTAAGCTAAAGACATATCACCTTGTAAGGCACACTACTTAGAGTATTCTATACTGAATATGACTTCTTAATTATCCATTTTATTTTTCTAATGAACCAGTGCAGTCTTTAACTATATGGATTTATATAATATGTTCTGATATGGAATGTCAGAGCAAATTACAGGCTTCCTTAGTCTCCTTCTAGCTTTCATATCTAAGTATTGGGTGTACATGGCAAGGTTTTGGTAGCAGTGGGTGGGGGGCTGCAGAGGTAGCCTCTGTGAGAAGAGACTGCCCAATGCCGGACACAGCCAGTTCCAGCTGAGTCAGCAACAGACCAACCACAGACAAAAGCTGAGACAATTAGTAAAGCTGGTGGTGCGTCTATGAAAACATTTAAGAAAGAGGGGAGGAAAAGTGAGAAAGAGCAGTACAAACGCCAGGGCCAGAGAAGAAGAAGGGGAAGGAGGTGCTACTGGTGCCACAGTAGATATTCCCCTGCAGCCCATGGAAGAGACCACGCTGGAGGAGATATCCACACCGCAGCCCATGGAGGACCCCATGCCAGAGCAGTGTGAAAAAGCATGGGAAAAGTGTGAGGAGGAAGAAGCGGCAGAGAGGAACTGTTATGAACTGACCATAGCCCCTCACCCCCCCTGAGCCACTTGCAGGGGGAGGTAGAGGAGGTGGGAATGAAGGAGTGAAGTTCACCCTAGGAAAAGAGGGGGTGGTGGTGTTTAATTTTTGATGTTCTTTCTCACCATCCAAATCTATTTTAATTGGCAATAAATGAGATTAATTTTCCCCAAGTCGAGCCTGTTTTGCCTGTGATAGTAATTGGTAAGTGATCTCCCTGTCTATCTTGACCCACAAGCTTTTTCATCCTATTTTTTCCCCTGTCCTGTTGAGGAGGGGGAGTGAGAGGGCGGCTGGGTGGGCATCTGGCAGCTGACCAAGGTTAATCCACCCCAATATTGTACTACAAATATACCCAAGCAATAGGAATTAAAACATATCTCTGAAGAATGAAATAGCAGGAAAGAAAGGCATTTCATTCATACTCAAAAATGAACACCATTTATACAAAAAAGTAAATTACATTGTTTTAACAGTGACTATAGGGAAAGAAATGTGTTTCATAGAACCACAGAATCATAGAATGGTTTGGCTTGGAAGGGACCTTTAAAGATCATCTAGTCCAACCCCCCTGCCAGGGGCAGGGACATCTTTCACTAGATCAGATTGCTCAAAGCCCCATCCAACCTGACCTTGAACACTTCCAGGGATGGGGCATCCGCAACTTCTTTGGGCAACCTGTTCCAGTGCCTCACCACCCTCATCATAAAGAATTTCTTCCTTATGTCCAATCTAAACCTACCCTCTTTCAGTTTAAAACTGTTGCCCCTTGTCCTGTCACTACAGGCCCTGCTAAAAAGTCTCTCTCCATCTTTCTTATAAGCCCCCTTTAAGTATTGAAAGGCCACAATAAGGTCTCTCCAGAGCCTTCTCTTCTCCAGGCTGAACAACCCCAACTCTCTCAGCCTTTCTTCATAGCAGAGGTGTTCCATCCCTCTGACCATTTTCATGACCCTCCTCTGGACCCGCTCCAACAGGTCCATGTCTTTCTTGTGCTGAGGACCCCAGAGCTGGATGCAGTACTCCAGGTGGGGTCTCATGAGAGTGGAATAGAGGGGGAGAATCACCTCCTTCGACCTGCTGGCCACGCTTCTTTTGATGCAGCCCAGGATACGATTGGCTTTCTGGGCTGCAAGCACACATTGCCAGTTCATGTCCAATTTTTCATCCACCAGTATATCCCCAAGTCCTTCTCCGCAGGACTGCTCTCAATCCCTTCATCCCCCAGTCTGTATTGATATCGGGGATTGCCCCGACCCAGGTGCAGGACCTTGCCCTTGGCCTTGTTGAACTTCATGAGGTTCACACGGGCCCACTCCTCAAGCCTGTCAAGGTCCCTCTGGATGGCATCCCTTCCCTCTAGAGTATCAACTGCACCGCTCAGCTTGGTGTCATCCGCAAACTTGCTGAGGGTGCACTCAATCCCATTAGCTATGTCAGTCATGAAGATATTGAATAGTACTGGTCCCAGTACAGATCCTTGAGGGACACCACTCGTTACTGGTTTCCACTTGGACATTGAGCCCTTGAGACTGTAACTCTTTGGATGTGGCCATCCAGGCAATTCCTTATCCACCTAACAGTCCATCCATCAAACCCATATCTCTCCAATTCAGAGGGAGGAATGTTGTGGCAATTTCATTAAGAGGGCACTATTGATTATGAAATAATGTTTTGACCACTTAATTTTTTTTCTAATTTTAAAAAATAATCTATTCTCCAGGTGGACAAAGGCAGTATCTACATAGTATGTACAATTGTACGTCTCAAGAACATACTCAAAAAGTGAAACTACAGACATATTGATGATTAGAAAACATGTAAAGGGCCTTCTACAAGTTCTGCAGAAGTCCCATAGGAAATTATCAAAGAACTCGGAACAGAAGCATTACTTTTTGTAGAACAGTCCTTAATCATTACCAGATAAAGTAGGTCAAGTGCAATATATGCAGGGTATCACATATACTCCGCAATCAAAAGAAATCACACTTAACCACAGAATTGTGATTGAGAAACTGCTTTTAATTACAGCCCATGGGAACATGGACAAAATTGAAAACATAAACAGAGAATAAAGCAATGGAGCGAGGTTCTGAGTTTGCAGGAAGGCTAATAGCTCAGAGAGTTGCAAACTGTTCTTTTCATCTCAGTCATGGATCTATATGTTTCACAGTTCCATGGTGACAGAATCTGGCATTCTCCTCATGAATGAAACTGAATTCAGCATTTTGTACATTCTCTCTGACTCTCTCTCTCTCTCTCTCTGCCTGTACTTGCCTCTTGCTCTTCAGTTTTTGTTGTTGTTTTATAAGCAAAAGGACTAAATATGCATTTTCCATGCCCTGTTCCATGGAACTAGACAGCCAGAAACCAGATCTAGAATCCAATTTTCAGCAAGAAAACTGGGAGGACCCAGAAGTACAAGCTGTCTATCTAGGCTCCCTGCAGAAGATCACAATAGCAAGAGCTGGGGAAGTCAAGAAAATGAACAGCTGAAGTTGGCTACAAAATCCTCCTTCCCTGATACGCATGAGTGCCAGAGAATGAGGTTCTGTGCCTGACTGCCTGGAAAACATTATGACTGCTGTTAACCATGGACTCAGACCACCTGGAGAACACAACAAGAAAACCCATTTTCAAAAATTATCCTAAAATAGAATAAGCTTCCATGTATTTAGGTCAACAAAAATCTTAGAATCATAGAATCATTTAGGTTGGAAAAGACCTTTAAGATCATCGAGTCCAACTGTTAACCTAGCACTGCCAAGTCCGCCACTAAACCATGTCCCTAAGCACCACATCTACACGGCTTTCAAATACCTCCAGCAATGGTGACTCAACCACTTCCCGGGGCAGCCTGTTCCAGTGCTTGATAACCCTTTCGGTGAAGAAATTTTTCCTGATATCCAATCTAAACCTCCCCTGGCGCAACTTGAGGCCATTTCCTCTCGTCCTATCACTTGTTACCTGGGAGAAGAGACCGACCCCCTCCTCTCTACAACCTCCTTTCAGGTAGTTGTAGAGAGCGATAAGGTCTCCCCTCAGCCTCCTTTTCTCCAGGCTAAACAACCCCAGTTCCCTCAGCCGCTCCTCATCAGACTTCTGCTCTAGACCCTTCCCCAGCTTCGTTGCCCTTCTCTGGACACGCTCCAGCACCTCAATGTCTCTATTGTAGTGAGGGGCCCAAAACCGAACACAGTATTCGAGGTGCGGCCTCACCAGTGCCGAGTACAGGGGCACGATCACTTCCCTAGTCCTGCTGGCCACACTATTTTTAACACAAGCCAGGATGCTACTGGCCTTGGCCACCTGGGCACACTGCTGGCTCATATTCAGCCGGCTGTCAACCAGCACCCCCAGGTCCTTCTCTGCCTGGCAGCTTTCCAGCCACTCTTCCCCAAGCCTGTAGCGTTTCATGGGGTTGTGATGCAAGTGCAGGACCCGGTAAGGGTCTTCACCTAAAAGACAATTTTGTGTGAAACTCAGTATTAAAAAAAGTAGTTTTATGAAATTATAATAAAGCAGTCCTCATGGCAGAATACAGTTTCATTGAGCTGTGGAACAAATGTCTTCAAATTTATGGCCACTTCTAACAAACATTCACTGATGCATTCAGAGAATATTTTCTCACAGACCTTTCATGGTAATCTTCAGTCTTCAAAAAAAGGTGTAAAAATATTCATAGATCCTCAAATTCTCTGTACTACTGATGACAAATTATGGTCTTTTGGGCGCTTAGGGCAAGGAACTGCCTCTTAGTTCTACTGAAGGAAGCTGGACACAGAGAAGAGGGGGGAAAATGGTATTTTTTTTTTTCCCCTTAAAACATCGGAATATATCCAGAGACCCAATTTGTTCTTATGAAATATTAACATAAAGAGGTTGAACAGCCATCTCAAATGCCCAAACACTATGCCCAATAGCCTCTAGAGAAATTTGGTTTATATCACTAAGATCTTCAAAAGGAAAAATCTGTGTAGAACTGATTATAGCATAGTCTTTAATATATCCTATAACTTTCAAGTAAAGCTAAGCACCCTGCCATATAGCTTACTGTTAAAACATACTAACAAATCAGGTGGAAGTGTGGTAATTGTTTATGAGACTGTACAGTCTCTGGAGCAGTGAATGTGTCTTTTTCTTATCCTGTAAATTACTTTGCAGTCTTTTAGGAGCCATAAAAATAAACAAGAGACTATTACTCATATCAAAAGTGATCTTTCAAAGAGCTGTAGAAAATATACTAATAAAACCTAACCTGGAAAATAATCAAAATTTTGCTATAGCTACTTGTGAGAATTAATAGATCCCTCTTTACAGCAACACCATGTGGAACAACTTCCATTATAATAAGGGTGGGAGACATAAGAACTTCTGGACTGTAAAAAGATCTTAACCATTACGTAAAGAAATCAATTTACAATAAAGAACTTTTCAGGTACTGGCCTTCCAAACCCAGAGTCCTGAGGTGCAAACAAATGGTCAGGCCTGTGGGAATAAGAAAATGGCCACTTGTGCCAATCAGATGCTCATTGGTAGGGATGGCTCTAAAACCCAACAGCCTTCTCTGAGGAATCACAAGATATACATTTTATTTTGCCTTTTAACCCAGTAAGTTTTCAGCTTGTGAAGAAATGGAAAGGAGGCAGGAATAATATGCACATTGGAACCTGCTTCTCTCAACAGAAGAACTCAGTTCAAAACCCAGAGAAACAAGACCTTAACTAGAGAGATGAAGAGATCTCCTTAGGACACTGTGAAGAAAAAAACCCCCATTCTACAGCAAAGACAAAATTTTGACTCAGAGCATCCATACGAATGATTACTCGTTTCACGAGATTGCAAAGCACATAGAAGCTTTCCTCCAGCAAAAGTAATAGATATCTGGAAAAGAAACATGGGGGCTTTTCTGCTTCAAATAAACTATTCTTACTGAAGTGTCTGCAATATGAATAAGCTAGCACCAGTGGTGGCGGTTGTTTTTTTTTTCCTTGAGTTACAATAAACAGAAACAAAGTATTTCTAATTCTAATTCTAAAATATTTACATTAAACTTAAAGGACAGAACCAATTTCTCTGAGCCAGCACACACACTTTCATGACATACATTTGTCTTTTCAGGCCTGAAATATATTATGTAAATATACCTGAGTTCAGAAACTTGTTCACTCAGAAAAAAATTTTCTAATTGCAAATCTCAGTAGAAAACAAAAATAGAATCAATTTTAGATAATATGGAGGTGCTGTAAATATTTACACTTGGTATGAATGTACATAATCTTTTTAAAGCCTAAATAGGCCTCTGCTTCTCCATTTATTTAATCTTTATTAAGATGAACGCTGTTAGTATTGCAAGCAGTTACAGCATCCACCTTGAGAGTCACTGCATGTTCCTGCTGTCAGCCATGAAAGATTCTTCTCCTCTCACTAGCTTGATAAAAATATATATACAGTATATACAAAAATATATGCATATATGTATTGGGTCTGGCTGGAATGGAGTTAACTTTCTCCATAGCAGCCTGTATGGTGCTGTGTTTTCTGTATGGTGCTGTGTTTTAGATTTGTTGCTAAAACAGTGTTGATAACACACCAATGTTTTGGCTATTGCTGGACAGTGCTTGCACAGCAGTATTAAGGCTTTCTCTTTTTTCCACTCTACCCCACACAGCAAGGAGGTTGGGGGTGGCCAAGAAGTTGGGAGGGGACACAGCTGGGACAGCTGACCCCAACTGCCCAAAGGGCTATTCCAGACCATATGGCGTCATGCTCAGCATATAAAGCTGGGGAAGAAGAAGGAAGTGGGGGACATTCAGAGTGATGGCGTTTGTCTTCCCAAGTAACCGTTACGCGTGATGGAGCCCTGCTTTCCTGGAGATGGCTGAACACCTGCCTGCCCATGGGAAGGAGTGAAGGAATTCCTTGCTTTGCTTTGCTTGCGTGCGTGGCTTTTGCTTTCCTTATTAAACTGTTCTTATCTCAACCCACGAGTTTTCTTACTTTTGCTCTTCTGATTCTCTCCCCCATCCCACCAGGGGGGAGTGAGCGAGCGGCTGGGTGGGGCTTAGTTGCTGGGGTTAAACCACGACACCACCACAACACAGGACAGAAAATATAACTAATCTAAAGGAGTTTTGGTTTTACTGTTCTTTTACACAAATAGTCAAGAACAGACTGATAGGCAGACACAGACAAGACTCAGTTTGCTTGATTAGACAGAGTTCATGTTAGACAAAACTTAATATGCACTGTTTTTCGGGATAGCACTATAGATAGAATCTAAGAAGGATCCTCTTAGTCTTTTTCTCCCCAGTATATTGCAGATGTATGAAGTCCAGCTGCATATAAGTTTGCCGACGATACTAAACTAGGAGGAGCTGTGGACTCCCTTGAGGGTAGAGAGGCCTTACAGAGAGATCTGGATAGACTAGAGAGCTGGGCAATCACCAACCGTATGAAATTTAACAAGAGCAAGTGCCAGATTCTGCACCTGGGACGGGGTAATCCTGGGTATATGTACAAACTGGGGGACGAGAGGCTGGAGAGCAGCCCCGCGGAAAGAGATCTGGGGGTTTGGGTTGATGGCAAGTTGAATACGAGTCAACCGTGTGCCCTGGCAGCCAAAAGGGCCAACCATGTCCTGGGGTGCATCAAGCATGGCATAGCTGGCCGGTCAAGGGAGGTGATTGTCCCACTCTACACTGCACTGGTGCAGCCCCACCTCGAGTACTGTGTGCAGTTTCGGGCGCCTCAATAGAAGAAGGACATCAAACCGTTAGAGTGTGTCCAGAGGAGGGCGACCAAGATGGTGAAAGGTCTTGAGGGCAAGACTTAGGAGGAGCGGCTGAGGTCACTTGGCTTGTTCAGCTTGGAGAAGAGAAGGCTGAGGGGTGACCTCATCACAGCCTACAGCTTCCTCAAGGGGGGCAGCGGAGGGGGAGGTGCTGATCTCCTCTCTGTGGTGACCAGCGCTAGGACACGGGGAAATGGAATGAAGCTGCGTGAGGGGAAGTTCAGATTGGACATTAGGAAAAGGTTCTTCACTGAGAGGGTGGTCGGTCACTGGAACAGGCTCCCCAGGGAAGCGGTCATGGCACCAAGCCTGTCAGAGTTCAAGGAGCATCTGGACGACGCTGTTAGTCATATGGTTTAGTGTTAGGTGGTCCTGCAAGGAGCAGGGAGTTGGACTCGAAGATCCTTATGGGTCCCTTCCAACTTGAGATATTCTATGATATATTTAGTTTTATTCAACAACAAGCAAAGCACATGCTGAAATTTTATGACAAATCAAACAGTGAAATAATCCTCATCACATGAAAAATGTTGTCTAAAAAAAAATCATGACATTATTTTTCGCTACTGCAATTAGAAACTGTGAAACTTAAAGAGAAGTAATCAAATCTTTCTGTATCTAATAATTTTATGAGTCAACCTGTGTGTTTCAGAACGACTAGCAACTAAGTTGGTTGAGGCAGCAGTACTTCAGAAGTCGTTAAATCATGCCCAAGTACTTCCCTCCTCCATCAAACAATCTTAAATCTTCCTTTTTTTTTTTTTTTACAGAAGCAAAGACAGAAAAAAAAATATTAGGTCAGGTAATGCAACCTACTTAGCATTAAACATGACTTGTCTGGTGTACTAGGCCACACACACCTACAGCAAGAATAATTTTCTTAGATCAAGAACAACACATACCTAATTAAAAATTCTGAATTGCTAATATGAATTAATAAGTGAGCCTTCTGTACTTTTTGTACTTGACAATTACAGTTTTTAGATATGGCAATGCAACTCTATTACCTGACCTGTAATCTAACAACAGGGTTTTGATATTATCAAATCCCTCAACCTGACTCAGAAGCTAGAATTCAGTCACTGGCTTTATGACAGTCTTCATTGATGATGGAATTTTGATTCCTCTTGAGTCAGTGGCCAAACTCTACGTGGGTCAGGATTTCACAGAGCATTTAATAAATGTTTATCTTCAACTACTATGAAATATGCTTTACTGTATTTTATAACCATTTGTCATGTGCTTTAATATGAATGTACAATACACTAATGAAATATTAAATATATAAACAATTTCAAAAGTATGCATTTGTCATGATGCAGATTATTTTACTAAACAAAAACTACATGACAAAGGAACAGCATCAGTTTTGCTAGATATCAGACAAGTTCATCTCAACTGTGACAAAAATAATGCAACAGCTAGCTTTTCTTGTCACCTCAAAAGATTAAGAAAGAGTGGGTTACAGAAATACCTGGTGAATGTATTTATAAAATAAACCAATTTCTAAAATAAACATTCATCCTCTCTTATGCAGATTGATGTACATATAGAAGCATACCATGATCTCATTTATTTTTTCAAACAAGACTTTATACAGTAACTTAAACATTCACACAAGCACACAATTGTATCACACACAACATTCATTTGAGTATTTTCTCAGTTTTTGAATTATGATAATAAATAGCAGGCAGATCTGAGCAATAAGACCATGTAATAAAGAGTCTGGTCCTAAGAGTTTCCAGAGTAATTCAAGACTAATTTTTTTTCCTGGTAACAAACAGAAAATGAAAGGATGATGAAGATAATATATGAAACATGGAATAGCATAACCATTGCAGGGCATATGTGCATAGCTTTCTGGCTTAAGACCAGATCTTTTAGTACCATATAAATAGCTCAAGTTGTACAGATATTTGCTGAATATTTAAATGAGAAATGAATAATGTGTAAGTTGTGTAAGTTTTTCTGTGTTCTGAAGAAATAGTTTGATCAAAACTCTTTAAAAAGTCACTGAGAAGAAATTAAAAAACCTGCTCAAGCAGTAGTTTGAACCTGAGTAGTGGACAAAGTAGTATTTATATTTAAATAAAACATTTCTGAGTGCCTTTTGAGTGTTAAGTTTATTCTGCACTATTATTACAGAGGATGTTTAGGTAAAATGCCTTATCACTGATCATGTTTTGGAAAATGTGTTTTGAAGCTCTCCTTAGCAAAACTGACTCCATCCCTAAAGTCCTTGCAAAGAGCTCTCCAGCATTTTTTAATTGTAATGCTTTGAGTCCTTTAAGATATATTCACTATCTTTTTCTTTGTTGACAAGCTAACAGTAGTACTTTTTAGCTATGCTTGATATGCCACTGTTGGTATTCCCTATGGGTATTAGTGCTTTCAAATGTGCTTCCATAGCTGGAGTCAGGTGTGGACTCATGCAGCTGTATTAATAGGTGTGCAGTGTTGCAGTGCATCTGCCCATTGGAGCATAAGCCGCTGGAAGCTTAAATTGTTTTGCCGCCAAGACCCCATTTGTGGGGGTTTTGTTTGTTTTTGTTTTCCTCCTTCCCCATCTTAAAACCTGACCATGGCCTTTTGGAGTCTTCTGTTTGTTTACTGTTTTGCTGCTTTGGGTACACACTGCAGCATTCCATCTTGGCATTATGACAGTGGCTTACAGTCTACATCTCCTGACTTGCCTGCTTTTAAAATGTCAACAAAGTTAATTTGTAAACTAAATTTGTTTATGCCTTCAAAAGGCAACTGAGATTCTAGTAGTTCTAGTAATCCCTACTTACAGAGCTGAGAAAATATAACAGGCCATGGGCTGCCCTGTGCCAGACACAGCCAGTTCCGGCCGGCTCTGCAACAGCCCCACTACAGGCTAAAGCTGAGCCCTTCAGCGAAGTTTGTGGTGCCTCTGTGATCACATATTTAAGAAAGGGCAGAAAATGCTGAGGAAGAGGGAAGAATGGAGGTAACAAGGTCGTAGAAGTAAGAAATGCTCCATGGCAGAGCAGGCACACCCCCAATGGGACTGCAGCCTGTGGAGGACCCACACGGGAGCATAGGAAAATAATATGAAGGAAGGAACAGCGGGAAGAACAGAGTGAGAAACAAGGAGCAGCAGAGAGCAACTTGCACGCACTGACCTCGATCTCCTGAGCTGCTCATTGTCTCACTGAAAGGACTGAGTGTAACCCATGGTGATAACATGGGGGGAGGAGAGGAGTCTGGAGTGAATTTGAGCCTGGGAAAGGGGGAGGAAAGGTGCTTTCCCTAAGTGTTTAAATGTTTGTCTTTGTTTCCCAATACCTAAAACAGTAATTAAATGTTTAGGTTATGTTCATTGGCAATAAATTAAATTCCCCAAGTCGAGTCTGTTTTGCCCGCAATAGTAACTGCTGAGTGATTTCCCAGTCTTTATTTCAACCCATGAGTTTTCTTGCACCTGTTCTATCTACTTCAGCGCCCCCCCCTCCTCCAAGGGGGGGGTGAATGAGAAACTCTGTGGGTGCTTGGCTGCTATTCAGGGCCAACCCACCACATTGGCTTTTGTTAATACATACTATATTGTGAGCGCACAATGGCCCGCTGAAGTCAACTGTCATACTGTGGATTCTGATCTCCACAAATTTACTTCACTATAGTCATTCCTTACTGCCATAATCAATTCCTGCAGAACTGTTCCTCCTTCAGTGGGGAATTAAACATTGCTCTAATAACAAGCATTCATAACAGCAAAGATATTGCAATATTGTATTTTTTCCAACCACTGTATATTTAAAACAGAAAAGGTAAAAAAATATGGCAGAAATTTGTACTTGCAATAGTTACTTTGTTTTTAATTTGAGGAATATGCTTTACCAATTTGGTTGACCTTAACACCTCAGTGGATGGGAAACTTCCTCATAATTTTGTTCCCAACTTCTCCTCTCTCACACATTTTTTTCATTGATTATGACAAGTGAATCATCAATGCAGCATAGACACTACTGTGCAAAACTATCCAAGCTCCTCTACCAGTCAGCCTCCAAATCTAACCACCAAGGACAGGGTATTAAAGTGTCATTAATCTATAATTAAAATATGCTTAACAGTTCTAATTGTGTTAATGGTGCATTTGTAACATAGTCTGTTAACTACAAATAAGGCAAGATCACCATTAGTTCACATATTATAGGATGCTGAGCCATCATCAGATTATGACAATTTGTGTCAGTATCTTGAAATTAAATACACAGTGTAAAATGATCACTTAGTTGATTTGTCTAATTTTTTCCAAATTTCTGTTTATAAGGCATTGTGGTATGGCAGCCTACTTTTAATTTTATGTGTAGAAATATTTTTCTGCAATAATTAGAAAATATTTTTAAGACAGATCTAGAAAACACTCAAGGAAAGAGGTTTCAGAATTATATAATTGGGGGAGTATTTATATTCCTTCTTTATATTATATGAATGTCCCAAAGGAATGATAAACCCAGCTCAGTCAGCCTCCTGAGGATTTCATTGGTAAAAAGGAAATCAACAGATGAAGAGCTGTCATAGTAAATGTATCCCAAATTCTATTCCAACTCTCAAATGCAGTTCCAGAGTGCTGGAGTTCTCCATTTACATTATGAGAATAAAAGAAGGAATGGAAAACTGTTATAGAACTTTTCTTTGGCCCTTGCAGGCAAAACACCAAACTTCTTGCTGTGTTTCAAACTGGAACTCAGTGGCATCAAAATCGGCATAATACTTTTGTCCCTTCTTTTTCTTTTGCTCTAGTAGACTAGATGATTTATATTTAACTTGTTCTATAATGCATAAGTGTTTACTACTGTAATAAAAAATACTTATTTCAGGATACCAAAGTATCTAAAGAATAATCACATGTTAAATCAGTATGGTCCTGCCAGAAGCCATGGGATCAATTCCATCTACTGAACTGTCTTTTCTTTAGCATTGACAGGGTATGGTTATTTGGACAGCACATATCTGTGATTCTATTTGGCCTGGGCCTTTACAACTGAGACCAGGCTGCTGTGTCCATGGGGGAGAGAGAGGACATCTTTCATTCTGTATTAATATATGGGACAGTACTTTGACCTGTGAGATAGATTCCAGGAGTTTCCCATGTGACACTGAGTAATCACAGGATTAGACAGTCCTAATTCTAAGGCATCCCCAGAAAGCAAATGAGTTACTTATATATTATGGACTCCTGCATTTTTGAGTGACCGTCCTGCAGAAATATTTCTCTATCACATTCATACATACAATTAATAACAGCATGATAAAGGTATATAAAACTTACATAGTCATGAAAGGCTTTTGCTTCACTTGAATGTTCACATGTTTCTCTTCTTTCTGGAGCTGCACAGTAGAGATCCCAAAATACACTGCAAGTTAAGTAGTAACAGCTATGGTGAGAAAAATCATTGTAATTCTCAGATTTTATGATGTCCACACATATATATATGTGTGTGTGAAACAGACATAACACTTTCTAGCCAAGAGCTGAAAACACTTACCTCTATGAAAGAATTCAGCTTTGTAAAACATCTATGAGGAATCAAGTCTTGTTATCTGATTCTCTGAAGCAAGCAGTGCTTGTATTTCTTTAAAACCACTGTAGTATAAACCAAGAAGCTAGTCTAATATACAAGCTTTCAGAGTATAAAGCAAATTAATAAAGCTCTGCATTTAACCTCATACCTCTGCAACTGCTGCAATTTACTACCACAAAGCACTGGAAGGCACAGATTCATACAGTAATACTGTGATGTTGTGAAAAGGCAAGAAAATTAAGAGAAAACTGGGAGTTCTTCCAAGTTCCAATACTGTCCTTTAAACAAAAGTTCCTAGAGAAACAAATGTATGGATAAGAGTAGGAAATAGAAGGGTATGCTATCCTATAGTTCTTGGTTAATAAAGAATGAAAGAGTAAAAGGAAATTATGATACTCCAATAAGTCTTCCCCTGCCTCAAATGGAGTTATACATGAATCGATTCTAACACACTGCAAGTATCTCTGAACTGTTAAGAAACATTATATAAGATATTTCATTATGGCAGGAATGTTAGCCTCAAAGTTTCTAGAATGAAATTATCTATATGCTAGAACAATTAAAAGAATAAAATTTGGTAGTTTCATTTTGTTTCTTTATTGTTTTAGACTTAACCTTCTAACTTAACCCAACACCATAATTCAGAATTGTGGAAAATTTGACCACTCTGCTGCAGATGATCAAAATTAAGGATAATGCAGACATCAGAGATACAAGGAACAAGTTCTCCTTGTCAGGCTTCCATCACTTAATTAAAAGCAGAAAGGTCAATAAAGAATATGTCATCTTCCACACAGCTGTACAAATTACATGGGTTTTTATATTCAAGTGGGACTACTTTACAACTTATAGCTTAATTCTTGTACAGAATTCTGGTATGGATGGTTGTCCATGTTCTCCATAATTTTGAACTCTTGCAAATGTAGCCATATCATATATATTCAAATCACTGCTAAATAGCAGTCTCTTTTTGCCTTGGGTATTTTATACATACAAATGTGCATATATACATAAAACTTATATATTTTCTCTAGACACCAATATATATGTAAGGAGCATCATGCATAAAAAACTACAAGTCAGCTCTGTGTCCTACCCATATTCTGAGCTGAAAGAAATTGCAAAAGCAGCTACTACAACTCCAAGCTCATGCTGATAGGATGAGAGGAAATGGCCTCAAGTTGCGCCAGGGGAGGTTTAGACTGGATATTAGGAAATTCTACTTCACTGAAAGGGTTGTCAAGCATTGGAACAGGCTGCCCAGGAAAGTGGTTGAGTCACCATCCCTGGAGGTATTTAAAAGACATGTAGATGTGGTGCTTAGGGACATGGTTTAGTGGTGGACTTGGCAGTGTTAGGTTTATATTTGGACTCGATGATCTTAAAGGTCTTTTCCAACCTATACGATTCTGTGATATACATTGCCTCTCAAATGCTGGTAGCTTGGTTTCAGCTAATGGCTTTCATATGCTATTCCCGTGACTAAAATGTGCACTAAAGACTGAGGAAGCTCACATCTATTTGCAGAGTCTCTATATATTTCTTTCAAATGTAGTTATTCAGGATATAGAGAATGATCTCTTAAATGCACAATTTAATAAAAGATGGTAAACAAAGAAATGCAGGCCATCTTCTTTCAAAGATGCTGCCTTATCAATCCATTATCCAATATTTCTTTTCCTATATCTATATATTCTCCTATATCTAATTTTCTGTTCTTTCAACACTTTACAAGAAAATAGTTCTTGATACTCATCTTCATATCATTTTTACAATGTTCACCTGAATTTCTTGCCTCCAACCATTGGAATTCACAATGAACATATTCTAAAAATCAGAGGAAAAGAAAATTGACACTTACCACCACCAGGAGTGCAAGAATCCTGGGGGCTCCCCTAGTGTGATGTTTTTTTCCCATCTTATCTAAAGAGAAACAGTAAAAACAGTCCATACTCTTTTTGTGATCACTGAATAAAAAAGCATTATGTAATTTATTCAGGTAGTAAAAAAGGAAGAATAAAAGATTTTGTAGTTATGAAAGGCTTTATCATCAGTCTGGGTGGCCATATTACTTACTTTATCACACTGTGGTGGGTTGACCTTGGCTAAGGGCCAAATGCCAAGCCAGCAGCTCTCTCACTCCCCCTCCTCAAGCAGGACAGTGGGAGAAAATAGGATGGGTTGAGATAAAGACAGGAAATCACTTACCAATTACCATCATGGGCAAAACAGATTCACCTTGGGGAAAATATTGCCAATTAAAAAATAGAGTAGGATGATGAGAAACAAAATTAAAATAATACCTTTTCCCCCACTCCCCCTTTTTCCCAGGCTCAACAACTTTGCTCCTTCATTCCCTCTACCTCCCCACCTCCCACTCCACCCCTCATTGTCCCTGAGCCTCTGGGGGTTATAGTCAGTACATAAAAATTCCTCTCTGCCACTCCTTCCTCATCAAACTTTTCCCCTGCTCCAGCATGGGTCCTTCCATGGGCTGAAGTCCTTCAGGAAAAAATCTGCCGGAGCATGGGTTCTCCATGGGCCACAGTTTCCTTCAGGAAAAATCCACCTGCTCTGACATAGGGTGCTCCACAGACTGCAGTGTGGATATCTGCTCCACCGTGGTCTCTTCCACAGGCTGCAGGGGAATCTCTGCTCAGATGCCTGGAGTCCCTCCTCCTTCTCTGACCTTGGTGTCTGCAGAGTTGTTTCTCACTTATATTCTTCATTCCTCTACTCATCCAGCATTTTTGCTCTTTCTTAAATATGTTTTCACAGGGGTGCCACCAACTTTGCTGATTGGCTCAGCTGTGGCCTGCAGCGGGGCCGTTGTGGAGCTGGCTGGAACCAGCTGTGTCCAGCACGGGGCAGCCCCTGACCACTTCCCACAGAGGCCACCCCTGCAGCCCCCCCCACTACCAAAACCTTGCCATGTACAACCAATACACACACTTATTAATTTAGCTGATGCCTCTTATTTTAGCAAAGCATGGTTTAGATTTATTTTTAAAAGATTTTGAATGCAATTTTATTAAGGATATATTTTGTATCTCTCCACCATTAAGACAGGGGTTTATTTAAGTTCAAAAATGCATAACAAAAAAGTGTTAAAAAACACCCCTAAAGTTATCTAAAATATTTTCCAAGAATAATTCCTAAGAAAAGCATACAAGATACAGGACTAATGCTACTGATTCGGCAGGTGGCAGTCTTCTCTCCACATCTGAAGTGAGCAAACGTTTTAGAATCCTTAAGAAGTACTTTACTGTTAGAGGTAATGTGACAAATCTGACTAACATCAGAGTAACAACAGAGTTATAACCCATTCTCTCACCATGCAATGAAAATGTAAAACTAGTTTGGCTTGATTTGTCTGCACTGGCAAACTGTTGAACAGAGATATACTATCTATGCTTGCTTTCTTACCTGAGAACTCTGGTTTATTTAACACTGTTTTCAAAGGAAATGCAGTTTAAGAATTCTTACCTTTGACTTCACACTTTTGTTGTTGATCAACTAACACATTAGACAACATAAACACACTGTGAAAGCATTCTGGCTCTCTGCAATTCTCTACAAGTGTTATATCTCAACCATTACCACACAATCATTTTATTAATGACATAGTCATCAGCTTGTCCTTAACTACAAAACTAAAGAGTTTGAACTATAATAAAGCCAGTGTGATTGTTTAAGGAACTCACTCTATCACAAATAACTTAAGATTCTGCAGAAATCCATACAATACTGTTAGGAAGGTCAGCTCATCTTAAAACAAGGTGGGAACCAGGGCATTCTATATACTCCAAATTCCTCCAGTTACAACTACACATAGCATTATTTCCTGCAAAAATTGATAAAAATAATTGTTTAAATACATACCATATTCTGCTCTAGAGACAGAAGTAATGGCAGATGAAAGGAGCATTATTTTAATGAAATGCTTAAACATTTTTAATATGAAATGTATATAAAGATATATATATATAAAGGTATATAAATGCTTAATATAAAAGGTAGACAGTGTTCATACTGCAAGAGGCACTGGTAAAACTGGGATTTTTTCAAAAGAAAATAAAACTTTGGTTCTCAGCTCCAACTTGATTTCCACACTGGATCTGACAGCCCAAGAGATGTGAGGCTGCTGCAGCTCCACATCCCCAGGTCTAACCAGTAGTGAGGCTGAAGATGTATTCCCAGTAGGCATACGCACACAGAGCACACATATACACCACATATATACATATATACATGGCAGGCCACACAGATCACAGACACTCAGAGCACACACATGAACACAGACAGCACCAACAGCCTCATCCTGCTCCTCTCTCTGGCTGAGCAGGATGGAGGTCCACTAGTCAGAATATCTATACATATGTACAAGGTGGATCCCTCCAGCAACTGGTCTCAGACACTCAGTCTGCCCAGTAGCTGCCCCTGGATCCCAGTCTCCCCAGTTGCTGGCACCTAGACATATGAGCCCCCTAGGCCACAGCCCCACTCCAGTTGCTGGAAATGATCGTCTCGCACATCCAGAGCTGGCTGGGACTCCCCTGGTCTCCCAGTAGCCAACCCCCAGTGGTCTCACCCTTAGAGACACACAAACATGCCTGGCTCTCAGGCCACTTCACCTACTTGCCAGCTAGTCCGGCTTGATCTTTGCTAGTGCTCATGCACTCACTTGCACACCCATACTCACTCCAGTTGTTAGCACCACAGACATATGGGCCTCTGATCCCTGGTCCCACCCCAGTGGCTGACACTTGGTTTCACTCACTCTGGTCTTTCCAGTCACTGGCACCCAGTCCCTCCAACCTGCAGTCCCAGCCCAGTTGCTGGCACCCAGACCCTCACTCACTCCAGTTGCTTGCACCACAGACACACAGGCCACTATGACCCGAGGTCTCACTCCAGTTGCTGGCAGTGAAGTCCAGTTGTAACCAAAGTAGTTAATTGATAACTTTTGTAATCAAAGGGAGGGGGGGAGAATAACATAGAATAGAGAATAATAAGTCATGGTTATGAACAATGCTGCTATGTTCCCAGTACAGCCCCAGCCCATCTTGACAATAGGTCGAGGACTAGCTGACCCACTAGAACAGTTGGTTTGTACTAGAATAGGAATAGGGGTAGCCAAGCATCAATCATATTGTTAGAAACCATGGACCATGGAGAGGGAAAACGGGTTACATCAGCAAGGTGGGATTGCGCATGCCCACAGGAAGGGGTCAACTAAAGGACACACCTGCACGACCACCAGAGACCACCGGAGACCCCCACGGAAGCCCCTCGGAGCTCAAGGACGCATGCGTAATGACCACGCGAATATGATAATTAGTTCTAGGAAATAGAATGAATATGCATGATAATTCCGGGAAATTTAATGTATATGTATGGGATTGAAGAATATAAGTTTTGGTTGATGCGAACTGTGGTATGCACGCTAGGAGGAGCGATCCCCCGTGCATCCAGCGCTGCAATAAAGAATGCCTGCTTCTTAATACTACATTGGTGTTAAGGAGTTTGATTCCCGATTTCGGTGACAGTTTTGGCGACCCAGATGGGACACTGCTTCTGAATTCCGATGGATCCGAGGGATCGCAGGACCTCCAGCCGGCACCGAGGGATTCTAGGGGAGAACCTCCGATCCCCGGACCGAAGAATTCTGAGCAAGATCCCCTGGAACAAGGTAACAAGGCATTCTTTTAACGGGTAACAGAATTTTAGGTAGGACATGGGTTAGAGTCCCACTTTGCAGTACGTGGGGTTAGAGTCCCACCAAAGGTAGGACGTGGGTTAGAGTCCCACCAAGCCTGCTCGTAAGGCGCGGCGAAAGCTACGCAGGGTTGGGCTAAGAGGTATCTCGGTTGGTAAGTCTCTGCTAGGCGAAAGCCTGTGGAGCGGGGCCCAAGGGGGAGTCTTCGACGGGGGGTTGAAGTCTCCAAGGTTGGGATTTCTGGCAGGGGGCTGGAATCCCAGAGGGAGCTCCAACAAGGGTTGGGGTCCCTCTGACTAGTGCTTGTGATGATAGTGCACAATCACAACCACTAGTCGTTTGGGAGATGGGTACATTTCCGAGTAAGAAACCCATCCCACAAAGAATACCTTTGGGATGTATTTTAAAGCATTGGAAAGATCTGGGGGGTGATCCTTTGACTCGGAAACAATTAATTGAATATTGCAATCATTGGTGGCCAATGTATACTTTGGAAGGTGGGGAGAAATGGCCGGAAAATGGAACGTTACGATATAATACCATCTTGCAATTAATGCTATTTTGTAAAAGGGAAGGAAAGTGGGATGAGATGGCATATGTGGATTTGGTTTTTACACTGCGAAATCATCCGGAGTGGCAGAAACAGTGTGAGATACATCCCCAAAATTCAATGATAATGGCTTTGAAGGGGGAAAAATCTGATGGGGATTCGAGAAAGTGCTGTCCTACTTGCAGTATTAGTAAAAGATGTTTAAAACATAGATCTGAGGAAGATGATATTTATTTATTGGTTGCACCCCACCGGAGATGGGGAAATTATCGAGGGGATCACATCTTGGAGGCTGATAATGCTTCTGCTCCTCCTACAGAAGGGGAAGCAGAGGGATTTAGCCTGATTTCAGGAAGGACACGAGGAAGGAGAGGAGAGGCTGGACCAGCTTTTCTCCAAGCCCCTCTTCGAGAGGCAGTGGGGAATGATGGTCTGGTGGTGGTAAAAGTCCCTTTCTCGATAACTGATTTAAGATCATGGAAAGAAACCGCAGGCACCTATCGGGAGGATCCCGAAAGGGTAGCCAAGGTGGTTGAAACAATAATTAGAACACAAGATCCTGATTGGAATGATTTACAAGTAATATTGGATACTTTACTTGATGATACTGAAAATAAAATGGTATTACATACTGCTAGAAAACAGGTGGAGGGAGCTCATGCTAATGGGGATTTACAGGGAACGGTGGACCAGAATTTTCCATCCGCAAATCCTGAGTGGGACCCTAATCAACCGGGACCCAGAGGAATGCTAACTAGATATCAGAAGTGGATTTTATTCGGAGTTAGACATGCTATGCCAAAAGCGATAAATTGGTCAAAAATTTATGAAGTAAGACAAGACTTGAATGAGTCCCCTTCAGCCTTTATGGAAAGACTGAAGGCGACTGCTAGAAAATATACTAATTTGGACCCAGACAAACCAGAAGAAGCGATACAATTGGCTTCCATATTTATGGGTCAATCGACCCCGGACATTAGAAAGAAACTTCAGAAATTGGAGGGACCTGAATCTAGAGATTTGGGCAAAATGCTTGAAATAGCTTGGACTGTATATAATAACAGAGAAAAAGAAAAAGAAATGAGGCAAGCAAGAAGGGATGGAAAATTACTGGCGGTTCTGACTGAAAATAATAGGAGAGGTAGAGGAAGAGGACGAGGGATGAATATTGGTGAAAGGGGATTTGAAAGGAGGGTAACTCCCAGGTTGGCAGAAGACCAATGCGCTATCTGTAAGGGGCATGGGCATTGGAAAAGGGAATGTCCCAAATTGAGAGAATTAGATCCTTCACTACAGGCAATTAAGTTGATGACTTTGGACGATGAATCATGAAGGAGACCGGGGAATCAACCCTAGCTGAACCCCTGGTTACATTGAGGCTAGGGAATGAAGAAATAGAATTTTTGATAGATACAGGGGCTACTTATTCGGTATTAAATACATGTAAAGGGAGACTTAGTCAGGAATCAGTAGATGTTGTTGGTGCGACAGGGCAAAAGGAAAACCGACCCTTTTTAAAACCGTTAAAATTTAAATTGGGAAAACAGTGGGTAACTCACCAGTTTTTGTACATGCCAGAATGTCCGTTACCTTTGCTAGGACGAGATTTATTAAGTAAATTAGAGGCAGAAATAACTTTTAAAGATGGGGAGATCAAATTACTAGTACCAGAATCAAAAGCCATGAAGGCAAGGATGTTTATGTTACAGGATTCCCCTAAGGAAGAATGGATTCCAGAAGAAGTAGAGAGTGCTGTAACCCCTTTGGTATGGGCAAGTGGAGTTCCAGGGCGATCTAAATTGGCAGAGCCGGTAAAAGTGACTTTAAAACCTGGAGCCAAGCTGGTAAGACAAAAAAAAATACCCTATTAAGTGGGAGGCTCGAAAGGGGTTGGAGGGGTTAATTATAAAATTTTTAGAATATGGGCTTTTAGTAGAATGTGAATCTGAATTTAATACTCCTATATTACCGGTCAGGAACTCAGGAAGCAAAGATTATCAGATAGTCCAGGATTTAAGGGCTATAAATCAAATAGTTCAAGATATACACCCAGTAGTGGCTAATCCATACACTTTGCTGACCACTTTGAAAGAGAAACATAGATGGTTTACTGTACTGGATTTAAAGGATGCCCTTTTCTGCATACCTCTGGATATAGAAAGTCAAAACATATTTGCCTTCGAGTGGGAAAGCCCTGCTACAGGACGGAAGATGCAATTGACATGGACTGTACTTCCACAGGGATTTAAAAATAGCCCTACAATATTTGGGAATCAATCGGCAAAGGAATTAGAGGTATGGAAAAGACAGAATCAAGGAGAAGGTGTATTGTTGCAGTATGTGGATGACATTTTGGTAGCAGCAGAAAGCAAAGAAAAATGTTTTGAGATGACTATTAGTCTATTGAATTTCCTGGGCCAGGGAGGATATAGAGTCTCCAGAAACAAGGCTCAAATCAGGAAAGAAGCAGTGATTTATCTGGGATTTGAGATATCTCAAGGACAGAGACAACTAGGGAGTGAGAGAAAAGAAGCCATTTGTCAAATTCCTGAACCTAATAGTCCAAAGGAACTCAGAGCCTTTTTGGGCATGATCGGATGGTGTTGACTTTGGATCCTGAATTATGGGCTATATGTGAAACCATTATATGAAGCCCTAAAAGAATCCAAAGATCAGTATCTGACTTGGACACCTGAATGTCAGAAGTCATTCAGAGAACTTAAAAGGCATTAATGATGGCCCCTGCATTGGGTTTACCTGATCTAACCAAACCTTTTGAGCTATTTGTGCATGAAAGGCAACACCTGGCCCTTGGAGTGTTGACGCAACGGTTGGGATCCTGGAAGCGGCCGGTGGGGTATTTCTCTAAGCAACTCGACAACGTGAGTAAAGGATGGCCAGGATGCTTGCGTGCTGTGGCAGCAACAGTATTGCTGATTCAAGAAGCTCGAAAATTGACTATGGGCCAAAAGATAATAGTATATGTACCACATATGGTAATGACTGTTTTGGAGCAAAAGGGGGTCATTGGTTATCCCCTAGCAGAATGTTGAAATATCAGGTTGTTCTATTGGAACAAGATGATGTGGAATTAAAAACTACAGCAATTGCAAACCCGGCCATGTTTTTATCGACGGAAAATCCTATGGGGAATTTAGAACATGATTGCCTGCTAACTATTGAGCAAGTCTATTCTAGCAGATCGGATCTGAAGGACGAACCGTTGCCTAATCCTGATCTGGAATTGTTTACGGATGGAAGCAGCTTTGTGCAAGAAGGAAGACGAATGGCTGGATATGCTGTCGTCACCACCAACAAGATATTGGAGTCAGGGACACTGCCTGCAAATACCTCGGCACAGAAAGCAGAATTAATGGCATTAAAGCAGGCTCTACGGATGGCAGAAGGAAAAAGGGTAAACATATGGACTGATTCCAAATATGCGTTTGGTGTGATTCATGCTCATGGAGCTATCTGGAAAGAGAGGACTGCTATCGGCCCAGGGATCACCGATAAAGCATAAAGAGGAGATTCTCCAACTTCTGGAAGATGTGCAGAAACCAAAGGAGGTGGCGGTAATGCATTGTAAGGCTCACCAATTTGGACAGACGGCTGTAAATATAGGTAACCGACTGGCGGATAAAGCTGCAAAAGAGGCTGCAGAGCGAGGTATCCTTGCGCTAGTACCAGTAAAACAGATGAAACTCCCAAATTTAAAGCCAAAATATAATAAATTGGATGAACAATTGGCGGAACAATTAGAAGCATCTCAAAATACAGAAGGGTGGTGGGTAACGCCAGAAAAACAGGTAATAGTGACCCCGCAAGTTATGTTAGAACTTGCAAGGGAAAGGCATGAGCAAACACATTGGGGTGTAGATGCTATGGTTTCTAGTTTAAAACCATCTGTGGTATGTGTAGGGATGACAGGAATAATTAAATCAGTAATAGCTAAGTGTCCAATTTGCCTTAAAAATAATCCCTTGAATCAAAGGAAAGCACCCTTGGGAGTTACGAAACAGGGTAATTCCCCAGGGGATTACTGGCAGGTTGATTTTTCTGAGTTACCTAGACAAAGTGGATATAAGTACTTATTGGTACTAATTGATACGTTTTCTGGATGGCCGGAGGCCTTTCCTTGTCGCACTAACAAAGCAAGAGAAGTGGTTAAAATATTGCTAAAAGAAATAATACCAAGATTTGGGGTACCAATAGGCATGTCTTCGGATAGAGGACCCCATTTTATAGCAGAAGTAGTTCAACAAGTGAGTAGAATCTTAGGAATACAGTGGGATTTACATACTCCCTGGAGACCACAGTCAAGTGGGAAAATTGAAAGAATGAATCAGACATTGAAGAGACAAATTAGTAAAATCTGTCAAGAGGTGTCTTTAAAATGGCCACAGGCCTTACCATTAGCTCTTTTAAGGATTAGGATTCAACCAAGATCTAGGGATGGTATAAGTCCATACGAAATCTTGTATGGCAAACCTTACCAGACTCCTCTAATCCCAGGGGATATGAAAGTGGCGGGGAAACGGATTTAAAAGTGTATTTGATTTCTCTAGGAAAGACCCTCGAAGCACTTCGGAAGTACATTGTGCTGACTAGATCGCTTGCCTTGGATACACCTGTACATCAGTATCAGCCGGGTGACTTAGTGTATATAAGAACTTGGAATTCTGAACCGTTGCAGGAGAAGTGGAAAGGACCCTTCCAAGTACTGTTAACAACCTATACTGCAGTTAAAGTGGAAGGGTGGAACCGTGGATACATTATACTCGAGTGAAGAGGGCTCCTTTGTGGAAGATTATCAATAGGGACCCCAAGACCGCAAAGTTGACTTTAAAATATGTTTAAACAAAGGAGTTACTATCATGGAATGGGAGGGGCATGGATTTTAATCTGGAAACTGATGATGATGGGAGCATTGTTTGGAATAAGGGAAGATCGATCAGAAGTGAGGGCGGAAAGGGGGGATCCGTTGTCAATAGAAGCGGAACAATTAATATACCTCCCAAGAAAGACCCCGGAAGATAATTTGATGATGGGGCTAATAAAAGAATTTGCTAACTTACAGAATATAACCCAGATAACTGCATGCCTCCCAATTCCAAGAGCAGTGGGTGAATCAATCCCATGGGGAATTTTGACAACAAATTTGAGTAGTGAAAAATCCAACAATGACAGTGCTTCTTGTGAGCAAGTTCCCGTTGTTGGATGGCAAGAGCAAATAAAATATGTCAAAAAGAAATGGAAAACCCCTGGGAATAGAGCAGATTGTGAAAAACTATTAAATTATGTTTTCATTAAGGTAGGGAGATATCACAATGTAGGTTGGTGTTCTTATGATGAGCCAATTAGGAAGAATGTCAGTCGAATGATTATGGAATGGAAATGTAAAGAGACTAACCGAACCGAACGAGAGATGGTTTTATGGGAATCAGTATGGTCAATGGCTATCTTATCCCAATTTCAGTATATGGCTAACGCCTCTTGGTGCTTTACTTGGGATGGAATGACCTTTGCGGCTTTTCCATCAGTTAATGACAAGGGAGTACATCCCGAGAAAAAGAGAGTATTGTATTTTGGTGGAATTGTAAAAAGATATATAATTGTAGTACAGTTAGTAAAGCAATTCAGAATGTCCCACCTCTGGCCGCCGCATTGAAATATGGATGTTTATGTAGAGGACTTAGAAGTGATTTACAATTAACTGATGCATATAAGCCCAAGAGGGGGACAATATTCAGTTGTAGAAAATCTACAATCCAGAGCCCAGGACACTTAGTTTGGGCAATGAGTGATGGAACCTGGTCCACTCATTTACAATTGGATGGGAAGGTAAAACAAATTACTCTGGGGATGCCAACATTATGTCCAATTTGGAAGGAAGCTCCTTTTAAAGGAAGCTTGGAAAATTTAAAATTGGAACGGATAAAGAGATCACAAATAGATGATAATGCAGAATGGAATGAACCTTCGACTGGAGTAAAAATTGGATGGGCTCTGGAGTCTCTGTTGTCCCCCTTATCAACTTATAAGAATAAAGCCTGGTTGTATAAATTGACTGGTCAAGTAGAAAGATTGGCTAATGTAACCAGGAAAGGATTTAAACAACTAAACTTGCAGTTACAAGCAACCTCGAGGATGACTTTGCAAAATCGGATGGCCTTGGATATGCTCTTATTAAAGGAACATGGAGTTTGTGGGTACTTGAGAGAGAGAATAGACCATTGTTGTATACACATCCCAAATGTCACTCAGGATGTTGAGCATGATTTGGATTTACTGGGACAAATAGAAAAGGATACTCAAGAAATGCAACATGATATGCAGGAGAGTTGGCTCGACAAAATTTTTAGTGGATTGGCATGGAACTTGAGCTCCTGGATAAAGTCCTTAATTAGCACTGGACTACTATTATTGATAATATTTTTGATACTATTGCTTATTTACTATTGTTTAAAGAAAGAACTCGCTAGCAGAACTACTTTCAATCGGATGATTATGCAAACAGTGGCTAAAAGATCGGATTTAAGTGATTCAGTGACAACGCTCCCACCATCATACAGTGAAGGATAGATCATTGAATTGGATTCCAATCGTTATTAGTTAAGGAAATAATGAATTAGCATATAGTGAAATTTTAAGGTGGAAGTATTGAAAAGATGATTATTTCAAAACTTCCAAAGGGGGGAAATGTAACCAAAGTAGTTAATTGATAACTTTTGTAATCAAAGGGAGGGGGGAGAATAACATAGAATAGAGCATAATAAGTCATGGTTATGAACAATGCTGCTATGTTCCCAGTACAGCCCCAGCCCATCTTGACAATAGGTCGAGGACTAGCTGACCCACTAGAACAGTTGGTTTGTACTAGAATAGGAATGGGGGTAGCCAAGCATCAATCATATTGTTAGAAACCATGGACCATGGAGAGGGAAATGGGTTACATCAGCCAGGTGGGATTGCGCATGTGCAGAAAAAGGGGTCAACAAGGGGACACACCTGCACGACCACCAGAGACCACCGGAGACCCCCACGGAAGCCCCTCGGAGCTCAAGGACGCATGCGTAATGACCACGCGAATATGATAATTAGTTCTAGGAAATAGAATGAATATGCATGATAATTCCAGGAACTGTAATGTATATGTATGGGATTGAAGAATATAAGTTATGGTTGATGCGAACTGTGGTATGCACGCTAGGAGGAGCGATTCCCCGTGCATCCAGCGCTGCAATAAAGAATGCCTGCTTCTTAATACTACATTGGTGTTAAGGAGTTTGATTCCCGATTTCGGTGACACAGTCACTCTGGTCTCTCCAATCACTGGCACCACAGCCACACAGGCCCTCTGACCCATGGTCTGACTCCACTTGCTGGCACTCAGCCCCCAATACACACTCACACACACAGAGCACATAGAGAATCCCTCACCCAGGAAAGAGTTAGAAAGGAATTTAATAAGAAGATAGGACTGTGACGGTGTGCTTCCCCCACCCCCGACCTTTATCTCCTGCAACCCTGCTTAGGTGATAACCACCAGTGGTGATTGTAATGGATGCATCTGGTCACGATGGCTGCATCGGCTCAAAGTGAATTCAGGAGACAGATAACAACACAATAGCCTAGGGCTATTGTGCAATGCGCCCACTGAAGAAACTAAAACCTGTGGTCGGCATGCAAATATGACTATGGGTCAATCATCCCCCATAAATAGCGAGCAGCCCAAGAGCCCTTTGAGCTCTCCTGCACGGCAGCGGGCTGCACGCCAGGATCTCCCCTTGAGCAGGGACACTTCTCAAGGTTACTCCTCGAGGTTGAGAGATTCCTTGCCACAACAGATCCTCGGTAAGTGACTAATAGCATGCTAAACTTTGAAATCTTAGCTAAGTGATATAAAGGATTGATTGCGCACACATATAATCCTGTAGATATAAACCGTTGACCAAGTCTGGGACTAGGACTGGATCTAGCCGCACCTAGACTCCTCTCTGAGAAGGAGTTTAAAAAGCAAGGGGATCCTTTCCGAACCTCATGACTCAACGGGAGGGTCTCCCTGACAGTTTTGTCTGACCCTGTCCTCTATGCAGTAAATAATCAAGTGTGCCTCGCCATCGAATCTTGTTAAAACACTGTCGCACTGAACTTTGTTAACTCCCTATTCTGTATCAATAAACTATATTTTTTACTTCTCTCTAACGAGTGAAGTGCACTCTCACTCCATCCGCGACAAGGACACGGACAGACAGCACTGATCAGGTGCAGGGTATGACCAAACAAATGCACCGATCAGCACCTATTTACATGCAATTGGCCCTTTTATCCCCTTACCCTTCTATTTTCCCCACACTTGTTCCTCCCCAAGTCACCTAAATCCCTTCCCTTTCTCACCTTTGGCTCCTCCCCTAAACATACCATAATAAATCCTGTGCAATCCCAAAATGCTCTTCCCCTGCATCCCATAATGTGTCCCATACCTCTAAGCATCAACCCCTCTCAATCTGAAAGGTGCTCTAGTGATGACTCATCTTGATGGGTGTCACATCTGAACAATGGGGCTAAGGGTCTCCTGGGAGAGGCCCAGACAGGGTATCTGTTCCTCCAAGTCCTTAATTTGGGTTCTTGCCTGCCCTGGGACCTCTGTGCTCCTCTGGGCTTGTGGAGATAGGCTTTTGATAAGGCCCATCACAGAGTTGATAGCTCCTGTGATGGACCTGGGAGGAGCTGGGGCAGGGTATTATTATTTGGGCTTTCCCCCGCCTTGTCTTTTTGGGCTCCTTTGTGGGTGTGCAGACAAGCTTTTATCACAAAACCTAACAGTGTTCATACTGCAAGAGACACTGGTAAAGCTGGGATTTTTCAAAAGAAAATAAAACTTTGATTCTCAGCCCCAACTTGATTTCTGCACCCAACTCTTAAGAAAGTTAAGCATATATATTTTCTGTCAATAGCTTACAGGAGAGGAATGTATAATTAGTACACCTAAAAAGTTTTCTTTACTCTCATATGAAGTTACCTAATGTAATTTTGATGTATTATGTAAATGGGCACAACTATTCAAAAATCATTCTGCTGTTTAAAAGTTATTTTAAGAGATAACCTAGAGGCGCTACCATTTCTGTCAGCAAAGTTGGCAGAATGAGCCAACTGCATGGAGCTTCATACACACATACCTCACCATGTAACAACAGTTAAGATATAAAAAGGACTTTTTAAAATGCAGAACTCTTGCCTAAACTCTGCCAGATAAAAATGTTAATTAAAATGAAAAATATAAATAAAAGCCAAAGCTACTAAAAAGGTATTTCATGCTCCTCAAATGCACTCCTCTGAGGCATGAGTGCTCCTCACATCCATTAGGAATGGCTTGGAAGGACTTATATTTATCACCAGGAATACACAGTAATTCTGGGATGTTTCAAAAGCAACATACTGAAGAAGAGATGCAATATATAGTCAAAACCAAAAATTGTTTCTGAAGTCAGAAAATCATTCCGTTAGAGTAAAAATTATGTCTGTGTAGAAAGCCCTCACAATGTCTACGCAGTATTTGAGCTCTTCAAAGCAGGGCTTGACGAGGAAATTACCTGATTCACAGGTCTTACACTGGTCCTTTTTATTGGGACACATTTCATCTTGATAAATGTATTCAAAGAAGGAGCCTGAAGGGAACATGGAAGTTTGGGGGTTACTTGAGGGTTTTCTTTTCTTTTTGTTTGTTTGTTTGTTTTAAATATGCATTCTGTTTCATCTGGTAGATGTCAGTCTTTCTAATCATAAAAAGAATCAATCTTAAAAGAATTAATCTTAAAAAGAATTATGAAGAATTATTAATTTAAAAAAATACCCACATTGTGAACTGTACCAATTAAGTTCATAACTGATGATCTATTAACCAGGACCTTCCTGGTCCAGCCAAGCTAATGGAATTATTCCTTCAAGGCTGGAACCTAATTTCCAAGGATACTAAAGCATTAAAATATGTGGGCTAAGGATCAACTCTTGAAGGAAAATGTAGCAGCTTGGACATCAAAGGAAAGATTCTGGAACAGAGCAGCTTCTTCTGTTTCAAAAATTTGGGTACCTTATCTGAATAGCCTTTTTTTAACCCTCATAAGAAAATGACGTGCTTTACATTAAATCTATTTGTGTTGGCTTCTTGCCATCTTGCCAATTGTACAATAACTACATATTTTGGGATGAAACAGCTGTTGAGTTATTTCAATCAATTACTTCACACCATGTGTCTAGAAAGGAAGTAATTTGCAGACCAAGACACTAGAGCTATAGTTAATAAACTAGAGGTCTCTGCAATCCAGAGATCCAGGAAAAGGCTAGTTGAACATGAGGTCCTACATTTTAGAGATGAAGGCAACAAAGCTTTGAAGGCTCTACTCAACAGGGACCACAAAGACATGGAAACCACAGTGCATCTTGTAAGTGAGAAAGACCAGCAGAGGGCTTCTGGAACTTACTGATCTGTGAATCAGTTCTATGAAATTTAAACTAGACACAATGCATCACAAAAATGTAGAAATGCTTAAGACAGCCATCTCTAAGTTATCTAATATCAGAGTGATTTAATGATATCCAGCTTAAATTTTCTTTTTCTTTATTTTGTTCCATTACTCACTTTCCCTGCTCAGATTATATATGCTTACTTCTTTTATGCTCCAAGTCAGTTTTAAAGCTACTCTGAATTATTTCATCTTTTAAAAAATCCACCCAAACTGTTCTGGCAGATACGGACTGCCAGAGCTGAGAGGGCATTGAGCCCAGACAGCCATGCACTTTCAGGAGGGACCAAAACAATATCAATTTCCTCCCATGCCACCTGGATATCTCCTACAACTGAAGCATTCTCACAACTAGTTCACTGCAATAGGGCAGTTGCTTCTCAACAAGCATGAGTCAGAAAAGTACAAAGACAGATGTGAAAAGAGCTAAGATCCCCAAAGACAAAAAGAAATGTTGTAAATATCTTGGTTGTTCAATGTTTCCTTTTAGTTTCGCTTTCGCAGATAATTTAGCCTAGCTTGCCAGTATTGTTGGCCTTAAGTAAGGAAGCTTAGATAGTAGAATTGCTAACGAGCATTCTTTATTTGAAGGAAACCTACATATGGTCTTTCCCCCCCCTAACAATAATCATTAGAGTAAGGATGCTTTGCCTGTGTTAAATCCTTGGTTAGCTGAGATAGTTGCAATGTAGATAGAGAAAAAGGAATTCTTCAGGCCCTGTGTCCCTGGAAAGGGCTGATAAGGAGAAGCTACACAAGAACCACCTGGTTTTGGATATGCAAGGAAGGTATGAGCAAGACAAAGATGGACTGAGCAGGCGTAAAGACAAAGTTCAGTCAGCGGCCAGAGTGATGAAGACTACTGACTTCCTCCAACGACCACCAGAGGATCCCTAACGACCACCTAAGGACTTAAGTACGCATGCGTCAGAGACACTTACATATATTAATGAGTTCCAAGAAAGCTCATGTTTATATAAATTAATCATATGAATATGTATGATTTTGCAATATATAATCTCTGCGATTTTGCTTGTTTGTCAGAGCACTTATGGTGGAGTGATCCCCTGTGCTGCCCAGTGCTGTAATAAAGGATGCCTGCTTAATAGTAACTCTGTTGCTATTGAGTTTTATTTCGGGAACACTCTGAAACTCCGATACGCCTGCTGGGAGATTCGGATTTTAAAGGGTAGTCTCCACGAACTTTGCTTCAGCTTGAAAATTGTAACTTTCATAATATCATAAATTATTTGTCTAAAAGATTTTTTGGACTTCTCTCAACTGCTGTTCTCTCATTTTCATCCTGTATGCCAATAATAATTTTCTAACAACTACAGCTGACTCACATGGGGGGGGGTGGATGGGGGGGGGATAGAGCTATTATTTTGTGGTTTACAGCCCACAAGTGCTGCGTTTACCACTTGCCATTTGACTTGTTGTGGTTTAGCCCCAGCCAGCAGCTAAGCCCCACCCAGCCGCTCGCTCACCCTCCCCCCTGGTGGGATGGGGGAGAGAATCAGAAGAGCAAAAGTAAGAAAACTCGTGGGTTGAGATAAGAACAGTTTAATAATTGGAACAACAACAACAACAAAAAAACTGTAATGAGAAGGAAAACAACAAGAGAGCAAGAGAGGAACAAAACCCAGGGAAAAAAACAGTGATGCAACCGCTCACCACCCACCGACTGACGCCCAGCCAGTCCCCGAGCAGCGATCGCTGCCCCCCAGCCAACTCCCCCCCAGTTTCTATACTGAGCATGACATCATATGGTATGGAATAGCCCTTTGGCCAGTTGGGGTCAGCTGTCCTGGCTGTGCCCCCTCCCATTTCTTGTGCACCTGGCAGAGCAGGGGAAGCTGAAAAGCCCTTGACCAGTGTAAACACCACTTAGCAACAGCCAAAACATCAGTGTGTTCTCAACATTATTCTCATACTAAATCCAAAACACAGCACTGTACCAGCTACTAGGAAGAAAATTAACTCTATCCCAGCCGAAACCAGGACAGTTGTGTCTTAGAGTATTTCCTCCAAGTTGTATTAGTGTATGGTTTTCTCAATCTGAATCTCATTTTATGACTTTCAGACCAAATATCAGTTTTTTTCCAGGTTTCTCTGTATTAGTGATAACTGCCTTTTGTTCCAACATACAACCATTTACAAACATTACCAGTATAGTCTTTGCCCCTCTGCATTGCTAATGAATGGGATAAACAAGCTCATAGCTCTGTGTGAAACCTAACAGACACCTCATACCAATCCAATACATTATTAATTATCTCTACCTCATACTCATCATACTTTGGCTAGTCAAAGCTGTGATATATTCTCAGATTGCATTAGTTCACGTCTGACATTTTCTCTATAGTCCAAGTTTTAATTAGTTTTAAGAGAAACATGTCAAGACACTATATTGAATATTTTCCTGAAATCCAAATGTCACAGAAGTTAAACTGTCAACTACTCATTTTGCAAATATATCCTAAAAACAAAATGAGCAAAATGAATCCTGCACAGTGTATTATTTATGACAGCTGTTTCGTAAAAGCCAAGACTATATTCTCTATTATTTTCACATTGCTATACTAAAGAGAAAATGAGATGAAAAAGCTCGTGGGTCGAGATGAGGGCAAGGAGATCACTTACCAATTACCATCATGGGCAAACCAGACACAACTTGGGGAAAATTAATTTAATTTATTACCAATTAAAAATAGAGTGGGATGGTGAGAAACAAAGACAAAACTAAAACTACCTTCCCCCCACCCCCCCCCTTCTTCCCAGGCTCAACTTCACCCCTGTGTTCCTGACTCTTCTACCTCTTCCACCCACCCCCTGAGTGGCACAGGGGGGATGGGGAATGGGGGTTGTAGTTAGTTCATAACAGTTCCTCTCTGCCGCTCCTTCCTCCTCACACTTTTCCCCTGCTCCAGTGTGGGCTCCCTCCCACAGGATATTGTCCTTCACAAACTGCTCCACCATGGGTCTTTTCCATGGAGTACAGTCCTTCAGGAAAACACTGCTCCAGCATGGGCTCCTCTCCATGGGCCACAATTCCTGCCAGGAGCCTGCTCCAGCATGGGCTCTCCACAGGCTGCAGCTTCCTTCAGGGCACATCCACCTGCTGCAGCATGGGGTCCTCCACAGGCTCTGGCATGGTACTCCATGGGCTGTAGGGGGACAACCTGCTTTTCCATGGTCTTCTCCACAGGCTTGTACAGTTTTGGCTGGGATAGTTAAATTTCTTCACAGTAGCTAGTATGGGGCTATGTGTTGGATTTGTGCTGAAAACAGTGTTGATAACACAGGGATGGTTTAGTTATTGCTGAGCAGTGCTTACACCGAGTCAAGGCCTTTGCTGCTTCTCACCCCACCCCACCAGTGAGTAGGCTGGGGGTGCACAAGAAGCTGGGAGGGTACACAGCTGGGACAGCTGACCCCAGCTGACCAAAGGGCTATTCCATACCATATGACATCATGCTCAGCATATAAAGCTGGGGAAGAAGAAGGAAGGGGGGGACATTTGGAGTGATGGCATTTGTCTTCCCAAGTAACCATTACACGTGATGGAGCCCTGCTCTCCTGGAGATGGCTGAACACCTGCCTGCCCATGGGAAGGAGTGAAGGAATTCCTTGCTTTGCTTTGCTTGCGTGCACAACTTTTGCTTTCCCTATGAAACTGTCTTTATCTCAACCCTCGAGTTTTCTCACTTTTACCCTTCCAATTCTCTCCCCCCACCCCTCTGTGGGGGAGTGAGTGAGTGGCTGGGGGGAGCTTAGCTGCCTACCAAGGTTAAACCATGACAGGGCTGCAGGGGACTCTCTGCTCTGGTGCCCGGAGCACCTCCTTCCCCTCCTTCTTCACTGACCTTGGTGTCTGCAAGGTTGTTTCACATTTTTTTTCTCACTCCTCTCTCACAGCTGCTGCACAGCATTTTCACCCCTGTCTTAAATATGTTATCACAGCGGCACCAACCAGCTTCGCTGATGGGCTCAAGCTTTGGCCAGCGGCGGGTCTGTCTCGGAGCTGGCTGGAACTGGCTCTGTCGGACATGGGGGCGGCTCCTGATCTCTTCTCACAAAGGCCACCCCTGCAGCTCCTCCACTACCAAAACTTTGCCATGTAAACCCAATACAAGAATTATAATTTGAAGCAGCAAATTATCCTAGTACAACATTCTGCTTTTTTTTTTCTCACTTCTGCTCACTACTCAGTTGTTGTTGTTGTTGTTGTTATTATTATCTTAAATATTCTCATCAAAGAAAGATTTCTTAAAAACAATATTGTGAAAAGACTTCAATATGTTTGGTACACAGGTGGTTTTGTATTCCAGAATAAATATGAAATGCTAAAGACATATCATTTACTTCAATCTTCAAAAGATATATATAAGTCTTTAAAAGACTATGAAAAATACTAACTATTGTGTAATAGTAAAAATTCTACTAGCAGTTTAAAAGTGTTTAAGAAACAGGACCTAAATGGTTATAGTCATAATTGATTCACCAGATGAAAAGAAGTGGTTAGAAGCATGGTAAGACTATATATGATTAGCAATGCTTAAGAGAATGAGAACTGCAAGTATATGACAGTAGGATGTAAAATACTTGACTGCTGTGTATTTAGGACGGCTCCATTATTCACAATTGGGGGTATCAACAATAAGTTAGAAGATCATCAAAAAGGAGTACCATCAATGCATTCTCTAACGTGCATATTTATTAGAGAAAATAGGGGAATCTTTCTCAGTGTAGTAACAAATCATAGAAAAAGTAATTATACTAAGGCATATAAAATGACATAGCAAACTGGCTTTTGCAGGATCAGAAATCTATGCTGATCAATGTAAACTGATACTCAAGGTTGTCACTGCTTTTTATTTTAAACCGACATATTTATTTCACTTGCACATGCTTGAAAGTTATGGAAGAAAAAAAAAGATGGGGAAAACATACCTCTGATAAAAATGTCTGTGCTGATTTCTGTGCTCCTACATGGAGCAGATATTCATATACGTACAGTGCTAATCTGAAAAATAAACAAGACAATATTTAGTATTGTGCATTTGTTTGTTCCTCTTTTTAGAAACAAAGGATTTCAGAAATCAGTGTTGCACACTGTTTCCTTTCAGAAACCATTATGCACCAAGCATGTCAAATCTATTATCTATACTGAACTTTTAAAACTAGAACATGTAGGTCAATCTGAGCAGAGGTGTTTAAATAGTAGTTAATTAAATATTATTAAAAAACCAAATTGTTTAACGTCAATATTTTAATGATATTTGGACAGGTGCCCAGTTAGCTAACAACTGACCTACTGCTGCCTATTTGCTCACTATAGCATGCTTACTGTAAATATAATATATTCATACAGCAACCCTGATTATTTTTCCAAATCAAAATTTTTACATGTAGAATGTGTCAAGCTGTGAGCACATGTGAACAATAGTCTGTGTTTATTGAAAGAACATGCAAACTTCAAGCTGCATCAGGAAAAGTAATTACAGAATCCACGACTACTGTAGCATAACCACATCTCAAGCAGAGCATAAACATATTTTTAGATTTATTCAGACGTGCATCTTTGAGTTCTGATGATAACACAGCTACAAATTATTGTCACAGTTCCAGAAGAAGCTTCACAAAAAGTGATCTTCAGCAGGCAGGCACATCTCCAAGTAAATCAATAGACCTGGCGCAAGGATCTCATTGCAAAAATGGGACTTATACCCTGAATGGATATCCACTAGAAATTGGGCTGAGAATGCCTTTTAAAAAAAACAAGAACAGGTGAGCAGTAAGAAACAACAATTTCTATTAATATAGGCTAGATCTGAGTTAGAAAACTAAACATGTAGCACTTCCTATTCTGCAACTGATTCTCTAGAGACGTTCCTGTCTGTCTGCATTTTTCAAGTCTTTCAAAATGAAATCTCATTTATTGAGATTTTCATCTCTGTTTAAAATAATGATTTAATAATAATGCTTAGAAATTGTCTATAAAACATTTCAGTCCAAGAAAGAAAAGAAAGTGAGGTTGCACTTTTTAAAAAACTGCTAGCCGAACTGTTTTTAAGAAGCAAAATCTATGAGTGCACTTTGTGATATACTGCTATTTAATATTTAAGCATATGATTGGTTTTAGTTTGAACCTTGAAAGGGACCGTACCCACTTTTTAATTCTAGTATTTTACAAAGCAGTTGTCTATTAGTTTTTATTAAGCCATATGAATAAATACAAACAGTGTGATAAGGAGAAAGCACTTAAGTTATTCTAATGGAGCATGGTATCATTCATTGCTCAAATGCCTAACAGCTCCAAGATGATACAGTGATATGCTTTTTCTAAGTACTGTGAAGAGAGAGGGGATCACTTATTCCAGCCTCTCATCTCAAAAGCACAACTGGATCTTTTAAAAAAAAAGAAAAGTCAAATCTTGTTGACTTAATACTTTCCAGTTGAACTATGGTTCAATTTTTAAGCAATAAATGGTTATAGACAAAATCTAAGATCAGAAAGATGTAAAAGACAGAGGAAGAACTCTATATAATAACCAAGATGACTTATATACCTAGTAACACTTTAAAATATTTCATTTCTCTTCCAAGATGCACATTTTTTTTGTTCTTATCAAAAAAGGAAGCCTGCAGTCCAGATAAAAGGATTTGTGTGATCATATCCTTTCTATCCCGCAAAGGAAAGCAAAAAAGCACCAGAACCAGGTGTTTATTGCAGATACACCACCTTCATAATTCTGCCATCTATTAAAAGATTTAGCAAATACTGCACTATGATACCCAAATCGACAGCACAATACCTTAATATCATAAAAGATTTGAAAGTACCATCTAAGGACTCCTGGAATCTACCTGCAAAACACAGCTCATGCCAACAATGTTCCAGTATAACTGAATATCACTACCCTGCATGCATTTTAATTGGTCAGCATCTAAAAACAACCAATATTTTTTTAACACAACAACAAAGACAACCCTAGAGATATGATATAAGCATATGGAATGTGCTAATTAAGCTGTAATTAAATTATAAAGTCTCCCACACTTTGACATACATTATTACATCCTGGTCTAAATATACTAACCATTAAATGAAATGGTGAAACAACTTTGGTTTTTAAGCACAGGGTGGGAGGAGACAGATTTCAGGAAAAGATAAAATATGTCACATTTTAGGCTTCCAAGATGATTCAAATGTGATACATTAAGATCTGGACCACACTAACAAAGGAACTGCATACTTCCTCTGACAGGAAAGCCAGGACCACCTTCCACAAACAGATGCGACACAGAAGGCAAAGCATAAACAAATATGATTGGTTCATTTTAAATCTAAATTGTTTGCCCATCCTAGTTATTATTCTGTCAGGAAGTCTTTAAAGAAGTTAACAGCATTATAATTCCATTCAGAAATAAATGCATGTCCTGGTTTTGGCTGGGATAGAGTTAATTTTCTTCCTAGTAGCTGGTACAGTGCTGTGTTTTGGATTTAGGATGAGAATAATGTTGATAACACGCTGATGTTTTGGCTGTTGCTAAGCGGTGTTTACACTGGTCAAGGGCTTTTCAGCTTCCCCTGCTCTGCCGGGTGCACAAGAAGCTGGGAGGGGGCACAGCCAGGACAGCTGACCCAAAGTGGCCCAAGGGCTATTCCATACCATATGGCATCATGCCCAGTATAGAAACTGGGGGCACTTGGCCAGGGGGTAGCGATCGCTGCTCAGGGACTGGCTGGGCGTCGGTCAGTGGGTAGTGAGCGGTTCTATCGGGGGGGATTTCTCCCTTGGGTTTTGTTCCTCTCTCACTCTCTTTTTGTTTTCCTTCTCATTACAATATTATTATTATTATTATTATTATTATTATTATTATTATTATTATTATTATTTTCCAATTATTAAACTGTTCTTATCTCAGCCCACGAGTTTTCTCACTTTTGTTCTTCCGATTCTCTCCCCCATCCCACCAGGGGGGAGGGTGAGCGAGCAGCTGGGTGGTGCTTAGCTGCCGACTGGGGCTAAACCACGACAGTCCTTTTTGGTGCCCAACATGGGGCACGAAGGGTTTGAGATAATAACAGATTAACCAGAGCATATTAAGGAATTTAGATCTGTTAGTAGTTGCGGGCCACGATATTGATTCATCTGTTCTCGATACTGGTTTACCTGATCCGCACCATGCTCATTTTTTTGCTGTACATGTTAAAGATCGGTGTTGGTTTTTGCAGTTTGCTGTGCTCTGCTTTAATTGGTGATGTTTTGCCTGTGAGATTTGTTATTAAAACAGTGACCTTGGGGTTATTTTGGTATCTAAGTGCTGTACTGAAACCATTACTGTACGTCAGGTACCACCTCATGGAGACAATTAGCACTTATACTTCTTCCTCTGAGAGGATTTTTATGGAGGAAATGCAGAATGGCACCTTCGCTACTTTCTTCTATGATGTTTCCTCCTTCATTACAGTAACTTTTCAGTATCTTGAACATCCTTGGGTAGTTAAGATACATCTATTGGTATTGCTTGGGAATATTGTTTCGATCTTGTCCAAGATTAGTAAGCAATTTAAGGATATCATCCAGAGATCTGCCCCAAGGCCGGATAGTTATGAGTGGCAGGGTGTGTGGGATAGCATGGGCAAACGCCTAAGTTATTGGGCACCTCCAGTGTTTTGGAACTTCACCCCTGAACAAGTGCAGAATCCTGAAAAATTAGTAGAATATTTGGAAAAAGTATGTCGTCACCCTGCCAATTCTAGGGAGACACAAATCCCTGCAATGTGCTGGGGCCTGGCCCATGCCTACCGAGCCCTGTTCAAGACTATTCAAAACCCTCGAGGATCTGGTGACAAAATGACAGGCACTGTGGCTACTCCAGCCCCCCCTGTGACAGGCACTGTGGCTGTTCCGGACAACTCCGTGACAGGCACTGCAGTCACCCCAGTCCCCCTCTGCAACAGGCATTGTGGTCACTGCAGCCCCCCTGCAACAGATAATGTGGTTCAACCAGGGAACCAGCCCGTGTCAGTATCAGTCACCCCTATACACAAGAAGAAATCCTGGAAGCGAAAGTCAGCTCGTTTAGAAAGGGAAGATGAAAGAGCAGGGACATGACAAGGAGAGGAAGAGGAAGAACTTGTGGATGAGAGGGAAACTACCCAGTCCCTAGCCCTGAGTGAGCTGTGAGATATGCGAAAATATTTCAGCCGTCGTCCAGGCAAGCACGTTGTCACCTGGCTGCTCCGATGCTGGGATAACAGGGCCAGTAGCCTGGAATTAGAGGGTAAGGAAGCCAAGCAGCTGGGATCCCTTTCAAGGGAAGGGGGCATTCACAAAGCGATTGGAAAAGGGGCACCAGTCCTCAGCCTCTGGAGGCGACTCCTGTCAGCTATGAAGGAAAGAGATCCCTTCAAGGAAGATGTTGTATATCACCCTGGGAAATGGACCACCATGGAGAGAGGTATCCGGTACCTGAGGGAATTAGCTGTGCTGGAGGTGATTTATGGTGACCTGGATGACGAGCGGTCCCCCAAAGATCCAGATGAAGTCCAGTGCACATGACCCATGTGGCGGCAGTTGGTACGGAGTGCACCAGCGTCGTATGCCAACTCATTGGCAATACTGACCTGGACAGACGGAGGCGGTCCAACAGTGGATGAAGCGGCTAGCCAGCTCCAGGAATACGAAGAAAGTATCTCTTCCTCCCTTGTCTCAGCTGTGGAGAAACTGTCCCGGGAGGTCCAGCGACTCGAAGAGGATAGGTCCTACTTTCCACCTGTACGGACCAGTGTCTCAGCCCTTAGGAGTCAGCGTTCTTCTGCTCAAGAGAGAGGATATAGAGGGTATGCACCATGGGGCACCCTATGGTTTTACCTGCGTGACCACGGAGAGGACATGAGGAACTGGGATGGAAAACCTACCTCGACCCTAGAGGCGCGGGTACGTGAGTTGCAAGGAAAAACAATCACCAAAGGGGGTTCTTCCAGGAACATTGCTGCTCCGGTTTCCAGTGAGCAGTTCCCCAGACAGAGTAGAAGGGCTGATCTTACTCCTGATTTTAATGAAGGAACTCCTGACTCGTATGTACAAGAAATGGGTAATGAATATTATGACCAGGATTAGGGGGGCCCTGCCTCCAGCCAGGAGGAGGAAAGGGACAACTGGGTTTACTGGACTGTGTGGATTCGATGGCCTGGCACATCAGACCCACAGGAGTATAAGGCTCTAGGAGACACCGGTGCACAGTGTACCCTAATGCCATCCAGCTACATAGGGGCAGAACCCATCTGTATTTCTGGGGTGACAGGGGGATCCCAACAGCTGACTGTATTGGAGAAGTGAGCCTAACTGGGAAGGAGTGGCAAAAGCACCCCACTGTGACTGGCCCAGAGGCTCCGTGCATCCTTGGCATAGACTACCTCAGGAGAGGGTATTTCAAGGACCCAAAAGGGTGCCGGTGGGCTTTTGGTATAGCTGCCTTGGAGACGGAGGAAATGAAACAGCTGTCTACCTTGCCTGGTCTCTCGGAGGACCCTTCTGTTGTGGGGTTGCTGAGGGTTGAAGAACAGCAGGTGCCCATTGCTACCACAGCAGTGCACTGGAGGCAATATCGCACCAACCGAGACTCCCTGATTCCCATCCATAAACTGATTTGTCGACTGGAGAGCCAAGGAGTGATCAGCAAGACTCGTTCACCTTTTAACAGCCCTATATGGCCAGTGCAAAAGTCTAATGGAGAGTGGAGACTGACAGTAGACTCTCGTGGCCTGAATGAAGTCATGCCGTCGCTGAGTGCTGCTGTGCTGGACATGCCAGAACTTCAGTACAAACTGGAGTCAAAGGCAGCCAAGTGGTATGCCACAAGTGATATCGCTAATGCGTTTCTCTCAATCCCTTTGGCGGCAGAGTGCAGGCCACAGTTTGCTTTCACCTGGAGGGGCGTCCAGTACACTTGGAATCGACTGCCCCAGGGGTGGAAACACAGCCCCACCATTTGCCATGGACTGATCCAGACGGTGCTGGAACAGGGTGAAGACCCTGAACATCTGCAATACATTGATGACATCATCGTGTGGGGCAATACAGCAGAAGAGGTTTTTGAGAAAGGGAAGAAAATAGTCCAGATCCTCCTGAAAGCCGGTTTTGCCTTAAAACAAAGTAAGGTCAAGGGACCTGCACAGGAGATCCAGTTTTTAGGAATAAAATGGCAAGATGGACATCGTCAGATCCCAATGGATGTGATTAACAAAATAACAGCCACGTCTCCACCAACTAGCAAAAAGGGTTAGCAAAAACCAACTAGCAAAGAAGAGTTACTTTTCTTCCTAGTAGCTGGTATAGTGCTGTGCTTTGGATTTAGTATGAGAATAATGTTGAGAACACGCTGATGTTTTGGCTGTTGCTAAGTGGTGTTCACACTAGTCAAGGACTTTTCAGCTTCCCATGCTCTGACGGGTGCACAAGGAGCTGGGAGGGGGCACAGCCAGGGCAGCTGACCCAAACTGGCCCAAGGGCTATTCCATACCATATGGCGTCATGCTCCGTATAGAAACTGGGGGGAGTTGGCCGGGGGGCAGCAATCGGTGCTCGGGGACTGGCTGGGCGTCGGTCAGCGGGTGGTGAGCGGTTGCATCACTTGTTTTTCCCCTGGGTTTTGTTCCTCTCTCGCTCTCTTGTTGTTTCCCTTCTCATTACAATTTATTATTTTGTGTGTGTGTGTGTGTGTGTGTGTTCCAGTTATTAAACTGTTCTTATCTCAGGTCACGAGTTTTCTTACTTTTGCTCTTCTGATTCTCTCCCCCATCCCATCAGAGGGGAGGGTGAGTGAGCGGCTGGGTGGGGCTTAGTTGCTAACTGGGGCTAAACCACAACCACTTATGTGAAGTCTGTAGTAATTTTTGATAAAGACAGGCCATAGGCCAGGATTTCCCTCTCCAAGACAAATAAATTAAACATGTAGTGGCAGTGTGAAACAAAAAGACAAACATTAAAGCACCTTTCCTACCCCCTTTCCCAGGCTTCACTCCAGACTCCTCTTCTCCCCCCTCTTATAATCGTTGCAGGTTACACTCAGTCCCTTCAGCGAGGCCACAGGCAGTGCAAAGCAGGGGTTTACAGTCAGTACATAGCAGTTTCTCTCTGCCACTCCATTCTTCTTACACTTTTTCTCTGCTCTGGTGTGGGTCCTCCAAGGGCTGCAGGGAATATCTGCTCCACCATGGAGCACCTCCTCCTCCTCCAACCTTGGTGCTCCCTCTGTTATTCCTCACTCTTTTTTTTCCCTCCTCCTCTGCCTGCCCAGCATTTTCTGCTCTTTCTTAAATATGTTTTTACAGAAGCACCACTGTCTTAGTTGATGGGCTCAGCTTTGGCCATCAGTGGGTCTGCTGCAGAACCAGCTGGAATCAGCTGTGTCCAGCACAGGGCAGCCCCTGACTTTCTCCCACAGGGGCCACCTCTGCAGCACCCCCCCACCCCAAAACCTTACCACATACACCTAATACACATACCTAAAAAAAAAAAAAAATGTTTTAACTGAAGGTATAGTTGTATATAACCATTATCCAGAAGGTAATTAAATCAATGTGGTAGAGTGAAAGCCTCAAGCTCCCCAAATTTGGCAGCGTGTCAATCCACATTCCAAGTAGTATACTCTTTCACAAAGTCTATGACAGAGAATTAGTGCAATCACAGAAATATATCAGCTTATTTCCTAGATGTTAGCACCTCCTTTGCTGGCAATAGCCATTATGCTGTTAACATCTGATGCTGGATATAGAAAAAATTATATATATAGTTGTAATGTTCCAGATCTGAGTATCGCAGAAATAAATCTAGCATTTCTGGATTGTTAATAGACTTCATTTTTTAAGCTAATCGTGTATGGAAAGTTCTGCATACAACATACTACCCATACAATATTTAATATTAAACAATAATTTAAAAATCACAATGAAAACTAATAAATCAATATCCATAGATAATTTTTAGTTTGTGTGAAGAAGAGTGAAGCAGCTGAGCAACATTTAAAAGTAGTTCCATAGAAAAGATCCTAATGTTCCTTTCTGTGTTTAAGGAGACTTGCAATATTCCAAAATCACTATTCGGACCCATACAGAGAAGCAATATTTTTTTCTTTTGTTTAAAAAAGTAATATAGACTCCATTTCAAATCCTGAGATTCCTAGGAATCTCACCGATTTAATATCTAAAATATAAATCTCATTCTCTAAAGTAAGAAAGTAGCATTGAGCCTATATTTAAAATATAATACAACAGCTAAAAAACATTTCAAGTTTGAAGTTTCTCAAACAAACTTTCTCAAACCCATCACTTCAGTAGATTTAAAACTGCTCTGAAGCTCTTGACAGCAAGCTGGTGTTGGTCAGTTTCAACTAACAAGGGTAAACAACTTTGTAAAAAGTTTCTTATTTTCAACAGTCATGTATGCCATGGCCAAACCATCCTTTCTTCCCTATTTTATCATACTGACAATCATAGAATCATAGAATAGCCCAGATTGGAAGGGACCTCAAAAGATCATCTGGTCCAAACTTTAATCATTTTCCTAGTACCTGAGATTAAGGTGATTCAGTCAACTCTCAATTATCCGTGATAACAGAAGACTGGGATAAGAAATGATAAGGGCTGTGCTGGATGTAGAAGTGCTATGCTGCTGTCCTGGTTTCAGCTGAGATGATAGAGTTAATTTTCTTTATAGTGGCTGGTATGGGGCTATGTTTTGGATTTGTGCTGAAAACAGTGTTGGTAACACAGGGATGTTTTAGTTGGTGCTGCACTGGTCAAGGACTTTTCAGCTTCCCCTGCTCTGCCAGGTGCACAAGAAGCTGGGAGGGGGCACAGCCAGGACAGCTGACCCCAACTGCCCAAAGGGCTATTCCATACCATATGACGTCATGCTCAGCCTATAAAGCTGGGGAAGAAGAAGGAAGGGGGGACATTCGGAGTGATGGCGTTTGTCTTCCCAAGTAACCATTACGCGTGATGGAGCCCTGCTTTCCTGGAGATGGCTGAACACCTGCCTGCCCATGGGAAGGAGTGAAGGAATTCCTTGCTTTGCTTTGCTTGCATGCGCGGCTTTTGCTTTACCTATTAAACTGTTTTTATCTCAACCCTCGAGTTTTCTCACTTTTGCTCTTCCGATTCTCTCCCCCGTCCCACCAGGGGGGAGTGAGCGAGCGGCTGCGTGGTGCTTAGTTCCCGGCTGGGGCTAAACCACGACAGCTGCACAAAGTCAACATAGTAGAGTCACCTGTGCCTGTCTCTACTCAGCTTCTTTGTACTGTGGGAAGATCAATTTGTTTAGATGCAGCATCAAACTCGAGCTATACCCAAGAATTTTCTTATGCTTTTTCATTTGCTTAGGCAGGTACATTAATGATGGCCTCAACTTTACAGTTATTTTTCTGTACACACACCTTCGTGCGTTAGCTCTCCCAGGCATGCTGTTTCATCTACACATAATTTACGTTTTTGTTTGCTTAGCTTGAGGCTAGCAGACTGCTCTTTTCAAGTGCCTCTAATCATACCAGTCTACTGGTTTTTTTCCAGCTCAAAACATCATCTATGTTAATGTTAGTACTCTCTATCCTATCAACAATGTGATTGGTTTTCTGAGAAACACTTGGGTATTAAACAAAAAACAAACATTGGTATGAGGAAACAGTATGTCCCAAAAGTGATACTAAATGTTTGTTCAAATACATGCACTGCTTCTTCGGAGAGCTCCTATCACAACCCTACAAACACAGGCAGCATAAAAACATACGTATTTGACATTATCCATAACCACTTATTTCTTCCTCTCTTTGTAGATAGCAAAAAAATGTTATCACTGTACATATTTAACTATTTGGGGCTTATACCCAGTGTTATAATAACCAATGGACTCAGTGCCTTCTATTAGACTTATGGTACAAAAGGAATTAGCTGATCCTCCTCTTCATTTATTCTGGTTTTACAGAAAGGAAAAGTCTTCCAGTAGCATGATTCTGGGGCGGTACTTTCACGCCTATTCTCTATTCTACCTGATTGCTTGGAAGACATCCTGAAACTATCCCTCATTAATTTTGGTCTCCCCTTGATTGTATATACTGTCTTCATTTGTATATACTGCTTCAAGTGCTAAAAACAGTTGTAACCTAGTAGGTGCCCTTTTACTTTGATGCTATTAGAAATAATGTGGTTTTTTAAAGTTTACCCATACACTTAACCTCAGAAATTCTTTTTGTGGGGATAATTTCATATATGTTTACTAATTGAAATCCACAGGTAGGGGGAGATTAAGTGCTAGCGTAATTATTTCCAGCAACACATTAACTTGTGCTCCAGTATCGAATTAAAAATCAAATAAGTATCTGGTGTCCATTGATCATTTGAAAAAATCAGAGATAAATGCTGTGGTGGTGTCTGCGGTCTCTCCCACAAGCATTTGATTGACCAAGGTTTTACATATTCTCATCTGCTAAGGATGTCTTGGTTTGTGCTAAAATGTCACAATGCACATTGCTCCACATGTTATTTTCATTTGATTCCAACCAAGTTTCAAATTAATTTTTGTCTCAGGTCTCAGTTTGTAGAAATTACTACAGATCCAAAATACTGCAATATTAAAACATTCTTTCTGTGTACTTTATTCTGAATGGGATAATTTTCATTGATTCCCAAATTCTAAATGCCTCATCAAAAGGTTGATTTTCTTGGCTAAACCACGTTGGGCGCCAAAAAGGACTGTTGTGTTTTAGCTTCAGTTGGCAACTAAGCCCCACCCAGCCGCTCACTCACCCTGGTGGGATGGGGGAGAGAATCAGAAGAGCAAAAGTAAGAAAAGTTGTGGTCTGAGATAAGAACAATTTAATAATTGTGAAAAAGAAAAAATATTAATATTAATATTAATAATAATAAGTAATGAAAAGGAAAATAACAAGAGAGAGAGAGGAACAAAACCCAGGGGGAAAAAAAAAACCAAACCAGTGATACAACCGCTCACCACCCGCTGACCGACGCCCAGCCAGTCCCCAAGCAGCGATCGCTGCCCCCCGGCCAACTCCCCCAGTTTCTATACTGAGCATGACGCCATATGGTATGGAATAGCCCTTTGGCCAGTTTGGGTCAGCTGTCCTGGCTGTGCCCCCTCCCAGCTTCTTGTGCACCCGGCAGAGCAGGGGAAGCTGAAAAGCCCTTGACCAGTGTAAACACCACTTAGCAACAGCCAAAACATCAGCGTGTTATCAACATTATTCTCATCCTAAATCCAAAACACAGCACTATACCAGCTACTAGGAAGAAAATTAACTCTATCCCAGCCGAAACCAGGACAATAAACTATTCAACTTATCATAACTATAAAATTTGTTACGTTAACTATAAAAATTGTTAAATGTCAACTAAAAATGTTAAACAACAAAATACATTTTAAAAAGAAAGTTGAGAAAATTCAACACCTTTATAAATACAGGAGGGTCCACCTCTTCCTGGTAATAAAGGTGATAACTTTGGTCTTCTCTGCTTTTTTCAAATGGGATAGTAACAAATTTTTACATGCTATTTTCCCCTACTATGTAATTTACTATGGCTAAAGAGTTTAATGAAATGCATTCTGCCCCAGCAGTAAGGAGAGCTAACAGCATGGAACTATCCTTTCAGGAGAAAGTATTCTCTGTTTTCAGCAGTACCAGGAAAAGGCAGAGAAAAAGGAGGAAGCATGAATGCATACAGCCACTTCCCCAAGAATGAATTAGATTAATCTCAAATCAGTGCCAACTGGAAGCTGCAATGTGAATCAGCTCCACTTACTACACAAGGCAAGTAGGATATAACTTTATTTCATTCATATGAGGAAAACAGTGTTTCTGAATATCTGGCTACTAGAAGGATCCATGTTTTTGCCAGTTTTCTTAGCTCTTCTCAGAAAGTATAGGTTTAATTTCTTTATTAAACATGGTGGTTCCACAACAATAAGGACTACCAGGAATCACTGCCACTGAAACCTCAGCTCCCCTCTTCAAAGCTGTACAGTGAGACAGCAGGAGACTAATATCTAAGTTGTCACAATGTGGAGTGAAGAACTGGAAGACAAGGACTCTGGATGGGAATACAGGCAGGGCTGTAGGAGTCACTGCCTATCTCCTTTTTAAGAGTCATAGTTAATGTTGGGCAAATAATTGGGGTTTTTTTCTTCTTTTAGAGCATATCATGGTTAATCCCGCTGTAGGCGACTAGCAAGCAGCATACTTGTACAACAGCATGAGAAGTCACAGATAATTAGTCAAATAAAGACTGTATTGTTCTTTCCCACTCACTGCCTGCTCCAGGTGACATGTCAAAAACATGTTCTTATTTGGTAGTTGGTTAGATACTCTAAAGAGTTATTTTTAAGTATCAAAAACTGGCATATTACTGAAGCAGTTTGAGGTCAGTGTACCTACAGACTTACATGGCAGCTAACTGGTAACAGGTGGAAATCCACAGTCATCTATTTGGAAAGCTTCCGAGTTGATCATGCCTGGCTTTTCAGCATACCCATGTGGTAACAAATAAATAAGAAAGAGCTGAAGAATTTGGGTTCAGATAGCGGCATACAGCTGTAGAAATTTCTAAAACACAGATTCTCCTCTACTAAGAAGCACAAAGTTTTGGAAAGAACACTTCTAAGTTTACTGACTGGTTTAGATGAAATTGCATCTCAGCAATATATTAGAAAACTACTTCCTGAATTTCATCACAAAGTTTCCTTTTAGAACCAGATAGACAAAGATTGACTCTTATTAACACTCCTGGCTGGCAGATTATCTCAATGGCAAACTGAAATAATGGTCATTATCACAAAAGAATAAAACAGTAAACTACCAGGAGCCACAAAAGAATCATGAAATGGAGTCAGTCTCAAAAGGGAAAAGGAGAAAAAAGGAGGAAGAGACAAGCAAGAATGTGTTCACGTCATCAATCTTATGGGAATCATATGGGATGATTTCCCTGAGTATCTATCTAAAAAGTAATGGTGGAAAGTAATTTGTGTGAATGATTATGAAATGATAGCATTCCCTTCTAGAGAGAGGAAGTCCTGAAAGCATCAGAATAAGGCTAACAGACAACTGTTAGCCTGTTTGAATTTGTCAAACAAATTCAGGGAATTGGTGGAAAGAATTTCTTGAATAAATAAATAACCTGAAGAAAAGAGTGCAAGACATCTTAAGTGATTCAGACTATATTTAAAAAAATAAACACACCAAACAACTCAATGGCAAATATCACATGGAAGAAAGATAGGAAATAATATGAGGTTATTTTGGTTGCATCACAAATTCCTCATTGATAGAAGAAAAAGGTGCAACAACAAAAAAAGAAAACAAAGACATAACAGTATTTAGGAACACCAGAAGCATGTAGTGACAAAATCAGAAAGACTGAAGTCCAAAATGAGTTTCAATTAGCAAGGACATTAATAAGGCAGCAACAACACATTTTATACCACCAAAGAGCTAGAGTTCTACTATTAAATGGAAAAAGAGCGTAAAGGAAAGAATGTCAAGTATGAAGTCTTAATGCCTACTTTGTTCCCACCTTCACAAAACAGGAAAAGACAGCATTATTATTTAAATGCAACAACAGCAATACACACAGTAATAGGAAACAACAGGTTAAAGAATACTTATAGTAAGACAGCTGTACTACAGTTGAGAGGACTTGATGATATTCCCTCAACATCGCTAAGAAACAAGACAAAGTATTTTCTGAACCTGAAAGGACTGAAGAAAGTCTAGTACATGTCTTTTGAAAAGGAAAAAAGAAATGGTCCGGGGTTTTACAGTCCACTCAGAAATAATCTCTGTCACGATGAATGTTCACTTTTTAGGATCAGACAAGCCAAGAATATAACATTGACTCTGCTTCTTAAGAACAGATCACATTAATTCTACTTCAATAAAATCAAATTTCCTTCTCTGACAGAACAACTAGTGGTGTTAGAAATGAGGAAAGCAGACCTTGACTTTAGTCAGGCTAGGAAGCATGCCCTCAGTGTAAATCATCATGGCCTCCATGAAGAATGGAATCCAATGGCTGTTCTGGCTGCAACATTATGGTGCCCAAAGTATGGTAGTGCTGAGACCTGTTTTGGGTGCTAAGGGCAGCTTCAGCACTGGCAGAGACTGTGATCAAGCTGCTGACACCAGGAGGTGTAAATTTGGATGTCCAGCATGGAGTCAGCAGTAAATTCATTACCTGTCCAATGCCGCTCTGTCCTGGTTTTGGCTGGGATAGAGTTAATTTTCTTCCTAGTAGCTGGTATAGTGCTCTGTTTTGGATTTAGCATGAGAATAATGTTGAGAACACACTGATGTTTTAGTTGTTGCTAAGTGGTGTTTACACTGGTCAAGGGCTTTTCAGCTTCCCCTGCTCTGCCGGGTGCACAAGAAGCTGGGAGGGGGCACAGCCAGGACAGCTGACCCAAAGTGGCCCAAGGGCTATTCCATACCATATGGCGTCATGCTCTGTATAGAAACTGGGGGAGTTGACCGGGGGGCAGCGGTCGCTGCTCGGGGACTGGCTGGGCGTCGGTTGGTGGGTGGTGAGCGGTTGTATCACTTGTTTTTCTCCTGGGTTTTGTTCCTCTCTCACTCTCTTGTTGTTTTCCTTCTCATTACAATTTATTATTTTGTGTGTGTGTGTGTGTGTTCCATTTATTAAATTGTTCTTATCTCAACCCACGAGTTTTGTTACTTTTGCTCTTCAGATTCTCTCCCCCATCCCACCAGGGGAGCGGATGAGCGAGTGGCTGGGTGGTACTTAATTGCCGACTGGGGCTAAACCACAACACACTGCCTCGCAAAAGCTGGAGCCTGTACTTCTGAATGTCTTGCCAATGCATATGTGAAAAACCACTAAGCTTTTTCTAAAGTGTCCCATTTTACCACCAACCCCCAAGTTCAGAATGGCTTTCCTTATGTATTTTGGAGGCTGAGTCATTGCCTTTGAATACTTTGCAACTCCAAAGCTGCAGATAACACGGCTATTGACTATGACATTAATTTTTATGCAGTTCCTTTTTTCTTTCTGTCATTTTCTCTGCAGAGAACATGAAAACTGCTTTCCTGCTTAACAGTGCACTGAATGGTGCAGGCTCAATCAACATCAGAGTACCAAGGCCACCAGGAAAAGTAACTTTCAAAGGTGTGCTATTAAATTTCACTTTTCTAAACTTCTGGGTCCAATAAGATGACAACTAAGGATCCATTTGAATTGGAAAGTTTCCCTTCCAAAATGGGCAGCTACAATGCTGATTCCTGGGAAGAACCACACCATCAGCTTTGAGTTTGCTATTCATGTTGGGAGAGAAGTTCTGCACAAGGGACCAAAGTGAAAGAACTCAAGGTATTTCCCTTAAAATAAAAAAATATATTAAAAAAAATTTAAAAACACCAAAGATACTCTACATAGTGTAGGTACAGAAATTTTCGGCAGACATAACTTCATCCTGCAAAATATCATGCACAAAAAACTTTCATCTGCAGTTTGCACCCATAGGTCAACTGCACACAATTTGATATGATCAGACCTACCAACTAACATATAGCTGCCACCCCTATTACAACTGTCTGCTGAATTTTCACACATCTGGCTAACCTGCTGGAAAGCTATAAGCATTTGCCTGCAATCTCTCCTCAACTCAAGCATCCAGCTACAAGCTGCAGTCTATGCATGACAAGTTTGTTAAGCTTCAAGTCCTCTCTCAAACTACTGAGGGGATAGTCTACTGCACAAACATACATATTTTACAACTTTACAGATAATTTGTTTAGACTCCAAACTGGAAATTACTGGAAATATTTTCTTTCAAGAAGTAAGGCATAAAAAAATGCTAGTTTCAATATCCTACCAGAAATGTTTAGTGAGAATACTTTCCAAACAGAAAGAATTTCACTAGTGGAAGGAAGATATTTGACAATCTGGCAAACAAAGAGTTTTTCCACACAAAAAAACAACTAAACCAGTAACTTTAAAATCCTGTAGTTGTGAAGCTATACTAACAAGTGTGATGAGCAATCCAGAGAATTTTATTGCTAAATCACCAAATTGCTTCTACTTGCTGGTCTTACAAAGAAAGAAAGCAGACACTGGACAACAAGGATGAAAGTATTTGATTCCACACTGATGATTGATGTTTGCTGGAAAAACTGATATGATATTGTATTTTTTCATTATTAAAACAAGAGAAAATAAGCAAACCACTTCTGGGACAACCTCTGGCTGAGCACTCCTTAATTCTAAATCAAAATTTAAAAGATACAAGCATCAAAAAGACTGAAATTCTACCATGTGTAGGACACAATTCAGATGATTAGCTATTTTGCTCTTACCAATTATGAATGCATTTCTGTATAGTACATATTCACTTCAGAAAAAGTTATCTTAGATTTTGCTTTTTTGTGTCCCTAGGATCCCAAATTATATTATTGGAGTATCATAATTTCCTTTTACTCTTTCATTCTTTATTAACCAAGAACTATAGGATAGCATACCCTTCTATTTCCTACTCTTATCCATACATTTGTTTCTCTAGGAACTTTTGTTTAAAGGACAGTATTGGAACTTGGAAGAACTCCCAGTTTTCTCTTAATTTTCTTGCCTTTTCACAACATCACAGTATTACTGTATGAATCTGTGCCTTCCAGTGCTTTGTGGTAGTAAATTGCAGCAGTTGCAGAGGTATGAGGTTAAATGCAGAGCTTTATTAATTTGCTTTATACTCTGAAAGCTTGTATATTAGACTAGCTTCTTGGTTTATACTACAGTGGTTTTAAAGAAATACAAGCACTGCTTGCTTCAGAGAATCAGATAACAAGACTTGATTCCTCATAGATGTTTTACAAAGCTGAATTCTTTCATAGAGGTAAGTGTTTTCAGCTCTTGGCTAGAAAGTGTTATGTCTGTTTCACACACACATATATATATGTGTGGACATCATAAAATCTGAGAATTACAATGATTTTTCTCACCATAGCTGTTACTACTTAACTTGCAGTGTATTTTGGGATCTCTACTGTGCAGCTCCAGAAAGAAGAGAAACATGTGAACATTCAAGTGAAGCAAAAGCCTTTCATGACTATGTAAGTTTTATATACCTTTATCATGCTGTTATTAATTGTATGTATGAATGTGATAGAGAAATATTTCTGCAGGACGGTCACTCAAAAATGCAGGAGTCCATAATATATAAGTAACTCATTTGCTTTCTGGGGATGCCTTAGAATTAGGACTGTCTAATCCTGTGATTACTCAGTGTCACATGGGAAACTCCTGGAATCTATCTCACAGGTCAAAGTACTGTCCCATATATTAATACAGAATGAAAGATGTCCTCTCTCTCCCCCATGGACACAGCAGCCTGGTCTCAGTTGTAAAGGCCCAGGCCAAATAGAATCACAGATATGTGCTGTCCAAATAACCATACCCTGTCAATGCTAAAGAAAAGACAGTTCAGTAGATGGAATTGATCCCATGGCTTCTGGCAGGACCATACTGATTTAACATGTGATTATTCTTTAGATACTTTGGTATCCTGAAATAAGTATTTTTTATTACAGTAGTAAACACTTATGCATTATAGAACAAGTTAAATATAAATCATCTAGTCTACTAGAGCAAAAGAAAAAGAAGGGACAAAAGTATTATGCCGATTTTGATGCCACTGAGTTCCAGTTTGAAACACAGCAAGAAGTTTGGTGTTTTGCCTGCAAGGGCCAAAGAAAAGTTCTATAACAGTTTTCCATTCCTTCTTTTATTCTCATAATGTAAATGGAGAACTCCAGCACTCTGGAACTGCATTTGAGAGTTGGAATAGAATTTGGGATACATTTACTATGACAGCTCTTCATCTGTTGATTTCCTTTTTACCAATGAAATCCTCAGGAGGCTGACTGAGCTGGGTTTATCATTCCTTTGGGACATTCATATAATATAAAGAAGGAATATAAATACTCCCCCAATTATATAATTCTGAAACCTCTTTCCTTGAGTGTTTTCTAGATCTGTCTTAAAAATATTTTCTAATTATTGCAGAAAAATATTTCTACACATAAAATTAAAAGTAGGCTGCCATACCACAATGCCTTATAAACAGAAATTTGGAAAAAATTAGACAAATCAACTAAGTGATCATTTTACACTGTGTATTTAATTTCAAGATACTGACACAAATTGTCATAATCTGATGATGGCTCAGCATCCTATAATATGTGAACTAATGGTGATCTTGCCTTATTTGTAGTTAACAGACTATGTTACAAATGCACCATTAACACAATTAGAACTGTTAAGCATATTTTAATTATAGATTAATGACACTTTAATACCCTGTCCTTGGTGGTTAGATTTGGAGGCTGACTGGTAGAGGAGCTTGGATAGTTTTGCACAGTAGTGTCTATGCTGCATTGATGATTCACTTGTCATAATCAATGAAAAAATGTGTGAGAGAGGAGAAGTTGGGAACAAAATTATGAGGAAGTTTCCCATCCACTGAGGTGTTAAGGTCAACCAAATTGGTAAAGCATATTCCTCAAATTAAAAACAAAGTAACTATTGCAAGTACAAATTTCTGCCATATTTTTTTACCTTTTCTGTTTTAAATATACAGTGGTTGGAAAAAATACAATATTGCAATATCTTTGCTGTTATGAATGCTTGTTATTAGAGCAATGTTTAATTCCCCACTGAAGGAGGAACAGTTCTGCAGGAATTGATTATGGCAGTAAGGAATGACTATAGTGAAGTAAATTTGTGGAGATCAGAATCCACAGTATGACAGTTGACTTCAGCGGGCCATTGTGCGCTCACAATATAGTATGTATTAACAAAAGCCAATGTGGTGGGTTGGCCCTGAATAGCAGCCAAGCACCCACAGAGTTTCTCATTCACCCCCCCCTTGGAGGAGGGGGGGGCGCTGAAGTAGATAGAACAGGTGCAAGAAAACTCATGGGTTGAAATAAAGACTGGGAAATCACTCAGCAGTTACTATTGCGGGCAAAACAGACTCGACTTGGGGAATTTAATTTATTGCCAATGAACATAACCTAAACATTTAATTACTGTTTTAGGTATTGGGAAACAAAGACAAACATTTAAACACTTAGGGAAAGCACCTTTCCTCCCCCTTTCCCAGGCTCAAATTCACTCCAGACTCCTCTCCTCCCCCCATGTTATCACCATGGGTTACACTCAGTCCTTTCAGTGAGACAATGAGCAGCTCAGGAGATCGAGGTCAGTGCGTGCAAGTTGCTCTCTGCTGCTCCTTGTTTCTCACTCTGTTCTTCCCGCTGTTCCTTCCTTCATATTATTTTCCTATGCTCCCGTGTGGGTCCTCCACAGGCTGCAGTCCCATTGGGGGTGTGCCTGCTCTGCCATGGAGCATTTCTTACTTCTACGACCTTGTTACCTCCATTCTTCCCTCTTCCTCAGCATTTTCTGCCCTTTCTTAAATATGTGATCACAGAGGCACCACAAACTTCGCTGAAGGGCTCAGCTTTAGCCTGTAGTGGGGCTGTTGCAGAGCCGGCCGGAACTGGCTGTGTCTGGCACAGGGCAGCCCATGGCCTGTTATATTTTCTCAGCTCTGTAAGTAGGGATTACTAGAACTACTAGAATCTCAGTTGCCTTTTGAAGGCATAAACAAATTTAGTTTACAAATTAACTTTGTTGACATTTTAAAAGCAGGCAAGTCAGGAGATGTAGACTGTAAGCCACTGTCATAATGCCAAGATGGAATGCTGCAGTGTGTACCCAAAGCAGCAAAACAGTAAACAAACAGAAGACTCCAAAAGGCCATGGTCAGGTTTTAAGATGGGGAAGGAGGAAAACAAAAACAAACAAAACCCCCCACAAATGGGGTCTTGGCGGCAAAACAATTTAAGCTTCCAGCGGCTTATGCTCCAATGGGCAGATGCACTGCAACACTGCACACCTATTAATACAGCTGCATGAGTCCACACCTGACTCCAGCTATGGAAGCACATTTGAAAGCACTAATACCCATAGGGAATACCAACAGTGGCATATCAAGCATAGCTAAAAAGTACTACTGTTAGCTTGTCAACAAAGAAAAAGATAGTGAATATATCTTAAAGGACTCAAAGCATTACAATTAAAAAATGCTGGAGAGCTCTTTGCAAGGACTTTAGGGATGGAGTCAGTTTTGCTAAGGAGAGCTTCAAAACACATTTTCCAAAACATGATCAGTGATAAGGCATTTTACCTAAACATCCTCTGTAATAATAGTGCAGAATAAACTTAACACTCAAAAGGCACTCAGAAATGTTTTATTTAAATATAAATACTACTTTGTCCACTACTCAGGTTCAAACTACTGCTTGAGCAGGTTTTTTAATTTCTTCTCAGTGACTTTTTAAAGAGTTTTGATCAAACTATTTCTTCAGAACACAGAAAAACTTACACAACTTACACATTATTCATTTCTCATTTAAATATTCAGCAAATATCTGTACAACTTGAGCTATTTATATGGTACTAAAAAGATCTGGTCTTAAGCCAGAAAGCTATGCACATATGCCCTGCAATGGTTATGCTATTCCATGTTTCATATATTATCTTCATCATCCTTTCATTTTCTGTTTGTTACCAGGAAAAAAAAAATTAGTCTTGAATTACTCTGGAAACTCTTAGGACCAGACTCTTTATTACATGGTCTTATTGCTCAGATCTGCCTGCTATTTATTATCATAATTCAAAAAACTGAGAAAATACTCAAATGAATGTTGTGTGTGATACAATTGTGTGCTTGTGTGAATGTTTAAGTTACTGTATAAAGTCTTGTTTGAAAAAATAAATGAGATCATGGTATGCTTCTATATGTACATCAATCTGCATAAGAGAGGATGAATGTTTATTTTAGAAATTGGTTTATTTTATAAATACATTCACCAGGTATTTCTGTAACCCACTCTTTCTTAATCTTTTGAGGTGACAAGAAAAGCTAGCTGTTGCATTATTTTTGTCACAGTTGAGATGAACTTGTCTGATATCTAGCAAAACTGATGCTGTTCCTTTGTCATGTAGTTTTTGTTTAGTAAAATAATCTGCATCATGACAAATGCATACTTTTGAAATTGTTTATATATTTAATATTTCATTAGTGTATTGTACATTCATATTAAAGCACATGACAAATGGTTATAAAATACAGTAAAGCATATTTCATAGTAGTTGAAGATAAACATTTATTAAATGCTCTGTGAAATCCTGACCCACGTAGAGTTTGGCCACTGACTCAAGAGGAATCAAAATTCCATCATCAATGAAGACTGTCATAAAGCCAGTGACTGAATTCTAGCTTCTGAGTCAGGTTGAGGGATTTGATAATATCAAAACCCTGTTGTTAGATTACAGGTCAGGTAATAGAGTTGCATTGCCATATCTAAAAACTGTAATTGTCAAGTACAAAAAGTACAGAAGGCTCACTTATTAATTCATATTAGCAATTCAGAATTTTTAATTAGGTATGTGTTGTTCTTGATCTAAGAAAATTATTCTTGCTGTAGGTGTGTGTGGCCTAGTACACCAGACAAGTCATGTTTAATGCTAAGTAGGTTGCATTACCTGACCTAATATTTTTTTTTCTGTCTTTGCTTCTGTAAAAAAAAAAAAAAGGAAGATTTAAGATTGTTTGATGGAGGAGGGAAGTACTTGGGCATGATTTAACGACTTCTGAAGTACTGCTGCCTCAACCAACTTAGTTGCTAGTCGTTCTGAAACACACAGGTTGACTCATAAAATTATTAGATACAGAAAGATTTGATTACTTCTCTTTAAGTTTCACAGTTTCTAATTGCAGTAGCGAAAAATAATGTCATGATTTTTTTTTAGACAACATTTTTCATGTGATGAGGATTATTTCACTGTTTGATTTGTCATAAAATTTCAGCATGTGCTTTGCTTGTTGTTGAATAAAACTAAATATATCATAGAATATCTCAAGTTGGAAGGGACCCATAAGGATCTTCGAGTCCAACTCCCTGCTCCTTGCAGGACCACCTAACACTAAACCATATGACTAACAGCGTCGTCCAGATGCTCCTTGAACTCTGACAGGCTTGGTGCCATGACCGCTTCCCTGGGAAGCCTGTTCCAGTGACCGACCACCCTCTCAGTGAAGAACCTTTTCCTAATGTCCAATCTGAACTTCCCCTCACGCAGCTTCATTCCATTTCCCCGTGTCCTAGCGCTGGTCACCACAGAGAGGAGATCAGCACCTCCCCCTCCGCTGCCCCCCTTGAGGAAGCTGTAGGCTGTGATGAGGTCACCCTCAGCCTTCTCTTCTCCAAGCTGAACAAGCCAAGTGACCTCAGCCGCTCCTCCTAAGTCTTGCCCTCAAGACCTTTCACCATCTTGGTCGCCCTCCTCTGGACACACTCTAACGGTTTGATGTCCTTCTTCTATTGAGGCGCCCGAAACTGCACACAGTACTCGAGGTGGGGCTGCACCAGTGCAGTGTAGAGTGGGACAATCACCTCCCTTGACCGGCCAGCTATGCCATGCTTGATGCACCCCAGGACACGGTTGGCCCTTTTGGCTGCCAGGGCACACGGTTGACTCGTATTCAACTTGCCATCAACCCAAACCCCCAGATCTCTTTCCGCGGGGCTGCTCTCCAGCCTCTCGTCCCCAGTTTGTACATATACCCAGGATTACCCCGTCCCAGGTGCAGAATCTGGCACTTGCTCTTGTTAAATTTCATACGGTTGGTGATTGCCCAGCTCTCTAGTCTATCCAGATCTCTCTGTAAGGCCTCTCTACCCTCAAGGGAGTCCACAGCTCCTCCTAGTTTAGTATCGTCGGCAAACTTATATGCAGCTGGACTTCATACATCTGCAATATACTGGGGAGAAAAAGACTAAGAGGATCCTTCTTAGATTCTATCTATAGTGCTATCCCGAAAAACAGTGCATATTAAGTTTTGTCTAACATGAACTCTGTCTAATCAAGCAAACTGAGTCTTGTCTGTGTCTGCCTATCAGTCTGTTCTTGACTATTTGTGTAAAAGAACAGTAAAACCAAAACTCCTTTAGATTAGTTATATTTTCTGTCCTGTGTTGTGGTGGTGTCGTGGTTTAACCCCAGCAACTAAGCCCCACCCAGCCGCTCGCTCACTCCCCCCTGGTGGGATGGGGAGAGAATCAGAAGAGCAAAAGTAAGAAAACTCGTGGGTTGAGATAAGAACAGTTTAATAAGGAAAGCAAAAGCCACGCACGCAAGCAAAGCAAAGCAAGGAATTCCTTCACTCCTTCCCATGGGCAGGCAGGTGTTCAGCCATCTCCAGGAAAGCAGGGCTCCATCACGCGTAACGGTTACTTGGGAAGACAAACGCCATCACTCTGAATGTCCCCCACTTCCTTCTTCTTCCCCAGCTTTATATGCTGAGCATGACGCCATATGGTCTGGAATAGCCCTTTGGGCAGTTGGGGTCAGCTGTCCCAGCTGTGTCCCCTCCCAACTTCTTGGCCACCCCCAACCTCCTTGCTGTGTGGGGTAGAGTGGAAAAAAGAGAAAGCCTTAATACTGCTGTGCAAGCACTGTCCAGCAATAGCCAAAACATTGGTGTGTTATCAACACTGTTTTAGCAACAAATCTAAAACACAGCACCATACAGAAAACACAGCACCATACAGGCTGCTATGGAGAAAGTTAACTCCATTCCAGCCAGACCCAATACATATATGCATATATTTTTGTATATACTGTATATATATTTTTATCAAGCTAGTGAGAGGAGAAGAATCTTTCATGGCTGACAGCAGGAACATGCAGTGACTCTCAAGGTGGATGCTGTAACTGCTTGCAATACTAACAGTGTTCATCTTAATAAAGCTAGTATGGGGCTATGGTTTGGATTTGTGCTGAAAACAGTGTTGATAACACAGGGATGGTTTAGTTACTGCTGAGCAGTGCTTACAGAGAGTCAAGGCCTTTTCTGCTCCTCACCCCACCCCACCAGTGAGTAGGCTGGGGGTGCACAAGAAGCTGGGAGGGGACACGGCTGGGACAGCTGACCCCAACTGGCCAAAGGGCTATTCCACAACATATGATGTCACGCTCAGCAATATAAAGCTGGGGGAAGGAGAAGGAAGGGGGGACATTTGGAGTGATGGCGTTTGACTTCCCAAGTAACCATTACGCATGATGGAGCCCTGCTCTCCTGGAGATGGCTGAACACCTGCCTGCCCATGGGAAGGAGTGAAGGAATTCCTTGCTTTGCTTTGCTTGCATGCGCGGCTTTTCCTTTCCCTATGAAACTGTCTTTATCTCAACCCACGAGTTTTCTCGCTTTTACTCTTCTCATTCTCTCCCCCATCCTGCTTGGGGGAAGTGAGCGAGCAGCTGGGTGGTGCTTAGTTGCCGGCTGGGGTTAAACTACTGTCCCGGTTTCGGCTGGCATACAGTTAATTTTCTTCCTAGTAGCTGGTACAGTGCTGTGTTTTGGATTTTAGTATGAGAATAATGTTGATAACACACTGATGTTTTGGCTGTTGCTAAGCGGTGTTTACACTGGTCAAGGGCTTTTCAGCTTCCCCTGCTCTGCCAGGTGCACAAGAAGCTGGGAGGGGGCACAGCCAGGACAGCTGACCCAAACTGCCCAAAGGGCTATTCCATACCATATGGCGTCATGCTCAGTATAGAAACTGGGGGAGTTGGCCGGGGGGCAGCGATCGCTGCTCGGGGACTGGCTGGGCATCGGTCGGTGGGTGGTGAGCAGTTGTATCACTGATTTTTTTTCTCCTGGGTTTTGTTCCTCTCTTGCTCTCTTGTTGTTTTCCTTTTCATTACAATTTATTATTATTTTATTATTATTCCATTTATTAAACTGTTCTTATCTCAACCCACGAGTTTTCTTACTTTTGCTCTTCTGATTCTCTCCCCCATCCCACCAGGGGGGAGGGTGAGCGAGCAGCTGCGTGGTGCTTACTTGCCGACTGGGGCTAAACCACAACAACCACGACAGTCCTTTTTGGCACCCAACGTGGGGCTCGAAGGGTTTGAGATAATGACAGATTTGATTGGAATGTGCCAGCTAGAATTTATAGCTGTTATTGCTGTTTAGCTATTAATCGGCAGGCTCCTGTGCTTGCCATGGGACTAGCTTGCCTCACTGTATGTTAGAGTCTAGGGCTCGTTAGTGGCTGTTTTTTGCTTTTGCTGCTTGCTGTCCTGCTGTACTGCTGATCACCTTACTCTGCTGTGCCTGGGAACATTTTGATAACAGCAATGGCCTTGCGCCTGGGCTGGCAGATGGCCAGGGCATCACTGCTGTTTCTGTGCTGCTGCACTGGACAGGCTGGAACTCCAGTGTGAACTCGAGTCAAAGGGACTGTGACCTGTGGATGAGTCCATGTGGGAGCAGGACACCCCGAAGCGTCTGTGTCCATGGATAAGCCCATGCCAGAGCAGGTACATCTTGAAGCGTCTGTGGCCGTGGTTATGTCTGTGCCACAGCAGGTGTACCTCTGAAGGGATTGTGGCCCAAGGATAAGTCCACACTGGAGAAGGTGCACCTCGAAGCATCTGTGGCTGTGGATGAAGTCCATGCTGCAGCAGGTACACCTTGAAGCATCTGTGGCTGTGCATGAGGTCATGCTGGAGCACCTCAAAGCGTGTGGCCATGGATAAGAGCAGGTACAGAGCAACAGAGCAGGTACAGCCCTGGAGGGACTGCAGCCACGGGTAAGGCCATGTTGGAGCAGGTTTACTTCTGAAGGGACTGTGGCTGTGAGTAAGGCCACACTGGAGCAGGTCTATCTCTGAAGGCATTGTGGCCCATGGAGAAGGCCATGCTGGAACAGGAGCACCTCAAAGCGACTGCGGCTGTGGATAAGTCTATGCCGCAGCAGGTATACCCCTGGAGAGACTGTGGCTCATAGATAAGGCTCCACTTGGAGCAGGTACTCCCCAAAGGGACTGCGGTCTGTGGATAAGTCCAAGCCGGAGCAGGGACAAGGGGAGGAGTTCACTGCAATGTTAAACCCAATGGTCTGGTCCAAAGGGACCAGGGGTGGAGACTGTAATGGAAATACCTTTAAATTGTTGTAACCCAGGATTTGAGTTGCATGTTATAGGAATTACTGTAGCAGATAAAGACAATGTAATATGACAGAAAAGGAAGGGAAAATAATAATAATAATGTATATGTTTTTCCCAAATAAGTAACACTTCCAGTTTTTAAATAACTGCAAAAACTGAGTGAAGGAAATTATATTAAATGGGTAATGAATATCATGAAAAAGAAAAGAAAGACAACACTTGTGACTCATTAGTAAACTCTCCTGTATTCTGTATTAAATGTTCCCTTGAAACTAAATGGGACTCAAAAAATGTTTCAGTCCTCATTGAAAACACATTTTAAATGAGTTGGCTTACAAATCACTATACTTTCATGACAGAAAGACAGTGAAATCACAATTACAAAACAGACTGTTTGTAAAAATCTTTATTGCTTGGCTGAGAATTATCTACAAGTCACAATAAAATGTGGCTAACAGTCACAATAAAGCTTCTTCCTTTCCACCCTTAAATTCCAGTGAGTTTTAGCAACATGGGGAAGAAATCAACCTGTGCACATAGTGATCTACCTGACATACAAAAATAGTCTACCTTATTTTCAGTTTTTATCCTGGGTCCTGTATAAACCATGAATATTTGAGATTGAACACAGATGACTGACACAAATACTTCCACTCTGAATATTTTTGCCCAGTTTCTCTCTAGAATGAGCAAGCTGTATGCCATCTCTGTTTTTTCCAGTACTATAAATATACTAAGCAAAACAGGGCAGGAGGGAGGGTGCAGCACTGGAAAAGGTTATCTGTAGAGGTTGAGGAATCTCCATCCTTGGAAGTTTTCAAGACTCAGCTAGACAAAGCCATGGCTGACCTGATCTATCGTTCATGACAATCCCACTTCAAGTAAGAATTTGGACTAGATGACCTCCAGAAGTCCCTTCTATCCAACATTTCTATGATTTTATGAATGGTTTCCAAAGAACACATTTGCACCATCTTCCCCATTAAACTTTATCATCACATTTTGTTCCATGTCCTGCCTCCTTCCACACCAAAAGCAAATCATTCAGATTTTAGTCCTGCCTTCATACATCCCTTCCATCATGCATAAAGCAAATCCTGAAAGTAGAGTTCCCTATGTGTCCAGAGATTACCTAGTATAATAAGATATAATCAGTCATAATACATATCCTAGCACAATAGGGTCCTGCTTCCAATTGTGGCATCTGACTTCATAACTGTTAAATAATAAAATTATTACTAGAAGAGAAATAGTAAGTATATAAATGTTTCACTATACAGCTACTTCAACAAAAAGAGAAGGGAAGTCAACTTAAGAACAGAGACAGCAGTGGAATTACATCAGAAAAGAAGCTCAAATCTGCTCTTGCACTAAACAACTGCTGAAAACCTCTTCCCAAATACACCCTGGAAAAGGGTTTCCCAAAAGACTAAGTGCTGAATATCTTTCAGAACTGTCTCAAAGGTAGATGGGACAGGCCAGTCTAAACCAGAGAAAATGGAACTGCCTGAAAGGAACAAAAGCCAGTTTGAGAAGTCTTTATTGCTTCCTTTGGTAATTTGAAGTTCATACAACTGCACACTCAGAATAATCTCCAGAGCCAGAAGCTCAGCGCCCTGGTGCTACTGTAGTCTAACAGTGTAGTCTAACAGGAGCTGGTGGAAGGCCAGGGCTTACGTAAAGCTGATAAGGGGGATTCAGGCTGGAAAGCGGAATGTCTAAACAAGAATTACTGTCCTTGGGAGTGAAACACATCCTGGAGAAATATGTAAGCTAATTAAGATGTTTTGGGAACCATCTGAAACAACTAGCAGAAGTGTGATAAGAAGCACCCTCACGCGAACTATCCTCATTATCATACTAAAAGTCACACCCCTTGAGCTGGAGACCCCGGCCCAAGCAGAGACCCCTCACCTTTGAGCGTGCCCAGAATATTAAAGTAGCACTGTAGCTTTAAGTTGAAACAAGAGAAATGTAGGCCAATAGAAAACCGCTTTGTGTAATTACTTATGCATATGCATAACTGGACTGTATAAATACTGCACCTGTATGACCGAACTTTGTGCTAGCTTTGTGGAGCTACCACCTAGCACCCATCTCTGCACAGACATGAAATAAAATACCTCTGCCCTGTGTGTATATTGGCGTCTCGCACACCGGGTAAACGACCTCACACTTGTGGGATAACACTGCCATACAGATAAAATTGGATGCTGAAAAGCCTGTACAACTATTTTCATATTTCTATTCACTTACAGGTTGGAGAGTCTTAGAAGCATTCTATTTAATGAGATCATCTTAGCCAAGACTGCCTGAAATCTCCTTACTCAACAGGTAATGAAAATTTTAGGAAATCCATGTATTGCATTATTCCCTCATTTGTGAAGAAAAAAGCTTTTAGACATAGATTTTGGAAACAGTATTGTATGTTAAATAATTTTCAACATTCATTTTTTCAGAGTAGTTCACATTCTATATATTTTTAGTATTGAAATCAGTTATCAGTTTTACTATAAGGCATTCAGAGACTCCTCCTGGCACCATATTGGCTTGCCTTTACTATAAATACTATTCTTCTCACATGAGAACTGTGTTAAATTTGAAGTTAATACTTATATTGCAGCAAAATGTAAGAAAAGTTTTTTAATGGCAAGCAACAAGAAACAAAACTTTCCCAAATTTTCAAATATGTTGTTTGCACCTCCCTTCCCTGGGATTTTTCTCCTGTTCATTAAGTGAGTAAACAACCATAGCTTTGTAAGAGTACTTAAATTGCTGACATTTTTTGACTGAACTCAGAATTTTTTTTACAGAAGACATGCTTTTTAAATAACATTATCCCTGTTAAGATTTGGTACATCTGCATTGTTTAAGTTTCTTGGTGCTTATTCCATAACAATATACATCAAATGTCAAGATGACTTATTTATGTAGATTGGAACATCTTTTAACAATTAGAAATACAATAGCTCATGGAAATATGGATTAATGTCATCTTGAAATGGATATCACAATCGTAAAATCAAGCCAATACAAAAAAGTTCCTATCCTTGAACTCTTAAGTTAGCTTTTGTGATGTCAATCTCAAATTTAATCATTTAATACAGTATCCTAAACTGAGTAACAAATTCCCTCAATGCTTCTTCGATTCCAAGTATTTGTGTGTTGTTTCTAAAAACACCTTCTCAAACCCAACAGGCAGTTCTTTAGGCTGTTGCTTTTGTCTTTCACATGCCTTTCTCTCACATTTGCAGATAATAATGGAAGATTAGCCCTCCAAAGTGCTTTTTACATTTCATTCAAGGTTAACAATGCATAAAAATCTTTCTATGTGTCAGTGCTAACTTTACAACAGCAGGACTAAATTTCAAGCATAGTAAGCTGGAAATGAAGATTTACAGGAGACACTTGGTAACAACTGGTTTTACTGAGCTTCTTTACTCTACTTCTCCAAAGCTCAATACAGTTTTGACCTGTCTGGTACCAGAATGGGTGATTATCTCCCATTTGTTCTAGGTGGGCTAACAGGTTACATTAATGCTTGCATGAGACTATGACTTTTATATAAATAAATACATATATGCATACACACTGTGGTGGGTTGACCTTGGCTGGCCACCAGGTACCTGCCAAGTTGCTCTCTCACTCCTTCTCGACAGGATAGGGGGAGAAAAATACGACGAAAGGCTCATGGGTCAACATAAGGACAGGGAGATCACTCAGCAATTACCGTCACAGGCAAAACAGACTTGGCTTGAGGAAATTAATTTAATTTATTGCCAATCAAAATCAGAGTAGGATAGTGAGAAATAAGAACAAATCTAAAAGCACCTTCCCCCCATCCCTCCCTTCTTCCTGGGCTCAACTTCACTCCCAATTTTCTCTACCTCCTCCCCCTGAGCAGCGCAGGGGGACAGGGAATGAGGGTTGCTGTCAGTTCATAACGCGTTGTCTCTGCCGCTCCTTCCTCCTCACGCTTGTCCTGGTTTTGGCTGGGATAGAGTTAATTTTCTTCCTAGTAGCTGGTATAGTGCTGTGGTTTGGGTTTAGGATGAGAATAATGTTGATAACACGCTGATGTTTTGGCTGTTGCTAAGTGGTGTTTACACTGGTCAAGGGCTTTTCAGCTTCCCCTGCTCTGCCGGGTACATGAGAAGCTGGGAGGGGGCACAGCCAGGACAGCTGATCCAAAGTGGCCAAAGGGCTATTCCATACCACATGGCGTCATGCTCAGTATAGAAACTCGGGGAGTTGGCCGGAGGGTAGTGATCACTGCTCGGGGACTGGCATCAGTCGGTGGGTGGTGAGCAATTGCATAGTGCATCACTTGTTTTGTATATTCTTTTATCATTATTATTTTATCTTCCTCTACTGTCCTATTTAACTGTCTTTATCTCAACCCACAGGTTTTACTTTTTTTTTCCGATTCTCTCCCCCATCCCACTGGGGGGGAGGGTGAGTGAGCGGCTGGGTGGTACTTAGTTGCCAACTGGGACAAAACCACAACAATGCTCTTCCCCTGCTCCAGCATGGGGTCCATCCCACGGGAGACAGTCCTTCACGAACTTCTCCAACATGGGTCCTTCCCACAGGCTGCAGTTCTTCACGAACTGCTCCAGCGTGGGTCCTTTCCACAGGGTGCAGTCCTTCAGGAACAGACTGCTCCAGTGTGGGTCCCCCACTGGGCCACAGGTCCTGCCAGGAGCCTGCTCCAGCATGGGCTCTCCACAGGGTCACAGCTTCCTTCAGGGCACATCTGCCTACTCTGGCGTGGGGTCCTCCAGGGGCTGCAGGGTGGATATCTGCTCCACTGTTAACCTCCATGGGCTGCAGGGGGACAGCCTGCCTCACCATGGTCTTCACCACAGGCTGCAGGGGAATCCCTGCTCTGGCACCTGGAACACCTCCTCCCCCTCCTTCTTCACTGACCTTGGTGTCTGCGGAGTTGTTCCTCTCACATATTCTCACTCCTCTCTCCCAGCTGCACAGCGTTTTTTACCCTTTCTTAAATATGTTATCACAGAGGCCCTACCGTCACTGATGGGCTCAGCTTTGGCCAGCAGCGGGTCCATCTTGGAGCTGGCTGGCACTGGCTCTGTCGGACATGGGGGCAGCTTCTGGGGTCTTCTCACAGAAGCCACCCCTGCAGCCCCCCTGCTACCAAAATCTTGCCACGTAAACCCAGATACAAAACTTCATCTATTTATCTATATAAAATCTCTGCTGGTTTTCCTTGTGGCCAAGTTGTTATAGTGCTCTTTTGTTTTGTGTTGTGCAGGAAAGCACAGCTTCATTCCTGCTCTAGTTATTTCACTCCCCAGGGCTTCCATTAATGCAAGAAATGAAATCATATGGACTGTGATCTTGTCAGGTCTCATAAGCAAAGCAAGATTTGGCGTGGTCAGTACTAGGAAAAGGGATTGCAAATATAAGGTTGAAAACAGTCTATGGAACTTATGTACTTTTTGTACACTGAGTTGAAGTCACTAAATACAGCTTCTATGTAACATCTTCCTTTCCTCTCCTCCAAATATTTTATTGTATTGCTTTTCATGTTGTCATGGTTTAACCCCAGCCAGCAACTAAGCCCCACACAGCCACTCGCTCGCTCACCCCTGGAGGGATGGGGGAGAGAATCAAAAGAGTAAAAGTGAGAAAACTCGTGGGTTGAGATAAAGACAGTTTAATAGGGAAAGCAAAAGCTGCGCACGCAAGCAAAGCAAAGCAAGGAATTCCTTCACTCCTTCCCATGGGCAGGCAGGTGTTCAGCCATCTCCAGGAAAGCAGGGCTCCATCACGCGTAATGGTTACTTGGGAAGACAAACGCCATCACTCCAAATGTCCCCCCTTCCTTCTGCTTCCCCCAGCTCTATATACTGGGCATGACGCCATATGGTATGGAATAGCCCTTTGGTCAGTTGGGGTCAGCTGTCCCAGCCGTGTCCCCTCCCAGCTTCTTGTGCACCTGGCAGAGCAGGGGAAGCTGAAAAGTCCTTGGCCAGTGCAAACATTACTTAGCAACAACTAAACCATCCCTGTGTTATCAACACTGTTTTCAGCACAAATCCAAAACATAGCCCCATACTAGCTACTATAAAGAAAATTAACTCTATCCCAGCCAAAACCAGCACACATGTTCAAGAAGGACCAATGGAAAAACTAGTTGTACAAATGCCAAAGAATAAGGAGTCAGCTGCTAAGTTTATTTAGGGTCCCTGTAACTCATAGGGCAGTTTAAAAGAAACTGCAGAGGAAATTCACTCTGCAAAATGAAACAACCTTATTAAGTTTGGATTTGCAAAGAAAAAAAAAAAAAAAATTCCCCACAGTGTAATTATATTATCCTGTTACAAAACAATTAAAAGTAATCAAATTATGACTGTCCTTACTGAAAGTATTCAGAAGCTCAAGATTAATTTTTAGTTAATCTGGCAGTCTCACTGAGAAGGCCCAGCACAGATCAGACAACATACTTAAGGGTCTAGTGTGCTTGCTCTAGGGCTTATCAGCAGTATCAGTCAAACTTGAAGCAGAGACACTGACAATGCAAAACAAAAACAGTTCACCTAAAATTACTCTTTGACACTGAAATACAGAATCTTTATATGAAAAGGCACAAAAACCAGTTTAAATCTAGGGGTAAAACACTGAATTTTTGTCTTTAGAAAGCCCCATCGCTTACAGCAAAAGATGGCAAGTTTCCAAAAAGGTTACAGTTATCAGGAAAAAATCTCCAGTGTTTAAAAAGTATAGAAATAAACATTTTTATAAGTGCTTTAAAAAAAAATTGGAGCATATGTATTAAATTAGATCCTCAAAGCTAAACAAAGATTTATGTCTAAATAGGGAGTAGTGTTTACCCGATCTCAGGGAGGATGTATTGGGTTTGCATGGCAAGGTTCTGGTAGCAGGGGGGCTGCAGGGGGGGGACTTCTGTGAGAAGACCCCAGAAGCTGCCCCCATGTCCGACAGAGCCAGTTCCAGCCAGCTCCAAGACAGACCCACTGCTGGCCAAAGCTGAGCCCATCAGCGACTGTGGTAGCGCCTCTGTGATAACATATTTAAGAAGGGGAAAAAACACTGCGTAACAGCAGCTGAGAGAGAGGAGTGAGGATATGTGAGAGAAACAACTCTGCAGACACCAAGGTCAGGGAAGAAGGAGGGGGAGGAGGTGATCCAGGCACCAGAGCAGAGATTCCCCTGCAGCCTGTGGTGAAGACCATGGTGAGGCAGGCTGTCCCCCTGCAGCCCATGGAGGTCCATGGTGGAGCAGATATCCACCTGCAGCCCGTGGAGGACCCCACGCCAGAGCAGGTGGATGTGCCCTGAAGGAAGCTGTGACCCTGTGGAGAGCCCATGCTGGAGCAGGCTCCTGGCAGGAACTGTGGCCCTGTGGAGAGGAGCCCATGCCAGAGCAGGTTTTCTGTCTGGATCTGTGGCCCTGAGGGAGCCCCATGCTGGAGCAGTCTGTTCCTGAAGGACTTCACCCTGTGGGAAGGATCCATGTTGGAGAAGTTCGTGAAGGACTGTCTCCCATGGGTGGGACTCCATGCTGGAGCAGGGGAAGAGTGTGAGGAGCAAGGAGCGGCAGAGACAACACATAATGAACTGACCGCAACCCCCATTCCCCTTTCCCCTCTGCTGCTCGGGGGGAGGAGGTAGAAGAGTTGGGAGTGAAGTTGAGCCTGGCAAGAAGGGAGGGGTGGGGGAAAGGTGCTTTTAGATTTGTTCTTATTATCCTACTCTGATTTTGATTGTCAATAAATTAAATTAATTTCCTCAAGCCGTGTCTGCTTTGCCCGTGACAGTAATTGTTGAGTGATCTCCCTGTCCTTATCTCGACCCATGAACCTTTCGTCATATTTGTCTTCCCCCTGTCCTGTTGAGGAGGGGGAGTGACAGAACGGCTTGGTGGGCACCTGGTGTCCAGCCAGGTTCCACCCACCACAGAGGAGCAGGGAAGTTAGGATTAAATAAATAAAAAATACCACTATTTCTATTATTTTAGCTGCCAGATTTAAGGATTCAGATTTGTACATAACTACTGGAAGGTTCAAGCTCCCTAAAGGAATAGTTGGGTGGTGAAGAGGAGCTGTAATGAGTAGTGAAGAGCTGCTGTAGACTTGCCAATACTTACTTGTATCCAGCTGGTCCCAGTTAATAGAATATAACCTGGTGGTTGTTGACAACCTTCAAAAGGCTTTATCTTATGTTATAGACCAGACTGGCAATCAGAGGACTTAGAACAAAGATTTTGCATAGATAGCACAAAGTCATCTCTCTACTCTGCAGAATTGCATCAGATTGCTAAGTGAATATGGTAAGAACAATATAATATATTACCATATATAAATAGATTAGCTTAGAGTGGATAATGAGAAAATGGTAGTATGGACAAATTATACCCAACAGCAAATGCCGTTTAATTTTCTTTTTAAACTGAACATGATTTCCACCTCCCCCATCCCCTAGGCCCTTCAGAGAAACCTTTAGAGTACTTACTTGAATCACTATATTTCAGTGAGACAAGCTAACATAAGTATAACCAATAATAAGTTTAATGATAATAACAATATTCTCAAATTTGGAGGAATCATTTGCCTAATTAAGATATTATTCCAATGATTCAGACAGAATTACTATTCAAACAGGTTTCAAAACAGGTTGTGAAATTTTGTTAGAGGAAAAAGAAAAAAAAAGAACCTATGATAACAAAATCTGTAAAGTTATGGTTAAACAGTTTAAAATGGTTCTTAAATGCAAAAGGTCAATATGAAGTATTTTATTTCGAAGTAATAGTCATATAAATTTCATGGAGGGGTAACTTTATTCAGAAACTTGAAAATGCTGTATATACAAGACGTGCCAGCAAGTTCAGTATTTGGAATATTAAAGAACTACATCAGACTAAGCCAGGCAATCAATAAACCAGTAACTTTAGGAATAAGACAGAGCATCCTGCTGCTCAAAAGATACTTGAAAAAAATGAGGAACAAAGTTTTTCATATCATTTATGAATATAAATAATAATATAACAAGAGTTCCCATTTTATGATTCTTTGATCCTTTTAGTTTATTTACTTCTAATTTGAGTGTTTTTTTGAGCAGAATATCAATTACATAAATTTTTAATACTAAATACATTCTCTTAAAAATAAAGAGGAAGATTCAATGAAAATCTTTTTCTAACATCTGTCACAGTTTAGACCAGGACCCAAACTTCCCCCAAAATTCTGAAGTGTTCAGATTCCTGGGAATAAGTACAGGCAATTTGGCAAGCATGCTCATGAATATATTAACTAACAAGAGCCATTTTTTCCCCCAGTTAATATATTATCAGAGGAAAAATATATAAAGAGGCTAACATATCTAAATACTTCAGGCTAAAAATATCAAGAACTCCCTTAGCTAGAAGTTGTTAACAGAGCTCTAATAGAAATAAAGAACCAAACCAGCATAAATTCTTTCCCTTCCCTGCTGAAAATAAACTACATTAGGGAGGAAAGTATTCAAAACATAGTAACAGAGGTGACTCACCCATATGAACATATTTTGTACACTGGAACCAGGGCAGGGGGGGCGGGGAACACACCCAATAATGCAGCCCTGATGGGAGGAGAAAAACATTTCCCCTCTCTGTACACCACTGAAACACACAGTTGCTGCCCATCACTTACATCTGAAACAGTTACTACAACAGTTTTGTAATATATGCAGTACTCCTGCCCTGAAGTATGACCTGTGGAGTTTGAAGGTATTCAGAGAAAGGTAAATGAGCAAACTGAGTAAATGATTGCTCCTTTTCTGCTCTGGAGCTTTCTGCCAAGGCTAACTTTTCCTCTCAACTGGGATGCTCCTCTAGAAGGCTGCTAACACAGATACCGCAGGGATTGAAAGGTTATAGATATTTTCTTCCACTGGTTCTAATCCAAAATGAATCTTGTAGCCAACAAGATTCCAAGATCTGAACTGTACCATTATTTCTTACATATTTTTCAAACTGAAAGTGACTTAGTCAAATGAGCAAATACAGCTTTGTTTTGGTTTGCAGGTACACACATGCACATCATTAAGGCAAGGTACTGAAATGCAAGCAGCATCCTCCTACATTTAACTGCCTTCTGTACTCAGAAGAATAAAGAAGGCCAGCAGAATGGGGTCATGTCAACTATAAAATAAACATAGCAACCATGATGTTTTAGGACAATTAACCCAGAAAATAAGCTAAGATTCAATATTCTTGCATTACTTAATTTTGAAAGGAAAATTCTTAGAGTGCTGGAAAAACTGCATAAAGAGAAATGATCTTGCTAAAGCATATAACACTATGCTTTATCATCTTTAATCACATATTTGAAATTTGTACATCATATTAGATCATACTACATTAGAGAGACGCTCAAACTGGTTTGGATTTGTTAGAATCATCTCATATATTTCCTTCCATGCAGGACCTAAGTGTAGTGTTTCTGTATACAAACATCTTCACTTACTTGAAACATTTGACAATTAAGAAAAGAGAATACCAGTACAATTCTGCTGAACTCTTGTAGATACTATAGTTGAACATTACTTATTCACACAAATGCTTCAGACAGTTGAAATTTACTTAATTTTATGAACTGTGTTACTTTAAAAAACAGACAAAAGATCATTCTGCCACTAGAAAACACTCATACTTCAAACACTTCAAGCAGTGACATTCATGGAGTCTAAATAACAAATATAAAATATTAAGAGGCAGATCACCTATGAGTTGGAAAATTACTATTTACTGAATCTGAAACTTTGAATGTGAAGAAAAAAAATCTAGACTATTATGTAATGACGCCTCAATATCTTTATTGGAGGAATGTCACAGAGTAACTTATGGGTTAAATCAAGTCACTGAATGTTATGATCCTGCCCTACTATTTTATAGAGACAATTTCTGGCTCTTATATGTTGGATGAAAAAACAAGCAGAACAAATGCTGAGAAATTTCCCATGCTAAACAGCAGGTTGAGGGAAGAGGAAATGGCAAGCCGGGTCCAAGGAGCACCTCTGAGTAGTCAGATACATCATAAATTAGTGTGGAGTACATGGCATTTTTATCTTATGGTTCTTATAGCCATAATATTGTGGAGCAAACAGGGTTCAAAGATGACCTCAATACTTAAGGCAGTTTACGTGTTATTCCAAAAAGCAGAACATCTGGCCTGTCCTCTTGGAATGTTCCTACCATATCTCTTGAAATGTTCCTATCATCTCTCCCCGTGATATTTCAGGATTTAGATACAGTTTGCAACCCTGCAACCAAATCAATAAAAAATTATCACCAAAATATTTTAAGTTTTTTGAAGGATGGGAGATTGTTTATGTTTGTTTTAACTAAAAGATCTGCTGCTAGCTTAAGAGTACAGGTTCCACTGTAACATGGTTAAAAAAAATAACACTACAGAGCTAGCATCAGGAGAAAAAAAAGTGCAGCTTCAGCATGTGCATACATGTGCTGGTTTTGGCTGGGATAGAGTTAATTTTCTTCACAGTAGCTAGCATGGGGCTATGTTTTGGATTTGTGCTGAAAACAGTGTTGATAACACAGGGATGGTTTAGCTATTGCTGAGCAGTGCTGACACCGAGTCAAGGCTCCTCACCCCACCCCACCAGTGAGCAGGCTGGGAGTGCACAAGAAGCTGGGAGGACACGGCTGTGACAGCTGACCCCAGCTGACCAAAGGGCTATTCCATACCATATGGCGTCATGCTCAGCAATAAAACTAGGGTGGAGGTTGCCGGGGGGGTGGCTGCTCAGGGACTGGCTGGGCATCGGTCGGTTGGGGGTGAGCAATTGTTTTCATTTGCATCACTTGTCTTTCTTGGGTTTTATTTCTCTCTCTTTGTTATTTTCCTTTTCATTACAATTATTATTATTATTATTATTTTATTTCAATTATTAAACCGTCTTTATCTCAACCCTCGTGTTTTCTCACTTTTACCCTTCCGATTCTCTCCCCCATCCCACCAGGGGGAAGTGAGCGAGCGGCTGCATGGTGCTTAGTTGCCGGCTGGGTTTAAACCACGACATCCAGTTACACATTTCTACAGATATTAAGTCTCAAAGTGTAAACATCTCTCTTCTATAAAGAATTAGATGTACAGATAGCAAAATTGTGGCATTGAATTTGAGTAGCTGCAACAGAAGTCAGAAGCATCCTTTCATATCTGTCTGTCAAGCATATTACTGTTACTAGAGGCATATTTTCATATTTCTCACACTGTTCATCTTCTGAAGCTTTCCTTTATGTCTCCTAGCTTTGTATTTTCTTATGTAGGCTGTCCTGTGTGGAAGCACTACTCTCTGTCAAGTACTTTTACTACTCCATCCCAGAAAAATCAACTTCCATTTATATTATTTTATAATATGCATATAACACAAAGGAAAAACAAAGTTAATTCCACAGGACATGAAGTTTCTTTAAGTTTCTAAAACATCCTCTCCATGTGTAATACTCTATAAATATTTTATTAACACTGGCATCATCACAGAAGGGTTTTCTATTTCTTTATAAAGAAGGAGCAGAGCAGAATGGAGCATTTCCCCTACTATATCACAGTTGTAGGAGGCTCCAACAGTTCTGTTGTCAAAGAAAGAACACTGCTGTAACAAGCTATTGAACAGCAATTTACCGAGTTTTAGAAAGTTCTTGCAGAGGATGCAATAAAAATCAGACAAGTTTTCACTATATTACTCAAAGGCCTTGAAACTGTGTATTGTTTAATCTGCCCTGAAATGTAAATTCAAGGCAGATTAAACAGTACACAGTTTCAAGAGGGTTTAGTAATAAACAGTTAAAGGAGCTGAACAGTTCAAGAGACTGTCAGTGAGAGTCATAACCTTCACTTCTAAGACACTTTCAGATTCAGCAGAGGAGCTTTATTATTCCTCATACACCTGATGTAATTTCATTAACTCATCCATACTCCCTCTATAAATAGCTTTTATCAACTCACACACACACACCTCAAATCAAAGGATTACCTACTCTGAAATAATTGGAGCCTTCCATGACTAGCCCCCTATTCTTTGACAGTTGGGAGAAAAGAACAGTAAATAAAATATTGAGCATTTCAAAATCAAAGGGGTTTTCTTGTTTTATCAAATCTTTCTGTTATAATTTAAAATATTTGATAAAGCACCACAACTTTTATAGTCCTAGCATTGGGTGGAATCTTTACTTTCACTCTCATGAATCACTGAATATTTATGACACAATCATACAGGCCATCAGCCACATGATCCATTTTGTCCTGAGACTGTCAAAAGACAACATATTTATTAAGGAATTATAGTTCCACTTTTGCACTCAAATATTTTCTTCAGAAAGCACAGCCCTTCTTAATGAAAGACTGTGATACACCAATATGACAACACAGGCAAGCTTATGTTGCCATTGATTTTGATGTAACTTTTTTTTAAAACCAATAAAAAGTGGTAGACTATTAGTCTTGGAGATTGTTTCTATGAGCATTAAGTTAATTATTACAGAAAATACACGACAGATAATATTATCTTTCTCTAACTACTAGTAAAAATACTTAATCCCAAGAATGGAACATTATTAATTTTCCAAACTCATTAAATGAATTTCAAAATACATCTGCTAGTAAGAAGACATTTTTAATATCAATATTTAAAAAAAAAATTTACATGTACAACCATGGGATTTACATATACCGATAACATATGACTTACCGTATTTTCAAAATACTGGGTCCTTTCTAGAAAACTTACAAGGATTTTTTCTAAAAGGTGAAATCACTCCCAAAAGTAAGAAGCATTGCAAATAAAATGAAAGTAAATATAAAACACAGGATACTGTGTAATCAGTACTTTCTTCCCATTACATTAATTTCTTCTTCATGATTGAAATTCTCTCTTTCAAAGAAAAGTCTTTTCTTTAGGAATAGGAGATAGGAAAGAAACAAAAAGGCTATAAACTATTCAGAAGGGACAGGCAAGAAAGGAGAGGTAGGGGAGTTGCCCTCTACACCAAAACCAGGATTGATTGCACAGAGCTATCTTTGAAGAACAGCAATGCACAGGTCAAGAGCTTACGGGTGAAAATTAGAGACCAAGCTAACAAAGGGAACTTTATGGTTGGTGTCTACTACAGGCCACCCGATCAAGAAGAGGAGGTTGATAACGAGTTCTTTCTTCAACTGCAGGAAGCATCACGCTTGCAGGCCCTGATCCTGCTGGGGGACTTCAACCACCCGGACATCTGCCGGAAAAGCAGCACAGCAAACTGCAAGCAGTCCAGGAAACTACTTGAGTGGGTTGAGGACAACTTTGTAGTACAGGTGATGGAGAGCCCAACCAGAGGAGAGGCACGGCTGGACCTGTTGCTTGCTAATGCGGAAGAACTTATCGGAGAGGTCAAGACTGGAGGTAGCCTGGGCTGCAGTGATCATGCCCTGGTGGAATTCTCAGTCTTGAGGGGTACAGGACAGGTAAAAAGTAGAGGCAGGACCCTAAACCTCAGAAAGGCAAACTTTTGGCTGTTTAGGGCGCTAGTGCAGTTGGGAAACTGCCCTCAGAGGCAAAGGAGCGAATGAGAGCTAGGAGATATTTAAAGACATTTTTCTTAGGGCACAAGAGCTCTCAATCCTGACATGCAATAAGTTGAGCAGGGGAGGCAGGAAGCCAGCTTGGCTAAGACCTCTTAGCCAAACTAAAACACAAAAGCAAATGCATAGGCATTGGAGGCAGGGATACACATCCTGGGGAGATTATAGGGATATGGCCTGGGAGTGCAGGGAGGGGATCAGGAAAGCCAAGGAACAGCTGGAGATGAACTTGGCCAGGGACATGAAAAATAACAAGAAGGCATTAAGTACCTCAGCCTTCTCCTCATCCTTTGTCACTATGTTTCCCCTCGCATCCAATAAAGGATGGAGATTCTCCTTAGCCCTCCTTTTGCTGTGAGTGTACTTATAGAAACATTTTTTATTGTCTTTTACGGCAGTAGCCAGATTAAGTTCTAGTTGGGCTTTGGCCCTTCTAATTTTCTCCCTGCATAACCTCATGACATCCTTGTAGTCCTCCTGAGTTGCCTGCCCCTTCTTCCAAAGGTCATAAACTCTCTTTTTTTTCCTGAGTTCCAGCCAAAGCTCTCTGTTCAGCCAGGCTGGTCTTCTTCCCCGCCGGCTCGTCTTTCGGCACATAGGGACTGCTTGCTCCTGCGCCTTTAAGATTGCCTTCTTGAAGAATGTCCAGCCTTCCTGGACTCCTTTGCCCTTCAGGACTGCCTCCCAAGGGACTCTGTCAACCAGGCCCCTAAACAGGCCAAAGTCTGCCCTCCGGAAGTCCAAGGGAGCAGTTCTGCTGACCCCCCTCCTTAATTCTCCAAGAATCAAAAACTCTATCATTTCATGATCGCTGTGCCCAAGACGGCCTCCAACCATCACATCACCCACAAGTCCTTCCCTTTTTGCAAACAACAGCTCCAGCGGGGCACCTTCCCTAGTTGGCTCCCTCACCAGCTGTGTCAGGAAGTTCTCTGCCACACACTCCAGGAACCTCCTAGACTGTTTCCTCTCTGCTGTATTGTATTTCCAGCAGACATCTGGTAAGTTGAAGTCCCCCACGAGAACAAGGGCTAGCGATTGTGAGACTTCTCCCAGCTGCTTATAGAATATTTCATCTGCCTTTTCATCCTGGTTGGGTGGTCTATAACAGACTCCCACCATGATATCTGCCTGGTTGGCCTTTCCCCTGATTCTTACCCAATAACAAGAAGGGTTTCTTCAGGTACACAGGACAACAAAGGAAGATGAAAGAAACTGTACCCCCCCGATGAGCGAAACGGGAGACCTGGCTACAACCGACATGGAGAAGGCTGAGGTACTCAACGACTTTTTTTTTTTGCCTCCGTCTTCACCGGCAAGTGCTCTAGCCATGCCGTCCAACTCGCAGAATCCAAAGGCAGGGACTAGGAGAATGAAGTACTGCCCACCGTAGGAGAAGATCAGGTTTGAGACCATCTAAGGAACCTGAAGGTGCACAAGTCCATGGGACCTGATGAGATGCATCCGAGGGTCCTGAGGGAACTGGCAGATGAAGTTGCTAAGCCACTATCCATCATATTTGAAAAGTCACGGCAGACTGGTGAAGTTCCCAGTGACTGGAAAAGGGGAAACATAACCCCCATTTTTAAAAAGGGAAAAAAGGAAGACCCAGGGAACTACAAGCCGGTCAGTCTCACCTCTGTGCCCGGCAAGATCACGGAGCAGATCCTCCTGGAAACTATGCTGAGGCACATGGAAAACGGAGAAGTGATTGGTGACAGCCAACATGGCTTCACTAAGGGCAAATCATGCCTGACAAATTTGGTGGCCTTCTACGACAGGGTTACAGCATTGGTGGATAAGGGAAGAGCAACTGACGTCATCTACCTGGACTCGTGCAAAGCATTTGATACTGTCCCGCACAACATCCTTGTCTCTAAAATGGAGAGACATGGATTTGATGGGTGGACCACTCGGTGGATAAGGAATTGGCTGGATGGTCGCACTCAAAGAGTTGCGATCAATGGCTCGATGTCCGGGTGGAGACCAGTGACGAGTGGTGTCCCCCAGGGGTCCGTATTGGGACCAGTATTATTTAACATCTTTGTCGGGGACATGGACAGCGGGATTGAGTGCACCCTCAGCAAGTTTGCGGATGACACCAAGCTGAGTGGTGCAGTTGATACTCTGGAGGAAGGGATGCCATCCAGAGGGACCTTGACAGGCTAGAGAGGTGGGCCCATGTGAACCTCATGAAGTTCAACAAGGCCAAGTGCAAGGTCCTGCACCTGGGTCAGGGCAATCCCAAATATGGATACAGGCTGGGCGATGAGTGGACTGAGAGCAGTCCTGCGGAGAAGGACTTGGGGATATACTGGTGGATGAAAAACTGAATATGAGCCGGCAATGTGCGCTAGTGGCCCAGAAAGCCAATCGCATCCTGGGCTACTTCAAAAGAAGTGTGGCCAGCAGGTTGAGGGAGGTGATTCTCCCCCTCTATTCCCTTCTCGTGAGACCCCGCCTGGAGTACTGCATTCAGCTCTGGGGCCCCCAGCATAAGAAAGACGTGGACCTGCTCGAGCAGGTCCAGAGGAGGGCCACAAAGATGATCAGGGGGCTGGAGCACCTCCCCTATGAGGGCAGCCTGAGAGAGATGGGGCTTTGAGCAACCTGATCTAGTGAAAGATGTCCCTGCCCATGGCATGGGCGTTGGAACTAGACGATCTTTAAGGTCCCTTCCATCCCAAACCATTCTATGATCTATGGTCGTAAAGCACATAAGGATTTTTATTCTCTATAAAATATTAATAATAATTTTCAAGGCAAGCCTGCCAAAGTGACCTATTTCTGAATAGTAGCTGCACTCCTAAGTAAAGTTATGGGGTGGGGGGTCCTGCTAGATGATGCTGTTCAAGTTTTACATACACTTTGTCTCCCACTCATTATAACTAACAGCTGAAAAAATTAATTGCTCATGTATAGATTATCTTATATAAAACACTTAAATGGATTGATTTTAAATCATGGGCTAGTCTAGTGAGGAGTATTTTCAAGTCTGGAAAAGGTGTGTGTTTTTTGGATTTTTTTTGTTTGTAATCAAGGATGTAATATATTTTACAGACTGATCCAGTGCCAAATACGTTTGTAGTGTAGTATCTCACTTTAAGCTGCCTTTAATATTTGTCTTTTGAGGTTAGGTAATTTCTATTAAATAAAATGAAGATGTTTTGTTAAGTCACTTACAGAAGCCTCTGGCAATTTTTCAGTTCCAAAGATGGCATTCATTTGATGGTCTTTCTCTTTGTCCCTCCCATAGGAGTTTGGAACTCCTAACATTTTATTGAGTGGCAAAACTCTATGAACTTTTAATCTTGAAGAAAGAAGGATCAGACCATGCAAATTTTATATCCATTTATATACCTTTTTAAACAGCACTTCTATTGGCATTCTCAAATAGTAATATCTGTAGATATAAACAGTGTTTAAAGTTAGAAAAAAATATAAAAATAGTTAAAAAGACATGTGTTATAACATGGTCACATGGGAGGGACAAAGACAAAGATAGAAAAACAGCTAATCCCTTCAGAAATTAATTTTTGTTATAACACATGTCTTTTTAACTATTTTTATATTTTTTTCTAACTTTAAACACTGTTTATATCTACAGATATTACTATTTGAGAATGCCAATAGAAGTGCTGTTTAAAAAGGTATATAAATGGATATAAAATTTGCATGGTCTGATCCTTCTTTCTTCAAGATTAAAAGTTCATAGAGTTTTGCCACTCAATAAAATGTTAGGAGTTCCAAACTCCTATGGGAGGGACAAAGAGAAAGACCATCAAATGAATGCCATCTTTGGAACTGAAAAATTGCCAGAGGCTTCTGTAAGTGACTTAACAAAACATCTTCATTTTATTTAATAGAAATTACCTAACCTCAAAAGACAAATATTAAAGGCAGCTTAAAGTGAGATACTACACTACAAACGTATTTGGCACTGGATCAGTCTGTAAAATATATTACATCCTTGATTACAAACAAAAAAAATCCAAAAAACACACACACCTTTTCCAGACTTGAAAAATACTCCTCACTAGACTAGCCCATGATTTAAAATCAATCCATTTAAGTGTTTTATATAAGATAATCTATACATGAGCAATTAATTTTTTCAGCTGTTAGTTATAATGAGTGGGAGACAAAGTGTATGTAAAACTTGAACAGCATCATCTAGCAGGACCCCCCACCCCATAACTTTACTTAGGAGTGCAGCTACTATTCAGAAATAGGTCACTTTGGCAGGCTTGCCTTGAAAATTATTATTAATATTTTATAGAGAATAAAAATCCTTATGTGCTTTACGACCATAGATCATAGAATGGTTTGGGATGGAAGGGACCTTAAAGATCGTCTAGTTCCAACGCCCATGCCATGGGCAGGGACATCTTTCACTAGATCAGGTTGCTCAAAGCCCCATCTCTCTCAGGCTGCCCTCATAGGGGAGGTGCTCCAGCCCCTGATCATCTTTGTGGCCCTCCTCTGGACCTGCTCGAGCAGGTCCACGTCTTTCTTATGCTGGGGGCCCCAGAGCTGAATGCAGTACTCCAGGCGGGGTCTCACGAGAAGGGAATAGAGGGGGAGAATCACCTCCCTCAACCTGCTGGCCACACTTCTTTTGAAGTAGCCCAGGATGCGATTGGCTTTCTGGGCCACTAGCGCACATTGCCGGCTCATATTCAGTTTTTCATCCACCAGTATATCCCCAAGTCCTTCTCCGCAGGACTGCTCTCAGTCCACTCATCGCCCAGCCTGTATCCATATTTGGGATTGCCCTGACCCAGGTGCAGGACCTTGCACTTGGCCTTGTTGAACTTCATGAGGTTCACATGGGCCCACCTCTCTAGCCTGTCAAGGTCCCTCTGGATGGCATCCCTTCCCTCTAGAGTATCAACTGCACCACTCAGCTTGGTGTCATCCGCAAACTTGCTGAGGGTGCACTCAATCCCGCTGTCCATGTCCCCGACAAAGATGTTAAATAATACTGGTCCCAATACGGACCCCTGGGGGACACCACTCGTCACTGGTCTCCACCCGGACATCGAGCCATTGATCGCAACTCTTTGAGTGCGACCATCCAGCCAATTCCTTATCCACCGAGTGGTCCACCCATCAAATCCATGTCTCTCCATTTTAGAGACAAGGATGTTGTGCGGGACAGTATCAAATGCTTTGCACGAGTCCAGGTAGATGACGTCAGTTGCTCTTCCCTTATCCACCAATGCTGTAACCCTGTCGTAGAAGGCCACCAAATTTGTCAGGCATGATTTGCCCTTAGTGAAGCCATGTTGGCTGTCACCAATCACTTCTCCGTTTTCCATGTGCCTCAGCATAGTTTCCAGGAGGATCTGCTCCGTGATCTTGCCGGGCACAGAGGTGAGACTGACCGGCTTGTAGTTCCCTGGGTCTTCCTTTTTTCCCTTTTTAAAAATGGGGGTTATGTTTCCCCTTTTCCAGTCACTGGGAACTTCACCAGTCTGCCGTGACTTTTCAAATATGATGGATAGTGGCTTAGCAACTTCATCTGCCAGTTCCCTCAGGACCCTCGGATGCATCTCATCAGGTCCCATGGACTTGTGCACCTTCAGGTTCCTTAGATGGTCTCAAACCTGATCTTCTCCTACGGTGGGCAGTACTTCATTCTCCTAGTCCCTGCCTTTGGATTCTGCGAGTTGGACGGCATGGCTAGAGCACTTGCCGGTGAAGACGGAGGCAAAAAAAAAAAGTCGTTGAGTACCTCAGCCTTCTCCATGTCGGTTGTAGCCAGGTCTCCCGTTTCGCTCATCGGGGGGGTACAGTTTCTTTCATCTTCCTTTGTTGTCCTGTGTACCTGAAGAAACCCTTCTTGTTATTGGGTAAGAATCAGGGGAAAGGCCAACCAGGCAGATATCATGGTGGGAGTCTGTTATAGACCACCCAACCAGGATGAAAAGGCAGATGAAATATTCTATAAGCAGCTGGGAGAAGTCTCACAATCGCTAGCCCTTGTTCTCGTGGGGGACTTCAACTTACCAGATGTCTGCTGGAAATACAATACAGCAGAGAGGAAACAGTCTAGGAGGTTCCTGGAGTGTGTGGCAGAGAACTTCCTGACACAGCTGGTGAGGGAGCCAACTAGGGAAGGTGCCCCGCTGGAGCTGTTGTTTGCAAAAAGGGAAGGACTTGTGGGTGATGTGATGGTTGGAGGCCGTCTTGGGCACAGCGATCATGAAATGATAGAGTTTTTGATTCTTGGAGAATTAAGGAGGGGGGTCAGCAGAACTGCTCCCTTGGACTTCCGGAGGGCAGACTTTGGCCTGTTTAGGGGCCTGGTTGACAGAGTCCCTTGGGAGGCAGTCCTGAAGGGCAAAGGAGTCCAGGAAGGCTGGACATTCTTCAAGAAGGCAATCTTAAAGGCGCAGGAGCAAGCAGTCCCTATGTGCCGAAAGACGAGCCGGCGGGGAAGAAGACCAGCCTGGCTGAACAGAGAGCTTTGGCTGGAACTCAGGAAAAAAGAGAGTTTATGACCTTTGGAAGAAGGGGCAGGCAACTCAGGAGGACTACAAGGATGTCATGAGGTTATGCAGGGAGAAAATTAGAAGGGCCAAAGCCCAACTAGAACTTAATCTGGCTACTGCCGTAAAAGACAATAAAAAATGTTTCTATAAGTACACTCACAGCAAAAGGAGGGCTAAGGAGAATCTCCATCCTTTATTGGATGCGAGGGAAACATAGTGACAAAGGATGAGGAGAAGGCTGAGGTACTTAATGCCTTCTTGTTATTTTTCATGTCCCTGGCCAAGTTCATCTCCAGCTGTTCCTTGGCTTTCCTGATCCCCTCCCTGCACTCCCAGGCCATATCCCTATAATCTCCCCAGGATGTGTATCCCTGCCTCCAATGCCTATGCATTTGCTTTTGTGTTTTAGTTTGGCTAAGAGGTCTTAGCCAAGCTGGCTTCCTGCCTCCCTGCTCAACTTATTGCATGTCAGGATTGAGAGCTCTTGTGCCCTAAGAAAAATGTCTTTAAATATCTCCTAGCTCTCATTCGCTCCTTTGCCTCTGAGGGCAGTTTCCCAACTGCACTAGCGCCCTAAACAGCCAAAAGTTTGCCTTTCTGAGGTTTAGGGTCCTGCCTCTACTTTTTACCTGTCCTGTACCCCTCAAGACTGAGAATTCCACCAGGGCATGATCACTGCAGCCCAGGCTACCTCCAGTCTTGACCTCTCCGATAAGTTCTTCCGCATTAGCAAGCAACAGGTCCAGCCGTGCCTCTCCTCTGGTTGGGCTCTCCATCACCTGTACTACAAAGTTGTCCTCAACCCACTCAAGTAGTTTCCTGGACTGCTTGCAGTTTGCTGTGCTGCTTTTCCGGCAGATGTCCGGGTGGTTGAAGTCCCCAGCAGGATCAGGGCCTGCAAGCGTGATGCTTCCTGCAGTTGAAGAAAGAACTCGTTATCAACCTCCTCTTCTTGATCGGGTGGCCTGTAGTAGACACCAACCATAAAGTTCCCTTTGTTAGCTTGGTCTCTAATTTTCACCCGTAAGCTCTTGACCTGTGCATTGCTGTTCTTCAAAGATAGCTCTGTGCAATCAATCCTGGTTTTGGTGTAGAGGGCAACTCCCCTACCTCTCCTTTCTTGCCTGTCCCTTCTGAATAGTTTATAGCCTTTTTGTTTCTTTCCTATCTCCTATTCCTAAAGAAAAGACTTTTCTTTGAAAGAGAGAATTTCAATCATGAAGAAGAAATTAATGTAATGGGAAGAAAGTACTGATTACACAGTATCCTGTGTTTTATATTTACTTTCATTTTATTTGCAATGCTTCTTACTTTTGGGAGTGATTTCACCTTTTAGAAAAAATCCTTGTAAGTTTTCTAGAAAGGACCCAGTATTTTGAAAATACGGTAAGTCATATGTTATCGGTATATGTAAATCCCATGGTTGTACATGTAAATTTTTTTTTTTTTAAATATTGATATTAAAAATGTCTTCTTACTAGCAGATGTATTTTGAAATTCATTTAATGAGTTTGGAAAATTAATAATGTTCCATTCTTGGGATTAAGTATTTTTACTAGTAGTTAGAGAAAGATAATATTATCTGTCGTGTATTTTCTGTAATAATTAACTTAATGCTCATAGAAACAATCTCCAAGACTAATAGTCTACCACTTTTTATTGGTTTTAAAAAAAAGTTACATCAAAATCAATGGCAACATAAGCTTGCCTGTGTTGTCATATTGGTGTATCACAGTCTTTCATTAAGAAGGGCTGTGCTTTCTGAAGAAAATATTTGAGTGCAAAAGTGGAACTATAATTCCTTAATAAATATGTTGTCTTTTGACAGTCTCAGGACAAAATGGATCATGTGGCTGATGGCCTGTATGATTGTGTCATAAATATTCAGTGATTCATGAGAGTGAAAGTAAAGATTCCACCCAATGCTAGGACTATAAAAGTTGTGGTGCTTTATCAAATATTTTAAATTATAACAGAAAGATTTGATAAAACAAGAAAACCCCTTTGATTTTGAAATGCTCAATATTTTATTTACTGTTCTTTTCTCCCAACTGTCAAAGAATAGGGGGCTAGTCATGGAAGGCTCCAATTATTTCAGAGTAGGTAATCCTTTGATTTGAGGTGTGTGTGTGAGTTGATAAAAGCTATTTATAGAGGGAGTATGGATGAGTTAATGAAATTACATCAGGTGTATGAGGAATAATAAAGCTCCTCTGCTGAATCTGAAAGTGTCTTAGAAGTGAAGGTTATGACTCTCACTGACAGTCTCTTGAACTGTTCAGCTCCTTTAACTGTTTATTACTAAACCCTCTTGAAACTGTGTACTGTTTAATCTGCCTTGAATTTACATTTCAGGGCAGATTAAACAATACACAGTTTCAAGGCCTTTGAGTAATATAGTGAAAACTTGTCTGATTTTTATTGCATCCTCTGCAAGAACTTTCTAAAACTCGGTAAATTGCTGTTCAATAGCTTGTTACAGCAGTGTTCTTTCTTTGACAACAGAACTGTTGGAGCCTCCTACAACTGTGATATAGTAGGGGAAATGCTCCATTCTGCTCTGCTCCTTCTTTATAAAGAAATAAAAAACCCTTCTGTGATGATGCCAGTGTTAATAAAATATTTATAGAGTATTACACATGGAGAGGATGTTTTAGAAACTTAAAGAAACTTCATGTCCTGTGGAATTAACTTTGTTTTTCCTTTGTGTTATATGCATATTATAAAATAATATAAATGGAAGTTGATTTTTCTGGGATGGAGTAGTAAAAGTACTTGACAGAGAGTAGTGCTTCCACACAGGACAGCCTACATAAGAAAATACAAAGCTAGGAGACATAAAGGAAAGCTTCAGAAGATGAACAGTGTGAGAAATATGAAAATATGCCTCTAGTAACAGTAATATGCTTGACAGACAGATATGAAAGGATGCTTCTGACTTCTGTTGCAGCTACTCAAATTCAATGCCACAATTTTGCTATCTGTACATCTAATTCTTTATAGAAGAGAGATGTTTACACTTTGAGACTTAATATCTGTAGAAATGTGTAACTGGATGTCGTGGTTTAAACCCAGCCGGCAACTAAGCACCATGCAGCCGCTCGCTCACTTCCCCCCTGGTGGGATGGGGGAGAGAATCGGAAGGGTAAAAGTGAGAAAACACGAGGGTTGAGATAAAGACGGTTTAATAATTGAAATAAAATAATAATAATAATAATAATTGTAATGAAAAGGAAAATAACAAAGAGAGAGAAATAAAACCCAAGAAAGACAAGTGATGCAAATGAAAACAATTGCTCACCCCCAACCGACCGATGCCCAGCCAGTCCCTGAGCAGCCACCCCCCCGGCAACCTCCACCCTAGTTTTATTGCTGAGCATGACGCCATATGGTATGGAATAGCCCTTTGGTCAGCTGGGGTCAGCTGTCACAGCCGTGTCCCCTCCCAGCTTCTTGTGCACTCCCAGCCTGCTCACTGGTGGGGTGGGGTGAGGAGCCTTGACTCGGTGTCAGCACTGCTCAGCAATAGCTAAACCATCCCTGTGTTATCAACACTGTTTTCAGCACAAATCCAAAACATAGCCCCATGCTAGCTACTGTGAAGAAAATTAACTCTATCCCAGCCAAAACCAGCACATGTATGCACATGCTGAAGCTGCACTTTTTTTTCTCCTGATGCTAGCTCTGTAGTGTTATTTTTTTTAACCATGTTACAGTGGAACCTGTACTCTTAAGCTAGCAGCAGATCTTTTAGTTAAAACAAACATAAACAATCTCCCATCCTTCAAAAAACTTAAAATATTTTGGTGATAATTTTTTATTGATTTGGTTGCAGGGTTGCAAACTGTATCTAAATCCTGAAATATCACGGGAGAGATGATAGGAACATTTCAAGAGATATGGTAGGAACATTCCAAGAGGACAGGCCAGATGTTCTGCTTTTTGGAATAACACGTAAACTGCCTTAAGTATTGAGGTCATCTTTGAACCCTGTTTGCTCCACAATATTATGGCTATAAGAACCATAAGATAAAAATGCCATGTACTCCACACTAATTTATGATGTATCTGACTACTCAGAGGTGCTCCTTGGACCCGGCTTGCCATTTCCTCTTCCCTCAACCTGCTGTTTAGCATGGGAAATTTCTCAGCATTTGTTCTGCTTGTTTTTTCATCCAACATATAAGAGCCAGAAATTGTCTCTATAAAATAGTAGGGCAGGATCATAACATTCAGTGACTTGATTTAACCCATAAGTTACTCTGTGACATTCCTCCAATAAAGATATTGAGGCGTCATTACATAATAGTCTAGATTTTTTTTCTTCACATTCAAAGTTTCAGATTCAGTAAATAGTAATTTTCCAACTCATAGGTGATCTGCCTCTTAATATTTTATATTTGTTATTTAGACTCCATGAATGTCACTGCTTGAAGTGTTTGAAGTATGAGTGTTTTCTAGTGGCAGAATGATCTTTTGTCTGTTTTTTAAAGTAACACAGTTCATAAAATTAAGTAAATTTCAACTGTCTGAAGCATTTGTGTGAATAAGTAATGTTCAACTATAGTATCTACAAGAGTTCAGCAGAATTGTACTGGTATTCTCTTTTCTTAATTGTCAAATGTTTCAAGTAAGTGAAGATGTTTGTATACAGAAACACTACACTTAGGTCCTGCATGGAAGGAAATATATGAGATGATTCTAACAAATCCAAACCAGTTTGAGCGTCTCTCTAATGTAGTATGATCTAATATGATGTACAAATTTCAAATATGTGATTAAAGATGATAAAGCATAGTGTTATATGCTTTAGCAAGATCATTTCTCTTTATGCAGTTTTTCCAGCACTCTAAGAATTTAGACAAAGGATGAGGAGAAGGCTGAGGTACTTAATGCCTTCTTTGCCTCAGTCTTTAATTGTAAGACCAATTTTTCTTGGGGTACCCAGCCCCCTGAGCTGGAAGACAGAGACGGGGAGCAGAATGAAGCCCCCATAATGCAAGGGGAAATGGTTAGCAACCTGCTACACCACATAGACACACACAAGTCTATGGGGCAGGAGGGGATCCACCCAAGGGTACTGAGGGAGCTGGAGGAAGTGCTCACCAAGACACTTTCAATCATTTATCAGCAGTCCTGGCTAACCAGGGAGGTCCCAGTTGACTGGAGGTTAGCAAATGTGACACCCATCTACAAGAAGGGCCGGAAGGAGGATCCGGGGAACTACAGGCCTGTCAGGCTGACCTTGGCGCCATGGAAGGTAATGGAGCAGATCATCTTGAGTGCCATCACATGGTACGTACAGGATAACCAGGTGATCAGGCCCAGTCTGCATTGGTTTAGGAAAGGCAGGTCCTGCTTGACCAACCTGATCTCCTTCTATGACAAGATGACCCGCTTAGTGGATGAGGGAAAGGCTGTGGATGTTGTCTACCTGGACTTTAGTAAAGCCTTTGACACCGTTTCCCACAGCATTCTCCTGGAGAAACTGGCTGCTCATGGCTTGGACGGGTGCATGCTTCGCTGGGTAAAGAACTGGCTGGATGGCCGGGCCCAAAGAGTTGTGGTGAATGGAGGTAAATCCAGTTGGCAGCCAGTCACAAGTGGTGTTCCCCAGGGCTTAGCACTGGGGCCAGTTCTGTTTAATATCTTTATCAATGATCTGGACGAGGGGATCGAGTGCACCCTCAGTAAGTTTGCAGACAACACCAAGTTGGGCAGGAGTGTTGATCTGCTTGAGGGTAGAAAGGCTCTACAGAGGGACCTGGACAGGCTCGATCAATGGGCCAAGGCCAATTGTACAAGATTCAACAAGGCTCAGTGCAAGGTCCTGCCCTCGGGTCACAACAACCCTATGCAACACTACAGGCTTGGGGAAGAGTGGCTGGAAAGCTGCCTGGCAGAGAAGGACCTGGGAGTGTTGGTTGACAGCCAGCTGAATATGAGCCAGCAGTGTGCCCAGGTGGCCAAGAAAGCCAACAGCATCCTGGCTTGTATCAGAAATAGCGTGGCCAGCAGGAGTAGGGAAGTCATCATCTCCCTGTACGCAGCACTGCTGAGACCACACCTCGAATACTGTGTTCAGTTTTGGGCCCCTCACTACAAGAAAGACACCGAGGTGCTGGAGTGTGTTCAAAGAAGGGCAACGAAGCTGGTGAAGGGTCTAGAGCAGAAGTCTGATGAGGAGCGGCTGAGGGAACTGGGGTTGTTTAGCCTGGAGAAAAGGAGGCTGAGGGGAGACCTTATCGCTCTCTACAACTACCTGAAAGGAGGTTGTAGGGAGGTGGGTGTTAGTGTCTTTTCCCAAGTAACAAGTGATAGGAGGAGAGGAAACAGTCTCAAGTTGCGCCAGGGGAGGTTTAGACTGGATGTTAGGAAATTTTACTTCACTGAAATGGTTGTCAAGCACTGGAACAGGCTGCCCAGGAAAGTGGTTGAGTCATCATCCCTGGAGGTATTTGAAAGCCGTGTAGATGTGGTGCTTAGGGACATGGTATAGTGGTGGACTTGGCAGTGTTAGGTTAATGGTTGGACTCGATGATCTTAAAGGTCTTTTCCAACCTAAATGATTCTCCGATTCTGTGATTTTTATGTCCGTAGCCAAGTTCAGCTCCAGCTGTGCCTTGGCTTTCCTGATCCCCTCCCTGCACTCCCAGGCCATATCCCTATAATCTTCCCAGAATGTATATCCCTGCCTCCGCTGCTTATGCATTTTGGTTTTTTGTTTTAGTTTGGCTAAGAGGTCTTGACTTAGGCAAGCTGGCCTCCTGCCTCCCCTGCCTGACTTCTTGCATGTCAGGATTGAGAGCTGTTGCACCCTAAGAAAAATGTCAGCAGGACTCAGGAAGAAAAGTCAGCTAAAAAGAAAAAAGAGTGAAAATATTTTAATATTTCAGCCCTAGAATCAAGAGAGTTTTGTGTATAGCTTGTATCAGGTAGACTTTGCAAAGTGGAGTTAAAATAAACCTATAGGGCTACTGTTTGTCCAGTCAGATGAATCTCGTTCTCTTATCTAGTCCCTAAAATACTGTAGCAAAACCCACCTCCCCCAAAACAAAAAAAACAACCAAAAAAAATCCCAAAAATGCAAACCCAAAGCACTTCTAGTTGAAGGTTCAAGACAAACTGCCTGAATGAAAACTCATCACTCATGTTTGGACTATTCATTGTCATGTTAAATGCAATTCTGAAGCAATACTATTTTTGCTGAAGACACGTGCAAACATATTTTCTGTTAGAGGTCACCTGACCCTCTCAACAGCCTCTCTCAACCTTCTACAGGCTGCAGCAGACTGACTCAGTAGCCTTGACCAGGCTAAAGCCTGGTCCTCCTCCTTCCTCCTTCACTGTATTTGACTTTTCCTCCTTCACAACCATCAGCTCCTACCTGTGCTAAACCAATCTCAGTAATGCAAAGCAAAGCTGCAACTACAGCGAACTTAAAGAGACACTACTCGAAAGACATTTTTCCCTCCAATTATTTTGCACCTACTATATCTGCAAGTAATGTATAACATTATAATATCTGAAGGAAATAATCCTAAAACCCCGCTCAACCAAACAACACTGTTTATTGTCCCACCACTGCCACTATATTTACTATGGGCATTTGACTGCATGTGCTACATTATCAGTTTTCAGCATTTCTCATGTGCACTGTCAAGTTTCTACCAGTCTGAAGTCTTTTATTTTTTTTTTCCTCCTGTGTATGTTTAAATAAAGAAATCCTTACATGGTTTTAGCAGATTTTATTTATATTTTTCATATCACAGTGCCAACACCTAAAAAGTAGTTCTTGCAGACTATTTCAGCATTAGCCAATTTTGACAAAGTTCTAGCGTTTGGTGTCCCTTTTACACACACACACACATACACACACACACACACGACGATCGTTTGCTTTCTTCTAACACCTTTGCTGGTTTATTTTTTTAACAGACGAAAAATAAACGAAACGATGAACACACCACTGCTTTCCCCTGTCTCTTGAAACACAACATCCCTCGCAAGTAATCCCCCCCTCTGCTTGCAGTAACCCCATTTTAACTTCCGGAGAACAATGCACTTCACTCCGTGCCCCCTCCCCGGTCCGGCCGCTGCCCGCACCCCAGGCCCGGACACGACCGGCAGGGCCACCAGGCGGAGAAGAGGAAGACAAACGGGGAGGAGGCAGGAAGATACGCGGTCCCGATGAAAAGTTGAGAGCCAGAGAGTTATAAAGCAGCGGCGGGAGGCTCCCGATGCCCCCGCCCCCGCCCCCACCCGGCGGCAGCACCGTCCCCAGCAGCCAGGCTAAGGCTCTTTGTTATCAAAGTTGTCCCAAAACCTTGCGCTGCCACAAACACCTCCTGGCCTCGCTGGGGCCAGGAGGAAGGGGCGCCCAAGTGCACTCCTCCGTCCTCGCCCTAGCGCGCCGATAGCTCAACGGTCGCCCTCCCTGACCCATCCCGCCGCGCTGAGGAGCGGGGGAAGGGAGGGCGATGGTCTCCGCCAGCACGACCTATGCTTCCCTCCTTCCCACTCACCCAGCCCCTGCCGGCCCCTCCTGTCCCGCCACCTCTCCCGCCGCGGGGTGCTGAGGGACCCCTTCCCGAGCCCTTCTCGCCCGCGGCGCAGGGGGCAGCCTCGATCGCCTCCCTCCACATCGCCCCCAGCCCCCGTGTCGGGCCTCCCTGCCCACCGCAGTGCGAGAGCCAGGGCCCCCGCGGCCCAACTCCTCCCTGCCTCCCGCCGCCCCGGCCCATTCCCGCCCGGTCCCTTCCGCTCCCCACGGGCTCCCCCCTCCTTTCCCGGAGCGCGCACCCGGCCATATCACCCGCGAGCAGGAAAGTTACGTTGTGCAAGGTACGTGCGTGTGTAGGCGCCCAGTCAGGCAGGTTGTACTTACTTCTCCCTGGCCTGGCTGTCGGACGGGACGCTGCTGTTGCTCTTGCCTTTGCCGTACATGCCTGCAGAGAGCTCCGACTGTCACGCACCTGTCAACCCATCACAGCCTCTCCGGGAGCAGCCCCGTCACCATGGAGACGCTGCCACACACACACACCATTGGCCCGCCGCGCAGGAGGGCACACCCCTCGCGCGGTGATTGACAGGCAGAGAACAGGACAGACTACTTCCTTCTCCTCCCTCTCGCTCTCCCCACCCTCTCGGCTCCTCCTCCTCCTTCTTCCTCCCTCCCCTCCCCCGCTTGCGCTCTCTCTTCCCCGGTGCAAGGGGGAATTAGAAACGGTTCTAGAAGGATTTTAAACAACTCGCTGTTCCGAGCGCGCGCTACCCGCCCTCCGTTGCTACCGGCGAGGGAGAGCACGAAGGAGAGAGGGAAAGTGCGGACTGGATTCCGCAGCTAGCACCACCAGCTCCTAGTCTCCCCGTTGTTCAGCCAGCTGCACAGGCCACCGCGCCTGCCGCCCCCCCCGGCACCCCTTGCCCACCCCTAGCCCATTCAACCAGCTGTGGAGTGCGCTGCGCCCCCCATCCCCCGGAGGCTGGGGGCGCAGCCGGCACGGAGTTGCCTCTGCCACCCTCCTGGGATCTAGAGCGGACCTGCGGCTGCCTCCGTCCACCTCTTCCCCTCCACCCCCTCCCCTCCACCCCGACTGCCCTCGGCGTCCACAGTGACCCCACTCCCTGCAGAAGTCCTCTCAGCAGCTGCAGGGCCCTGACACCCAGCCCCAAACTACCTTAGGGTCTGCCACCCCTTTTGTGCCTCCTCTGGCTCACTGGAGATGCTCCACACACCCTGCACTATGTGGGGGCCCACACCAAGCCTTAGCGCTTGCAACACCCTCACCCCTGAGCCCTCTGACCACCTCAGAGGCCACTTCATGGGCCCTTCCACCTAGACCCCTTCGTGCTGGGCTTCAAATCCTCTTTTAGTACGCACAAGTACCCCCCCAAGCTATGGCACATGCTAGTTCTTTCAGGCCCCAAACTACTTCAGCACCTATGTCTGTCCTCCCACAAAAATCTGCTCAGCTCCTACATTCCTTGAGCATCAAAGCTCAAACCCTTCTTCTAGCACAGCTAGGAAGGGTAGGGACAAGCTGAGAGTGTGTTCCCTATCACAGTAGGGATACTGAATCAAAACAGTATGTCTTAGAAAAGCTAAAAAAAAAAACCCAAACCTAAAGATTTTTTAAAAGGTACATTTCAAATAATTGCATGCTCCTGAGAGGTGATAGGAAGAGAGAAACCACTGCTACCATTTATTACTTGTTTTTTAAGTACCCCAAAGTTTAAAGACTTTTGTTGTTGCTACTCAAGTATAATCCCAAATTTTTCAGATTTTGATACATGTTTATCTTTATAAATATATGACTAATCCTGTAAATCGACTCGTGTGTAACCCAAGGGGGCTTTTAGTGTTTAATGTCAAGCACTCAGAGTGCTTCTTAGTCAAGCCACATTGTAAATTGTTAGGAATATCTCATTCCCTAACTATTGTACCAATTAGTCTTTATAGTATGAAATTGTATGAACTTTAGAAGATATATATAGTTTACATTGTATACTGCAGTCATGGTTAAGTAAACATGACAAAAGGACCCCAGCTCATTGCAAGGAGGAGGACAACAGCCCCCGCCCTGAAGAACAAAGGGTACCCCTGGACTGCCCAGATCACGCCAGCATCCCAGCCCCTCCGACACCTCTGTGAAACCCTCCCGTTATCTGGCATCACAGATAAGGAACTGTAGCAAGACCGACTCCTGGGACATCTAGATCAAGAAAGAAGCAGATGGATGATGACGCCACAGAATTATAGTTGCTTTGCAAAACAGTAGTGTGTGTGTTAAGTAGCAATTGGTCAAATCATGTTGTACCTGAACGCTTGAAAGGTATAAGAACCCTGTGTAAAACCGCATGCAGGGTGCCCCAATTTGAATGGGACACCTCATGTGCATTAATAAGAATTACTCTTGTAATTCTATACTTTGTGTCCTAGCATCTCTCCTCAGTTGGCACAAGCCAGTTGTGAAATTTTAGTGACAAAATATACCCACCTCTCCATTGTGCTTACAGGCAAAGGTGTCTAACAATAATTGCCACACAAAATTTGAGGAGGGAAGTTGTATAAGACATAGACCACCAGCATCTGCTTATCATTGTAAGAGCTGCAGAAAAAAATGTCCTCTGGATTTTGAGCTGCTAGAATTAAAGAAACAATTGGTCAGGTGAAATTGGTTTGGGGGGATTAAGAGTATTAATGAGTGACTGGAACAAATTAGTGACAGAGTAGTAGAGACAACAGGAAGGAGTAAAATGCTCGAGAGTCCTACATCCTTGTAGTTACACAAGTACAGCTCCCTATCATAGACACTGTTTGTGTGGGATTTATGCTTTTGCAGCTCACTGTAATAATTTATCAGATTAAAGCATACCACAACAAAAGCCATTTTATACCAAAGTTGTTTGTCTGTCCTAGACTTTTGTCCCACTATATTTTTTTATATTAACAGGTCAGAGGGACAGAGTAGTTGAAAGAAGTGTATTAGGCTGTCTATTCAACCAGCTGACAGTACTCACCCCAGGCCTCCACATCTTTGCAGGACCAGGCTCCTGCTTACTTGCAAGTTAGACCACTGAAACCAGAGAAAGAATAACAAGCAAGGTGGCAACAAAGAGTTATAGTGGGGGTAGAAAGAAGTAGGAAATGACAGAAGAAAATGAGCAAGAACATGGAATGGAAGAATAAGATAAGGTAACAAAGGGAAAAAAGGAAGTGTAAATGACCATACGTGAGAATAGAAAAAAGGAAGCAAAGTCCAGGAATAATGCACAATGAATGTGGGTGATAAAGAGTGAACAGTGAACTAAAGGGACATATTTTGACCTCATTCATACTGAAAAATATTTACATATATTGTACCATGGAGTTTACACGAGGGCTAATCATGTGACTGATTTTATTCAATGTGAATATGGGTAGCAAAAAATGATAGAAAGAAAGGCAGAGAAAGAATCAGGACAGAAAACAGAGAAGGATTTGGGCTGTGAGTAAAATATAAGAGTAGCTGAGGGAAGAAAAAGAGTGAGCATGGATATTCCTAGGCAAATGCTAGAAGGATACTTGACACTTATTTTGGTACAGGATCATCAAAACTTTGGGTTTTATAACCATGGAAGAGTCTTTGAGGCACAAGGTATGCTGGGGCCTGATGGGATCCACCTGTCCCAATGGGGAAAACGCATCTTTGGGTGTAAGCTGGTGGGACTGATTGAGAGGGCTTTAAACTAGAATCGATGGGGGAAGGGGATACCAACAGGATTGCAGTAGGTAAGCCAAGGGTTGGCATGGCATCGCCTGAGGATGGCAATGCTAACGGGAGCATTTACACTGCTCCTGGGAGCACAGAGGGCTCGGGAGCGTATCCGAAATGTTTGTACACCAACACACGCAGTATGAGAAACAAACAGGATGAACTGGAAGCGTTGGTCAGTTCCCAGAGCTATGATGTCATTGGTATTAGCAAGACTTGGTGGAATGAGTCTCACAATTGGAGTGCTGGGATGGAGGGCTACAGGCTGTTCAGGAGGGATTCGCAGGGCAGGCGAGGTGGAGGTGTCGCACTGTATGTAAGGGAGAGGTTTGATTGTACAGCCCTTACAGTTAGCGATGATGTGGTTGAGAGCCTCTGGGTGGGGATTAGGGGGATGGAAAACAAAGGAGATGTTGCAGTGGGTGCCTACTACCGATCGCCCAGCCAGGATGTAAGCACCAGTGAGTTATTCCATAGGCAATTAGGAGTAATCTCTGGATCGGTAGCCCTTGTCCTTATGGGAGTTTTCAACTTCCCAGACATCAACTGGGAAAGCCATACTGCTGTGACAAGCAGGTCTTGGAAATTCTTGGAGTTTGTAGGAGATAACTTCTTGTCACAAGTACTCGGTGAGCCAACTAGGAAAGATGCCCTCCTGGACTTGCTATTTGTGAATAGAGAAGGACTCATGGGAGATGTGATGGTAGGTGGCTGTCTTGGCCACAGTGATCATGAAATGGTTGAGTTTAAAATTCTCAGTGTAATGAGAAAAACGGACAGCAGAGTTGCTACCCTGGACTTCAGGAGAGCAAACTTTAAGCTACTCGGGGAGCTACTTAGCAGAGTCCCCTGGGAATCTGCTTTTGAGGGCTTAGGAGTCCACGAGTGCTGGTCAGCCTTTAAGAGCCACCTTTTAGAAGGACAGGAGCAGGCAATTCCACTGTGTCAAAAGTCAAGCAAGTGGGGCAGAAGACCAGCTTGGCTGAAGAGGGAACTCCTCGTGGAGCTCAAGAGGAAAAAGAAATTGTATGATCTCTGGAAGCGAGGTCAGGCTTCGCAGGAAGGTTACAGAGCTGTGGTTCGTATATGCAGGGAGAAGACATGAAAGGCCAAAGCTCAATTAGAGTTGAAACTGGCCAGTGTTGTGTCAGACAACAAGAAAGGCTTTAAGTATGTTAATAGCAAGAGGAGGTCCAAGGAAAACATTGGACTGATACTTGTTGAAGATGGTCATCTGACTAATAGGGATGAAGACAAAGCGGAGGCATTCAATGCTTTTTTTGCCTCAGTCTTTAATAATATTGATAGACCTTGGGCTGCCCGGTCCCCTGAGTCGGAGGACCACGAGTGTGGGAACAGTGATTTTCCATTTGTGGGCACTGAAATAGTAAGGGACCAGCTGTATCAGCTGAATGTTCACAAGTCCATGTGGCCGGATGGGATTCACCCCAGAGTACTGAAGGAGCTAGCGGATGTTATGGCAGGACCCCTCTTGATCATCTGCCAAAGGTCTTGGGAGTCTGGGGAGGTCCCTGCTAACTGGAAGGTAGCCAACGTTATTCCAATTTACAAAAAGGGCATGAGGGAAGACCCAGGGAACTACAGACCTGTGAGTCTAAGCTCAGTTTCTGGAAAAATTATGGAGAAGATCATACTGGGTGCTATTGAAAGGCATTTAAAGAACAATGCAATCCTCAGGCACAGTCAACATGGGTTCACAAAGGGAAAGTCCTGTTTAACCAGTTTGATCTCCTTCTATGATCAGGTCACCCACGTAGTGGATGAAGGGAAGGTGGTGGATGTAGTCTTTCTGGATTTTAGTAAGGCTTTTTTTAATACTGTCCCTCACAGCATCCTTCTGGACAAGTTGTCCAACTGTGGGATGAGCAGGTTTATGGTGCACTGGGTGAAGAACTGGCTGGAGGGCAGACCTCAAAGGGTTGTAGTGAATGGGGCTACATCTGGCTGGTGACCGGTCACCAGCGGTGTTCCTCAGGGCTCAGTTCTAGACCCAGTTCTGTTCAATGTATTTATCAGTGATCTGGATGCAGGAGTTGAATGCACCATTAGCAAGTTTGCTGACAATACTAAACTGGGAGGTGCTGTTGACTCTCTCAAGGGACAAGAGGCCTTGCAGAGGGATCTGGATAGATTCGAGCATTGGGCAATCATCAATGACATGAAATTTAACAAGACCAAATGCCAAATTCTGCACCTGGGATGGACTAATGCTGGACACAAGTATAGATTGGGAGAGGAGTGGCTAGAGAGCAGCCCTGCAGAAAGGGATCTGGGGGTGCTGGTTGACAGCAGGCTCAAGAGGAGTCAGCAGTGTGCCCTGGCAGCCAAGAGGGCAAACCGCAGCCTGGGGTGCATCAAACACAGCAGAACCAGCCGGTCAAGAGAGGTGATGATCCCGCTGTATTCAGCGTTGGTGTGGCCTCACCTTGAGTACTGTGTGCAGTTCTGGGCCCCACAATTTAAGAAGGATGGTAAGGTCCTTGAATGTGTCCAGAGGAGGGCAACAGAGCCGGTGGAAGGGCTGGAAGGCATGTCCTATGAGGAGCGGCTGAGGACTCTGGGTTTCTCTAGTTTGGAGAAAAGGAGGCTGAGGGGCGACCTCATTGCTCTCTGCAGCTTCCCGAGGAGGGCAAGTGGAGAGGGAGGTGCTGATCTCTTCTCCCTGGTACCCAGTGACAGGACGTGTGGGAATGGTTCAAAGCTGCGTCAGGGGAGGTTCAGACTGGACATTAGGAAGCATTTCTTTAGAGAGAGGTTAGTCAAACCCTGGAACAGGCTTCCTAGAGAGGTGGTTGATGCCCCCAGCCTGTCAGTGTTTAAGAGGCCTTTGGACAATGCCCTTAAGAACATGCTTTAACTTTTGGTCAGCCCTGAAGTGGTCAGGCAGTTGGACTAGATGATCCTTGTAGGTCCCTTCCAACTGAAATAGTCTATTCTATTCTATTCACTTCTGTTCACTTCTATTCTATTCTATTCTATTCTATTCTATTCTATTCTATTCTATTCTATTCTATTCTATTCTATCATGATAATCCAGAGTACCATTTTCATCTAAATATTTGCTTGCCTTAGTAGCAGATGCTATCACCCTATCAGATATGTTGACTATCTCTTTTCTGTGGCTTTATACTGCCATCAATTAGTCATAGGATCAGCACTGCTTTCACATGAAATTGATAACAATAGTGAAGTCATTCCTTGGCTAGGGAGTCTTCTTTGGATCTTTTTTTTTCTGCAGAATCTCTTGTTGATATATATGAAATAATTTTGTTTTCCTCAATAATTTTTATTGATTTCTTTGTGCTTTCAGGGGTGGAGGGTTATTTTGAGAAGATGGCTATGTCAGTGTTGTGTCAATTTTGTATGAGGAAAAGTATTTTTAGAAAAGAACAATGTTGAAGTGTTTCCTAAAAATTAGATGAGATTGTCCTTTGGATATTCATTCCATAACACGTTTTTCACAGATGAAAATGCTTTGTTCCTATTTTTCATGTGATTTATTTCTATTTTCGTGATTTATGTTGGTCTGAAGGACTGCAAATGCCCTGGATGTTCATAGATTGAATTATGATTTGGGGGTCTAATCCAGGCAGACTGGAATGAACTTTGAGAGGGTAGGAATGGACACTCACAAATGGACAGGATGAGTCTGTCCCCAATAACAATTTTGTTGCAAGTTCTACACGGTGTAAAGCTGCTTCTCCTTACAGGTCTGGTTCCCGGACTACCATTAATATTCAGGTGATGATTTTGTAACTTTGCTTAGCGATCCTTCAGTGGAAAATATAGAAATAGTACTAGTACTTATTTATTATGAATATGAAAAAATAGAGCACAAAAAGGAATAAAGGACTCATAGGACTTGTAGATTTGCGAGGCTAATGTTACAACTGCATTTGCAAGAATGTTATCATGTATTATCTATCAATACCGTGCAAACAAAACATCATGTGGATACTAAAGTTAATAAACAGATAATTTAAATGAAAACATTTGAATAGTCTTATGAAGTTTTGTGTCATTAGTTCTTTTAAAAATATTTATACTCATATAATATCTCTGTATATTTTCCCTTGGTCAAATCATTTTGAGCATAAACACTACTCTTAGCAGCAGCAATTGTATCTTATGAGACCAATATTGTAATTAATGAAATTTGAGGCACATATCGGAGATCCAATGTTTGTTAAAAAGGGGGATGAAGGGATGGCTGTACTTTAAAGCTTCTCAGTCCAACAGTGGAAAGGAATTGGCAATGTATTTTTACAGTGTTATATATAATCTCTTACATAATACTGATTACTACCTAGGTTTTAAAGAGCACTGGGCTTTGTGTATGAGAGCGTGTATTGGGTTTGTGTGGCAAGGTTTTGGCAGCAGGGAGGGGCTGCAGGGGTGGCTTCTGTGAGAAGACCCCAGAAGCTGCCCCCATGTTGCACAGAGCCAATTCCAGCTGGCTCCAAGATGGACCCACCACTGGCCAAAGCTCAGGCAATCAGCAACGGTGGTAACGCCTCTGTGATAACATATTTAAGAAAGGGTAAAAACTGCTGTGCAACAGCAGCTGGGAGAGAGAGGAGTGAGGATATGTGAGAGAAACAACCCTGCAGAACACCAAGGTCAGTGAAGAAGGAGGGGGAGGAGGTGATCCAGGCACCAGAGCAGAGATTCCCCTGCAGCCCATGGTGAAGACCATGGTGAGGCAGGCTGTCCCCCTGCAGCCCATGGAGGTCCACAGTGGAGCAGATATCCACCCTGTGGCCCGTGGAGGACCCCATGCCCAAGCAGGTGGATGTGCCCTGAAGGAAGCTGTGACCCTGTGGAGAGCCCATGCTGGAGCAGGCTCCTGGCAGGAACTGTGGCCCTGTGGAGAGGAGCCCATGCCAGAGCAGGTTTTCTGTCTGGATCTGTGGCCCTGAGGGAGCCCCATGCTGGAGCAGTCTGTTCCTGAAGGACTTCACCCTGTGGGAAGGATCCATGTTGGAGAAGTTCGTGAAGGACTGTCTCCCATGGGTGGGACTCCATGCTGGAGCAGGGGAAGAGTGTGAGGAGCAAGGAGCGGCAGAGACAACACATAATGAACTGACCGCAACCCCCATTCCCCTTTCCCCTCTGCTGCTCGGGGGGAGGAGGTAGAAGAGTTGGGAGTGAAGTTGAGCCCAGGAAGAAGGGAGGGGTGGGGGGAAGGTGCTTTTAGATTTGTTCTTATTTCTCATTATCCTACTCTGACTTTGATTGGCAATAAATTAATTTCCCCAAGTCAAGTCTGCTTTGCCCGTGACAGTAATTGTTGAGTGATCTCCCTGTCCTTATCTCAACCCACAAGCTTTTTGTTGTATTTTCTCTCCCCCTGTCCAGCTGAGGAAGGGAGTGACAGAGCAGCTTGGTGGGCACCTGGCAGCCAGCCAAGGTCAACCCACCACAGAGTATTGACCAGCTAAGCCACTGAAAAGGGCTTGTTTGGGTTGTTTTTTTTAAAAAAAACTGTTTAATACAGAAAGCTGCAGTTATTCAATTGTTACAAGATTTTGCTTTTGTTTGGGTGTGTATGAACATTTTTCTCATAACTGCATCTTATTCTTGAAAGTCTTTATCATTTGAAAACATATTTTATCATTACCCTGAGATATAGGATAGCTACAAACTGTAGCTAGTTACATTATGGATTAATGTTAAGAATGTCTGCAGTGAAACATTACTTGTATAGCTGTATAACAGTTACTTAAACAATGTAACATAATATAGAATCATGACTTTCCTCATATACTTACAGTAATATATACAATCAATATATAGTTCTGCCCACTGTGTTGATTTTCAAAATCATAAATTAATCTAACTGTCAGATTTCAGACAGCTTTTAACAAGGGCCTATTCAGTAATTTAAGTCATGAAATGGTACTCCCTTATTTTAATTCTAGTTATATATAGTTATTGTTGTGTAGCTGGAAAGATTTTTTTGGACAAGATATCATGGAAAAGAGAAGCTTTTGCTTGGTCTTTTTCAACGGATATGTGACTAGACAGATTTGAAGCTCTTCCCAAGAATCCTTCTATAGGATGTTTAATATTTCTATGGAGTGGATGTTTAATATTTGTATGGAGTTTCTAACTATGAACCTCATTCTGCAATTTTCATTTTCATGCCATAGAGGTGGATAAGAATTGCTTAGGTGAGTGAGATAAGTCCTAAATCATTACTGAAGAATGAAGATAGGAGAAATGCTTTGGTCAGAAGTGTAAAACAAAAGTTTTATTTGTCCCTGTCTTCCAGTTGGGAGGAAATAAAAGCCTGGTAAATACAGCTCAGTGTTAGTGAGAGCAGTATAGTAAGAGAAGTCTCAAAGAAAGGCTCATTAATAACCAGTTTGTCACAAAGATCTCCTGTCAGCATGGCGCTCGCTTTCACTCCATGGTATCTTTTATAGGCGTTTCTGCAGTACCACTGGAAGGGGTCTCTACCACCACAGACAGTTAATACTGCTCTGCAGTGTTTGGTTGCCTGAACTCTTTCCTGCTAAAGGACACTTGTCCTGTGAGCAGCTGGGGACATCTTTCAGCACAGAACTACAGAACAGGGAGAAGAGAAGTACTTCTATACCCTGAAACTTTCTGGAAGAATTTGCAATCATCTGCTACAATTCCTTCTGGAACACAGTCTGTCCTTGCTTTCTCACTCTCATTCTCCTATGAAACTTAAGTTATGGCCCTGCTTCCTATTTACATTTTCTTTTTCCAATGAGAACCATGACTACAATTTCCTTCCATCTTTGGAGAGGAAGCAGGGATTCTTTGCAGCCTCCTGTTATATAGTTCATCCATGAAAGGGCCAGACAGAATCTGAATATATTTAGCTTAGAAATAAAACTTGTATACTGGTTTTGGCTGGGATAGAGTTAAATTGTATGGGGCTATGTTTTGGATTTGTGCTGAAAACAGTGTTGATAACACAGGGATGGTTTAGTTATTGCTGAGCAGTGCTGACACCGAGTCAAGGCCTTTTCTGCTCCTCACCCCACCCCACCAGTGAGTAGGCTGGGGGTGCACAAGAAGCTGGGAGGGGACGCAGCCGGGACAGCTGACCCCAACTGACCAAAGGGCTATTCCACAACATATGATGTCATGCTCAGCATATAAAGCTGGGGGGGTGGAGGTTGGCAGGGGGGCTGCTGCTCGGGGACTGGCTGGGCATTGGTCGGTTGGTGGTGAGCAATTGTTTTCATTTGCATCACTTGTTTTTCTTGGGTTTTATTTTCCTCTTCTTTGTTGGTTTTTTTCCTTACTTTTAAAAAAAAATTATTTTTAATTATTAAACTGTCTTTATCTCAACCTATGAGTTTTTCTCACTTTTACCCTTCCGATTCTCCCCCCCATCCCACCAGGGGGGAGTGAGCGAGCGGCTGTGTGGTGCCAACCGGGGTTAAACTACGACAACTTGATAAGAATAAAACCATAATTGGTTTATTACTCTCACTGACAATGATATGTGATAAAGACAGTGAGATCACTCACCAATTACCATCACAGGCAAAACACATTTGACTTGGGGAAAATTAATTTAATTTATTGCCAATTAAAAATTGAATAGGATAGTGAGAAACAAAAACAGAATTAAAACATCTTCCCCCCACCCCTCCCTTCTTCCCAGGCTCAACTTCACGCAAAACTCTTCTACCTCCTCCCCCCGAGCGGCATGGGGGGATGGGGAATGGGGGTTGTGGTCAGCTCATAATACTTTGTCTCTTCTGCTCCTTCCTCCTCACACTTTTACCCTGCTCCAGCGTGGGGTCCCTCCCACGGGAGACAGTCCTCCACAAACTTCTCCAATGTGGGCCCTTCCCAGAGGCTGCAGTTCTTCATGAACTGCTCCAGCGTGGGTCCTTTCCAGAGGGTGTAGTCCTTCAGGAACAGACTGCTCCAGCGTGGGTCTCCCACGGGGTCAGAGGTCCTGCCAGAAAACCTGCTCCTGCGTGGGCTCCTCTCCACAGGCTGCAGTTCCTGCCAGGAGCCTGCTCCAGCATGGGCTCTCCATGGGGTCACAGATTCCTTCATGGCACATCTGCCCACTCCAGTGTGGGGTCCTCCATGGACTGCAGGGTGGATATCTGCTCCACCGTGGACCTCCATGGGTTGCAGGGGAATCTGCTCCGGTGCCTGGAGCACCTCTTCCCCCTCCTTCTTCCCTGACCTTGGTGTCTGCAGGGTTGTTTCTCTCACATATTCTCACTCTTCTCTCTCAGCTGCTGTTGCACAGCAGTTTTTACCCTTTCTTAAATATGTTATCACAAAGGTGCCACTAATGTCACTGATTGTCTCAGCTTTACCCAGTGGTGGGTCTGTCTTGGAGCCAGCTGGAACTGGCTCTGTCCAACTGTTTTGAGTGTTTTAAGCAATCTGACCGAAACTATATGCTACCAGACAACCCAGTTTGTGAAAAAACAGTAGGTTAGCCTCAGGTATTAATCATTGGAAGGATAGATGATAGTCACCATTGGTGGTTTAATGATGTGTCACATCGGGAATGTGATTCTGTGCACTGTATGTGCCAAGGACTAGAGAAAAAAAAAAAACAAACCACCCCAGCTTGAAAACTGGGAATATAGGTGCTTCATCAGGAGGATGTGATTTTAAATTGGACCCCAGTCCTACACAAAGTTCCACATGGGCAGATCCATCTTTGCATCATGTGGGTACAAGGATTTGTGGGTAAGTACTTTACTGCTATGGTGCCTTAGCTCCCACCAGTGCTATACTAAAAAAAACCAACCCCCCAAACAAACAGAAATGACATTAGCAGAATAAAAACTGCTTTTAGCAGAATTAAAATTGCTTTTATTTTCAGGGTCACTGCACTCAGCAATGTTACAGAGAAAGGATGAACCCAATATAGAGTAGCTGGTAATTCCTGAGTTAGTTTGACATATGCAGACTGCTGTTGACTTCAACAGGCTTATTTAACATGGTAGCCATTTGTTTCTTTTGGTTTTGGGATTGGTCAAAATGCAATTCTGTGAGGCTATACCAATGAGGTTACATATCATGGGCCTGGAGTTGCACCGGTGTATCAAAGGGAAGAGTTTGACTTTAGCCTGTAATTAATCATGACTAGGAGAACTAACCTCTTCAGAGCTCTCAAGATTTTTACATTTATTAATTCTAAAGCAAGCAGTAGTACTCAAAGAGAAGATCTGGGAAATAAATGGCCAAAGCTATCATACTGTGACAGCTTAGGCAAACTTTTACACAGTTCTATAAAACAAATACATGTGATGTTCTATTCCCTGGGTAGCTCTTTAACATTAAATGTTCATACTTAATATAAAAGATTAATAAAATGGTTCTATCTCTCCACATATTTACTTAGCACATATTGCTAAATTAAATATCGTCCCAGTGGTGTACCACATCAGCCATGTTATATCAACACGTTCAAACATACAGTAGCTTTGCGGAGCTTTTCTACCTTCTTTGATGTGTATAACCTGGGGAAGATGGAGATAATTTCAGCCTGCATTATGGGCTTTTATTCAAAGGAGCTAATTTCTCTAGATCTCAAAAACCATAGAAAAATAAAATCATCATCTTTGAGCTTGCTCTTCTTTTTGAGAAGTACAGAGTATGCAAGTGAACTCTGATATCTGAATGTTTATTTCATTTGCTTTTAACACCAACATTTGAGCATTTGCTTCTTCTACTTTTACAAACTATTTTAAGTTTTCATGTTCAGTTAAGAATATATATATTGAAAACTGGCTAAAATTTCATGCTGTTTTGGACCTTGGGCCCAGGGAAAGGGTGATGATGATTAAAAACACAGGCACATACTAAATCAAAGGTATACCAGATCTGACTGTTTAACAGCTTGCCAGTAGCAGTAAAAAAGTAAAAAAGAAAACCACAACATTATTCATTCAGAAACTTACTGATGTGTAAAATACTTGAAGAGATTTGTACTTATATATGTTTTGTTTCTCTTAAACTTCCAACAGATCACAGATTCATATATAAACAAAAGCATTATGGAATATAATCCACAGAACCTACCAAAAATCCAGCAAATAACAAGGAAAATTGATTTAAAATGCTCAATAGTGTATGGAAGAATAATAATAAGAAAAGATAATATCACCTATTGCTCACATAGGCTTTCACTGAACCAAAAGTATGCGGAATTTTTTTATTTCTCAGTTTCAGTTAATATGCACTGCAGAACTTACCTTGTCTATATTCTTGGCTCTTCATGGGTAACTGGGAGATATGAAGAACAGAGTTCTATAAGGAAATTCAGTCCCTGTTACAACTGTGTATTACAAACTCAGTTACACTAGAGGAACCAAAGTATAACCTATTCATTCTGTGTTCTCTGCTGGTTTCTTGAATTACGCTTCCCATGTTCAAGTCTGCTGATATTATTTAGGGAGCTGAAATGATTGAGATATTCTGACCTCTTGTTTTGGCCAGTGTGAGATCTGTTTACTCAGGCAGAATGGTTCCCATGACTGAAGCTACTTGCCTTCTCTGCAAGTGGCCTTTCTGTCCAATGAAGGGTGGTATTGTGTATCTGTGAGGACAATCAAGTCATGGTCTGAGTAGCTGGAACAGGGATGGTTACAAAATGGAGTCCTGAAAAATGGAATAGAGATGTCTTAGGGCTGTGTTAGAAACAGTTGCTCCTCCCATCTGTTTCTCTCCCATTGAGATCTTCACATATTTACTGCTGATAGTCTGACTGGCATGGTAGTATCTCAGTTTCCTAGGATAGCTGGTAAGAAGCCTAAAATTTCAGGGGAACTGTGTTATTTAAAATAGATTTCTTTTATTGTTTTTGATCTCTGAGGTCAAAATTTATAGCCCAGCTTCATGATGCTTACCTGACCTTTGGTAGCCCTTTTCTGCTGGTGATTCAAAAGTGGTCTTGGAGAGAAGAGATGTTTTAGTTTCTTCCATTTCCTTTTCATTTTTTAAAACTTTCCTCTGCACTCAAAAAACTAACCATTCTTCCAACTAAAGAGACCTGGACGCTGCTTCCTCCAGAGCTTACATTGCCCTGAACCTCAGATAGCATGAGACATGTCTGTCTGGAGTATCCCAAAGTATAGATTTTAGGAAGGAAGATGGAGGTGCGTTTTTTATATGACTGTTGCTAATATACAAGAGTGCAGGGTAAGAAGACAGCTCTTGAGAAGTTCCTTCTTGGCCTGGAAGGGCATCATGTCTGATTATGACAACTTACTTAATTCCATACATTGGTAAATTAACAGAGATGTGGAAGGGCATGTATGTGAAAGAGGAAGACTTTGTAATTTCACAAGCTGTCCACAGGGGTTTTGTTTCAGAAACAGACAGAAATTATATAGAATTTCCAGAGTACAGCTGGTGCACCCATAGCTGCATTAGCTATAATAGGATTCTTTACTGTGCTAGGAATGAAATATTGGGCTGTCATTGTTATCTTTCCTTGTGCAGCTGTAAAGAATTTATTTGTGAGTTTTATAATATCCAGAGGTGGTTCCTTTGTGCCCTTTTTCAATAAAGTTGAAATGCCAAAAGTTTCTTAGTTTCTTATTACTCTCTTTGCCCAGTACAAAACCCTTGTAGGAATCCTGAGGCTGGCATGTCTGTCCTATCTGGAATAATTTCTGAAAGAGACCATTTTAATTTCCCTGCATAGCTGTTTTTTCTAACACCATTTTTAGTTAGCCGCAGTGAGTCTTTTCCAGCATGTTGAGTTCAAGAGGCTCATACCAGACTAGTGAGACATTTATTGATGTTTCTAAAATCTTAGATTATTTTATCTGTTCTTGACAAGACTCTGGGACATACCTCAGATTTTAGGCATTCTCTGTTCATGTGATGGATGCACTCGACCTCTTAACCAAACTAGAGGTAGTTTGGTACAGGCTCCAAAAGAGGTAAAGGCCTGAGCCATGGCCAGGCCAAGAACTCCTGGTTCCAATCTGTTCTCTGAGAACCCACAAAGGAGCAGAGTGACACAGTGAGCATCGATGCATATGACCTTGGAACACCGATCATGCGATTGACACATGAATAGCAGGTGGCTTTTCCAAGACTCATTTATCAAGGAACAAAGTTAGTCATGGGTACAAGGAGTCTCATGCATACCTTTCCCATCACATGCAATTTGACTACGAGCCAACCACTTTATCCCATAAATATGACAGCCAAAGTGAGCCTTCTTTGAGCTCTCCCTGCCAGGCAGTGTGGCTGCATGGCGGTGATCTCCCCTGGAGCTGGGACACCTCTCAAGGTTGCTCCTCGAGGCTGAGAGACCTTTTACCAACTGCAGGTCTTTGGTAAGCGACCGATATCGTGCATAACCCTGTAGTATGGTAACATTGATTCTGTCTTGGTAACTTTGATTGCATGCTGAATTGATAAATTTTGCATATATGATCCCTTAGGCATAAACCGTTGTCCAAGTCTGAGACTAAGATTGGACCTAGCCGCACCTAAGCTCCATCAGGAGTTTAGAAAGCAAGGGGGTCTACTCTGAACCTCGTGACTCAACAGGAGGGTCCTCCATACCCTTTTGTATCCTCGGTCTTTCTGTGAATCACTTTAACTCGAGTGTAACCCAATTTTCCTGTGTATGTTTCTTCCATGCAGTAATTAATGGAGTGAACCTTGCCATTGAACTTTGTTAAGTCGCACTTTTACAACATCATATTAAAACCACTTTTGCTAATACCTTTGACGGTGATTTTTTAACCTATCATCTAAATCACTAATTCGAGACAGTTCAGCATATTGAAATTGTTCAGCATATTGAAATTTCTTGTAAGTCTTGTTGAAATTTCTTGTAAGTCATATATGAATGTGGGAAGAAAAAATTTTCACTAGAAAAAAATATCTAATTTTCCAGAATGCAAAGGAATCAGGGAGCCATTTCATTTATATGTGCTAGCTTTCCCCCTGATTTTTTTTTTTTTTAAGATTACAATTCTTTAAAGAGTTTGGACCTGATTTCTTATTGCCTTAAATGGAAGCAGGACTAAGCACTTGGTCTGACTTCCCAAATACTCCATTTTCCATCATCAGTTGGTGGCTGCTCATGAGAATTGTTCTGGATTTGATACTTCTGTTTAAATATATTCACTCCTGGCAAGCATATTCCTTTTTTTTAAAGCTGTCAGTATTAAAGGTAGCATTAATGTTAATGGAAATGAGAAATTAATCCCGCAAAGAAATGCACAATGATAAAAGTGTCCATTTTAGATTATTTTTGTCTTTTTCCCTGCACACGGATTCTTTAAAATTTATTTTTAAATTTTTTTTTTTTTTTTTTTACTGAGACTTTGTTTCCTTTTTCACTGTCTTTTATGAATCCCCTTTCTCTTCCATGGGTGCTTGTAATGTCTAAGGAAACAATAAATTTTAAATTCAGGTTTAGCAGGTCTGATCATATAGTCCATGAGCAAGTTTCCCATTGAAACCAGGAAGAATCATGGTGTAGGACTAAGCATTACTGCTAAGAAGTAAGGAAATAACAAATTTCAAATTTTGGAAGAACATGAGGGAAACTGTGAAGAAAATCTTTCTCTTAACTCCTTCCAGTGAATCTACCACATATATATCTCCAACAGCTATTATCCAACAATCGCCTCATTCAAGAAGTACTTGGACAGATGCAAGTCAAAACAATAGGGGACTATCAAATTATTTCAAAGTTCCCAAATTAGGTCTGCTTAAAAATAAATAATGGATTTATAAATGCTAGCATCCAATAGGAATGTTGCCACTGATTTCAGTGTTTCTGGCAGTATATGGCTCCTAACACAAATACCAATGTCGTAATTTGTTTTCCATCCTCTCTGATGTCAATGTAAACAATCTTTTGGAAGGATTTGGATGTTTCTCTGCAGGAGTATGAAGCCTAACTCAAAAGTATTGTGTTAATTTATCAGAAGCAGAAGGGGAATCTGACAAGTTTAGTGACATTGTCCAAGCTATCTGAAACATAGAAAATGTCTTACATAATGAAAAGCATATTAAAGTTTTAAATATGTTCTATATTCATTGTTTAAGTGTACATTAGAAGCCAAATATGTAGAAACTTGAGCTAAAAATGACCAAGTCAAAGAAAAAAGCGTACCAATAGTCAACATATTTTATATGTGTTGTGGTTTACCCCAGCCAGCAACTAAGCCCCACCCAGCCACTCGCTCACTCCCCCCTGGTGGGATGGGGGAGAGAATCAGAAGAGTAAAAGTGAGAAAACTCATGGGTTGAGATAAAGACAGTTTAATAGGGAAAGCAAAAGCCGCACACACAAGCAAAGCAAAGCAAGGAATTCGTTCACTCCTTCCCATGGGCAGGCAGGTGTTCAGCCATCTCCAGGAAAGCAGGGCTCCATCACGCGTAACGGTGACTTGGGAAGACAAATGCCATCACTCTGAATGTCCCCCACTTCCTTCTTCTTCCCCCAGCTTTATATACGCATGACATATATAAAGCTTGACATCATATGGTATGGAATAGCCCTTTGGTCAGTTTGGATCAACTATCTTGGCTGCGCCCCCTCCCAACTTCTTGTGTGCCTGGCAGAGCATGGGAAGCTGAAAAAGTCCTTGGCCAGTGCAAACATTACTTAGCAACAACTAAACTATCCCTGTGTTATCAACACTGTTTTCAGCACAAATCCAAAACATAGCCCCATACTAGCTACTATAAAGAAAATTAACTCTATCCCAGCCAAAACCAGCACAATAAGTCAGTGTCTAAATCTTTTGAAGATATTTAAATATTTCTTGATGATATCATGTTTTATCTTAAAATTTGTGAAAAAAATCAGTCTGTATAGCATCACATGCAATACTCAAAGAAAACAAGATTCACTGCAGTCTTTCCTTTTTTTTTAAAGAATAATCTGATGCATCTTTCCCTGAATATATTCATTTTCAGACTGAGTAGCTGCCTGCTGTGAAGAGATTTATGGTAGAATGTCCTTCCTGACTGCCAGAAGTTGCCTAGAATCTTTTCATACACAAGCAATATATTTTAAAATATGTGCTTGCTTAGGGACATTATTATTCTAAATGTCTTGAAGTTATGTTTTCACTTTTTGTCACCACAGAGATCATTATACAATGACTTACCAGTTTTTCCAAAGAAGGACTGCCTATGTATCTGGATATGGATACAATGGCTCTCCAAAGCATTGAAGGAGTATTTGACTGCAAATAAGACTGTCTCTTCATTACCCAGAACCTAGTGGGAAAGGGGCAGCCATGAACAAGGCTGATCAAACACATTTTGAAAGGAGCAAGCAAGTTAGGTTGTGGACATGTCCTCTTCCAATTTCAACTTTGCCAGCTGGACAAATTGCAGTCTTAGCATGGCTCTCTGCTGCTGTTACCCTTCAGAGGGTTATACTTTCAGGCCTGCCAAGTGAGCTGCTTAAGCATGTGCTGCTTAAGCCATTTTAGGCAAAATAACCTCACTTTTGAGAGACCTACTAGTTAAACTGTGTACATGAACATGGCTTACATTGACTGAAATGGGTTAGGGAACAGTCACTCAAACTGTACATGTGTTCTCTATTACAAGGTGGAAACCTCAGAAGAGAGTGCAGAGAAAGAGTTGAGGGAAGGCTGGGTGCAGGAATCTCATCAGCTGGCACAGGGCAGGTGGTAGAGGGTGTTCATCCATGGCCTTAATGAGTATTTGCTAACTAAACATGCTCCAGAGTGATTGTCTCTTATTATAAAATGTCCTCTTTTGTTCCTTCACCAACCAGGCCCAGAGAGGGAAAATAAGCTTGGCCAGCAGGTATACAAGCTACCCCTCAATTACAGCACAAGTCATATAGATACAACATAACCCTAATGAAGCTGCTATTTCAGCTACCACAGAGAACCTGTATACAGGTGTTCTCACTGCACTTGCTTGTACAAAGGCATCTCAGAACACTTATGCAGTAAAAAAGGGTATGTGGATCCCTCGTACACGCATGAATGTCAGCCCTTTTGACAGCTTTAGTGTTCAACTGAGATGCCAAGCACTTGTGCAGTACCATGATTTAGCCAATTGTACTGGGTCTGGCTGGGATGGAGTTAACTTTCTTCATAGCAGCCCATATGGTGCTGTGTTTTAGATTTGTGACTAAACCAGTGTTGATAACACACCCATGTTTTGGCTATTGCTGAACAGTGCTTGCACAGCATCAAGGCCTTCTCTTTTTCCTACTCTGCCCCCCCCCCCAGTGAGTAGGCTGCAGATGGGCAAGAAATTGGGAGGTGACGCAGCCAGGACGGCTGACCCAAATTGACCAAAGGGATATTCTATACCATATGATGTCATGCTCAGCAATAAAAACTTGGGAAAAGGAGGAGGAAGTAGGGGTGTTTGTGGTTATGGTGTTTGTCTTCCCAAGTAACCATTATGCGTGCTGAGTCCCTGCTTTCCAGGAAGTGACTAAAAATCTCCTTGCCAATGGGAAGTAGTGAATAAATTCCTTTTTTGCTTTACTTGTGCACACAGCTTTTCCTTTACCTATTAAACTGCCATTTTGTTCATCCATGAGCCTTCTTGTCTTCCTTTTATGGAAGAGGAGTGAGCAAGCAGCTGTGTGGGTGTTTGTTTGGCTGTTGGCCAGGGTAAACCCACCACACCAATATTTAAAGAACAGATATTTTACACTTTAATTAACCAGGCTGGTTTTCTGTTTTCCTTCCTTTTTTTTAATCCAGTGATTGAACTGCATGCAGAAACACACTGGGCTCTTCTTTAAGGTAACTCCTATTTCACCCAATAATATCCAATTCATTCACTCTCTTTAAACCTCTTTCAAGTTCATTTTCGATTTCTGCCCCACTATTATATTCCTGGGTGTTTTGTCTATAGAAATAATCTTTTATGTGTCTTGGGTTTTCTGCCCAAGTCCTAATAATTCCCTTCTCTGAGCAATACACACATTAAAACACAGTAAAGAGAGCCCTTTCAAATTCAACAGGAATATAGAAATCCCAAAATGTGAACAAAAGTGGAAAGCAAATGAAGGGATAATGGTTTTGATAGGGAAAGCAATTGCCTAAGAAAATAAAAATGGAAAGTCTTTAGAAAGGAAGATTTAAGGTGTTTTTTTCTGAAGTAGGGAGAAGTCTACTGAGCAAGGTCTCAAAGTTCATCAGATGCTGTGCTAATTTGAGTCTTAAAGAGCAGAAATTGTATATCTGTCATATAATTGTATGTCTGTCAACTGTCTCTCAGGTTAAGGCTCTACAAGATCTCAGATGTACCAGTGGGATCTTAGAACCCAAAAACCTACTCAAACTGCCTATGTTTTTTTTTTCTCTTAATTTTTTTTTCTGGCATGGTCAGCAAGGCAAATGGAAACAACTAATTAAGAGTAAAGTTTGACCTAAACTGTTACCTAACAATTTTTTTTTCATCTTCCAAAACCTTTTTTTACAGTCTGAAAGTCTACTTTAAAAGAAACATTTTTATGCTTCTCCCTATTTCTAAGCAGTGTAGAAGTACTAAAATGCAGTGCCAAAGCCTTTTCTTCCAGTATTTCCATCCTATTAGAAACCACAAAGTGAGGCAAATGCTGAGAGCAAGCCTCTTCTTGCAAAACTTCCAATTCAACACAGAGGTTTAGATGAGTTCAATTAAGCTTGCAAAGGTTGACTCAGCCCTTCATCCTTCACTGGTAGGCAAATCATGGGATTTATAAAAAAATAAACCTCACCAGACAAACTTGATTTAATTTTTGATGGAATTACAAAATTAGCAGATGATGTGAAAGCAGTAGATATAATATATTTGGATTTCAGGAAAGCATTTGATATTGCCTCATGAAAACTTACTTGAAAAATTAATTCAGATTGGCTGTGAGTAGAATACTTTCAAGTGGAATGATAAGCTCAAACATTATAACAAAATGTACAAAATATTCTGCTGTGACCTCACATTTAGTTCTGAAGGCATCATCATAAGGAAAAATATTGACAAACAGAGGCAATTTTAGAGAAGAGCAAACCAAAATGTTCAGATGCTGATGTGATAGAATTTATGGGTTATATATATATATAAACTCAGAAATAGCTTGGTTAAAAGGCAACCATGGGTGTTGGCAAGGTACCAGCCTTTAGATGCCATAAGGATACAAACAAATGGCACAGTCTTAACCAGTCAATTCAGGGATACTGCAGCTGACTCCAGTAGGAGCTTCCTGAGGATGAATAGAGATTTGGGATATATACAGAATAGCTGACTGTGGAGAAAATAGTATAACTAGGCAAATTGGGATGAAATCAATAAATAGAATAGGTAGTTGAAATACAGGGAAAACTGCTAATAGTGAAAATTCTGGATCTACAAAATTCTTAAAGGAAAAGGTAAATAGCTCATCCATCAGAACATTTACATCTAATTTGGATAAAAAAACGGTTTTGTTTTTTTTCCTATGTGGATTGCCCTGGCCTCTGCCAATTACTTGAAAGCTCACAGGAGTCTCAGTAGGGCTTGGTTACAACTCAGCAGAAGACAAGCCCTTCCTCTGGCTATCTATCTGCCATGTAGAAGCCTCATTTCAGTTCTTTCTTTAAGTTTCCTCCATGCCATCTTTTCCCATTCATTCTGCATGTCTTTGCTCTCATTGATAAAGGTCAGGTCTGCAGTTGCAGAAGAGCTTGGTTAGTGCATGCTCCACAGAAACCTTTTCCAGCAGCATCGATCCCCATCAGTTTCACTTCACAGGAAGCACTATTGAAACAGTGTTTCTGCATTGGAGCATCCTGCACATCTTGATTGCTGTAAAGGAGGTTGAATTTATCACCTAGTCAGGGCAGATATGGTCATGCAGGTTATCAATTTGTTTATTTCTGTTCAACTGTTAATCTTTTCTAAATACTGAAAGCTTAAATCTAAAAATCCACTGCTTTCCTAAGACCTTTTAAGTCAACTTTCAAGGGCAATCTTTTAGGGCTGGGTTATAAATCCCTTTACAGAAGGAAAACTTTAAGTCTGAATATTAAAATAAAGTGTTTAAAGTTCCTTTTTGGATTGTGAACCTATTATTAAAGCAGGATGGAAGCTAGTCTGTAGTCTGCTTTTTACAGAGAGCATCCATACTGCCAAAGTCCAATATGAAGTCACTTTTTTTGATTGAGTGCAGACCACAGAAGGCTTAAAAATGCCACTTGTAATTAAAAACATTGGGCCTGGATCCTTCTGTCTTTATCAAGGTTAAAAAGCCACTGAAAGCAATACAAGTTGAGACTGAAGAACAACAGCAAGCTTACATCCTCTATTTTCTAATATATTAACTGTTTATTGATGCTAGGAAAGTTTTTTCCTCTAACTTTGATAGTGATTATAAGAATAGAATAGAATAGAATAGAATAGAATAGAATAGAATATTTTCAGTTGGAAGGGACCTACAAGGATCATCTAGTCCAACTGCCTGACCACTTCAGGGCTGACCAGAAGTTAAAGCATGTTATTAGGGGCATTGTCCAAAGGCCTCTTAAACACTGACAGGCACGGGGCATCGACCACCTCTCTAGGAAGCCTGTTCCAGGGTTTGACCACCCCCTCTGTAAAGAAATTGTATCAGAAATAGCGTGGCCAGCAGGACTAGGGAAGTGATTGTGCCCCTGTACTCGGCACTGGTGAGGCCGCACCTCGAATACTGTGTTCAGTTTTGGGCCCCTCACTACAAGAGAGACATTGAGGGGCTGGAGCGTGTCCAGAGAAGGGCAACGAAGCTGGGGAAGGGTCTAGAGCAGAAGTCTGATGGGGAGTGGCTGAGGGAACTGGGGTTGTTCAGCCTGGAGAAAAGGAGGCTGAGGGGAGACCTTATCGCTCTCTACAACTGCCTGAAAGGAGGTTGTAGAGAGGTGGGGGTCGGTCTCTTCTCCCCGGTAAATAGTGATAGGAGGAGAGGAAACAGCCTCAAGTTGTGCCAGGGGAGGTTTAGACTGGATATTAGGAAAAATTTCTTCACCAAAAGGGTTGTCAAGCACTGGAACAAGCTGCCCAGGAAAGTGGTTGAGTCACCATCCCCAGAGATATTTAAAAGCCGTGTAGATGTGGTGCTTAGGGACATGGTTTAGTGGTGGACTTGGCAGTGTTAGGTTAATGGTTGGACTCAATGATCTTAAGGGTCTTTTCCAACCTAAATGATTCTATGGTTCTATGATTCTATGAAATGTTTCCTAATGTCCAGTCTGAACCTCCCCTGGTGCAGCTTTGAACCATTCCTGCGCGTCCTGTCACTGGATCCCAGGGAGAAGAGATCAGCACCTCCCTCTCCACGTCCCCTCCTCAGGAAGCTGCAGAGAGCAATGAGGTCGCCCCTCAGCCTCCTTTTCTCCAAACTAGAGAAACCCAGAGTCCTCAGCTGCTCCTCATAGGACATGCCTTCCAGCCCTTCCACCGGCTTTGTTGCCCTCCTCTGTACACAACAGTTAGTGCTCTGTAAGGCCAAGAAGAGCCTCCTTTCTTTGTCCCTTTATTCATGCCATAGGAGATCAACTGTCAATCCTCCTGTGTGGACAAACGTTGTGGACTTTTGTTGCATCTTTCTTGTTTGTTTTTTCAGCTTTATCTGTTGCATTTCTACTAATGCCTTGTCCATTTAGATGACAAACTTTATGGATCAGAGACTTTCATCTACCTGTCTGGAAGAGCTTAGCACAATGAAGCCCTGATCCTGCCTGAGCTATCACAATATCAATACTAATTATACAACATTTTAATTCTTCAAAATATTATATAAACTATATGGGCTAGATCTAGTAAAGGATGTAGGTACCTAAAGAAGGACTTGGTTGTAACTGAAGTGCTAAGCAGAATATTGTGGTCTAAAATATCCACTTTCAGCTGCTGGCAGCTATGAACTCATAGGTATGTTTCTTTTTGACTCAACATTTTGTCAAGCACCACACAGCCCAATTTGACATCTGCCTTAAGTTCCACTGCACTATAGAAACTAGGCATATTTCCATTTAGGTTCCCTCTACTGCCCCTGGTATATATTCTCAGGATATATTACACAGAATCAGACCCTTTCAAAAATACAGCTCTAGTTGCCTTCTTTCCACATACTGCAGGGACAGAAGAGACTTGGCTAGCTGAAAGATAGATGCCCCCACCACCACCCCAGCATCTGAAGGTATTGGTATGCAGAAACATATGCCAGATTCCAGGAAAATTATGTACAAAAGGGAATAGGACCCTGCAGACTAGTGATCAGGGCATTTACTGTAGAGGTGAGAATCCTTATTCCCAGGACAGTTTCTGCAGTTTGCTATCTTAGACAATCATTGAAGAAGAGGGAAGAACAGTTTTTGTGAACACAGTTAAAAACTGTGTAAACACAGTAAAAAAATTCCCTAATTTTATTGATTGCTATCTCCAGATACCTTCCCAGTCAGCAACCTGGCTCCCTTCTGGGATGCCTATCTCTCCCCATGCTTTGGTCAAAAGCCCCTGGGCTTACAACAGGTCCTAGACTTCCCTCCTGGGGATGGAACTTAAAAGCCACATAGCTTTTTTTCCTGGCACAAATTATCTCAGTATCAGTGAACACTTTGAAACTATGTCTTTTCAGAGGGATGCTCATTTCACCATAAACTTTCTGTGCCCAAGTTTAGATTCTTTCTGATAAGGGCTCCCAAATGTGCTGAATTTGGCATGAGGATATTTTGTGCAATCAACAGACCTCAAAGCAGAGGAGAAATGCCAACAGCTCATTAACTCTTGCATCCCTTTCCTTTTAACCATATTCATTATATCATTTACCAATGCAGTAGAAGTACTGCAGCTGACTGTCAGGAAAGACTTGGGGGTCAAGTGTAGCAGATAGGCATCCAGTCCTGGAGCTGCTCAAGTGAATAGTAATAGGGACATCATCCATTAGGATGTAGTTGTTCCTGCACCACACTAATCCATAATGCTGCTCAGTTGAACAGCAAACTTTAATTTTTATTTTTTTCTTAAATCCATCTGTAAATTCTGATGTCATATTCCTCTTCAAATTACCTGAGTGCCATATTTTTAGCTAGTTTACAAAATCCCAACCTACAAACAAGAGAAAAGTTGTGGGTACAAAATTACTAATGATCTTTGTTTGATCCAGTGTTGATCAGAGAGTTTTGTAGATGATCTTCTGTTTCTGTCACTAATGGAAATGTCTTTAGAAATATTGCAGTCTGCAACAGGGGTAGAAGGGCTATGAATAGTACTAATATTGTACAATTTAATTCCATTTTTGTCAATGAATCAGCAGTATTAGGAGAGCAGTAAATCCTTGTAATTCTTTCACTCTCCCTGCTGACAGTGCAGGATAGTGTGCTGAGTGTCAGTGCCTCTCTCTGAAAGGGTGGTTCTGTGGTCACTGTTGAATTACAGAATCACATCTGGTCCAACCCCCCCCCCCCTCAAGCAGGGTCACCTAGAGCAGGTTGCCCAGGACCATGTCCTGGTTGAGCCAGTGCTTTGTTAAAAGACCTCAGCATTCTTGCCATCAGGGTCAGGGTCATACTCAATAAATATTCCTTGGTGAAGTAAAATCTAACATAACATTACATGGTGCAGTTAAGGAACCTGTGTAGAGTGTGTATGTGTGTTATATTAGCTAACAGAGCATAATAAAAAGAATGCCTGATTCCTCTGAAGATGCAGTAAGGTAGCTACTTTGTATTTTTGTTTGGTTTGCATGAAGATACTATGCATGCCTTAGCCAAAAGTACAGGCTTTTTGTTTAATTTTAACTGAATGCAAATGTTTCTCTGTCCCCTTTTGGGTGCTGGAATGCAGGGATGGAAAAAAGGAAAGCATTAAAAGGAGGAGGGTAACTGGCACCCTGTTGCCTGCAGATAGGTAGGGTAAAATTAACAAAGGAAATTTTTATGTTATTAGCTGGCTGAGTTAATAAAATCTGAATATACTTGAAACATTTAAAGGGTTAAATATCTCTTAAGATATTTTCCTGGCAAAATTTTTAAGGCCATAGAGATTTCTGCACTGAGCCATGTAACTGTGAAAAAGTTGCCTCATGATGTTTTGTGCATAGAAAATGTCAAGAAAGGCAAAAAGGGAGCTTTAGGTATGGGAAACAATGGAAAAAATCTTGTATATACTGATACTTCTTTATACACGCACACACATATATAGATACAGACATACACTCTTTGTACAAAGCTATTTAACACTAGAGGAGGAGAATAAGATGAAGTTAGGAGCAGCAGCTACAAGAGAACAGTAAAAGGAAAACACTGAAAGTCACAGACACCGTTAGGAATGGAGTTCAGATATGAGATATTACAATAAATGCATAAAAGTGGGAGAAGGATGATCATTTACTTAGATGGGGGAGGTGGCAAGGCTAATGACATTTAAGATGTGTGTTCAACCTTAGTATTATGTGCCCCACACTATGTTCTTCCCAACTAAGCTACCAAAGGTGATACCAGTAGCCAGCACATATGGTAAAAGGTAAGAGCTATCAGATTTCTCTTCCCAAAACTAATAATATGCAACCAAATACTTCCTGATATGACAGAAGCAGCATGTGTTGCATTGTCACAGGACTAAAGATTATTAGTCACACGATTATAGATGTTTACCATCATCAAACAGGAACTTAAATGAAAGCATGCTTCTCTGTACCACATTAGCAGAAAGAGGTAGAAGAACAAAGTGAGATTCATTGATAAACTATGGCCCATATCCTACAACAAACACTGCCTTAGAATTTGAAATGCATGATAGAAAACTGTCCTAAAAGATCATCGACTTTCAAATAGAAGGGGGAAGAAAACTGGACCAAACTTTGACAATATCTTTTCTGAAGCAAAAACCCCTGTATTTAAAACACTGGATTCTCCTGAAAGATCATGTGTCCCATAAGATGATAAATTTGAAGCAGTCTCTGTTTCAGTGTGAATATTTTATATAAATACACTAAACAGTACAGAAAAAATATCATACTCTACACACCAGTAATGCTCAGTGAGCTAAAAAAAACAAAACAGACTAGGCCAGATCTTAGTTATAGTTCCCAATGCAACCTATTCTTGAGTATAAACCCTACTGAGAAATACCTTACACAACAGGAAATTGTGGATAAACATGGAAAATACATCAAAGGCATTTCAGATATTTCTAACACAACAAATATATACTAAATGTTAGAAGAAATGTGTGTGTATTAACATTTAGGGGTTTTATTTTGTATGGATTGGAATATTTCTTTCATAAGCAGGATTTATAAATTTGCTAGGGTTTTGAGTTCTGACCAGTCTGCAGTGTCTTATATTCAGACTGTATGATTTCAACAGAAGACCACAGACAGGGAACAGACATAGAGGATTAGAAGCAGTCAGGGAACATTAACTGCATACATACATAATTATTACTACAATAACCTGATGGAAATTTTGCAAGGATTTTGAATACTACTGTGTACTAGAAACATGAAGAATCAAACCTTTCTCAAACCTTTTTGTGTTCCCATACTGTCGTGGTTTAACCCCAGCCGGCAACTAAGCCCCACCCAGCCGCTCGCTCACTCCCCCCTGGTGGGATGGGGGAGAGAATTAGAAGAGTAAAAGTAAGAAAACTCGAGGGTTGAGATAAAGACAGTTTAATAGGTAAAGCAAAAGCCGTGCACGCAAGCGAAGCAAAGCAAGGAATTCCTTCACTCCTTCCCATGGGCAGGCAGGTGTTCAGCCATCTCCAGGAAAGCAGGGCTCCATCACGCGTAATGGTTACTTGGGAAGACAAAACGCCATCACTCCAAATGTCCCCCCTTTCTTCTTCTTCCCCAGCTTTATATATGCTGAGCACAACGTCATATGGTCTGGAATAGCCCTTTGGTCAGTTTGGGTCAGCTGTCCCAACTGTCTCCCCTCCCAACTTCTTGTGCACCTGGCAGATCATGGGAAGCTGAAAAGTCCTTGATTTAGTATAAGCACTACTTAGCAACAACTAAACCATCTCTGTAGTATCAACACTGTTTTCAGCACAAATCCAAAACATAGCCCCATACTAGCTACTATGAAGAAAATTAACTCTATCCCAGCCAAAACCAGCACACATACACATATTAACAAATAGAAATGGCAATATTATAAATAAATATTAATTCATAGCAGTCTCTAATTTCAGCAGAGATTTTCAATAGCTTTGATAATGGTAAAAGAGTGCTGTGATATATAACATCAAAATTAATGTTATATTAACATGGTCCATACAGGAAGAACTATAAAAATAACAAAATAGAAGGGTGAGACACTCTTATTCCCCCTAGCCTTCACAGTACAGTGGTCACGTGTGTGTTGTGGATCCACCTATCTGTCTCTAGATGTTTGTCTGTTGATTTTTGCTGTGTTATGAAAGTATTATGATAACTTAAAGGACGAAAAAGACAAATTCATAAATTTATTCTACAGTTTTTTTCAACACTGTATAATGGTGTTGAACACTGCATGCTAACTTAGAGTAATAGGTCACATTTGGGGACTGTAGATCATGGAGTTTTAAAATATGCTGAAATTCATGGAAAAATCCACTGATCCATGGTTTTATACTAGCCTGTCTCTGTTTAAGGTCAAACTAGAAAAGTTTTCTGACAAGAGCTAAAGGTCTGATGTTCTTTTTGCTTTGCTGCTGAATTAGCTGATTAGCTAAATAAGTATAATATAATCAGTAAGATACTCCCTCCAATAGAAAAAAAAATATTAAAGCTACTAATTTAGGTTAAAAACAAAAGTTATGGTAACATAAGTGCCCCTAAATTTTGCAATAATCCTCCAGTACTTTTGCATCCCAAAAGGCTCCAGATGTGACCAGCCACTCCAAAATGGTAAGTTGTTTATCAGCATTCTACATTGCAGACTGGCACCTGTAATTTCACTCTCACTTTGCATCAGCAGAATTAAAATATCTAGGAAAAAATCTTACTCCGACAGGTTTCTGTGTATTAATGCATAAACATTTATAGTAAAACACTCTGTCATCATGAAAGTAAGATATACAGCATCAGATTCTTCTTCCTTCTCAGCATGTATGTAGCATGATCCAACTATTTCTCTCTGTTGGGCATTAAGGGTAACTGTCTCAAGCAAAAAAGAGAAAATGACTATGAACCAGTTACTGACAGCACTATTATTAAACACTTGATTTCTTTTAATCTTTCCAAGAACTGCCTTTTTAAGCTGTGAGGACCACAGGCAGCTGAGCAATAGGGCTTGGCACTGCCCACCCATGGTCTTGCTGGGAAAACAATCATACTATATGCACTGACCAGATCCTGTAAACATTATTTGCATGAATAATCTCTACTCAAGGAGTGATCATATTGAAATGATAATGAGTCCCAAACCTTTGCAGTTACTGGCAGATTTATTGGCCAGGAGGGTTGGAACATGACTCTGAATACTTCTGCAGAATTTGAGAATTGACTAGTTTTGATCATATTCCCTTCCTTATCTGGTCTATTCATTGCTTCACTTTGTTTTGGGGAGGAAAGCTTCCTCTTGATTACTTCTTTCTAAAAATGTGTGCTATCTTCTTCATTTTTACAGGTGGTGAATTCTATTGTTGATAAAAGCTACAAAATAAGCCGTGCTATACTCAAGGCAGATATATTTTCAGAAAGTCACCTCCTCATTTGTGAGAAGCACCTGCCAATTAATATGCTTAAAAATATCACTAGAGTTATGTAAGGCCTTTAAAAATTCTTCTGCTCCTTGACTCTGCAGTACTTCACCTATTATTAAAAGTAATCAAGCTTCAATACACTTTAAAATAAACTCAAAACCAAATAGCCCTAATTTAACATAAGCAAGAAATTCTTAACTTCTTCCTTTTGTGCATAAGTATTCAAACCTGTCCATGTGACATGCAACCTGATCTTGCACTAGTGATATTGCTGGGAATTGTGAATCTGTGTGCTTGGTCAAGTATCCCCAAAACTTGGTACTGTTATTACTGGCCACACCATCATGCTCCATTAGTGATGTATTATTTATGTGACACTGTTTGCAATTTACTGGCATTAGGACAGCAATGGCTGAATGAATTCTAGGCTTGGCATATAAAATCAGCTGCCCAGGGTCATTCTAGTCTCCTGACATTCTGTTTTTCTGATTTTTTTAAGAGAAGACTATATGGAAATCATGCTTATGGAGCAAGTTCTGCCAAATATCTTCTTTCATGATAGGTGCAATTTGTGGGTAAGAACAGAATGATTTTGGATAATGTGGGTCTCTGCTATGAGTTACACATACATCCAAGCTACAAACAGCATAAGGTCAGAGTAAATATGTCACTTATTGTACTTCCCAGTCCACATGTGCTATAAAATGCAAATAAATATAATGGGATTTGCATAATATAAATATTAACTTCTTCAGAGTTACTGTTTAATATATGGTGGTTTAGAAGCAGTAGAGGTTTTCTGGCTTAAATTTATAGAAGATACTGAAAGTGATACATGGTATTTTCTTTTTCAGGACCCGGTCCAGGCCACTGAAGTTAATGGGATTTTTTCCTCTGCCTTCTGTGAGCTTTGGATCAGGCTTGAAGACTAAGATTTAGAAATTTCCCCCCCAAAAAGACTTATTCTAAAGGGCACTTTCTCATTCACTGCCCACCTAATTAGAGATTATATACATGTGTTATATACATGTTGGTGTCCGGCCGTATTATTCATACTCATAATCTTGGTATTTGCACGTGCTTTGCAGACAGTGAATTTATCACCGGTAATCCAAAGAACCTGTGTGTCTGTTGCTCTAATAAACTGCACTCTTCACTGCTCTGGCCGTGATAGTTCCTTCAACATGACCAGACTGGGGGGTGTAAAAATTAATGCTGTCGCCTTAGCAAAAGCCCTGAACTAATAAGTGGCTATACACACAGTCCTTAGAAAATAAACCGTTGACCAAGTCTGAGACTAAGACTGGACCTAGCTGCACCTAGACTCCTCTCTGAGAAGGAGTTTAGAAAGCAAGGGGGTCCTGTCTGAACCTCGTGACTCAACGGGAGGGTTCCCCCCCCAGCCACTCCTCAGACTCCTATTTGTATGCGACAGTAACTCTTAATGCAACAACCACGTAGACACACACAAGTCTATGGGGCCGGATGGGATCCACCCAAGGGTACTGAGGGAGCTGGTGGAAGCGCTCACCAAGACACTTTCAATCCTTTATCAACAATCCTGGCTAACCAGGGAGGTCCCAGTTGACTGGAGGTTAGCAAATGTGACGCCCATCTTCAAGAAGGGCCGGAAGGAGGATCCGGGGAACTACAGGCCTGTCAGCCTGACCTTGGTGCCATGGAAGGTTATGGAGCAGACCATCTTGAGTGCCATCACATGGCATGTACAGGACAACCAGGCGATCAGGCCCAGTCAGCATGGGTTCATGAAAGGCAGGTCCTGCTTGACCAACCTGATCTCCTATGACAAGATGACCCACTTAGTGGATGAGGGGAAGGCTGTGGATGTTGTCTACGTGGACTTTAGTAAAGCCTTTGACACCGTTTCCCACAGCATTCTCCTGGAGAAACTGGCTGCTCATGGCTTGGACGGGTGTACTCTTCGCTGGGTAAAGAACTGGCTGGATGGCCGGGCCCAAAGAGTGGTGGGGAATGGAGTTTACTCCAGTTGGCGGCTGGTCACAAACGGTGTTCCCCAGGGCTCTGTGTTGGGGCCAGTCCTGTTTAATATCTTTATCAATGATCTGGACGAAGGGATCGAGTGCACCCTCAGTAAGTTTGCAGATGACACCAAGTTGTGCGGGAGTGTTGATCTGCTTAAGGGTAGGAAGGCTCTACAGAGGGACCTGGACAGGCTCGATCGATGGGCCGAGGTCAATTGTATGAGGTTCAACAAGGCTCAGTGCAAGGTCCTGCACTTGGGCCACAGCAACCCCATGCAACGCTACAGGCTTGGGGAAGAGTGGCTGGAAAGCTGCCAGGCAGAGAAGGATCTGGGGGTGTTGGTTGACAGCCGGCTGAATATGAGCCAGCAGTGTGCCCAGGTGGCCAAGAAAGCCAATGGCATCCAGGCTTGTATCAAAAATAGTGTGGCCAGCAGGACTAGGGAAGTGATTGTGCCCCTGTACTCAGCACTGGTGAGGCCGCGCCTCGAATACTGTGTTCATTTTTGGGCCCGTCACTACAAGAGAGACATTGAGGTGCTGGAGCGTGTCCAAAGAAGGGCATCGAAGCTGGGGAAGGGTCTGGAGCACGAGGCTGATGGGGAGCGGCTGAGGGAACTGGGGTTGTCTAGCCTGGAGAAAAGGAGGCTGAGGGGAGACCTTATCGCTCTCTACAACTACCTGAAAGGAGGTTGTAGAGAGGTGGGGGTCGGTCTCTTCTCCCAGGTAACAAGTGATAGGACGAGAGGAAATGGCCTCAAGTTGCACCAGGGGAGGTTTAGACTGGATGTTAGGAAATTCTACTTGACTGAAAGCGTTATCAAGCATTGGATCAGGCTGCCCAGGGAAGCGGTTGAGTCGCCATCCCTGGAGGTATCTAAAAGCCGTTTGGATGAGGTGCTTATGGACATGGTATAGTGGTGGTCTTGGTAGTGTAAGGTTTACGGTTGGACTTGATGATCTTAAAGGTCTTTTCCAACCTATACGATCCTGTGATTCTGTGATTCTGTGATTCTGTGACACAACGCGTATATCAAGAATATGAGTAACATGGCCGGACACAAGCGCATTAAAGATAATAAAGCGACTCTCTATATATATAGATTTCTAAGTTTTCCGCGGAGGCACTTGGTATAACCAAGTGTTCGACTCTTACCCAAAGGTGTCCCGATGGGGGGGAAGAGAGGCTCAGCCCGTCGACTGATCCCAAACGTCAGAGTGGTACGCGATGGTGTCTTCCCCAACATTCTCTTTCTCTTAAACCATTTTATACTATCTTTCACCTTTCAGGTGGAGCTTGAGTGACTCTAGTCATACATACCTTTGTTTAGGATTGGTGTAAAGTTTTCTCGCTTCGCTTTTAAAGGTATAAGCTAGAAAAATTCAGTGTGCAAGCTCAGTGAGGGGTGGTCGCACCTTGGAGGCGGGTAGCTTTTGGGATGGAGGTGAGTTTTGGTATTATAATGATGTTATAATGAGCAAAGTTCACCAAAAGGACAGCATTTTGTCAAAAACGGGGCAGGCTGTTGGCCCAGGGTAGTAAATATGCAGCTTATCAGTTCCATGACACCTTTAAGTTCCCCTGTTATTGCAGAGCCTGGCCGCGGCATCTCCACAGCGCTCCACCCTCCGGGCAGCGCCTCTTAGAGTCAGCACACCAAGTTCCCCTGGCGTTACCAACATCTAAGGGTGCAGGCCTAGGGAACTCCCATGGAATGGATTCCTTGCATGTCAGCCGCATTCCACCTGGGGAGCCTCTTCAATGCTGTGCCTTACCTAAAAGTGTGAATATAAGTTCTAAATTTTAAGTCACCTCAGCAATTATCCCACAGTGGTGTAGCAGGTCGCTAACCATTTCCCCTTGGATTATGGGGGCTTTGATCCCTGTCCCTGTCTTCCAGCTCAGGGGGCTGGGTATCCCGAGAACAACTGGTCTTACTATTAAAGACTGAGGCAAAGAAGGCATTAAGTACCTCAGGCTTTTCCTCATCCTTTGTCACTATGTTTCCCCTCGCATCCAATAAAGGATGTAGATTCTTTTCAAAGAATTTAACTGGACATTAAAAAATATATGAAATGAAAGAGTGTAGCTACAATAAATAATAGATATACACACAATGGATTAATATAACTATAATTTCACTAGTTATAATTAAACGTCAGAAAGGGCTCGACATCCAAGCTGACACTGTTTCTGAACAAGCTAATGTTGCCCTTCTCATACAGGATATCCAAGCTTGAGGGGTGAATTTGATCCCCATTCTCTTTTTAAGGAGGTTCTTGTAAACAAGCTAAGACAGTGCCTGGACTCTGGTGACACGCATTTTTCCTTATCGAGCAACTTTTTGTCTAATTTGTTTATTGAAAAAGCTGCACCATCAGTATGTGGTCAAAGAAGGATTGGGTTAGATACAAGGACACTAGGTGGAAAACAAATAATAGAAAGGACACTTAGAGGGACTGTTCTCTGAAACAGGCAACTTAGGGCACGTCTCTTTAGTGCAGTGCAATGAATCAGATCTACAGATCTAGAGAGCCACAGAGCTGGTGCTGAGGACCACACTATATGTTTTGGGGGGTTTACTTCAGACTAACTCTAGTTTGGTCCTATGGACTGAATGCTCCTTTGAAACAAATTGGGTGGGCTCTTACAGCACATCTTTTGGTTTAGCTTAATTTGAAAGGAATCTAATTTGCATGCTTCATGATGCAAACAAAACAATGGTAAGTTAGGATAATTGGGAGCAAAGTGGTCTGAACTAAACACGATAATGTAAATGCACCCTTGTGACAGTGTGCTCCCCCCACCCCAACCTGACCTTTATCTCCCATAGCCCTGCTCAAGCGATAACTACCAGTGGTGGTCATAATGGATGCGTCTGGTTGTGATGGCTGTATTCAGCTCAAAGTGGATTCGGGAGACAGATAACAACACAGTAGCCAAGGGCTAATTTGAGCAATGCGCCCACCTAACCACAGTGCTGGTCAATGTCCAACTCAAGCCAAATTTGGAATAAACTAAAATCTGTGGTCGGTATGCAAATATGATCATGAGTCAATCATCTTACCCCCATAAATATTGAGCAGCCCAAGAGCCCTTTGAGCTCTCCTGCACGGCAGTGGGCTGCACGACAGGATCTCCCCTTGAGCAGGGACGCCTCTCAAGGTTATGCCTGCTGCAGAGATCCCTTACTCCTCGATACTGAGAGATTCCTTGCCGCAACAGATCCTCAGTAAGTGACTAATAGCCTGCTAAACTCTGTAAACATTGCTAAGATCATATCTTAGATTGAATGTGCACATATAATCCTTTAGACATAATCCATTGACCAAGTCCAGGACTAAGTTTGGATCCAGCCGCACCTAGACTCCTCTAAGGGAAGGAGTTTAGAATGCAAGGGGGTCCTCTCTGAACCTCGTGACTCAACGGGAGGGTCTCCCTAACAGTTTTGTCTGACCCTGTCCTCTATGCAGTAAATAATCAAGTGTACCTTGCCATAGAATCTTGTTAAACCACTGTCACATTTCCGATCAAACTTTGTTAAATCACTATTTTATATCAATAAACATATTGCTGCTTCTCTCTTATGAGTGAAGTGCATCTCTCCATCCGCGACAACCCTTCAAGTCATTCTTTCACATATTGTCCTGGTTTCGGCTGGGATAGAGTTAATTTTCTTCCTAGTAGCTGGTACAGTGCTGTGTTTTGGATTTAGGATGAGAATAATGTTGATAACACGCTGATGTTTTGGCTGTTGCTAAGCGGTGTTTACGCTGGTCAAGGACTTTTCAGCTTCCCATGCTCTGCTGGGCGCACAAGAAACTGGGAGGGGGCACAGCCAGGACAGCTGATCCAAACTGACCAAAGGGATATTCCATACCATAGGGCATCATGCTCAGTATAGAAACTGGGAGGAGTTGGCCGGGGAGTAGCGATCGCTGCTCGGGGACGGGCTGGATGTCGGTTGGCAGGTGGTGAGCGGTTGCATCACTTGTTTTTTCCTGGGTTTTGTTCCTCTCTCTCTCTTTTTGTTTTCCTTCTCATTACAATTATTATTATTATTATTATTACCAATTATTAAACTGTTCTTATCAACCCACGAGTTTTTTACTTTTCCTCTTCCAATTCTCTCCCTGTTGCGTTAAGAGTTACTGTTGCATAGGAGTCTGAGGAGTGGCTGGGGGGGGAACCCTCCCGTTGAGTCATGAGGTTCAGACAGGACCCCCTTGCTTTCTAAACTCCTTCTCAGAGAGGAGTCTAGGTGCAGCTAGGTCCAGTCTTAGTCTCAGACTTGGTCAACGGTTTATTTTCTAAGGACTGTGTGTATAGCCACTTATCGGCTCAGGACTTTCGCTAAGGTGACAGCATTAATTTTACAGTCCCAGTCTAGTTGTGTTGAAGGAACTATCACGGCCAGAGCAGTGAAGAGTGCAGTTTATTAGAGCAACAGACACACAGATTCTTTGGATTACCCGTGATAAATTCACTGTCTGCAAAGCACGTGCAAATACCAAGAATATGAGTATGAATAACACGGCCGGACACCAACATGTATATAACACGGCCGGACACAAACGCGTTAAAAGATAATAAAGCGACTCTATATAGAGATTTCTAAGTTTTCCGCGGAGGCACTTGGTATAACCAAGTGTTCGACTCTTACCCAAAGGCGTCCCGATGGGGGGGAAGAGAGGCTCAGCCCGTCGGCTGATCCCAAACGTCAGAGTGGTACACGATGGTGTCTTCCCCAACATTCTCTCTCTCTTAAACCATTTTATACTATCTTTCACCTTTCAGGTGGAGCTTGAGTGACTCTAGTCATACATACCTTTGTTTAGGATTAGTGTAACGTTTTCTCGCTTCGCTTTTAAAGGTATAAGCTAGAAAAAATTCAGTGTGCAAGCTCAGTGAGGGGTGGTCGCACCTTGGAGGCGGGTAGCTTTTGGGATGGAGGTGAGTTTTGGTATTATAATGATATTATAATGAGCAAAGTTCACCAAAAGGACAGCATTTTGTCAAAAACGGGGCAGGCTGTTGGCCCAGGGTAGTAAATATGCAGCTTATCAGTTCCATGACACCTTTAAGTTCCCCTGTTATTGCAGAGCCTGGCCGCGGCATCTCCACAGCGCTCCACCCTCCGGGCAGCGCCTCTTAGAGTCAGCACACCAAGTTCCCCTGGCGTTACCAACATCTAAGGGTGCAGGCCTAGGGAACTCCCATGGAATGGATTCCTTGCATGTCAGCCGCATTCCACCTGGGGAGCTTCTTCAATGCTGTGCCTTACCTAAAAGTGTGAATATAAGTTCTAATTTCTAAGTCACCTCAGCAATTATCCCACACTCCCACATCCCACCGTGGGGAGAGGGTGAGCGAGCGGCTTTGTGGTGCTTAGTTGACAACTGGGGCTAAACCACGACAGTCCTTTTTTGGTGCCCAACATGGGGCACGACGGGTTTGAGATAATAACAGATTAACCAGAGCGTATTAAGGAATTTAGATCTGTTAGTAGTTGCGGGCCACGATATTGATTCATCTGTTCTCGATACTGGTTTACCTGATCCGCACCATGCTCATTTTTTTGCTGTACATGTTAAAGATTGGTGTTGGTTTTTGCAGTTTGCTGTGCTCTGCTTTAATTGGTGATGTTTTGCCTGTGAGATTTGTAATTAAAACAGTGACCTTGGGGTTATTTTGATATCTAACTGCTGTACTGAAACCGTTATTGTACATTGCATACCACCTCATGGAGACGATTAGCACTTATACTTCTTCCTCTGAGAGGTTTTTTTATGGAGGAAATGCAGAATGGCACCTTCGCTACTTTCTTCTATAATGTTTCCTCCTTCATTACAGTAACTTTTCAGTATCTTGAACATCCTTGGGTAGTTAAGATGCATCTATTGGTATTGCTTGGGAATACTGTTTCTGTTTTGTCTAAGATTAGCAAGCAATTTAAGGATATCATCCAGAGATCTGCCCCAAGGCCGGATAGTTATGAGTGGCAGGGTGTGTGGGATAGCATGGGCAAATGCCTAAGTTATTGGGCACCTCCAGTGTTTTGTGGCTAGCCAGATCCGGGAATATGAAGAAAGTATCTCTTCCTCCCTTGTCTCGGCTGTGGAGAAACTGTCCCGGGAGGTCCAGCGACTCGAAGAGGATAGGTCCTACTCCCCACCTGTATGGACCAATATCTCAGCTTTTAGGAGTCAGCGTTCCTCTGCTCAAGAGAGAGGATATAGAGGGTACACACCATGGGGCACCCTATGGTTTTACTTGCGTGACCACGGAGAGGACATGAGGAAGCGGGATGGAAAACCTACCTCGACCCTAGAGGCACAGGTACATGAGAAAAACAATCACACAAGGGGGTTCTTCCAGGAAAATTGCTCCTCCGGTTTCCAGTGGGCAGTTCCCCAGACAGAGTAGAAGGGCTGATCTTACTCCTGATTTTAATGAAGGAACTCCTGATTTGTATGCACAAGAAGTGGGTAATGAATACTATGACCAGGACTAGAGGGGCCCTGCCTCCAGCCAGGTGGAGGAAAGGGACAACCGGGTTTACTGGACTGTGTGAATTTGATGGCCTGGCACATCAGCCCCACAGGAGTATAAGGCTCTAGGGGACACTGGTGCAGTGTACCCTAATGCCATCAAGCTATATAGGGGCAGAACCCATCTGTATTTCTGGAGTGACAGGGGGATCCCAACAGCTGACTGTATTGGAGGCCGAAGTGAGCCTAACTGGGAAGGAGTGTCAAAAGCACCCCATTGTGACTGGTCCAGAGGCTCCGTGCATCCTTGGCATAGACTACCTCAGGAGAGGGTATTTCAAGGACCCAAAAGGGTGCCGGTGGGCTTTTGGTATAGCTGCCTTGGAGACGGAGGAAATGAAACAGCTGTCTACCTTGCCTGGTCTCTCGGAGGTCCCTTCTGTTGTGGGGTTGCTGAGGGTTGAAGAACAACAGGTGCCCATTGCTACCACAGCAGTGCACCGGAGGCAGTATCATACCAGCCGAGACTCCCTGATTCCCATCCATAAACTGATTTGTCGACTGGAGAGCCAAGGAGTGATCAGCAAGACTCGTTCACCTTTTAACAGTCCTATATGGCCAGCGCGAAAGTCTAATGGAGAGTGGAGACTGACAGTAGACTATCGTGGCCTGAATGAAGTTGTATCACTTGTTTTTTTCCTGGGTTTTGTTCCTCTCTTGCTCTCTTGTTGTTTTCCTTCTCATTACAATTTATTATTATTATTATTATTATTTGTGTTCCAATTATTAAACTGTTCTTATCTCAACCCACGAGTTTTCTTACTTTTGCTCTTCCGATTCTCTCCCCCATCACGTCGGGCGGGAGGGTGAGCGAGTGGCTGTGTGGTACTTAATTGCCGACTGGGCCTAAACCACAACACATATGTTTCTGCATCTTAATTATTTGTGCTTCCTCCTATCTGAAAAGGAGATATGGACTAGAATAAAGAAGTAAACTTATTCAGCTGCTGAGTAAACATCTCTTGAATATGCTGATTTTCAGTGTAACTTTCCTGAAGAATTCCATAATTGCACGAACATCGGAGTGTTTGAATTTATCTTATTAAAGAAATAGATTTGAGCTGTGACCTGAGAGTTGTATCTCCATTTGCTGTAAACCAGCAAAGGGAGTGGGTGGAGCAAATAAGGACAGCAGTGATGAACACAGAACATGCAATAATGTTTTCCATTTTTAATCTTAATGTATGTGATGTCTGTGCAGTTACCAAAAATTAATATGACTGATAGCAAAGGGAATACACATGTAAATCTACAACAAGTAACTACTAGTATGTGATAGAAAAGTGTGGAAATCTAGCATGTAGAGGAAAAGTGATTTGTCATAGCTGTTGGGCATAATTGATATCCCTAACGGGCAAAATCATGTCCTTACTAGAGAGTGCCACATATCCATTCTGGAAGGATTCATACTGTTTCTCCAGAACAGAGTAGGGAAGCACATAATATCAGGAATGGGAACATATTTCACAGTATTTGTTGTGTGCTGTATAATGTCCACAACCTCTTTCTTTTAATTAGCATTAGTATTAATTATTTTATTATTAATATTACCATTAGTGTTACTATACTACCATAAAATCCCAGTCATTCAGTGCCCATTGCTGTACAAACACAAACAAGAAGAGGGTTCTTGTTCCAAGGACTTAAAAAACTGGCAAAGGTATTACTGTCCATGACATCTGTCCAGGGGCTTGGTGTTGCATTATGCTGACGTGCTATATTGTTTTAGCCCACTAGCCATAGGTACCTTGTTAACCAGGTTGCCTTGGTGGTGTCTGCTGTCTTGCTACTCTTTTGATTAGTGACTGGATGGAGGGGAAGGGACTCTATACTTTTCTCAGAGCACAGCTCTGTCACATCATATACAGAAGAGAAACTAATGAAATTCTACTACCTGAGTTTAACCTTTTAAACTAATAGAATTATAAGTGTGCAAAAGTTTATATGCATGAAGACCATCAGAGATATATGTCTTAATTCTAAATAAAATCCAAGCTTTTAATACAAATTTATAGAAAATGAACTTTTTTAGGATGTATAAGAAATTTTTAACTTCTGGTAATTTAGGACACGTTCCAATCCAACTATCTGGAAAGGCCAAATTATACATAATAAATGATTGTTCAGAAAGAGATCTCACGTTATCATCTGTCTTGTCCACAACAAATTATAAAGCTATTCTAAACCACACATGTTGAGTTCTTAATCAAAGAAACTACTTACAATAATTTTACTACAGATTTTTATATAGCTGTGAGGATGTGCAATAGAAAGATGATAGAATGTTTTTATAAGATCAAATGTTATTTAAAAATTCATATTGCTGTATGTCTTGAAATTGTACTGACAAGTCTTTTCATCTTTCTCTTTTCTTCAGTAGGCTCTACCATAGGCTCAATACTGGAGTCTTTACAAGCAGAAATACCATGCATGGTTTGCCTATATGACATAATGGGGGCACATGACAGCAGTTTCCATATAGTAAAGATCATAGTGAGATCCTACTTCCTTAATCGAAGTCAGCAGTAGTTTTGCTTGACTAAGGAGGTTAGGATTGGGTCCCTGAAAAGAAAATAATGAGATATAACTAGGATTAATGGGGCAATATTAAGACATGGAAAATGTAGACTGAATATCATTAAAATCTTCCTGACTGTGAGTTATATTATACCAGGGAATAATCTCATTGACTTCAATAGGAGAATTGCCAGAGCAAGAGTAAGGACTGAAGTAGCCTTGGTCCTGATCCAAAGCCCAGTGACATCAATGGCAATATGACTTTAGTGAATTTTGGATCAGGCCCAGAGTGAACAGTGTAGGTATATTTGCCCAAACCCACACAATTCCCAACATTTTTTTCCTCAGTGTCATGAATAGTTGTTAGACACATCCAAATACAGATAATACATGATGTTATCCGTTAATTTAAATGTAGTTAAAACTGGTCAGTTTAACAGGCATCTTCCATGCAGTATAAATGTAAATAAGCTGTTGAGTCCACTGTGCAACCTGATAATTTAAACAATAGAGGCCACTATGAAGAACACAGGTACATAATAAGGCTATATTGTGTCATCTATTTGGGCGCTTATATATATATATATATATATATAAATATATATATAAAAACCACAAGGGGGCATGGAGGTTAGACATTAACTAAATTAGAAATCTCTGATGTTTGTTTTCATGTCTACGAATGCAATGGGCAAAAAGCAGAGAAGCTAAGAGTGAGGAAGCACCAGGCACAGTATCAGGGGTACTTGCAAAGGCAAAGTGAGGCAGCAATATTTTTTTTCATTTAATCTTTTTTACACTCTCGGTAAATAAACTGGATCATGTCATAGCTACCAGCTCCCTCATCTGTTTCTCTCCTCAGAAACAAAACTTGTAGGATTCTAAACTTTAGCTACTACCTGAATCAAGAAAGGCAACAAACTAAATATTTCTGGCTAATGGCTTTGCACATATAATGTAAGTCATATGTTGTTTTGTAGACACCGGTGATTAAATGTATTTTAATAATGGCTTCCACTGAACCTGAGTTGAGTGTCACAAATACTGAATATTAAAAATTAACTGGCAGTTACTTCCACGAAGACTTCTGTTTCCCAGTAGAGTTTCTATGAGCTCATTGGCTGAGTCATTGACAGGAAGGGGGGGAAAGAAGCAAGGAAGAAGGCCTATAGCTTTTTATTCCTTAATACATGTACCACAGTCAATGAGAAGTAGCTGTAGAGATCTACAGCACTGATATGAGACTAATATAACAAGATTATATAGAACTGTGCTGCGTTTGTTCAGGTAAATCTATTAAAACCTCAGAACCCATGTATGGGGCAAAACAAGTATAAAACTTCTTCAGTTTTAACTTGCATCACTCATTGGGCTGTGACAGATTTGGAGAGGCTTTGCAGTAGTTCCTGTATGTTGATCCGCTTACTGTAATATTTTATTATATTAATATATCATAATATAATATCATAATATAAAATGTTTATAATATTAAAGTAATATTTAATAGTAATATTAAGGTAATATTTAACTCAAAGGAAAATGACTGAAAAAATAAGCAGCTGAAGATAAATTGTATTGACTAACCCCACCTCTCCTATAATACTTTAAAGTTAAATCAGACGCACCATAGGAAATATCTGGAATATCTTCTAGTCCATGCTACTGCTTCAGTGCAGATTCAGTTCTAGACACATCATTCTGTATAGATGTTTGTCTAACCTGATCTTAGAAAACTCTAGTGATGAAGATTTGGTTCTAGGCTATCTATTCCAGTGTTTCATTAGCCTTACTGTTAGAAAGATTTTCCTGGAACTATATCTTCCTAACTGCAATTTAATCCAACAGTAAACATGGAAAAGAATGCATTGCCTTTCTTTTGCAGCTACTTTTTAGGCATTTTAAATCCCTTATCATGTCTCTCTCCATCTTTTCTATGTAGATTACACAATCCCATTTCCTTCACTCATCCCTCACAGATGATGCTTTCTAGGCCTCATTCTCACTGTGCTTCTCTTTACTCTCTCTAATTAGTTCTTGAATTGTACAGCACGAGCCTATATAGAGTGTACCAGTAGAGGCCTTATCAGCACTGGGTAAAACAAAATGATTAATTCGCAAGTCTTATAGATTTACTACAACTCTAGTATTTATTTCTGCAGTACAAAGTCTGTTCTTCCCATGTGCAGCTGGTTACTACTGCCTGGGAGTGAAACTTTGCAGTTGCCCTTGTTGAATTTTCATCCTGTTTTTCAGACTATTTTATAATTTGTCAAGAAAATTTTGAATTCTAACCCTGTCCTTGAAAATGACTGCAGCCCTTCTCCACCTGCTGTTATCTCCAGATTTAAGAAACATTTTCTATTCTGTTACCTAAGTCATTACTAAAACTGTTAAATAACATTGGACCAGAAAAGACCTATGTGAACCCCCATTTGATATGCATCTGTAATTTGATAATGATAATACTCTGAAAATATATTTTCTGTCAGTTGTTTACCACTTAATAGTAGTTTCATGTGTTTCTCTACCTTGCATATGAGAATTATATGATATAGTGCCAAAACCCCATTGAAGTTGAATATGTATGATGTCTATTGCTTCCTCCTATTTTTAATGCCCATTACTCTGTCATGGAAGAAAATTAGATTGGTTTGACATGATTTGCTTTTGATAAATTCATGTTGGCTGCTACTTATCTCTTTGTTGTCTTTTAGAAGCATATAAATAGTTTAACTAATTTATCCAAGATTGAAGTTAAGATGGCTGATCTTTTGAGAGTTTCTCCTCTCTTACTTGTTTGCTCCTTTTAGTGTTCTGGAACCTCAACCATCCTTCATGCATTTTCAGAAATAATCAGTAATTCTGTGTCCTGGTTTTGTCTGGGATAGAGTTAATTTTCTTTATAGTGGCTGGTATGGGGCTATGTTTTGGATTTGTGCTGAAAACAGTGTTGATAACACAGAAATGTTTTAGTTGTTGCTAAGTAATGTTTACACTGGCCAAGGACTTTTCAGCTTCCCCTGCTCTGCCAGGTGCACAAGAAGCTGGGAGGGGGCACAGCCAGGATAGCTGACCCAAACTGACCAAAGGGCTATTCCAGACCATATGGCATCATGCTCAGTATATAAAGCTGGGGAAGAAGAAGGAAGAGGGGGACATTCGGAGTGATGGCGTTTGTCTTCCCAAGTAACCGTTACACGTGATGGAGCCCTGCTTTCCTGGAGATGGCTGAACACCTGCCTGCCCATGGGAAGGAGTGAATGAATTCCTTGCTTTGCTTCGCTTGCGTGCGCGGCTTTTGCTTTCCCTATGAAACTGTCTTTATCTCAACCCACGAGTTTTCTCACTTTTACTCTTCTGATTCTCTCCCCCATCCCACCAGGGGGGAGTGAGCGAGCGGCTGGGTGGGGCTTAGTTGCTGGCTGGGGTTAAACCACGACATTCTGCAACTGCCACAGGTGGATCTCTAAATACCCCAGGCTGAATTTCACCAGACCCAGCTCATTTGAATATATCTAATACTATTCAAGTATCCAAGATTTTTTCTCTCCTGATTTTAGTCTCAGTTCTTACCCCTTTATCACTGATGTTAATTACTTTGTTGACTGATCATGAGGACTTTTGTTGTAATTAAGATGGAAACAAAAAAGCATCAGCCTTTTTAGTATCAATATCTTTTTATTCCTTTTGAGAAGTAGCCCAACTTTTTCTTTGATTTTCTTCTTCCTGCTACAACATCTTTAGAATACTCTCCTGTTATCCCTTATATTTTTCATTAACTGTATTTGATTTTTTGTCTCGTCCTTTCTAATTTATCCCCATGTTTTTATACTCTTTTTTTTTTGAATCTGGCTTAGTTTCCAACTTCCTATACTCTTCCTTCTTGTGTTTTAAGTCATCAAAAAGTTCATGATTTAGCTACTTTGATTTCTTAATAAGCTTCTCCATTGTCAGAGTTTATGCTTCTGATTTAATATATTTTTTAAGGTACTGTGAAATGTACAGGATCTCTTAGAATTGTTTCCCAGAAAAATTATCTTGCCAATTCTGTGAACTTATTGAATAATGAGTAGTTCTTAAGGTCCACTGCTTTTATTTTTCCTTTCCTGCTTAAGGATTAGAAACTCTGACATTTAGTGGTCAGTCTCACCCCAGCTGCTTTACACCTTCACATTCTCAACCAATTCCATCTGACTGGCTTGAATCAAATCTGGAAGAGCTTCATCTTTTCCAGAATTCTGAAAAACACATTCCTATAATTTGCTGGTTTGTCTCCTATATCTCTAATTTCCTAACAGATGTGCAGAGCTGTTAAATTCCTGCATGTCTGGTGCTTTCACACGATTCTATCAGTTTACAACTCTTCATTCACTTAATCTTCCCAGTTCAATGGTCCACAAAAACCTGTATTGTGACAGTGCCCTCATTTTTTTCCTGTTACTTTCACCCACAAACTTACAGCCCATCTATCTTCTTTCACACCCTGGACCTTAGAACAATTGTTGTATAACCTTGATATGCAAGAAAACACCAGCTCTCTTTTGCCCTCCCTACCCTCCCTAAACAAGTTATACCCTTCCATATCAATATTCTAGTCATGTAAATTACTCAAACAAGTGCTTGCTATGCTAATTAACATACAATTTTGATCATGTACCAAGACTTGTAGGCCTCTGAAAAAAATTTCATTTTTTCTAACACATGTGGACTGTTGTCACAAATTCTCATTAGTTCTAATTTAATGTCCTAACTAGGATTGCAAGCCTATGCCATCACAATTAACAAAGGCAAACCAGGACAATTAATTTTAAAGACTGTTCCTCCTCTCTGGGTAACCTACAGGTGGTTTGAAACAAGAAAGGAAGAGACTGGCTAAAACAGGAGATCAAATAAACTTTGGCAGGTTTAAAAAGGACACTTCACATGGAGGAAGTTACTTGTTTGAGGGAACCAGACTGAGACACAGGGGAACATCTAGATTACAATCACAAATGACAGAGGTCTAGATAAGATAAATATGTATGTAAACTACTTTTTTGGAGACCTTTTTTCCCCAAATACTTTATTCCACTGTTAGGTAAGCAATTCTTGCCTGAATTTTGCATATTACTAAGGCAAAAGGAAAAATTTGGTTGAGGTACAAGTACTCTGGCAATGACTGAAAGAAGGATATATGGGATTTCCCCCAGGATAGGTTGAAGCATTAAACCTGAAATTTGAGAGCTGCACTGACTGGTTACTATCCTGCCTTCCATAGTCATGCTTGACTTTGGGCTTAAGTCTCACAGCCATGTAGTTCATGCCATACATCAGTACTCACTGTAGAGCCAGAGTTCAAGCATGATCCATTTTGCACCTATACCTGAGTTTCTCTGCATACAGAGCCATCTGGCTTTTTCAAGATTAGTGGCATACCAATGAGCTGATGTTTAGGCTTTATAAAGGATCTGGACTTAAGAGTATGCTTAAGCCCCAGACTTATATAGACCTAGACCAAGTCTGGAAAACAGTACAAATGTAGACTGAAACAAGGAAGAAAATAAAAATGCAATGAACTGTAGTATAACTGAAACCTGGGGAACTCCTGGATAACTCATTTATACCTCTGAAGGCAGTCCACATCACTGACTCAAAATGGCAAGTCAGTAGCAGTATTCGGATCTGACCAAAATTACCATCAAACATGAAAAATTATAAATTCTGACATTGAGTTTTCTGTACTTTTAAAAAAGATGAGTAAAGCTTTTTTCTTTCATTTTTCTGATATTTGCAAAGGCATATAATCACAAGGACTCCTTTGACATAATGTAATTTTACCAGAATTCATCAAGAATTCTACTGAAAAAACTGCAAAATGGGAAGCTGACCTTGGGGTTAACTTGAAAGGTGTTTTTTTGAAATGACTGTTAAAATAATGCTCTGTTTTGAGGAAATAATTAAAAATGAAAACTTTGCAATTTAATAATATTAAAATTCCCTGGATTACTGAAGCTCCTGTATTGGGTTTACATGGCAAGGTTTTGGTAGCAGGGGGTTGCAGGGGTGGCTTCTGTGAGAAGATGCCAGAAGCTGCCCCCATGTTGCACAGAGCCAATTCCAGCCGGCTCCAAGACAGACCCACTGCTGGCCAAAGCTGAGCCCATCAGTGACGGTGGTAGCACCTCTGCGATAACATATTTAAGAAGGAGGGAAAAAAAAAACCTGCGCAACACCAGCAGCAGCTGGAGAGAGGAGTGAGAATATGTGAGAGAAACAACTCTGCAGACACCAAGGTCAGGGAAGAAGGAGGGGGAGGAGGTGCTCCAGGCGCAGGAGCAGGGATTCCCCTGCAGCCTGTGGTGAAGACCATGGTGATGCAAGTTGTCCCCCTGCAGCCCATGGACGACCACATCAGAGCAGATATCCACCCTGAAGCCCGTGGAGGACCCCACGCCAGAGCAGGCAGGTGTGCCCTGAAGGAAGCTGTGACCCTGTGGGAAACTCGCTCTGGAGCAGGCTCCTGGAAGGACCTGTGACCCCATGGAGAGAGAGGAGCCCACGCTGGAGCAGGTTTTCTGGCAGGACCTGTAGCCCCATGGGGGACCCATGCTGGAGCAGTCTGTTCCTGAAGGACTGCACCCTGTGGAAAGGACCCACGCTGGAGCAGTTTGTGAAGAACTGCAGCCTGTGGGAAGGACCCACATTGGAGAGGAGCATGAGGAAGAAGGAGAGGCAGAGGCAAAGCATTATGAACTGACAGCAACCCCCCTTCCCTGTCCCCCTGCGCCGCTCGGAGGGAGGAGGTAGAGAAGTTAGGAGTGAAATTGAGCCCAGGAAGAAGGGAGGGGTGGGGAGAAGGTGTTTTTAGATTTGTTCTTATTTCTCATTACCCTACTCTGATTTTGATTGGCAATAAATTATATTAATCTACCCCAAGTCAAGTCTGTTTTGCCCATGACAGTAATTGCTGAGTAATCTCCCTGTCCTTATCTTGACCCACGAGTCTTTTGTTTCCCCTGTCCAGCTGAGGAGGGGAGTGATAGAGTGTCTTGGTGGGCACCTGGCAGGCAGCCAAAGTCAACCCACCACAGCTCCACAAATACTTAGAGAAGATTTTAAGAAAAATTGGGGGTGCAGGGTGGGGAGGGGGGGTTGGAGAGCCTTTCAGCATCTTGTGGAAGTAGATTTTTTACCAGATGTTTGTAAAAAAAGAATAAAAAGCATATCTTGACTCTATTGAATCATCATCTGCGTAAAATCTTTGTTTTCTGCCCCTTAAGCACTTTCTCTGGATCAAATATTAAGAGGAACTTTTATTAATTAATTTAGATTTTTCCTTTAGATAATAAGGACTAGGTTTGGAAGCTTCTCAGGAAATTTTCTAACGATTTGGAGAAACGGTTCTTACATCCAGAGTTTTTCCAGAATGTTACCACCTAGGGTCTGATAGTGTTTTTAAGATTAGCAAAAGATGTTGCTTATAATGCAGAATCCTGTCACAAAATTACTTGAAAAAAATCAAAAGCATATATTTGAATGCCACTGATAATTGCAATCACTTAGTAAAAGCAAAAGCAAATCAAATGCATGTGGAAGAATTTGCTTTCTCTCTAGTCAGGCTTTACTGAAGTAAGATTTTGAAACTCTGTGATGATCACATGCATAATTGCTGCTGTTGCTGTTTTTCAATGCTTCCAGTTTATGTTACATTTCTAATGAAAACTGATACATAGCAGTCACCATGAATAAGTTAAAATTTACCAACAATTACCATACAATGACATCTGATATACTACAGTTATCACCTACATAACATACAAAAAATATGGACACGATTCAGATGAGATCTGAAAATCAGAGGGTCTATCCTTCTAAGCAACTTCAAGGGATCTTAGACCATGGTTACACATTTGATGGCAGAGCTGCTTAAGTCAGTGTAAACAGCTCTCCCACCCCTCCAGCTGCTTCTTCCCACCCGTGGGCCACTCACAGGCAAAGAGCTGTGCCACCACAATACAGTGGGCAGTACAGGAACAAGAGCTGGGAATAAAGAGGGCTGCTTAAATCACTGAAATACATCTGATAGTGTCATAAGCATTGAGGTCCTGGAGCGTGTCCAGAGAAGGGCAATGAAGCTGGTGAAGGGTCTAGAGCAGAAGTCTGACGAGGAGCGGCTGAGGGAACTGGGGTTGTTTAGCCTGGAGAAAAGGAGGCTGAGGGGAGACCTTATCGCTCTCTACAACTACGTGAAAGGAGGTTGTAGAGAGGTGGGGGTCGGTCTCTTCTCCCAGGTAACAAGTGATAGGACGAGAGGAAACGGCCTCAAGTTGCGCCAGGGGAGGTTTAGACTGGATATTAGGAAAAATTTCTTTACTGAAAGGGCTGTCAAGCATTGGAACAGGCTGCCCAGGGAAGTAGTTGAGTCGCCATCCCTGGAAGTATTTAAAAGACATTTGGATGAGGTGCTTAGGGACATAGTTTAGTGGTGGTCTTGGCAGTGTTAGGTTTATGGTTGGACTCGATGATCTTAAAGGTCTTTTCCAACCTATACGATTCTGTGATTCTGTGATTTAAATTCTTTAGTTTCTTAAAAAAAAAACCTATCTCCATTCAATCAGTCAGCACAGTTACTCTGTACCACTTAAATATCAGTTATGCCTATCTTTTCTTGGGTGCAGCCTCAGGATAATGGAAGGAAAAAATATCGTATGGCCAGCTGACACTTCTTTGCCATATCAGTCATAGAATAGAATCATAGAATAGTTTAGGTTGGAAGGGACCTTTAAAGGTCATCTAGTCCAACCTCCCTGCAATGAGCAGGGACATCTTCAACTAGATCAGGTTGCTCAGAGCCCTGTCCAACCAGACCTTGAATGTTTCCAGGGATGGGGCATCTACCACCTCTCTGGGCAACCTGTTCCAGTGCTTCACCACCCTCATTGTAAGAAATTTCTTCCTTATATCTAGTCTAAATCCACCCTCTTTTAGTTTAAAACCATTACTCCTTGTCCTATTGCAACAGGCCCTACTAAATATTCTGTCCCCATCTTTCTTATAAGCCCCCTTTAAGTACTGAAAGGCTGCAATAAGGTCTCCCCGCAGCCTTCTCTTCTCCAGGCTGAACAACCCCAACTCTCTCAGCCTGTCCTCATAGGAGAGGTGTTCCAGCCCTCTGATCATTTTCATGGCCCTCCTCTGGACCCGCTCCAACAGGTCCATGTCTTTCTTGTACTGGGGACCCCAGAGCTGGACGCAGTACTCCAGGTGGGGTCTCACGAGAGTGGAATAGAGGGGGAGAATCACCTCCCTGGACCTGCTGGCCACGCTTCTTTTGATGCAGCCCAGGATACGGTTGGCTTTCTGGGCTGTGAGCGCACATTGCCATCTCATGTCCACTTTTTCATCCACCAGTATCCCCAAGTCCTTCTCCACAGGGCTGCTCTCAATCCCTTCATTCCCTGGCAATGCTGAAGAATAATTTGTGTCCAAATACACTGACAAAACTTCAGATCACTGGATGAAACTATAGAACCAAAGCTAGTAGGACACAAACCTCCTATGGGTATTAGAGCAGGTTTTGATTTGGTGAAGATATACTGGAGCATTTTGCACACATCATTAATTTAGTGTATTGATAAAAATTATAATCTTAACTGTCACCCTTCATCATCACAGAAAAAATCTCACTAATGACTAACTGGATATGATAAGCAACAACCTTGTGCCCTGTAATGGTGAACTTGTGTACTGAGTGTGGCTGGGGGGGAGTTAACTTTCTTCATAGCAGCTTGTATGGTGCTGTGTTTTGTATTTGTGACTAAAACAGTGTTGATAACACACCAGTGTTTTGGCTGTTGTTGAGCAGTGCTTGCACAGCATCAAGGCTTTCTCTCTTTCCCACTCTGCCCCCCCCAGCAAGTAGTTTTGGGGTATGCAACAAATTGGGAGGGGACACAACTAGCGCAGCTGACCCGAACTGACCAAAGGGATATTCCATGCCATTATAACATCATGCTCAGCAATAAAAATGGAGGGGACGGGTTTTTTGGGAACGTAGCCATTGGTCAGAGACTGGCTGGGCATCGGTCTGTTTGTGGGAGGTGGTGAGTGATTGCCTTTGCATCACTTGTGGGGTTTTTTTGGTTTTTTTTTTTTTTTCTTCTTCTTCCTCTTTCCTTCACTTATTAAACTATATTTATCTTGACCCATGAGTTTTCTCACTTTTGCTCTTCCTATTCTCTCCTCCATCCTGCTGGGAGGGGGGATAATGAGTGAGTGGCTGTGTGGTGCTTCGCCAGCTGGGGTCAACCCACCACATCTTCACAGGTTGCATTTTGAAGAGTGTGCTAAAATGTTTATCTCTGTTGTCTATATTGGGGTAAATTTGAGTAGCACAGATATACTGAAAAATGCCTTGTACAGATTAGTTGTTTTCATTTCTCTATTGCTGTTTTTTACTTGATGTAAACATGGATAGAAATCAGAAAGATACTCACGCCTGTTCCATAACAACACTTACGTATGTCTCTCCTACATAAGGGTGTGGATGCAAGACAAGCTGTAGTGGGCAGGACCAGTTGGACCAACAGATAGCTAAACAACCACAGGATGAGGGAGGCCACAGTCTGCAAGGGTGCAGAAATGCACTTGCACTTTTGCCAACCCTGTTCACGATCCAGCAAACTACACACTGTGGAGTACAGACTGTGAACCAGGATGACAGAAGGTACAGCTGTTATGTTAACCCCCACATAAGGGTAGGCAGACAGTTGGGTAAAGTATTATCTCAGGCTACCACAGCTTTGTTTGCCCAGTTCAATGGGTTGACTTCCTCAGCTATCTGCTCTGTCCCTCAGCAGCAAGAATCAAAGCAGGTAATTCATAGCCTGTTCTCTGCCAGCAACCTTAAGCAAAATGTGGTAGGCGTCTGCATCTCAGACACTTCAGTACAGTAAGAAACATTGCCCTGACCCTGATAACAGAGGAAAGAAAAACTGTATATTTACAATTTATTACCTACTCCATGGTAACAGCTTGTGTGCACACTTTTACTCAGGGATAAATGTGAGTTAATTCAAGGTAGATTACACCTCATTTTATGCACACACAGATGCAGTTCCACCACAGATGTTGACTGTTGTAAATTAACACCTTAACTTACTGTGGTGGGTTGACCCTGGCCAGCAGCCAAGCACCTACACAGCTGCTTGCTGACTCCCCCTGACAACCCACCAGTGGGATGGGGGAGAGAATGGGAACAGCAAAATTTGTGAGATGAGATAAAGACAGTTTAATAAGTGAAGGAAAGAGGAAAAAACCAAGTGATGCAAAGGCAATCACTCACCACCTCCCACAAGCAGTCTGATGCCCAGCCAGTGTCCAAGCAATGGTCACCTTGGAAGACAACCCCCACCCCTGCCAGTTTTTTTATTGCTGAGCATGAAGTTATATGGTATGGAATATCCCTTTGGCCAATTCAGATCAGCTGTCCTGGCTGTGTTGCCTCCCAATTTTCTGGCCCCCCCCAGCCTACTCGCTATGGTGGGGGGGCAGAGTGGGGAAAAAGAGGCCTTGACATTGTGCAAGCACTGTTCAGGAACAGCCAAAACATTGCTGTGTTATCAACACTGTTTCAGTCGCAAATCCAAAGCACAGCATCATACAGGCTGCTATGAAGAAAATTAACTCTACCCAGTCAGACCCAGTACACTTACCCTGCAGTAACTTGTTCATGTGTCCATATCCTAAGGCAATCAGGCTTAACAAAGTGTCAACAGTGCAAATGAGAATGTTACTGTCCTGAAACAGAGTTAAACAACTTTCCATACAATCAAAATAAAAACTAAATTTGTAGAGGGAAAATCTGCTATAAAAATAAATATATTGATGGATGTAAAGCGGGTTAATTCTAATTTCTCAGTTTGAGAAACCCAAGTCATGTACCAATGAATTTAATTGAAAAAATGTATCTCCATGGCAGGTATTTTCCAGCAGATGAAATGAACACATATTGTTTGAAACAACTAATTAATTTGCAATTTCTTCTTAGTTCAAAACAAACATAAGTGTATCATTTAGCGATAAGATCTCCTATTATCTTCAGTTCTTTAATCTGTCTCAGTAGTAGCTAGAATCAGATGCTTCAAATAAATAAAAGTTCAGAGTCCTCAATAAATATGTATAGTAACGTGCCGATATGTCTTTATCTCACTTGTTTATTTTCAGACTGATTGACAATCTTGAACCTGAGGGTTTATATCTCATTCTGTACATATTTGTTTTAGTTTAACTATTAGAGTTCTGAATACTCTTGTTACTCATAGAAAAGGGAGTTATCTTTGTACCTTGCTGTCCACGTTTCGGCTGGGATAGAGTTAATTTTCTTCCTAGTAGCTGGTATAGTGCTGTGGTTTGGATTTAGGAAGAGAATAATGTTGAGAACACACTGATGTTTTGGCTGTTGCTGAGCAGTGCTTACACTGGTCAAGGACTTTTCAGCTTCCCATGCTCTGCCAGGTGCACCAGAAGCTGGGAGGGGGCACAGCCAGGACAGCTGACCCAAACTGCCCAAAGGGCTGTTCCATATCATATGACGTCATGCTCAGTATAGAAACTGGGGGAGTTGGCCGGGGGGCAGTGATCGCTGCTCGGGGACTGGCTGGGCATCGGTCGGCAGGTGGTGAGCGGTTGCATCACTTGTTTTTTCCTGGGTTTTGTTCCTCTCTCGCTCTCGTTGTTTTCCTTCTCATTACAATTTTTTTTTAATTATTATTATTATTTTGTGTTCCAATTATTAAACTGTTTTTATCTCAGCCCATGAGTTTTCTTACTTTTGCTCTTCAGATTCTCTCCCCCATCCCACTGGGGGGGAGGGTGAGCAAGCAGCTGTGTGGTGCTTAGTTGCTGACTGGGGCTAAACCACGACAGTCCTTTTTGGCGCCCAATATGGGGCATGAAGGGTTTGAGATAATAACAGATCAACCAGAGCATATTAAGGAATTTAGATCTGTTAACAGTTGCGGGCCACGATATTGATTCATCTGTTCTCAATACTGGTTTAACTGATCTGCACCATGCTCATATTTTTGCTGTACATGTTAAAGATTGGCGTTGGTTTTTGCAGTTTGCTGTGATCTGCAGTGATTAGTGATGTTTTGCCTGCGAGATTTGTTATTAAAAAATTGGCCTTGAGTTTACTTTGGTATCTAAGTTTCGTAATGAAGCCATTACTGTACATTGGGTACCACCTCATGGAGACAATTAGCAATTATACTTCTTCCTCTGAGAGGTTTTTTATGGAGGAAATACAGAATGGCACCTTCGCTACCTTCTTCTACAATGTTTCCTCCTTCATTACAGTAACTTTTCAGTATCTTGAACATCCTTGGGTAGTTAAGATACATCTATTGGTATTGCTTGGGAATATTGTTTCGATCTTGTCCAAGATTAGTAAGCAATTTAAGAATACCATCCAGAGATCTGCCCCAAGGCCGGATAGTTATGAGTGGCGGGGTGTGTGGGATAGCATGGGCAAATGCCTAGGATGCTGGGCACCTCCAGTGTTTTGGAACTTCACCCCTGAACAAGTGCAGAATCCTGAAAAATTAGTAGAATATTTGGAAAAAGTATGCTGTCCCCCTGGCAATTATAGGGAGACACAAATCCCTGCAATGTGCTGGGGCCTGGCCCATGCCTACCGAGCCCTGTTCAACACTATTCAGAACCCTCGAGGATCTGGTGACAAAATGACAGATGCCACGGCTACTCCAGCCCCTCCTGCGACAAGCACCGTGGCTACTCCAGCCCCCCCTGTGAAAGGCACTGCAGTTACACCAGCCCCCGCTGTGACAGGCATTGCGGTTACTCAGCCCCCGCTGTGACAGATGATGCGGTTCAACCAGGGAACCAGCCCATGTCAGTATCAGTCGCCCCTATACACAAGAAGAAATCCTGGAAGCAAAAGTCAGCTCGTTTAGAAAGGGAGGATGAAAGAGCAGGGCCATCACAAGGAGAGGAAGAGGAAGAACTTGTGGATGAGACAGAAACCACCCAATCCCTATCCCTGAGTGAGCTGTGAGATATGCGAAAAGATTTCAGCCGTCGTCCAGGCATGCACATTGTCACCTGGCTGCTCTGATGCTGGGATAGTGGGACCAGTAGCCTGGAATTAGAGGGTAGGGAAGCCAAACAGCCGGGATCCCTTTCTAGGGAAGGGGGCACTGACAGAGCAATTGGAAAAGGGGCACCAGCCCTCAGCCTCTGGAGGCGACTCCTGTCAGCTATAAAGGAAAGGTATCCCTTCAAGGAAGATGTTATATATCGCCCTGGGAAATGGACCACCATGGAGAAAGGTATCCAGTACCTGAGGGAATTAGACATGCTGGAGGTGATTTATAGTGACCTGGACAATGAGCGGTCCCCCAAAGATCTAGATGAAGTCCAGTGCACATGACCCACGTGGCGGAAGTTGGTACGGAGTGCACCATTGTTGTGTGCCAACTCATTGGCAATACTGACCTGGAAAGACAGAGGCGGTCCAACAGTGGATGAAGTGGCTAGCCAGATCCGGGAATACGAAGAAAGTATCTCTTCCTCCCTCGTCTCGGCTGTGGAGAAACTGTCCCGGGAGGTCCAGCGACTCGAAGAGGATAGGTCCTACTTTCCACCTGTATGGACCAGTATCTCAGCTTTTAGGAGTCAGCGTTCCTCTGCTCAAGAGAGAGGATATAGAGGGTATGCACCATGGGGCACCCTATGGTTTTACTTGCGTGACCACGGAGAGGACATGAGGAAGCGGGATGGAAAACCTACCTCGACCCTAGAGGCACGGGTACCTGAGTTGCAAGGAAAAACAATCACACAAGGGGGTTCTTCCAGGAACAGTGCTGCTCCGGTTTCCAGTGGGCAGTTCCCCAGACAGAGTAGAAGGGCTGATCTTACTCCTGATTTTAATGAAGGAACTCCTGACTCGTATATACAAGAAATGGGTAATGAATATTATGACCAGGACTAGAGGGGCCCTGCCTCCAGCCAGGTGGAGGAAAGGGACAACCGGGTTTACTGGACTGTGTGAATTCGATGGCCTGGCACATCAGCCCCACAGGAGTATAAGGCTCTAGGGGACACTGGTGCAGTGTACCCTAATGCCATCAAGCTATATAGGGGCAGAACCCATCTGTATTTCTGGAGTGACAGGGGGATCCCAACAGCTGACTGTATTGGAGGCCGAAGTGAGCCTAACTGGGAAGGAGTGTCAAAAGCACCCCATTGTGACTGGTCCAGAGGCTCCGTGCATCCTTGGCATAGACTACCTCAGGAGAGGGTATTTCAAGGACCCAAAAGGGTGCCGGTGGGCTTTTGGTATAGCTGCCTTGGAGACGGAGGAAATGAAACAGCTGTCCACCCTGCCTGGTCTCTCAGAGGACCCTTCTGTTGTGGGGTTGCTGAGGGTTGAAGAACAACAGGTGCCCATTGCTACCACAGCAGTGCACCAGAGGCAATATCATACCAGCCGAGACTCCCTGATCCATAAACTGATTCGTCGACTGGAGAGCCAAGGAGTGATCAGCAAGACTCGTTCACCTTTTAACAGCCCTATATGGCCAGTAAGAAAGTCTAATGGAGAGTGGAGACTGACAGTAGACTCTCGTGGCCTGAATGAAGTCACGCCACCGCTGAGTGCTGCTGTGCCAGACATGCCAGAACTTCAATACGAACTGGAGTCAAAAGCAGCCAAATGGTATACCACAAGTGATATCGCTAATGTGTTCTTCTCAATCCCTTTGGCAGCAGAGTGCAGGCCACAGTTTGCTTTCACTTGGAGGGGCGTCCAGTACACTTGGAATCGACTGCCCCAGGGGTGGAAACACAGCCCCACCATTTGCCATGGACTGATCCAGACGGCAAGGTAACAGGGTGAAGACCCTGAACATCTGCAATACATTGATGACATCATTGTGTGGGGCAATACAGCAGAAGAAGCTTTTGAGAAAGGGAAGGAAATAGTCCAGATCCTCCTGAAAGCCGCTTTTGCCATAAAAACAAAGTAAGGTCAAGGGACCTGCACAGGAGATCCAGTTTTTAGAAATAAAATAGCAAGATGGATGTCATCACATCCCAATGGATGTGATCAATAACAGCCATGTCTCCACCAACTAGCAAAAAGGAAACACAAGCTTTCCTAGGCATTGTGGGTTTTTGGAGGATGCATATTCCAAATTACAGTCTGATCGTAAGCCCTCTCTATCGAGTGACCCAGAAGAAGAACAATTTCAAATGGGGCCCTGAGCAATGACAAGCCTTTGAACAGATTAAATGGGAGACAGTTCATGCAGTAGCCCTTGGGCCAGTCTGGGCAGGGCAAGATATGTCAAAAATGTGCTCTACACCGCAGCCGGGGAGAATGGCCCTACCTGGAGCCTCTGGCAGAAAGCACCAGGGGAGACTCGAGGTGGACCCCTAGGGTTTTGGGGTCAGGGATACAGAGGGTCCGAGGCCCACTCTACTCCAACTGAAAAAGAGATATTGGCAGCATATGAAGGGGTTCAAGCTGCTTTGGCAGTGGTTGGTACTGAAGCACAGCTCCTCCTGGCACCCCAGCTGCTGGTGCTGGGCTGGATGTTCAAAGGGAGGGTCCCCTCTACACATCATGCAACTGATGCTACGTGGAGTAAGTGGGTCGCACTGATCACACAATGGGCTCGGATAGGAAACCCCAATCGCCCAGGGATCTTGGAAGTAATTATGGACTGGCCAGAAGGCAAAGATTTTGGAATAGCGCCAGAGGAGGAGGTGACACGTGCTGAGGAGGCCCCACTGTACAATAAACTGCCAGAAAATGAGAAGCAATATGCCCTGTTCACTGAGGGGTCCTGTCGTATTGTAGGAAAACATCGGAGATGGAAAGCTGCTGTATGGAGTCTTATACGACAAGTTGTAGAAACTGCTGAGGGAGATGGTGAATCGATCCAATTTGCAGAAGCAAAAGCCATCCAGCTGGCTTTAGACATTGCTGAACGAGAAAAGTGGCCAGTGCTCTATCTCTACACTGACTCATGGATGGTGGCCAATGCCCTGTGGGGGTGGTTGCAGAAATGGAAGCAGAACAATTGGCAGCGCAGAGGCAAACCCATCTGGGCTGCAGCATTGTGGCAAGATATTGCTGCCCGGGTAGAGAACCTGGTTGTAAAAGTACGTCACGTAGACGCTCAGGTAACCAAGAGTCATGCCACTGAAGAACATCAAAACAACCAGCAGGTGGATCAGGCTGCTGAGATTGAAGTGGCTCAGGTGGATCTGGACTGGCAACATAAGGGTGAATTATTTATAGCTCAGTGGGCCCATGACACCTCAGGCCATCAAGGAAGAGATGCAACATATAGATGGGCTCGCGATCGAGGGGTGGGCTTGACCGTGGACACTATTGCACAGGTTATCCATGAATGTGAAACATGCACTGCAATTAAACAAGCCAAGCGGTTAAAGCCTCTGTGGTATGGAGGGCGATGGCTGAAACATCAATATGGGGAGGCCTGGCAGATCGATTATATCACACTGCCACAAACCCGCCAAGGCAAGCGCCATGTGCTTACAATGGTGGAAGCAACCACCGCATGGCTGGAAACATATCCTGTGCCCCATGCCACCGCCTGGAACACTATCCTGGGCCTTGAAAAGCAAGTCCTGTGGCGACATGGCACCCCAGAGAGAATTGAGTCAGACAACGGGACTCATTTTCGAAACAACCTCATAGACGCCTGGGCCAAAGAGCATGGCACTGAGTGGGTGTATCACATCCCCTATCATGCACCAGCCTCCGGGAAAATCGAAGGATACAATGGGCTGTTAAAGACTACACTGCGAGCAATGGGTGCTGGGACATTCAAACACTGGGATACACATTTAGCAAAGGCCACCTGGGTAGTCTATGCTTAGAGGATCTGTCAATCAAGCTGGCCCTGCCCAATCAAAACTTTTATGTACTGTAGAAGGGGATAAGGTCCCTGTAGTGCACATAAAAAACATGCTGGGGCAGACAGTCTGGGTTACTCCTGCCTCGGGGAAAGGAAAACCTATTCATGGGATTGCTTTTGCTGAAGGACCTGGGTGCACTTGGTGGGTGATGCGAAAGGATGGGGAAGTCCGCTGTGTACCTCAAGGGGATTTGGTTTTGGGTGAGAATAGCCAATGAACTAAATGGTATGATGTTAATTGCTATATAATACTGGATGTCATCACTTTTGTGGTTACTATACACCATATCAACGGTATTTCAGCGAGAATCACCCAGATTAATGGAGAATGAATTTTGATGAAACCAAGCAAAGTGCAGTGGTGATGGAACCAGAACTGGCTTCAGCATGCAACAGTCCACCACCACACACCATCTCTCCTGCCCTGAAGGACTGTTATGACAGATGGAGCCCAAAGTCATGGACTAAATGAGCTCAACGGACATTTTAAATTATGTCAAGGCCCTTTATGCTTCTCACACTGCCCCCACAGCAAGTAGGCTGGGGGTGCACAAGAACTTGGGAGTGGACAGAGCCAGGATAGTTGACCCCAACTGACCAAAGGGATATTCCATAACATATGACATCATACTCAGCAATAAAAGCTCAGGGAAGAAGGAGGAAGGGCGGACTTTCAGAGTTATGGCATGGCTGACATTGTTGCAAAGCCACTGTCTATAATCTTTGAAAAGTCTTGGACATCAGGGGATATCCATGACGACTGGAAGACAGCAAATGTCCCACTCATCTACAAGAAGGGCCAAAAAGAAGACCCTTCTTGTGTGTGCTTCTTCCGACAGGACCATTAGTCAGGCTAGGAAGTCAGGCCCATTGGTTTTACTTCAGTCCCTGGAAAAATAATGAAACGAGTCCTCCTAGAAACTATCACAAACCAAATGAAGCGGGTGATTGGGAAAAGCCAGCATGGATTTACCAAAGGCAAATCATGCCAGACTAACCTGATCACCTTCTACAACAAAATAACATTTTCTGTCGACATGGGGAGAGCTGTGGATACTGTTTACCTGGACTTCAGCAAAGCGTTCGACACTGTTTCCCACAGCCTTCTCGGGGACAAAGTGGCAAAATACAGATTGGATGGGTGGTCTGCGAGATGAATAGGAAATTGGCTAACAGGCTGCACTCAGAGGGTGGTGATCAATGTTTTTTTCTTCAGGCTGGCAGCCTCTCACAATTTGGGTCCCCCAGGGACTGATACTGGGCCCCATGCTGTTCAACATCTTCATAAATGATTTGGATGATCTGATTGAAAGCACCCTCACCAAATTTGCTGATGACACCAAACTGGGTGATGAGGCGGACATGTCAGAAGGGACACATCATCTTACAGAGAGACCTGGACAGGCTGGAAGACTGGACTAGCAAGAACAGTATGAAGTTTAACAAAGACGAGTGCAAGGTCCTGCACCTGGAATGGAATAACCAAAGAGCCCAGTACAGGCTAGGGTCTGTGTGGCTGGGGAGCAGCCTTGCTGAAAGGGACCTGGGGGGTCCTGGCAGTCAACAAGCTGAACATGAGTCAGCAGCGCGCTGCTGCAGCAACAAAGGGCAATCAGATCCTGGGCTGCATCCTCAAGGCCATTACTAGCAGAGACAGAGACATGATCATCTCACTTTACTCAGCGCTTGTCAGGCCACACCTGGAGTACTGTGTCCACTTCAATACTTTCAATACTTAAAGGGGGCTTATAAGAAAGATGGGGACAGACTTTTTAGTAGGGCCTGTAGTGATAGGACAAGGGGTAATGGTTTTAAATTAAAAGAGGGTAGATTCAGACTAGATATAAGGAAGAAATTTTTTACGATGAGGGTGGTGAAACACTGGAACAGGTTGCCCAGAGAGGTGGGTAGATGCCCCATCCCTGGAAACATTCAAGGTCTGGTTGGACGGGGCTCTGAGCAACCTGATCTAGTTGAAGATGTCCCCGCTCATTGCTGGGGGGTTGGATTAGATGACCTTTAAAGGTCCCTTCCAACCCAAACCATTCCATGATTCTATAATTATGGTCCCCACAATTCAAAAAAAGATGCAGACAGACTGGAGAGGGTCCAAAGGAGGGCCACAGAGATGATCAAAGAGCTGGAGAACCTGCCCTATGAGGAAAGACTGAAGCAGTTAGGTCTTTTCTTCCTGGAGAAGAGAAGGCTCAGGGGGGACCTCATCACTGTATTCCAGTACTTAAAGGGCAGCTACAAAGAGGACTGAGGCTCTCTCTTCACAAGGAGCCATATGGAGAAGACAAGGGGCAATGGGTACAAGTTGCACCGTGAAAGATTTCATCCCGCTATAAGAAAGAAATTTTTTACAGTGAGAACAATCAATCACTGGAGCAACTTCCTCAGGGACATGGTAGAGTCCCCATCACTGGAGGTTTTCAAGATGCAATTGGACAGGGTGCTAGATAATCTCATCTAGGCTCCCTTTCCCATGAAAGGTTGGACCAGATGATCTTTTGAGGTCCCTTCCAACCTGGGTTGTTGTTGTGGTTTAGCCCCAGTCGGCAATTAAGTACCACACAGCTGCTCGCTCACCCTCCCCCCCCGCGGTGGGATGGGGGAGAGAATCTGAAGAGCAAAAGTAAGAAAACTCGTGGGTTGAGATAAGAACAGTTTAATAATTGGAACACATGAAAAAATAATAATAATAAAAATTGTAATGAGAAGGAAAACAACAAGAGAGCGAGAGAGGAACAAAACCCAGGAAAAAACAAGTGATACAACTGCTCACCACCCGCTGACTGACGCCCAGCCAGTCCCCAAGCAGTGATCGCTCCTCCCCGGCCAACTCCCCCCAGTTTCTATACTGAGCATGACACCATATGGTATGGAATAGCCCTTTGGGCAGTTTGGATCAGCTGTCCTGGCTGTGTCCCTCCCAGCTTCTTGTGCACCCAGCAGAGCAGGGGAAGCTGAAAAGTCCTTGACCAGTGTAAACACCGCTTAGCAACAGCCAAAACATCAGCGTGTTCTCAACATTATTCTTATACTAAAATCCAAAACACAGCACTATATCAGCTACTAGGAAGAAAATTAACTCTATCCCAGCTGAAACCAGGACAGTTGTTCTATGATTAATAGACATCTCTCTGGCAATGGTGAATGCATACTTATTCTAAAGATACATACATAACAGTCAATGCAACATCTTCACATGATGAAGCTGTGTCACAACACAGTAAAAAGTATCATGACATTAAGCGGCAGCTGGTGTGATGATGAAGGATACTGCAGTTAATGGTAACTATAACTCTGTAGATAGCAGGACTGAGCTGAGATGCATAAAATGTGAGCAGAGGGGTAGTCTAGTGTTTAGCTGGAAAAACATTATGACTCAACATTACTATTCACTGGCCAAATGCTGCCCAACTTATTTAAAAATGGATGCTCAAAGATAGGTTCTTATGTCCTTATTTAGAAGCCTCATTTTCAAAAGTGCTGAGCAGTTGAGTCAGTGGGAATTGCTAGGTATTGAACATTTTTAAAATTCAAATATGTACCTCTGAGTATTTAGAAAATTATTTTTGAAACCTGAACTACTGTGCTTTCAAGGAGGACCAGCCCAGTAGTACATCTAAACAGAAACCATCTTCAGTTACACCAAATTCAGAGATACTTCACTGACTTACTCAGGTGTAGGATCTGCCCCTTGGTGAAGCAAAGCTTAAAGCAATTGCTCTTCGGACTCATTTCAGCTGGACCTCTGAGCAGGGCAAAGTTTACAATTTAAGTCAGGGCTATGGGTGAGCATGAGAAGTCGGCCTCTAGGCCTCACTAGGACAGAAGTTTAGCATATGCTGGGATATCACTGAGGACCCATGTCCTCACAAAGTCTGTGAGTGAGAACAAATCCTCCACCATCCTTTAGGGAAAAACCCTGCATCCTCTTCCTCCCACAGTCCTGTTGGGAGTGGCAGGAGTGAAACAAGCTCACTGACAGAGCATTGGTGGCACCTGTCCCAGGTAGTATGAGCCCTAGCCTACACAGGCAGGGGGAAAGGCAGAACACAAGCCAGGGAGGTTGGGAGGCTACAGCAACAAGAGCAGGTCTGTAGGGCATGCTGAGATGATGCCACCCGCAGAGAGCATGGCCACAAGGGACGGATCAGCTGCAATCTGGCGCAGGTGAGGTAGGGAGGTCTGCACTAGGCTGGGGTCAGCTGAGGGGCCATGGGCGCGCGGCCACCTCCAAAGCCCGGATCCAGCTGCCCCAAACTTCACAGTGGCACGGATCGGGATTCAGGCAGGAACTCTGTAGCTCGGTCCAGCTTAGTCCAAAAAACAAGCTAACTTTTTGGCAGCCCTTTCTGGATAACGAACTGCAGTGTGAATCGGCCCTTGCAAACAAATGCATTTTTTTCCTATGTCTGTCAGATTTTTGGAGGAGAGAGGGAGAAAGGAAAAAAAAAGGCACCTTGAAACATATAGTTTTAAATTTTTCCTGCGTATGTCTCTGTCCCATGACCCCTTCTCCCTCCCTCCCCCACGCCTGGGTGCAAGCTACAGCCTGTGCTATGGAAACGGCACCATCCAGGCTGCCGCTGCCTCTTGGAACAAACTGTGTGTGCTGAAGTACAGCGGGCTCTTGCTGCAGCCTGGGAAGGAACTAGCAGCGCTGCCTGCTCCTACTTTGTCTTGGTAGGGTACCTCCATGAGATGAAGTGGGAGGAAGAAACATTAACTCCAGCAGCTGTTTCTTGACCCCAGCTGTCAGTCTGCCCGAGATTACATTTTTTTGGAGAGTCCTATTGAGGAACAAAGAGGGAGTTTTCGGGTTTGGGGAAGTTGGGTGCCCGCGGGGCCCAGCACACCGCCCCCTCCTGCCCTGCCGCCGACGGCCTCCTCTTAACTCGCAAGCTCCCACCCGGCTCCCTGGCCTGCAGCTTCTCTGCCCTTTCTGGTGTGCGCAGACACACACATGCACACACAAACCCAGCACCAATGCTAAGAGCCGTAACTAGACTACAGTAATTCCCCAACATGGGTGGCTTGAAACTGCTCGGGCTGAATAGCATTTGCTGTTCCGTCACTGCAGCTGCCTCCCGCCGGCCCTGTGAGGAGCTGCTCTTTCCTCCTCCTGTTGTTTGTGCTGACACAGTTTCGCTGCCACAAGTAGTTTGTCAACATCAAACTTGCCCTGTGTGCTATGTGTGCACCTCCCGCCAACGGGGGCCAGTAAACAGCCGCCAGCCATGCCATTGACACATTTGCCTCACTGCCCCCCCAACACAGGGGGCAGTGAGTGTGTGTGGGGTGGTATGGAGTCCTATGGGGTGTGTGGGGAAGACAACTGGTGATCATCCCCATGCCAGAGACAGCCGAGGGGAACAGCAGCTGCAGGGGAATGCAGGGATGCCGGTTTCGCCCAGTATGTTGTGCTAGTTATCTTTTTTTTTTAATATGACAGGAAAGTGACAGTGACTTGGCTTTCCATAGTCTTACAGAGGTTACTTGGAAACGGTGGCTTGGCAAAGTCAGGGATGGTATTCACACAGAGACTTCTGCTCTTGTAGTGTCCATCCTTTGAACAAAGAGAGATTCAAAAAATGTCAGTCCTTGTCTCTTGAAACTGAATAAAATTGAGAAATACTGAGTGGAAATTTTATATATAAACACATGCATACACATATCTATGTATGAACAGATATTTTGACACCTTTATTGTCATGCAGTCTGAAAGCTTGAGTTGATTCCTTTCCCTTACATTGAACCAAGATTGCTTGAGATGATTGCTTCTACATCATCTTTAGGGTTTGGAGGTTTCAGGGAAGTGGTGGGTTTTTCTATTTGCTACATGCCCTCTGAGTCCTCTGAAGGCTTCTTGAAAGGACAATTAGCTCTTTGTATGGCTCACAATGCATGTTATGCACACACAGACATTTGCAGTGCTGTCCTCTTAAAAATAATGGGCCTATTCAGCAAAGCCATAACCTGGACATACATAAAGGTCATGACTAAAGGGAGGAAGCAAAACAGAACACACAAAACTGTAACACTTAAAACTACTGGCAACTCCTCTTTTTTGCCTCCCATTCACCTTTTTTATATTTTACAGCATCAGAATACCTGTGACCGGAAAGCATGCAAGCATACCTATACCAGTGTCCTAATCCATACTGAGAAAATCTAAGAACTGAAAATCTTTGGCCTGTGAAGTGTTGATTATTAGTGCAGCTCATGCTAAGCGCTCAAAGGACACATTTACCTTTTCCCTAGTGAGCAGTCCCAGTTGCTTTGGAAGGGCTCAGTGCCTGGCAGGATACAGCCCTGAATGAATCCCAGTATTCTCTGTGTGGTAACCATGTTAATCTCAGTGTACTAGTGCCTGAAACATGCTTTATATTTTCATCCTTGTGGTGGGTTGACCCTGGCTGGACGCCAGGTGCCCACCAAAGCTGCTCTATCACTCCCCTCCTCAGCTGGACAGGGGAGAGAAAATATAACGAAAGGCTTGTGGGTCGAGATAAGGACAGGGAGATCACTCAGCAATTACCGTCATGGGCAAAACAGACTCGACTTGGGGAAATTAATTTAATTTATTACCAATCATATCAGAGTAGGATAATGAGAAATAAAACCTAAATCTTAAAACACCTTCCACCCACCCCTCCCTTCTTCCTGGGCTTAACTTTACTCCTGATTTTCTCTACCTCCTCCCCGCCAGTGGTGCAGGGGGACAGGGAATGGGGGTTGCGGTCAGTTCATTACACATTGTCTCTGCCACTCCTTCCTCCTCAGGGGGAGGACTCCTCACACTCTTCCCCTGCTCCAGCGTGGGGTCCCTCCCACAGGAGACAGTCCTCCACGGGCTTCCCCAATGTGGGTCCTTCCCATGGGCTGCAGTTCTTCAAGAAGTGCTCCAGCGTGGGTCCCTTCCACGGGGCGCAGTCCTTCAGGAACAGACTGCTCCAGTGTGGGTCCCCCATGGGGTCACAAGTCCTGCCAGCAAACCTGCTCCAGCATGGGCTCCTCTCTCTCCACGGGTCCGCAGGTCCTGCCAGGAGCCTGCTCCAGCACAGGCTTCCCATGGGGTCACAGCTTCCTTTAGGCGCATCCACCTGCTCTGGCGTGGGGTCCTCCACGGGCTGCAGGTGGATATCTGCTCCACTGTTAACCTCCATGGGCTGCAGGGGGACAGCCTGCCTCACCATGGTCTTCACCACGGGCTGCAGGGGAATCCCTGCTCCGGCGCCTGGATCACCTCCTCCCCCTCCTTCTTCCCTGACCTTGGTGTCTGCAGGGTTGTTTCTCTCACATATTCTCACTCCTCTCTCGGCTGCAATTGCTGTTGTGCAGTTTTTCCCCTCCTTCTTAAATATGTTATCGCAGAGGCCCTACCACTGTCACTGATTGGCTCAGCCTTGGCCAGCGGTGGGTCCATCTTGGAGCCGGCTGGCATTGGCTCTATCAGACATAGGGGAAGCTTCTAGAAGCTTCTCACAGAAACCACCCCTGTGGCCCCCCCCATCCTCCCCCAAAACTTGCCACGCAATCCCAATACAAGCCTAAACTAAGAGTCTGTCTACAGCAGTCTCTTGGTATCTAATAAGGACTCATCAGTGGTTCATTTCTCCCCAGCATCCCTAATAAGGGAAAAGGAACTAGGAGGAGAAGATGAATATTGAAATGAACATGCCTATGTGTTTGTGCATTGAGGAAGAAGGTGTAAGGAGGAGTATTATGAGGACTGTCTGTGGGACACCAGTTCATGAGGGTGAGAGCAAGATGATTAGCCTCACTTGCTGTGCTATAGACAACAAACCATGAACATTTTGAATGAAATAATATTTATATATTACATATTCTATACTAGCCATAAAAAAAATCTTGAACACATATGTTAAAGAAAGTTGATCAAGGGATATTTATCTTACAGTAGCAAAGAATATTTTCCCCATTCAGTAGAGTGAATAAGAATACTTGTCCCTGACTCCTCAGGTTTATAAAAAGCCTCCTGTTGTGGGTTAACCCCAGTAGGCAGCTAAGCACCACACAGCAGCTCGCTCAGTCCCCCCACAGTGGGATGGGGAGAATTGGAAGGGCAAAAGCGAGAACACTCGTGGGTTGAGATCAAGACAGTTTAATAGGGAAAGCAAAAGCTGCGTGCACAAGCAAAGCAAAATAAGGAATTCATTCCCTACTTCCCATAGGCAGGCAGGTGTTCAGCCATCTCCAGGAAAGCAGGGCTTCATCATGTGTAACAGTTACTTGGGAAGACAAATGCCATAACCACAAACATTCCCTCCCTTCCTCCCTCTTTCCCTCAGTTTTTATTGCTGAGCACGATGTCATATGGTATGGAATATCCCTTTGGTCAGTTGAGGACGGTCAGCTGTCCTGGCTGTGTCCCCTCCCAGCTTCTTGCGCACCCCCAGCCTACTTACTGTAGAGGCTGCATGAGAAACAGAGGCGGCCTTGACACTGTGTAAGTGCTGTTCAGCAATAGCTAAAACACTGGTGTATTATCAACACTGTTTTGGTCACAATTCCAAAATATAGCACCATACGGGCTACTATGAAGAAAATTAACTTTATCCCAGCCAAAACCAGTACACCTCCTTATCAAAGAGGTAAGGTGATCAGAGAGACATTTTAAGTGCCTCTAAACTTCATATGATTAGAACTGATGAATGGATGTTCTTGTTTATTTTAAAATAAAAATTATGATTATAAAAATAAATAATCACTTAAAAGCTTTTAAAATTGCTGATTGACTCAGGAAAATAATGGATGACTGTATGATCGTACACATTTAAATATGCACAATTTGCTACTTTTTGTGATACTTTTACCTTGTTACTTGCATTTTTCTCTGACATTAATTGCCCAGTCTTTAAAAGGGAGGTATTAGCATATGTGAACATTCTGAGCGCTGTACTCATTTGGATTCAATTACTTGCAAGTTAAATAATAAATTAATTTGAAAATGTCAGTATCAGATGCCTTAGTGTAGGGCTAAAGTAGAGTATCTTCCAAGCAGGGTTCTCCTGAGAGGACATCCAAGTACAGAAGGCATGTTTGGGTGGTGAGGATATATTGCTAATTAAATACTTTATTGGAATTTTTTATCACATATTAAAGTCACTTGTTAATTATATGTTGTAAATACATGATTTTTATTCAAAAAGTTTTATTTAAATTTAAATATTTATTTTAAAGCTTATTTTAAAATAACATCATATGGATACAAATTGTGTATGATTTTATATTACTTTAATAGGACTACTTGTCTATTTAAGTACATAGACTTGTAAACTATTCTCTTAAGTCTGTTGTCTCAAATGACTGCAGTAGGTCTACCATTAAGAAATCTATGGATGATATAAAGATTTAGCATTACAGATAAATAATGACTTTTGTGTCTTTGACTTTTTAAATTTTCTTTGAGGCACAAATTATTCAATTAAACTGGTTATCAAAACTGTTTCTGAGTGAATTCCCAAGATGCACATTCATCATAGTGAGAATATCTATAGAAACATTTTTGTAACTGAAAATGAATGACTATACGATTTCATGGTTTCATGAATGCATATATATTATATAATGCCAGTGATTACTAAGATGACCCATTAATTCATCTAAATTTGCTGAGGCATATTCGAAACTGCCTACACAAATTTATTTGAAAATTGCAAATGAATGCCTGTACTCTACCCACTCACCACCATTTTTTTTGCAGGGCACATAAATATGAATGCAAAATTTGCTCTTCATACACAAATAGGCATCAGTAGTGCCTGCACACAGGACAGTCTGAACTTGTAAACATTCTAATTGCAGTCATTGGTCATAGCTAGTATGGGTTCACAAGGGGAAAGTCCTGCTTAACCAACTTAATTTCCTTTTATGACAAGGTCACCCATCTAGCTGACCAAGGGAAGACAGTAAATGTGGGGGTTTTGGATTTTAGCAAAGCTTTTGATACTGTCTCTCACAGTATCCTTCTGGGCAAAATGTCCAGCATACAGCTACACAAGTCCATAATACGTTGGGTGAGCAATTGGCTGATGGGTCGGGCTCAAAGAGTTATAGAAAATGGGGTTACATCAGGCTGGCGGCCAGTCACCAGTGGGGTCCCCCAGGGCTCAATTTTAGGGCCAGTTCTCTTCAATGTTTTTATAAATGATCTGGATGCAGGAGTCAAATTTACATTAAGTAAGTTTGCCGATGATACTAAACTAGGAGGAGCTGTGGACTCCCTTGAGGGTAGAGACGCCTTACAGAGAGATCGGGATAGACTAGAGAGCTGGGCAATCACCAACCGTATGAAATTTAACAAGAGCAAGTGCCAGATTCTGCACCTGGGACGGGGTAATCCTGGGTATATGTACAAATTGGGGGACGAGAGGCGGGAGAGCAGCCCCGCGGAAAAAGATCTGGGGGTTTGGGTTGATGGCAAGTTGAATACGAGTCAACCGTGTGCCCTGGCAGCCAAAAGGGCCAACCGTGTCCTGGGGTGCATCAAGCATGGCATAGCTGGCCGGTCAAGGGAGGTGATTGTCCCACTCTACACTGCACTGATGCGACTCCACCTCGAGTACTGTGTGCAGTTTTGGGCACCTCAACATAAGAAGGTGTGCTGGTTTTGGCTGGGATAGAGTTAATTTTCTTCATAGTAGCTAGTATGGGGCTATGTTTTGGATTTGTACTGGAAACAGTGTTGATAACACAGGGATGTTTTAGTTATTGCTGAGCAGTGCTTACACCGAGTCAAGGCCTTTTCTGCTTTTTGCACCACCCCACCAGCGAGTAGGCTGGGGGTGCCCAAGAAGTTGGGAGGGGACACGGCTGGGACAGCTGACCCCAACTGACCAAAGGGATATTCCATACCATATGACGTCACACTCAGCAATATAAAGCTGGGGGAAGAAGAAGGAAGGGGGGGACATTCAGAGTGATGGCGTTTGTCTTCCCAGTTCACCGTTACACGTGATGGAGTCCTGCTTTCCTGGAGATGGCTGAACAACTGCCTGCCCATGGGAAGGAGTGAATTAATTCCTTGCTTTGCTTTGCTTGCATGCGTGGCTTTTGCGTTACTTGTTAAACTGTCTTTATCTCAACCCATGAGTTTTCTCACTTTTACTCTTCTGATTCTCTCCCCCATCCTGCTGCGGGGGGAGTGAGCAAGTGGCTGTGTGGTGCTTAGTTGCCGTCTGGGGTTAAACCATAACAGTCCTTTTCCTTGTTTCATACCATTTACGTCATGCTCAGGTCCCACATGATCCAATACATTCTCATTACCCACCACCACCCTTCCCATCCTTTGATATAATACACAGATATCATTCCCTTAGTCTATGGACCACCCCTGTGAAATGTCTGTAACATGTCCATAAATGTCCACAAACGTCCACAAAATGTCCATTGAGATCATTTAGTCCATAACTTTGGGCTCCATCTGTTATGGTGGTCACTCAGGACAGTAGAGGTGGTGTGTTGCATGGAGTTATTGGGCACCAAAGCCAGCTCAGGTCGGGTCACTGCTGCACTTGCACTGCTTCTTGTAAGGTTTTTCCCCATTGGTTCAGGTGGTTCGTGCTATAGTAATTCCCATAACATGCAACTCAAATCCTGGGTTACAACAATTTAAAGGTATTTCCATTACAGTCTCCACCCCTGGTCCCTTTGGACCAGACCATCGGGTTTAACATTGCAATGAACTCCTCCCCTTGTCCCTGCTCCGGCTTGGACTTATCCACAGACCGCAGTCCCTTTGGGGAGTACCTGCTCCAAGTGGAGCCTTATCTATGAGCCACAGTCTCTCCAGGGGTATACCTGCTGTCGCATAGACTTATCCACAGCCACAGTCGCTTTGAGGTGCTCCTGTTCCAGCATGGCCTTCTCCATGGGCCTCAATGCCTTCAAAGGTATACCTGCTCCAGCGTGGCCTTACTCACAGCCACAGTCCCTTCAGAAGTAAACCTGCTCCAACATGGCCTTACCCGTGGCTGCAGTCCCTCCAGGGGCGTACCTGCTCTGTTGTGGGCTTATCCATGGCCACACGCTTTGAGGTGCTCCAGCATGACCTCATGCACAGCCACAGATGCTTCAAGGTGTACCTGCTGCAGCATGGACTTATCCACAGCCACAGATGCTTCGAGGTGCACCTTCTCCAGTGTGGACTTATCCTTGGGCCACAATCCCTTCAGAGGTACACCTGCTGTGGCACAGACATAGCCATGGCCACATACGCTTCAAGATGTACCTGCTCTGGCATGGGCTTATCCATGGGCACAGACGCTTTGGGGTGTCCTGCTCCCACATGGACTCATCCACAGGTCACAGTCCCTTTGACTCGAGTTCACACTGGAGTTCCAGCCTGTCCAGTGCAGCAGCACAGAAACAGCAGTGATGCCCTGGCCATCTGCCAGCCCAGGCGCAAGGCCATTGCTGTTATCAAAATGTTCCCAGGCACAGCAGAGTAAGGTGATCAGCAGTACAGCAGGACAGCAAGCAGCAAAAGCAAAAAACAGCCACTAATGAGCCCTAGACTCTAATATACAGTGAGGCAAGCTAGTCCCATGGCAAGCACAGGAGCCTGCCGATTAATAGCTAAACAGCAATAACAGCTATAAATTCTATCTATCTGGCACATTCCAATCAAATCTGTCGTTATCTCGAACCCTTTGACCCCCACACTGGGTGCCAAAAAGGACTGTCGTGGTTTAACCCCAGCCAGCAACTAAGCCCCACCCAGCTGCTCGCTCACTCCCCCCTGGTGGGATGGGGGAGAGAATCAGAAGGGTAAAAGTGAGAAAACTTGTGGGTTGAGATAAAGACAGTTTAACAGGGAAAGCAAAAGCTGCGCACGCAAGCAAAGCAAAGCAAGGAATTCCTTCACTCCTTCCCATGGGCAGGCCGGTGTTCAGCCATCTCCAGGAAAGCAGGGCTCCATCACGCGTAATGGTTACTTGGGAAGACAAAACGCCATCACTCCAAATGTCCCCCCTTCCTTCTCCTTCCCCCAGCTTTATATTGCTGATCATGACATGATATGGTATGGAATATCCCTTTGGTCAGCTGTCCCTGCTGTGTACCCTCCCAACTGCTATTAAAAGTTTATTGTAAGTGGGATTGATAGTACCTTCCTGTTATTGAGACCAACATTTCCTGCTAAAGTGAGTGTATTCAGTTGGTAATGTCTTTGCTAATCTTCTGGCTGAAATTTTCCAGGTCTGGTATCCATGTCCAATTTAGAAACATATACATCCTCTTATATAATGGAATTACATGAACATGTATTGTTTTTCACAGGCACTCTTCCCACATCAGTACCCATGGTGGATCTGCTTATAGATAAATCAGGGCTTGTAAGAAGGAAAGATGGGATGAAGGGAGGTCATGGTAGCAAATGAAATAGGTGAGGACTGTTTTGGAACATGTAAGGTCTTTGAAGAAATGAAGTCCTTGGCATACCAAATTAACAGATATTTCTGATTTCCCTCTGTGCACCTCAGTTCTATTCTATAAAACAGCATACGTTCATAAGGAATACTGCCTCATCTCACCTAGGAACTGTGAAGATCCCTCTGATGAAGCTCCATGTTTTCATTATGGGTGGCCCCAAAAAGCAATTAATAATTTTGTCTTCCAAACTGGGTTTAGATACGGCACAGTAAGTAAGGCCTGCAACAGCATATTGGAGAATGAGTAAAAACATAAAAAATATATAGTTGCTTATTAAAGGAACACCATCTATTCTGTGCCCCTAAAAGTTGGGCAAATACTGTACAATTCAGTCACTAATTACTATATCAGAATGCCTATGCATAAGGGGGACAAATTAAAGATTAATTCTGTATTTTGTAACTTTTGAGTACTTGATGTTGCAAATGTGAAAATATTTGTTTATTCATAAACAAAAGATTTATACACAATATGTATAAATGCTGATAATATTGCTATTTTAAATATTGTTCTTTAGAGGTCCACTTTACTTGTGAGAGGGTCACTTAGTAATGGATAAATCCCCCCTTCATAAAACCAAAGAAATAATAAGCATAAAAGTACACAAAGAAATAAGTCCATATATATATTTTAATCCTTCTGCAATCTTCCTAAAATACTGAAGTGCACTTCTCCTTAATGAGGCCAACACAAAAAAATGAAATCAAAGATTCCAGAGAAATGATGAGTTAAAAAAAAATAAAGAATTTTAAGTGTGTTTTGAAAATAGTGGAATTCAGTATCTTGTATTTTACTAAAATTTCCATTAAAAGCATCTCTGGAGATGATAAAGGATGCAAAATTTTAGGGAGAATTGTCTATTTTACAGAATCTAAAAAGCCCAAAGGGGAGAAAATACTTAAAATCATGTTTATATTAAAAAAACTAATTTCTTACCTTATCTGGAGAGTAGCTATTTTAACCTTATAATAAGAATACCTTAATGTAAGATCAGCAAAAATATGATGATACAGATAATGTAAAGGTTATGAAGCTGGTTTTGTGGTTATATGGCAGGTTTTGGTAAGACAGATGCATCGATCTAATATACGATTGAAAATTGGATCCATTTTGAGGAAGTATGTTTTAATTGCATAATACAATAAATATATACTATATAATAATATATTATTATATATCTAATAAAATTAATAAAAATATTAATATCAATACATAATAAATACATAATAATAAATGTCCTGGTCTTGGCTGGGATACAGTTAATTTTCTTCCTAGTAGCTGGTATAGTGCTGTGTTTTGGATTTAGGATGAGAATAATGTTGATAACACACTGATGTTTTGGCTGTTGCTAAGCGGTGTTCACACCGGTCAAGGGCTTTTCAGCTTCCCCTGCTCTGCCGGGTGCACAAGAAGCTGGGAGGGGGCACAGCCAGGACAGCTGACCCAAACTGGCCAAAGGGCTATTCCATACCATATGGCGTCATGCTCACTACAGAAACTGGGGGAGTTGGCTGGGGGGTAGCGATTGCTGCTTGGGGATGGGCTAGGTGACAGTTGGCAGGTGGTGAGCGGTTGCATCACTTGTTTTTTTTCCAGGGTTTTGTTTCTCTCTCTATCATTGTTTTCCTTTTCATTAGAATTTTTTTAATTATTATTATTACTAATTTTATTATTTTTCACAATTATTAAAATGTTCGTATCTCAGCCCATGAGTTTTCTTACTTTTGCTCTTCAGATTCTCTCCCCATCCCACCAGGAGAGGGAAGGGTGAGCGAGCAGCTGGGTGGTGCTTAGTTGCTGACTGGGGTTAAACCACAACAATCCTTTTTAGCTCCTTTTTGGTGGGGCACGACGGGTTTGAGATAATAACAGATTAACCAGAGCGTATTAAGGAATTTAGATCTGTTAGTAGTTGCGGGCCACGATATTGATTCATCTGTTCTCGATACTGGTTTACCTGATCCGCACCATGCTCATTTTTTTGCTGTACATGTTAAAGATTGGTGTTGGTTTTTGCAGTTTGCTGTGCTCTGCTTTAATTGGTGATGTTTTGCCTGTGAGATTTGTAATTAAAACAGTGACCTTGGGGTTATTTTGATATCTAACTGCTGTACTGAAACCGTTATTGTACATTGCATACCACCTCATGGAGACGATTAGCACTTATACTTCTTCCTCTGAGAGGTTTTTTTATGGAGGAAATGCAGAATGGCACCTTCGCTACTTTCTTCTATAATGTTTCCTCCTTCATTACAGTAACTTTTCAGTATCTTGAACATCCTTGGGTAGTTAAGATGCATCTATTGGTATTGCTTGGGAATACTGTTTCTGTTTTGTCTAAGATTAGCAAGCAATTTAAGGATATCATCCAGAGATCTGCCCCAAGGCCGGATAGTTATGAGTGGCAGGGTGTGTGGGATAGCATGGGCAAATGCCTAAGTTATTGGGCACCTCCAGTGTTTTGTGGCTAGCCAGATCCGGGAATATGAAGAAAGTATCTCTTCCTCCCTTGTCTCGGCTGTGGAGAAACTGTCCCGGGAGGTCCAGCGACTCGAAGAGGATAGGTCCTACTCCCCACCTGTATGGACCAATATCTCAGCTTTTAGGAGTCAGCGTTCCTCTGCTCAAGAGAGAGGATATAGAGGGTACACACCACGGGGCACCCTATGGTTTTACCTGCGTGACCACGGAGAGGACATGAGGAAGCGGGATGGAAAACCTACCTCGACCCTAGAGGCACAGGTACATGAGAAAAACAATCACACAAGGGGGTTCTTCCAGGAAAATTGCTCCTCCGGTTTCCAGTGGGCAGTTCCCCAGACAGAGTAGAAGGGCTGATCTTACTCCTGATTTTAATGAAGGAACTCCTGATTTGTATGCACAAGAAGTGGGTAATGAATACTATGACCAGGACTAGAGGGGCCCTGCCTCCAGCCAGGTGGAGGAAAGGGACAACCGGGTTTACTGGACTGTGTGAATTTGATGGCCTGGCACATCAGCCCCACAGGAGTATAAGGCTCTAGGGGACACTGGTGCAGTGTACCCTAATGCCATCAAGCTATATAGGGGCAGAACCCATCTGTATTTCTGGAGTGATGGGGGATCCCAGCAGGTGACTGTATTGGAGGCCGAAGTGAGCCTAACTGGGAAGGAGTGTCAAAAGCACCCCATTGTGACTGGTCCAGAGGCTCCGTGCATCCTTGGCATAGACTACCTCAGGAGAGGGTATTTCAAGGACCCAAAAGGGTGCCGGTGGGCTTTTGGTATAGCTGCCTTGGAGACGGAGGAAATGAAACAGCTGTCTACCTTGCCTGGTCTCTCGGAGGTCCCTTCTGTTGTGGGGTTGCTGAGGGTTGAAGAACAACAGGTGCCCATTGCTACCACAGCAGTGCACCGGAGGCAGTATCATACCAGCCGAGACTCCCTGATTCCCATCCATAAACTGATTTGTCGACTGGAGAGCCAAGGAGTGATCAGCAAGACTCGTTCACCTTTTAACAGTCCTATATGGCCAGCGCGAAAGTCTAATGGAGAGTGGAGACTGACAGTAGACTATCGTGGCCTGAATGAAGTTGTATCACTTGTTTTTTTCCTGGGTTTTGTTCCTCTCTTGCTCTCTTGTTGTTTTCCTTCTCATTACAATTTATTATTATTATTATTATTATTTGTGTTCCAATTATTAAACTGTTCTTATCTCAACCCACGAGTTTTCTTACTTTTGCTCTTCCGATTCTCTCCCCCATCACGTCGGGCGGGAGGGTGAGCGAGTGGCTGTGTGGTACTTAATTGCCGACTGGGCCTAAACCACAACACATATGTTTCTGCATCTTAATTATTTGTGCTTCCTCCTATCTGAATATCACGATTTGCCCTTGGTGAAGCCATGTTGGCTGTCTCTAATCACCTACCTGTCTTCCATATGCTTTGACAGAACTTCCAGGAGGATCTGTTCCATGATCTTACCGGGCATGGAGGTGAGGCTGACTGGACAGTAGTTCCCAGCATCCTCCTTTTTACCGTTTTTGAAAATGGGTATGATGTTTCCCTCTTTCCAGTCACTGGGGACTTCACCTGACTGCCATGACTTTTCAAATATGATGGACAGTGGCTTGGCAACTACGTCAGCCAATTCCCTCAGGACCCTGGGATGTATCTCATCGGGTCCCATGGACTTGTGTATGTTCAGGTTCCTCAAATGGTCTCAAACCTGATCTTCTTCTACAATGGGAGGGACTTCATTTCCCCAGTCCCTGCATTGAGGTTCAGGGACTTGTGAGATGTAGGAAGAGATATTGCCAGTGAAAATGGAGGCAAAAAAGTTGTTGAGTACCTCAGCCTTCTCCATGTTGGTTGTCACTAGGTCTCTTTTGTTTATTTATTGGGGGGGTATATTTTCTTTAATCTTTCTTTTCTGACCAACATACCTTTAGAAGCCCTTCTTATTATTCTTAGCATCCCTTGCCAAATTCAGCTCCAGCTGTGTCTTAGCTTTCCTGATCCCATTCCTACACATCTGGGCAGTGTCCCTATATTCTTCCCAGGATACATGTCCCTGCTTCCACTGCCTGTGCATTTTCTTCTTATACTTTAGTTCGACCAGGATGTCCTTGCTCAGCTCTGCTTGTCTCCTGCCTTCCTTGCCCGATTTCTTACGCATGGGAATTGATAGTTCTTGCACTCTGAGAAAAATATCCTTAAAGGACTGCCAGCTCCCTTCTGCTCCTTTATCCCTGAGGGCAGTTTCCCAGGGGGTCCCATCCACTAATTCCTTAACTGAAAGTTTGCTGTCCTAAAATTCAGGGTCCTGACTTTACTCATCACCTGGCCCATATCCCTCAAGATTGTGAATTCCACCAGGGCATAATCACTGCAGCCCAGGCTGCCACCAGTCTTGACCTCTCTAATTAGTTCATCTGTGTTGGTAAGCTAGTAATGCTTCTCCTCTGGTTGGGCTGTCTATCACCTGGATTAAGAAGTTATCCTCAATGCACTCCAAGAGACTCCTGGACTGCTTACAGTTTGCTGTGCTGCCTTTTCAGCAGATGTCAGGGTGACTGAATTCCCCCAGCAGGCTCAGAGCAGGCTCAGAGCCTGGTAACAATGAAATAGATGAAAAATCATTGTATCCTAAAATGTGTTTGTTAGCATCATAAATGTAAATGACAAACAATGCAAGCATTCCCCAATGGGTAAAACTCAACAGAGCAAAATGAAGCTAAATAGAAAACTAAACAAGCTCAGATTTGTATGAACTTGTCCTGCATACGTCTTTGAGAAGTATATACTGATGCAATCAAAAGGATCACCTGCAGTTTCCATGCGATACCGTCATTGACTGGCATTTGTTGTTATAGCTCATGGATACAAACTTTGAAGAATATTAATAATATCCCATCTCATGACCCTGTGCCTTTTTATATTTTCTGTCTTGGCATGTCTACTTAATGAAAACGCTTTCTTCTTTCTAACCATCTTATCTCAATACCATTCAAAAGGTTTGTGACATTATAATTCAGAGTCATAGAAGACATACCTGACACTATGGTACTAAGTAAATAAATCAGGAAAGCACATGTATACTGCATCAGGTCAAAGGACAGAAAAGTTCCCTTTTTAGAGTATAGTCTTTTTCCATGCATTTTCCTGAGTAAAATCTGAGTCAGAACATTCCAGTGTTTCAGGCTATTTCTTTATAAAGCTGCAGGGGAAATGATGCCTAAAACATGTAGAAGGATTTGACTACCTATAACCAGCTGCTATAGATACTATAAACTTCTCTTAAAAAGACTGCGTACAAATAAAGCACAAAGGGATATATGCTTACAAGATGGATACATTTTTCAGAGATAAGACCAGGTGACAGTCATGAAGCTTATGTTAAGCATTGCACTGTAGCCACATGCCCTGGAAAGAATTATTGAGGTTCTTAAATGGTCATGGTAATGTTTTTACTTATGAGTTTGTACCTGTAGAAGTATAGCCTCATAATTACCATAATTACAAGGCTTATCGCTCAAATCACCTTGCTCCCTCAAGACATTCTCAAGATTGCTATCTCTCTGATTCCCACACACTAAAAAGGTAATTTTGGAGTAAAGTTTCCATACTGAAAAAACAACCCAAACAGTCAAAGCAAAGAAATAAGACAGTTATGTCATTCAACCCCGTATACACTCATTGGTTTCCTTTCTCAACCTCTGACATGTCTTTCCCATCATCCACTGCTGACATATTGAACTCCCCCTACCTTGAACAACCAATATGCATCTTTCACCACAATATGTGCATTGGTTGTAGAATTAGGTTTTGATGATTAGCACAGTTAGTGTAGATTGCATACATTATATAGTGAAAACTACTGTGTATAGTTTTCTTAACTGGTATTTTGAGTTAATGTCAGATAATAAATAGCCATAAAGAAATATTTATCTGTAATGCCTAAGGAAAAACTATGCCACTCTTTAATACTTCTAATAGCATCAGCTACAATACTGAAACCTGTATATAGGTCTGCACTGGCAAATATACTCAGGATTAAGGTTCTTGAATATTTCTTGGGAGTTTTTTTCTTTAATATTTTAGTCTGACTCTAGTTAAGCATCATGCAGAGCTAAGTAGCTTCTCTGGCTAATCATGACAGAATTTATTTAGAATGCAAAAGAAATCCTCTATCCTACTGGGAATAATTGTATGCTTAATTTTGAAAGTCCAAAATTGCATTATAGCTAAATGCATGTATGTGTGAAATCTGAAATTCATGGAGATGGTGGCTGTTTAGCTCCAAAATACATAAAAATAAAAGAAAACCAGGACAATATTTAAAAGAGGAACATATAGAAATGAATCCTCTTTCACAGTCCCAAAGAATTATAAAAATGATTGCAGTCTGAAAGAATACTGGGTAAATTTTGTATCTAAATTCAGTTATTAAAGAGATCTTAATTCTGCTTCAAGAGCCTAATTACTGCCTTATTGAAATAATGTGGAGGGGTATCCAGTGAAGAGACAGCATACTATAAACAGAAATGCCACTTGAGAGTTGCTACTGGAGTGTTCATGATACTGCATAAACCAAACAAGCAGATAAATTGAAGTTCAATAAATGAAATGTAGAGTGATATAAATTCCACTCTCTTAGTGTTATATCTCATTTATGTCTGACTTTACATCATTCGTTGTACAGTTATAGTTAAATCTGATTTGTGGCAACCTGAGCTTTATAAATATAATCTCTTTAGTGTTTTGAGTTGTGGATACTTCATCTCATGAAGTACTAAAGTACAGAAGAACTCTAGTAACAGAAGGAACATTGTCTTAGGAGCAGCCAAGGGACTCGATGGATTAGTTCAGACCTTGGATCTCTAACAAATAAAATATAGTAAATCTTGGGATACTTTTGATTACATAATTCTTTTAAAACCTTGCAATTATAATAAGCTTATATTGTCTCCAGTATACCTTTATCTAATAATATAATCAATAATTTTAAAACAATAGGGATCTAAATATGGACTTACTTTGTTAATATTGTTGTTGTTGGCAAAATCACTGGGACTGTTGATGGTTATGTTTACAAGATTGAGCCCTTAAAAATATTCTATTGCAACTTCCTACTTCCAGTCATATTACAACATTTTATATCTTGTCTCAGACACCAATATGAAAAAAAAAATTAAGAAGGAAATGAACATTGCTTGCTAGGAAAACCCTCTGTAAGCTCAATAAAATGTTCTGCTTTTTACTTCTTTAACATCTGTTAAGGTATGTTATAAGCAACAACCGCCTACTGCAACTCCTGCCTGGCTGCTGGAGTCCAGCCTGGGGGCAGGGATCTGCTGAGGGATGCAGATGCTGCTTTCCTGCTTGCAGTTTCAACCAGTAGAGAAGTTAAGCGTGCGCATGTGCGTGCACACACACCACACACACACTGATATGGCCAGCTACAGAGACTGCCACAGACAAGGCACTCCCTTCAACAGCACCTACATATAGGACTTGCAAAAAACCTAAGTATAGACAGCCAAGTTCCCTTCCTCCTCTTGGGCTGGTAAGGACTGAAGGCCACTAGTGAAAGCACACACCCCCACACTCTCCAGATTCACAAGCACACACACATTCGTGGATCCCTAGAGTACTGGCACAGACCCTCTGTCTGTCCAGTATCCTTGCCTGGGTCCTGAGCCTTCTTACCTGCTGCACAGGTCTAGCGCCAGCTAGTCCAGCTCAGTGCTTGCCAGCAAACAGGTGCACACACTCATACGCTACTTTCACAGGCACTCCACACTCACAGGTCCCCCCAAATACCAGATCGGACCCTCTGCCCACCCGAAACCCTGACCTGAACCCTGACCCTCCTACTCACCAGCTAGTCCAGCTTAAAGTTTGCTAGCAAATCATACATGCACACCCCCACGCACATCAAGTTTGGAAAGGTTATAGACACCCGCTCCCCGCCAGGAGCCGGCACCAGGCACACAGGCTGTGACCCACGGTCCCACTCCAGCTGCTGGTGCTGAGCCCCTCACTCACACCGGTCCCTCCCAGTAGCTGGTTTTCAAGATACACACTGGTCCTGTCCCAGTGGCTGGAGTTGAGACCCCCACTCTCTCCAGTTGCTGACACCACAGGCCCAGGGTACCTACAACCACCGGTCTGACTCCAGTAGCTGGCACCAAATCCACTCGCATGGGTCTCACCAATTTCACTCATGCCAGTCTCCCCATTAGCTGGGTCTCTGGACACAGTGTCTGTAGTGTTCAGTTATGTGATAAAGCTCATCTGGACACCCACAAAGGAGCTCAGAGAGACAATGGCAGGAGGGGGTCCCTAAATAATACCCTGCTGGGTTACTCCCAGGCCCATCTCTGGTGCCATCAGCTCATCAAAGGCCCATCTGCAGAAGGCCACAGGAACACAGGGGCACAATGACAGGTGAGAATGCAAATCAAGGACTCCCAAGGAATGAACACCTTGTGATCCCATTCTATCACCCATAGGATAGCTTATTGGGCTGGGGGAATAGATGCCTTGGAATGAGGTGAACCTTCCATAATTCCCATCCATTCCCTAAGCGAGTTCTCCACTGCTGTTACGAAAGCCACCTGCATACAAGCTATGCACTCACGGGGAAAATCCGGTGATACCCTGGATAGATTATGTAATATTAAGGCCACTAAATGAAGGAGGCCCTTACATTTTTATTCCAGTTGGTCCTCGACAACAACTGGTGAAAATTCTAATAGATACGGGAACAGAAATTTCAATACTAACACAACAGGATGCCAAGAAGCTGGGTGTGCAACTTGGATGGCAGAGTTAAAGTCACCGGGGTAAACGGAGCAAGTGTTATTTGCCAAACCTCAAAAGTTAATTTATGGCTCCTGGGTGAGAAGTGCATGTCATCTACTTGCTTTGTGGTTAAAAAGTACAATGAAAATATTTTGGGTTTCGATGTTTTGACCGGATGAAACTGGCGCTTGCCAGACAGCAGCGTGTGGTCCTTTGGTTCAAGTACCAACCCCAGTAGATATTGGGAGGCTACAGTGTGTGCACTCCACGCAGCCCCCGCACTCCCTGATTCAAAAATTACCAATGTACAGCAGTATCTGATTTCTGCTCTGGCATGATATGGAATTTCAGATGTAATAACAGACTTAGAAAAATGGCACATTATTTCCAGAACCCACTCTCCATACAATTCACCCGTCTGGCCAGTCCAAAAGCCAGATGGGAGATGGCACCTGACAATTGATTGTCGGCACCTAAATGCCAACACAGCTCAGCTAATGGCTGCAGTACTCAATATTGCAACTTTAACAGCCACGCTACAAGCACCCGCACACCCATGGATGATAGTGCTAGATGTCAGAGATATGTTATTTATGGTCCCCTTGCAGGAGGAGGACAAAGAGAAATTTGCTTTTACTTGGGAAGGTATACAATACACCTTTAACAGACTCCCACAGGGGTATAAACATTCACCCACGATTGCTCATGCTACATTTGCTGAACTTTTACAGACATCTCACTTCCTCAGGATGTGAAACTGTACCAATATATTGATGATATTATAATTGGAGGGACTTCCCCTGAAAGGGTGGGAGAAGCGGCAGCAGCAGTGTGGCAAGCACTACATAAAGCAGAAGTTGAGGTTCCACCTGAAAAATGTCAGGGACCAAGTAGAGAAGTAAAATTTTTAGGTACTTGGTGGATTGCAGGTAGTGCAGCAATCCCACCGGGCACCCTAAGTAAAATGCAACAATTGCAGATGCCCCAATCTAAGAAAGAATTACGACAACTTCTGGGTACTTTAGGGTACTGGAGGAAACATGTACCTGGATTTTCTATCATTGCTCGCCCACTATACTCACTTTTACGAAAGGGAAAATGATGGAGATGGAACCCAGAACATGAAGAGGCAGTCCAAACTCTAATAGAGGAATTAAAGACATATCAGTCACTGGGGCCAGTACACCCCCGCGACCCTATTATAGCAGAATGGGGTTTTGCAGAACATGGTACTTATTGCAATCTCTTCCAGACCAGGCTGAGTGGACCAAAAAGACCTTTAATGTTTAGCTCAACTGCATTTAAAGAGACAGAACAGATTCTGAGGGGGAAAAGGGACTTTCATCTTTAGTCCAAGCAGTTAAACAAGTTGAGCCACTAACTAGAAGGGGTAACCAGTCTAGAAAAACCCCACTGAGATTTGTATTGTTTTCCCTTTTCAGGAACAATGAGACCGGGAATGATACCAGCACACCTCCCCTGGAGACTGGGTTAACCATTGGAGGACTGCTCATCCTTCTCGCAGGAGTGATCATCGCTAGCATGAACTAAATTCAGTTTACACATGGACAAGCCCGATGCACGGTGTGGAGACCCTCACTTCTTTTATTTATGCTAATCAATACAGTAACTATATGTTGTGGTTTAAACCCAGTTGGCAACTAAGCACCGCACAGCCGCTCGCTCACCATCCCCCCCCACCCCTGGTGAGATGGGGGAGACAATCGGAAAAAAAAGTAAAACCCGTGGGTTGAGATAAAGACAACTTAATAGGACAGCAGAGGAAGAGAAAATAATTATAATAATGATAAAAGCATGTACAAAAGAAGTGATGCACAATGCAATTGCTCACCACCCGCTGACTGATGCCCAGCCAGTCCCCGAGCAGCAATCGCTCCTCCCTGGCCAACTCCGCCCCCAGTTTCTATACTGAGCATGACGTCATATGGTATGGAATAGCCCTTTGGTCAGTTTGGGGTCAGCTGTCCTGGCTGTGCCCTCTCCCAGCTTCTTGTGCACCTGGCGGAGCAGGGGAAGCTGAAAAGTCCTTGACCAGTGTAAACGTTACTTAGCAACAACTAAAACATCAGTGTGTTATCAACATTATTCTCATCCTAAATCCAAAGCACAGCACTATACCAGCTACTAGGAAGAAAATTAACTCTATCCCAGCCAAAACCAAGACACTATAGTACATTCTGCACCATACATGTTTCTCAGTTATGGGTACAATCTACTGTAGCAGCAATTATAAGGGAAGGCGATGAGGGCACCTTGCCCACTGAGATTTGAAAGGTAATTTGGGATAATGCGACTCAATTCGAAAAGGATTTCCAATCTTGGCAGTATTTAGTCAATTTCACTTATGACCCCACCAACAGTAAAGCCACAGCTTTTGTTTTAACAATACGCAATGCTTCGGTATACACCATATACCAAATCATTGCACTGGGATTAAATCAACATGAAACTGTCCTCTGTCCGTTAGAACATAGAGTATGGGCCCAACAAAATGGGAACAAATGGGAAGCACTGCTCAGCAATAGCCAAAACATTGGTGCATTATCAACACTGTTTCAGTTCACAAATACAAAACACAGCACCATACAAGCTGCTATGAAGAAAGTTTGGGGGGTTGGAGCAGATCACCAGATCACCTCCGGAGGTGCCCTCCATCCTAATCATTCTGTGATTCTCTGATTTTGTTTGTACATATTCCATACTGGCTTCTAGAAGCCGATCTGATCAGTTGTGTTTGTTAAAGAGTGTTCATACAGTCACAAGTGGAGAAGAGGATAGACCATCTTTATATTGAGTGACTCAGTAGAGGTTTCTACTGCAAAATAATATTAACTTTTTGTATAGAATTATGATTTTATACCAGAAAACCTGGTATACTAATGTGCTCTTTTTATGTTAATTCTGAGTGACTCCGTTCCGCCCATTGTGACTTGCAATCATTAGAAATAATACGAGCACTAAGTCATGTTTCTTCATCAAAATTACAAGCCTTAGAGCAGACACTATAATTGTTTGCTTTTCTGCACAGAGACGTGTTTGCTGTGCTTTTTCCTAAAGAATGAGTTTATGGGAGTTGAAAGAAATAATGTGTAAAGTATCAGAGAGAGAGAGTTATGTAAAAATAGGAAAGTGTAAATATATTCAGAATGGACGTTTAAAAAGTCAATTAAATATTTGGAGCAATAGCTAATGGCAGATATTTTTAAATACCCTTCAGGAATTTGAAACAGAATGGAGCTGCTACGTGGCTTTTCATAGAGGCTTGTTACATGAAACTAAAACAACATTAGGTGTGACTATTCACTCAACTCCTGCTCAGATTTTGGCTAACACAGCTCATGCTAAAGCCTGATTTATGCTGGGAACAGCACCATTAGGTCAAAGAAAGAGCACCACTGAGGAAGGACAGGTGGCCAGAAAGAGCTAAAGGGCCATTATGCAGCCATTATCACCTGCAGATTGCTGTCTCCTGCAGTTTCATCAGAATCTGATAGCTCATGGAAATGGCATAGACCAAACTTCCAAGCAGGAAGGTATAAATACATCAACTTACTTACCCAAAAAGCTTTTAAGGTGGATCCAACAGCAACTGGACCGCTGAGGCTTTCATGCTTCCTGGTGTGATACAAGGGACGCCCGCACCATAATAGAGGAGGAGGATGAGGAGGAAGGAGGAGCACTCTCACTGTTAGCTAGGAAACTAATTCTTTTTTTTTTTGCTCATAGGTGCATGAATTAAGAGTTACGGGTTATAAATTATGAAACCTTATGACTTGAGTGGTGAATAAGTGAATTCACGTGATAGACTAGTCTGGGTAAAGAGGTCTGAGCCCTGTTTGTTTGTTGTATTTCTTAATGAGCTCATAAAATAAAGTTTAATTCACAGAGCATGTTGTCCTGTAAATTTGAGAGATCCAAACAGACCGTGACATTTTATTAGTGTCAGAAGTGGGATTGTTATCCCACAAGTGTGAGGTCGTTTACCCGGTGTGCGAGATGCCAATATACACACAGGGCAGAGGTATTTTATTTCATGTCTGTGCAGAGATGGGTGCTAGGTGGTAGCTCCACAAAGCTAGCACAAAGTTCGGTCATACAGGTGCAGTATTTATACAGTCCAGTTATGCATATGCATAAGTAATTACACAAAGCGGTTTTCTATTGGCCTACATTTCTCTTATTTCAACTTAAAGCTACAGTGCTACTTTAATATTCTGGGCACGCTCAAAGGTGAGGGGTCTCTGCTTGGGCCGGGGTCTCCAGCTCAAGGGGTGTGACTTTTAGTATGATAATGAGGATAGTTCGGTGAGGGTGCTTCTTATCACACTTCTACTAGTTGTTTCAGATGGTTCCCAAAACATCTTAATTAGCTTACATATTTCTCCAGGATGTGTTTCACTCCCAAGGACAGTAATTCTTGTTTAGACATTCCGCTTTCCAGCCTGAATCCCCCTTATCAGTTTTACGTAAGCCCTGGCCTTCCACCAGCTCCTGATAGACTACAGGATCTCTCTTGGACATGTTCTGTTGGCAGGCACAAGCTGCTTTGCCGTGCCTGTTGAGGCAATCAGTTTGCTGTGAGTGTAAAAATATTGTGTGTCTGTGCCATGGTGAAGAATGAAAAACTAGACACTGAGTGGCAACAACCAGGAGATAAATTTGAGAAAGAGGGATGATGAAACCCCAAGAAGGAGTTGTCCTGGGTCGAGAGCCACTACATGAATGCTGATAATACTTGGCAGGAGTTTGCCAGATGGTGGGATTCTTGGAAGTTAAAGAAGGGAAAAGGGAAAGAAGCTATGGTGCTGGCTACTAGGCAGTTGTCTTAGAGCAGCAACAGATATGATGGATGAGTTGAAAGGGGAAAATGTACAGTTGAAAAAGGAAAATGAGGAAAAGGAAAATGGAAAGAATACTTGAGAAGTGTAAGCAATTAGAAATGCAAAATAGACTGCTTGAGTCAAAACTTCAGCCCCAGATAATTGCAGAAGCTGAAGAGCGCAGGAGGAGATTGTTGGAAGCTACTACCATAGACCCAGTTAAAGTCTATTGTGCCATGTATGATTATGATTGGGATATCTGGAAACAAGCAGACCCGCATACACTCCCCTCGGGGCAAGGTGATAATGAGGATGATTCCCTGCCCTCTTGACACCAGTAATCAAGACTGAACAACAGAGCATGCCTGTGGGGGCACAAAACCCACCTCCCTCCACAACAACTACTAGAGGGTTTACTGCCTTAGAATTAGGAGATCTGGAGGGGAGATAGTGAGCTAACCCAGAGGAAACACCCATGGACTGGCTTGCACGAATCTGGACAGCTGGAGCCAACCAACTCCACCTTACCCCAGCTGAAGCTCAATCATTAGCATTAGGTCCGGGAATATTGTTAGATGCCGTGGGGCTTGTTGCCGTGAAAAGCCAAAATCAGGACTCAATAGTCGGGATGACTATTAAGCAGGTATTCTTTATTGCAGCGCTGGGCAGCACTGGGGATCGCTCCACCACAAGTGCTCCCCAGGTTAGCACAACACATCAGTTCATATACAGAAAAATCATACATATTCATCAGGTTTCCTGAAAAGGGCAGTCTTATGGTGATGAGTTCCCGGAATTCATTTACATAGTCCAAGCATGCGCAGTAAAATTAGGGTTAGGGTCTTTCACCCTCCCGGTGGTCTTCCATAGTCTTCCTCACGTTGTCCGCTAGTTGAACTTTGGGCTTCCTTTGTCCATATATAGTCATTGAGTTAGCTCATCAGTCCTTCGGCCTCGGAATGTCACAAGGGGGTCGATTTAAACTAGTTCTTTGGTGCTTATCTTTGGCACAAACGTCCTGAGTTCCTGTTATCAGTGATTTACTTAGGAAGCCTAACGAGCTTGCTCAAGGCCTGTTTAGTCCTATCAGGTAAGAAGTCACAGGAAGTGTCCCACCATCAACTCTGCTCAGCAGGTAACCAAAACTATCTTTGCAGGGGAAGAGAACAAAAGAGAACAAGGATGCAAGTGAAACTCACAGTAAGGTCTTAGTCAGGGATTGTCAGGGATTTAACCCTTTCATTCCCCCCTTTTCTTTTGAGGGTTGTAGCTTACTTGCTACAGTCCTCAATATACAGTCTTATTACATCTGAAACGAAGCTTATTACAAAAACTACAAAATATTTCAAATCTTTTAGGCCTAAAAGGGTGTTATCCTTAATTATTTTATGTTTGCAAAATTCATAATATTTCATCCTTTTCAAGGGTCTGAGTAAAATACCTTCCCGTTGTCACCAAAATCGGGAATCAAACTCCTTAACACCAATGTAGTATTAAGAAGCAGGCATTCTTTATTACGGCGCCGGATGCACGGGGGATCGTTCCACCTAGCGTGCATACCGCAGGTTACATCAGCCGAAATTTATATTGTCCAGTTACATACATATGCATCAAATTTCCTGGAATGATCATGCATATTCATTCTATTTCCTGGAACTAATTATCATATTTGCATGGTCATTGCGCATGCGTCCTTGAGCTCCGAGGGGCTTCTGTGGGGGTCTCTGGTGGTCCTTGGTGGTCGTACAGGTGTGTCCTTTAGTCGACCCCTTCTTCTGGCCATGCGCAATCCCGCCTTGCTTATGTAACTCGCTCCCCTTCTTCATGGTGCCTGGTCCCTAACAATGATTTGGCACCCTTAACACAAACCAATTATTCTAACCACCCTCGACTCGTTGTCAAGATGGGCTGGGGCTGTACTGGGAGCATAGCAGCATGTCCGTACTACTCCTCATCCCATTGTCTTTGGGCACGGCAGCATATCCATAGCCATAGGTGTACAAACACAATATTAAAGCATTGTCTACCCTGCTCCTATCTCTATGTTGCTTAGTTACAAAAGAACGAACTAATCATTTTGGTTACATCTGGTTACACCGTTTCTACTTGATGCCTAATCTTGTTTCTTTTCCAATCACTGTACGTCTCTGATGAATTCCAGTAACACCAAAGAAAACATTTAAGAAATACACAAACAAATATTCCTAAAATTGCCAAAGTAATTAATCCAATGAATAATTGTTTCAACCATCCAAAGTTGGGAAGCCAAGAAGTCAATTTATCCCATAAATCTCGAAGCCCCAATGAAGTATCATCCAAAGATACTTCCTGGACTATTTGTGCTTTCTCCCAGAGTGCATTTAGATCTGCTTCTATCTGTTTATCTTTATTGATATATGCACAGCAACTGGTATTAATGATCATACATACACCTCCTTCTTTGGCAGTCAATAAATCTAATGCCATTCGATTTTGCAACACAACCTTACTAAGGGAAGATACTTCCGTCTGTAAATTTTTTATAGTATTTATGGTTAAATTTTCCATCTGCTCTAGAACTGCGGAAATATTTACTAAGGCCTTTTCTAGCTCGCTTACTCCTAGCCACGGTAAGAACCATCTAACAAAGCTATGAAATTTTGTTCCCCTAATTAGTATCTGCAGGTTGAATCTTGGTCCGATCTCATAGCTTGAATTATCATAACTACAATATCCTCCATCTTGTCTTTTCCAAAACTCAGGCCAAGTATTATTGTCACAATTCTAATTAGTAGACCCTATGCCATACAAAGGGAGTCTCATGTCACCTCTCAGTAGGGCAGTACAAATCCAACAATCCTTAGCCCCTGCAGCATTCGCTATCATCTGAATTGCATTATAATAAAAGTTCTCGTTCCAAGCATCTACTGATAAGCTTAAAGTCAATAAAGTTATCGTCGTAACCGTAATTTCAAATCTCCAGCACTTTCGATGATCCATCGCGGTTCAGAAGCTTTCTTTACTCAGGAGTAATGGATCCAAGCTGTCTGCTCTTTAATCTTGATTGCAGTGAAAGTGGTTAGCAACACCTGATAAGGTCCATTCCACTTCTCCAATGGGTCACCTGAAAAATTCTTAACATAAACCCAATCTCCAGGGCTAAATGGGTGGATCGGGTGATCTAACCCTTTTGCTCTGGTTCCCAAAACAGTCTTATTAATCTTTTCCAATTGTTTTCCTAAGGATATAACATAATTTTGTAAATAATTATTTCCCAGCTGATTCAAATCTTCCCCTTGATATTTGGCCTGATATGGGCTCCCATATAATATCTCAAAAGGGCTCAGATTTTCTTTGGCCCTAGGTTTTACACGTATCCGAAGTAGTGCAATAGGCAGTGCTTGATACCAATATAGGTTTGCTTCTTGACATATTTTAGCTATCTGTTGTTTTATCATGTGGTTCATTTTTTCTACTTGCCCGCTGGCTTGTGGTCTGTAGGGTGTGTGTAATTGTCAATCGATTCCTAATGGTTTGCTGACCTGTTGCACTACTTCTGCACAAAAATGTGTAACCCTATCTGATGAAATGAGCGTAGGTACCCTGAATCGAGGTATTATTTCATTTAATAATACCTTAGTTACTTCTCTTGCTTTGTTTGTCCTACAAGGGAACGCCTCTGGCCATCCGGAAAAGGTGTCTGTGAGTACCAATAAGTATCTGTACCCCCCTTTTCTTGGAAGTTCAGAGAAAGCAATTTGCCAGTGGTCCCCTGGTACATTTCCTCTCCCAATACTTCCTAATTGTGCCCAGTTACCTGTATTGGGATCATTTTTCAAACATATTTCACATTGCTGAGTCACCTGTCGAACTGTAGTATACAAATTTCTCCCTATTAATTTTTGATTTTAAAATGTGTACAGGGAATCTGCCCCCCAATGTGTCTTATTGTGTTCTTCTTTAACAATTCCCCATACCTGTTTGGCAGGAATTCTAATTCTGCCATCACTCAAGTGGGCCCATCCTTTGGAGGGAACCTGCCCTCCCATTTCTTCTATTAATTCTTTATCAGCCCTAGAATATTCAACATTTTCTTGGTCACCTAGGCTCCTACTTCTGTTATCCGGAATTAAGGTTAAAATCTTTTGCATTCTCTCTGCTGCCTGTTTAGCCTCATAATCAGCCAACCTGTTACCTTTTTCCTGGTCAGTGTTACCCTTCAGGTGTCCTCGGCAGTGCATGATGGCGACTTTGGTTGGCAATTGGACTGCTTCTAATAAGTGAAGGATTTCCTCGGCATGCTTGATCTGTCTCCCTTGTGCGGTTAGTAGTCCTCGTTCCTTCCAAATTGCTTCATGAGCGTGGACAACTCCAAAGGCATATTTGGAGTCTGTCCATATATTTATCTTTTTCCCTTTTGCCAATTCCAGGGCCCTAGTCAGGGCAATAATTTCAGCCTTTTGAGCTGATGTTCCAGCAGGCAATGATTGAGATTCAATTACTTTGCTTGCTGTTGTCACCGCGTACCCAGCCTTTCGAATACCTTGTCGCATGAAGCTGCTTCCATCCGTGAACCAGGAGTCTTGTGCATCTTCCAGGGGTTCTTCTTTTAAATCTGGTCTGCTAGAATATACAGTCTCTATGGTTTCCAAACAGTCATGTATCAATGATTCAGATGTCACCCCACTGAGGAAAGAAGTGGGTTCGTAACATTAGTCACTTCAATATTAACATCGTCTGGTTCAACTAGAATAGCCTGGTATTGTAAAAATAGGGATGGAGAAAGCCAATGATTCCCTTTTTGTTCTAGTACGGCTGATACTGTGTGTGAAACCAGCACTGTGATTTTTTGGCCTAAGGTAAATTTCCAGGCCTCTTGGATATTTAGTACTACAGCCGCCACAGCTCGTAGGCACCCTGGCCACCCTTTGCTTACTTTGTCAAGCTGCTTAGAAAAGTAGGCCACAGCTCTTTTGTAGAGTCCCAGTCGTTGAGCTAGGACTCCCAGAGCTATACCTTGTTTTTCATGGGAAAACAGCCAGAAGGGTTTAGTAACGTCAGGTAGGCCCAGGGCCGGGGCCTTCATCAGTTCCTTTTTAAGCATTTTGAACGCATTTTGAGCTTCCCTGGACCAAATCAATTGAGTGGGATTGTTTTTCAAAAGTTCATATAAAGGTTTTACTATTATTCCATAATTGTAAATCCATAATCAACACCAACCTGCCATTCCCAAGAAGGTCCTGAGTTCCTTTACAGTTTGAGGGGGGTTCTGCAGATGGCTTCTTTTCACTCCGTTCCTAATTCTCGTTGTCCTCCAGATAGCTCATATCCAAGGCAGGTTACTTGCTGTTGCACCATCTGAGCTTTCTGTTGAGAGACTCGATACCCATTCAGGCCCAAAAAGTTCAACAAATTAGTAGTCCATTGAATACAATCAGACTTTGTTTCAGTTGCTATTAATAAGTCATCCACATACTGTAGAAGAGTTCTGTCTCTGGAGGGAGGATCCCGTGTCTCAAGTTCTCGTGCTAATTGGTTCCCAAAGATGGTTGGACTGTTCTTAAAACCTTGGGGTAACACTGTCCAGGTAAGTTGGGTTTTCCTACCAGTAGTAGGACTTTCCCATTCAAATGCAAACAGGTTTTGGCTCTCCTTGGCCAGAGGCAAGCAGAAGAATGCATCTTTCAAATCTAATACTGTAAACCATACTTGATTATTTCATAATTTAGTAAGTAAAGTATAAGGATTGGCCACCAGAGGGTGTAAATCTTTAAAATTGAGGGGTTTTAGAAAGAACGCCTTTTCCTGTTGGCCAGTAGCTCCCACTACAGTCACAAAGTCTTTACTCACAGGTATCAATTCTGGATTTAAAACAGAGAAAGAAGCACCTGTGTCTACTAAGAATTCTACTTCTTTCTCTTGTCTCCCCAGCCTTATCTTAAGCAGTGGATCCGCTAGGGTAGATTCCCCAGGTCCCCGTCAATTGGCCTCTGCTCCAGCAGTCAAGATTTGCGGGGTTCCTTTGAGTCTTGGACATTCGCTCCTCCAATGTCCTTTCTCTCGACAATACACACATTGATTCTTTCCCAATACATTCCCCAGTCCTCCTCTACTTCCAGAGAGCCTTCCCCTTCCTCGTCCTCTAAATCCTCCTCTATTCACCATTCCTCTCTGTTCCAAGGCTGCCTCTGTGCGGCGGGATGTTAATACCACAATCCTTCTGCCACTCCGGGCAATTCCGCAAAGTAAAAAAAAAACATATCCACATACATAACCTCATCCCATTTTCCTTCTCTCCGTAAGAACAACATTAACTACAATATAGTATTATAATTTAAAGATCCATTAAAGAGCCATTTTTCACCATCTTCTAATTTGTACAGGGGCCACCACTGATTACAATATTTGATTAGTGTTTCCTTATTCACACTCCCACGTGGTTGTCCCCCTATCTCTTTCCAATGTGCTAAGATACATCCTAGGGGGCTTTTCTTTACAATACCACCACTTTGCTGTCCCCCCATTCTACCTTATTGATTCTGTACTTCCGTTATTCTCCCACAGATTATTTTAATAACCTCAACCTGTTGCGCTTTATCCTCCCACTCTGACCACGTTCCACAATTCTCACATTGAATATCTCATCCAAATACAACCCATAAATTTTGGTCACAAATAAAACAATTTACGAGGAAAAGCGGTTCACATTCATTTTCAGGATGAGACGCACAGGACTCCAGGTTTTCCACACTCACTTTGCAGTCACACCGCGTCTCAGTCACTCACCAGTCACACCAGAGTTAGCTCAGCTCATTCACACTTAATTGCCGATTTCGCAGTGCCTAATGGATATATCCAAATTCAATACCAATAAACCAATATCCGAGTTCGGTGCCAGTAAATCCGTACCGCCAGCAGTACAAAACTCATGCGGGTTTCATAAGTGTACCAATACCAAAAGGCATGTTATTGCAGAAGTACAAGGCTTAACCCGTGCCTGTACCAACGTACTAAATACCAAATGTATACCCTCAGGCACTAGTAGCCTGGTATACAGCGCTCAGCGTAGGACGTCTCCTACGACTTACGAGAACCTTCCAAATGACCGGTCCCAAATTCCAAAACAGAAAAGATTTAAAGAATACCTTTTTTCCTTTAGATGGTCCTTGTCTGCTCCCGCAGTGATCCGATTGAGGCGAGGAGTCCCTCCGGGAAATCCCGGGGGTACCCTAGGGAGTCCTGTTCTCAGCGGGTCCTGCAGCCGAGCAGAGCGGGTCCCATCTGGGTCGCCAAATTTTGCCGTGAAAAGCTGAAATAGTCAGGATGACTATTAAGCAGGTATTCTTTATGGCAGCGCTGGGCAGCACTGGGGATTGCTCCACCACAAGTGCTCCCCAGGTTAGCACAACACATCAGTTCACATACAGAAAAATCATACATATTCATCAGATTTCCTGAAAAGGGCAGTTTTATGGTGATGAGTTCCCGGAATTCATTTACATAGTCCAAGCATGCGCAGTAAAATTAGGGTTAGGGTCTTTCACCCTCCCGGTGGTCTTCCATAGTCTTCCTCACGTTGTCCGCTAGTTGAACTTTGGGCTTCCTTTGTCCATATATAGTCATTGAGTTAGCTCATCAGTCCTTCGGCCTCAGAATGTTACAAGGGGGTCGATTTAAACTAGTTCTTTGGTGCTTATCTTTGGCACAAACGTCCTGAGTTCCTGTTATCAGTGATTTACTTAGGAAGCCTAACGAGCTTGCTCAAGGCCTGTTTAGTCCTATCAGGTAAGAAGTCACAGGAAGTGTCCCACCATCAACTCTGCTCAGCAGGTAACCAAAACTATCTTTGCAGGGGAAGAGAACAAAAGAGAACAAGGATGCAAGTGAAACTCACAGTAAGGTCTTAGTCAGGGATTGTCAGGGATTTAACCCTTTCAGACTAAATATTAGCAGTTCCTTATGGACTTGCGCTTTGCGCTGGGGGCGTACTATCCATCCCACTGATCGTGGAGGAGAAAAGCGCATGGCCCTGGAACTCAGCAGCCAGCCTACAAACCACTCTGCTGAAAAATGCGATTTTAGCTGAATTAGAAGGACCAGCACCGGTTGCCCCAGGGGCCGGACAACCCCCTCCTGCAGAACCGAATCCCTGGGAGGTGATTTGTGAGCCTGTACACTTCCGACCTATGAAGAAGGGAGCTGGGGGAGTGTTGAAATCATTAGCTTTAGCCATTAAGACAGGCTTAAACGGTATTACTTTCCAAGAGGTCTTTCAACGTATGCTCGCAGATTTACTACTGTATGTCCCACAAGATAAAAACCAGGGGAGAACCTCAGCTAAAGTAAATGAATTAGAAGAGACAGCCTGTCTCCATGCAAAAGACAAAAGCAAAAAGGGGAAATTGGGAAATGCCCTCAGTTACTACTGAGTGCAAGAGATTATCAGAAATGTGTTTAGATAAGGGGCTTTCTCCGAGTCAGTTAAATAAAGTTTAATTCACAGAGTACATTGTCCTGTAAATTTGAGAGATCCAAATGGATCATGACAGTTAGGTACATACATACATTTTCTTTTAGGGAGAGAAATAAGGATTGTTTCTCACTATGAAATTTCAAGACTGTCAGGAGCAGTAGGGCAAGGAGGCTTAATGATTTCAAGATGGAGCTAGCATCTGAAAGGAAATATGTAATATATAATTGCTGTGTAAGACAGGGACTAGACTTGGTGCCTCATGATTTTCTTGTTTTCATGATAATCTAACTTACACTGAATGTTTCACTTAATGTATGGACATTATTTTTATCTAACACATACTGATTTTGGAAAACCTGGACCTCAGTAAAGCTCAACATGCAATCTGCCAGTGTTGGAAAATAAGTGAGGAACATGTAAAGAATAAAGTTCAAAGGGTCAACCAAGAAGAAACAAAAGAAAACCCAAGAATATCCTGGTGAAACCAGATCTTCCAGCATGTGATATTTAACAATGGGGAAAATTAAGCCTTAAAAGGAAGAATGACCCTGAATTCATGACCTGAAAAGCATAGTTTTGGGGTCTACGACCACCAGCGACCACCAGCAACCACCAAAGGACCCCCACGTGAAAAACTGAGCATGCGTTATGCTGAATCATCATTATGTAAGCTACTAATTAACATAGTCCCGCCTAGTAGTGTGAAAACATATGCATATGGAAAGATATACTGTATAAATGAACCTGGATCTGTGTAAACTGGTATGCACATTAGGCAGAAAGATCCCCCGTGCATCCAGTGCTGCAATAAAGAGAATGCCTGCTTCTTAATGCTACATTGGTGTTAAGAGGTTTATTCCTGATTTCGGTGACACCAGGCTAACATGATTCAGGTATTCTGCATTTATTTTTGTCTTTTCCTTTTTACTCCAAATGAAATGGATTTATGTAAACAAATTTTCTGTAGCTTTCATCACTTTAATACCAGTCAAACTCTGAAATCCTTATTAGAGTTTATACATGTAAAGTAACTTATGTAACTGCTGATTCTCAACAGACTCTAACCTCAAACTTTAAAACCAAGATAAAATCTGTAATAAATTTTTTAAATTCCCAACAGGGCATATGTTTGGGTTTTTTTCTCTTTTCTTGAGTCTTATCTTTATAATGAAGGATTAGGTATAACTCTTATTTGTAGTCAGGAAGGCTATATATTTCTATCTAGCATCTGGGTTTTTTGTGTGTGTTCCAAATGGTATGTATTTGTTGGCTGAATAATATGTATATCACATAATATTGGTAATACAAGAGTTTCCTCAACACCAGTGTGATTAAGAGACAAGCCAGAAAAAGTTAGTTGTGTTTTTTTCAAAGCACAAGTTCAACTGTGGCTAAATCTGTGAAGGTTCCAACGTCTATTTTAAGGTCCTCTGGGACATGGTTATGTTAATATGGTTGATGTGATTAAAGGTGGTACAGACCTTTTGATAAACCATTAAGCATGATCAGTACTGTTTTCAGTTTTAAACAATTATGAAAAGAACTTTCTAAACACAGTGATATTTTACCATTGAATGATCACAGCTTGATAATATTTGATCTTCATTCTGGAATGTTTGATTTTGAAAGCAAACATATGTCTTTAAAGTGTATTTTACTATCATCCATTGTTTTAAAGGTTGCTAATATTCATAAATGCTTTACCTACTGAAGCTTTAGAATTGATTTTAAAGTTATTTTGCTAAAATACAAAGTTGTAGTTAATTATTGTTTTGAATGCTTGGAAATACACAGCATTTTAGCACAAGGAGTCAGAAGAATTAAATTCTATTCTCAGTTTGTCATTAAGTTAACATATAAGCTTGGTCAAAGCACTTCACCTTTCTATCTCAGTTTTCACAGACAAGCTTGTGTTTGTAGGGGGTAAAAGTTAAATAATTTTCTAAAGACTAATATTGATACAGAACAAACAGTAAAACTTGTAATGCCACTTTGTATAGAAAACCTTCCTTATACTATCCCATAAAATGGATGGGATGAGACCTTTACCTTGAATTAATCCCTCATTGCATTGTGTTTACTTGCCTTTCAGTCATTCCCATCTTAAACAATTAATAGATATATTTAGGATCTTGCCTTTCCCTGTTATATCTTGGTTGTCCCAGACTCATTACTGAAAATTTTGCCTTATTTTTTTTAAGCTGGAACTGTACGATAAGCAAACATGGTACAATTTTAAAAAATCATGCAAGTAAAGAGTATTGATGAGGATAAAAACTGAGCTGTTTGGTATTTATGTTACAGATGATCAACTTAAAGTTTAAAGTAAGTTAGAACAAATTGTATTTCACAATAAAACTGTATATAACCAGTGTTTTGTACAATAGTCTACATTCATCTTCCATGTGACACATCAAAACATGTAGAATTAAGTAAGGGATAAATTTGACCCCATTTTTCTTGTTTTTATTGTCATCCATTTTTTAATTTTACAGTTTTCCCTGAGCAGAGGAGAGGGCGATCATTAGGTTGTCCAAATGAAACACAGTGTATGATGCGAGGAATTCCTGCTGGATGTTTGGTAGTAATGAGAGCATGTATATCACTATAGATTCCCCTGCTGCAGGCTGTTTATTGGGCTTGAGTAGCAACCATGTTTTATTTGAGTATTAATGTATTGTATTGTAAGTAGTTACACATTTCTCTGGCAACCCATGTCTCTGAGCAATTGGAGGACAATTCAAAAACAATGAAAAAGAAATTACATTAGAAGAAGACTAGAGGGCTAGCTTAATCCCCTCTACTCTAGAATGTAGTTTGAAATGCAACTTCCTGTTGGACGTCTGGGTCTCTAATGGGGATGGGAGGAAGATACAATTTTTTCTTACTAGATATGTTCTAATTGCTGGGAAGGGTGGAATGGTTAAGTATGAATGTTTATACATGACAGAAAAACAGGAACATTGTTTCTAATTCCACTTAAATACAGACATTTTGAAAGCTCTCTTAGAAACAAAACTACTTGAAAGTGTCTCAGTAATGTGATAAGTCTGCACTAAGTGTGTCTACCAGCAAGCCATACCAGCTAACTGCTGCTAGTGTGGATATAGTTAAACAGCCACAGTTATGACTTCTACTGTGATAGTAGAACCATCCCTTGCCCAAAATGAGACAAACTATGGTGATAAAACCACAGGTTTGTTGATATAAATGCACCTACTGCATTATATTAGACACTACTTCTCTAGTAACCCTATCCCACTTGTTTACATATTGAACAGCTCAGCTGTATTAGATTATATATGTGGCAGATCCATAGAGATGATAGATGCTGTAACTCTAGACCTTGGAGATTGGACTGTTTTGAAGTTAGACGTTTGATTTTATTTTAATTCCAATTTGAGTATTGTCAGTTGTTTTCAGAGACAAAGAACAAAACTGATATAAGAGTAGCCTTCTACTCCTCCTCCTCCTCCCCAACCTGTGCAGCATTTCACCCTTTCTAATTGTCTCACCATGACCCCTTCCCCCAAAAAAAAACCTTGCCGCATAAACCTGTCGTGGTTTAAACCCAGTCAGCAACTAAGCACCACACAGCCGCTCGCTCACCATCCCCCACCGACCCCCGGTGGGATGGGGGAGAGAATCGGGGAAAAAAAAAGTAAAACCCGTGGGTTGAGATAAAGACAGTTTAATAGGACAGCAGAGGAAGAGAAAATAATAATGATAAAAGAATGTACAAAACAAGTGATGCACAATGCAATTGCTCACCACCTGCTGACCAATGCCCAGCCAGTCCCCAAGAAGCGATCACTGCCCCCCAGCCAACTCCCCCAGTTTCTATACTGAGCATGACGCCATATGGTATGGAATAGCCCTTTGGTCAGTTGGGGTCAGCTGTCCTGGCTGTGCCCCCTCCCAGCTTCTTGTGCACCTGGCAGAGCAGGGGAAGCTGAAAAGTCCTTGACCAGTGTAAACACTGCTTAGCAACAGCCAAAACATCAGCGTGTTATCAACATTATTCTCATGCTAAATCCAAAGCACAGCACTATACCAGCTACTAGGAAGAAAAGTAACTCTATCCCAGCTGAAACCAGGACAACCCAATATACCATACTACTAGGGTTATGAAGTTGAATGTCCACCTGATTCTAAATGAAACAGCTCAGCAAACTGATATGGCACACTTTAATTTGGAACTACTGACATTTTCTTTTTTAACATTTCACCATTTCCAACCAAAAATTTTTTGTTGTATGAAAAATGTTCATATTTAACTTTTATGTCAATTAAAGAAAAAGACAAATATTAAAACATTGGAATTTCTCATGGAAGTAGAAATTGCAATCTTTACTTGCATCTCAATATTCTGAGTCTATTTCTTGAAAAGCACAGTTGAGCAACTGAGATCTGTAAAATGCATTCATGGTTTCAATATGAAAAAGAGGCACATTTATCTTTTTGTTGATAATGTCAATATTTTCCGGTGAGGAGGAAGGATAGACTTGAGTTTTGCTTGTGGATAATCTTGAAGTGGCAACTCTTGTGTTATAAAATATATTTCTTTGTTATCCAGGCTGCTGTATTATATGACCCATACCTTCTTATATGAAACTCTATCTTGAAACTGGAGAGATTTTTTTTTTTGTTCTCACTAACTTGTAGGCTATGTTTGCCCTTCTGTATTCTTAGGGTTAAATAATTCTTTAATTTTTCCATAAATTGAGTGAATAAAAATTATATAAGCACTGAAAGCATTTTTTTCTCAAAGACTGCTATTGCAGTACTATGATATCTAGCTTCAAGCCTTGCACCAGAAGTCCACCAGTGTTGTAATAATCAAATGTAGATATAGAAATTCACTTAAAGATTGATGCTGCTATAGAAATCCACTGTAGAGCCCTACCCTATCTCCATAGGAACTTAGACAATGTGCCTTTGTCTAATAAGCAGGATGTGGCTGTCGAAAGCAGAAGTGTAACTGATGTATTACTAGCCCAGTTAGTAAACCATGAAGAACCGCTTGGATCTGCCAAAAAGGTAGGAAACTAGGGGAAAGGTAATTCCGGCAGGGGGAGATCGCGACCACCGACTCACGGACCACCTACCCCAATTATACCACCGACTCAAATGATGAAGTTGAAGAACAACACTAAGCATGCGTACTAATTTACATGCTGGGCGAAGAGATTTTAACCAATCATTCAATAGAATAACACTGCATATGTATTAGGAGGTTGAATATGTTAATGCTTTGTGTATAAATAACTGTTAATTTGAAAGCTGTGTGTGCTGTCTTGGGACAGACACCCATGTCTGCGCAAATATGCAATAAAATACCTTTGCTCTGTGTGTATATTGGCATTTTGCACACTGGGTAAACGAACCCCGATTTTTGGGACAACATTTAGGAGTCTTTGTTTCTTCCTATGTTGCCAGAATTCTTGAATCAGTATACTGGCATTGTAAATATTTCCCTTTGAACTCTCCCAGTTTCCTATATGAGTATAAGTTCCTAGATAAATGCGATGGATGCTGGAGCAGCAGCAGCAAGCAGCAGTGAGGGATACACGAGGACAGGGAGAAACTGCAGCTGAACAGGGGGCATTCCCCAAATGGCTGAGCCCAGACACACTGATTAGACAAGCCAGTAATGGGCGGAGCCTGTACCCAGCAGCACAGATGATTTAAACAGGCTAAAAGAACTGGCCCAGTTGATTGCAACAGACATAAGTATATATATATATCTCTATCTCACAGCAGGCAGGCATGTGGCAGCATAGTAACCACCTGGCAAAAAGCTATGTCCTCTGCTTCTCCTGAGCTTCTAGCACCCAGTAGGACCAATTCAGCCACACAGAGAGAGCTCCTGTAAGAGCATGTGACCACCCAGGTTGCTGGCTACATGGTGGGTGTGTGTGGCTACTCACAGAGATGGAGGGTGGTAGCAAGCACACCTGTGGGAGGTGTGCCCAGGTCGATGACCTGCTCTGCCTGGTGGCCGAGCTTCAGGAGGAGGTGGGCAGACTGAGGAGCATCTGAGAGTCCGAGAGGGAGATTGACCAATGGAGCTCTGCTCTGCCATCTCTGATGCACACAAGCCAACTCAGCATGGCCACTACGGAGGCAGGTCCAGGTTCTGTTTTGTGCCAGGAGGAAGGCAGCGTTATGAGGGATAGGGACGGGTGGAAGCAAGTTACTGTATGGAGTTGTAAGAGGAACCCCTCCTTACCCTCTCAGCTACCTTTGTCACCTTGAATCGTGTATATATGAGTATGCATTTTAGAATATTTTAGTTTATGAGTATGTATTTTAGAATATTTTAGAATAAAATAGAAATAGTAATAGAAATAGTATAAGAGTTATTAGTAGTTAAGAAGGGATCACAGTTAGAATAGAAATTAGCATACTAGAGTGTGAGAGTCATAGACAGTTAGAAATAGAAACTAGCATACGAGACTGTGAGAACTGTAGAATCTTCAAGGTAATAGATAATGCCTAAGCTAGATAAGAGGGTACGGGCACTGCATACTTCACTAACAAGCATATGTTTGTCCTAAAAGAATGTGAAGCTGTAACCCTTCAAAGACCAATAACGGGAACATTCTCTTACCGGGAGAGCCGTAAAGATAAAGGGACACCACAACAGCCATGAAGACAACAGGAACCACAGTAACTCAGGGAAAGGTAAAGGCGGCAGGGGGAGATCGTGACCACCGACCCAATTGGGGGACGAAAGGACTAACCCCCCCCCCCCTTGCGAGCATGCGCAGTGAATTAAAATCATACTGTGGCTTTAAATCAAAGCGGAGAAAATACGGACCAATGGAAGAAGAGGATGATTAGTTAGTCTGATGATTATGTATTAGGTAGGCGTGGTGTGTTAACTTTCATGTATAAATACTGAAGAGAATTGCAATAGGGGTGCTCGATTTGTGGAAATATTCCAGCTTGCACCCTGCGCAGAATAAAGCAATGTCTCCTCTCTAAACATACTCTGTGTGTTTCGGGAGTTATTTTACAGCGAGGCAACACCTTTACAGAGTAGGTATGAGGCTCTGGGTATGGTAGACGAAGCGCATGATGAGATAGGAGGAACCTGTGCAAGCACTCTCACCAAGGTCAGATCGACCAACCGCTCGCAACAAGAACTGCATTAAGACCGGTGCCGAGAAGAAATAACAGTGAGTTATGGTCATAGGTGACTCCCTCCTGAGTGGAACAGAGGCACCCATGTGCAGACCGGACCCTCTTTTCAGGGAAGTTTGCTGCCTCCCCGGGGCCCAAATCAGGGATGTCACCAGACAACTGATGAGCTTAGTACAGCCTTTGGACTATTACCCACTCCTGCTCTTTCACGTGGGTACTAATGATGTTGCAACAAGAACTCTAAGGTCAATCAGAAGAGATTTCAGGGTCCTGGGAAGAATGTTAAAGGATTCAGGAGCACAGGTAGTGTCTTCCTCAATCCTCCCAGGAATGGGGGGAGACACTGGAAGAAACAGGTGTGCCCAAGACATCAATACCTGGCTCCAGGACTGGTGCCTCCACCAGAACTTTGGGTTTTTAAACCATGGAAGAGTCTTTGAGGCACAAGGTATGCTGGGGCCTGACGGGATCCACCTGTCCCAATGGGGAAAACGCATCTTTGGGCGTAAGCTGGCGGGACTGATTGAGAGGGCTTTAAACTAGAATCGATGGGGGAAGGGGATACCAACAGGAGAGCTGATGGTAAGCCAAGGGTTGGCATGGCATCGCCTGAGGATGGCAATGCTAACGGGAGCATTTACACTGCTCCTGGGAGCACAGAGGGCTCGGGAGCGTATCCGAAATGTTTGTACACCAACACACGCAGTATGAGAAACAAACAGGATGAACTGGAAGCGTTGGTCAGTTCCCAGAGCTATGATGTCATTGGTATTAGCAAGACTTGGTGGAATGAGTCCCACGATTGGAGTGCTGGGATGGAGGGCTACAGGCTGTTCAGGAGGGATTCGCAGGGCAGGCGAGGTGGAGGTGTCGCACTGTATGTAAGGGAGAGGTTTGATTGTACAGCCCTTACAGTTAGCGATGATGTGGTTGAGAGCCTCTGGGTGGGGATTAGGGGGATGGAAAACAAAGCAGATATTAAGGGACTTGGAACGCATCCAGAGGAGGGCAACAAAGCCAGTGGAAGGGCTGGAAGGCATGGCCTCTGAGGAGCGGCTGAGGACTCTGGGTTTCTCTAGTTTGGAGAAAAGGAGGCTGAGGGGCGACCTCATTGCTCTCTACAGCTTCCTGGGGAGGGCAAGTGGAGAGGGAGGTGCTGATCTCTTCTCCCTGGGATCCAGTGACAGGACGCGTGGGAATGGTTCAAAGCTGCGCCAGGGGAGGCTCAGACTTGACATTAGGAAACATTTCTTTAGAGAGAGGTTAGTCAAACCCTGGAACAGGCTTCCTAGAGAGGTGGTCGATGCCCCCAGCCTGTCAGTGTTTAAGAGGCATTTGGACAATGCCCTTAAGAACATGCTTTAACTTTTGGCCAGCCCTGAAGTGGTCAGGCAGTTGGACTAGATGATCGTTGTAGGTCCCTTCCAACTGAACTAAACTATTCCATTTATTCTACCATTGACACAAAGTATATTATTCTACAATTATTTAGAGACCAAGTGTCGTGGTTTAGCCCCAGCCAGCAGCTAAGCACCACGCAGCCGCTCGCTCACTCCCCCCCGGTGGGATGGGGGAGAGAATCGGAAGAGCAAAAGTAAGAAAACTCGTGGGTTGAGATAAGAACAGTTTAATAATTGGAACAAAATAATAGTAATAATAATAAATTGTAATGAGAAGGAAAACAACAAGAGAGCGAGAGAGGAACTGTCGCGGATGGAGTGAGAGTGCACTTCACTCGTAAGAGAGAAGTAAAAATATAGTTTATTGATACAGAATAGGGAGTTAACAAAGTTCAATGCGACAGTGTTTTAACAAGATTCGATGGCAAGGTACACTTGATTATTTACTGCATAGAGGACAGGGTCAGACAAAACTGTCAGGGAGACCCTCCCGTTGAGTCATGAGGTTCAGAAAAGGATCCCCTTGCTTTCTAAACTCCTTCTCAGAGAGGAGTCTAGGTGCGGCTAGATCCAGTCCTAGTCCCAGACTTGGTCAACGGTTTATGTCTAAAGGATTATATGTGCGCAATCAATCCTTTATATCACTTAGCTAAGATTTCACAGTTTAGCATGCTATTAGTCACTTACCGAGGATCTGTTGTGGCAAGGAATCTCTCAACCTCGAGGAGTAACCTTGAGAGGCGTCCCTGCTCAAGGGGAGATCCTGGCGTGCAGCCCGCTGCCGTGCAGGAGAGCCCAACGGGCCCTGGGCTGTCCACTATTTAAGGAGTAAGATGATTGACTTATGGTCATATTTGCATATCAGCAAGACGTTTAGATCACTGCTTCAGGCAGCCCTTGGCTACTTTGTTGCCATCTGTCCTCAAGGTCCAGCATAAGCTGGATGCAGCTATCAGGATGACTCCCACTGATGGTTACTGCTTGTGCACGGAGCAGGGGGAGCACACCGCCACACTAGGACTGAAATCAAACACAGACCAAAGGAATCCTTCCTGACTGGTAAGTAATACAATGTGGAAAGATGACTGTTCAAGGCTCTTTTGCTCGCAAGAGCTTGCCTGGTTACAGCTGAAGACCTAATGTTGGAAAATAAGTGAGGAACATGTAAAGAATAAAGTTCAAAGGGTCAACCAAGAAGAAACAAAAGAAAACCCAAGAATATCCTGGTGAAACCGGATCTTCCAGCATGTGATATTTAACAATGGGGAAAATTAAGCCTTAAAAGGAAGAATGACCCTGAATTCATGACCTGAAAAGCATAGTTTTGGGGTCTACAACCACCAGCGACCACCAGCAACCACCAGAGGACCCCCACGTGAAAAACTGAGCATGCGTTATGCTGAATCATCATTATGTAAGCTACTAATTAACATAGTCCCGCCTAGTAGTATGAAAACCTATGCATATGGAAAGATATACTGTATAAATGAACCTGGATCTGTGTAAACTGGCATGCACATTAGGCAGAAAGATCCCCCATGCATCCAGTGCTGCAATAAAGAGAATGCCTGCTTCTTAATGCTACATTGGTGTTAAGAGGTTTATTCCCAATTTCGGTGACAGTTTTGGTGCGATTTCGGTGACACTAAGAGTTGGCTGCAGTTGTGACAATGACTCTCAAGTGCCACCAAGACATGAACTCCCTTGTGATAGCATTGACTACTTGAAGTCACTCATTTCCTACCTATGTTTCACTATGCTTGCAGCCTTAATAAGACTGTATCCCATGGGAGGGACCCCACGCTGGAGCAGGGGAAAAGTTTGAGGAGGAAGGAGCAGCAGAGATAAAGTGTTATGAACTGACCACAACCCCCATTCCCCATCCCCCTGCACTGGTTGGAGGGGGTGGAGGAGGTAGAAGAGTTGGGAATGGAGTAAAGTTGAGCCTGGGAAGAAGGTGGGGGGAAGGTGTTTTTACTTTTGTCCTTATTTCTCACTATCCTACTCTATTTTTAATTGGCAATAAATTAAATTAATCTTCCTCAAGTCGAGTCTGTGCCAGTAATTGGTAAGCGATCTCCCTGTCTTTATCTCAACCCACAAGATTTTCCATCTTCTTTTCTCCCCCTATCCTGTTGAGGAGGGGAATGAGAGAGCAGCTTGGTGGGCACCTGGCAGCCATCCAAGGTTAATACACCACAGGGCTGAGACTAATTTGCCTAGGGACCACCTTCTCCACCACACCGTCTGACACATGGACCCTCCTGTGTCTTCCACACATAGATGCACATTGTTGCCTACACCATACACATAGAATATCCTAATCCCAGGACTGAAAAATACTTTGCTGAGAATATTTTGTGTACATCATGTTAAGGTATGTTAGGAGTAGCTGCCACCTCTAGCAACTCCGGGCCCAGAACTTCCTCCTGCCTGACTGCTGGAGCCTAGCTCAGTGCTCCTGGGGACCCAGAGGTCTCTGCCCCAGGCTTAGGGACGTGGCTGCAGCTTTCCCATTTTCAGTTTCAACATGTAGCAAAGCTGAATATTTATCCCAGAGACATATGCACAGACACATAGATATACACAGGACACAGTTGGCTACACAGACTGCCACAGACAAGGTTGCCTTCAACAGCACCTACATATAGGGCTCATAAAACATAAGCATAGACAGCCAGTCCCCTTCCTCCTCTTGAGCTGATTGAAGTTGACTAGTGAAAGCACACACATGACATGCTCTAGATTCACAAGCACATGCACATTTGTGGATCCCCACAGTACCAGCACAGTTCCTCTGTCTGCCCAATACCCCTGCCCAGATCCTAAGCCCTCTTAACCCCTCCACAGCTCTCCTACTCGCCAGCTAGTTCAGAGCTGGTGCTCACTTGCAAACATGCATGCACTCACACACTCAATCCACAGGTGCTCCAGATTCACAGGTCCCCCCGAATACCAGCACAGATGCTCTGCCTGCCTGATAACCCTGCCCAGACCTGAGGCCTCCTACTCACTAACTAGTCCAGCCTGAAGCTTGCTAGCAAATGACACATGCCCACCACCATGCATACCAGGTTTGGGGAAGATGATACAAACACTCGCCCTCCCTGCCCCAGCAGCTTGTTGCTCCCCCCCTCTTTTGCACCCCCTTATTATTCCCTTTTGCATTGAAAAGGTCCTTGACCAGATACCCTTAAGGGAGCAGACAATCTCTCTTTCCACATATGTTAAACATCATGCTTCAGGGAACAAAAAGGATCAGGATTCTAGGCAAACAGAGTAATTGTATCTACATCCGATCAAGCATGTTGTCCTGGTTTCAGCTGGGATAGAGTTAATTTTCTTCCTAGTAGCTGGTATAGTGCTGTGCTTTGGATTTAGCATGAGAATAATGTTGAGAACACGCTGATGTTTTGGCTGTTGCTAAGTGGTGTTTACACTGGTCAAGGACTTTTCAGCTTCCCCTGCTCTGCCAGGTGCACAAGAAGCTGGGAGGGGGCACAGCCAGGACAGCTGACCCAAACTGGCCAAAGGGCTATTCCATACCATATGACATCATGCCCACTATATAAACTGGGGGGAGTTGGCCGGGGGGTAGCGGTTGCTGCTCGGGGACTGGCTGGGCGTCGGTCGGCAGGTGGTGAGCAGTTGTATCTTTTTTTTCCTCCCTTGGGTTTTCTTCCTCTCTCTCTCTTGTTGTTTTCCTTCTCATTACAATTCATTATTATTATTACTATTATTTTGTTCCAATTATTAAACTGTTCTTATCTCAACCCATGAATTTTCTTACTTTTGCTCTTCTGATTCTCTCCCCCATCCCACCGGGGGAAAGTGAGCGAGTGGCTGCGTGGTGCTTAGCTGCCAGCTGGGGCTAAACCACGACAGTCCTTTTTGGCACCCAATGTGGGGCACGAAGGGTTTGAGATAATAACAGATTAACCAGAGCATATTAAGGAATTTAGATCTGTTAGTAGTTGTGGGACGTGATATTGATCCATCTGTTCTTAGCACTGGTTTACTTGATCCGCACCATGCTCATTTTTTTGCTGTACATGTTAAAGATTGGTGTTGGTTTTTGCAGTTTGCTGTGCTCTGCTTTAATTGCTGATGTTTTGCCTGTGAGATTTGTTATTAAAACAGTGACCTTGGGGTTATTTTGGTGTCTAAGTGCTGTACTGAAACCGTTATTGTATGTCAGGTATCACCTTATGGAGACAATTCGCAATTATACTTCTTCCTCTGAGAGGTTTTTTATGGAGGAAATGCAGAATGGCACCTTCACTACTTTCTTCTACGATGTTTCCTCCTTCATTACAGTAACTTTTCAGTATCTTGAACATCCTTGGGTAGTTAAGATACTTCTATTGGTATTGCTTGGGAATATTGTTTCGATCTTGTCCAAGATTAGTAAGCAATTTAAGAATATCATCCAGAGATCTGCCCCAAGGCCGGATAGTTATGAGTGGCAGGGTGTGTGGGATAGCATGGGCAAATGCCTAAGTTACTGGGCACCTCCAGTGTTTTGGAACTTCACCCCTGAACAAGTGCAGAATCCTGAAAAATTAGTAGAATATTTGGAAAAAGTATGTATGTCGTCACCCTGCCAATTCTAGGGAGACACTAATCCCTGCAATGTGCTGGGTTCTGGCCCATGCCTACTGAGCCCTGTTAAAGACTATTCAGAACCCTCAAGGATCTGGTGACAAAATGACAGGCACTGCGGCGACTGCAGTCCTTCCTGCGACAGGCACTGCGGCTACTCCAGCCTCCCCTGCAACAGGCACTGCGGCTGCTCTAATTCCCCCTGCAACAGGCACTGTGGCTGCTCCAGCCCCCGCTGCAACAGGTATTGCGGCTGCTCTGGACAACTCTGTTACAAGCACTGCGGTCACACCAGCCCCCCCTGGGACAGATGATGCGGTTCAACCAGGGAACCAACCCATGTCAGTATCAGTCGCCCCTATACATAAGAAGAAATCCTGGAAGCAAAAGTCAGCTCGTTTAGAAAGGGAAGATGAAAGACCAGGGCCATCACAAGGAGAGGAAGAGGAAGAGGAAGAGCTCGTAAATGAGACAGAAACCACCCGATCCCTATCCCTGAGTGAGCTGCGAGATATGCGGAAAGATTTCAGCCGTCACCCAGGCGAGCACATTGTCACCTGTCTGCTCCGATGCTGGGGTAACGGGGCCAGTAGCCTGGAATTAGAGGGTAAGGAAGCCAAGCAGCTGGGATCCCTTTCTAGGGAAGGGGGCATTGACAAAGCAATTGGAAAAGGGGAACCAGCCCGCAGCCTCTGGAGGCGACTCCTGTCAGCTATGAAGGAAAGAGATCCCTTCAAGGAAGATGTTATATATCGCCCCGGGAAATGGACCACCGTGGAGAAAGGTATCCAGTACCTGAGGGAATTAGCTGTGTTGGAGGTGATTTATGGTGACCTGGACGACGTGCGGTCACCCAAAGATCCAGATGAGGTCCAGTGCACAAGACCTATGTGGCGGAAGTTGGTACGGAACGCACCATCGTCGTGTGCCAACTCATTGGCAATACTGACCTGTAAAGACAGAGAGGGTCCAACAGTGAATGAAGCTGCTAGTAACCTCCGAGAATACGAAGAAAGTATCTCTTCCTCCCTTGTCTCAGATGTGGAGAAACTGTCCCGGGAGGTCCAACGGTTCAAAGAAGATATGTCCTACTCCCCACCTGTATGGACCAGTATCTCAGCTATTAGGAGTCAGCATTCTTCTGCTCAAGGGAGAGGATATAGAGGGTACACACCACGAGGCACCCTATGGTTTTACTTGCGTGACCACGGAGAGGACATGAGGAAGTGGGATGGAAAACCTACCTCAACCCTAGAGGCACGGGTACGTGAGTTGCAAGGAAAAACAATCACACAAGGGGGTTCTTCCAGGAACATTGCTGCTCCGGTTTCCAGTGCAGTTCCCCAGACAGAGTAAAAGGGCTGATCTTACTCCTGATTTTAATGAAGGAACTCCTGACTCGTATGTACAAGAAATGGGTAATGAATATTGTGACCAGGATTAGGGGGGCCCTGCCTCCAGCCAGGTGGAGGAAAGGGACAACCGGGTTTACTGGACTGTGTGGATTCAATGGCCTGGCACATCAGCCCCACAGGAGTATAAGGCTCTAGGAGACACCGGTGCACAGTGTACCCTAATGCCATCAAGCTATATAGGGGCAGAACCCATCTGTATTTCTGGGGTGACAGGGGGATCCCAACAGCTGACTGTATTGGAGGCTGAAGTGAGCCTAACTGGGAAGGAGTGGCAAAAGCACCCCATTGTGACTGGCCCAGAGGCTCCGTGCATCCTTGGCATAGACTACCTCAGGAGAGGGTATTTCAAGGACCCAAAAGGGTGCCGGTGGGCTTTTGGTATGGCTGCCTTGGAGACGGAGGAAATGAAACAGCTGTCTACCTTGCCTGGTCTCTCAGAGGATCCTTCTGTTGTGGGGTTGCTGAGGGTTGAAGAACAACAGGTGCCCATTGCTACCACAGCAGTGCACCAGAGGCAATATCACACCAACTGAGACTCCCTGATTCCCATCCATAAACTGATTTGTCGACTGGAGAGCCAAGGAGTGATCAGCAAGACTCGCTCACCTTTTAACAGCCCTATATGGCCAGTGCAAAAGTCTAATGGAGAGTGGAGACTGACAGTAGACTATCGTGGCCTGAATGAAGTCATGCCGTCGCTGAGTGCTGCCGTGCCGGACATGCCAGAACTTCAATACGAACTGGAGTCAAAAGCAGCCAAGTGGTATGCCACAAGTGATATTGCTAATGCGTTCTTCTCAATCCCTTTGGCAGCAGAGTGCAGGCCACAGTTTGCTTTCACTTGGAGGGGCATCCATTACACTTGGAATCAACTGCCCCAGGGGTGGAAACACAGCCCCACCATTTGCCATGGACTGATCCAGATGGCACTGGAACAGGGTGAGGCTCCAGAACATCTGCAATACATTGATGACATTATCGTGTGGGGCAATACAGCAGAAGAAGTTTTTGAGAAAGGGAAGAAAATAGTGCAAATCCTGCTGAAAGCCGGTTTTGCCTTAAAACAAAGTAAGGTCAAGAGACCTGCACAGGAGATCCAGTTTTTAGGAATAAAATGGCAAGATGGACGTCGTCAGATCCCAATGGATGTGACTGATTAACAAAATAACAGCCATGTCTCCACCAACTAGCAAAAAGGAAACACAAGCTTTCTTAGGCGTTGTGGGATTTTGGAGAATGCATATTCCAAATTACAGTCTGATTGTAAGCCCTCTCTATCAAGTGACCCAGAAGAAGAACAACTTTGAATGGGGTCCTGTGTGGGAGAGTGGTTGAGTGACAAAGGGCACGATTTGATTGATGTGAGCATTCCAGCCTTTGATATGGCTGAAGAACCAGATGTCACAGTGGAATGTCCTTGAGATAAGGAAGAAAGCAGGAGGAGCACTTGGTAAACAAGATAAGCGGAACCAAGCCTGGGAAATGTCGATGGACCCCCTTCGCGTGAGCAGCGCATGAACAGCAGCTTTGTACCAACCAAATAACTGTTTTAGGTGCATGGACAAATGTAGTTATCCAATAGTATAGTTGTTATTAGCGCGTGCTTTGCTTGGTTGTCTATATAAACCTGTCGAATAGTCTAATTAAAGGAGAACGACCATACTCATATTGAGACTCATCGTTACTCTGGGTCCGTCTCCCACTCCGGTAGTCCTGAGCAATGAAAAGCCTTTGAACAAATTAAACAGGAGATAGTGCATGCAGTAGCCCTTGGGCCACTCCAGGCAGGGCAAGATGTAAAAAATGTGCTCTACACCGCAGCTGGGGAGAATGGCCCTACCTGGAGCCTCTGGCAGAAAGCACCAGGGGAGACTCGAGGTGGACCCCTAGGGTTTTGGAGTCGAGGATACAGAGGATCTGAGGCCCACTATACTCCAACTGAAAAAGAGATATTGGCAGCATATGAAGGGGTTCGAGCTGCTTTGGCAGTGGTTGGTACTGAAGCACAGCTCCTCCTGGCACTCCTGGCACTGTCGGTGCTGGGCTGGATGTTCAAAGGGAGGGTCCCCTCTACACATCATGCAACTGATGCTACGTGGAGTAAGTGGGTTGCACTGATGACACAACGGGCTCGGATAGGAAACCCCAATCACCCAGGAATCTTGGAAGTGGTCATGGACTGGCCAGAAGGCAAAGATTTTGGAATATCGCCAGAGGAGGAGGTGATGCGTGCTGAGGAGGCCCCACTGTACAATAAACTGCCAGAAAATGAGAAGCAATATGCCCTGTTCACTGATGGGTCCTGTCGTATTGTAGGAAAGCATCGGAGATGGAAAGCTGCTGTGTGGAGTCTTATACGACAAGTTGTAGAAACTGCTGAGGGAGATGGTGAATCGATCCAATTTGCGGAAGTAAAGGCCATCCAGCTGGCTTTAGAGATTGCTGAACGAGAAAAGTGGCCAGTGCTCTATCTCTACACTGACTCATGGATGGTGGCCAATGCCGTGCGGGGGTGGTTACAGCAATGGAAGCAGAACAATTGGCAGCGCAGCGACAAACCCATCTGGGCTGCCGCACTGTGGCAAAATGTTGCTGCCCGGGTAGAGAACCTGGTTGTAAAAGTACGTCACGTAGATGCTCATGTACCCAAGGGTTATGCCACTGAGGAACATCAAAACAACCAGCAGGTGGATCAGGCTGCTGAGATGGAAGTTGCTCAGGTGGATCTGGACTGGCAACATAAGGGTGAATTATTTATAGCTCAATGGGCCCATGACACCTCAGGCCATCAAGGAAGAGATGCAACATGTAGATGGGCTCATGATCGAGGGGTGGGCTTGACCGTGGACACTATTGCACAGGTTATCCATGAATGTGAAACATGCACTGCAATCCAACAAGCCAAGTGGTCAAAGCCTCTGTGGTATGGAGGGCAATGGCTGAAATATAAATATGGGGAGGCCTGGCAGATCCATTATATCACACTGCCACAAACCCGCCAAGGCAAGCGCCACGTGCTTACAGTGGTGGAAGCAACCACCGGATGGCTGGAAACATATCCTGTGCCCCATGCCACCGCCCAGAACACTATCCTGGGCCTTGAAAAGCAAGTCCTATGGCGACATGGCACCCCAGGGAGAGTTGAGTCAGACAACGGGACTCATTTTCGAAACAACCTCATAGACGCCTGGGCCAAAGAGCATGGCATTGAGTGGGTGTATCACATCCCCTATCATGCACCAGCCTCCGGGAAAATCGAAGGATACAATGGGCTGTTAAAGACTACACTGCGAGCAATGGGTGCTGGGACATTCAAACACTGGGATACACATTTAGCAAAGGCCACCTGGTGAGTCAACACTAGGGGATCTGCCAATCGAGCTGGCCCTGCCCAATCAAAACTTTTACACACTGTAGAAGGGGATAAGGTCCCTGTAGTGCATGTAAAAAACATGCTGGGGCAGACAGTCTGGGTTACTCCTGCCTCGGGCAAAGGCAAGCCCAGTCGTGGGATTGCTTTTGCTGAAGGACCTGGGTGCACTTGGTGGGTGATGTGAAAGGATGGGGAAGTCCACTGTGTACCTCAAGGGGATGTGATTTTGGGTGAGAATAGCCAATGAACTAAATGGTATGATGTTAATTGCTATATAATACTGGATGTCATCACTTTTATGGTTACTATACACCATATCAATGGTATTTCAGTAAGGATTGCCCAGATTAATGAAGAATGAACTTCGATGAAAACCAAGCAAAGTGCGATAGTGATGGAACCAGAACTGGCTTCAGCATGCAACAATCCACTACCACACACTTTCTCTCCTGCCCTGAAGGACTGTTATGACAGATGGAGCCCAAAGTCATGGACTAAATGAACTTAAACATTTTAGAAGGATGGCCCATAGACCAAGGGAACGATACCTGTGTGTATATATGTATATCAAGAGACAGGAAAAGTGGTGGAGATTAATTGTATTAGAAAGGTTGGAACCTGAGCATGATGTAGATGGTATAGAATAAGGGGTGGATACTGTCCTGGTTTCGGCTGGGATAGAGTTAATTTTCTCCCTAGTAGCTGGTACAGTGCTGTGTTTTGGATTTTAGTATGAGAATAATATTGATAACACGCTGATGTTTTAGTTGTTGCTAAGTAGTGCTTACACTGGTGAAGGACTTTTCAGTTTCCCATGCCCTGCCACTGAGAAGCTGAGAGGGGGCACAGCCAAGATAGCTGACCCAAACTGGCCAAAGGGCTATTCCATACCGTATGACATCATGCCCACTATATAAATTGGGGGGAGTTGGCCGGGGAGTAGCAGTCGCTGCTCGGGGACTGGCTGGGCATCGGTTGGCGGGTGGTGAGCAGTTGTATCATTTTTTTTCTTCCCTTGGGTTTTGTTCCTTTCTCTCTCTTGTTGTTTTCCTTCTCATTACAATTCATTATTATTATTACTATTATTTTGTTCCAATTATGAAACTGTTCTTATCTCAACCCACGAGTTTTCTTACTTTTGCTCTTCTGATTCTCTCCCCCATCCCACCGGGGGGGAGTGAGCAAACGGCTGCGTGGTGCTTAGTTGCCGGCTGGGGCTAAACCTCGACACATATACAGTTCTAGAGTTTAAAATGCCTAATGCTATAATATGAAAACATCTGGCTTTTCCCTTCTTTGTTGCCTCCAAATAAAGCTTTGCCATATCCTGAGGGAGTTACTGTTGTAGCCAATTAGTATTTCTCATTGTACTAGTAGTTGTTCACAAGTTTAGTCCCTATCCTGCAGCCCTTATGCTAGCCTCCCTGATAGCTGTTGAATTTTGAGCAAGTAGGAATTGAATAGTTTCAGAAATATGTAGATAAGTAATAAATAATTATTTTTCTTCTAGATGCAGGAATTCTCAATGCACATTATTTTCTACCTTAATTTAGCATTTGTAAAAAAAAAATCAGGAATTATTTGAACAAGTCATTGCACATTGTACTAGTCTTAGGATTTCTTCTGTCAAAGACAACGCTAGGCACTTATCTAATGGATGGCTGCACACAGTGGGATACTGTTTTGTCAGTATCCTGACAGTGACGCTCTTAATTCCTAGACATCCTCTCCCAGTAATCACTCTACCTCCTAGATATCTAATAACCATGCATTCACTTGGCTAGAAACTCAAGTTGTTCCCAGTTTCTGAAGCTGTCTATTTTTTGCTTCCTTTCTGCCAATAAAGTCCCTCCAAATTCCTCTGCAATGCCTTGACCTTGTTGCCACAGTTACTTAGACATGATGATGATAATGGATAGCATTAAATGGATGAGCAATCTGACAGTTCCCCTGCCCCACCTGAGTTCTTAACCTTTTAGCACGATAAACAACTACATAACAGAGCGGTATCATCCTCAGTGTCAATATTTTCCTGAAATTTGTTCAGAATATCACTAAACAAAAATTCAGGTGGGTGAGGGTCCATGCTGGTATGCCCAGGGAGACTTGCGAGTGTGGAGTGCCTGTGGGATGACTGTATGAGTGCATGCATGTTTGCCAGCAAGCATCAAGCTGAACTAGCTGGCGAGTAGGGAACCCATGAAGGGGGTAAGAGGGCTCAGGATCCAGGCAGGGGTACTGGGCAGACAGAGGGGGCCATGACAGAACTCGAGGGATCCTTGAACATGCATGTGCTTATGAACCTAGAGTGTTTTGTGTGTGCTTTCACTAGTGACCTTCTCTCTCTACCAGCCAAAGAGGAAGAAGGGAACTTGGCTGGCTGTGTTTATGTTTTATGTGAATCCTGTATGTAGGTGCTGTTGAAGGCAGCACCTTGTCTGTGGCAGTCTGTGTTACCAGCCACGCCAGTATCCTCTGTGTGTGTGTGTCTGGGATACACGCTCAGCTTCAGTACTAGTTGAACCTGCAAACGGGAAAGTAGAAGCTGCATCCCTCAGCCTGGTTTAATAAACATCTGTGTTCTTCTCTACCATGCTTTTTGGTCTAATATGGTTTCAGGTGAAAACCACAAGCTCCTGTATTTCTAAATGGCATCTAGACACCATTTACATGCCTGAAGGCAGTAAGGAAATAGTAAGTGTCCCATTTTCCTAATAGGGAACTCACCGAATCAGTTAAAAGCTAAATTTGCCAATTTGAAGATTTCCTTTGTTAAAGTGTACATAAACAACTTTTTTGGTTTGCCCCTTTCATTTCTCAACTTTTCCCCCTCATTGTGTGGATAGCAACATCTAGTGATTAAGATCAAGATTACCTCATGATGATGCCCTACGTTCAGTCTAGCTCCATTTACCTCCTGGTAAACTTTCATCTCTCTTCAACTGCTTTGTTTTGCCAGTCTGACTTTAGAATTTGAAAAGTTAAATAACCACTGGTACTTTAATAGTAATCTTTGCTGACTGCAGTAGAATTCTTTTTCAAAGGAGTATCACTGGAAACCATACAAATAGTTTTTACTAAACAAGAAAAGCAAGTAAAAATAATGAAAAAAAGACACAATTTGCTGGAGTAAAAAACCAAAGCTGCTGATTCTCTGAGTTGAAATAACGTAGCTCCAGTAGAAACTGACTTCAGAACCTGACACCAGCAGTTGTTTAGGATAACATTTGCATGTATAAAATCAATATTTCTAGATTAAACTAGCTGACTGGAATCTGTCTCCTACCACCAGGAATTGTGGTCAGACCTGTAAGCTTTGAATCATAGCCCTGAATTCAATGATCAGGTTTGTCCTGGTTTCAGCTGGGATAGAGTTAATTTTCTTTCTAGTAGCTGGTATAGTGCTGTGCTTTGGATTTTAGTATGAGAATAATGTTGAGAACACACTGATGTTTTGGCTGTTGCTAAGTGGCGTTTACACTGGTCAAGGGCTTTTCAGCTTCCCCTGCTCTGCCAGGTGCACAAGAAATGGGAGGGGGCACAGCCAGGACAGCTGACCCCAACTGGCCCAAGGGCTATTCCACACCATATGGCGTCATGCTCAGTATAGAAACTGGGGGCAATTGGCCGGGGAGGAGCGATCGCTGCTTGGGGACTGGCTGGGTGGTGGTTGGCGGGTGGTGAGAGGTTGCATCGCTGTTTTTTTTTTCTTGGGTTTTGTTCCTCTCTCTCTCTCTCTCGTTGTTTTCCTTTTCATTACAATTTATTACTATTTTTTGTTTTTCTTTTTCCCAATTATTAAACTGTTCTTATCTCAACCCACGAGTTTTCTTACTTTTGCTCTTCTGATTCTCTCCCCCATCCCACCGCGGGGGAGGAGGGTGAGCGAGCAGCTGGGTGGTGCTTAGTTGCCAACTGAAGCTAAACCATGACAAGGTTTGCTAATCCAATAGCTTCCAATCTTAACTGTAATTGAGGATCACCTGAAAAAGAATGGAAAAGTTCTACTTTTTATGCATGTAATTTTGTATCTGATTTCTCTCATATGTGTGCATACACTTGATTTGATGCAAATTACTAGTAAACAGCTGTACTGTTGGCAGCCAATTCTTTCAAACCTGGCTTTCCCCTTACATTGTTCTCCTAGATTAAGGATAGATTTCAGAGATTTTGTAGTAGAATACGCATACATCTCTACTATGTGCTACATCAGATTATTGCATATGCATTCCATGCTTCACAGAATCATTAGACACAGCCATAGCAGGCATGTGCTAAGGGTATATCTGGGACTTCTGGGCATACAATAGCATGGTTGAAGTTACTGTGCAGAAACAGTAGCTTATGTTCAGTGAAGCTGTAAGAAATTTTGGGCAGATGTAGAAGATCCTCAAAATCTATTTGTATAACATTTGGGGTGAAAAGAAAACACATCCGGAACACACATATGATTGCATTAAAGAAAAAAATTACCAGCAGTTAACCCTCTATTACCCAACAGGAGGGCTAGGATAGCACAAATCACAGTAAAAAAAGAGATGATACTCAGTACTCTGGGGAGCAGTGGGGATAGTTGATGGCACAGTCAGTCCAGCCTCTGTTCTTCACTTACGCTCTGATGTGCTAGTTGACTGAAGTGCACCACAGGTACTTTGCATTTACACCATATCCAAGATTAGTCTAGCAGAGGTTCAAAAAACCTCTTATCTTTTTGTCATGTTAGCCATGCCTAGAACCATATTGCCTCTTTCTCACTTTATCCCCATCTATCTCATACAAGAAAGAATTCTGTTGTCTCTTCCCATGGATCTTGCCATCTCAACCCCTTTCTTCTCTACAGCAAAGACCACTTTGCCTCTTTTTCTTCCATTCTCTCCTGAGAGCAGAGAATGCACTTACCTTCTGCATTCTTGCTTTTCTCTTTCCCTGCTGAGACAAAACCAAATCCTAAAAATCTAGTCGGAAACACATTCTGTCGCCTCTCTGCCCCGTTGCTCAACGTTTACAGGACAGCGCAAAGCCAAGACAGAGCTGGCAGAAATCTTCAGGCTACATTTCTCTAGTTGGAAATCAGCATCCTAAGAAATGTATATAAAAATCTTGACTATTTAAAGGGTATTAAATCTTGACTATTTAAAGGGTATTAAAGTCAGGTTGCAACAGAAAGAGGTCTTAATTCTGGAATTGCAGACAGAAACTTTTCCATTCCATAGTTCCCCCATAAAGTTGAAAAAAGGCTGCCCAACTAAACATACGTTCATTATGACAGTAGTTATGGCATTTACAAGGAAAAGGGAAACCCAAGTTCAAAACTGCTTGTGCCCGATCTGAAGCAAGGATTTGAATCTAAATCTCACAAATTCCCAGGACACTAAGCTACAAAATATTCAGTGGTAGAGATTCTCAATTTGTTCTTGAATTTATTCCATTTTCATATGTTAGTTGAATATTGAACCAGAGCCTCTTAAATGAGCACACAGATGAATCATAATTATGTCAATTGTTTATGCTCTTCAGAGAAATAAATAATTTGAAATTAAGAAATAAATTAAAAAAATATTTAACTTCAGAGAAATAAATAATTTGATGTTTTATTGTAAAACAATAGCTCTAATATGAAACAAAGAACCCAGACCTCCAGGGCAAAACCTTTGTGCAAAATGTACTTTCAACAGCCAAATTCAAAGTAAGAAATAGAGTGCAAGTATCAAGAGAATGGAGGACGCAGCCATGATTTAAAGGCAAAGTTAGAGAGGAACATTTTGGCCTCTTGATCTGTGCTGGTTTTGGCTGGGATAGTTAAATTTCTTCATAGTAGCTAGTATGGGGCTATGTTTTGGATTTGTGCTAAAAACAGTGTTGATAACACAGGGATGTTTTAGTTATTGCTGAGCAGTGCTTACAGAGTCAAGGCCTTTTCTGCTTCTCACCCCACCCCACCAGTGAGTAGGCTGGGGGTGCACAAGAAGTTGGGAGGGGACATAGCTGGGACAGCTGACCCCAACTGGCCAAAGGGATATGCCGTACCATATGACATTGTGCTCAGAAATATAGAGCTGGGGGAAGAAGAAGGAAGGGGGGGACATTCAGAGTGATGGCGTTTGTCTTCCCAAGTAACCCTTACATGTGATGGAGCCCTGCTTTCCTGGAGATGGCTGAACACCTGCCTGCCCATGGGAAGGAGTCAATTAATTCCTTGCTTTGCTTTGCTTGCTTATTAAACTGTCTTTATCTCAACCCACGAGTTTTCTCACTTTTACTCTTCTGATTCTCTCCCCCATCCCACCAGGGGGTGCTGCCCTACCCTTGCTGGACAAGAAGTTAATCTTATCTAAACAATGTCCCTTCGTCTGATAAGCAGGATGTGGCTGTCGAAAGCAGAAGTGTAACTGATGTATTACTAGCCCAGTTAGTAAATCATGAAGAACCCCTTAGATCTGCCAAGAAGTAGGAAACTAGGGGAAAGGTAATTCCGGCAAGGGGAGGTCGCGACTACCGACTCACGGACCACCTACCCCAATTATACCACCGACTCAAATGATGAAGTTGAAGAACAACACTAAGCATGCGTACTAATTTACATGCTAGACGAAGAGATTTTAACCAATCATTCAATAGAATAACACTGCATATGTATTAGGAAGTTGAATATGTTAATGCTTTGTGTATAAATAACTGTTAATTTGAAAGCTTGGTGTCCTGTCTTGGGACAGACACCCATATCTGCGCAAATATGCAATAAAATACCTCTGCTCTGCATGTATATTGGCATTTTGCACACCAGGTAAACGAACCCCGATTTTTGGGACAACATTTTGGCGACCCAGATGGGACTGCGCTGACAGCCTTGCCTGGTTCGTCTTGCCATACCCAACGCAGGGAAGAGAACTGAGTGGACTCCAGCGTGCACCGACCTGTTGATCGGGGACTCCTTCAGCTCCTCTCCTGCAGTTGGGCAGTAAGCGACACAACGGTGCAACGCTATTGGAAAAGAGGTATTTTCTGATCAAGGGAAAAGGGAGAGGTCCTTTTGGGAAGTAGCCTGCATCTGGGGACATTTTGTCCCATTTGGGCTCTGCGTAAGGCGCATCAAAGAGAGATACATGGCAGTAGCGTACTGCATAACGCGCATCACAGAGAGATACACGGCAGTAGAATAGGCTTTTTGGTACCGATATGGGCAGTGCTACTTCTCAGGGGAGTCCCCCTTGTTCTCCCTTAGGATGCATCCTGAAAAAATGGAATAAGTTTGGAGGGGACCCCGTGACAAAAGATAAATTAAAATGATATTGTAATCAATGGTGGCCACAATATCAATTGGATGATGGTGAAAAATGGCGTGAAAATGGATCTCTTAAGTACAATACTATATTACAGTTAATGTTATTCTGTTGAAGGACTGAAAAATGGGATGAAATACCTTATGTAGATTTGTTCTTTGCTTTAAGAAACAATTGGGAAGTTAGAAAAAATTGTGGACTTGTGGATTCTAAATATCAAAATGGTGTCTTTTTGGTCAAGAAAAAGAATAGCAATTCTTGTTGTACAAGCTGTAAAACAAAAAGGAATGGTACAGAGGAAAATGATGAGGATGTTCAGTTGTTAGTTGCACCTCGTAAAACTGAATCTGAAAGCTCGGATGAGGACAAAGTTGGTAGTCCAGTAGCCGGAAGAACAAGGGGTCAAAAATCAGGTATACAAGCCCCTCTTACACTAGTTGTTGGTCCAGAGGGAGGTTCCGTGTATGTGCATGTTCTGTTCACTACTTCAGATCTGTTAAATTGGAAACAAGTAGTAGGCTCGTATTAGGACAAGCCGGAGGGGATGTATAGTACTATTAAAACTGTAATGATGACCCAGAATCCTAATTGTGGTGACATTCAAGCTCTTTTGGAATATTTGTTTACTACAGAGGAGAGAAGAACAGTTGTAGAAAAGGCTAAAGAAGGAGTAACTCAGGAACATGAAGGAGTGCCTAACATCGATACCTGTCTCCCAAGGGGGGATCCCAGGTGGGATTCAAATACTGGTGGAGGGTTACAGAGAATAAAAGAATACCAAAAATTTATTCTATATGGAATCCAGCATGGAATCCAGAAACCACAGAATTGGGCAAAACTGTATGAAATATGACAGGGAGATAAAGAACCCCCATTGCTCTTTTATGAAAAATTATGTGAAGCAGCTCAGAAGTGGACTAATTTGGACCCTGAAGAAGAGAATAATTCTAGACTTCTTAATGTGTTGTTTATTGGTCAGGCAGCACCCAACATTAGAAAGAAATTACAGAAAGTGGACGGTGCTGATGGTATGACAATATCCCAGTTGTTATCAATTGCTGTCATGGTTTAGCCCCAGCCGGCAACTAAGCACCACACAGCCGCTCGCTCACTCCCCCCACAATGGGATGGGGGAGAGAATCGGAAGAGCAAAAGTAAGAAAACTCGTGGGTTGAGATAAGAACAGTTTAATAGGGAAAGCAAAAGCCGCACAAACAAGCAAAGCAAAACAAGGAATTCGTTCACTCCTTCCCATGGGCAGGCAGGTGATCAGCCATCTCCAGGAAAGCAGGGCTCCATCACGCGTAATGGTTACTTGGGAAGACAAACGCCATCACTCCAAATGTCCTCCCTTCCTTCTTCTTCCCCAGCTTTATATACTGAGCATGACGTCATGTGGTATGGAATAGCCCTTTGGTCAGTTTGGATCAACGATCCTGGCTGTGTCCCCTCCCAGCTTCTTCTGCACCTGGCAGAGCAGGGGAAGCTGAAAAGCCCTTGACCAGTGCAGCGACAACTAAAACATCTCTGTATTATCAACACTGTTTTCAGCACAAATCCAAAACATAGCCCCATACCAGCCACTATAAAGAAAATTAACCCTATCTCAGCTGAAACCAGGACAATTGCTTACAAAGTTTATAATAACCGGGATGAAATAGAGGAAAAGGAAAAACAAAAGAAATCAAAATTACAAGCTTCCTTGTTGGCCGCCTTGTCAGAAGGACAAGGAAGAGGCAGAGGAAGAGGCAGAGGAAATTTTAGAGGAGGATTTTGAGGTAGAGGAGGAAATCGTGGAAATACTGGGGAAAGTCATAGTGATACTCCTTTAGGAGAAAATCAGTGTGCATATTGTAGACAAGTAGGGCACTGGAAAAAAGATTGTCCACAGAAAAGAGGAACAGAGGCAGCTGCCGAGGTATTGGCAGAGATAGGATTAGATTGAAGGGGACTGGAAGAATTTATTAAAGTTTCCCCAGCCAATCCTCTGGTTTCAGTAAAGCTGGGGAATGAAACAATAGATTTTTTAATAGATAGTGGAGCAACTCACTCAGTACTTACTGATTGTAAAGGACCTTTAAGTAAAATTAAGGCTAGTGTAATTGGTGCCACTGGGAAAAAGACTCTAAGGTCATTCTTACAACCAATGGAGTGTACTATTGGAAATGCTACAGTAACTCATTCATTTCTTTATATGCCAGAGTGCCCCTTGCCATTGTTGGGGTGAGATTTGCTATGCAAATTAAATGCACAAATAACTTTTTCTGAAAATTTGGTACAGCTACACATTCCCCCAGAAAACACCTGAAAAGCACAAATGTGTCTGCTGACTCAAGGTGAAAAGGATGAAAATGCAGACATTCCCGAAGAAGTATTGAATGCAGTGATACCACTGGTATGGGCATCAGGGAAACCGGGACGAGCAAAAAGCATTACCCCAATCAAAACTGAGTTGAAATCTGGAGCCCAGCCAGTAAGAAAGAAACAATACCCTATCAGATTAGAGACATGGAAAGGACTGGAACCACTCATTAACTCCTTTTTAGAATATGGGCTGTTACAGGAGTGTCAATCAGAATTGAATACTCCCATTTTGCCAGTAAGAAAGCCTAATTCTCAAGAATATAGGTTGGTACAGGACTTGCGGGAAATTAATGCTCGAACAGTCAATGTCCACCCTGTGGTGCCAAACCCGTATACTTTACTTGCTTCCATCCCTGAAAATAATATGTATTTTACAGTTCTAGATTTAAAAGATGCTTTCTTTTGCATTCCGGTGGATGAACAGAGTCAGCTCATCTTTGCTTTCAAATGGGAAAGCCCGACCACAGGATGAAAGACTCAGCTATGTTGGACTGTACTACCACAAGGATTCAAAAATAGCCCAACGTTATTTGGTAACATATTGGCAAAAGAATTGGAACAATGGCAAGGTAATAATAGACATATAACCTTGTTGCAATATGTTGATGATTTATTAATTGGCTCAAGCAATTGCAGTGAATGTCTTGAAGCTACAATTAGTTTGCTGAACTTTTTAGGACTTGCAGGATATCGCGTCTCCAAAAAAAAAAGGTGCAAATAGCAAAAGATAGAGTTCGATACCTGGGATTTGAAATCATGCAGGGACAGAGGAAATTGAGCACAGAGCAGAAGGAGGCAATTTGTAGAATTGCTGTACCTACATCAAAAAAAAACAACTGAGAGGATTCTTGGGTATGGCTGGATGGTGTCAGTTGTGGATTCCTAATTTTGGACTGATCGCTAAACCACCATATGCTGCCATCAAGGGTCCGGAGGGACTATTTGAATGGACTGCTGAGTGTCGAAAGGGTTTTGATGAAATCAAGACAAGACTTATGGAAGCTCCTGCATTAGGACTTCCAAATTTAGAAAACCCCTTTCAGCTGTATGTGCATGAGAGGCAACAGGTGGCTTTAGGAGTCCTAACTCAAATGTTGGGAAGTTGGAAGAGACCTGTGGGGTATTTCTCTAAACAATTAGATGAAGTCTGTAAAGGATGGCCTGCTTGTCTGAGAGCTGTTGCTGCAGCAGTGATCTTAATTGGAGAGGCCAGGAAACTGACCTTGGGACAACCCATGACCATGTCTGTACCCCATGCTGTGATCTCTCTCCTAGAAAACAAGGGACACCATTGGATTTCTCCTAGCAGACTGGCTAAATACCAGGCTGTTTTGCTGGAGCAGGATGATGTTACCCTTTCAATATCTGCCACTTTAAATCCTGTGACTTTGCTGCCGATCTCAGAACAAGATGAATTACAACATGATTGTCTGACAACAATCGAACAAGTTTATTCCAGCTGACCAGATTTACAGGATACTCCTCCTTCTGATTTTGATTTAGAATTATATACAGATGGAAGTAGTTTCATGTCTGGAGGAAAGCAATGTGCTGGAAATGCAATAGTGACCAGAGACCATGTTTTGGAAGCCGAATCTTCACCTTATAATACTTCAGCCCAGAAGGCAGAATTGATTGCTCTAACTCAAGCTCTAGAAATGAGTACCAGGAAAAAGGCTGATATTTTCACAGATTCAAAATATGCCTTTGGAGTTGCCCATGCTCACGGGGCAATTTGGAAAGAAAGGGGACTTTTAAACTCACAAGGAACTCCTGTTAAATATGGAGCTGTAATTATGAAATTGTTACGAGCTGTATTACAGCCAGAGAAAGTTGCAATAATTCATTGCAGGGCGCACCAAAAAGGGAACAGTGATATAATCAGGGGAAATCGGAAAGCAGATACAGCTGCAAAAGAAGCAGCCCTGAAAAGGTCGAATGTGGAAGGAGCTTTAATCCCCAGACATCGTCTAGATCTAACTCCACCACAATACACTGAAAAGGAAGATCAATTAGCTGAACAATTGGATTGTATTAAAAAGGAACAGGGATGGTGGATGACACCTTTAAAACAATTTCTAATCCCCGAAAGGACAATGGAATTTGTATTAAAGAAATTACACCAAGAAACGCATATGGGCTCTGACGCATTGGTCCTTACTGCAAAAAAATGTTATAGGACCAAAAATGCCAAATATTGCAGACATAGTGTTAAAAAATGTCCGATATGCTGTGCTAACAATCCAAAGGTGGAAAAGAAAACAATAGGAGGAAATGTAAAACGAGGAATAATGCCCAGGGAGCACTGGCAAATAGATTTTTCAGAGTAACCTAGATGTAACCAATATAAATATTTGTTAGTCCTGGTAGATACTTTTTCTGGTTGGCCTGGAGCTTTCCCCTGTCGCACCAATAAGGCAAGAGAGGTAATTAAAGTAATGTTAAAAGAAATAATTCCTAGATTTGGTATTCCAGAAGGAATATCTTCTGACAATGGACCTCATTTCATAGCAGAAATAGTACAAGGAGTATCAAAAATTTTGATAATAAAATGGGATCTCCATATCCCATGGAGACCTCAGTCTAGTGGAAAGATAGAGTGAATGAATCAGACTCTTAAGAGGCAAATTTCAAAATTATGTCAGGAAGCTCACCTCAAATGGGTAGAAGCCCTACCTTTGGCCCTATTGAGAGTTAGGGTAACCCCAAGAATCAGAGAAAGAGTAAGCCCCTTTGAGATAATGTATGGAAAACCATATCCTACTAATGCGCTCACAATAAAAGAGGATCAAATGTACATTAAAGGACAGGAAACAGTTAAAGAGTATTTAATTTCTCTTTCACAGATCTTATCTTTGTTACATAGGTACTTAAATCGGAGGATTCAACATCCATAAAAGATACCTGGACAGGGACAAAGATTAGAGATAAAGTCATAAATTGTGAATGGGAAATTATTCTCCCCATAGGACATACTGTGTGGGTAAGTAGTGATGGGGTTTGGTCAACCCAGTTATCTTTAAAAGGACCAAGGAAACAAATCACCCTAGGAATGTTAACCTTATGTCCCTTGTGGAGAAAACAACCTCTAACTCCTGAATTATGGGGAAAGGTTAAACGATCTAATACAGACCCTTGGCAACATCCATCAACAGGAACAACAGTAGGATGGATATTAGAATCCATATTTAGCCCCCAAATCACATCTTTTAGAAATCATGTTTTGTTACATAATTTGACAGGGCAAATTGAAGCATTAGCAAATGCCACAAAAATTGGTCTGCATGACTTAAATGTACAACTACAAGCCACTTCAAGAACGACTCTTCAGAATCGCCTAGCCTTAGATCTGTTGTTACTGCACGAATACGGTGTCTGTGGCTACTTGAAATTAAATGATGACAAATGTTGTGTACATATCCCAAACATAACCGAAAATTTAGAAAGGCAACTTGACGCTATTCAACGTGTATCAAAATCAAGTTGTAATTTGAGAGAGGCAATGGAAACAGGATGGCTTAATAAGATTTTACATGGTTTAGGATTCTCCCTGACAGGATGGTTACAAAGTCTATTACAGAATTTAATTATCTTTGTAATAATTATAATAATTGTTGGTGTCATGTTTGGATGTTTAAAAAGTCGAATCACTTGACAAACATCTCAGTCCTATGCATTAGTTGTACAAAATGGAGGTGAGACTTGTCGAAAGATAGGATTTTGATAAGCCTCAAAGGGGGGAAACTGCTGCCCTACCCTTGCTGGACAAGAAGTTAATCTTATCTAAACAATGTGCCTTCGTCTGATAAGCAGGATGTGGCTGTCGAAAGCAGAAGTCTAACTGATGTATTACTAGCCCAGTTAGTAAACCATGAAGAACCCCTTAGATCTGCCAAAAAGGTAGGAAACTAGGGGAAAGGTAATTCCGGCAGGGGGAGATCGCGACCAACGACTCACGGACCACCTACCCCAATTATACCACCGACTCAAATGATGAAGTTGAAGAACAACACTAAGCATGCGTACTAATTTACATGCTGGGCGAAGAGATTTTAACCAATCATTCAATAGAATAACACTGCATATGTATTAGGAAGTTGAATATGTTAATGCTTTGTGTATAAATAACTGTTAATTTGAAAGCTTGGGGTGCTGTCCAAGATATGGGTGTGCTTGAGACAGACACCCATGTCTGCGCAAATATGCAATAAAATACCTCTGCTCTGTGTGTATATTGGCATTTTGCACACCGGGTAAAGAACCCCGATTTTTGGGACAACAGGGGGAATTGAGCAAGCACCTGTGTGGTGCTTAGTTGCCGGCTAGGGTTAAACCACATGGTCAATGTTCTATTATATAATTCAATATTATGTTAGTTCTGGCATCCAGTTTAAACCGATGTTGAAAGTCTGGACAATTGTCAGAGTGTTACCTTAAACCATATATATATGTATATATTTTTGAATAAAATAGAATTAGTATAGGAGTTATTAGTAGCTAAGAAGGGATAACAGTTAGGAGTGGAAACTAGCATATGAGAATTGTAGAATCTTCAAGGTAATAGATAATGCTCAGGCCAGATAAGAGGGTACTGGCACTGCATACTTCATTAACAAGCATGTGTTTCACTAACTAGCATCTCCTTAAAGAATGCAAAGCTGTAACACTTCAGGGATCAATAACAGGAACATCCTCCTACAGGGAAAGCCGTACAGATAAAGGGACGCCACAGCAACCATGAAAACAACAGGAACCACAGTAACTAGGGGAAAGGTAAAGACGGCAGGGGGAGATTGCGACCACTGACCCAATTTGTTATCCCACAAGTGTGAGGTCGTTTACCCAGTGTGCGAGACGCCAATATACACACAGGGCAGAGGTATTTTATTTCATGTCTGCGCAGAGATGGGTGCTAGGTGGTAGCTCCACAAAGCTAGCACAAAGTTCGGTCATACAGGTGCAGTATTTATACAGTCCAGTTATGCATATGCATAAGTAATTACACAAAGCGGTTTTCTATTGGCCTACATTTCTCTTGTTTCAACTTAAAGCTACAGTGCTACTTTAATATTCTGGGCATGCTCAAAGGTGAGGGGTCTCTGCTTGGGCCGGGGTCTCCAGCTCAAGGGGTGTGACTTTTAGTATGATAATGAGGATAGTTCGCGTGAGGGTGCTTCTTATCACACTTCTGCTAGTTGTTTCAGATGGTTCCCAAAACATCTTAATTAGCTTACATATTTCTCCAGGATGTGTTTCACTCCCAAGGACAGTAATTCTTGTTTAGACATTCCGCTTTCCAGCCTGAATCCCCCTTATCAGCTTTACGTAAGCCCTGGCCTTCCACCAGCTCCTGTTAGACTACACTGTTAGACTACAATTCCCCGCTTTGAGACTATGAGACTTTTCTTCATAGTCCTCATATGTCTCATTATTAGTTCTCATTAATAACTTGTACAATTAGTCATCTAACACATTTTAAGGCACAACTAACAACAATACAGATGATTCTCATGATGAGTACAATTGCAATTATAATTTGAAGTAAACTTGCCAACCATCCAGTTAGGGAGAATCCAAAACTTTGTAATATTTTGTTGAGAGGCCTGAATATTTCTACTTGATTTTGCCACTGTCGTGGTTTAGCCCCAGCCAGCAACTAAGCACCACGCAGCCGCTCGCTCACTCCCCCCTGGTGGGATGGGGGAGAGAATCAGAAGAGCAAAAGTAAGAAAACTCGTGGGCTGAGATAAGAACAGTTTAATAGGGAAAGCAAAAGCCGTGCACGCAAGCAAAGCAAAGCAAGGAATTCCTTCACTACTTCCCATGGGCAGGCAGGTGTTCAGCCATCTCCAGGAAAGCAGGGCTCCATCACGCGTAATGGTTACTTGGGAAGACAAACGCCATCACTCCAAATGTCCCCCCTTCCTTCTTCTTCCCCAGCTTTATATACTGAGCATGATGTCATGTGGTATGGAATAGCCCTTTGGTCAGTTTGGATCAACTATCCTGGCTGTGTCCCCTCCCAGCTTCTTCTGCACCTGGCAGAGCATGGGAAGCTGAAAAGTCCTTGACCAGTGCAGCAACAACTAAAACATCTCTGTATTATCAACACTGTTTTCAGCACAAATCCAAAACATAGCCCCATACCAGCCACTCTAAAGAAAATTAACTCAATCTCAGCTGAAACCAGGACAGCCACTTGTTTTATTTCGTCTATTTGTTGATCTAAATGTTCAGTTATATTGGGGATATGGATGCAACAACCTTTGTTTTTCAGTTTTAGGTACCCACATACCCCATGTTCATGTAATAACATTAAATCTAAGGTTAGCCTGTTCTGCAATGTCATCTTTGAAGTTTCCTGTAATTGAGTGTTTTGAATCTTGTAATCCTACTCTAGTTGCATTCGCTAATAGTTCTACTTGTCCTGTTAGATTGTACAACCACATTCGACTCTGAAAGGAGGTAATTTGGAGACTGAAGAAAGCTTCAGTTTAAATCTAAAGTTAAAATTCCCCACTCGAGGGGATCGGCTGCAGATTTAGGTAATGGTGAACAGGCCATTATACTGCTGATGTTATGGATTCTTCCAAAGGATTGGACAAGTTTTAAGACTAGATTTCTGCTACAAAAAGTAAATGCTAGGTTAATCAATGTCACAGATAGATACAATTTCCATTGTAACCATGCTAAATTAATAACACTTTCCGAGAGTGTCCTAGGAGTAATTTCAATAGTAGTTTTCTAAAAAGAAAAACCTTGATACAATTCATTGACAGTCCCTGGTTAGTCAGAGTTTCAGTTCTCCAGTTGACATGCAGGTCCACTTGTCCTGGTCTGACGCCTTCTTTACTCTAGTATAATGAATCCAGGAGTCGATCCCATTCACCTTTACCGCTGTATAAGTTTTAATAGCACTGTATAAGGTCCTTTCCACTTTTCTTTCAAGGGCTCATCTTTCCAAGTTCGTACGTAGACCGTGTCTCCTGGTTGGAATGGGTGTACCGGGGTGTCCAAGGGAATGGGAGTCTTCTGCTTTAGGTACCTATGCAGGGAGGATAAATTCTGCGAGAGAGAGATCAAATACTCTTTAATTACAGCCTGTCCCTTTATATGCATTTGGTCTCCCTTCGTGGTTAAATGATGGATTGGATATGGTTTCCCATACAGGATCTCAAATGGACTAACACCTTCCCTAACTCTGGGTGTAATTCGTACTCTCATTACTGCTATGGCTAGCATATCTCCCCATTTCATTTGAGTTTCCTGACACACTTGAGAATTCTGTCTTTTTAGAGTTTGATTCATTCTTTCTACTTTGCCGCTGGACTGTGGCCTCCAAGGGGTATGCAAATCCCATTTAATGTCTGTCCATTCAAGAACCCCCTCAGGTCCTTTCACAGCAGCATACAGCGGTTTGGCAATTAGTCCAAAATTAGGAATCCATAAGCGACACCATCCGGCCATTCCCAGAAATGCTCTTCATTGCTGCTTTGATGTAGGCACAGCAATTCTACAAATTGCCTCTTTTCTCTCAGTACTTAGTTCTCTCTGTCCTTTGGTGATTTCAAACCCCATATATTGGACCTTTTTTTCCCAGTCTGAGCCTTTTTCTTAGAAACCCGATACCCTGCCAAGCCCAGAAAGTTAAGCAAACTGATGGTGGCTTCCAGACATGCCTCATAACTGTCAGAACCAATTAGTAAATCATCAACATATTGCAACAATGTTACAGCATCATGATCATTTTGCCATCGTTCCAATTCTTTGGCTAGTACCTTACCAAACAAGGTAGGGCTGTTCTTGAATCCTTGGGGAAGGACAGTCCAGCAGAGTTGTGTCTTTCGTCCTGTACTTGGATTCTCCCATTCAAAGGCAAAGATGGTCTGGCTCTGCTCATCCACAGGTATACAGAAGAAGGCGTCCTTTAAATCTAATACTGTGGAATCCTTTAAATCTAATACTGTGGAATACGTATTACTGTTAGGGATTGTAGTAAGGAGGATATATGGATTTGGAACCACAGGGTGGACATCTGCTATCCTTGCATTAATCTCTCGGCAGCCCTGTACCAGTCTATATTCAGAAGAATGGGGCTTCTTTACAGGTAGAATGGGAGTATTAAATTCCAATTGACACTCCTGTAACAACCCATGTTCTAAAAAGGAGCTTATTATAGGTTCTAATCCTTTTCGGGCCTCCAGCTTAACGGGGTATTGTTTCTTTCTTACCGGTTGAGCTCCTGGTTTCAGTTCAATCTTTACCGGGGTCGCATTCTTCGCTCGTCTGGGTATCTTCGATGCCCATACTAGAGGTGTAACTGCATTCAGTACTTCCTCTGGAATATTCATTTCTTCATTAGGATCTTTCTCGGTTAACAAACATATCTGGGCTTTCCAGGTAGTCTCTGGAGGAATATGCAACTGAACAGAGCCTTCAGAAAAAGTTAGTTGTGCATTCAGTTTACAAAGTAAATCCCGTCCAAGCAATGGTAGGGGGCATTCTGGCATATAAAGGAATCCATGAGTTAATTTAGTATTTCCAATGGAACATTCCATAGGTTGTAAAAGCGGCCTTAAAGTCTTTTTCCCTATTGCACCAACAACGCTTATTTTAGTTCTACTTAAGGGTCCCCTACAACTAGTTACTACAGAGTGTGTGGCTCCACTATCAATTAAAGAATCTATTATTTCATTCCCCAGCTTGACTGGAACCAGAGGATCGGCTGGGGAAACTTTATACACCTTATATGCGATTGACAATAACTGTGAGATTGTCATGTCATCCACACCCTCTACCTTTTGTAATTTCTTTCTTATATCTGCTGCCGCTTGACCAATAAACAGCATGTTAAATAACTTGGAATTGCTATCATCTTACAGATCCAGATCTGTCCATTTTCGAGCTACCTCACACAGTCTCTCATAGAAGGCTGATGGGGTTTCCTTCTCCCCCTGCGTTACTTCATATAGTTCAGATAAATTCTTAGACTTTTGCACTCCATGTTGAATCCCATACAAAATTACCTTTTGATATTCCTTTACCCTCTGTAATCCCTCACTTGTGTTTGGATCCCACTGCGGATCCTCTTTTGGGAGGTACATATCGGCATTAGGCACCCTCCCATGTTCTTGAGTTAGTCCTTCTCTAGCCTTCTCTGAAATCGTTCTCCTCTCCTCAGCGGTAAACAAATATTCTAGGAGAGCCTGTACATCTCCCCAGTTAGGATTATGAGTCATCATTACAGTTTTAACAGTACTATACATTTCTTCTGGATTGTTTCAATTCAATACAACAAGATTTTCCCTTTTTCTCTTTTAGCGTGTATATTCCAATCTGATGTTTAGAATCCACTAAGCCACATTTCTTCCTAATATCCCAATCATTTCTTAACAAAAAAACCATATCCGCATAAGGTATTTCATCCCATTTTTCAGTTCTCTGACAAAACAACATTAATTGCAATATAGTGTTATATTTCAAGGATCCGTTCTCAGGCCATTTTTCACCATCTTCCAATTGATATTGTGGCCACCATTGATTACAATATCGTTTTAGCTTATTTTTAGTCATGGGATCCCCCCCAAATTTATTCCAATTCTTCAGGATGCATCCTAGAGGAGAGCAAAGGGGTGCCTCCTGGGAAGCAGCAGCACCCATATCGGTACCAAAAAGCTTCCACCAGCTCCCGTTAGACTACAATAGCAGCCCATATGGTGCTGTGTTTTAGATTGGTGACCAAAACAGCGTTAATAGCACACCAGTGTTTTAGCTATTGTTGAACAGTACTTGCACAGTGTCAAGGCCTTCTCTCTTTCTCACTCTGCCTCCCCAGGGTGTAAGCTAGGGATGGGCAAGAGGTTGGGAGAGGACACAGCCAGGACAGCTGACCCAAGTTGACCAAAGAGATATTTTTCCTCTTTCCTTCAATTATTAAACAGTCATTATCTCAATCCATGAGTTTTTATCGCTTTTGCCCTTCTGGTTCTCTCCCCTATCCTGCTTGGTAGGAGTGAGCGAGTGACTGGGTGGGGGCTTAGCTGCCAGCTGGGAGCAACCCACCACACAAACTTAGACAATTTGAAATTCTAAGAAGAAGAGTACATCTAAGCTATACACACACACCTCTCAGAAGAGCTGACCAACCTCATTTGTAAGCTGTAGCATTTACTTCCGCTGTCTCCAACTAATATTCACTGTGAAAATTCTTCCTTGGAATTAGACAGACAGACAGTGGAAGTTTATGGCATTTAGGCTCATAGGGCCCCCAGGCATATTCCATGTTAAGGTAGCAGATAAGAAAAGATTCTGTAGGTCTAAATTTTGGCCCAAGCTGCCAAGTACATTCATGTCCTTTGGTGGATATAAGCTCTAGTGATTTAGACATGTGCAGTTTTCTATTGTGGGATTACAAAGAGAACATTATATTTAATAGAAAGTTTTGGAATTTCATTCACACATCTTTATAAATAATACTTGCAAAACATGCCAGTTCTCAAGTGTTTCTGTATGAGAACAAAGTACACATATACACAGAGGTACACACAATTATTCAAGGTTCATGAAAAACATACGAAATAGGTATAACTGAACATTGTTGCAGTTAGTTTGAAGCAATGATTAAAGTAAAAAAAAAAAAGAAAACAGTACAAGCTAGGTTTTCTACCATTGAATTTCCTTCAAACAAGCATAAACCAAATTGCGGTATTTTTCCATTATTTTTGTTACCATCTTGCATTTTTTTCAACTTGCAAAAAGTTACTATTACAAGGTGTGGTGGGTTGAACTTGGCTAGATGCCAGGTGCCCACCAAGCCACTCTATCACCCCCCCCCCCCCTCCTCCTCAACTGGACAGGGGAGAGAAAATATAACAAAAGGCTCGTGGGTCAAGATAAGGACAGGGAGATCACTCAACAATTACTGTCACAGGCAAAACAGACTCAGCTTGGGGTAGATTAATTTATTGCCAATCAAATCAGAGTACGTTAATGAGAAATAAGAGCAAATCCAAAACACCTTCCCCCCACCCCTCCCTTCTTCCTGGGCTCAACTTCACTCCCAATTTTCTCTACGTCCTCCCCCTGAGCAGCACAGGGGGACGGGGAACGGGGGTTGCAGTCAGTTCATCACACGTTGTCTCTGCTGCTCCTTCCTCCTCACAGTCTTCCCCTGCTCCAGCGTGGGGTCCATCCCACGGGAGACAGTCCTCCACAAACTTCTCCAACGTGGGCCCTTCCCACGGGTTGCAGTTCACAAACTGCTGCAGCGTGGGTCCTTTCCAGAGGGTGTAGTCCTTCAGGAACAGACTGCTCCAGCGTGGGTCCCCCGCTGGGCCACAGGTCCTGCCAGAAAACCTCCTCCTGTGTGGGCCCCTCTCCACAGGCTGCAGTCCCTTCCAGGAGCCTGCTCCAGCGCGGGCTTCCCACGGGGTCACAGCTTCCTTCAGGGCACGCTCACCTGCTCTGGCGTGGGGTCCTCCACGGGCTGCAGGGTGGACATCTGCTCCACTGTGGACCTCCATGGGCTGCAAGGGGACATCTGCGTCACCATGGTATTCACCATGGGCTGCAGGGGAATCTCTGCTCTGGTGCCTGGAGCACCTTCTCCCCCTCCTTCTTCACTGACCTTGGTGTCTGCAGGGCTGTTTCTCTCACATATTCTCACTCCTCTCTCCCAGCTGCTGTTACGCAGTGTTTTTTACCCTTTCTTAAATATGTTATCACAGAGGTGCTACCAATGTCGCTGATTGGCTCAGCTTTTGCCAGCAGTGGGTCCGTCTTGGAGCTGGCCGGAACTGACTCTGTCCGACATGGGGGCAGCTTCTGGTGTCTTCTCACAGAAGCCACCCTTGCATCCCCCCCCACTATCAAAACGTTGCCACGTAAATCCAATACAGAACGTTTATACAGCGTCAATACACAACAAGGCCTGTTGTGACAGGACAAGGAGCAATGGTTTTAAAGTAAGGGAGGGCAGATTTAGACTGGATTTAAGAAAGAAATGTTTTACAATGAGGGTAGTGAGGCACTGCAAGAGGTTGCCCAGAGAGGTAGTGGAGGCCCCATCCCTGGAAACATTCAAGGTCAGGTTGGATGGGGCTCTGAGCAACCTGATCTAGTTAAAGATGTCCCTGCTCTTGCAGAGGGGTTGGACTAGATGGCCTGTAAAGGTCCCTTCCAATCCAAAGCATTCTATGATTCTATGATAACGTTAATTACTACTACATGAGATTATTGCTTTTTCAGACTTAAGCACTTCCAGGATTGGGCTCTATGTTTTATAATAGGCAAAAAGAAAAAAAAAATTGCTACATTAGATGACAAAAGTAATAGCTCATCTGTATTTTAGGTCAGCTTTATCTTTTTAGAACAAGAATTATTATTTTTTCATTGAGAATCTCAGCAGCAGCACAGTTTTGGCCAGACTCAATCCAATGGGAACACTGATGGCAAAGTCCTACAACTCTTTACTTTCTAGAAGACAAACTCAAATCCTCATTAATTTCTCAGATGAGAAACTGTATGAAGATAATGCCAAGACTGACAGTGTTTAGCAGTAATTCAACTGAAAAAGTTGTATACAGAAATGATCAGTGTCACAAAATCTTATTATAAAAACAAGAAATTTAAAGTTAAAGGTTACAATATAACACAGCTGAAGGGGAAACAGGGTCCTACGTGCCTGGCAACCACAGTGGAGCAGGGGCAAATGTTTCAAGGAGGCTTGCTACTGATGCCCATATTGCAATACAAATGCAGTGTCACTGGCCCAGGGACATTTGGGCCAGTCAAACTACCAATGAGAGATTAATAATTTCTGTCACACCACTTACAACAATCAGTTGCATGCTACTTAAGTTGCAAAAAGAGGATAGCATCTGATTAAATTAATCTGTCAAAATTATACAATTTGCAAGTTACCCGAGCTGCTAATTTAAGCTTGACCATAGCCTATATTATATATTCACAACAATTAGAAACAATAATCATAAACAATGTAGCTTAATTACAACTAATTTATTCAAATATGACAGCTCCAATTAAATTAACTAAACTTTAAGACTGAAACACATATGTTATTCTCTTATTAAGAAAATTGGGAGAAAAAAATTAAAATATAATGATCTATTTCAAATTTGAAATAATCTTAATTCAAAATTTTTTACTATCATTCAAAATAAGTATTAATTTATTTGTAAAAAAATTCTGGATTTGTCCCTATACTCATATAAAAATATTAGCATATTAGGATTCAGTGATCTTTTTCTTTTTGGAGGGGAAAAAACTTTTTGGAGGGGTCCTTGCTAGACTTGCTAGAGCCCGTGCTAGACTGCTGTTTATCAGTCAACTGAATTCCTATCATTTTTCACATAATTCAGTCAATCTTATTTTTTCTCCATTTAAGCTGAATAAAGAGATTTTTAGTATATATTTTTTCACACTCCAGTTAGTTATCTAAAAGAAATGCACAGAGTATTTTTCCTTCTCTTTAATTTCTATTAAGGCCTTAAAATTGTTTCCTATGAGGAGAATTTCCTAAAAGGAAAACCCATGTTCTAACACTATCCATCTTGAGAAAATTTTTGTTTTATTTGATAAGAAAGCTCAATAGAGAATTATGAATATTTACATAGTTCAACAGCAGGTTGAAAACACCTGTAATGGTCAACAATACTATATAAATCCAATGACCAGCCAAAAACAACGTAGCAGAAAGTTTACAAAAAATTCAAGAAATGGTACACATTGTACATAGGTACACTTGGCCAAGTTCCTATACAGTGTTGCTATGGATATTTTGCATGGATGCAAAATCCAAATAATCGGTGAACCATTAAATATGTGAAATTATCTCATTTTAGGAAGTTCTTTTTGTAGATGAAATAATTGCTCAGTAGTAGGTGGAGGGACTTGAGATTGTTCTGTACATAGTCATACCATAGGCATATCTAAAACTTTCCTTCAAATTTTTTAACTAAGCTATATAAAATACTTTAGGCAATTAATAAATACTCAACAAAATTGTTCAAGTTTGGGGGGGTTTTTTTGGTAGCAACAGAAAACTTGAGGAGGAAAAAGAGTTGATAGCTTTCTCCCTCCGGATGCTGCATTCACCCAGTTTGTGGAAAGGTTCGGTTCCTCCTTCTGCATGGGGAAATGTGACAGCACATTTCTCCTCTCTCAGAAAAGTACTTCAAACACCAAACTATAAAGCATTCTAAGTGACATCTCTCCTGTTCCACTTTGTACAAGTCACTAAATGTTGACTGGAGCAGGGAAGAGAACTCGGGTTCCAGGTGAATCACACCATGCTATACTAATCCTTGGAAATTATTTTTGTGTTCAGAGGGCACAATCTGCAAGAGGCTTAACAGTCCCAAATTGCTTCAACTTTACAATAAAGTGACTTGCTCAGTATCCCATAAGATCATAAACACAGGGTACAAGAAGTAAAAAGGGCTAGTAATTGTATACATGTGCACAGAAAGAGCCAGAAAGTAACTTTGACTTAAAAAGCTACATTTTATCTCCTCTAACTTCCCTCAAAAGCTACTTTATGGCTACTGGAGTTAATTTATTCCTTCAATTTGATTAAGTTAACTCAGGGGCTATTTCATATACTCATCCTTATTTACAACTAACTGAAATCATATCTAAGGCAATGAAGTATTTAATTGATTAAATTGCTCTTGCTTTTCAAAACTGATATATTCCAAGTGTCCTGAAGGCATTTCATTCCAAAACATGAAGCCAGAGGAAAACAGTAATTCTAATCTTGGGCAGATCTCTTGGAAAGTATTTTCCTAAACATTTACTGAAAGAACCTTTTATTGTGCTGCATGCTGCTGCATGTACTCGAAATGGGGTCCCACAGAAACTGCAACGTATTTACTACTTAAATTATTTCTGGTTATGTAAAGGAGTCAATCTAGAATCAACTAAGAGCATACTTTCTTAAATAATAAACTTCAGTCACTTGCAAAACAAAGGATGTTGGAGAAGAAAAAAACCAACTAAGAATATATTAAATATATTTTTAACATCCTAGAGTACAACTTTATTCATAAGACAGAGGCTATGAATGATAGTGCAGCAGCAAAATCAAAGACAATTTCATTGTATTTTTCTTAACTTCTGTTTTCAGGTTTCTTTAACTCAACTGTAAACCCTGTAGGAATAATTCTAAAATAAAGGCCTGGTGTCCATAAGATATTTTAAACATTGCTTTTGAAGTCCCTATTCTGTAATGTATCAGGTACAAGAAAAACTCTGCATTTTTTACTTTGCTGACTCTGGAAATAATATGTGAGCAGATCAAGAATTTAAGGTTGTAGGAATCAGTTCCTGAGTATCTTTCATATGTTGAATTCTATAGAACTGCATGTAGTTTATAAAAAAGGCAAATGTTGGCTTTTTATACCATTGCATATTTTCATATATGTTTGCACACATATGCACAGTATGAGTATAGATATATATAGAGATAGATTTTTTTATAACAGATGGTAAGCTGAAGCATTTAAATGTTAGGAGATAACAGAATTAAAGTTGACTAAGCAATTCAGCTTCTTTGAAAACAGGACAGGACTTGGAACATCTAGTTAGATGATTTCATAACGTTTTCTCAAAGAGAAAAGCAGCAGTACAATACTTTTTTATTCTTGTCATTCAATATGCAACTTCCAAATCACAGATCCTGATGGAAGCATGGAAAAATCTACTGTGTGTCCTTCATATGTCATCACAGATGACACTGCTGCATTTCTACAGAAATGACTCACAGATGACTACACTAGGCAGAAAAAAATGCTCAAAGAAACAATAGTTTAATGTAACTTCTAGTGGAAATTCTGTGATTGACTGGGATTTACCTTTTCAAAAGAAAGAATGTGAAGGCATGATATCATAGTACTGATTGACAGATGATGTTTAGTCATTGGTAGGCATTCACAGAAGACTGACTTCGCTCAACAGAAAGACATATTTTGAGCATGGGTCACCAAAGAATAAAAATGTAAAAAAACCCACAGTAAAATAAAAAACCAAGAATAGAACAAAAGCTGAAAAGCAGAGACAAAGTACTATCCTTAAAAATAATGATCACAGCATATGAAAGGATTGTGTCTGAACAAAAAAGAATAGTTCAGTTGGAAGGGACCTACAAGGATCATCTAGTCCAACTGCCTGACCACTTCAGGGCTGACCAAAAGCTAAAGCTTGTTCTTAAGGGCATTGTCCAAAGGCCTCTTAAACACTGACAGGCTGGGGGCATCGACCACCTCTCTAGGAAGCCTGTTCCAGGGTTTGACCACCCTCTCAGTAAAGAAATGCTTCCTAATGTCCAGTCTGAACCTCCCCTGATGCAGCTTTGAACCATTCCCACGCGTCCTGTCACTGGATCCCAGGGAGAAGAGATCAGCACCTCCCTCTCCACTTGCCCTCCTCAGGAAGCTGTAGAGAGCAATGAGGTCGCCCCTCAGCCTCCTTTTCTCCAAACTAGAGAAACCCAGAGTCCTCAGCCGCTCCTCATAGGACATGCCTTCCAGCCCTTCCACCGGCTTTGTTGCCCTCCCCTGGACGCATTCAAGGACCTTAGCAACGTTCTTAAATTGTGGGGCCCAGAACTGCACACAGTACTCAAGGTGAGGCCACACCAACGCTGAATACAGCGGGATCATCACCTCTTTTGGCTGGCTGGTTATGCTGTGTTTGATGCACCCCAGGCTGCGGTTTGCCCTCTTGGCTGCCAGGGCACACTGCTGACTCCTCTTGAGCCTGCTGTCACCCAGCACCCCCAGATCCCTTTCTGCAGGGCTGCTCTCCAGCCACTCCTCTCCCAATCTATACTTGTGTCCAGCATTAGTCCATCCCAGGTGCAGAATTTGGCATTTGGTCTTGTTAAATTTCATGTCATTGATGATTGCCCAATGCTCGAATCTATCCAGATCCCTCTGCAAGGCCTCTTGTCCCTTGAGAGAGTCAACAGCACCTCCCAGTTTAGTATTGTCAGCAAACCTACTAATGGTGCAGTCAACTCCTGCATCCAGATCATTGATAAATATATTGAACAGAACTGGCCCTAGAATTGAGCCCTGAGGAACACCACTGGTGACTGACCGCCAGCCAGATGCAGCCCCATTCACTACAACCCTTTGAGGTCTGCCCTCCAGCCAGTTCTTCACCCAGCGCAGCGTGTATCTGCTCATCCCACAGTTGGACAATTTGTCCAGAAGGATGCTGTGAGAGACAGTATCAAAAAAAGCCTTACTAAAATCCAGAAAGACTACATCCACCACCTTCCCTTCATCCACTAGGCGGGTGACCTTATCATAGAAGGAGATCAAATTGGTTAAACAGGACTTTCCCTTTGTGAACCCATGTTGACTGTGCCTGAGGATTGCATTATTCTTTTAATACCTTTCAATAGCACCCAGTATGATCTTCTCCATAATTTTTCCAGAAACTGAGGTTAGACTCACAGGTCTGTAGTTCCCTGGGTCTTCCCTCATGCCCTTTTTGTAAATTGGAATAACGTTGGCTAGCTTCCAGTCAGCAGGGACCTCCCCAGACTCCCAAGTCCTTTGGTAGATGATCAAGAGGAGCCCTGCCATAACATCCGCTAGCTCCTTCAGTACTCTGGGGTGAATCCCATCCGGCCACATGGACTTATGAAAATTCAGCTGATACAACTGGTCCCTTACAATTTCAGAGCCCACAAATGGAAAAAAAAAAATCACTGTTCCTGCAGTTGTGGTCCTCCGACTCAGGGGACCGGGCAGCCCAAGGTCTATCAATATTATTAAAGACTGAGGCAAAAAAAGCATTGAATTGCCTCTGCTTTGTCTTCATCCCTATTTGTCAGGGGCCCATCTTCAACAAGTATCAGTCCAATACTTTCTTTAGACCTCCTCTTGCTATTAATGTACTTAAAAAACCCCTTGTTGTCTGACACAACACTGGCCAGTTTCAACTCTAGTTGAGCTTTGGCCTTTCATATCTTCTCCCTGCATATGCGGACCATGGCTCTGTAATCTTCCTGCAAAGCCTGACCTCGCTTCCAGAGATCATACAATTTCTTTTTCCTCTTGAGCTTCATGAGGAATTCCCTCTTCAGCCAAGCTGGTCTTCTGCCCCACTTGCTTGACTTTTGACACAGTGGAATTGCCTGCTCCTGTCCTTCTAAAAGGTGGCTCTTAAAGGCTGACCAGCACTCGTGGACTCCTAAGCCCTCAAAAGCAGATTCCCAGGGGACTCTGCTAAGTAGCTCCCCGAGTAGCTTAAAGTTTGCTCTCCTGAAGTCCAGGGTAGCAACTCTGCTGTCCTTTTTTCTCATTACACTGAGAATTTTAAACTCAACCATTTCATGATCACTGTGGCCAAGACAGCCACCTACCATCACATCCACCACGAGTCCTTCTCTATTCACAAATAGCAAGTCTAGGAGGGCATCTTTCCTAGTTGGCTCACCGAGTACTTGTGACAAGAAGTTATCTTCAACATTCTGCTGGACACCAGGTGCCCACCAAAGCTGCTCTATCACTCCCCCTCCTCAGCTGGACAGGGGGAGAGAAAACATAACGAAAGGCTTGTAGGTCGAGGTAAGGACAGGGAGATCACTCACCAGTTACCATCACAGGCAAAACAGACTCGACTTGGGGAAATTAATTTAATTTATTACCCATCAAAATCAGAGTAGGATAATGAGAAAATAAAAACTAAATCTTAAAACACCTACCCCCCCACCCCTTCCTTCTTCCCGGGCTTAACTTTACTCCCGACTTCTCTACCTCCACCACCCCGAGCAGCGCAGGGGGACAGGGAATGGGGGTTGTGGTCAGTTCATCACATGTTGTCTCTGCCACTCCTTCCTCCTCAGGGGGAGGAGAATTATGAATATTTACATAGTTCAACAGCAGGTTGAAAACACCTGTAATGGTCAACAATACTATATAAATACAATGACCAGCCAAAAACAACGTAGCAGAAAGTTTACAAAAAATTCAAGAAATGGTACACATTGTACATAGGTACACTTGGCCAAGTTCCTATACAGTGTTGCTATGGATATTTTGCATATCACACGAGAATTCTGTCTTTTTAGAGTTTGATTCATTCTTTATACTTTGCCGCTGGACTGTGGCCTCCAAGGGGTATGCAAATCCCATTTAATGTCTAGAAATCTAGAAACTCCCTGCTCTATTTCTGCAATAAAGTGTGGTCCGTTATCAGAGAATATACCTTCTGGAACACCGAATCTGGGGATAATTTCTTTCAATACAATTGTAATCAATTCCCTAGCCTTGTTAGTGCGAGAGCATGGTCTCAGCAGTGAGCTAAGTCGTGGCACAAGCACCTGGTGCTTGTGTCTGACTCACAGCCACCTAATGTGCAGGGTAGGATATTCTGGGTTGTAGTCCTTGGAGTCACCAGGAAAATTCCTGGTAATTTGGGACCTTTGAAAGATCCCATATGTGACTTTAAAGAAGAAACCCCTCTAAGTTGTTTCTTCTAAATATGTTAGAGTTTTTCTACCTGAAGTATGACAAATTTTTATTATTTTGTAGCTTCTATGTACTAGATCGAAAACAGTTGGGTTTTTTAGGTGACAGTGCTGCAAGGTATTTGTTCTCATACACTCAAGTGTTGGTTTTGAAATTGTGTATAACTTTTAGAAGAGGAAGAATTTTACTTAACATTTAAGTTTAGTTTGGGGTGGGTGGGTTTCAGTGTGTGTGCTTTGTTTGATGCAGTCAGCAAGTATCAAAGATTCCATCTACTTGTGTTCTGGCTTTTTGTTAGTAACTTACAAGTTTTGTTAGGATACTCTCAGGACTCCAAGGTGTTTCTTTTTCTTTTCCAAATTTTTAATTACTGAGTTAGTATTTGTCTCTGGAAGGCTTGCTTTCGATTTTTACTCTGTTTAGGAACTAATTAAGTCTTTGGATATTGCATAGCTCTAAGTAGATCACTAATAGTTTCTGCTTTTGAAATATGCATGTGACTTATGGTTAGTACAAAATAACATAGTGATTCATGGTATTGTAATGAATATCTGCTAATTTATCAAACAGATTTTTGCTAATATATTTTCATGCACTTCTGTTTTAGTGGAGTAGAAGCTAAGCAGCCTAACTCTGCCATCAGGAAATGTGTCAGAGTCCAGCTGATCAAGAATGGCAAAAAAATAACAGCTTTTGTTCCCAATGATGGTTGCCTGAACTTCATTGAGGTGAATAATTTTCAAGAAACAACCTATAGGAAGCTGTGTATGAAAGTAAAGAAGCACATAATTGACAGAATCAGGTGATGGCTAGGCAAGGGTTCATGGCATTCTGAACCCTGTATATCTTAATGCTGTATCTGCAGAAGCAGATGAGAAATGCCAGAGGTGGTTTTGTACTTTTCACTTGCTAAGGTAAGCTGGTCCTCAGCAGTACTCCTGCAAGCTAAATGACACCTCGGCTTATGTTTCCCTTCTCCAAAATACTGAAGGGGATAATCCATAATTCATGTATATCTATCAATAGACTTCAGTATTTACTGTCTTTCCACCCTTTCCTTAGAAAGTCTGTGATGTGGCTCAAATTTAATGTAAACTAGTTTAGAATTATGTACAGGTTTAATGATTATAGCTCTGTATTTGCACTGTCTTTCATTCTAGGAAAATGATGAAGTTCTGGTTGCTGGTTTTGGTCGGAAGGGTCATGCTGTTGGTGACATTCCTGGAGTTCGCTTCAAGGTTGTCAAAGTAGCCAATGTTTCTCTGTTGGCCTTATACAAGGGCAAGAAGGAGAGACCAAGATCATAAATTGATGTGCCAAGAATATAAATAAAATTTGTAATTGGAAAAACTCTTCTACTTGGTATGTAAGGCTTATGATGTGGGGTTTTGTTGTTGTGGTGGTGTCTTTTGGTGGTGTGTGTGTGTTTGGTTTTTTTAATGTGCTATTGTAGTCAATCAGGAGCTGGTGGAACACGCTGATGTTTTGGCTGTTGCTAAGCGGTGTTCACTGGTCAAGGACTTTTCAGCTTCCCCTGCTCTGCCAGGTGCACAAGAAGCTGGGAGGGGGCACAGCCAGGACAGCTGACCCCAACTGGCCAAAGGGCTATTCCATACCATATGGCGTCATGCTCCGTGTATAAACTGGGGAGGGTTGGCCAGGGGGGCAGCGATCGCTGCTCGGGGGCTGGCTGGGAGTCGGTCGGCGGGTGGTGAGCGGTTGTATCACTGGTTTTGTGTGTGGTCCGTCCCCCCCGTCCCCCCCCCGGGTTTTGTTCCTCTCTCGCTCTCTTGTTGTTTTCCTTCTCATTACAATTTTGTTGTTGTTGTTGTTGTTCCAATTATTAAACTGTTCTTATCTCAACCCACGAGTTTTCTTACTTTTGCTCTTCTGATTCTCTCCCCCATCCCACCGCGGGGGGGGGAGGGTGAGCGAGCGGCTGTGTGGTACTTAATTGCCGACTGGGGCTAAACCACAACAGTCATCAGGAGTAGTCAGCATGGCTTCACCAAGGGGAAGTCATGCTTGACTAACCTGATAACCTTCTGTGGTGAAAAGATGAGGGAGAGCAGTGGATATTGTCTACTAGACTTCAGGAAGGCTTTTGACACTCTCCCATAAGATCCTCATAGAGAAGCTGATGAAGTACGGGCTGTGGAGACAGTGAGGTGGATTGAAAACTGGCTGAATGGCCGGGCCCAGAGGGTGGTGATCAGTGGCACGAAGTCTAGTTGGAGGCCAGTAACTAGCAGTGTACCTCAGACATCAATACTAGGTCCAGTCCTGTTCAATGTCTTCGCTAATGATCTGGATGATGGAGTGCACCCTCAGCAAGTTTTCAGATGACACAAAAGTGGGAGCAGTGGCTGATAGGCCAGAGGGTCGTGCTGCCATCCAGAGGGACCTTGACAGGCTGGAGAAATGGGCTGACGGGAACCTCATGAAGTTCAACAAGGGGAAGTGCAAAGTCCTGCACCTGGGGGAGGAACAACCCCAGGCACCAATATATGCTGGGGGCAACCCAGCTGGAAAGCAACTTTGCAGAAATGGACCTGGGGCTCCTGGTGGACACCAAGTTGAACATGAGCCAGCAGCGTGCCCTTGTAGCAAAGGTGGCTAATGGTATCCTGGGCTGCATCAGGAGGAGTGTTGCCAGCAGGTCGAGGGAGGTGATGCTTCCCTTCTACTCAGCACTGGTGAGGCTACACCTGGAGTACTGCGTCCAGTTTTGGACTGCCCCGTGCAAGAGAGACATGGAGGTACTGGAGAGAGTCCAACGAAGAGCCACTAAGATGATTAAGGGACTGGAGCATCTCTCCTATGAGGAAAGGCTGAGAGAGTTGGGACTGTTCAGCCTGGAGAAGACATGGCTCAGGGGGGATCGTCAAGGTATATAAATACCTGAAGGGAGGGTCCAAAGATGATGGAGCCAGGCTCTTTTCTGTGGTGCCCAGTGACAGGACCAGAGGCAATGGATGCAAACTGAAACACAGGAGGTTTTGCCTGAACATCAGGAAACACTTTTTGACTGAGGGTGACCAAGCACTGGCACAGGTTGCCCATAGAGACTGTGGAGTCTCCCTCCTTGGAGATATTCAAAAGCTGTCTGGACGTGGTCCTGGGCAACCGGCTCTAGGTGGCCCTGCTTGAGCAGGGAGTTGGACAAGATGACTTCCGGAGGTCCCTTCCAACCTCAACCATTCTGCGATATGTCTTGTTTTCTCTTATTTGTTGTTCTCCCAGTCCTGCTGTCATCTGTCAAGTTCACCAGTAACGGTTTTATGTTTTTCCCTGGATCGTTCATAAAATATTATATAGTAGGTCAATAACTAATTGCAGTAAAAGCACATCTACTTGGTTTTGGTTGTCTGTTTACAATTACCCTTAGAAATCTGTTGTTTAATGTATGACGTGTATGGGTTATTTTCATGTTATGTTGTGTGGTTGCAAGTGAAATATGTAGAAGAATATGATTACATCAGTTATTAGAATGGATTAATTATTTTGTATAAGTATTTGAAAATAATTTTTTCTGTTGACCTAAAGATTTTGTGAATTTATGATTAATTCAACAAAGAGTTTAGGTTCTTGCAAATTTTTAAAAGCCAAAATGTTTAATCAAAATTTTTATACTGGAACATTTCAACTATGTGTCAAAACAATACTTTGATACCAAAATGTGATTTTAAAAAAAAGGTTAAAACTTCTCAAAGCATAACGGAACATGTATTTTACTGGATGAAATATGATCCAAAATAGTTTTTGGTTTTTTTTTTTTTTTTACTTGGGTTAAAAAAATCCTGGCTCCTGCACTTTTGTCAGGCAGAATTTGTTTATCAACCTTCACAGTTTTATAAGGGGCGGAAGGCTGATGGCTGATACTGTAGAAACTTAGAAAACTATGATAAAGTGTTGTCCAAAGCTAACTACGAGGCAAAAACATCAGGACTTTAGTTGAAAGATACCTGAGTAAACAAAATATAACAAAATAATATAACATGGCCAAGAGGAGTCAATAGAAAGGTAAAAGATAGATAATCACAATCGACTACCTCATCAAGCTCCGACCATTATCCTGGCAAGCAGCTACGTCGTATAATCCTGATGATTCATTTATCACATGCCAATTTAAAACTTCCTAATTTCTGCCCTTCATTGCTTTTGTTGGAAGGAACCTTGCTGCTCTGGTGTGTAAAAGCCATCAAATTTGAAGTCCAATACTATTCATAGATAGTTTATACACTTTTGTTGCTATGCCAATACTGTAATTTAATTTAATAATTATTCTTCCTCCCTGAGGTTTACCCACTGGTGTATTTTAAGAGATCAGTCATATTCCCTCTTGATGGTGACTTGGATATACTAAACAAGCTGTGGTGGGTTAACCTTGGCTGGCTGCCAGACCCCTACCCAGCTGCTCTCTCAGGAGGACAGGGGGAGAAAATAAGATGGAAAAGCTCATGGGCTGAGATAAAGACAGGGAGATTGCTTACCGATTACAGTCACAGGCCAAAAAGACTCGACTGGGGAAGATTAATTTAATTTATTGCCAAATAAAAATAGAATAGGACAGTGAGAAACAAAGACAAAACTCAAAACACCTTCCCTCCACCCCCACCTTCTTCCCAGGCTCGACACTCCTTCATTCCTGACTCTTCTACCTCCTCCACCCTGCCGAGCGGTGCAGGGGGGATGGAGAACGGGGAGCTGTGGTCAGTTCGTAACAGTTTGTCTCTGCCAATCCTTCCTCCTCACGCTTTTCCCCTGCTGGAGCAGGGTGAAGGCAGTGGTCCATCCTGGAAGACAGATGTATGTCTGATAACACTTCACAGGTGGCTTTCAATACAATAAGCAACTCTTTAGACTTGCCTGTAAAGGTATGTCATGTAGATGCTCACATGCGCAAGAACTGCGCCACCAAAGAACATCAAAACAATGAACAGGTAGATCAGGCTGCCAGAATTTAAGTGGCTTAGGTGGATCTGGACTGGGAGTGAAGGGGGAGCTATTCATAGCTCAGTGGGCCCATGAAACATCGGGACATCTAGGGAGAGATGCAACGTACAGGTGGGCTCACGATCGAGGGATGGATCTGACCATTGAGGCCATCACACAGGTAACACAAGAATGTGAAACATGAGCCATAATCAAGCAAGCCAGATGAATAAAGTCTACCTGGAACAGCGGGCGGTGGCTGGGATATCAATATGGTGAGGCCTGGAAGATCGATTATTTTGGATCACTGCCACGAACCCGCCAAGGCAAGCGCTACATGCTTAGCATGATGGAAGTGACTACCATCTGGCTGTAAACCACTACCCTGTAAACCATTCCACAACCCAAAACACCATCTTGGGCTTTGAAAGGCAATTCTGTGGCAACATGGAACCCTAGAAAGAATTGAGTCAAAGGGACTCATTTCTGAAATAACCGTATAGACTCCTGGGCCAAGGATCATGGCATTGATTAGGTGTATCACATCCTCTGTCACCCATAAGCCTCTGGAAAGACTGAACGATATAGTGGACCGTTAAAGACTATACTGAAAGCGATGGGCACTGGGGCATGGAAGCACTTGGATGTAAATTTAGCAGAAACCACTTGGCTGGTTAACACCAGAGGGTCTGCTAACTGACCTGGTCCTGCCCAAACAAAGCCCCTACATACTGTAGAAGGAGGTAAGGTCCCCATAGCGCATGTAGGAAATTGGCTGGGCAAGACCGCATGGGTTGCTCCTCCCTCTGGAAAAGACAAACCCATTTGTGGGATTGCTTTCTCTCAAGGGCCCAGGTACACTTGGTGGGTAACGCAGGAGGATGGGGAAATCCAGCGTGTACCTCAAGGAGATTTAACCCTGTGGGAAAATAACACATAATTTCAGTTGGATGTTGTAAGAAGTTGTGATGGGTTGACCCTGGCTGGACGCCAGGTGCCCACCAAGCCGCTCTATCACTCTCCCTCCTCAACTGGACAGGGGAGAGAAAATATAACGAAAGGCTCGTGGGTCAAGATAAGGACAGGGAGATCACTCAGCAATTACCGTCACGGGCAAAACAGACTTGACTTGGGGAAAATTAATTTAATTTATTGCCAATCAAATCAGAGTAGGGTAATGAGAAATAAAACCAAATCTTAAAACACCTTCCCCCCACCCCTCCCTTCTTCCTGGGCTCAACTTCACTCCCAATTTCTCTACCTCCTCCCCCTGAGCGGCACAGGGGGACGGGGAATGGGGGTTGCGGTCAGTTCATCACATGTTGTCTCTGCCGCTCCTTCCTCCTCACACTCTTCCCCTGCTCCAGCGTGGGGTCCATCCCACGGGAGACAGTCCTCCACGAACTTCTCCAACGTGGGTCCTTCCCATGGGCTGCAGTTCTTCACAAACTGCTCCAGCGTGGGTCCTTTCCAGAGGGTGTAGTCCTTCAGGAACAGACTGCTCCAGCGTGGGTCCCCCACAGGGCCACAAGTCCTGCCAACAAACCTGCTCCTGCATGGGTTCCTCTCTCTCCATGGGATCACAGGTCCTGCCAGGAGCCTACTCCAGCGCGGGCTTCCCATGGGGTCACAGCCTCCTTCGAGCGCGTCCACCTGCTCCAGCGTGGGGTCCTCCATGGACCTACTCCACCGTGGACCTCCACGGGCTGCAGGGGGACAGCCTGCCTCACCATGGTCTTCACCACGGGCTGCAGGGGAATCCCTGCTCCGGCGCCTGGAGCACCTCCTCCCCCTCCTTCTTCCCTGACCTTGGTGTCTGCAGAGTTGTTTCTCTCACATATTCTCACTCCTCTCTCCAGCTGCTGCTGGTGTTGCGCAGGGTTTTTTTTCCCTCCTTCTTAAATATGTTATCACAGAGGCACTACCACTGTCGCTGGTTGGCTTGGCCTTGGCCAGCGGCGGGTCCGTCTTGGAGCCGGCTGGCATTGGATCTATCAGACATAGGGGAAGCTTCTGGCGTCTTCTCACAGAAGCCACCCCTGTAGCCCCCCGCTACCAAAACCTTGCCACGCAACCCAATACAGAAGTACTACAGAAGGAACCACCCAAACCAATGGAGAATGAGCCTTGCAAGAAATGGGGCAAGCACAGTGGTGACCCAACTTGAGCTGGTTTTGGCACCCAACAATCCAACACAACACACTGCCTCTTCTGTCCTGAATGACCACTGTAACAGATGGAGCCCAAGTCATGGACTAAATGAAATGAACATATTTTTGTGGACATTTGGGGGATGGCCCATAGAATACAGGAATTATATTTGTGTATATGTCAAAGGACAGGGAGGAGGGTGGTGGCTGATGAGGATGTATTGGATAGTGTAGGACCTGAGCATGATGCAAATGATTTGGAATTGTGGTGGAGATTATACTAGGTGTACTAGGTCTGGCTGGGATGGAGTTAACTTTCCCCATAGCAGCCCATATGGTGCTGTGCTTTGCATTTGTGGCTAAAATAGTGTTGATAACACACCAGTGTTTTGGCTATTGTTGAACAGTGCTTGCACAGCATCAAGGCTTTCTTGATGCTGTGCAAGCACTGTGCACTGTGCACCCCAGCAAGTAGGCTAGGGGTGATCAAGAGACTGGGAGGGGATACAGCCAGGACAGCTGATCCAAATTGACCAAAGGGATATTTCATGCCCTATATATTTCATGCTCAACAATAAAAACTGGGGGTAGAGGAAGAAGGGGATGGGGTTTTTTTGGCTTCCGAGGTGGCCGTTGCTCTGAGACTGGCTGGGCATTGATCTGCTTGTGGAAGGTGGTGAGTGATTGCCTTTGCATCACTGTGGGGTTTTTTTTCCTCTTTCCTTCACCTATTAAACTGTCTTTATCTCGACCCATGGGTTTTCTCGGTTTTGCTCTTCCTATTCTCTCCCTCGTCTTGCTGGGGGAGTGAGCGAGCAGCTGTGTGGGTGTTTGGCTGCTGGCTGGGGTCAACCCATAACGTCACTGAAGTATAGCACCTTGGTTTTGGATTGTCAGACTGAGACATCAGGGTCATTCTCACAGGGATACATGGCACGGGTATCTCTTCTATAGACCCTCTGTCCTAGTCGACCTAATCAAAATATACATCAGCTGTGTCTTCCTCTGTGATGGTAAAGAAGAGGGCAAGGCACATTAACTGATTCCTCTCTAGATCTTCCTCTCCAGACATTCAAGTCACATGCTTGAATGGAACGTCTGAAATCATAAGGCTGGCCTTTGCTATTTTACATCATTCCTGCTCAGGTTGCTTCCTATATTCCTAGCAGTTTTCAAGTGATCTTTCTCAGTCCCCAGTCCTTTTATTTCTTTCTGTTCCTGAACTACTCATATTTTTGCCTGTCCTACCGTTCCCACACCCTTTTCTCGAGAATTCTTTGCCTTACTTTCCTTCTCTGAATTAACACTTTATAAAATCATAGAATCATAGAATGGTTTAGGTTGGAAGAGACCTTAAAGACCATCTAGTTCCAACCCCCCTGCCATGGGCAGGGACATCTTTCACTAGATCAGATTGCTCAAAGCCCCATCCAACCTGGCCTTGAGCACTTCCAGGAGGGGCATCCACAACTTCTCTGGGCAACCTGTTCCAGTGTCTCACCACCCTCACAGTAAAGAATTTCTTCCTATATCTAATCTAAATCTACCCTCTTTCAGTTTAAAACCATTACCCCTCATCCTATCACTACACTCCCTGATAGAGTCCCTCCCAATCTTTCCTGTAGGCCCCCTTTAAGAGCTGGAAGGTCGCTATAAGATCTCCCCAGAGCCTTTTCTTCTCTGGGCTAAACAACCCCAACTCTCTCAGCCTTTCTTCATAGGAGAGGTGTTCCAGCCCTCTGATCATTTTCGTGGCTCTCCTCTGGACCCGCTCAAGCAGGTCCATGTCCTTCTTATGCTGGGGGCCCAATCTATACTAGACTGCAAAATGCTGCTACACTTCTAATTGGGTTTTCCCTTTCCCACCTCAAATTTTCTCCCTTTCTACCTGTGAAAAAGTTAGCATATTTGTCAGAGTCCAATACTCTCTGACCAGGTTCTTTTAGATATTCCACACGAGGAGGGTTTAATGTTTAATATCAAATTTACTTATTTGAAGATATTTGGTGATACATGGGATTTTGATTTAGAAGAGTGATACAGCAACATACTGAAATTACAACACAAGCATAATATAGCAATTGCAATATGCAGTTGAATCATAATACAAGTGATTCTCATTACCAGTCTCTATATGCTCACTGTCATGACACTGGGCGTCCCCAGTCACCAGGAAGGAATATGTGGGTTGAAGCCAGCTCAATCCCGTTGCTCTCTTCAAAGTTTGTTTTATTAGTTGTCCAGTTTTTATACTTTATGTTGGGCTGAGCTGTAGTCAATCAGATTCAGTGTTATACAGGTATACGCGGAAGGTCGGTCTGATCTAAATTTTTAGATGTCAGAAGTATACTAGAGCTGGCGGAAGGCCGGGACTTACGTAAAGTTGATAATGGGGATTCAGACCGGGATGTGGAACGTCTAATCAAAAATTATTGTCCTTGGGAGTGAAACGCATCCTGGAGAAATATGTAAGCCAAGTAAGATGTTTTGGGAACAATCTGAAGCTGCTAGCAGAAGTGTGATAAGAAGCACCCTCACGTGAACTATCCTCATTATAATACTAAAAGTCACACCCCTTGAGCTGGAGACCCTGGCCCAAGCAGAGACCCCTCACCTCTGGGCATGCGTAGAATATTAAAGTAGTAAGACAAGAAAATGTAGACCAATAGAAAACTGCTTTGCGTAATTACTTATGCATATGTATAACTAGACTGTATAAATACTGCACCTGTATGAACGAGCAGTGTGCTAGCTTTGTGGAGCTACCACCTAGCACCCGGTCTTGCGCAAAACTTGAAATAAACTGATATGTCGGCTCTGTGTGCGTATTGGGTGTTGCACACCGGGCAACGAACTCCGTTTGTGAGACGACAGAGCCACTTATACGCTTCCCCCCATTCTGGTCTGTCTGGCTCAGGAAGACATTACTCCCTACTAATTATCTCAGGGAACCTGATGACTCACTGGTACAGCTGTATATCTAAAACAAAGGTTAGCCTCCAGTCCCCTTTGTGCTGAGATAAATTCAGCTTTCTTTACAATACTTGGCAGTCATCCTTTACATTCTTCCCTGAGCTCATTATTTTTTCCCTTCTCCTCTGAGCCTTCTTCCATTGTGGGGGTGTGTTGGTCAGTCACAATGTTATAAATAGCTAAGCAAATTTTAGGATCTCCTAGTTCACTCCCCTAGGTCTCTCTGTTTTCCCATGTAGCTAATGATTAATTCCACCAGAAAGAAGTTAGATCCTCCTTTCCTCTGTTCTCCATAGTCCATGAGCCAGTCCTTGAGGAAGGATTCGCTTTGCCTCTGCAGCAATGTGAAGGGTAGACTGGAGCATGCCAAATCCTATGACCTACATGCTTTTTCCCCACATTGCTCACTAACTGCAGCCTGAGTTCAAAGTGTCTACACTGGACTGGATATTTGCTGGTAGATCAAGTGCCATTTTAGCACTCCAGCCTGCTCATGTCCAGTCTGGCCACATTCATGAACAGAGCTATGGACCTATGATCGAATTTGGAAGGAACTCTGGGACTCTGGCTGAAATGAGCTCTTTGTACAGGCCTTCAGTGTGGACAGCTTACTCTTGAAAGGAAGCCTGGACCAGTGCTTAGCTGACATTTGTACCCATACTACACCCTTCTCCACTTAAATATTCGCACAGGAGATAGTCCCAGTCTGCTCCTGCAAACAGCTATGTATATAAATATATACACATAGCTATGTATATACGTACACCCCCCCACACACAAACATTCCTTTCTTGCTTGGCAGCTAATGGCAGGTACCTGCTGATGTGATGACAGAAGTCAGCCCTACTTCACTGACCAAGAGCTCCTGTCTATTGCATTCCAGATGCAAGATTAAGATAGGGTCTTTAGTATTTTAACTATCAAAAAGGACTTACCATCTTAATAATTTCTCTTTGAATGATAGAGTATTCACTAATCTCTCAACAGCTTGACTTCAATAGTACTGCTTCTATCCAATTTAAGGAGGAATCTGGATACTTATGTGAGAATCCCAGCTTGAAAAATGAGATGAGGAGGGTAGTGATAAACAAGTACTGGTTAAAAACAATCTCTAAATTTTCTGTGAAGTACCAGAAATGTATGATGCTAAATTTAGAATAATTACACCAGTAAAGACACACAGCTCAGCTAAGTGTTAGAAGAAAATATATCACGCTGGATCCAACAGCCTGAGAGAGGCGAGGCTGCTGCCACTCCATGTCCCCATGTCCAACCAGTAGTGAGGCTGGAGATGTATTCCCAGCAGGCACATGCACACAGAACACACTACATATATACGTATATATGTATATACGCGTATACATGGCCAGCCACACAGATCACAGACAGACACTCAGACCATTCACATGAACACGGACAGCACCAACAACCTCATCCTGCTCCCCTCTCTGTCTGAGCAGGATGGAAGTCCACTACTGAGAATATATATACACACATGTGTTGCAAATTAAGTTTAGTTAACTGAATTCTTTTAACTGTATTCTTTTGTCTGAATAGTTTTGCTTAGCATGAGTAGCTAAAGTTGCTGAAGCCTTAGGCCGCAAGCTGCGAACTTTCACCTAGAAAAGTTGAACTTATCTTGAACTGTTGCTTAGTTATGTGAAGGAAGGCCCTGAGACCAATGCAAACTGGAAAATAAGAAGGCCACGATTGTCAGCAGAAGTTGCAACCCGTCCAGATAAGAACAGCCAATGGCCCGTCTGGAGTCAGAGAAAGAATCCAATAAGGAACAAGAAGACTCCAAACCAGAAATTGCCATTGGACCAAGAGGCGCGTGCAAGGCGCGTGAAGAGCGCGTGAAGAACAGGTGCATAGATTGTAAGGGTATAAATACCCAGGGATTTCTTTGTTCTGGGTCCCTCTCCAGAGGCACCCAGCTCGAGCTGCTCCTATTGCTGTACCACTCAATTACATTATTTATTTTTTTTCCTGGGATCAGACATCTGAGACTCTGCTGCGGGAAACCTAGGGCAAAGAAATTTCTTTAACATATGTACAAGGTGGATCCCTCCAGCAACTGGTCTCAGACACTCAGTCTGCCCAGTAGCTTCCCCTGGATCCCAGTCTCCCTAGTTGCTGGCACCTGGACATAAGAGCCCCTAAGGCCGCAGCCCTACTCCAGTGGCTGGTACAGACAATAGGGGTTTTTTTGTTTTTAAATGTACAGACTTGATTATTCTATCCAGACTGAATGTAAAAAAGAAAAGCAGCCCTGCCGCTTTTGAAAAAACACAATGTGTTTTCTTTTCCTTTTTGAAAACACACAAAATATGTGTTTTCTATTTAATCTGTAAACATAGGTTGCTTTAATAAATATACATTTGGATCTAATTACTGCCCCTTCACAGTAATCCCAAAAAGGGAAATGAATGTTTTTTCTTTTAGGGAATGGATTCCTTGATGAGGCAGCTGTGCCTGTTCAGTTGGCATCTGCAGAATGCTAGAGTTTGGCAGTATTGACGAAAAGTAGCTTTCAAAATTAATAAATCGTTGTTTCTGTGGCAGAATTTTACCCTGGTCTAGACCCACTAAAAGATTTAGGGGAAATGTAGGTATTTAAGTCCAACATCGCAGTAAGAAATCCTTGCTTAGTGTCGTGGTTTAACCCCAGCCAGCAACTAAGCACCACACAGCTGCTCGCTCACTTCCCCCAAGCAGGATGGGGGAGAGAATCAGAAGGGTAAAAGTGAGAAAACTCGTGGGTTGAGATAAAGACAGTTTCATAGGGAAAGCAAAAGCTGCGCATGCAAGCAAAGCAAAATAAGGAATTCGTTCACTCCTTCCCATGGGCAGGCAGGTGTTCAGCCATCTCCAGGAAAGCAGGACTCCATCACGCGTAATGGTTACTTGGGAAGACAAAACGCCATCACTCCGAATGTCCCCCCCTTCCTTCTCCTTCCCCCAGCTTTATATTGCTGAGCGTGACGTCATATGTTGTGGAATAGCCCTTTGTTCAGTTGGGGTCAGCTGTCCCGGCTGCGTCCCCTCCCAACTTCTTGTGCACCCCCAGCCTACTCACTGGTGGGGTGGTGCGAGAAGCAGAAAAGGCCTTGACTCTGTGTAAGCACTGCTCAGCAATAACTAAAACATCCCTGTGTTATCAACACTGTTTTCAGCACAAATCCAAAACACAGCCCCATACTAGCTACTATGAAGAAAATTAACTCTATCCCAGACAAAACCAGCACACTCAGTTACCATCTAAACTCCTTGGGTATCTTCCTAGTTCATTCTAAATATACCATTCCTGAGTTTTCTGCTTTTTCTCGTGTTGTGAACAGCTTGGCACATGTCTGCTGCACAAATCTGATGAAGATGTAGAACTTCCTGGAGAAGAGAAGGCTCCGGGGAGACCTTATTGCAGCCTTTCAATATATAAACGGGGCTTATAGGAAAGATGGAGAGAGACTTTTTACCAGGGCCTGTACTGACAGTACAAGGGGCAACGGTTTAAACTGAAAGAGGGTAGATTTAGATTGGACATTAGGAAGAAATTTTTTACAATAAGGGTGGTGAGACACTGGAACAGGTTGCCCAGAGAAGTTGTGGATGCCCCGTTGTCCTGGTTTTGGCTGGGATAGAGTTAATTTTCTTCCTAGTAGCTGGTATAGTGCTGTGGTTTGGATTTAGTATGAGAATAATGTTGAGAACACACTGATGGTTTAGTTGTTGCTAAGTAATGCTTACACTGGTCAAAGACTTTTCAGCTTCCCATGCTCTGCCAGGTGCACAAGAAGCTGGGAGGGGGCACAGCCAAGACAGTCGATACAAACTGGCCAAAGGGCTATTCCATACCATATGGCGTCATGCTCAGTATAGAAACTGGGGGGAGTTGGCCAGGGGGACAGTGATCGCTGCTCGGGGACTGGCTGGGCATCGGTTGGCGGGTGGTGAGCGGTTGCATCACTTGTTTGGTTGGTTTTTTTCCCCCTGGGTTTTGTTCCTCTCTCTCTCTCTCTCTCTCTTGTTATTTTTGTTTTCTTTACATTATTATTATTATTGTTGTTGTTGTTGTTGTTATTTCAATTATTAAACTGTTCTTATCTCAGCCCACGAGTTTTCTTACTTGTGCTTTTCCGATTCTCTCCCCCCTCCCAGTGGGATGGGGGAGGGTGAGCGAGCGGCTGCGTGGTGCTTAGTTGCCGACTGGGGCTAAACCACGACACCCATCATTGGAAGTGTTCAATGTCAGGTTGGACCGGGCTTTGAGCAACCTGATCTAGGGAAAGATGTCCCTGCCCATGGCAGGGGGGTTGGACTAGATGATCTTTGAAGGTCCCTTCCAACCCAAACCATTCTATGATTCTGTTATTCTAATTTAGGGATTTCCCTCCATACTTAATTTAATGAGCTCTAAGAGGGCAGAAATAAGGGGCCTTTCAGGCTCCAGTTGAGGCCATTCCATTAAAAATCATAGTGATGTCACCATGCCCTCCAAACCAATGAACAGTATTACACATGCACCTCTTTCCTCAGGTTAATAGGGTCAAAACCCCTTCATTTTTAAGACTTCCATGCCTAAAACTGTTCCAATTGCTAGACTGATAGTGTGTGGGAGTTGTTCTCCATTTCTCTTAACTATGGAAAATATTGCAAGCATCCATCATGCTACAGAAAATACAAGGGGAGCATGAGTAGCATTTGGTTACGGTAATCTAGACTTCTGGTTCCTTTTACAAGTTACAATTTTTGTATCTCTGTGTCACTGGATAAAGGAGCAATCCACGTTGAACAGGAAAACTAAACCCAGGTTCCTAATTCCTGGGCTAATGCTAATAAGCAGGAGGCTTTTACACTAAAACAAACACCTCACCCCTGCCGTGTTACCAGTTTCACGAAAGAACAAACAAGAGTTTCATAAAGTCAGGATCTAGTTCCCTAATGTGGGGGACAATTATGATGACTTCAGATGTGCTTGACAAGAGGTAGGAAAGAGAAGTTCAATTCTTGCACTGCTTCTACAGACAAGCTTGCGTACTTCATTCTACTCTCTCACCTCAGCAAGGAAGATGACATTTTATATTCAGTGCTTTCACCAGCTTCCCGCCCTAACGAGGTCTGTAATTCCCAAAGAAACTAGATTAAAGAAAGAAAAAAAAAAAGACAAGTCACTACTGGTATCGAGATGTCATCACCTGCTTTTAAACTGCAAGAGGGAAAGAAATTCTCTGCTGCTGTGGGCGCTCACCTCACACCATTGAGGAACGACGGCCCCCGCGCCGCTGGGTAATGGCTGCCGTTACACAACAGCACAGGCTGTGTGCCCAGCCAAGGACTGCGGGGTGTGCTGCTAAAATTAGAAGTGACAGTAGAGCTACTTATCCCCTCTTCCCGCCTCGGTGTGCAGGGTTATGGGGTGATTTGGTTCTGCAGCTGCACGGGGACGCCCCCTGGGCGGGCCCGTAACAGCCCCTTCCTCGGAGGAGCCTCATGCGAGTGGTGGTGACCGGTGCTGGTCCCGGATGGGAGTTTCCAGTCAGGCGCGACATGGTCACCCCAACGCGGGTCCTTGCGGCCGCAGCTAACCGGCGCGGCGCACGAGGGGCCTCTCTTTTTTCGGCTTGGCAGGCGTGGTGGCAGGATGGGTGAGTGTTGTAGCGGCGACCTTGGAGGGGATGGGGGAGAGGTAGAGACGGAGACGTAGCGACGACCTTGGGGGGTATGGGGGGAGGGAGAAGGAGAAGAGCGCGAGAGTGAGTGAGCGCGAGAGTCGTAGCGGCGACCTTGGGGGGACTGGGGGGGGGAGTGGGGGAAGTGTTGTGTGTGTGTGCGTGTGCGCGCGCGCGGAGAGGCGGCCCAGAGCGCTCCCCCTCACTGTCCCGCGAGCCTCCTCCACTGGCTCTGGGCCCTCGCGACGTCCTTAGGCTTCGGTGTTAGCAGCGCCTCCGTTAGCCTTTCTTCCCTACTCCCCCTTGCTGCCTGTTGGTAGTGATATTGTCAGTCCCTGTTGTGGCCCCCTCCCCCCCCCCCCACACACACACACAGGCGAGGAGGTCTGCGGTCTCGCGTGCCCCGTGGCCGTTGGGTTGCTTCCCGAGGCCCGCAAGGGGCGGTGACGGCAGGAGCTGCTCGGTGACCTCCAGCTCTCTCTGCCGGTGTTTTCTAGGGAAGTGCCGTGGGCTCCGTACCGCTCGGAAACTCCGCAGCCACCGCCGCGATCAGAAGTGGCACGACAAACAGTATAAGAAGGCCCACTTGGGCACTGCGCTGAAGGCCAACCCCTTCGGCGGCGCTTCTCACGCCAAGGGAATTGTTCTGGAAAAAGTGTGGGTAAAGCTCCCCGGAGCGTGCCTTTACGGCCTCGCGGGCGGTGGGGGTAGTTTGCCGTGGGATGGGGACAACTTGTGCTTGTGCCGGGTTAGGGGTTTGCGAGAGCATGGTCTCAGCAGTGAGCTAAGTCGTGGCACAAGCACCTGGTGCTTGTGTCTGACTCACAGCCACCTAATGTGCAGGGTAGGATATTCTGGGTTGTAGTCCTTGGAGTCACCAGGAAAATTCCTGGTAATTTGGGACCTTTGAAAGATCCCATATGTGACTTTAAAGAAGAAACCCCTCTAAGTTGTTTCTTCTAAATATGTTAGAGTTTTTCTACCTGAAGTATGACAAATTTTTATTATTTTGTAGCTTCTATGTACTAGATTGAAAACAGTTGGGTTTTTTAGGTGACAGTGCTGCAAGGTATTTGTTCTCATACACTCAAGTGTTGGTTTTGAAATTGTGTATAACTTTTAGAAGAGGAAGAATTTTACTTAACATTTAAGTTTAGTTTGGGGTGGGTGGGTTTCAGTGTGTGTGCTTTGTTTGATGCAGTCAGCAAGTATCAAAGATTCTATCTACTTGTGTTCTGGCTTTTTGTTAGTAACTTACAAGTTTTGTTAGGATACTCTCAGGACTCCAAGGTGTTTCTTTTTCTTTTCCAAATTTTTAATTACTGAGTTAGTATTTGTCTCTGGAAGGCTTGCTTTCGATTTTTACTCTGTTTAGGAACTAATTAAGTCTTTGGATATTGCATAGCTCTAAGTAGATCACTAATAGTTTCTGCTTTTGAAATATGCATGTGACTTATGGTTAGTACAAAATAACATAGTGATTCATGGTATTGTAATGAATATCTGCTAATTTATCAAACAGATTTTTGCTAATATATTTTCATGCACTTCTGTTTTAGTGGAGTAGAAGCTAAGCAGCCTAACTCTGCCATCAGGAAATGTGTCAGAGTCCAGCTGATCAAGAATGGCAAAAAAATAACAGCTTTTGTTCCCAATGATGGTTGCCTGAACTTCATTGAGGTGAATAATTTTCAAGAAACAACCTATAGGAAGCTGTGTATGAAAGTAAAGAAGCACATAATTGACAGAATCAGGTGATGGCTAGGCAAGGGTTCATGGCATTCTGAACCCTGTATATCTTAATGCTGTATCTGCAGAAGCAGATGAGAAATGCCAGAGGTGGTTTTGTACTTTTCACTTGCTAAGGTAAGCTGGTCCTCAGCAGTACTCCTGCAAGCTAAATGACACCTCGGCTTATGTTTCCCTTCTCCAAAATACTGAAGGGGATAATCCATAATTCATGTATATCTATCAATAGACTTCAGTATTTACTGTCTTTCCACCCTTTCCTTAGAAAGTCTGTGATGTGGCTCAAATTTAATGTAAACTAGTTTAGAATTATGTACAGGTTTAATGATTATAGCTCTGTATTTGCACTGTCTTTCATTCTAGGAAAATGATGAAGTTCTGGTTGCTGGTTTTGGTCGGAAGGGTCATGCTGTTGGTGACATTCCTGGAGTTCGCTTCAAGGTTGTCAAAGTAGCCAATGTTTCTCTGTTGGCCTTATACAAGGGCAAGAAGGAGAGACCAAGATCATAAATTGATGTGCCAAGAATATAAATAAAATTTGTAATTGGAAAAACTCTTCTACTTGGTATGTAAGGCTTATGATGTGGGGTTTTGTTGTTGTGGTGGTGTCTTTTGGTGGTGTGTGTGTGTTTGGTTTTTTTAATGTGCTATTGTAGTCAATCAGGAGCTGGTGGAACACGCTGATGTTTTGGCTGTTGCTAAGCGGTGTTCACTGGTCAAGGACTTTTCAGCTTCCCCTGCTCTGCCAGGTGCACAAGAAGCTGGGAGGGGGCACAGCCAGGACAGCTGACCCCAACTGGCCAAAGGGCTATTCCATACCATATGGCGTCATGCTCAGTATAGAAACTGGGGGCAGTTGGCCGGGGGTAGCGATCGCTGCTCGGGGACTGGCTGGGCGTCGTGCGGGGGGTGGTGAGCGGTTGTATCACTGGTTTTGTGTGTGGTCCGTCCCCCCCGTCCCCCCCCCGGGTTTTGTTCCTCTCTCGCTCTCTTGTTGTTTTCCTTCTCATTACAATTTTGTTGTTGTTGTTGTTGTTCCAATTATTAAACTGTTCTTATCTCAACCCACGAGTTTTCTTACTTTTGCTCTTCTGATTCTCTCCCCCATCCCACCGCAGGGGGAGGGTGAGCGAGCGGCTGTGTGGTACTTAATTGCCGACTGGGGCTAAACCACAACAGTCATCAGGAGTAGTCAGCATGGCTTCACCAAGGGAAGTCATGCTTGACTAACCTGATAACCTTCTGTGGTGAAAAGATGAGGGGAGAGCAGTGGATATTGTCTACTAGACTTCAGGAAGGCTTTTGACACTCTCCCATAAGATCCTCATAGAGAAGCTGATGAAGTACGGGCTGTGGAGACAGTGAGGTGGATTGAAAACTGGCTGAATGGCCGGGCCCAGAGGGTGGTGATCAGTGGCACGAAGTCTAGTTGGAGGCCAGTAACTAGCAGTGTACCTCAGACATCAATACTAGGTCCAGTCCTGTTCAATGTCTTCGCTAATGATCTGGATGATGGAGTGCACCCTCAGCAAGTTTTCAGATGACACAAAAGTGGGAGCAGTGGCTGATAGGCCAGAGGGTCGTGCTGCCATCCAGAGGGACCTTGACAGGCTGGAGAAATGGGCTGACGGGAACCTCATGAAGTTCAACAAGGGGAAGTGCAAAGTCCTGCACCTGGGGGAGGAACAACCCCAGGCACCAATATATGCTGGGGGCAACCCAGCTGGAAAGCAGCTTTGCAGAAATGGACCTGGGGCTCCTGGTGGACACCAAGTTGAACATGAGCCAGCAGCGTGCCCTTGTAGCAAAGGTGGCTAATGGTATCCTGGGCTGCATCAGGAGGAGTGTTGCCAGCAGGTCGAGGGAGGTGATGCTTCCCTTCTACTCAGCACTGGTGAGGCTACACCTGGAGTACTGCGTCCAGTTTTGGACTGCCCCGTGCAAGAGAGACATGGAGGTACTGGAGAGAGTCCAACGAAGAGCCACTAAGATGATTAAGGGACTGGAGCATCTCTCCTATGAGGAAAGGCTGAGAGAGTTGGGACTGTTCAGCCTGGAGAAGACATGGCTCAGGGGGGATCGTCAAGGTATATAAATACCTGAAGGGAGGGTCCAAAGATGATGGAGCCAGGCTCTTTTCTGTGGTGCCCAGTGACAGGACCAGAGGCAATGGATGCAAACTGAAACACAGGAGGTTTTGCCTGAACATCAGGAAACACTTTTTGACTGAGGGTGACCAAGCACTGGCACAGGTTGCCCATAGAGACTGTGGAGTCTCCCTCCTTGGAGATATTCAAAAGCTGTCTGGACGTGGTCCTGGGCAACCGGCTCTAGGTGGCCCTGCTTGAGCAGGGGAGTTGGACAAGATGACTTCCGGAGGTCCCTTCCAACCTCAACCATTCTGCGATATGTCTTGTTTTCTCTTATTTGTTGTTCTCCCAGTCCTGCTGTCATCTGTCAAGTTCACCAGTAACGGTTTTATGTTTTTTCCCTGGATCGTTCATAAAATATTATATAGTAGGTCAATAACTAATTGCAGTAAAAGCACATCTACTTGGTTTTGGTTGTCTGTTTACAATTACCCTTAGAAATCTGTTGTTTAATGTATGACGTGTATGGGTTATTTTCATGTTATGTTGTGTGGTTGCAAGTGAAATATGTAGAAGAATATGATTACATCAGTTATTAGAATGGATTAATTATTTTGTATAAGTATTTGAAAATAATTTTTTTCTGTTGACCTAAAGATTTTGTGAATTTATGATTAATTCAACAAAGAGTTTAGGTTCTTGCAAATTTTTAAAAGCCAAAATGTTTAATCAAAATTTTTATACTGGAACATTTCAACTATGTGTCAAAACAATACTTTGATACCAAAATGTGATTTTAAAAAAAAGGTTAAAACTTCTCAAAGCATAACGGAACATGTATTTTACTGGATGAAATATGATCCAAAATAGTTTTTGGTTTTTTTTTTTTTTTTACTTGGGTTAAAAAAATCCTGGCTCCTGCACTTTTGTCAGGCAGAATTTGTTTATCAACCTTCACAGTTTTATAAGGGGCGGAAGGCTGATGGCTGATACTGTAGAAACTTAGAAAACTATGATAAAGTGTTGTCCAAAGCTAACTACGAGGCAAAAACATCAGGACTTTAGTTGAAAGATACCTGAGTAAACAAAATATAACAAAATAATATAACATGGCCAAGAGGAGTCAATAGAAAGGTAAAAGATAGATAATCACAATCGACTACCTCATCAAGCTCCGACCATTATCCTGGCAAGCAGCTACGTCGTATAATCCTGATGATTCATTTATCACATGCCAATTTAAAACTTCCTAATTTCTGCCCTTCATTGCTTTTGTTGGAAGGAACCTTGCTGCTCTGGTGTGTAAAAGCCATCAAATTTGAAGTCCAATACTATTCATAGATAGTTTATACACTTTTGTTGCTATGCCAATACTGTAATTTAATTTAATAATTATTCTTCCTCCCTGAGGTTTACCCACTGGTGTATTTTAAGAGATCAGTCATATTCCCTCTTGATGGTGACTTGGATATACTAAACAAGCTGTGGTGGGTTAACCTTGGCTGGCTGCCAGACCCCTACCCAGCTGCTCTCTCAGGAGGACAGGGGGAGAAAATAAGATGGAAAAGCTCATGGGCTGAGATAAAGACAGGGAGATTGCTTACCGATTACAGTCACAGGCCAAAAAGACTCGACTGGGGGAAGATTAATTTAATTTATTGCCAAATAAAAATAGAATAGGACAGTGAGAAACAAAGACAAAACTCAAAACACCTTCCCTCCACCCCCACCTTCTTCCCAGGCTCGACACTCCTTCATTCCTGACTCTTCTACCTCCTCCACCCTGCCGAGCGGTGCAGGGGGGATGGAGAACGGGGAGCTGTGGTCAGTTCGTAACAGTTTGTCTCTGCCAATCCTTCCTCCTCACGCTTTTCCCCTGCTGGAGCAGGGGTGAAGGCAGTGGTCCATCCTGGAAGACAGATGTATGTCTGATAACACTTCACAGGTGGCTTTCAATACAATAAGCAACTCTTTAGACTTGCCTGTAAAGGTATGTCATGTAGATGCTCACATGCGCAAGAACTGCGCCACCAAAGAACATCAAAACAATGAACAGGTAGATCAGGCTGCCAGAATTTAAGTGGCTTAGGTGGATCTGGACTGGGAGTGAAGGGGGAGCTATTCATAGCTCAGTGGGCCCATGAAACATCGGGACATCTAGGGAGAGATGCAACGTACAGGTGGGCTCACGATCGAGGGATGGATCTGACCATTGAGGCCATCACACAGGTAACACAAGAATGTGAAACATGAGCCATAATCAAGCAAGCCAGATGAATAAAGTCTACCTGGAACAGCGGGCGGTGGCTGGGATATCAATATGGTGAGGCCTGGAAGATCGATTATTTTGGATCACTGCCACGAACCCGCCAAGGCAAGCGCTACATGCTTAGCATGATGGAAGTGACTACCATCTGGCTGTAAACCACTACCCTGTAAACCATTCCACAACCCAAAACACCATCTTGGGCTTTGAAAGGCAATTCTGTGGCAACATGGAACCCTAGAAAGAATTGAGTCAAAGGGACTCATTTCTGAAATAACCGTATAGACTCCTGGGCCAAGGATCATGGCATTGATTAGGTGTATCACATCCTCTGTCACCCATAAGCCTCTGGAAAGACTGAACGATATAGTGGACCGTTAAAGACTATACTGAAAGCGATGGGCACTGGGGCATGGAAGCACTTGGATGTAAATTTAGCAGAAACCACTTGGCTGGTTAACACCAGAGGGTCTGCTAACTGACCTGGTCCTGCCCAAACAAAGCCCCTACATACTGTAGAAGGAGGTAAGGTCCCCATAGCGCATGTAGGAAATTGGCTGGGCAAGACCGCATGGGTTGCTCCTCCCTCTGGAAAAGACAAACCCATTTGTGGGATTGCTTTCTCTCAAGGGCCCAGGTACACTTGGTGGGTAACGCAGGAGGATGGGGAAATCCAGCGTGTACCTCAAGGAGATTTAACCCTGTGGGAAAATAACACATAATTTCAGTTGGATGTTGTAAGAAGTTGTGATGGGTTGACCCTGGCTGGACGCCAGGTGCCCACCAAGCCGCTCTATCACTCTCCCTCCTCAACTGGACAGGGGAGAGAAAATATAACGAAAGGCTCGTGGGTCAAGATAAGGACAGGGAGATCACTCAGCAATTACCGTCACGGGCAAAACAGACTTGACTTGGGGAAAATTAATTTAATTTATTGCCAATCAAATCAGAGTAGGGTAATGAGAAATAAAACCAAATCTTAAAACACCTTCCCCCCACCCCTCCCTTCTTCCTGGGCTCAACTTCACTCCCAATTTCTCTACCTCCTCCCCCTGAGCGGCACAGGGGACGGGGAATGGGGTTGCGGTCAGTTCATCACATGTTGTCTCTGCCGCTCCTTCCTCCTCACACTCTTCCCCTGCTCCAGCGTGGGGTCCATCCCACGGGAGACAGTCCTCCACGAACTTCTCCAACGTGGGTCCTTCCCATGGGCTGCAGTTCTTCACAAACTGCTCCAGCGTGGGTCCTTTCCAGAGGGTGTAGTCCTTCAGGAACAGACTGCTCCAGCGTGGGTCCCCCACAGGGCCACAAGTCCTGCCAACAAACCTGCTCCTGCATGGGTTCCTCTCTCTCCATGGGATCACAGGTCCTGCCAGGAGCCTACTCCAGCGCGGGCTTCCCATGGGGTCACAGCCTCCTTCGAGCGCGTCCACCTGCTCCAGCGTGGGGTCCTCCATGGACCTACTCCACCGTGGACCTCCACGGGCTGCAGGGGGACAGCCTGCCTCACCATGGTCTTCACCACGGGCTGCAGGGGAATCCCTGCTCCGGCGCCTGGAGCACCTCCTCCCCCTCCTTCTTCCCTGACCTTGGTGTCTGCAGAGTTGTTTCTCTCACATATTCTCACTCCTCTCTCCAGCTGCTGCTGGTGTTGCGCAGGGTTTTTTTTCCCTCCTTCTTAAATATGTTATCACAGAGGCACTACCACTGTCGCTGGTTGGCTTGGCCTTGGCCAGCGGCGGGTCCGTCTTGGAGCCGGCTGGCATTGGATCTATCAGACATAGGGAAGCTTCTGGCGTCTTCTCACAGAAGCCACCCCTGTAGCCCCCCGCTACCAAAACCTTGCCACGCAACCCAATACAGAAGTACTACAGAAGGAACCACCCAAACCAATGGAGAATGAGCCTTGCAAGAAATGGGGCAAGCACAGTGGTGACCCAACTTGAGCTGGTTTTGGCACCCAACAATCCAACACAACACACTGCCTCTTCTGTCCTGAATGACCACTGTAACAGATGGAGCCCAAGTCATGGACTAAATGAAATGAACATATTTTTGTGGACATTTGGGGGATGGCCCATAGAATACAGGAATTATATTTGTGTATATGTCAAAGGACAGGGAGGAGGGTGGTGGCTGATGAGGATGTATTGGATAGTGTAGGACCTGAGCATGATGCAAATGATTTGGAATTGTGGTGGAGATTATACTAGGTGTACTAGGTCTGGCTGGGATGGAGTTAACTTTCCCCATAGCAGCCCATATGGTGCTGTGCTTTGCATTTGTGGCTAAAATAGTGTTGATAACACACCAGTGTTTTGGCTATTGTTGAACAGTGCTTGCACAGCATCAAGGCTTTCTTGATGCTGTGCAAGCACTGTGCACTGTGCACCCCAGCAAGTAGGCTAGGGGTGATCAAGAGACTGGGAGGGGATACAGCCAGGACAGCTGATCCAAATTGACCAAAGGGATATTTCATGCCCTATATATTTCATGCTCAACAATAAAAACTGGGGGTAGAGGAAGAAGGGGATGGGGTTTTTTTGGCTTCCGAGGTGGCCGTTGCTCTGAGACTGGCTGGGCATTGATCTGCTTGTGGAAGGTGGTGAGTGATTGCCTTTGCATCACTGTGGGGTTTTTTTTCCTCTTTCCTTCACCTATTAAACTGTCTTTATCTCGACCCATGGGTTTTCTCGGTTTTGCTCTTCCTATTCTCTCCCTCGTCTTGCTGGGGGAGTGAGCGAGCAGCTGTGTGGGTGTTTGGCTGCTGGCTGGGGTCAACCCATAACGTCACTGAAGTATAGCACCTTGGTTTTTGGATTGTCAGACTGAGACATCAGGGTCATTCTCACAGGGATACATGGCACGGGTATCTCTTCTATAGACCCTCTGTCCTAGTCGACCTAATCAAAATATACATCAGCTGTGTCTTCCTCTGTGATGGTAAAGAAGAGGGCAAGGCACATTAACTGATTCCTCTCTAGATCTTCCTCTCCAGACATTCAAGTCACATGCTTGAATGGAACGTCTGAAATCATAAGGCTGGCCTTTGCTATTTTACATCATTCCTGCTCAGGTTGCTTCCTATATTCCTAGCAGTTTTCAAGTGATCTTTCTCAGTCCCCAGTCCTTTTATTTCTTTCTGTTCCTGAACTACTCATATTTTTGCCTGTCCTCCCGTTCCCACACCCTTTTCCCCAGAATTCTTTGCCTTACTTTCCTTCTCTGAATTAACACTTTATAAAATCATAGAATCATAGAATGGTTTAGGTTGGAAGAGACCTTAAAGACCATCTAGTTCCAACCCCCCTGCCATGGGCAGGGACATCTTTCACTAGATCAGATTGCTCAAAGCCCCATCCAACCTGGCCTTGAGCACTTCCAGGGAGGGGGCATCCACAACTTCTCTGGGCAACCTGTTCCAGTGTCTCACCACCCTCACAGTAAAGAATTTCTTCCTATATCTAATCTAAATCTACCCTCTTTCAGTTTAAAACCATTACCCCTCATCCTATCACTACACTCCCTGATAGAGTCCCTCCCAATCTTTCCTGTAGGCCCCCTTTAAGAGCTGGAAGGTCGCTATAAGATCTCCCCAGAGCCTTTTCTTCTCTGGGCTAAACAACCCCAACTCTCTCAGCCTTTCTTCATAGGAGAGGTGTTCCAGCCCTCTGATCATTTTCGTGGCTCTCCTCTGGACCCGCTCAAGCAGGTCCATGTCCTTCTTATGCTGGGGGCCCAATCTATACTAGACTGCAAAATGCTGCTACACTTCTAATTGGGTTTTCCCTTTCCCACCTCAAATTTTCTCCCTTTCTACCTGTGAAAAAGTTAGCATATTTGTCAGAGTCCAATACTCTCTGACCAGGTTCTTTTAGATATTCCACACGAGGAGGGTTTAATGTTTAATATCAAATTTACTTATTTGAAGATATTTGGTGATACATGGGATTTTGATTTAGAAGAGTGATACAGCAACATACTGAAATTACAACACAAGCATAATATAGCAATTGCAATATGCAGTTGAATCATAATACAAGTGATTCTCATTACCAGTCTCTATATGCTCACTGTCATGACACTGGGCGTCCCCAGTCACCAGGAAGGAATATGTGGGTTGAAGCCAGCTCAATCCCGTTGCTCTCTTCAAAGTTTGTTTTATTAGTTGTCCAGTTTTTATACTTTATGTTGGGCTGAGCTGTAGTCAATCAGATTCAGTGTTATACAGGTATACGCGGAAGGTCGGTCTGATCTAAATTTTTAGATGTCAGAAGTATACTAGAGCTGGCGGAAGGCCGGGACTTACGTAAAGTTGATAATGGGGATTCAGACCGGGATGTGGAACGTCTAATCAAAAATTATTGTCCTTGGGAGTGAAACGCATCCTGGAGAAATATGTAAGCCAAGTAAGATGTTTTGGGAACAATCTGAAGCTGCTAGCAGAAGTGTGATAAGAAGCACCCTCACGTGAACTATCCTCATTATAATACTAAAAGTCACACCCCTTGAGCTGGAGACCCTGGCCCAAGCAGAGACCCCTCACCTCTGGGCATGCGTAGAATATTAAAGTAGTAAGACAAGAAAATGTAGACCAATAGAAAACTGCTTTGCGTAATTACTTATGCATATGTATAACTAGACTGTATAAATACTGCACCTGTATGAACGAGCAGTGTGCTAGCTTTGTGGAGCTACCACCTAGCACCCGGTCTTGCGCAAAACTTGAAATAAACTGATATGTCGGCTCTGTGTGCGTATTGGGTGTTGCACACCGGGCAACGAACTCCGTTTGTGAGACGACAGAGCCACTTATACGCTTCCCCCCATTCTGGTCTGTCTGGCTCAGGAAGACATTACTCCCTACTAATTATCTCAGGGAACCTGATGACTCACTGGTACAGCTGTATATCTAAAACAAAGGTTAGCCTCCAGTCCCCTTTGTGCTGAGATAAATTCAGCTTTCTTTACAATACTTGGCAGTCATCCTTTACATTCTTCCCTGAGCTCATTATTTTTTCCCTTCTCCTCTGAGCCTTCTTCCATTGTGGGGGTGTGTTGGTCAGTCACAATGTTATAAATAGCTAAGCAAATTTTAGGATCTCCTAGTTCACTCCCCTAGGTCTCTCTGTTTTCCCATGTAGCTAATGATTAATTCCACCAGAAAGAAGTTAGATCCTCCTTTCCTCTGTTCTCCATAGTCCATGAGCCAGTCCTTGAGGAAGGATTCGCTTTGCCTCTGCAGCAATGTGAAGGGTAGACTGGAGCATGCCAAATCCTATGACCTACATGCTTTTTCCCCACATTGCTCACTAACTGCAGCCTGAGTTCAAAGTGTCTACACTGGACTGGATATTTGCTGGTAGATCAAGTGCCATTTTAGCACTCCAGCCTGCTCATGTCCAGTCTGGCCACATTCATGAACAGAGCTATGGACCTATGATCGAATTTGGAAGGAACTCTGGGACTCTGGCTGAAATGAGCTCTTTGTACAGGCCTTCAGTGTGGACAGCTTACTCTTGAAAGGAAGCCTGGACCAGTGCTTAGCTGACATTTGTACCCATACTACACCCTTCTCCACTTAAATATTCGCACAGGAGATAGTCCCAGTCTGCTCCTGCAAACAGCTATGTATATAAATATATACACATAGCTATGTATATACGTACACCCCCCCACACACAAACATTCCTTTCTTGCTTGGCAGCTAATGGCAGGTACCTGCTGATGTGATGACAGAAGTCAGCCCTACTTCACTGACCAAGAGCTCCTGTCTATTGCATTCCAGATGCAAGATTAAGATAGGGTCTTTAGTATTTTAACTATCAAAAAGGACTTACCATCTTAATAATTTCTCTTTGAATGATAGAGTATTCACTAATCTCTCAACAGCTTGACTTCAATAGTACTGCTTCTATCCAATTTAAGGAGGAATCTGGATACTTATGTGAGAATCCCAGCTTGAAAAATGAGATGAGGGAGGGTAGTGATAAACAAGTACTGGTTAAAAACAATCTCTAAATTTTCTGTGAAGTACCAGAAATGTATGATGCTAAATTTAGAATAATTACACCAGTAAAGACACACAGCTCAGCTAAGTGTTAGAAGAAAATATATCACGCTGGATCCAACAGCCTGAGAGAGGCGAGGCTGCTGCCACTCCATGTCCCCATGTCCAACCAGTAGTGAGGCTGGAGATGTATTCCCAGCAGGCACATGCACACAGAACACACTACATATATACGTATATATGTATATACGCGTATACATGGCCAGCCACACAGATCACAGACAGACACTCAGACCATTCACATGAACACGGACAGCACCAACAACCTCATCCTGCTCCCCTCTCTGTCTGAGCAGGATGGAAGTCCACTACTGAGAATATATATACACACATGTGTTGCAAATTAAGTTTAGTTAACTGAATTCTTTTAACTGTATTCTTTTGTCTGAATAGTTTTGCTTAGCATGAGTAGCTAAAGTTGCTGAAGCCTTAGGCCGCAAGCTGCGAACTTTCACCTAGAAAAGTTGAACTTATCTTGAACTGTTGCTTAGTTATGTGAAGGAAGGCCCTGAGACCAATGCAAACTGGAAAATAAGAAGGCCACGATTGTCAGCAGAAGTTGCAACCCGTCCAGATAAGAACAGCCAATGGCCCGTCTGGAGTCAGAGAAAGAATCCAATAAGGAACAAGAAGACTCCAAACCAGAAATTGCCATTGGACCAAGAGGCGCGTGCAAGGCGCGTGAAGAGCGCGTGAAGAACAGGTGCATAGATTGTAAGGGTATAAATACCCAGGGATTTCTTTGTTCTGGGTCCCTCTCCAGAGGCACCCAGCTCGAGCTGCTCCTATTGCTGTACCACTCAATTACATTATTTATTTTTTTTCCTGGGATCAGACATCTGAGACTCTGCTGCGGGAAACCTAGGGCAAAGAAATTTCTTTAACATATGTACAAGGTGGATCCCTCCAGCAACTGGTCTCAGACACTCAGTCTGCCCAGTAGCTTCCCCTGGATCCCAGTCTCCCTAGTTGCTGGCACCTGGACATAAGAGCCCCTAAGGCCGCAGCCCTACTCCAGTGGCTGGTACAGACAATAGGGGTTTTTTTGTTTTTAAATGTACAGACTTGATTATTCTATCCAGACTGAATGTAAAAAAGAAAAGCAGCCCTGCCGCTTTTGAAAAAACACAATGTGTTTTCTTTTCCTTTTTGAAAACACACAAAATATGTGTTTTCTATTTAATCTGTAAACATAGGTTGCTTTAATAAATATACATTTGGATCTAATTACTGCCCCTTCACAGTAATCCCAAAAAGGGAAATGAATGTTTTTTCTTTTAGGGAATGGATTCCTTGATGAGGCAGCTGTGCCTGTTCAGTTGGCATCTGCAGAATGCTAGAGTTTGGCAGTATTGACGAAAAGTAGCTTTCAAAATTAATAAATCGTTGTTTCTGTGGCAGAATTTTACCCTGGTCTAGACCCACTAAAAGATTTAGGGGAAATGTAGGTATTTAAGTCCAACATCGCAGTAAGAAATCCTTGCTTAGTGTCGTGGTTTAACCCCAGCCAGCAACTAAGCACCACACAGCTGCTCGCTCACTTCCCCCAAGCAGGATGGGGGAGAATCAGAAGGGTAAAAGTGAGAAAACTCGTGGGTTGAGATAAAGACAGTTTCATAGGGAAAGCAAAAGCTGCGCATGCAAGCAAAGCAAAATAAGGAATTCGTTCACTCCTTCCCATGGGCAGGCAGGTGTTCAGCCATCTCCAGGAAAGCAGGACTCCATCACGCGTAATGGTTACTTGGGAAGACAAAACGCCATCACTCCGAATGTCCCCCCCTTCCTTCTCCTTCCCCCAGCTTTATATTGCTGAGCGTGACGTCATATGTTGTGGAATAGCCCTTTGTTCAGTTGGGGTCAGCTGTCCCGGCTGCGTCCCCTCCCAACTTCTTGTGCACCCCCAGCCTACTCACTGGTGGGGTGGTGCGAGAAGCAGAAAAGGCCTTGACTCTGTGTAAGCACTGCTCAGCAATAACTAAAACATCCCTGTGTTATCAACACTGTTTTCAGCACAAATCCAAAACACAGCCCCATACTAGCTACTATGAAGAAAATTAACTCTATCCCAGACAAAACCAGCACACTCAGTTACCATCTAAACTCCTTGGGTATCTTCCTAGTTCATTCTAAATATACCATTCCTGAGTTTTCTGCTTTTTCTCGTGTTGTGAACAGCTTGGCACATGTCTGCTGCACAAATCTGATGAAGATGTAGAACTTCCTGGAGAAGAGAAGGCTCCGGGGAGACCTTATTGCAGCCTTTCAATATATAAACGGGGCTTATAGGAAAGATGGAGAGAGACTTTTTACCAGGGCCTGTACTGACAGTACAAGGGGCAACGGTTTAAACTGAAAGAGGGTAGATTTAGATTGGACATTAGGAAGAAATTTTTTACAATAAGGGTGGTGAGACACTGGAACAGGTTGCCCAGAGAAGTTGTGGATGCCCCGTTGTCCTGGTTTTGGCTGGGATAGAGTTAATTTTCTTCCTAGTAGCTGGTATAGTGCTGTGGTTTGGATTTAGTATGAGAATAATGTTGAGAACACACTGATGGTTTAGTTGTTGCTAAGTAATGCTTACACTGGTCAAAGACTTTTCAGCTTCCCATGCTCTGCCAGGTGCACAAGAAGCTGGGAGGGGGCACAGCCAAGACAGTCGATACAAACTGGCCAAAGGGCTATTCCATACCATATGGCGTCATGCTCAGTATAGAAACTGGGGGGAGTTGGCCAGGGGGACAGTGATCGCTGCTCGGGGACTGGCTGGGCATCGGTTGGCGGGTGGTGAGCGGTTGCATCACTTGTTTGGTTGGTTTTTTTCCCCCTGGGTTTTGTTCCTCTCTCTCTCTCTCTCTCTCTTGTTATTTTTGTTTTCTTTACATTATTATTATTATTGTTGTTGTTGTTGTTGTTATTTCAATTATTAAACTGTTCTTATCTCAGCCCACGAGTTTTCTTACTTGTGCTTTTCCGATTCTCTCCCCCCTCCCAGTGGGATGGGGGAGGGTAATGACGGCTGCGTGGTCCTTAGTTGCCGACTGGGGCTAAACCACGACACCCATCATTGGAAGTGTTCAATGTCAGGTTGGACCGGGCTTTGAGCAACCTGATCTAGGGAAAGATGTCCCTGCCCATGGCAGGGGGGTTGGACTAGATGATCTTTGAAGGTCCCTTCCAACCCAAACCATTCTATGATTCTGTTATTCTAATTTAGGGATTTCCCTCCATACTTAATTTAATGAGCTCTAAGAGGGCAGAAATAAGGGGCCTTTCAGGCTCCAGTTGAGGCCATTCCATTAAAAATCATAGTGATGTCACCATGCCCTCCAAACCAATGAACAGTATTACACATGCACCTCTTTCCTCAGGTTAATAGGGTCAAAACCCCTTCATTTTTAAGACTTCCATGCCTAAAACTGTTCCAATTGCTAGACTGATAGTGTGTGGGAGTTGTTCTCCATTTCTCTTAACTATGGAAAATATTGCAAGCATCCATCATGCTACAGAAAATACAAGGGGAGCATGAGTAGCATTTGGTTACGGTAATCTAGACTTCTGGTTCCTTTTACAAGTTACAATTTTTGTATCTCTGTGTCACTGGATAAAGGAGCAATCCACGTTGAACAGGAAAACTAAACCCAGGTTCCTAATTCCTGGGCTAATGCTAATAAGCAGGAGGCTTTTACACTAAAACAAACACCTCACCCCCTGCCGTGTTACCAGTTTCACGAAAGAACAAACAAGAGTTTCATAAAGTCAGGATCTAGTTCCCTAATGTGGGGGACAATTATGATGACTTCAGATGTGCTTGACAAGAGGTAGGAAAGAGAAGTTCAATTCTTGCACTGCTTCTACAGACAAGCTTGCGTACTTCATTCTACTCTCTCACCTCAGCAAGGAAGATGACATTTTATATTCAGTGCTTTCACCAGCTTCCCGCCCTAACGAGGTCTGTAATTCCCAAAGAAACTAGATTAAAGAAAGAAAAAAAAAAAGACAAGTCACTACTGGTATCGAGATGTCATCACCTGCTTTTAAACTGCAAGAGGGAAAGAAATTCTCTGCTGCTGTGGGCGCTCACCTCACACCATTGAGGAACGACGGCCCCCGCGCCGCTGGGTAATGGCTGCCGTTACACAACAGCACAGGCTGTGTGCCCAGCCAAGGACTGCGGGGTGTGCTGCTAAAATTAGAAGTGACAGTAGAGCTACTTATCCCCTCTTCCCGCCTCGGTGTGCAGGGTTATGGGGTGATTTGGTTCTGCAGCTGCACGGGGACGCCCCCTGGGCGGGCCCGTAACAGCCCCTTCCTCGGAGGAGCCTCATGCGAGTGGTGGTGACCGGTGCTGGTCCCGGATGGGAGTTTCCAGTCAGGCGCGACATGGTCACCCCAACGCGGGTCCTTGCGGCCGCAGCTAACCGGCGCGGCGCACGAGGGGCCTCTCTTTTTTCGGCTTGGCAGGCGTGGTGGCAGGATGGGTGAGTGTTGTAGCGGCGACCTTGGAGGGGATGGGGGAGAGGTAGAGACGGAGACGTAGCGACGACCTTGGGGGGTATGGGGGGAGGGAGAAGGAGAAGAGCGCGAGAGTGAGTGAGCGCGAGAGTCGTAGCGGCGACCTTGGGGGGACTGGGGGGGGGAGTGGGGGAAGTGTTGTGTGTGTGTGCGTGTGCGCGCGCGCGGAGAGGCGGCCCAGAGCGCTCCCCCTCACTGTCCCGCGAGCCTCCTCCACTGGCTCTGGGCCCTCGCGACGTCCTTAGGCTTCGGTGTTAGCAGCGCCTCCGTTAGCCTTTCTTCCCTACTCCCCCTTGCTGCCTGTTGGTAGTGATATTGTCAGTCCCTGTTGTGGCCCCCCTCCCCCCCCCCCCCCCCCACACACACACACACACACAGGCGAGGAGGTCTGCGGTCTCGCGTGCCCCGTGGCCGTTGGGTTGCTTCCCGAGGCCCGCAAGGGGCGGTGACGGCAGGAGCTGCTCGGTGACCTCCAGCTCTCTCTGCCGGTGTTTTCTAGGGAAGTGCCGTGGGCTCCGTACCGCTCGGAAACTCCGCAGCCACCGCCGCGATCAGAAGTGGCACGACAAACAGTATAAGAAGGCCCACTTGGGCACTGCGCTGAAGGCCAACCCCTTCGGCGGCGCTTCTCACTGTCGCCAACCAGCGACAGTGGTAGTGCCTCTGTGATAACATATTTAAGAAGGAGGGAAAAAAAACCCTGCGCAACACCAGCAGCAGCTGGAGAGAGGAGTGAGAATATGTGAGAGAAACAACTCTGCAGACACCAAGGTCAGGGAAGAAGGAGGGGGAGGAGGTGCTCCAGGCGCCGGAGCAGGGATTCCCCTGCAGCCCGTGGTGAAGACCATGGTGAGGCAGGCTGTCCCCCTGCAGCCCGTGGAGGTCCACGGTGGAGTAGGTCCATGGAGGACCCCACGCTGGAGCAGGTGGACGCGCTCGAAGGAGGCTGTGACCCCATGGGAAGCCTGCGCTGGAGTAGGCTCCTGGCAGGACCTGTGATCCCATGGAGAGAGAGGAACCCATGCAGGAGCAGGTTTGTTGGCAGGACTTGTGGCCCTGTGGGGGACCCACGCTGGAGCAGTCTGTTCCTGAAGGACTACACCCTCTGGAAAGGACCCACGCTGGAGCAGTTTGTGAAGAACTGCAGCCCATGGGAAGGACCCACGTTGGAGAAGTTCGTGGAGGACTGTCTCCCGTGGGATGGACCCCACGCTGGAGCAGGGGAAGAGTGTGAGGAGGAAGGAGCGGCAGAGACAACATGTGATGAACTGACCGCAACCCCCATTCCCCGTCCCCCTGTGCCGCTCAGGGGGAGGAGGTAGAGAAATTGGGAGTGAAGTTGAGCCCAGGAAGAAGGGAGGGGTGGGGGGAAGGTGTTTTAAGATTTGGTTTTATTTCTCATTACCCTACTCTGATTTGATTGGCAATAAATTAAATTAATTTTCCCCAAGTCAAGTCTGTTTTGCCCGTGACGGTAATTGCTGAGTGATCTCCCTGTCCTTATCTTGACCCACGAGCCTTTCGTTATATTTTCTCTCCCCTGTCCAGTTGAGGAGGGAGAGTGATAGAGCGGCTTGGTGGGCACCTGGCGTCCAGCCAGGGTCAACCCATCACAACTTCTTACAACATCCAACTGAAATTATGTGTTATTTTCCCACAGGGTTAAATCTCCTTGAGGTACACGCTGGATTTCCCCATCCTCCTGCGTTACCCACCAAGTGTACCTGGGCCCTTGAGAGAAAGCAATCCCACAAATGGGTTTGTCTTTTCCAGAGGGAGGAGCAACCCATGCGGTCTTGCCCAGCCAATTTCCTACATGCGCTATGGGGACCTTACCTCCTTCTACAGTATGTAGGGGCTTTGTTTGGGCAGGACCAGGTCAGTTAGCAGACCCTCTGGTGTTAACCAGCCAAGTGGTTTCTGCTAAATTTACATCCAAGTGCTTCCATGCCCCAGTGCCCATCGCTTTCAGTATAGTCTTTAACGGTCCACTATATCGTTCAGTCTTTCCAGAGGCTTATGGGTGACAGAGGATGTGATACACCTAATCAATGCCATGATCCTTGGCCCAGGAGTCTATACGGTTATTTCAGAAATGAGTCCCTTTGACTCAATTCTTTCTAGGGTTCCATGTTGCCACAGAATTGCCTTTCAAAGCCCAAGATGGTGTTTTGGGTTGTGGAATGGTTTACAGGGTAGTGGTTTACAGCCAGATGGTAGTCACTTCCATCATGCTAAGCATGTAGCGCTTGCCTTGGCGGGTTCGTGGCAGTGATCCAAAATAATCGATCTTCCAGGCCTCACCATATTGATATCCCAGCCACCGCCCGCTGTTCCAGGTAGACTTTATTCATCTGGCTTGCTTGATTATGGCTCATGTTTCACATTCTTGTGTTACCTGTGTGATGGCCTCAATGGTCAGATCCATCCCTCGATCGTGAGCCCACCTGTACGTTGCATCTCTCCCTAGATGTCCCGATGTTTCATGGGCCCACTGAGCTATGAATAGCTCCCCCTTCACTCCCAGTCCAGATCCACCTAAGCCACTTAAATTCTGGCAGCCTGATCTACCTGTTCATTGTTTTGATGTTCTTTGGTGGCGCAGTTCTTGCGCATGTGAGCATCTACATGACATACCTTTACAGGCAAGTCTAAAGAGTTGCTTATTGTATTGAAAGCCACCTGTGAAGTGTTATCAGACATACATCTGTCTTCCAGGATGGACCACTGCCTTCACCCCTGCTCCAGCAGGGGAAAAGCGTGAGGAGGAAGGATTGGCAGAGACAAACTGTTACGAACTGACCACAGCTCCCCGTTCTCCATCCCCCCTGCACCGCTCGGCAGGGTGGAGGAGGTAGAAGAGTCAGGAATGAAGGAGTGTCGAGCCTGGGAAGAAGGTGGGGGTGGAGGGAAGGTGTTTTGAGTTTTGTCTTTGTTTCTCACTGTCCTATTCTATTTTTATTTGGCAATAAATTAAATTAATCTTCCCCCAGTCGAGTCTTTTTGGCCTGTGACTGTAATCGGTAAGCAATCTCCCTGTCTTTATCTCAGCCCATGAGCTTTTCCATCTTATTTTCTCCCCCTGTCCTCCTGAGAGAGCAGCTGGGTAGGGGTCTGGCAGCCAGCCAAGGTTAACCCACCACAGCTTGTTTAGTATATCCAAGTCACCATCAAGAGGGAATATGACTGATCTCTTAAAATACACCAGTGGGTAAACCTCAGGGAGGAAGAATAATTATTAAATTAAATTACAGTATTGGCATAGCAACAAAAGTGTATAAACTATCTATGAATAGTATTGGACTTCAAATTTGATGGCTTTTACACACCAGAGCAGCAAGGTTCCTTCCAACAAAAGCAATGAAGGGCAGAAATTAGGAAGTTTTAAATTGGCATGTGATAAATGAATCATCAGGATTATACGACGTAGCTGCTTGCCAGGATAATGGTCGGAGCTTGATGAGGTAGTCGATTGTGATTATCTATCTTTTACCTTTCTATTGACTCCTCTTGGCCATGTTATATTATTTTGTTATATTTTGTTTACTCAGGTATCTTTCAACTAAAGTCCTGATGTTTTTGCCTCGTAGTTAGCTTTGGACAACACTTTATCATAGTTTTCTAAGTTTCTACAGTATCAGCCATCAGCCTTCCGCCCCTTATAAAACTGTGAAGGTTGATAAACAAATTCTGCCTGACAAAAGTGCAGGAGCCAGGATTTTTTTAACCCAAGTAAAAAAAAAAAAAAAACCAAAAACTATTTTGGATCATATTTCATCCAGTAAAATACATGTTCCGTTATGCTTTGAGAAGTTTTAAGCTTTTTATAAAATCACATTTTGGTATCAAAGTATTGTTTTGACACATAGTTGAAATGTTCCAGTATAAAAATTTTGATTAAACATTTTGGCTTTTAAAAATTTGCAAGAACCTAAACTCTTTGTTGAATTAATCATAAATTCACAAAATCTTTAGGTCAACAGAAAAAATTATTTTCAAATACTTATACAAAATAATTAATCCATTCTAATAACTGATGTAATCATATTCTTCTACATATTTCACTTGCAACCACACAACATAACATGAAAATAACCCATACACGTCATACATTAAACAACAGATTTCTAAGGGTAATTGTAAACAGACAACCAAAACCAAGTAGATGTGCTTTTACTGCAATTAGTTATTGACCTACTATATAATATTTTATGAACGATCCAGGAAAAAACATAAAACCGTTACTGGTGAACTTGACAGATGACAGCAGGACTGGGAGAACAACAAATAAGAGAAAACAAGACATATCGCAGAATGGTTGAGGTTGGAAGGGACCTCCGGAAGTCATCTTGTCCAACTCCCCTGCTCAAGCAGGGCCACCTAGAGCCGGTTGCCCAGGACCACGTCCAGACAGCTTTTGAATATCTCCAAGGAGGGAGACTCCACAGTCTCTATGGGCAACCTGTGCCAGTGCTTGGTCACCCTCAGTCAAAAAGTGTTTCCTGATGTTCAGGCAAAACCTCCTGTGTTTCAGTTTGCATCCATTGCCTCTGGTCCTGTCACTGGGCACCACAGAAAGAGCCTGGCTCCATCATCTTTGGACCCTCCCTTCAGGTATTTATATACCTTGACGATCCCCCCTGAGCCATGTCTTCTCCAGGCTGAACAGTCCCAACTCTCTCAGCCTTTCCTCATAGGAGAGATGCTCCAGTCCCTTAATCATCTTAGTGGCTCTTCGTTGGACTCTCTCCAGTACCTCCATGTCTCTCTTGCACGGGGCAGTCCAAAACTGGACGCAGTACTCCAGGTGTAGCCTCACCAGTGCTGAGTAGAAGGGAAGCATCACCTCCCTCGACCTGCTGGCAACACTCCTCCTGATGCAGCCCAGGATACCATTAGCCACCTTTGCTACAAGGGCACGCTGCTGGCTCATGTTCAACTTGGTGTCCACCAGGAGCCCCAGGTCCATTTCTGCAAAGCTGCTTTCCAGCTGGGTTGCCCCCAGCATATATTGGTGCCTGGGGTTGTTCCTCCCCCAGGTGCAGGACTTTGCACTTCCCCTTGTTGAACTTCATGAGGTTCCCGTCAGCCCATTTCTCCAGCCTGTCAAGGTCCCTCTGGATGGCAGCACGACCCTCTGGCCTATCAGCCACTGCTCCCACTTTTGTGTCATCTGAAAACTTGCTGAGGGTGCACTCCATCATCCAGATCATTAGCGAAGACATTGAACAGGACTGGACCTAGTATTGATGTCTGAGGTACACTGCTAGTTACTGGCCTCCAACTAGACTTCGTGCCACTGATCACCACCCTCTGGGCCCGGCCATTCAGCCAGTTTTCAATCCACCTCACTGTCTCCACAGCCCGTACTTCATCAGCTTCTCTATGAGGATCTTATGGGAGAGTGTCAAAAGCCTTCCTGAAGTCTAGTAGACAATATCCACTGCTCTCCCCTCATCTTTTCACCACAGAAGGTTATCAGGTTAGTCAAGCATGACTTCCCCTTGGTGAAGCCATGCTGACTACTCCTGATGACTGTTGTGGTTTAGCCCCAGTCGGCAATTAAGTACCACACAGCCGCTCGCTCACCCTCCCCCCCCCGCGGTGGGATGGGGGAGAGAATCAGAAGAGCAAAAGTAAGAAAACTCGTGGGTTGAGATAAGAACAGTTTAATAATTGGAACAACAACAACAACAACAAAATTGTAATGAGAAGGAAAACAACAAGAGAGCGAGAGAGGAACAAAACCCGGGGGGGGGACGGGGGGGACGGACCACACACAAAACCAGTGATACAACCGCTCACCACCCGCCGACCGACGCCCAGCCAGTCCCCGAGCAGCGATCGCTACCCCCCGGCCAACTGCCCCCAGTTTCTATACTGAGCATGACGCCATATGGTATGGAATAGCCCTTTGGCCAGTTGGGGTCAGCTGTCCTGGCTGTGCCCCCTCCCAGCTTCTTGTGCACCTGGCAGAGCAGGGGAAGCTGAAAAGTCCTTGACCAGTGAACACCGCTTAGCAACAGCCAAAACATCAGCGTGTTCCACCAGCTCCTGATTGACTACAATAGCACATTAAAAAAACCAAACACACACACACCACCAAAAGACACCACCACAACAACAAAACCCCACATCATAAGCCTTACATACCAAGTAGAAGAGTTTTTCCAATTACAAATTTTATTTATATTCTTGGCACATCAATTTATGATCTTGGTCTCTCCTTCTTGCCCTTGTATAAGGCCAACAGAGAAACATTGGCTACTTTGACAACCTTGAAGCGAACTCCAGGAATGTCACCAACAGCATGACCCTTCCGACCAAAACCAGCAACCAGAACTTCATCATTTTCCTAGAATGAAAGACAGTGCAAATACAGAGCTATAATCATTAAACCTGTACATAATTCTAAACTAGTTTACATTAAATTTGAGCCACATCACAGACTTTCTAAGGAAAGGGTGGAAAGACAGTAAATACTGAAGTCTATTGATAGATATACATGAATTATGGATTATCCCCTTCAGTATTTTGGAGAAGGGAAACATAAGCCGAGGTGTCATTTAGCTTGCAGGAGTACTGCTGAGGACCAGCTTACCTTAGCAAGTGAAAAGTACAAAACCACCTCTGGCATTTCTCATCTGCTTCTGCAGATACAGCATTAAGATATACAGGGTTCAGAATGCCATGAACCCTTGCCTAGCCATCACCTGATTCTGTCAATTATGTGCTTCTTTACTTTCATACACAGCTTCCTATAGGTTGTTTCTTGAAAATTATTCACCTCAATGAAGTTCAGGCAACCATCATTGGGAACAAAAGCTGTTATTTTTTTGCCATTCTTGATCAGCTGGACTCTGACACATTTCCTGATGGCAGAGTTAGGCTGCTTAGCTTCTACTCCACTAAAACAGAAGTGCATGAAAATATATTAGCAAAAATCTGTTTGATAAATTAGCAGATATTCATTACAATACCATGAATCACTATGTTATTTTGTACTAACCATAAGTCACATGCATATTTCAAAAGCAGAAACTATTAGTGATCTACTTAGAGCTATGCAATATCCAAAGACTTAATTAGTTCCTAAACAGAGTAAAAATCGAAAGCAAGCCTTCCAGAGACAAATACTAACTCAGTAATTAAAAATTTGGAAAAGAAAAAGAAACACCTTGGAGTCCTGAGAGTATCCTAACAAAACTTGTAAGTTACTAACAAAAAGCCAGAACACAAGTAGATGGAATCTTTGATACTTGCTGACTGCATCAAACAAAGCACACACACTGAAACCCACCCACCCCAAACTAAACTTAAATGTTAAGTAAAATTCTTCCTCTTCTAAAAGTTATACACAATTTCAAAACCAACACTTGAGTGTATGAGAACAAATACCTTGCAGCACTGTCACCTAAAAAACCCAACTGTTTTCGATCTAGTACATAGAAGCTACAAAATAATAAAAATTTGTCATACTTCAGGTAGAAAAACTCTAACATATTTAGAAGAAACAACTTAGAGGGGTTTCTTCTTTAAAGTCACATATGGGATCTTTCAAAGGTCCCAAATTACCAGGAATTTTCCTGGTGACTCCAAGGACTACAACCCAGAATATCCTACCCTGCACATTAGGTGGCTGTGAGTCAGACACAAGCACCAGGTGCTTGTGCCACGACTTAGCTCACTGCTGAGACCATGCTCTCGCACTAACAAGGCTAGGGAATTGATTACAATTGTATTGAAAGAAATTATCCCCAGATTCGGTGTTCCAGAAGGTATATTCTCTGATAACGGACCACACTTTATTGCAGAAATAGAGCAGGGAGTTTCTAGATTTCTAGACATTAAATGGGATTTGCATACCCCTTGGAGGCCACAGTCCAGCGGCAAAGTATAAAGAATGAATCAAACTCTAAAAAGACAGAATTCTCGTGTGATATGCAAAATATCCATAGCAACACTGTATAGGAACTTGGCCAAGTGTACCTATGTACAATGTGTACCATTTCTTGAATTTTTTGTAAACTTTCTGCTACGTTGTTTTTGGCTGGTCATTGTATTTATATAGTATTGTTGACCATTACAGGTGTTTTCAACCTGCTGTTGAACTATGTAAATATTCATAATTCTCCTCCCCCTGAGGAGGAAGGAGTGGCAGAGACAACATGTGATGAACTGACCACAACCCCCATTCCCTGTCCCCCTGCGCTGCTCGGGGTGGTGGAGGTAGAGAAGTCGGGAGTAAAGTTAAGCCCGGGAAGAAGGAAGGGGTGGGGGGGTAGGTGTTTTAATGAAGTAGAATTTTTAGTTGATACAGGGGCAACATATTCGGTATTAAATATATGCAAAGGGGGGTTTAGTCATAAAACTATAAGTGTTGTTGGGGCGACAGGGCAGAAGGAAAACCGGCCATTTTTACAACCTTTGAAATTCAAATTGGGAAAGCAATGGGTAACCCATCAATTTTTGTATATGCCAGAATGCCCATCATCTTTGTTAGGAAGAGATATATTGAGCAAATTGAATGCACAAATAATTTTTTAAAAATGGGGAGACTCAGCTGTTAATACCTGAATCAAAAGCTGTGGAAGCGAGAATTTTTATGTTACAGGATACACCAGGGGTGGAGGAAATCCCTGTAGAAGTGGAGAATGCTGTAACACCCTTGGTATGGGCAAGTGGAATTCCAGGTCGGTCTAAATTGGCGGAACCAGTAAAGGTTGTTCTAAAATCTGGAACTAAACCGGCAAGACAAAACCAGTATCCTATCAAGGGGGAAGCTAGAAAGGGATTGGAAGAATTAATAACAAAATTTTTGAATGATGGATTATTGATAGAGTGTGAATCAGAATATAACACCCCGATATTGCCAGTGAAAAAGCAGAATGGCAAGGAATATAGGTTAGTTCAAGATTTAAGAGCCGTGAATCAGATTGTTCAAGACATTCACCCAGTAGTAGCTAACCCATATACCTTGCTGACATCCTTAAAAGAAAAACATAAGTGGTTTACTGTACTTGATCTCAAGGATGCTTTCTTCTGCATACCTCTAGACAAAGATAGCCAGGCATATTTGCCTTTGAATGGGAAAGCCCCACCACTGGATGCAAGACACAACTCACCTGGACGGTGCTACCTCAAGGGTTCAAAAATAGTCCTACAATGTTTGGTAATCAGTTGGCAAAGGAATTGGAAGTGTGGAAAAAAGAAAATTCAGAAGGAATAATATTGCAGTATGTAGATGACATCTTGATAGCAGCAGAGACTCGAGAGGACTGTTTACCAGTGACCATCAGCTTGTTGAATTTTTGGGACAAGCAGGATACCGAGTATCAAAAAGCAAGGCCCAGATTGGGAAAGAGACTGTGATATATTTAGGCTTTGAAATTTCGCAAGGACAAAGAAGATTGGGAGCAGGCAGAAAGGAAGCAATTTGTCAAGTTCCAGAACCCAGAACGATACAGGTATTGGGGACATTTTTGGGTATGGTCGGGTGGTGTCCATTGTGAATCCTCAATTATGCAGCTTTGAAAGGATCCCAGGAGAATCACCTGTTGTGGACACCTGAGTGTTGGACAGCTTTTAAAAAATCTGAAGGCGGCTTTGATGTCCGCACCTGCGTTAGGACTCTCAGATTTAGCAAAGCCTTTTGAATGTTTGTACATGAGCGATAACATCTTGCTTTGGGTGTGTTGACTCAAAAATTAGGAACCTGGAAATGGGCCATTGGGTATTTTTCTAAGCAACTGGATAATGTCAGCAAGGGATGGCCTGGATGTTTGTGAGCTGTGGCAGCAACTGTACTCTTAATCCAAGAAGCAAGGAAATTAACCATGGGGCAGAAGATTATGGTTTATGTCCCACATATGGTAATTTCTGTCTTGGAGCAAAAAGGGGGGCAATGGCAGTCCCCGAGCCGCATGCTCAAATACCAGGTCACTCTCTTGGAACAGGATGATGTGGAACTTAAAACTACAACAGCAGGGAACCCAGCAATGTTTTTGAGCTCAGAAATGGGTGAGTCTTTACACCAGGATTGTTTGCAAACTACTGAACAGGTATATTCTAGCAGACTGGGCCTGAAGGACGAACCGCTGCCTAATCCTGATTTGGAGCTGTTTATGGATGGAAGCAGCTTCGTCCGAGATGGAAAATGAATGGCGGGGTATGCAGTGGTCACCACCACCCAAGTGATGAAAGCTGAAGCTCTCCCTGTGAATACATCAGCACAGAAAGCAGATTCACACACATGGAGCTATCTGGAAGGAAAGAGGACTGTTGTCAGCTCAGGAAGAAATTCTTCAACTCCTCCAGGACATCCAGCAGCCCAAGGAAGTAGTGGTAATGCATTGTAAAGCACATCAATTTGGACAAACCGTGGTAAATGTGGGCAACCGATTGGCTGATAAAACTGCTAGAGAGGCAGCGGAGCAAAGCATCCTTGCCCTGGTACCAGTAAAACAGGTAAAACTTCCAACCCCGAAACCAAATTATGGTAAGTTGGATAGATTATTGGCAGAACAGTTGAGAGCAGTAGAAAATGAGGATGGATGGTGGGTAACATCCACCTGACAAGTTATATTTACCCCACAAATAATGATAAAAATAGCAGAGGAAAAACAGAGAGAAACACATGGGGGAATTGAAGTGATGATTGTGGATTTACAGAAATCAAAATTGCTGTGTGCACATCCCAAATGTTACAGCTGCTTTGAATGAACAAATAGATGACATGAAGAGGGTGGCACAGCAGACTCAAGGTTTAAGAAACAAAATGCAAACAAATTGGTTAGGCCAAATTTTGGGACATTTTGGATTTCCTCTTAAAGGATGGATAACTGAGTTGTTACAGACACTAATCATTTTGATTACAGTTGTTTTGATGATTTGTTTGGTTTATCAATGTTTAAAGAAAATGTTGACACAGACAATGACTAGGAATTCTGTAGCAATTTAAAAATCAGTGATGAAGCATTGTACACCAATGCCGGGAGAGAAGCCACCTGCTTATGTTGAGATATGAAAGATTAAGAGTGGAAGTATTGAAAAGATGATTATTTCAAAACTTCCAAAGGGGGGAAATGTAACCAGATGTAACCAAAATGATTAGTTTGTTCTTTTATAACTAAGCAACATAGAGATAGGAGCAGGTTAGACAATGCTTTAATGTTGTGTTTATACATCTATGGCTATGGATATGCTACTATGCCCAAAGACAATTGGACAAGGAGTAGTATGGACATGCTGCTATGCTCCCAGTACAGACCCAGCCCATCTTGACAAAGAGTCGAGGGTGGTTAGAATAATTGGTTTGTGTTAAGGGTGCCAAATCATTGTTAGGGACCATGCACCATGAAGAAGGGAAGCAAGTTACATAAGCAAGGTGATATTGCGCATGTCCAGAAGGAGGGGTCAACTAAAGGACACACCTGTACGACCACCAAGGACCACCAGAGACCCCCACAGAAGCCCCTCAGAGCTCAAGGATGCATGCGTAATGACCATGCAAATATGATAATTAGTTCTGGGAAATAGAATGAATATGCATGATCATTCCAGGAAATTTGATGTATATGTATGTAATCAGACAATATAAGTTTTGGTTGATGCAACCTGCGGTATGCACGCTAGGTGGAACGATCCCCCGTGCATCCGGTGCTGTAATAAAGAATGCCTGCTTCTTAATACTACATTGGTGTTAAGGAGTTTGATTCCCGATTTCGGTGACAATACTGTACTGTATAAATATTGCACTAGCAGTAACATGTCTCAGTCCTTTGCATAGCAACAGAACACCAGGGTGGACTGTGCTTCTTAGAGGGTTATGTAAGCATCAATTTATGTCATGGGTTGTCTGGAGTGGGGTTTTGCTGATTTGCAAAGCTCTTTGAATATATTCAAACTTTTGGAATTTTTGTCCCCAAAATCAGAGTTCATTTACCTGGTGTGCAAAATGCCGATATACACACAGAGCAGAGGTATTTTATTGCATATTTGCGCAGATATGGGTGCCTGTCCCAAGACAGCACACACAGCTTTCAAATTAACAGCTATTTATACACAAAGCATTAACATATTCAACTTCCTAATACATATGCAGTAGTAAACCTTCATGGTTTACTAACTGGGCTAGTAATACATCAGTTACACTTCTGCTTTCGACAGCCACATCCTGCTTATTAGACAAAGGCACATTGTCTAAGTTCCTATGGAGATAGGGTAGGGCTCTACAGTGGATTTCTATAGCAGCATCAATCTTTATGTGAATTGTATACCTACATTTGATAATTACAACAGTAGTATCTGCTGTATTGTATGTTGATTAGAAATAACAAATAATGCCTATAGGTAAGAACTGAAAAATAAATCTAGATGAAGTTTAGATAAACTTTAGAGAAACAGTCCATAAACTAACAGTCTTGAATTAGGGATTGATTTTTCAGCTATTTTTTTCTTCCCCCACAATGAAGTCCTTTTGTTAACACATTGTACTACTTTTGTCTGGGATAGAATTTCTTCATAGTAGTTGTTATGGTGTTATGTTTTGTATTTCTGACCAAAACAGGGTTGATAACAATGGATGTTTTAGCTATTGCTGAACAGTGATTACACAGCATCAAGGCCTTCTCTGTTTCTCACGCTTCCCTGCCAGCGAGTACTGGCTGGGGGGTGCACAAGAAGTTGGGAGGGTATACAGCTTGGACAGCTGACCCCAACTGACCAAAGGGATATTCCATACCATATGACATCGTGGTCAGCAATAAAAGCTGGGGGAAGAAGGAGGAAGGAGGGGGATGTTCGAGGTTATGGCATTTATCTTCCCAAGTAACCATTACGCGTGCTGAGGCTCTGCTTTCCTGGAGATGGCTGAACACCTGCCTGCCCATGGGAAGGAGTGAATGAATTCCTTGCTTTGCTTTGCTCGCCTGTGCGGCTTTTGCTTTCCCTATTAAACTGTCTTTATCTCAACCCTCGAGTTTTCTCACTTTTACTCTTCTGATTCTCTCCCCCATCCCACTGGTGGGGGAGTGAGTGAGCAGCTGTGTGGTGCTTTAGCTGCCTACCGGGATGAAGGAGCCTCCACAAAGGTGACCTGGTAAACATACTGACAAAGAAGGATATCTCCTTAGCCAGAGTCAGGAGATATCCCTGATAAGCTCAGATGAAACCTCCTTGATGGGGAGCAGTTGGCAGGACAAAGAAACCCTGATGGGTGCAGGACAAAGAAACTGTGATAACCAGTTGATCTTCCAGGAAAACAGGAGTCAGCAACAACTATGTAACTGATGTCCAATGCCCACTTATGTATCTACACCAACATGGAATAAAAGGTAACTCGCTACTTACCCTAAATGAGCTTCTCTGCAAGAGCTTCCGTGCACATGATCTCCCGGACAGACCGGACCATTGCAGGGATGCCTGGCTGACTCTGGACTCCATGACATGGCATCTTTGAAGTAAGACTTTTCTGTCGTCGATTAGCCCCACTCCTGGGAGTGGTTTGGTGAGTGTCGTACCAGTAATACCTCACAATATTTTTATAGGTGCACACACAGGTAAAGGTTCATAAGTATATACTTGCTTCACTAGTTGGAATTCTGTAATAACTTGTAATATACATATATTTGCTTTACTCTTGTAATATATACACACTTGTTTTCCTAGTGGTAATTTTGTAGTGACTTGTAGTGTGTGTGTGTGTGTGTATATATATATATATAATTTTACTAGTAGTAGTATTGCAGTAATTTGTAATAAAGAAATTCTCAGAAACCCAGACTTCCATCTCCTCATGTACTGCGGACGCCTGAGAATCCCACGGTCATGATCTTTACACACCCATGGGTCCTGTAACCCTCATAGGTCGTGACTGTGACCACTACAAATTGGTGGCAGTGATGGGATTCTGTAAATACACAGGTCATGGACACTTGAGAGAAGACTGTAGGATAACAGTGAAAACAGCAAGAGAGTAAGGGATGGAAAACACCTAGGTGGGACAGGAGATGGGTCGCTAAAATTGTCTTGACTGGGAGACCCTGCAAACACAATTTCAGAATTGGCAGAAAATTTCCATATGTAAAGCAAAGGAAGTCAAGGGAGCCTTTGCTGGGCTTTTCACAGAGGCCTTCGTGGCTGCAGGTACTTTGCTAAAAGCCACTGAGCAGCAAGCTCAGGATGCTGAACAATGAGCTAAGGATGCAGAGCAGCTGCATTTGAATCTCACAGTCATGTTAAGATCCAACAACTTCAATGATTAGAAACTAACCTCAGACCCCTGGCTTTGCAAAAGCTACAGCAAGAGCGTACCCACCCAGTGTCAGAAAGTGAGATTTTTTTCAAAAGATATATGCACTAGGAGTTGGTGATTAGGAGGATGATTCTGATTTTGATTATGATAACGAACCTTTTGCCCTCACCTTTACCTCACCATTACCTGAGCCTAATCCAGATGAGGTAATGGGAGCCACTCTGGTAATCCCCTTGTACCCTATTATTAAAACTGCCAGGGTACAACTCTGGCTCCTGCCTGGGGGGCATATAGTGCAAACCAGTTAAGGCAGATGTCCTTACAGTATGGTGTCCTGGTTTTGGCTGGGATAGAGTTAATTTTCTTCCTAGTAGCTGGTATAGTGCTGTGGTTTGGGTTTAGGATGAGAATAATGTTGATAACACGCTGATGTTTTGGCTGTTGCTAAGTGGTGTTTACACTGGTCAAGGACTTTTCAGCTTCCCCTGCTCTGCCAGGTGCACAAGAAATGGGAGGGGGCACAGCCAGGACAGTTGATCTAAACTGGCCAAAGGGCTATTCCATACCATATGGCATCATGCTCAGTATAGAAACTGGGGGCAGTTGGCCGGGGGGTAGCAATCTCTGCTCGGGGACTGGTTGGGCGTCGGTCAGCAGGTGGTGAGCGGTTGTATCACTTGCTTTTTTTCCCTGGGTTTTGTTCCTCTCTCTCTCCCTCTCTTGTTGTTTTCCTTCTCATTACAATTTTTTATTATTTTTTTTCCAATTATTAAACTGTTCTTATCTCAACCCACGAGTTTTCTTACTTTTGCTCTTCTGATTCTCTCCCCCATCCCACCGGGGGGGAGGGTGAGCAAGCGGCTGGGTGGGGCTTAGTTGCCGACTGGGGCTAAACCACAAGAACATAAACTCTTAGAGATCCACAGTCCTGCAAACAAGGAGAGGCAAAGAACAGAATATTGTTGCTTCCCAAAGCTGTGGATGCTTTTAGCTCGAATCTTTTCCTATGCACAAAGGAATGTATAAACAGTCCACAACAATTAAAGAGATCATCAGGAAGTTTGCAATTTTAGTTCATTTCACTTAACTAGTGTCAAACACTTTTGACATTGCTGTTTCAACTCATACACCTTTGAGAGACATAAAAAAACCCAAATCCTACATGTAAATTGTTTAGTAGCTTCATCTTCGTGGCCTGCTTGAATAAATACAAAGTCATACAAAACAAAGCAAGAGAAACACTGTTAGGAATCTTTAGTTAAAAAAAAAGACTAAGTAAACACTTGTTTACTATTTAAAAGCTATTATTGTTATGAGTATCCTCCAAGATAATTTTAATTGAAAAAATTTAGAGTAGAAGGCTTTTCCCTGTTTATTTTGTATTTTTGATAACAGCTTACCTCTAGTCAGTTTCACAATTTAGTCTGTCACAACTAACCAGGGAAAGAAAACACTTTTTCAGAAACAGAGAAATGTGACTGTAAATTTACTGAAGGTCAAACAGTACAGAAATAATTTTAACTTTAAAAACATCCCCCTCAAAGCAAAACATTGACTTGAAGTACAGATTGTAAGGGTATGTGGAAGGAGAGTGTCTGCTTCTTTAAGGGTATCTGGTCAAGGACCTTTCTCATCAACACCAGTTGATGGGCTATCAAGAAACCACAGGTGCCACTTCCAAGAAGATGCAACTAATAAGACTGTAAACCAGGGGGAGATCCTGGACTGGGAGGGGTGTGGGAATTGATAGAGCTGTACAAACGCATGAGGGGATGTGCAGGGGAAGGGAGAGCAGGGAGGAACAAAGAGAGGGGTAGACAGAAAAGAGTATAAAAGGTGCCAGTCACATGTAAAACAGGGGCTGGTCAGTACACTTGTCTGACTGAGCCCTGTGCCTGATCACTGCAGTCTGTCCTATCTTCTTATATCTTCTTATTAAATCCTTTCTTAACTATCTCTGTGCGTAATCTCACTATCTGGTGTGTATGTGTGCTGCATGGACTAAGTGCCAGCTACTGGTGAGACCTGTATGTATGTGAGTGGATTTGGTGCCAGCTACTGGAGTCAGACCAGGAGTGTGGGTGCCCCAGCCTGTGGTGTCAGCTACTGGAGCAAGTGGGGTCTCTCAGCGTCAGCTACTGGAGTGAGTGGGGGTCTTTAAATTCCAGCCACTGGGGTGGGAATGGTGTGTGTTCCCAAAACCAGATACTGAGGGGACTGGCGTGAGTGAGGCAAAGGAGGGGCTCAGTGCTAGAGGCTGGAGCAGGACCATGGGTCACAGCCTGTGTGCCTGGTGCTGGCTGCTGTCAGGGGGGCAAGTGTCTGTATCTTCTCCAAACTTGGTGCATGTGTATTCACTAGCAAACTTCAAGCTGGACTAGCAGGTGAGTAGGGGACCCATGAAGCGGGTAAGGGGGCCTGGGATCTGGGCAGGGGTGCCAGGCAGACAGAGGGGCTGTACCGGTACTCAAGGGATCTGCAAATGTGCGAGTGCTTGTGAACCTAGAGAGTGGTGTGTGTGTGTGTGTGCCTTCACTAGTGACCTTCTATCTCTACCAGCCAAAGAGGAGGAAGGGGACTTGGCTGGCTGTGTTTATGTTTTATGTGAGTCCTATATGTAGGTGCTGTTGAAGGCAGCACCTTGTCTATGGAAATCTGTGTGACTGGCTGTGTCAGTGTTCTCTGTGTGTGTGTGTGTGTCTGGGATACATGCACAGCTTTGTTACTGGATGAACCTGCAAACAGGAAAGCAGCAGCTGCGTCCCTCAGCCAGGGCAGAGGTCCTGGGTCCCCAGGCATTGGGATGGGCTCCAGTAGCCGGGCAGGAGAGGTCCCAGGACAGAGTGTCTGGAGGAAGCAGCTGCACACTCTCTACATCACTTAACACAGATAATTAATTAAAATGATATAATGGACACAAATGTGTTATTTACTCACACATTATTTCAGATCCCTTCTCATTGAATATAATTATAATTTAAGCATTACTATCTGATATATCTATCCTGTATAGTAAATACTGAGTGACATGTTGCCAGATACAACAAGCCTACAGGACTGTTCAGTAGTAATGATCTATTTTTAAAAAAATGTATGCCTTTATTTGGGCTCCAAAATTTATGCCTTTTTTTACCACACCACCTCCCCTCCTCCCAAAAAGGGGTTCCTATTTTATTTGATGTATTTATCATTGTACTGGGTCTGGCTGGGATGGAGTTAACTTTCTTCAGAGCAGCCCATTTGGTGCTGTGTTTTGCATTTGTGACCAAAACAGTGTTGATAACACAGCAATGTTTTAGCTATTGCTGAACAGCGATTGCACAGCATCAATGCCTTCTCTGTTTCTTACTCTGCCCCCCCAGGGAGTAGGCTGGGGGTGGGCAAGAGGCTGGAAGGGGACACAGCTGGGACAGCTGACCCCAACTAACCAAAGGGATGTTCCATACCATATAACATCATGCTCAGCAATAAAACTGGGGGTTAGTCTTTCCAAGGTAGTCATTGCTTGGAGACTGGCTTGGCATCTGTCTGCTGGTGGGAGGTGGTGAGTGATTGCCTTTGCATCACTTTTCACAGTGCCCTAGAAAAGATGATGATAATTCCTAAACTTTGCACAGGAATTGGAAGGAACAGAAGTTTAGGAAAAAGTTCTTCATGGCTTAAGGCTCTTCTAAACATTCAGATAATGTTAGCAGCGGAAAAGTCACATCTCAGTATGGAACTGGCAAACCTGACACAGTCAGCATGAGATTGCTGTATTTGATGTCTGGCTGACACTTTGCAACCTATTTGAGCCTCCACTTGTAGCACTGAAAGCTCCTCCTCTGGACTACAAATGTTCTAAAGTTGGAGAAGTCATGGAATTACAGAGGCCAAAGCTGTGGTCTTCCTGGTCACGTAACCCAATGTACCTATCAGTTATGTGACCTCAGGCTGTCCTTGGCCATTGAACCCCCAGAATGCAGAATCTCAGAACTGGCCCTGCAAGTAGGAGAACATAAGGAATCAGTACAGATTCAAGCATATTTAGTATTTGGTGTTGTCAACTCCCACGTCTCTTTCATAGCTTGAAGCTTAATTCAGTGTTTGCCTTAAAGTCTCAGCCCTTAGGATACTGTAGTTACAACAGAATCTAAGTTTTCTTTTTAAAAAAGAAGTATTTTTAGCTTCAGTGTTGCAGTTGGAGTATGACAGTATAACTTGAACGTCCATTGAAATTTCAAAACCCAAGATGTAAATCAGAAGGGCCACACTTGGTTTAGTTTGTCATGAGGGAGAGGGATAGTCTCAGGCCTTTTTGTGGGCAAACATATATTTTTAATATACCAGATTGGGTTGAGCTTGAGCTCACTCACTCTTGTTGAAAAGACTCAAACATCATCTCTTATAAAACTTTACTGAATGCATTCTATTTGGAACACTACACACCCCTCTATAAGAAACTTTAAAAAAATATATATAATTTCTAATATAGTTTTTATTTTGCAATGCAGTATTGTCTTTCTATCATTCTGCTTGTATACTCTCACAAACAGTATAGCCATACTATTTAAAGGGTAGCAGATAGCTAACAGGATACAGACCCTTTTATCTCTAAGTCAAAATCAACCACTGCTCCAGCAGTTAAAAAATATGATGGATTTGTGTTTATAAAGGGAGTTAAAAACAAAATGGAGAGGAACTTCCTGATGCCACTATGGGGAAGTATACAGAAGACAAGCAGTTTTCTCAGTCTAATTAATACTATGAGAACCAGTGTACATTTTGTAACAATTACTGTCTTGGTTCATATTCTCAGCAGAAAGATCAAACTCAGGAAGGTTAAACAAATCTTTTCAGGTCAGAGTTCTACCAATTCTGGTCCTTAATTCATTTACAAGGACAGTCAATACAGTTGATGCACAATTTCAAAAAAGCATGTGAAGTGACACAGAAGGCAAAAAACCCCACCCTGAACTGCAAGAACATATTTGAATCATAATTACAAATTCATCTAAAGGGAGTAATATAATTTGCATATTTTCCTGATGGCATAAATAGATATATCCATACTCCTACAGCACTCAAACCCAGAGCCTTTCCATTGAACTTAAATCTGTATCAACTAAACTCCCCGTGACAAAGATTCTTCAGCCTAATGTGTTTTATGTATATATTTCTGGCAATTCAGGTATATGTCAGCAGAGGGCATATACAAAGTTAGAAAGATTTTATTTGTAATCTAATCCCAAAATACCTTTAAATAATTGTTGTGGGTTAACCCCAGTAGGCAGCTAAGCATCACACAGCCACCTGCTCACTCCAGATGGGGGAAGAGAATAGGAAGAGCAAAAGCAAGAAAACTCATGGGTCAAGATAAAGATAGTTTAATAAGCAAAGGACAGAGGAAAAAGAAAGTAAAATAAATAAACTAAAAAACCAAACCAAGTGATGCAAAAGCAATCACTCACCACCCCAGTCTCCACATAATGGCTACCTTCCCAAATAAAAAACCTCCCCTCCATTTTTATTGCTGAGCATGAGATCATATGGCATGGAATATCCTTTTGGTCATGTATTTGGGTCTGGTTGGAATGGAGTTATGTTTTGGCTACTGCTGAGCAGTGCTTGCAAAGAATCAAGGTTGTCTCTCTGTCCTGGTTTCGGCTGGGATAGAGTTAATTTTCTTCCTAGTAGCTGGTACAGTGCTGTGTTTTGGATTTTAGTATGAGAATAATGTGATAACACACTGATGTTTTAGTTGTTGCTAAGTAGTGTTTACACTGGTCAAGGACTTTTCAGCTTCCCATGCTCTGCCAGGTGCACAAGAAGCTGGGAGGGGGCACAGCCAAGACAGTCGATCCAAACTGGCCAAAGGGCTATTCCATACCATATGGCGTCATGCTCAGTATAGAAACTGGGGGCAGTTGGCCGGGGGGCAGCGATCACTGCTTGGGGACTGGCTGGGCATCGGTCGGCAGGTGGTGAGCGGTTGCATCACTTGCTTTTTTTCTTGGGTTTTGTTCCTCTCTCTCTTGTTGTTTTCCTTCTCATTACAATTTATTATTATTATTTTTATTTTATTTTGTTTCAATTATTAAACTGTTCTTATCTCAACCCACGAGTTTTCTTACTTGTGCTTTTCAGATTCTCTCCCCCATCCCGGTGGGGGAGGGTGAGCAAGAGGCTGCGTGGTACTTTAGTTGCCGACTGAAGCTAAACCACGACACTCTCCAACCCCTCTCTGCAAAAGGTCAGTAGGCTGGGGGTGGGAAAGAGGTTGGGAGGGGACATAGCTGGGACAGCTGAAACAAAGCGACCAAAGGGATATTCCATACCATATGACATTGTGCTCAGCAATAAAAGCTCGGGAAAAGGAGGGGGGGGGCATTCATTATTAAGGTGTTTGTCTTCCGAAGCAATCGCCAAGCATACTGAGGCCCTGCTTCCCAGGAAGTGGATGGACAGCACCTGCTGATGGGAAGTAGAGAATAAATCTCTACTGTGCCTGGCCTTTCCTTTTATTCTCTTTAAACTGCCTTTATCTCGAACCACAAGTTCTTGCCGCTAAACTGGAGAGAGATGGGTTTGATGGATGGACTATTAGATGGATAAGGAATAGGCTGGATGGCCGCATACAAAGAGTTACAGTCAATGGCTCACTGTCCAAGTGGAAGCCAGTAACGAGTGGTGTCCCTCAAGGGCCCATACTGGGACCTATACTATTTAATATCTTCATCAACGACATAGACAGTGGGATTGAGTGCACCCTCAGCAAGTTTGCAGATGACACCAAGCTGAGTGGTGCAGTTGATTTGCTTGAGGGAAGGGATGCCATCCAGAGGGACCTTGACAGGCCTGAGGAGTGGGCTATGTGAACCTCATGAGGTTCAACAAGGCCAAGGGCAAGGTCCTGTACCTGGGTCGGGGCAGTCCCCAATATCAGTACAGACTGAGGGATAAATGGATTGAGAGCAGTCCTGCAGAGAAGGACTTGGGGATACTGGTGGATGAAAAAGTGGACATGAGCCAGCAGTGTGTGCTCGCAGCCCAGAAAGCCAGTTGTATCCTGGGCTGCATCAAAAGAAGCGTGACCAGCAGGTTGAGGGAGGTGATTGTCCCCCCTCTACTCTGCTCTGGTGAGACCCCACCTGGAGTACTGCCTCCAGCTCTGGGGTCCCCAGTACAAGAAAGACATGGACCTGTTGGCGCGGGTCCAGAGGAGGGCCACGAAAATGATCAGAGGGCTGGAACACCTCTGATATGAAGAAAGGCTGAGAGAGTTGGGGTTGTTCAGCCTGGAGAAGAGAAGGCTCCGGGGACACCTTATTGTGGCCTTTCAATACTTAAAGGGGGCTTATAAGAAAGATGGAGAGAGACTTTTTACCAGGGCCTGTAGTGACAGGACCAGGGGCAATGGTTTTAAACTGAAAGAGGGTAGGTTTAGATTGGACGCAAGGAAGAAATTTTTTACGATGAGGGTGGTGAGAGACTGGAACAGGTTGCCCAGAGAAGTTGTGGATGCCCCATCCCTGGAAGTGTTCAAGGTCAGGTTGGATGGGGCTTTGAGCAACCTGATCTAGTGAAAGATGTCCCTGCCCCTGGCAGGGGGGTTGGACTAGATGATCTTTAAAGGTCCCTTCCAACATAAAGCATTATACAATTCTATGATCTTCTTTCCCCCACTGTCCTGCTGAGGAGGGCAAGTGAGAGAGCAGCTTGGTGGGCAGTTGGTGGCCAGCCAAGGTCAACCCACCACAGTCCTTTGTGGCACCCAACATGGGGTCTGAGACAACGGCAGTTTTGAATTGAGCGTGCTATAGCTATAGTAGTTATTAAGTGGTAAGCTTCTGTGTGGGTCACGGAGTTTGCTGGCTGCACTGCTTATCTCTTTATTTTGCTGAGCTTGGGAACATGTTAATACAAACAATGGCTATGTGCTTTGCCATGGCACTGATGCCCTTATTGTGCTGGGGGAGCTGTCTTGTGGAGAGGATGAGGGAATACACCTCCCTCTTCCCATCCAGGACTGATGTGGGAGGTTTTATTGAGCAGGGTCCTGAGGTCCTTGTTCACCCTTACGTCAGCTATTTAATACAACTAATTATCACCATTGGCTTATTGTCGGGTTTGTGATATCTGGTGTCATCCTGGCATAAGAGGAGACAACTTTTGGGTGAGGCGATGCTGAAACATGCCCTGAGGCAGCCGGTCCCTGGGTGGCAGGGTGTGTGGAAGGATTTGGGCAGGTGCCTAGGGCAGTTATCACCTCCCATAGCCTGGGATTTTACACTTGAACAGGCAAGTAATTCGGGTAAACTGACACGGCAACTGATAGAAGGGTGCCTTGCCTAGCCCAATAAAAACCAGCAGCTTCTAGCACTGTACTGGGGCCTGGCCTGTGCCTATCAAGCCACAATTCAGTACTATCAGAGGAGCATGATTAAGGCAGGGACCCAAACCACCTCTGAGGATGCCATGGTTGAGACAGGGACCCGAACCACATCTGAGGACACCATGGCTGAGATAGGGACCCAAATCCCAACTACAGTAATTGTCCCAGTAGTGAAAAAGAAACAATGGACATGGAGGTCAACAGGTCCATATCATTGATTAGTAAGGGAGGAGGAGTAGGAGGAGGAAGGGTCTGATCAGGAAGCTGGTCCTTCATCAAAGAAATAGGAGGAAAAGGTGAGAGAAACCACACGAGGTGGAAACTACCCAGTCCCTAACCTTGTCAGAACTTTGAGACATGCGGAAAGATTACAGACGCCAGCCAAGTGAGTGGACTGCTGCCTGGCTGCTCCAATGCTGGGATAACGGGGCCAACAGTCAGCAATTGGAAGGTAAGGAAGCCCAACAGCTGGGATCCCTTGCTAGGGACCATGAAATTGACAGAGGAATTGGAAAAGAGGCAGCAATTTGGAGTCTCTGGAGGCAGCTCCTGTCAAGGGTCAAGGCAAGATGTCTGTTCAAGGAAGACCTTGTGAATTACCAAGGAAAGTGGACTACTGCTGAGGAAAGCATCCAGTACCTGAGAGAATTAGCAGTGCTGGAAGTCATCTACAGTGACCTAGACAATGATGAGGTCTCCAAAGATCCAGATGATGTCCTGTGCACATGGGCCATATGGAGGAAGGTGGTCCAAAATGCACCAGCATCATATTCCAACAGCTTGGCAACAATGTATTGCCCAGATACGGATACACCAAGTGTGGAGAGAGCATCTTCCTGGCTCCAAAATTTTGAAGAAAATCTCTCTTCATCCTCGATCCATGGGCCAGCGCCTCGGTTGTCGGGGCGCCCCATGGAGCCAGTCCCCTCCTGCCTCAGTCAGAGGGAAAGGGAGCCCCAGGTGCATGCCGTGTGGCACACTCTGGTTCTGCCTGTGTGACCAAGGGGAGGACATGAGGAAGTGGGATGGTGAGCCCACCTTTAAGCTGGAAGCCAATGTACACAAACTGAGGGGGAAGACAGCTGCTAAGAAGGGGCCACCCAAGAAGGCTGTCAGCTTAGTTGCTGTCTAGACAGAAGGCGGCAATCAGCGATCCTCCAGAGGTAGAAGAAGGACTGAGATCACCTCCCTTGGTTCTGGTGAAGGGACCTCTGGTCTGGCACTGCGAGGGTCAGACAGTGAATACTCTGACCAGGAACAGGAATAGAGGGTTCCTGCCTCCAGCCAGGAGGAGGAAAGGGATGACTGGATATACTGTACTGTGTAGATTCAATGGCCTGGCACATTGGACCCAAAGAAATATAAAGTTTTGGTAGGCACCAGTGCACAGTGTGCGCTGGTGCCATCAGGGTATAGCAGCATGGAACCCATCTGGATCTCTGGAGTGACAGGGGGATCCCAACAACTGTCTATATTGGAGGCTGAGGTGAACTTAATGGTACAAATGGCAAAAGCACCCCTTTGTGACTGGCCCGGAGGCCCCATGTATCCTTGGCATAGACTACCTCAGGAGAGGGTACTTCAAGGACCCAAAAGGGTACTGATGGGCCTTTGGTGTAGCCACCGTAAACACAGAGAAGATTAAACAGCTATCTACCCTGCCTGGCCTCTCAGAAGATCCCTCTGTTATGGGATTGCTGTCAGTCGAAGAACAGCAGGTGCCAATTCCTACCATGATGGTGCACCAGCAGCAATATCACATGAAACTGAGACTCCCTGGCTCCCATCCATGAGCTGATTCATCAATTGGAGAGCCAAGGAGTGATCAGCAAGACTCACTCACCCCTTAATAGTCCCATATGGCCAGTGCAAAAGTCTGACGGAGAGTGGTGGTTAACAATAGACTATCGTGGCCTGAACTAAGTCATGCCACCGCTGAGTGCTGCTGTACCAGACATGTTAGAGCTCCAATATGAACTGGAATCAAAGGCAGCCAAGTGGTGTGCTACAATAGACATTGTCAATGCGTTTTTCTCGGTTCCTTTGGCAACAGAATGCAGGCCACAGTTTGCTTTCACATAGTGGAGGGTTGTCCAGTACTCCTGGAATCAACTGCCCCAGGGGTGGAAGCACAGTCCTACCATCTCTCATGGACTAATCCAAGCTGTACTGGAACAGGGTGATGCCCCTGAACATCTACAATACATCAATGACATCATCATGTGGGGCAACAAAGTAGAAGTGGTTGAAAAGAGAGTGATTCAAATTCTTCTGAAAGCTGGTTTCGCCATAAAAAGAAGCAAGGTCAAGGGACCTACACAAGACATCCAGTTCTTGGAAATAAAATGGCAGGATGGACATTGTCATGTCCCTATGGATGTGATCAACAAGATAACTATGTGCCCACCAGCTAACAAGAAAGAAACATAAGCTTTCCTAGGCCTTGTGGGATTCTGGAGAATGCATATTCCAGGTTATAGGCAGCTTGTGAACCCTCTCTATCGAGTAACCTGAAAGAAGAACTATTTTGAGTGGGGCCTTGAACAACAGAATCACAGAATCGTATAGGTTGGAAAAGACGTTTAAGATCATCATCAAGTCCAACTGTAAACCTAACACTACCAAGACCACCACTAAACCATGTCCCTAAGCACCTCATCCAAACATCTTTTAAATACCTCCAGGGATGGCGACTCAACCACTTCCCTGGGCAGCCTGTTCCAATGCTTGACAACCCTTTCAGTGAAGTAGAATTTCCTAATATCCAGTCTAAACCTCCCCTGGCGCAACTTGAGGCCATTTCCTCTCCTCCTATCACTTGTTACCTGGGAGAAGAGACCGACCCCCACCTCTCTACAGCCTCCTTTCAGGTAGATGTAGAGAGCGATAAGGTCTCCCCTCAGCCTCCTTTTCTCCAGGCTAAACAACCCCAGTTCCCTCAGCCGCTCCTCATAAGACTTGGCCTCCAGACCCTTCACCAGCTTCATTGCCCTTCTCTGGACATGCTCCAGCACCTCAATGTCTCTCTTGTAGTGAGGGGGGCCAAAAATGAACACAGTATTCGAGGTGCGGCCTCACCAGTGCTGAGTACAGGGGCACGATCACTTCCCTACTCCTGCTGGCCACGCTATTTTTGATACAAGCCAGGATGCCATTGGCTTTCTTGGCCAGCTGGGCACACTGCTGGCTCATATTCAGCCGGCTGTCAACCAACACTCCCAGGTCCTTCTCTGCCAGGAGGCTTTCCAGCCACTCTTCCCCAAGCCTGTAGCACTGCATGGGGTTGTTGTGGCCCAAGTGCAGGACCCGGCACTGAGACTTGTTGAACGTCATACAATTGGCCTTGGCCCGTCGATCCAGCCTGTCCAGGTCCCTCTGTAGAGCCTTCCTCCCCTCAAGCAGATCAACACTCCCGCACAACTTGGTGTCATCTGCAAACTTACTGAGGGTGCACTCGATCCCCTCGTCCAGATCATTGATAAAGATATTAAACAGGACTGGCCCCAACACAGAGCCCTGGGGGACACCGTTTGTGACCAGTCACCAACTGGAGTAAACTCCATTCACCACCACCCTTTGGGCCCGGCCATCCAGCCAGTTCTTTACCCAGCGAAGAGTACACCCGTCCAAGCCATGAGCAGCCAGTTTCTCCAGGAGAATGCTGTGGGAAACCATGTCAAAGGCTTTACTGAAGTCTAGATAGACAACATCCACAGCCTTCCCCTCATCCACTAGGCAGGTCATCTTGTCATAGAAGGAGATCAGGTTAGTCAAGCAGGACCTGCCTTTCCTAAACCCATGCTGGCTGGGCTTGATCCCTTGGTTATCCTCTACATGCCATGTGATGACACTCAGGATGATCTGCTCCATCAGCTTCCCCAGTACCAAGGTCAGGCTGACAGGCCTGTAGTTCCCCGCATCCTCCTTCCGGCCCTTCTTGTAGATGGGCGTCACATTAGCTAATCTCCAGTCAACTGGGACCTCCCCAGTTAGCCAGGACTGCTGGTAAAGGATGGAAAGGGGCTTGGTGAGTACTTCTGCCAGTTCCTTCAGTACTCTCAGGTGGATCCCATCAGGCCCCATAGCCTTGTGAGTGTCTAAGTGGTGCAGCAGGTCACTAACCATTTCCCCCTGGATTATGGGGGCTCCATTCTGGTCCCCGACCCTATCTTCTGACTTGGGGGGGCTGGGTACCCAGAGAACAGTTGGCCCTGCTATTAAAGACTGAGGCAAAGACGGCATTAAGTACCTCAGCCTTTTCCTCATCCTTGGTCACTGTGTTCCCTCCCCCGTCTACTAGGGGCTGGAGATTCTCCTTAGCTCTCCTTTTGAATAGAATAGAATAGTTCAGTTGGAAGGGACCTACAAGGATCATCTAGTCCAACTGCCTGACCACTTCAGGGCTGACCAAAAGCTAAAGCATGTTATTAAGGGCATTGTCCAAAGGCCTCTTAAACACTGACAGGCTGGGGGCATCGACCACCTCTCTAGGAAGCCTGTTCCAGGGTTTGACCACCCTCTCAGTAAAGAAATGCTTCCTAATGTCCAGTCTGAACCTCCCCTGATGCAGCTTTGAACCATTCCCACGCGTCCTGTCACTGGATCCCAGGGAGAAGAGATCAGCACCTCCCTCTCCACTTCCCCTCCTCAGGAAGCTGTAGAGAGCAATGAGGTCGCCCCTCAGCCTCCTTTTCTCCAAACTAGAGAAACCCAGAGTCCTCAGCCGCTCCTCATAGGACATGCCTTCCAGCCCTTCCACCAGCTTTGTTGCCCTCCCCTGGATGCATTCAAGGACCTTCACATCTGTTTTAAATTGCAGGGCCCAGAACTGCAACCAGTATTCAAGGTGAGGCTGCACCAACGCTGAACACAGTGGGATCATCACCTCTTTTGGCCGGCTGGTTATGCTGTGTTTGATGCACCCCAGGCTGCGGTTTGCCCTCTTGGCTGCCAGGGCACACTGCTGACTCCTCTTGAGCCTGCTGCCAACCAGCACCCCCAGATCCCTTTCTGCAGGGCTGCTCTCCAGCCACTCCTCTCCCAATCTATACTTGTGCCCGGCGTTACTCCGTCCTAGGTGCAGATTCCAGCCATCAATAGGGATGCTGCCCAGTTGTGTAGGGATGGGGTCAGGAAGGCCAAGGCACGGCTGGAGCTGAACTTGGCAAGGGATGCAAAGAATAATAATAAGGGCTTCTACAGGTGTGTCAGCCAGAAAAGGAAGGTCAAAGAAAGCGTACCCCCCAATGAACACGACTGGCAAAGTGGTAACAACAGACAAGGAGAAGGCTGAGGTACCCAACAACCTCTTTGCCTCAGTCTTCACTGGCAACCTCTCTTCCCACACCTCTCGAGTGGATGGACCTCAAGGCAGGGACTAGGGGAGCAAAGTCCCTCCCACTGTAAGAGAAGATCAGGTTCATGACCACCTGAGGAACCTGAACATACATAGGTCTATGGGGCCTGATGAGATGCATCCCAAAGTCCTGAGGGAATTGGCTGATGTAGCTGCCAAGCCACTCTCCATGATATTTGAAAAGTCATGGCAGTCAGGTGAAGTCCCTGGTGACTGGAAAAAGGGAAACATTGCACCCATTTTTAAAAAGGGTAGAAAGGAGGCCCCTGGGAACTACCGACCTGTCAGCCTCACCTCTGTGCCTGGGAAGAGCATGGAACAGATCCTCCTAGAAGCTATGCTAAGGCACATGGAGGACAGGGAGGGGATTCGAGACAGCCAACATGGCTTTACCAAGGGCAAGTCTTGCCTGACCTAGTGGCCTTCTATGATGGAGTGACTGAAGGGAATGAGACATGGACTCCCGTGCTGGGGTTAAATCGAAGACCCTTTATTGAACTATTACATGGCTTATATACTTTCTAATTGTTTGTACATGCGCTACTGAGAGAACTCTTATTGGTTTATATGTCTTGTCCACGCGTCCTTCATGCGTTCCTTCAGCTAATACAATTGGCTATCTTTTTGCAACTTTGCAGCTCCTTTCTTCACAACAAAAAATCACGCGCTCGCCTATCTCTCTCCAATCCCATCCACTCCTGCTCCTGACACACAGCCTCCTTCCCTCAGGCATAACCCAAACCCTCAGTACTTCAATCTTGTTAACCCTTTCACTCCTGCTATGCCTAATTCCTCCTTAAGTGACTACATCAATGGACAAGGGAAGAGCTACAGATGTCATCTATCTGGACTTCTGTAAGGCCTTTGACATGGTCCTCCACAACATCCTTCTCTCTAAATTGGAGAGAGATGGGTTTGATGGATGGACTGTTCGGTGGATAAGGAATTGTCTGTATGGCCACATCCAGAGGGTAGTGGTCAGCGGCTCAATGTCCAGATGGAGATCGGTGACAAGTGGTGTCTCTCAGGGGTCTGTATTGGGACCAGTCCTGTTCAATATCTTCATCAGTGACATAGACAGTGGGATTGAGTGCACCCTCAGCAAGACTGCAGACGACACCAAGCTGAGTGGTGCAGTTGACATGCCTGAGGGATGGGATGTCATCCAGAGGGACCTGGACAAGCTGGAGAAGTGGGCCCAGGTGAACCTCATGAGGTTCAACAAGGCCAAGGGCAAGGTCCTGTACCTGGGTCGGGGCAGTCCCCAATATCAGTACAGACTGAGGGATAAATGGATTGAGAGCAGTCCTGCAGAGAAGGACTTGGGGATACTGGTGGATGAAAAAGTGGACATGAGCCAGCAGTGTGTGCTCGCAGCCCAGAAAGCCAGTTGTATCCTGGGCTGCATCAAAAGAAGCATGACCAGCAGGTTGAGGGAGGTGATTGTCCCCCCTCTACTCTGCTCTGGTGAGACCCCACCTGGAGTGCTGCAACCAGCTCTGGGGTCCCCAGTACAAGAAAGACATGGACCTGTTGGCGCGGGTCCAGAGGAGGGCCACGAAAACGATCACCTCTGCAGAACACCTCTGCTATGAAGAAAGGCTGAGACAGCTTGGGTTGTTCAGCCTGGAGAGAAGGCGGCTGCAGGGAGACCTTATTGCAGCCTTTCAGTACTTAAAGGGGGCTTCTAAGAAAGATGGAGAGAGACGTTTTAGCAGGGCCTGTTGCGATAGGACAAGGAGTAATGGTTTTAAACTGAAAGAGGGTAGATTTAGATTGGACGCAAGGAAGAAATTTTTTACAATGAGGGTGGTGAAACACTGGAACAGGTTGCCCAGAGAGGTGTTAGATGCCCCATCCCTGGAAACATTCAAGGTCAGGTTGGACAGGGCTCTGAGCAACCTGATCTAGTTGACGATGTCCCTGCTCATTGCAGGGAAGTTAGACTAGCTGACCTTTAAAGGTCCCTTCCAACCCAAACTATTCTATGATTCTATGACCTCCCAGTTTGGTATCATCAGCAAACTTGCTAAGGGTGCATTCAACTCCTGCATCCAGATCATTGATAAATATATTGAACAGAACTGGCCCTAGAATTGAGCCCTGAGGAACACCACTGGTGACTGTTCACCAACCAGATGTAGCCCCATTCACTACAACCCTTTGAGGTCTGCCCTCCAGCCAGTTCTTCACCCAGCGCAGCGTGTACCTGCTCATCCCACAGTTGGACAATTTGTCTAGAAGGATGCTGTGAGGGATGGTATCAAAAGCCTTACTAAAATCCAGAAAGACTACATCCACCGCCTTCCCTTCATCCACTAGGTGGGTGGCCATATCGTAGAAGGAGATCAAATTAGTTAGACAGAACTTTCCCTTTGGGAACCCATGTTGACTGTGCCTGAGGATTGCATTGTCCTTTAAATGCCTTTCAATAGCACCCAGTATGATCTTCTCCATAATTTTTCCAGAAACTGAGGTTAGACTCACAGGTCTGTAGTTCCCTGGGTCTTCCCTCACACCCTTTTTGTAAATTGGAATAACGTTGGCTAGCTTCCAGTCAGCAGGGACCTCCCCAGACTCCCAAGTCCTTTGGTAGATGATCAAGAGGAGCCCTGCCATAACATCCGCTAGCTCCTTCAGTACTCTGGGGTGAATCCCATCAGGCCCCATGGACTTGTGAACATTCAGCTGATACAGCTGGTCCCTTACAATTTCAGTGCCCACAAATGGAAAGGCACTGTTCCCACACTCGTGGTCCTCCGACTCAGGGGACCGGGCAGCCCAAGGTCTGTCAGTATTATTAAAGACTGAGGCAAAAAAAGCATTGAATGCCTCTGCTTTGTCTTCATCCCTATTTGTCAGGTGACCATCTTCAACAAGTATCAGTCCAATGTTTTCTTTAGACCTCCTCTTGCTATTAACGTACTTTTAAAAAGCCCTTCTTGTTATCTGACACAACACTGGCCAGTTTCAACTCTAATTGAGCTTTGGCCTTTCATGTCTTCTCCCTGCATATACAAACCACGGCTCTGTAATCTTCCTGCAAAGCCTGACCTTGCTTCCAGAGATCATACAATTTCTTTTTCCTCTTGAGCTCCACGAGGAGTTCCCTCTTCAGCCAAGCTGGTCTTCTGCCCCACTTGCTTGACTTTCGACACAGTGGAATTGCCTGCTCCTGTGCTTCTAAAAGGTGGCTCTTAAAGGCTGACCAGCACTCGTGGACTCCTAAGCCCTCAAAAGCAGATTCCCAGGGGACTCTGCTAAGTAGCTCCCCGAGTAGCTTAAAGTTTGCTCTCCTGAAGTCCAGGGTAGCAACTCTGCTGTCCTTTTTTCTCATTACACTGAGAATTTTAAACTCAACCATTTCATGATCACTGTGGCCAAGACAGCCACCTACCATCACATCCACCACAAGTCCTTCTCCATTCACAAATAGCAAGTCTAGGAGGGCATCTTTCCTAGTTGGCTCACCGAGTACTTGTGACAAGAAGTTATCTCCTACAAACTTCAAGAATTTCCAAGACCTGCTCGTCTCAGCAGTATGGCTTTCCCAGTTGATGTCTGGGAAGTTGAAATCTCCCATAAGGACCAGGGCTTCCATAAGGACAAGGGCTTGAATGTCACATTAACGTGCTACATTAAACACATTCAAAATTTAAGTCATCATATGCAAAGTAAGTTATCCCTGAAGCAGTTCATCTAATCTTATTTGTGCAACTGAAAGCATGATCAAAGATCTACTTCAAAGGGCTTACAAAACACACCTTAATTTGCAGATCCTTCTTTGAGTAGAATATTAGGAGAATATACAAGATCCTAAATAGAATAAAATTGTCAATGTCTTTAGCAACATTTTTTGGTTTAAATTGTTGTTGTAGCAGGACTAGAAACTTTTAAAGCGATGGCCACCAAATACAGTAGGACTTGTGCATATTTTTGGAAGACTGTAATTTTGGTCCTTCTAGCATTGTTGTGGTTTAACCCGGCAGGCAGCTAAACACCACACAGCCATTCAGGTTCGTTCATTCAGAGTGGGATGGGTGAGAGAATCAGAAAAAAAAAAGTAAAATTCATGGGTTGAGATAAAAACAATTTAATAGGACAGAAAAGGAAGGGAAAATAATAATAATAATAATAATGATAAAAGAATATACAAAACAAGTGATGCACAGTGCAATTGCTCATCACTCACCGACCGATGCCCAGCCAGGTCCCGAGCAGCGATTGCTGCCCTCCGGCCAACTGCCCCCAGTTTATATACAGAGCATGATGTCCTATGGTATGGAATAGCCCTTTGGCCAGTTTGGATCAACTATCTTGGCTGTGCCCCCTCCCAGCTTCCCAGTGGCAGGGCATGAGAAGCTGAAAAGTCCTTGACCAGTGTAAGCACTACTTAGCAACAACCAAAACATCAGTGTGTTATCAATGTTATTCTCATACTAAATCCAAAACACAGCTACTAGGAAGAAAATTAACTCTATCCCAGCCGAAACCAGGACAAGCATGTCAAAATAAGATGACAAGAACCTAGAAAATTCAAGTGTGGTCATACTGAATGATCACATATTTATTTTTCTACTATATTTACTATCTATATTAGGATCTGTTCCTGTGCAGTGCTGGAAACACTCAGATTCCACTGCCATGAAGAGCCAAGACAGCTCTGCACCTGGTGGCCAAGGCCACCAGGAATGTCAACAGTAGCTCTGGAGAGAGCTCATAACATAACTTTACACATTACGTTATGGTCTAGCCCTAGTACAGTAGTGGTATCAACAAATAAAAATAGAGGTCTTGTCTTCACATAGGAAGATTTTAAGACATATATGCCATCATTATAATTAACCTCTTTTATCAGAACCAACTATTTCCCCAAGGACATATGACAACACATAGGAATTGGAAAAAGAGAAGTAAATTTGTAGGGCTTCCCTCCACCCCGTTTCCACTTGCCTTTATTTTTCCATTTTCCTTTTTCCCATCTGTTATGAGCAAAAAGCAGGTGCAGATCCCTCAGGGACGAGACACTCAGCGAGTGAAAGCTTTGGCTTTATTGAAAGCATAGTGTTATCACAGTGGGAGCCCCAGGACACTGATGCTAATCAAATGGGGACCCAATGCAGTGGAACCCTGCTCGGGAGTGAGGCTCAAGGGAATGCACTGCAGGGGTGGATAATAAAACTTGTGCTGATTAACATATCATACATATGCAATGTCCTGTTTTGCTCATTAGCAAACTTGCTGATGTAATGCAGGTGCTGTTGTCCGAATTCTGAGATCTGCAGCTGGGTGCCCTCGTTGGCACTAGTGCAGAAGTAAGTGCAGATGGGGGAAGAAGCAAACTATCCTGGGTTACCGTGACAACGAGATAAAAGGTGCTTGGGACTCTACATACTGGGATGGGGGAGGAAAACTATCCTGGGTTACTGAAACAAAGTCTTCTCATGTCTTACACCCTCTGTTTTTAATTTTATTTGGCACATCTCTGTCTAATGCTTTCTTGACTCCCATTTGGATTAGTTTCATTTTTCTTCAAAAACGTTTTATTTTAAAAAGCCAGAAGTTGTTAGCATCTTTTGTCTTTTTTCTCTCATTTTGTCTAGTTCTGTCATAATCTTTCTATATGTATTGGATATATGTGGCAAAGTTTTGGTAGCAGGGGGCTGCAGGGGTGGCCTCTGTGAGAAGAGATCAGGGATTGCCCTGTGCAGGACTGTTGTGGTTTAGCCCCAGCTGGCAATTAAGTACCACACAGCTGCTCACTCACCCTCACCCCCTGGTGGGATGGGGGAAAGAATCGGAAGAGCAAAAGTAAGAAAACTCGTGGGCTGAGATAAGAACAGTTTAATAATTGGGAAAAAGAAAAAAAATAATAAAAAATTGTAATGAGAAGGAAAACAACAAGAGAGCAAGAGAGGAACAAAATCCAGGAAAAAAACCCCAAGTGATACAACCGCTCATCACCCGCTGACCAACGCCCAGCCAGTCCCCAAGCAGTGATCGCTACCCCCTGGCCAACTCCCCCCAGTTTCTATACTGAGCATGACGCCATATGGCATGGAATAGCCCTTTGGCCAGTTTGGATCAACTATCCTGGCTGTGCCCCCTCCCATTTCTTGTGCACCCGGCAGAGCAGGGGAAGCTGAAAAGTCCTTGACCAGTGTAAACACCACTTAGCAACAGCCAAAACATCAGTGTGTTCTCAACATTATTCTCATACTAAAATCCAAAACACAGCACTATACCAGCTACTAGGAAGAAAATTAACTCTATCCCAGCCAAAACTAGGACAAGGACACAGCTGGTTCCAGAGGGCTCCACAACAGACCCACTGCAGGCCACAGCTGAGCTAATCAGTGATGCTGGTGGTACCTCTGTGATACCATATTTAAGAAAGGGTAAAAAAAATACTGTGAAGCAGCTGTGAGAGAGAGGAATGAGAAAAATGTGAGAGGAACAACTATGTAGACACCAAAGTCAGTAAAGAAGGAGGGGGAGGAGGTACTCTAGGTGTCAGAGCAGATTCCCCTGCAGCCCATGGAAGAGACCACAGTGAAGCAGGTTTTTCCCTGCAGCTCATGGAGGACCCCATGCTGGAGCAGTTGAATATTTCCTGAAGGAACTGTGGCCCATGGAGGAGCCCATGCTGGAGCAGACTTTTTTTATTGAAGGACTGCAGCTCATGGAGAGGACCCATGTAGGGGAAAAATGTGAGGCAGAGGGAAAGGCAGAGAGGAACTGTTATATACTGACCACAACTCCCCATTCCCCATGCACTGCTTGGGGGCAGGGAGGCAGAGGAGTCAGGAATGAAGGAGTGAATTTGAGCCTTGGAAAAAGGGAGATGGGTGGGGGAAAGGTGTTTTAGTTTTTGTCTTTTTTTTCTCACCATCCAACTCTATTTTAATTGGCAAGAAATTAATTTTCCCCAAGTCGAGGCTGTTTTGCTCATGATGGTATTTGGTGAGTGATTGTCTTGTCTTTATATTGACCCACAAGCTTTCTCATCTTATTCCCCCCCCCATCCTGTTAAGGAGGAGAAGCGAGAGAGTGATTGGGTGGTTATCTGGCAGCCAGCCAAGGTCAACACACCACACTATAGCTCAAGCACCTCCCCTTTCTCTCTCATTCTACTTTTTTGGCCTCCTTTACCTAACCACAAGCCCCCTTTTTCTTATTTTCAGACCCATCAGTGGGTCTTCCCATTGTCTATTCCCCCGTCCCCCCTTAACTTTTTCTCTTTTCCTAAGCGGGACCTTGATATTTTCCACAGCCACTCTTTCTTGTTAATTTCTTTTTCCATAACAAGATGGAAGAGAAATACCTGGGAGTAGAGACATGCCTTTGTGGTGTTCTGTTTCCTCTAGCTTTCTGGCTACCCTTTGTCTTGGCAACAAATCTCTCCTTATGAAAGCAGGAATAGCTGACTATTTGCTGCAACAAGTCCCTGTCTGACATCCTCCGCACAACTGAAATGCAGAATACAGTATGCAGCTGGTGAAGCCTTATCTACTTCTGTCAGGAGATTGGAAGATTCCTGTGAGTATGTACTGGCTTGTGAAGAACTGAGACTAGCATGGGGACAGCTAGACAGAATGCAAGGGTGAAAAAAGGGAACAGATAAGAATCTGCAACAAGAAATGGTATGTATACATGTATTGGGTTTGTGTGGCAAGGTTTTGGTAGTGGGGGGGCTACAGGGGTGGCTTCTGTGAGAAGATGCTAGAAGCTTCCCTTATGTCCAATAGAGCCAATGCCAGCCAGCTCCAAGATGGACCCACTGCTGGCCAAGGCTGAGCCAATCAGCGACAGTGGTAGGGCCTCTGTGATAACATATTTAAGAAGCAGGGGGGGGAATCCACACAACTACAGCCGGAGAGAGGAGTGAGAATATGTGAGAGAAACAACCCTGCAGACACCAAGGTCAGGGAAGAAGGAGGGGGAGGAGGTGCTCCAGGCACCGGAGCAGGGATTCCTCTGCAGCCTGTGGTGAAGACCATGGTGAGGCAGGCTGTCCCCCTGCAGCCCGTGAAGGACCCCATGCTAGAGCAGGTGGATGCCTGAAGGAGGCTGTGACCCTGTGGGAAGCCCGCGCTGGAGCATGCTCCTGGCAGGATCTGTGGCCCCACGGAGAGAGAGGAGCCCATGCTGGAGCAGGTTTGTTGGCAGGACTTGTGGCCCTGTGGGGGACCCATGCTGGAGCAGTCTGTTCCTGAAGGACTGCACCCCGTGAAAGGGACCCATGCTGGAGCAGTTCGTGAAGAACTGTGGCCCATGGGAAGGACCCACGTTGGAGAAGTTCGTGGAGGACTGTCTCCCGTGGGATGGACCCCACGCTGGAGCAGGGGAAGTGTGTCCTCCCCCTGAGGAGGAAAGAGTGGCAGAAACAACGTGTGATGAACTGACCGCAACCCCCATTCCCCGTCCCCCTGCGCCGCTGGCGGGGAGGAGGTAGAGAAATCAGGAGTGAAGTTAAGCCCGGGAAGAAGGGAGGGGTGAGGGGAAGGTGTTTTTTAAGATTTTTTTCTTATTTCTCATTTTCCTGCTCTGATTTGATTGGTAATAAATTAAATTAATTTTCCCCAAGTCAAGTCTGTTTTGCCCATGACGGTAATTGCTGAGTGATCTCCCTGTCCTTATCTTGACCCATGAGCCTTTTGTTGTATTTTCTCTCCGCTGTCCAGCTGAGGAGGGGGACTGATAGACCAGCTTTGGTGGGCACCTGGCATCCAGCCAGGGTCAACCCACCACAATACATCTGTGGGCTGTAGAGCAAGATAATCTAAACTCAAGGAAAGACAACATTCACAGGTGGAGTAATGACAGCAAATTACATGCCAGAGCACATTAATTAGAGTATTGTTACAACAGCAATCATAACAATAAACAGATTGGCAACATGTGACTTAGTGGTCACAAGTCACAACTATTTGAAGTCTAAGATTATTTATTTAGTTGCTTCTCTGCTGCTATAATTTTCATAATGTCATTGACCTAGGTGTTTCAACATACACAATGGCATAAGAAATTACCAGTTACAATGAAGTGTAAGCCAAAAAATATTAATTTGGATACTAAGGCACTTAATATAGCTTTTTCTTAGAAAAATTCCTGGGGCTAAAAGAAAGGGTCACTACAAGTATTTTCTATGTATGGCCACACCTTTGGTCAAAAAATAACATAGAAAAATATTATAGTACATATCAGATAACTTCACTAACAAATTAAAGATGAATATTTAAATTAGTCCTCAAAATATATGCTGAAACATGGATTTACTGCTTTAACTATGTTAAAAAAAAAAAATATCTAAGTGGAATCATGACTCCAATGAAACTATACAGATATATACCATATATATATACACACACATGCACCATAGCTATATATCTGACAGTCTTTTGTGAACTGCTACTGATATATGTAAATGTATTTTTTTGAAAATGTTAATCAAATACTTATATAAACACACTATACCTTGTAGTCTGTACACAGACTACACCTTAGTGATTCCTTGTTATTTATAAAGTCCAGTTCTTCATCAAAGTCATACAGTATTGATTATGGTTCAGAGTGGGTAACTAAGTTTAAATAGAAGAACAAGTTATTAAACACATATTCTCATGGGTAGTCTAGTCCTCACATATTTAGAAAAAGAGAAAGAGACAACTCTGCCAGGAAGATCTGATAATCACTGCCTAAGCAATAATCAGAAATGAGTCATAATACTTTATTCATAGATGAACATCTTTGTTCATATGTGATTGTTCTTTAGAGTAGCTATTTCCCAAACATCTATGCAAACAAACCTGTTTCTGCAAATTTCTGTAGAAAGCAAGCGTAAAGGTCACAGATCAGAGTCATGGGCAACTGCAATGTGATTTTGCTATTAATGAACAATGTCTTAGATGAAATCCATCTCCTTACTGTTACTAAGTGAAAACTTAGCATGAAAATAACATATTGTTACAGCAGTGTCTGAAATGGCCATGGCGTGGATTTTACATTTACCTTACTGGATTATTTTGGAGTCCTCCTGGACTACACATTCAGATTTGCCAATTCTCATGTTTTTATCATGTGTTATGATATCTCACGTCTCTCACAGCTCCAGCTACTGAAGACAAATGATTATTATCAGAATCTCAGTTTTTCTTTAAAACAGAAGTTTCTAGCCTTTGTGACTAGAGAAACACAAAATGCAGCATACACGTCATCCTAACTCTCAGAATTTCTCCAATTCTTCTTGTTTAGGATTCAGAATGACAGGCTATTTATTTTACACACCTACCATGATGGGTAGACTGAAAGAGTGCTGGGTTCTACCACTACAGCAGAAACAGAATTCATATGCTTTTTTTAGAGTGTATTCTTGATCTATCCTTATGTAATCACTCTATGCAGATGTTCTGTGTTACATCACTAGCATGGCCACAAAACCTCTGACAGGTAGTGGCTTTTATTCAAACGTCTTGCTAACTGTAAATGTCACTACAACATAAACATAAATCTGGTAAATAAGCCATGCAATACTTGGCCCCCTTCTGTGCAGTGCAGTACAAAAGAATTGGCCAATTGCTAAATAAAGGAATAAACTATATATTTATCATCATCACATGCCATCTTGGATAGCAGAACTGGTTGAAAACCACAAGGCCTCTTGTCAGCACTTAGGCTTTATTACCCAAATCTTTTCTAAATATGCTTCTAATGCATTAAAACATTGCTATTAACATAGCAAAATCACACTATCTTGGGAGACCATTTCAGGCCAGTGACCAGCAGATTTGTTCCTATTCTGAACTGTGCAGCATCTTTCAAATGGACCTCAAGAAGTTATTTTAATCAAGAATTGGAGCAAAATCACAGTGCATCATATGTGCCTTTAACTCAGGAATACCCTCAGGTGATTTTCGAGTCCACATTCTTCTCTCCCTAGGATGTCTTACAACCCCTTTACATATAAAGTATATGATCTTTAAAAGTAGATGACTTGACTTTTTGACCTTCTCAATGCTTCAGAAAGATGCTTAAGAAAGACTTGTGCTACCATTATATGTCTTTGAGGTACTACATCAATTACTGATCAAATGATTTCCATCCTTGCATTTGTAATCAACTTATGACACTGCTTTAATTTAAAAATAATTTGGATCATTGGTATAATTTTTTTTTAGAACAATATGGTAAAGTCACTATTTATCTGACTCCAGAAGAAAATTTCACACAAAAATGTTTGTGGCTTTGTGATTTTGGAAGAAAAAAAGTGTTCCACAAAAAAATTGTCCCAATATGAGACATTGGCTCCACATTCATATAGATATGCCCTATGCTCTAGAAGGACAATGGGCACAGCTACCTACTGAAGTTATGCATAGCTCCTAGGGATGCATATCTCCTTCTTAGGGATGAAGAAAAAGTGGAGGCATTCAGTGCTTTTTTTGCCTCAGTCTTTAATAATACTGATAGACCGTGGGCTGCCCGGTCCCCTGAGTCAGAGGACCACGAGTGTGGGAACAGTGCCTTTCCATTTGTGGGCACTGAAATTGTAAGGGACCAGCTGTATCAGCTGAATGTTCACAACTCCATGCGGCCAGATGGGATTCACCCCAGAGTACTGAAGGAGCTAGCGGATGTTATGGCAGGACCCCTCTTGATCATCTACCAAAGGACTTGGGAGTCTGGGGAGGTGCCTGCTGACTGGAAGGTAGCCAACGTTATTCCAATTTACAAGAAGGGTGTGAGGGAAGACCCAGGGAACTACAGACCTGTGAGTCTAACCTCAGTTTCTGGAAAAATTATGGAGAAGATTATACTGGGTGCTATTGAAAGGCATTTAAAGAATAATGCAATCATCAGGCACAATCAACATGGGTTCCCAAAGGGAAAGTCCTGTCTAACTAATTTGATCTCCTTCCACGATATGGCCACCCACCTAGTGGATGAAGGGAAGGCGGTGAATGTAGTCTTTCTGGATTTTAGTAAGGCTTTTGATACTGTTCCTCACAGCATCCTTCTGGACAAATTGTCCAACTGTGGGATGAGTGGGTTCACGGTGCTCTGGGTGAAGAACTGGCTGGAGGGCAGACCTCAAAGGGTTGTAGTGAATGGGGCTACATCTGGCTGGCAACTGTCCTGGTTTTGGCTGGGATAGAGTTAATTTTCTTCCTAGTAGCTGGTATAGTGCTGTGGTTTGGATTTAGTATGAGAATAATGTTGATAACACATTGATGTTTTTGTTGTTGCTAAGTAATGCTTACACTGGTCAAGGACTTTTCAGCTTCCCCTGCTCTGCCAGGTGCACAAGAAGCTGGGAGGGGGCACAGCCAAGATAGTTGATCCAAACTGCCCAAAGGGCTATTCCATACCATATGGCGTCATGCTCAGTATAGAAACTGGGGGGCACTTGGCCGGGGGGCAGCGGGGACTGCTCAGGGACTGGCTGGACATCGATCAGCGGGTGGCGAGTGGTTGTATCACTTGTTTTTTTCCTCTGGGTTTTGTTCCTCTCTCTCTCTTTTTTTTTGTTTTCAACCTTTTCATTACATTTTTTTTTTCTTTTTCCCAATTATTAAACTGTTCTTATCTCAGCCCATGAGTTTTCTTACTTTTGCTCTTCAGATTCTCTCCCCCATCCCACCAGGGGGGCAGGGTGAGCAAGCGGCTGGGTGGTGCTTAATTGCTGACTGAAGGTAAACCACGACAGCGATCAGTCACCAGCAGTGTTCCTCAGGGCTCAGTTCTAGGGCCAGTTCTGTTCAATATTTTTATCAATGATCTGGATGCAAGAGTTGAATGCACCGTTAGCAAGTTTGCTGATGATACCAAACTGGGAGGTGCTGTTGACTCTCTCGAGGGACAAGAGGCCTTGCAGCAGGATCTTGATAGATTGGAGCATTGGGCAATCAGTGACATGAAAGTTAACAAGACCAAATGCCGGATTCTGCACCTGGGATGGAGTAATGCTGGACACAAGTATAGATTGGGAGAGGAGTGGCTGGAGAGCAGCCCTGCAGAAAGGGATCTGGGGGTGCTGGTTGGCAGCAGGCTCAAGAGGAGTCAGCAGTGTGCCCTGGCAGCCAAGAGGGCAAACCGCAGCCTGGGGTGCATCAAACACAGCATAACCAGCCGGCCAAAAGAGGTGATGATCCCACTGTGTTCAGCATTGGTGCAGCCTCACCTTGAGTACTGTGTGCAGTTCTGGGCCCCACAATTTAAGAAGGATGTGAAGGTTCTCGAATGCGTCCAGAGGAGGGCAACAAAGCTGGTGGAAGGGCTGGAAGGCATGTCCTATGAGGAGCGGCTGAGGACTCTGGGTTTCTCTAGTTTGGAGAAAAGGAGGCTGAGGGGCGACCTCATTGCTCTCTACAGCTTCCTGAGGAGGGGAAGTGGAGAGGGAGGTGCTGATCTCTTCTCCCTGGTACCCAGTGACAGGACGTGTGGGAATGGTTCAAAGCTGTGCCAGGTCTGTGTTCAGACTGGACATTAGGAAGCATTTCTTTAGAGAGAGGGTGGTCAAACCCTGGAACAGGCTTCCTAGAGAGGTGGTTGATGCCCCCAGCCTGTCAGTGTTTAAGAGGCCTTTGGACAATGCCCTTAAGAACATGCTTTAACTTTTGGTCAGCCCTGAATTGGTCAGGCAGTTGGACTAGATGATCGTTGTAGGTCCCTTCCAACTGAAATTATTCTATTCTATTCTATTCTATTCTATTCTATTCTATTCTATTCTAGCATAATAGGAAGGTAAATTGATGATCTAATCTTGGATAGTCTCTCTTCGATGTCTTCTCTTCAGTGTTGGAGGTTATAAAACTATTTGCCCTCTGCAGACAAGAAAAAATTGGAAATGGGCCACATTATAAAAATCACAATCCTTTGTATAATGCCTTTTACCAATCACAAAACCCTTCTGAGTCTTTCTAAGTATTTTGAAATAGATTATTAGGGTAGGATACTTTATTAATGCCTCTAGGGAGAAGTTGATGCTGAGACACTTCTTTAAGACTCCTTCCTCTCTGGCAGAAAAATAAGTTTTTAAGAACTATCCTGTTTCTTAAAGGGTTTTCCTTGGCACTTTCTCAGAAATATGCTAATATTGTGCTTACTTTCACAGAAAGAAACGATGAGAGATCGTACCTGAGAAATGCAAGAAGAAAATAATTAAAGGAGGTATGGTGTAGAATTTCTTCACAGGAAAACACTGTTTCTTTCTATGGTTGTTTTACAATTAATATTCACTCAACACAAATTGGTTAAAAAGTTCTGTATCTGTGTGGTGGGTTAACCTTGGCCAGCAGTTGGACGTCCACCCAGCTACTCACTCAATCCCCCTCAACAGGACAGGGGGAGAAAATAGGATGGGAAAGCTCATGGGGCAAGATAAAGACAGGGAGGTTGGTTACCAATTACTATCACGGGCAAAACAGACTCGGGCAAGATTAATTTCTTGCCAGTTAAAATAGATTTGGGTAGTGAGAAACAAAGACAAAAATTAAAACAACGCTTCCTCCCCCCCTTTCCCAGGTTCAAATTCACTCCTTCACTCCTGACTCCTCTACCCACCCAACCCTTTGAGTGGCACGGGGTGGATGGGGAATGGGGGGCGTTACGGTCAGTACATAACAGTTCCTCTCTGCTGCTCCTTCTGCCTCACATTTTTCCCCTGCTCCAGTGTGGGCCCTCTCCACAGGCTGCAGCCCTTCAGGAGAAATCTGCTCCAGCATGCGCTCTTCCATGGGCTGCAGTCCTGTCAGGAAAACCTGCTCCAGTGTGGGTTCTTCACAGGCTGTAATTCCTTCAGGAAATATCCAACTGCTCCTGTGTGGGGTCCTCCATGGGCTGTTGTGTGAATACCTGTTCCGGTGTTTTCTCTTCCACAGGCTTTAGGGGAATATCTGCTATGGCACCTGGAGCACCTCCTTCTCTGACCTTGGTGTTTGCACTGCTGTTTCTCACATTTTTTTTCTCCTCCTCTATGTGTGGCGTTTCTGCCCTTTCTTAAGTATGTTTTACAGAGGCACCACCAACTTGGCTGATTGGCTCAGGTTTGGCCTGCAGTACGTCTGTTGTGGAGCCGGCTGGAACCGGCTGTGTCTGGCACAGGGCAACCCCTGGTCTCTTCTCACAGAGGCCACCCCTGCAGCCCCTCCTGCTATCAAAACCTTGCCATGTACATCCAATACAATCTGTCAAGAGTTCTAAAGCTATTTCATGATGAAATTTCAATCTAGGGCTACTTACACTCAATTTTCATGTTAACTTTTTCAAGAATAAAAAGTCAGACTTTGTTATCTGAACCATTTAAGTGAAAGAGAAGAAGCCTGTCACATGTTACATACCCAAATATCACCATCCCAATCCTCTGGGGACACTATTAGTTTCCTAATTTGCATGGGGTTAGGGGGATGTGGGGCCTGCATGAACATCATCTCGATCTTTTCTTCCAACTTTTGTGTTTTCTCCTTTTCTTCCTGTAATTGTTTCTGCAGCTGCTCAATTTTCAAAGATAGTATTAATTCAGCTGCCTTTCTGCCTTCTATTTCTTCTTTTTGGTCTTGCTCCTTTTTATTGTTATTTTTCCTATACTGATAAGCAGCTTCTAAACAGGTACCTAGCATTTTGCAAATAATTCCTTTCCCTTTTCCATCCTTTATATGCCCCCTGGCCACTTTTAGCTGTTCTTTCACAGCTTCCCAATCATGCCAATTATCATGAGCCCATTTTTCTGAGAATTAGGGACTCAGACTTATTCCATGCTTCCGTAAGTAATGAGTGATACTACTTGCCATCCTGCTGACTACGCCAATTTGTCGCAAATGAGTGGTTTAGATTGCTTAAAAAATCACCGTCAAAGGTATTAACAAAAGTGGTTTTAATGTGATTTATAAAAGTGCGACTTAACAAAGTTCAATGGCAAGGTTCACTCTATTAATTACTGCATGGAAGAAACATACACAGGAAAATTGGGTTACACTCGAGTTAAAATGATTCACAGAGAGACCGAGGATACAAAAGGGTACAGAGGACCCTCTCATCGAGTCACGAGTTTCAGAGTAGACCCCCTTGCTTTCTAAACTCCTGATGGAGCTTAGGTGCGGCTAGGTCCCATCTTAGTCTCAGACTTGGACAACAGTTTATGTCTGAGGGATCATATATGCAAAATTTATCAATTCAGCATGCAATCAAAGTTACCAAGACAGAATCAATATTACCATACTACAAGGTTATGCGCGATATCAGTCGCTTACCAAAGATCTGCTGTTGGTAAAAGGTCTCTCAGCCTCGAGGAGCAACCTTGAGAGGTGTCCCAGCTCCAGGGGAGATCACTGCCATGCAGCCACACTGCCTAGCAGGGAGAGCTCAGAGAAGGCTCACTTAGGCTGTCATATTTATAGATAAAGTGGTTGGCTCGTATTCAAATTACATACGATAGGAACAATATGCATGAGATTCCTTGTACCCACAACTTTCTTTGTTCCTTGATAAATGAGTCTTGGAAAAGCCACCTGCTATTCACGCATTAACTGCATGATCGGTTGTCATGGTTTAGCCCCAGCTGGCAGCTAAGCACCACACAGCCGCTCGCTCACCCTCCCCCCCGGTGGGATGGGGGAGAGAATCGGAAGAGCAAAAGTAAGAAAACTCGTGGGTTGAGATAAGAACAGTTTAATAATTGGAACAAAATAATAGTAATAATAATAATGAATTGTAATGAGAAGGAAAACAACGAGAGAGAGAGGAACAAAACCCAAGGGAGGGAAAAAAGAGAAAAAAAAAAAAAAAAATGATACAACCGCTCACCACCCGCCGACCGACGCCCAGCCAGTCCCCGAGCAGCGATCGCTGCCCCCCGGCCAACTGCCCCAGTTTATATACTGGGCATGACATCATATGGTATGGAATAGCCCTTTGGTCAGTTTGGATCAACTGTCCTGGCTGTGCCCCCTCCCATTTCTTGTGCACCTGGCAGAGCAGGGGAAGCTGAAAAGTCCTTGACCAGTGTAAACACCGCTTAGCAACAGCCAAAACATCAGTGTGTTATCAACATTATTTTCATACTAAATCCAAACCACAGCACTATACCAGCTACTAGGAAGAAAATTAGCTCTATCCCAGCCGAAACCAGGACATCGGTGTTCCAAGGTCATATGCATCGATGCTCACTGTGTCACTCAGCTCCTTTGTGGGTTTTCAGAGAACAGATCGGGACCAGAGGAGTTCTTGGCCTGGTCACAGCTCAGGCCTTTACCTCCTTTGGAGCCTGTACCAAACTACTGCTAGTTTGGTTAAGAGGTCAAGTGCATCCATCACAAATAGTAGTCATAAGTGCAACATTCCCATCTTTGAGAAAGTTTAGGATATCTTTCAAGCATTTCTCTTCTTAGGATAGCATGCCTATGTTCCATTTAGCTTTTCAATCTTCCTTTCGTAGTAGGATACCAACGTGAGCTCTGATGACACTGTCTGTGGTATAAATTTTGGTATTAGAGTCAGTCCCAGCAATAGGACATCAAGCACTGATGGTCTCAGGATTAAGATAGCCAGATGTGGGCTTTTTCTATAGTAGTCTTTTTGTTGTCTTTCTGTTGCTGAAAGATGAAGCATCCATAGTAAGGAGCACTAAACAACAATAATTTTTGTAATTCAACAGTCTCCTCCACTTTTGAGCTGGTGTACAGTGATGGTGCACAAATATTCCTACTGCCAACCATTTAAAGAAGGATTTCCATACCATACTTATTCAGGATGTCTCTTCCTCCTCTGCTTCTCAACAATTTTTTCCTCATTTTTGTATTTTTGGCTGATCAAGACAAATACTCACTAACAATGCCTATTGTACACTGAGGAAAATTTGTATCTGCGGCACCTGTAATATTCTACAACAGGAGGCAATGACTACATCATTCCACAATGACATTTAATTTAAAAAGCTCAAAAGTAAAGGCATGCCTTTTTTTTTCACTAAAATAATTGAAAAGGAAAGCAGATTTGAAATCAGTGAGTAACAGTAGCTAATTGACCATGCACTAGATCACTTGGCCACTGCAGGCAGACAGTAAACAGAAGGGAGATGATTACTGTGACTTTTTTGTTTGTTTTAAAATCTGTAGCTGGGAGTATGAGACAGCACAGGACCAAAACATGACCCAAAAGACCACACCTTTAGAAAGTCACCTCACATTTTACATAAATTGTTTTTAAAGTTGATTTGCCAGCTTTCCAAAACTGAAAAGACAGTTTAGTGTCAAATATTTGGCTATTAAAGAAAAAAGGAATAAGTCTACATGGTTCACAGAATGCTCTTTTGTCTGAAACCAGACATTGTCTTATTAATGAATGCTGAATCAACTCTTATTTATCATGAGACAACTGTATTTATAACATAAAACAACAGCCCATTGTTGATTTCACCAAAATGATGGTTTAAGGACAAGTCAACCACCATGTGAAATGTTTTCCTTCTAGTTGAAACAGCTCGGAGTTGCTTTATGTCAATAAAAGATTTGTTGCCATAATATGATACAAAATACAAGGCTATGCATAAAAGCTATTTCAATTCCTTCAGTAAACAAGTTATCTAAAAAAATCTAGGTGTAGAATACGAATCAGAACAAACTGGTAATAATTAACCATTCATAAGCAGTCCCTAAGAGAACAGAATCTTTACTCACCAGTGTAATCCAGCACAGCTGCATCTACTGAAGGCACAACACTGTTAGGCCTTTTTTTTGTTCTGCCTCAACAAAACACAGAAACAAGAGCAGCAAAATGGCTATGCCACCTTTTTTGTCATTTCAATTACAAGCTGCCATAGCATTCCCCAGCATACAATTCAGAAATCAGATAGTTCTAGTGATGACACTTGATCATTTGCCTGCAATTTGCAATACTACCAGCTGATCTATATAACTTTTCATTGCAGTTCCACACTCTTTATTTGTGAATTTCTGAAGAGGGTTCTGGAAACAGATCTAATTCATTAAAAAGGCTCAGGATTTCCATATAAATCAGAGTGGCTGAAAGGTAGTAAGGAACCGAAATCAAATTGTATATAAAGTATGATGTAATAAAGCTGAGTTACATATCCCTTGAAGTGTGTTTCCAATTGCAAAATCTTGGATTAAGATGAAAATTATGATTCTAATATTATTGTGCCTCAATACTAGTCCAAAGTTCAGAACACATTGATGTGTACTTGATCAAAAAAGCAAACAAAAAAGCCAGTTGTTTGAGAACAATCTTAAATTCCTTTATATTCAAATAACAAACCAGGAAGCACAAGACAAGAAGTCACTGATGATTTCAATGAAAGATAATCTTGAATTCATTACAGAAGAATGTTTATAATGCAACTCTGCAACAGAAAACCTGTATATTGAACAGCTGACTGCAGAAAGAAGTACGAGTTGAGACATGGGGATAGGAGGGTAATCAGAGCAATAGATGCCAATATAGAAATCTGCCAATAACTAATAACAGTTCGTTACTGCATTAGCTTTTTGATTTCCTAGAGTAAGTGAGGAGTTGCTTATTATTTTGATTTACAATTAACAGTTGCTATTTCTTTTCAGAAAAAAAGAAAGAACACCAAGTGTGTGGAATTTTGTTTACTGTTAATCAACAGATCTGAACCAAAGTCTTCACAATACTTGATAAAACATTTAATTATACAATACTCTCAAACAATCACAAAAATAAGCAGAACAATTAAGCTGCATAAGGCCTTAAAATTACAAGCACATTGTGCACTGTTGGAATATTACTTTGTTTACAAATTAGGCTACTTATAATTAAGTTTATCTTTCATAGTTTTATTCAAGCAAAATGCATTCAAGGGAAAGGCATCTTACAAAGTTTATTTTACTATGAGTTAATAGAAAAATGTCAACATTATCTTCTTGTCCCCTCCCCGCACTGTCCTGGAGTGACTGGTGAAATTTCCATGCAGTACTCAAAAAACAAGCTCTTACACTAAATGGCCAAAAGTAACCCTGAACAGACATCTGCCAACTTGCAAATTGTTTATTGCAAAGTTGGATAAACTTCTAGGTTCTTTCTATTGAAATACTGCATCTCTACAATGCTTAAAACTATGTTGCCCACAAAGTTTTTCTAACTTCTAAAAGGCTTACTGATTTCAAAGAAGTACTTAGTGGCCTTAGTAGCAATCATGTAAATGATCTTTATGTTATACAAATGATAACTTGTGATATTATTTTGGCAAGACCAGAATCACTGAGAAGATGATTGAGTTAATTTGACCCTTATCTTTCAGGTTAAAAAAAACCAACCAAAACCCAAACCAACTAATACAAAACTAAGCACAAAAGACATGAAAAATATGGAAAAAGAAATCTATTTTGAGCCCCTCCCTCTATAACAGAGCATAGGTCATTTCCAGTGACTGTCTATTCCCATTATATATATGAGTATTTGCTCAAATTTAATGGCTATTGCACTTTTACAGGAAAACTGTTTAAAAGTCTGGTTTTTTACTTTACACCTGTGCAACAGAGTAAGTCACAGTACATTTTGAGATATTTAAAAAAATATTTATAAATTTGTTTTTGATATGCTAAAGCATTTGGCAACACTTTTACAGCATTTCATTTTATATAATTAATATTTCATACAGTATTCCTTGTGATTTTTTTTGTACATCTAAAAAGAAAAAAACCCTCAAAGTAATATGAACTGCCAAACTTTACTGCATGATCATGTCATTCCAGTTTATAATACTGGCATTAAAACCTTCATTAATTATGTTGATAAATCATTACCTGTACATTTAATGAAGGCAACCAACATTATTTCAAAACACAACCTGCAGATTTTATGTTATGTATTTATCAAGGTGTGCAATTCTGCAGTGAAATGTAAAAGCATGTAAATATACAAAGAAAATTACAAGTTCACCAGTTCCTGTGACACAAACTGTTTTAATCTTTCAAGGTACTGTCCATAGAGTTCCACATCATTATGGCCTGCTCCTTCTACCCACAGTGGTTCTACAGGCCTCTGGCAACGCTCAAATAATGCTAGGCCATGTGAAAAGTCAATTACTTCATCTTCAGTCCCATGGATGATTAACACAGGAGATGTTATTTTAGAGATTTTGTCAATGCTGTAAGAAAAAGATTATATCCATGAACACAGTCAGCTTTATGAAACCTTCTTGAAGGACCAGAGAGTCTTAATTTAATTTTTTGTAATGGTTAAAAGTACAATGCGTAATTAAAAGTACAATGTGTAATTAAATTTTAAAATGATTTAAATGATTAGAAACTTAGATACTATCAACACCCTGGAAGCCATTAGAGTAGCATATGCAAAACTACACAGAAAGGAAAAACACTAGTGGAAACTACTAGGATTGCATAACAGAGCAATCAATCTTAAAATGGTATTCGTTAACACGTTCGCTTTTAAAATCAAAGTCATTGGACTGATAAAAATACTGCTTCAGAGTTTTTCCTCAATAGAAAAAGAGCCTGTCAGAACTGGAAGAATTTTGGCTCTTAACTTTTGATCCTCTATGGGAAACTCCTTGAAGATAGATATTTAAAATGCAAGCAATTCTTCTAGCAAAGCGTACCAGTTTGTAATGGCCAACTAATGGCATAGTTCTGAAATACATGACAGGACTCTATTTACTTCAATTAAGGTCTATTTATTTTTTCCAGTCTTTGCTACTTATAGAAATACATGCAAAAGACTATTTATAGTCACCCAGAGTAACAATTCACTGCAAGAGAACTACTTGTTAGTATTTAGGGGTTATGTATAGGAAAACTAACCACTTTTACACAGATACCCACTGAAATGATTCATGATATGAAAAACCTAAAAGATTTACAAATTTTTGTAAACTCCCTCAAATGTTTCTCATTTTTTTAATTCACTCTGATTATTCTCCAATTATTGTTTTTAAACTGTCTAAAGAAAATTCAGAGTATTTGCCATATTACTTGTTTGCTATTCTACAACTTCTGTAATAGAAAAAAATGCATGCACAAAAAATCCCACAACTCACTTCGGGAATGCATCAAAGCAGTAGGTCTTCTTCGTATGAGGAAAAGCTACTCGCATTCCTGAGGTCAGTGGAGAATGAAGAATTACAGCAGCACTTTCATACCTAGCAGCAAGATCCACAGATGGTACTGTTCCTATACTTTGGCCATATATAATAACATTTTCAGGGCGGATTCCATACCTAGAAAATTAAAAACGTTAACAGAAATGTCATTTAAAATTAAACAGATCGGTTTCTACACAACTAGACAAAAAAGCCCCTCTGTAGATAAAAAATTCCTGAAGAGGATAAACTATGAAACAGGAGCTGGTAGAACAAGCAAATATGTTTTATAACATTTCTGACTTAAAATAAAAGGAAAATTATTTACTTTGTATTTGCAGTACTTTTTTTGCCTTATTCCCTGAATGATACTGAAATATGGGTTTATTTTTTAAAATATGGATTTGTGAATGCAGTTACAACTTGTACACTAGTTGTATACCTTTACTGATAACACTAGTGGACCTGCAACAGAAAACTGATTAGAGCCTTACTATCTCTATGGTTATCAAGTGGAAAGTACTCAAACGTGCAAAAATTTGGTCAGCTTTATTATTCTGATATTTGGTAAAAGCTAAAAGCTGGTAACCCTGCTCAGCAATTTATGGGGACCTAAATGATCCCTATACGGACAGTAGCCAGAATATTATGGATTCTGTGTAATAGCTGTGATGCTTTTTTTAATCACAGTTGCTTTGACACATAGGCAGGAAGAGGAATATCTAACCTAACCCACAATTGAGACAGCCCAGTAAGCGCTAGAAAATTAAAGTCAAAGCCCCTCATACTTAGATGAAACCACTCTCACTTTTTCTGTAATTAACTCAGGTAGACATGTGAGTTGTGAAACATGAAATTGACACCTATACAAGTCAGATCTAATATATTTTTCTGCACTGGTGTGGACACAAAGAGGATCTGATTCCCAAGTAACACAGCAGTACTGAAAAAGCCTGTAAGCAGATAGTTATGCTGGCAAATACAGTATTCACAGCAGAAACAAACTACTGATAAATCAATCTATATTAGCAAAATCCTTGTAGACGCACTTCTACAGTCAGTACCTGTAGCATCTTTTTTTTATTTATTTGGTAATGGGAGTACCTAAAATATGAAGGAGTACATAGCAGGATAAGTTTACTGTCTACCAAATGGCTATATTCCTAGAAGGACAGACAACAAACTGTTTTAAGCTTACAGGAAGGCTGCAACCTCTCTTACAATAGATGCATGCATCCTTTCTGGAAAAGCCAGGACAGCAGAATCAGATGAGAATACCCACATCCACAGAGGAGTTTTCAAATTGGTCCCTTTTGCACAGCTCCAGTAAAGCCAGGGAAACAGAGGTTAAAAAAACACTATTCAATATTTTATAACTATGGCTAAATAACTGTATAACACCTGGACAGTATAAGATTTTGTAGAATTTTACAAAACAGTAAAAATATTAGTAAAGTCTAAAGGCCTCGAAATCCAGAATATTAGAAAAAAAGGATGTTTCACATGTATAAAAATACTGAAACATACCAAACAAGCAAAACCAAAAATCCACAAGTACTTTTCAATAAGCTAGAAAACACACCTCAGTATGTTACATCAGTGTGTAATAAACAGTCAATTAAAAAAAAAACTACAAAGATTTCAAGAACAACAAAATTACATTTAAATATTACTAAAATATAAAAAACATTACCAGAGCTCATTAGACACCTCCAAAAGCATTCTAAGTAGAGGCTAAAACAGTGTTCACAGCTAACAAAGTAAAATAAATGAATATATATATATAAAATAGAGGTCTGCTAGAGTGGAACAAAACCTATAGAAGTATCAACACAGTTCTATTCAGAGAGTCCATCTATACCATGGCTATTTTCAATTACTATCAGTGTTTCCTATAAAGAGTTTCTAGGATTATAATCAAATTAAGACTTCTTAAACACTAAGGCTCAATCATCAATCTACAGCTACAGGCAAAACTCCCACCTCACAACAGTTCTCAGAGCATAAAAAACCAATTAAAACATGTCATTCTGATTAATAATGATTTTCTCAAAATTTCAACACACAAAAATACAGTAAATTAATGCTTTGAAGCTTAAAAAAATCATAGAATCACAGAATGGTTGAGGTTGGAAGGAGACCTCTGGAGATCATCTGGTCCAACTCCCCTGCTCAAGCAGGGCCACCTAGAGCCAGTTGCCCAGGACCATGTCCAGATGACTTTTGAATATCTCCAAGGAGGGAGACTCTACCACCTCCCTGGGCAAGCTGTGCCAGCGTTCAGTCACCCTCACAGAAAAAAAGTGTTTCCTGATGTTCAGGCAAAACCTCCTGTGTTTCAGATTGTGCCCATTGCTTCTTGACCTGTCACTGGGCACCACAGAAAAGAGCCTGGCTCTGTCTTCTTTACACCCTCCCTTCAGATATTTATATACATTAATAAGATCCCCACTGAGCCTTCTCCAGGCTGAACAGTCCCAGCTCTCTCAGCCTTTCCTCATAGGAGGGATGCTCCAGATCCTTCATCATCTTTGTGGCCCTTCGTTGGACTCTCTCCAGTACCTCCATGTCTCTCTTGTACTGGGGAGCCCAGAACTGAACACAGCACTCCAGGTGTGGCCTCACCAGTGCTGAACAGAGGGGAAGGATCACCTTCCTCGACCTGCTGGCAATACACCTCCTAATGCAGCCCAAGATACTGTTAGCCACCTTTACCACAAGGTGCACATTGCTGGCTCATGTTCAACCTGGTGTCCACCAGGAGCCCCAGGTCCTTTTCTGCCAAGCTGCTTTCCAGCTGGGTGGCCTGCAGCATATATTGGTGCATGGGGTTGATCCTCCCCAGGTGCAGGACCCTGCACTTCCCCTTGTTGAACTCCATGAGTTTCCTGTTAGCCCATTTCTCCAGCCTGTCAAGGTCCCTCTGGATGGCAGCGCAACCCTCTGGACTATCAGCCACTGCTCCCAGTTTTGTGTCATCTGCCAACTTGCTGAGGGTACACTCTGCCCCATCATCCAGATGATTAATGAAGATGTTGAACAGGATTAGACCCAGCACAGACTGCTGGGGTACACTGCTAGTTACTGGCCTCCAACTAGACTCTGTGGCACTGATCACCACCCTCTGGGCCCGGCCATTTTGCTCATCCAGCCCATACTTCGACAGCTTCTCTATGAGGATCTTAGGAGAGACAGTGTCGAAAGCCTTCCTGAAGGCTAGGTAGACAATGTCCGCTGCTCTCCCCTCGTCTACCAAGCCATTCATTTCATCATAGAAGGTTATCAAGTTGGTCAAGCATGACTTCCCCTTGGTGAAGCCATGCTGACTACTCCTGATGACTTCCTTGTCCTCCATGTGCCTCGAAATGGTTCCCAGGATTAGCTGCTCCATCACATTCCCAGGGATCAAGGTGAGGCTGACCGCCCTGTAGTTCCCTGGGTCCTCCTTCTTGCCCTTCTTGAAGATGGGGGTGACATTTCCTTTCCTCCTATCCTCAGGCACCTCTCCCAATCGCCATGATAGTTCAAAGTTTATTAAAAGCAGCTTCGCAATGACATCTGCCAGCTCCCTCATCACTTGTGCATGCATCCCATCAGGGCTCATGCACTTATGTATGTACAATTTGCTTAAGTATTCCCTAATCAGGTCCTCTTCCACCAAGGGTATGTCTTCCTCGCTCCAACCTTTCCCACTGGGCCTGGGATTCCTGAAGGCCAGTTTTACCTGTAAAGACTGAGGCAAAGAAGGCATTCGGTACCTCAGTCTTTTCCATGTCCTGTGTAACCAGGTCTCCTGTCTCATTCAGCGGCGGGCCCACATGTTCCCTAGTCTTCCTTTTGTCACCTATGTACTTATAGAAGCCCTTCTTGTTGCCTTTGACATCCCTTCTCAGATTCAACTCCATGTGGGCTTTGGCTTTCCTAACTGCTTCTCTGCAGGCTCAGGCAGTGTCTCTGTATTCCTCCCAGGTTACCTGTCCCTGCTTCCACCCTTTGTATGCTTCCTTTTTGTGTTTGAGTTTGGCCAGGAGCTCCTTGCTTATCCATGCAGGCCTCCTGGCATTTTTGCTTGACTTCCTGCTCATGGGACGGACCGCTCTTGACCTTGGAGGAGGTGATCCTTGAATATTAACCAGCTTTCTTGGGCCCCTCTTCCCTCCAGGGCTTTATCCCATGGGACTCTTCCAAGCAGATCCCTGAAGAGGCCAAAGTCTGCTCTCCTGAAGTCTGGGGTTGTGAGCTTGCTTTTTGCCCTGCTCCCCCCCCCCGGAATCCCAAATTCCACCATCTCATGGTCACTGCAGCCAAGGCTGCCTTCAACCTTCACATCCCCAACGAGCCCCTCCTTGTTGGTGAGTATGAGGTCCAGCAAAGCACCTCTCCTTGTTGGCTCTTTATACTGGTTTTGGCTGAGGTAGAGTTAATTTTCTTCATAGTAGCTTGTATGGGGCTATGTTTTGGATTTGTGCTGAAAACAGTGTTGATAACACAGGGATGGTTTAGTTATTACTGAACAGTGCTTACGCAGCCTTTTCTGTTTCTCACACTGCCCCACCAGTGAATAGGCTGGGGGTGCACAAGAAGCTGGGAGTTGACACAGCAAGGACAGCTGACCCCAACTGACCAAAGGGCTATTCCATACCATATCACGTCGTGCTCAGCAATAAATGCTGGGGGAAAGAAGGAGGAAGGGGGGATGTTTGGAGTTATGGCATCTGTCTTCCCAAGTAACCGTTATGTGTGATGAAGCTCTGCTTTCCTGGAGATGGCTGAACACCTGCCTGCCCATGGGAAGTAGTGAAGGAATTCCTTGTTTTACTTTGCTTGCGTGCGCGGCTTTTGCTTTCCCTATGAAACTGTCTTTATCTCAACCCACGAGTTTTCTCACTTTTACTCTTCTGATTCTCTCCCCCATCCCACTGTGGGGGAAGTGAGCGAGCAGCTGTGTAGTGCTTAGCTGCCTACCGGGGTTAAACCACAACAGTCATTTTGGCGCCCAACATGGGTCTTGAAGGGTTTGAGATAACAACAGATTTCATTGGAATGTGCTAGACTGAATTTATAGCTGTTATAGCTGTTTAGGTATTAATTAGCAGGCTCTTGTATTTGCTATGGGGCTTCCTCACCTTACTGTATATTAGAGTCTAATGCTTGTTAGTGACTGCTTTTTGCCGTACTGCTGCTGTTGCTGTACCGTGGCTGATGTTTGTTGTACTGCTGATCATCTTACTCTGCTGTGCCTGGGAACGTTTTGATAACAGCAATTGCCATGCGCCTGGGCTGGCAGATGGCCAGGGCATCGCTGCTGTTTCTGTGCTGCTGTACTGGACAGGCTGGAACTCCAGTGTGAACTCGAGTCAAAGGGACTGTGACCTGTGGATGAGTCCATGTGGGAGCAGGACTCATCAGACCTACTCAGACCTTGAAGCGTCTGTGCCCATGGCTAAGTCCAGGCCGCAGCAGGTATACCCCCAAAGGACTGTGGCCCATGAATAAGTCCACACTGGAGCAGGTACACCCCTAAGGAGCTGTGGTACATTGGATAAGTCCACACTTATGGGGGAGTGAGTAATCAGTTGTGTGGTGCTTAGCTGGATACCAGGGTTAATTCACAGCACTCCTCTATCACTTGGGTCAGGAAGTTGTCATAGATGAACTCCAGGAACCTCCTGGATTGCTTATGCCCTGCTGTGTTGTCCCTCCAGCAGATATCAAGGTGGTTAAAGTCCCCCAGGAGGACCAGGACCTGTGAAGGTGAGGCTGCTCCTAGCTGTCTGTAGAAGAATGAATCCACTTGTTCTTCCTGATCAGACGGCCTATAGCAGACACCCACTACAATGTCACCCATATGGGTCTGCTCTTTATTCCTTACTCATAAGCTCTCAGGTTGCTCATCATCCATCCCTAGACAGAGCTCCATACATTCCAGCTGTTCTCTCACATAAAGGGCAACACCACCTCCTTGTCTTCCCAGCCCATCTTTCCTAAAGAGCTTGTATCCTTCTGTTGTGGTTTAGCCCCAACTGGGAACTAAGCACCACGCAGCCGTTCGCTCACTTCCCCCCTGGTGGGATGGGGGAGAGAATCGGAAGAGTAAAAGTAAGAAAACTCGAGGGTTGAGATAAAGACAGTTTAATAGGGAAAGCAAAAGCCACGCACACAAGCAAAGCAAAACAAGGAATTCCTTCACTACTTCCCATGGGCAGGCAGGTGTTCAGCCATCTCCAGGAAAGCAGGGCTCCATCACGCGTAATGGTTACTTGGGAAGACAAACACCATCACTCCGAATGTCCCCCCCTTCCTTCTTCTTCCCCAGCTCTATATACTGAGCATGACATCATGTGGTATGGAATAGCCCTTTGGTCAGTTTGGATCAACTATCCTGGCTGTGTCCCCTCCCAGCTTCTTCTGCACCTGGCAGAGCATGGGAAGCTGAAAAGTCCTTGGCTAGTGCAGCAACAACTAAAACATCTCTGTATTATCAACGCTGTTTTCAGCACAAATCCAAAACATAGCCCCACACCAGCCACCATAAAGAAAATTAACTCTATCTCAGCTGAAACCAGGACACCTTCCATTGCAGCACTCTAGTCATGTGAGCCATCCCGCCATGTCTTTGTGAGCTCAGCAAGATTGTAGTCTTGGTAACTGCACACAGAGCTCTAATTCCTTGTGTTTATTCCCCATGCTGCATGCATTAGCATATAAGCACTTCAGAGAGGCACCACACATGCTGATTTCCCAGAATGTGTGTGTGGGGGGGGAGTGTCGCCATAATGGTGCCTCATAGGCACTTCCTTGCTTACATGCAAATACTGGAGATGATCCCACTTAAGTCCTGTTTTGTTGATTATGTATTCCCTTTCATTCACATCACCTCCAGCTCTATATTTGCCAATCCTGTCCATCACTCCTACATAGGGCTGCTGGTAACTCTCTGCCTCCCCCACATTTCCTAGTTTAAAGCCCTTCTTACCAGGTCAGCCAACTTGCTGGCAAAGAATTAAGAAGCATCAAATCAAAATGTATTGGGTTTGGCTGGGATGGAATTAACTTTCCCCATAGCAGCCCTCATAGCCTCGTGCTTTGTATTTGTAGCTAGAACAGTGTCAATAACACACCAATGATTTGGCTTACTGCTGAGCAGTGCTCACTGTAGTGGGTTGACCCTGGCTGGACACCAGGTACCCACCAAGCTGCTCTATCAGTCCCCCTCCTCAGCTGGACAGGGGGAGAAAAAACAAAAGGCGCATGGGTCAAGATAAGGACAGGGAGAGATCACTCACCAATTACCATCACAGGCAAAACAGACTCAACTTGGGGAAATTAATTTAATTTATTACTAATCAAATCAGAGCAGGAAAATGAGAAATAAAACCAAATCTTAAAACACCTTTCCCCCACCCCTCCCTTCTTCCCAGGCTCACCTTCACTCCCAATTTTCTCTACCTCCTCCCACCAAGCAGCACAGGGGGATGAGGAATGGGGGTTGCAGTCAGTTCATCACTCCTTCCTCCTCACATTCGTGCGGCCTTTGCTTTCCTTCATTAAACTGTCTTTATCTCAACCCATGAGTTTTTCATCTTATTTTCTCCCCCTGTCCCGCTGAGGAGGGGGAGTGAGAGAACAGCTTGGTGGGCACCTGGCAGCCAGTCCATTCTAGCACACAACATGGGGCATAAGAAATTTGAGATAAGAATATTAATTGAGAGAGGTAACAGGCAAAACATGGGCTGAACCTTGCTAGAGAGCAGAGGGACGGTGGGGGAAGCGTGTGTACATTGTCCACCTTTGTCAGTGTTGTGATGATGTTATTTTTATTTTAGTATGGGGTATTCTTGTTGTTGATGCAAGTGAAGACTATGTGATTAATGTATATCATCGTTAAGGCAGTGGTAGCACCTCTGTGATAACATATTTAAGAAAGGGTAAAAACACTGTGCAACAGCAGCTGGGAGAGAGAGCAGTGAGAATATGTGAGAGAAACAGCCCTGCAGACACCAAGGTCAGGGAAGAAGGAGGAGGGGAAGGAGGAGGAGGAGGAGGAGGAGGAGGAGGAAGTGCTCCAGGCGCCAGAGCACAGATTCCCCTGCAGCCCATGGTGAATACCATGGTGAGGCAGGCTGTCCCCCTGCAGCCCATGGAGCCCACAGTGGAGCAGATATCCACCTGCAGCCCACGGAGGACCCCACACCAGAGCAGGTGGATGTGCCCTGAAGGAAGCTGCAGCCTGTGGAGAGTCCATACTGGAGCAGGCTCCTGGCAGGACCTGTGGTGGAGAGGAGCCTATGCAGGAGTGGGTTTTCTGTCAGGAACTGTGGCCCTATGGGGTACCTACACTGGAACAGTCCTGAAGGACTGCACCCTGTGGAAAGGGCCCACACTGGAGCAGTTCGTGAAGAACTGTAGCCTGTGGGAAGGACCCACATTGGAGAAGTTGGTGGAGGACTGTCTCCCATGGAAGGGACCCCACAATGGAGCAGAGGAAGAACATGAGGAGGAATGAGTGGCAGATATGAAGCATTATGAACTGACCCTAACCCCCATCCCCCTGCACTGCTTGGGGGGAAGAGTTAGAAGTTTAAATGTGAAGTTGAGCCCAGGAAGAAGGGAGGGGCAAGGGGAAGGTGTTTTTAGGTTTGGTCTTATTTCTCCTTATCCTACTCTGTTTAATTAGCAATAAATTAATTTCCCCAACTTGAGTCTATTTTGCCCTTGACTGTAATTGGCAAGTGATCTCCCCTGTCCTTATCTTGACCTTATCTTTTTGTTGTATTTTCTCCCTCTGTCCTGTTGATGGAGAGGAAGTGATAGAAGAGCTTAGTGAGCACCTAGCAGCCAGCCATGGTCAACCCACCACACAAGAGGAAAAAAGTGATATCAGTATTGGTCACTTAAAAAGGGCCTTAGAATTACAAGACATGCTGAAGAAAGGAAAAGTGACAGTTAAGGAGCTATACTCTAAGTTGAAGTTCAGATTAAAAGAGCTCAAAAGATACGCTGCAAAACTTGTTGATATCTTCGAAAACTCATTATATTGATCATAACAATGCAAATACAAACACTACTATCCACTCAAGTAGTGTTAGGTAACTTGTGCCAGGATAGACAGACCTTCTTTCTTTGCGTATTTTGTTGGTTTTTGTTTGTTTTTAAAGCTGTGATCACCTGACCAGACCTTCGAACAAAAAAATCTGAAAGTAGTTGTGCACAGATGTATATTCTCAGAAAAAGCAATGCCAGGGACAAGTTACTCTGGACTGAATCTGGCATAAAATTTAGGCAGATGTTTTCTGCAGTTTAAAGGATGCCCACAACATTTTTCTTTCTCACAGTGACTGATATTTCAATTCCTTTCAACACCCAATTCATTCTTTATGTTTATGTACCTAAAGACTACCTTCATCAAAAACATGTTGAACTTTAAGAACAGTATTTATGTAGAACTAAATGTACCTCTATTGACACAAGTTTACTAGCATCTACACAGAGCATCTAAGAGCTCACAAACTTCTGACCTATCAGCACACTAAAGATGCAGGTTAATGTTCCTGTTAAGCCAATATATTGTCAAGGAGAACAAAACCACTTTCCTATTTGCATCTTCCACCACCTGTTCCCCTTCACTGGGGCTTGCCAACTACCTTCGTAAACTGAACTAATCTCTTTGGGGAGTAGGGTAGCAACTAGTTTTCTGTTCCTTTGTCCTGGCCATCTTCAGGATCAGACAAGAGAGGACATGCCACTAGTAGGGTGAAGGAAGGAGCAAGCCAATATACCATTTTAACTGTACCATCAGACCACTCCCTAGCATCAGCACCCAAGCTAACACAGTGCCACTGATAAAGCTAGTATTCTCTTCTATGAGCCTATATACATTGATTAGATATAGATGGTTTCCTGTAATGGAGTGTCCTGGTTTCAGCTGAGATAGAGTTAATTTTCTTTACAGTGGCTGGTATGGGGCTATGTTTTGGATTTGTGCTGAAAACAGTGTTGATAATACAGAGATTATTTAGTTGTTGCTGCACTGGTCAAGGACTTTTCAGCTTCCCCTGCTCTGCCGGGTGCAGAAGAAGCTGGGAGGGGACACAGCCAGGATAGTTGATCCAAACTGACCAAAGAGGTATTCCATACCACATGACGTCATGCTCAGTATATAAAGCTGGGGAAGAAGAAGGAAGGGGGGGGACATTCGGAGTGATGGTGTTTGTCTTCCCAAGTAACCGTTAGGCATGACGGAGCCCTGCTTTCCTGGAGATGGCCGAACACCTGCCTGCCCATGGGAAGGAGTGAAGGAATTCCTTGCTTTGCTTGCGTGTGCAGCTTTTGCTTTCCCTATTAAACTGTCTTTATCTCAACCCACGAGTTTTCTTACTTTTGCTCTTCCGATTCTCTCCCCCATCCCACCAGGGGGGAGTGAGCGAGCGGCTGCGTGGTGCTTAGCTGCCGGCTGGGGCTAAACCACGACAGTGAGGCAACCCTGAACGTTCCTGCCTGATCTTTTCAGCTTCCGGGGGGGGGGGGGGGGGGGGGGGGATGATGATAATCTTCACAACATGCTCTAGCAGAAACTCCTTTATAGTTTCCTTTAGATTTTTGCCTCTCCTCCCTCTGTATAACAAGAGACCTTTGCTATATTTTTCTAAATGCTTATCTTCGCAGCAGTCTTTTTCCTCTCCCTACTGATCAGATATATATTGTTACCATCACTATCATGTAAACTGCCAAATGCATGTCTAGCTGTAACGAGCAATTTATTTCTTTAAGACTTTAGTCACCTTAAACAAGATACCAGCTGAAATTACCATAGTACACTGTGCTAGCCCTTACACTCTAGAGAGGCTACTGTTTGTGAAGCTATTTCAACACACTGACATAGTCAAGTGACAGCAGCACTTGGGGCACATGGAACAAGGGGGCACATCCTGAGGAAGTTTTCAATGCAGGTTTCAGAACCTTTTGTTGTCATGCACATAACACATGAGATTACAGCTGCAAATCACAGAACATGAAGGGCGTAAACATGTTCCACATCTTTAGCTATACACATTCTATGCCATGAATAAAATTTATGAGCATATACCTCTTCCTCAACTCAGATCAACATTCTTCTATGCAATTAACACTGCTAAAAAAAGGGAACTATGTTTTATGGGAAGCAAGCTCATAGTCCACGCATGTACTAATCAACAAACTGCACCTCAGCCTCTCTCACACTGGTTTGGCCTTTTCTAAACTTTACAAAGTTATGGTACATTTGTTTTATTGGCAAGATTTCTCTTCATGATAAATTTAGACTGCTTTTCCCTGTAAGGGTACGTGGAAGGCAAGAGCCTCTGCTTCATTGAGGCTATCTAATCAAGGACCTTTTCAATGCAAAAGGGTAAAATAAGTAAAATAAGTTCTTGCATAAACAAGAACACAGAGACAAAAACCTGGTAGACAAGGGATAATGGAGATAATGCCAAAGACCAAAAGTCTCCAGTTATTAATTAATGGGCCATTAAACTCCAGGCACAGCTTTGGAAAAGGACACCTGGATTTTGTAACTGATAAGCGGGAAACAAGAGGATTTAGAATATTTGAGGGGGAGCAGTGGAACTATGCCAACTGATGAGAGAATGTGCAGGGAAAGGGAGGAACACAGACAGAAAAGGGTATAAAAGGGGCCAGTTGGCTGTAAAATGGGGCCAGTCAGTATGCTTGTCTGACTGAGCCCTGCACCTGATCACTGCAGTCTGTCCTATCTTCTTATTAAATCTTTTCTTAACTATCTCATGCATGCTTGTGCTGCAAGGACTAAGTGTCAGCTACTGGTGAGACCAGTGTGTCAGCAGATACAGGGTCAGGAACTTGAGTCAGACTAGGGGTGTAAGCATCCCTGGGCCTGCAGTGTCAGCAACTGGAGCAAGTGTAAGTCTCAGTGCCAACCACTGGAATGGTTAAGAGTCTTGGCCACCAACCACTGGGGTGGGAATGGCATGTCCCCTGAGAACCAGCTACTACTGGGAGGGAACAGGGTGAATGAAGCAAGTATGGGGAACATGAAGCAAGTATGGAAACACCTTTTAATGCTGGGTCCTATGATCCCATTTCTCACAAAAGGGAATGTAGAGAGCTGTGATTGGCTGTGATCAACCTGCCACAGTAATAATTTCTCTGTTCCTTTCTTTGTCCCATCACATAACCTGGGATACATGCAAGCCTAGGATCCCTTCTCTTCTCTCATCCCATTAACATGAATTTCAAAGGAGTTACAGCTATATTTATGTCCATCCAGCAAACAATCCACAGATTTGTTTCTGCAGAACACTGACATCATAGATGTTGATTATGTAATCACTGTAATACTGACGAAACAGGCTACGCTAGAAAAAAGAATCAATATTGCAGCAAATGCTCAAAGGCTGTATTTTGGTCCACATGATTAATCAAGTATTTAAACACAGCTGAGCACTGTGTTTCAGGGCTCAAGAGAATACCATGGACTGGTAACCAAACTATAGGAGCCAGTATACCCAAAGTCACATGCTAGATTTGTCCCCTCTCCATTCAATATTCAGATACAAAGACAAGACCAGGTCTACCAGTTGGAAAGTTGCTGAAAGTAGCACAGGGGAAACTAGTAGTACCATCCACTTTTTAATTAATGAAAAAAATTAAGTTAGTGTTTGCAAAATCCACAAATTAGGCAGAACAATCCAAGCTTTATATACACTATTACATATTTATAAAGAAGTTTTTGACACAACAACAAATGCAGGCAATAGGTGTACTTGAGGTGAAATTGTTCCTGGATTGGAAAGGGAAAAGCAAATATACGAAGCATGTATTTAGAGTCCGTCCCTCCCCCAAAGGCTCTTCAGAAAAGGGCATGTTCCAATGGAATGTATTAAGAGAATATTCAGATGTTATATTATTCTGATCAATAATCTTATTTGATTGGGGAAGATATACTATGGGTTGTTGAAATACAGAGGGGAGAATTCAACTTGCAATCACATTTCCTTTAATGTTTTCAATCAGACATTATTCAGGGGGAATATGATAATTACTAATTAGTTCATATAACAGAGCCTGTAAACTGATGTAAACAAGCAGTTAAGCTTCAACATCTAACTTTGCTTCTGTTTTGCTGATATGTATAAGCAATTGATTGTTTTCCACATTGACCAAAAACATAACATTGTTTGCAGCCAATGTTACTGGGTCTTTCATCAAGTAGCTATCTTCCAGATAACCTGTCAACTACAGACCACAGTCACCAATGCACCTGTTGTAGCTCTTTGTTTACAGAACAGATGTCTAGATTATAGTAGAAAGCTGGGATATAACAAGAGAAATGCCAAAACTAGCCTAACTACACAGAACAAGTGTTTTAGAATAATATCTGAGGCTGAATACCTGCCCCCTCTGGTTGTATGAGGTTTAATATATGATTAAAATATATGCTGCTTTAAAAAGGAAGCATCAAGCCCTTGTTATAATGTAATAAAAGTTCAAGACAACGTGTGTACTTAAAACCCAGAAGAGGGAGAATCCCCTCCAAAGTAACAGAGAAATGGTTAAAATTACATGGAACAAGTTCAAAATTCACTGTGACAACCAGGCCCCAAGATTTGCACAACCTCTACATATGCCCCTACGCTGTCACATCCCTGATATTATTAAACAACATACTCAAGTTGTGATTATCCAACCATAATAAGCTGTACAATATTAAAATTCAGTTTTTCACAGCTTTTCCATTGCTAAATATGCAATATGATGGTAATTTTGTGAATACCTATTCTTATGGTCATACAGTATTTTCAAAAATAATCTTTTTGTAGTTTGGGCATTTGTAGAACAAGAATTTTGTTTTTAAATGGAATAAGCAATGGTGACAAAAAATGCTCTCAAATTTAAGAAGCAGGTGTTCAGTGCTGTATTTATTTGGCACTTGGGCTTCTTACATTTATTGGAGAATGCCTCTACGGCCTTTTAACTTACCATTTAATCTCTCTAAAACCAGAGGCTGTAGCTGCTAGTCTGAATTCCGAAACAAAGGTGACCAGAACACTACAACAAAATTTTGGCAGTCTTGCCAGGGTCCCCTTTCTACTACCCCTCCCTACAAAAAGTAGGCAATAGATGCATCTGAAGAACAGATTTGCATTTTTCTCTCACCCACATCAAACCAGTGGCTCAGTTACTGGGCAATCAATTATTATAAGTTTTTCTTCTCTTCTGAGATTTCCAACTGAGGAGATCCCAAACAGTGATAAGTAAGGATTATCTTCTAATCATTCAAGTAAGACTGAAAGGGAATTAAATTTATTAGTGTATATTTCAATTTCTCTAGTACATCAGCACTATATAATAATTCTGCTAAATATTGACAATGCCTTCAGTATAAAACATCACCAGCCAGCTTTGATATGAATCCATTAATCTAATCCTAAAACACAGTATTTCTATTTAAACTGCCAGTACAGATTAAGTACAACCATTTGGAAAGCATGCTGGAAAAATTGTACTAGGTCTGGCTGGGATGGAGTTAGCTTTCTTCATAGCAGCTTGTATGGTGCTGTGTCTTAGACTTGGGACTAAAGCAGTGCTGATAAAACACCAATGTTTTAGCTATAGCTGAATAGTGCTCATGCAATGTCAAGGCCTTCTCAGTTTCTCACTCTACTGCTGCCCCCCCCAGTGAATAGATTGGGGGGGTGAGCAAGAGGTTGAGAGGGGACAAAACCAGGACAGCTGACCCAAATTGACCAAAAGGATAGTCCACAGCATATGACATCACACTCAGCAATAAAACTGGAGGTTAGTCTTTCCAAGGTAACTGTTGCTTGCAGACTGGCTGGGCATCAGTCTGCCTGTGGGAGGTGGTGATTGCCTTTGCATCACTTGCATTCCCCCTCCCTTCACTTATTAAACTTTTATCTCGACCCATGAGTTTTTCCTTACTTTTGCTCTTCCAATTCTCCCCCCCATCCTGCTGGGGGAGGGAAGTGAGCAAGCAGCTCATCACACTGGTGGGTGCTTAGCTGCTGGCCAGGGTCAGCCTACCACAAAAATAAAAATGGCCACAGATGTCTTACCTTGTTCTAAGAGCCACCCAAGCAGCATCAATGTCAGCATACAGATTCTTCTCTGTTGGCTTCCCAGAACTTGCACCATATCCAGAATAATCATATGAGAATATGTTGCAGTTAATCCGTGAACCCAGTCCTATATAAAAGCTGCTCATCTGACCTAGGTCAACAGCATTTCCATGCGAGAAGAGCAAAGTATACTTGGCATTAAGTGAGCAACGTGCAAACATACAGGCAATCCTGTTACCTTTACTTGTTCTAGTCATGAAACACTCGATGGCATCTTTTTCTCTAGAAGAATACTGCCAGTCTGCTCGCTCTGAGAGATGTAGAGTCCAGCAACTACCACTCTCATCACAAATCAGTGTGTACGTAGGATCGGGAGGTAAGAATGCCAGTTTGGAAGCAATTTTCCCTGGGCATGGTGGACAACAGAACAGGCAACACAGTTCACTAAAGGAAAGATTATTCATCATCTAGTCTGAAATAGGAAGAGAGAATGGTATCAGTTTCTAGTTACAATCCCACATTAAAAAAGCCTCATGAAAAATAAAAACTTCATCTCTCCAGTAAATAAGCAATTTCCATGGAAACATTTAACAAAACATTTAAGTATATAAGCAAATTTCTATATAATAATTTATTTGATATTATTAACTGCTTTAAAATGAGCATGCTATAAAAACCAATAATAACTACAGCCCTGCCAGATGTTAAAGCTAAAAAAAAAACAAAACCAAGCCACGCCACAAACCAAAAGAAAAATATTTTTACTCAGAACAATAACAAGCATGAGTTTTGGAGTTTCTTTTGAGGAAATAAAGTCCCTCCCCTTAAGGCAATAACAGAATTGTTCACCTCCTTGACAAATATACACGTCAAAGAACAATTAGAATATGTTATAGCGTTTGCAGGGTAATAAGGCAATGAAGAGCTCTGCAGGAAAAAAAAAAAATCACTACAATGTTTCCCAACTATAGAGGAAGTATGGCAAGTATAAGTTATGAGCCCCTGCAAGCAGTATCAGCAATAGGAAAGGTGCATGAAGGTCAAGACTTTCAAGAAGCAAAATTAGATGCTTTACTGGCCTACAGAGCACTATATACCTTCAGTGCACTGAAATCCAGACATAAACTCTTCCCACACTGGCTGACATCAATGTTTTCAAGCTCTCCAGAAATTAACCAAGGTTTCCTGTCTTGCAAGTAGGAATTGGGATTATGTTGATATTATCAATTTTAATAAGACAAGACTATTTTTATACTATGCTTTAACAAAAACATCCAAAACCCAAATGCTCTAATGCAGATATTATGTAAATCAATATAAGCCACACTATTGGTTAATAGAGGGAAGAAGAAACAAAACAATAACGGCACATACACCTGAAGCAAGCTAGGTAAAGATACAGCTGCCTTGACAAACAGGTACTTTGTCCTCTTAATTTACAACAGAGGTGGGTGCAGGGGGATATGCTTTGTCAACAATATTCCCCCCCCCCCCCCCCCAGAGAGGAGGGGTGATGAAATCTGTCAAGAGCCATGCTGGCCACACCAGTGCAGCTAAAATAAGCATTTACACTACTTTCATGATGCTAAGGTGTGGCAACTTAAACAGCTTTTCCACCCCAAATCTATCCACAGGTCTCAAGTTCAGTTCTTACCAGGTCATGCAAATAGAAACACTCTTATAGTTTCATGCACCACCTTCAATGCTAGATTCAAGTTTACAGTCAGGAACAAAACAAGCTAACTTCTGATGTCCATAGTCCCATGATGTTTTAGAAATACCCATATAATCCAACAAAAACAAAAATCTTACTTCTAACTATATGTGGTGGGTTAACCTGGAGTACCTCCTCCCTCTCCTTCACTGATCTTGGTATCTGCAGGATTGTTTTTATCACATTTTTTCCCCCCTCGCTCTTCTTTCAACTGCTGCACAGGGGGTTTTTTTACCCTTTCTTAAATACATTATCACAGAGGCACTACCAGCTTTGCTGATCAGCTTTGGCCAGCAGTGGGTCTGTTTTGGAGGTGTCTGGAACTGGCTCTGTCCAGCCTGGGGGCAGCCCCTTACCTCTTCTCACAGAGGCCACCCCTGCAGCCTCCCTGCTATCAAAACTTTCCCACATAAATCAAATACACTATAACACTTGACAATATTGAGAACTGATCTCAAAGTCAATCCTCTAACTTGTATAGAAGCATAATTTTCATGCCTACATGCATTTCAAATTTTTTTGAAAAGCTCTATTGGGCACCACTGCAGGAACTGTTGAATACAGAACAGTTAACCTTACTTTAGATGTATGAGTAGTCTCTTTCCTATGGTAGGGTATGGACATATACTGCATAAAATGTCACATTCATAAAGTATACTTGTAGAACAGTAAACACAAGCAACACAAGACAGCATGATAAACATGAGGATTTTTAGAATACTACTGCTCTTCGTAGTTCAGAGTATTTTTGCTGAGACTGCTACAGCCAAGTGCTTTCATCCAAGGCCTCTAGCTTTCTTCAAAATAGAGGGAAGCCACAGATTTAGATATGGGTAGCCAACAATACCAATTTAGAGAAGGCAGAAAAAGGGTACTAGTCACCTCCCATAAAAAGAGTAAGTTATCTCTTGAATGACAGATCCCGAGTAAAAATGACTATATTTCTGCTAGCTAAAGAAACAACAGCCTCCACAAGTAGTCACTCAAATTTGTAATGGCTCATCTTTTCCCTGTCAGGTGGGATTATCTGACATTAAACTTGACCTTAATTTGCAGTGGAAGAGGTCTATTGAAGAGGACCAGGGATCCACAAAAGGCTTAGACTGTCTTATGCACAAGAAAAGCTACACCTCAAAAAGCGAGGTACAAACAGCCTGTTATGCCCAGGAACAGCAGGCTGCCTTCCATGCCAGCAATAGAACAATAGCTACAGAATTTCTTAGTTCTTTCTGACAAGTGGATTGAGAAGCAAATAAAAGAGTTTTCACTATAACTACCAACAACCCTGCAAATATGATTTCACCAAAAAAATTTTAAATATTTGTCATAATAGTTTCAGAAGACTGGAATCTGGCCTATGGAATTCACATACAGAGTAGTACTGCAGTGAACATTTCAAGCAACACTAGCTATTAACTAAAATCAGCTGTGGTGGGTACAGTGCCCCAAGACAGCTTAAATGTGCTAAAAATGGGGTTTTGCCACATATGGCAAGTAACTTCCTATACTGATGAATATAGCTAAAATATTATTTCTCTCCTATACCAGACTATAATGCAGATTTAATGTAACATCCATTTAATCCAATAGAAACTATCTCTATTAAATCTAGAGATTCTGCTCCCAGAGGTGTTCTCCATCTAAATCACAGCTAGCAACAGCTCCTTTCTTTAAAGCAAGTATTTCCTATCTTCTTCACTTGATTGACCCAAAACAAGAAAACAAACGGTATATCCCTAGCATCACTAACTGAACAAATCTGACAAAACACCTACTGAACTCCCTCAGAAAGATACCTTCAAGTAAATACAAACAATGTTTTCATTATACTGGAAATGGTTTATATTCATATGAATGGGTTCTTAACCTCCAGATCTGGAATGAAGCTAGGATGTGAGAGTCCCCACGGTGTATAGAATAATTATGATAGCAGTGTTTAAGTGTTCAACTGAATCACCATTTCAATCCAGTAGTTCTCCACAAGATATCATAATTTAGCTTCAATTAAAACAGACTTTATCATAACGTATAAGGTATACAGATCAGATTCTTCAGTGAAGGGATTAATGTTAAAACAAACAAGGTATTTCTTAACATTAGGAAAACATAATTTCCCAACGATTCATCTACCCCAAAATTATTAAGATACAAAAAGGAAAAAAACCACACACACAGAAGGGCCACACACTCTCATTTTGAGATCAGTCTTAAAAAGACCAATAATTTCATTAAGTATAAAACATAATTTATGGAACATGAACAAAGCATCATAAATGAACTTTTTTTAAAAGTCACACTAATAACAAACAGGCTTGATGAATGCTTTACCTGAACTCTTACTAAAACTTGGAGGAAAAGAACACCCACCACAAATTACCTCAAGGAGACAGTTCTACAGGTACAGATGAATAGTTTTAACTCACCTAGTCAAAATGTATGTTAGAGAAAGACTCCCATTATCATCTAAAACCTTTTCAGCATTTACAAAGCAAATCCCTGCCCTCATTACAGTAACATCTTCAGATACAGAGATCAACACATCCAAAAAACATATCTATTTCACTACTTCTGTTTGTTAATTTGGTACTAACTGAGAACCCAGTTCTGTTCTGCAAATACAGTAACTTTACCAACTTCCAGAACTAACAGCAAAAATAAAAAGGTATACTAAGAAATGTATATAGCCTTTAAAAATGATACAAAACTTTGCACACATTTTATATATATATAAATAAAATTCTGTTGAAGAAACTTAAATGCATAAAACTTACTATTGTACCAAGACAGGCAAAGAAACAAAACAGACCCAAGTGGCATTACCCAGCCTTTGTGAGTGCTGTGGTTTAATCCCAGCCGGCAGCTAAGCACGACACAGCCACTCATTTCCCCCACAGTGGGATGGGAGATAGAATCGGAAGGGTAAAAGTAAGAAAACTCATGGGTTGAGATAAAGACAGCTTAATAGGGAAAGCAAAAGCTGTGTGCATAAGTAAAGCAAAATAGAGAATTCATTCACTCCTTCCCATGGGCAGGCAGGTGTTCAGCCATCTCCAGGAAAGCAGGGCTCCATCAAGCATAACAGTTACTTGGGAAGACAAATGCCATCACTCTGAATGCCCTCCCTTCCTCCTCCTTCCCTGTAGGATTTATTGCGGAGCACGACATCATATGTTGTGGAATATCCCTTTGGTCAGTTGGGGTCAGCTGTCACAGCTGTGTCCCCTCCCAACTTCTTGGGCACCCCCAGCCTACTCACTGGTGGGGTGGTGCAAGAAGCAGAAAAGGCCTTGACTCTGTGTAAGCACTGCTCAGCAACAACTAAAACATCCCTGCATTATCAACACTGTTTTCAGCACAAATCCAAAACATAGCCCCATACTAGCTACTGTGAAGAAAATTAACTACTATGAAGAAAATTAAGATATTCATGGTGTTGAGGGTTTTTTTGAACAATTATTTTTCATTATATACCGCTGAAGTAAGAAACTGTAACAGTTTCTCCTCACCCTTTCATTGAGCACAATTCAATGAAGGCTTGAGTTCACTACTGAAACACTAGTACTCATTTCAACATCTGCATTATATTATTACGGAACAGAAAGGTATGAACATTTCCCAACTAGTTTAACAGTTAAAGAAACAAAATGCATAGAGCAAACAAAAAGTGTCCGACCAAATATTATTTAAAAGGATTCAACTAAGAATTTTAAAAGAACACACAGTAGACCTAGAAAAGAACACAGATGAAGTCTATTTAATAACAAAAAAACATACCCAGAAATACTGTGAAGTAACTCTAACCTTTCAAGTATGTCTCAGAGCAAAATAACCCACAAAGACTGAGTAGCCTGATGTGACCAAAATTTCATTTTGGAATAATCAGATTTTAAAAGAAAAATATGTATATATGTAGTTTTACTAGTCTCACAAATTCTAACAATATTAGAAAACCTAACTTGTTTTTACAGTAATACAGAAACATTCTTAATTGTACCACCAACTCTCTTGCTGATTACTTTGTATATTTCAAAACAGACCTAATGGCACACTTGAAAGTAGAAGGGGAACACAGAAAATAGATTGCAAAGATCTAGCCATTCCTTTTCAAAAAAAAAAAAAAAACAACCACCAAACCCCCCAAAAACCTACCCCCCCAAAAAAAAAGCCTCCCCAAAACCAAAGAAAAATCCCTCATAAAATCCCAGATAGACAAGTGTGGGATTATGTTAGATTACATAATGTTTTGTATGTTCCAGGAAAAACACTGCACTACAGAACTACCCTGCTAAAACAATCTGCACATTGACAGACACTTAAGCCCCTTATTGTATTTCACGGGCATCAGCCTGGTGCTTCACTGCACCAGTCAGTGTATCAGTAATGAAAAGCTATGCCTTTAAAACTAGTCTTTGTTCAAGCAGTTCTATTTTAGCTTCTGCAGTCATGCTTCTATAATCACCTTTTGGCCAAATACTTTTAAACTATGCATTCTAATGCAATTTTAAGGCACACACCACTCCCACCATCAATAGCCAAAATTGAAGAAATAAATTAAGTCAGGCTGGACAAACTGAAAGGAGCTCTTCAAGTGTCTGTATTTAATACGGACCTCATGGAAGTCAACGACGCTCACACAGAATCACTATTTAAATCTGGTAAAAGACAGAATTTAACAAGCATTTAAGTCAGCGTGCCAGTTTCCTAAACAAAGACGTCCACAGCCAGACCATGGAAACGGAAGCCCCAGAACAGACTGCACACAGCACCCCAGGCCCTCTAAAGTACCTCAGTGGACAACACCCCGACTCCCTAGGCGCAAAGAGTCCCTCATCCCTTTCCGTGGTGCGAGAAGCGGCGAGCTGCTCCCCCCACAGGGTGCAGGGCACAAGCCCCCGAGGGTCTGCAGCCAGGACACCGGCGGAGATCACCGCAACCCACCTACCCTGTCCGCACGCTCCAGGGTCAGAGAGCTGAACCGCCGCCTCCCTCACCGAGGCTCAGCGCCTACCCCAGCCTTTCCTCCCGGGCCTCTCCCTGAGGGGAGAGGGTATCTCCCCTCACCCGCCCTGTGATAGAGAAGGTGCGAGGAGAGGGCACATAAAAAAGGTGAGGAAAGAAATACACGGTCAGAGCTGCCAAGAAGCCAACTTGCCTCCACAACTTAAAAGCGGATCCACGAACCGCAACCGGCGGCGTTGCCGCTCCCACAACCTCCACCGTGCTAAGGCCCCGCTGAAAGAGCCTCGCTCTGAGCAACTACCTCCAGCAGGTGGCTGGGGGGGGAGGGTTGAAGGGAAAGGGTGGCTCACTGGCGCGCACACACCACGAGAGCGGTAGGTTAGAAGAATCCGTACCTACACCTGACACCCGTTCGATAGCGCACGGCCACCTCCGTCTCCCTCGCTGGACAACAGGCAGCGCGCGCACGGCTCCACACTTTCCCCAACAGCCGCTGCTTGAACACCAGACCGACGGAGGAATCGGTTGTGCTGAGTAACGGCACGACCCCAACCAACACCTGCAGTTCCCCAGCCACACTCTTTAGAAGAGAAAACAAGGCCTAAGGAGAGCTACACTAGCCTCACCAGGATACATCTAATCACGTAAATGCCTCAACAGCTAAGAGAATAGCGAAAGAGGAAGAGACCTGCAGGAACTAACAACCAGCTGCAGCACGCCAATAAGAACACAGCCCACAGCTCAGCTCTGGCCACTGAAGCTCCGCCTGAGCGGGGATAGGCGGGGTCAGCCAGGAGGCAGCAAATCGATGTGCGTGAAGGGATTATACAGACGCTGGCTCTAGCCAATGGGTAGGTTGGTTTGGGCTCTTCTTCTGGCAGCCAAGGGGGAAAGTGGTGGAGTTAGGGTAGACTTGAAGATGGAGCAGTAGTGCTGGTTATGTGGAAGAGACCACGTCAGAGCAGGTATTTATACTGCAGCCTGTGGGGAACCCTCTGCTGGGGTAGTTGGATGTTTCTTGAAGGAACTGCAGCTAGTAGAGAACTTATGCTGGAGCAGATTGTCCCTGAAGGGCTACAGCTTGTGGAGAGGACCTATGCTGGAGCAGAGGAAAAGTATGCTATATGGCATGGAATATCCCTTTAGTCAGTTGGGGTCAGCTGTCCCGGCTGCGTCCCCTCCCAACTTCTTGGGCACCCCTAGCCTACTTGCTGGGGGGGGGCAGTGTGAGAAGCAGAAAAGGCCTTGACTCTGTGTAAGTACTGCTCAGCAATAACTAAAACATCTGTGTTATCAACACTGTTTTCAGCACAAATCCAAAACACAGCCCCATACCAGCTACTATGAAGAAAATTAACTCTATCCCAGCCAAAACCAGTACAGCAAGCTGCACCTGCCAGGAGCCCTGTCTGTGCTCATGTCCCTGGTGTGGGAGCTATCTGTCCTGCCTGGCCACTGCCCTCCTGCTGGCCTTCCTCCACCTTGGCTGCAGAGCTGCTATGCCCAGCTGCTTGAGGACCAACCTAGGAAAGCTCCTCTCCATGGGGTGAGCTTCTGCCCAGGGTGCTCCTGGCTGCTGGGTAGGCCTTCCACAGGAAGACTGTGCCCCCCCACCCAAGGCCAACAGCAGTGGTTCAGAGGGGCGCCCACTGGCAGCGTGGAGCTGCCATGTTACTCACTGCTGGGGAACAGCTCTATTTTCCTCCTAGAGTCTTCCTTCAGCCCACAGGAGGGAAACCAAGGAGAGGGAGAAGATGACACACAGAGGAGTCACCGCTGCTCTTCGCTCCTCCTTCTCCCACTGCCGTGTGCTCTCAAGGTGGGCACTGCTTCAGGATCTGCCAGCTGCTGCGGAGCCTCACACCAAAGTTACTACCCACCAGCCCAATGCTACCCCTCTGTGGTAGTGGAAGCAGGGGGAGTGAGGCAGGTTCCACCTGCATAGCCCTGCAAAGCAGCTTTGCCAGTGGACAGAGCCTTGATCAACCATTTTCTGCTGGGCTTATGCTCCTGCCTCCCTGTCACCCCACCCCTCACAGCCACGGCCACTGCTTCAACACAGACCCACCTCACACAGGCCTGCCTCCCACTCTGGAGAGGCCTGGGCCACCACTCATGCCTCCTTGCAAAGGTCCCCTCTGCTTGTCTGGGTGACTTGAAATGTGTCAGCCTAATGCTGGTCCCTGCAGCAGCAGCCGCCATACAGCCACCCTGACATTGCACAGCTGGAATTACCTGTATTGCAGCCACGGCCCTGGCAAGACACCACTGCTGCTTTGCAGACCTACCTGTGTCTCTGAGGGTGCACCAGCTGGCCCCACGTGGGTCTGGCATTGATGGAAACGCATACAATGCCTCTCACTGTGGTGTTCCACTCTGCAATTTTCCCGTAATTTTTTTATCCTACTTATTTCCTTCTCACCCCCTATACTTTCTGAAATCATGTAATTGATACTTTTTTTTTTTTAACACAGGAAATTTTTAACTACTGATTGTGGGAAAACAAGAAAATCGGACTTGATTGTTCCCTAACAGTTTAGAAAACATTTTAATGGCCCTATGTTTATTTTTTTAAAAAAATAATTAACCCTATATTATTTTCTGTCCTTTAGGGGAGGGAGGGGAAAGCTAGAGGCAAACCAGAACTTAGGCACTAATCCTAGGCCTGAAGCTATTCTTCTTGCTATTCCATGAAACTAAAAATAAAGCTTTTTGTAACTAAAAATGATGTAGTTACACTGACAATCCTGCAGCATGAACTAGCCCATAATTAAGTTTAACACTGAGTGCTTGGAGTTTAATACTAGCCCTAATCTTAGGTACAGAGTTATAAGATTTTTAATGACCATTTACTCACCAAGGTATTATTACAGCTCAAAAATGACATTCCTTAAAATAAGACATTACTATAGCCCATCCTAGAAACAAAGAATTATGTTATCAGATTATTATATCAGGAAAGAATTTATTTTTTTCCTCACTCCCTTCCTTCTCCCCTTCCTTCCTTTTCTTCTTTCCTCCCTACTTCCTTCCTTCCTTCCCTCCTTCTCTCCCCTGCTTCCTTCCCTCCCTCCTTCCCTCATTCCTTCAATACTTCCCTCTCTCCCTCCTTCCCTTGTTCCTTCAATACTTCCCTCCCTCCTGCCTCCTTCCCTCCTTCCTTCAATACTTCCCTCTCTCCCTCCTTCCCTCCTTCCTTCAATGCTTCCCTCCCTCCCTCCTTCCCTTGTTCCTTCAATACTTCCCTCCCTCCTGCCTCCTTCCCTCCTTCCCTCAATACTTCCCTCTCTCCCTCCTTCCCTTGTTCCTTCAATATTTCCCTCCCTCCTGCCTCCCTCCTTCCTTCCCTCCTTCCCTCATTCCTTCGGTACTTCCCTCTCTCCCTCCTTCCCTTGTTCCTTCAATACTTCCCTCCCTCCCTCCTTCCTTCAATACTTCCCTCTCTCCCTCCTTCCCTTGTTCCTTCAATACTTCCCTCCCTCCCTCCTTCCTTCAATACTTCCCTCTCTCCCTCCTTCCCTCCTGCCTCCTTCCTTCCCTCCCTCCTTCTTTTCCTCCTTCCCTCTCTTCATCCTTCCCTCCTTCCCTCCTGCCTCCTTCCTTCCCTCCCTCCTTCTTTTCCTCCTTCCCCCCTTCATCCTTCCCTCCTGCCTCCTTCCTTCCCTCCCTCCTTCTTTTCCTCCTTCCCTCTCTTCATCCTTCCCTCCTTCCCTCCTGCCTCCTTCCTTCCCTCCCTCCTTCTTTTCCTCCTTCCCCCCTTCATCCTTCCCTCCTTCCTTCCTACTGTACTTCCATCCCTCCTTCCTTTCTTCCCTCCCTCCTTCCAGCCCTTCATCCTTCCTACCCTCCCTCATTCCCTCCCACTTTCCTTTACTTTGTCCCTTCTTAATTTCTTCCCTCGTTCTCTCTATCCTTACATCCCTTCCTCCTTCCTTCCTTCCCTCCATCTCTCTTCCCCCTTTTCTCCTCCCTCCTTCCCTTCTTTCTTTTCCTTCCTTCCTCACTCCCTCCTTCTTTTCTTTCACCTTCCTTCCTTCCTTAACTCTTTCCCTCTTCCTGCCTTTTTACTTCTTTCCTTCTTTATTTCTGTATTGGGCAAGGTTTATGTATTTCTTTCCTTTTTTCTTTCTGTATTGGGTAAGGTTTATGTGGCAAGGTTCTGGTAGCAGGGGGGCTGCAGTGGTGGCTTCTGTGAGAAGACCCCAGAAGCTGCCCCCATGTCCGACAGAGCCAATGCCAGCCAGCTCCAAGACAGACCTGCCGCTGGCCAAAGCTGAGCCAATCAATCAGTGACATTGGTAGGGCCTCTGCGATAACATATTTAAGAAAGGGTAAAAAACACTGCATAACAGCAGCTGGGAGAGAGGAGTGAGAATATGTGAGAGAAACAACTCCGCAGACACCAAGGTCAGGGAAGAAGGAGGGGGAGGAGGTGTTCCAGGCCCGGAGCAGGGATTCCTCTGCAGCCCGTGGTGAAGACCATGGTGAGGCAGGCTGTCCCCATGGAGGTCCATGGTGGAGCAGATATCCACCCTGTAGCCCGTGGAGGACCCCAGGCTGGAGCAGGGGAAGAGTGTGAGGAGGAAGGAGCAGCAGAGACAAAACATTGTGAACTGACTGCAACCCCCATTCCCCAAACATGGGGGGAGGAGTTAGAAGTTTTGGGAGTAAAGTTGAGCCCAGGAAGAAGGGAGGGGTGGGGGGAAGGTGTTTTAGATTTGTTCTTATTTCTCATTATCCTACTCTGATTTGATTGGCAATAAATTAAAGATAGGTGCAGAACTCACATGAGTGTTACTAGGATTTTTATACTTGCACTAAATGAGAATAGGCCTCAAAATCAAAAGGTGGATTCAACATTCATATGTGAAAGGTCTAATGTGTACTTCCTCTTCCTTTCAGTATGATTAGCAGAAAAAGATGCCCAAAAAAAGAAACAAAGAAAGAAAAAAATCTTCCATTTCTACAGGGTCATCTGCAGGTGGTTTAATTCTCAGTTGTTTAATTGTTAATTACATCTTCCACCTCAGGAAACAAATCTTATCACAATAAATTGAGAAAGAAAACTTCTATTTGAAAGCATTTAAATGGTTGAAATGTATCTTCCTTTAACTGTGCTTTTCACTACTGCAAATAAACTAAAACTGAGGATAAGCAGAACTAAACTCTGCTTTCAGAGACAACAGTGTCTGTTGTTCAGAGTGAAATGTATTGATAATAGCATTGCTGTAGATTTATTTCAACTCACTGCAATTGGAATATAGCTATCTGTTATGGTCAGATCCTGTTTCAGCTTTAATAGTGGGAAAGCTCCTTTGACATCAACTGAAATAGGGTATGCTTTTAAATGCATGGGTAGTACTATACAGCTGCTTCTGTTTAGTCCTCTGTGCTAATACAGCATTGGACCCATTTATATGGTGAAAAGACAAGCTTACTAGAGAATTGGTGCCAAACAAAGACAAATGACACCCTGACATAATCTGAAAATGCATTAACTTTTAAATTGGTACAGAGAATATGAAACTTCTGTTATCTCACTTCCATTTACTTTATTTCCTGGACTTTTTGAGCCACTGAGTGAAAGCCACGGATAAGAGGTATGTTATTATTCTGTGGAACACTTTCTAAACCAGTTTTTTTAAGGTACCGTAAAATTAGACTCATTAGTAACTGTGTAATCTGTAATACTTGTGTAGGTTCTTATACCACACTCTTAATGTATCTGTGCACTGAATTAAACAGAAGGAGTAGCATCTGTCTTGTGTTTGCCCTCTCATCTTCCCCTTGGGGGAAAATGAGTGGAGTGGTGTGTTTTAGTTTGAAAGATATCCAGAAGAATAATAGGTTTGGGCTAGCACAGTCGAGGAAGCAGAGCACAGAGTGCATTTTGAGGCGAAGGTAGTGAGGTATCTGATAGTCCTTAATTTCCCTGGGAGACCATTCTGCAATATTAGACCAAGCTCACAGAAGTCTGCACTGATAACTTTTTGATACAGACAATTTCTTAGTGTGAAAGAAACAAAGTGATTTTGTGTTGTCTTTCTCACAGTACTTAAATCAGTGTTTTGGTCCCTTAAAGATGAGAATCAACTGAGATCTTGAAGATAAGGGTTACGGCACTGAACTCTATTCTTCGGGTGCACTGGGTCGGGAGCTGGGGTTTGTTCACAGGGCTATGGTCAGTGAAGACACATGCTGCCAATTTGGCACTGGCTGGAGTCTTGTATGCGCCAAAGACCACAAGCCCAGGTGGGCAGCTTAGCTCTAGTTCAGCTGAACGATGATAAAACTGAAGTGATGAACACTAGATCACTGCTTCCTGGTGGAAACAACAGGACTTGGGAGTGTTGAAAAAATTGCTCAGGGATGGTCCCCCAGACTTTACCATCAATAACAAATTGAGGAACTATCATGGAGTACAGACTGACCTGACAATTTGAAGATGTATACTTCTAACTGAAAATGTAAGTAATCTCCCTGTCCTTATTTCGACCTACAAGCTTTTCATTGTATTTTCTCCCCCTGCCTTGTTGAGGAGTAGGAGTGAGAGAAGAGTGGCTTGGTGGGCACCTGGCAGCCAACCAAGGTCTACTCACCTTCCTTCCTTTCTTCCTGCCTTCCTTCCTTGCCTTCCTAAGACACTTCCTTCCTCCCTCCTTATCTCCCTTCCTTTTATTTTCTGTCTTTGTCTCTCTCTTTCTCTGTTTCATTATTTTTCTTTATCTTGTTCCCTCTCTCTTTCTTTCTTCCTCTATCTCTTTCTTTCTTTCTTTTACTTTACTTTCTCTTACTTACTTTCCTCTCTCTTCCCTCCCCCCCATCTTTCTCTCTTTCTCTGTCTCAAAGCCCCATCCAACCTGACTTTTGAACACTTCCAGGGATGGGGCATCCACAACTTCTCTGGGCAACCTGTTCCAGTCTCTCACCACCCTCATCGTAAAAAATTTCTTCCTTGCGTCCAATCTAAACCTACCCTCTTTCAGTTTAAAACCATTGCCCCTTGTCCTGTCACTACAGGCCCTGGTAAAAAGTCTCTCTCCATCTTTCCTATAAGCCCCCTTTATCTATTGAAAGGCTGCAATAAGGTCTCCCTGCAGCCGCCTTCTCTCCAGGCTGAACAACCCCAACTCTCTCAGCCTTTCTTCATATCAGAGGTGTTCCAGCCCTCTGATCATTTTCGTGGCCCTCCTCTGGACCCGCTCCAACAGGTCCATGTCTTTCTTGTACTGGGGACCCCAGAGCTGGAGGCAGTACTCCAGGTGGGGTCTCACCAGAGCAGAGTAGAGGGGGAGGATCACCTGGTAGATATTTTTTTTCACACTGTTTTTTTTTCCCCTGGGTTTTTGTTCCTCTCTCGCTCTCTTGTTGTTTTCCTTCTCATTACAATTTATAATTATTTTTGTTGTTGTTGTTCCAATTATTAAACTGTTCTTATCTCAACCCACGAGTTTTCTTACTTGTGCTTTTCCGATTCTCTCCCCCCTCCCAGTGGGATGGGGGAGGGTGAGCGAGCGGCTGTGTGGTACTTAATTGCCGACTGGGGCTAAACAACAACAGGGCAATGATTTGGTATATGGTGTATACCAAATCATTGCATATTGTTAAAACAAAAGTGTGGCTTTACTGTCGGTGGGGTCATAAGTGAAATTAACTAGATGCCACCAAGATTGGAAATCCTTTTCAAATTTAGTTGCATTATCCCAAATTACCTTTCGAATTTCAGTGGGCAAGGTGCCCTCATCACCTTCCCTTATAATTGCTGTTACAGTAGATTGCACCTATAACTGAGAAATATGTATGGTGCAGAATGTACTATAGTTACCATATTGATTAAGCTGAATAAAGGAAGTTAGGATCTCCATCCCGTGCGTCGGGCTTGTTGGCATATAAGCCAAACTTGGTCCATGCTGACGATGATTGCTCCTTTGAGAAGGATAAGCAATCCTTCAATGTTTGACCCAATCTCCAGGGGAGGTGTGCCGGTATCATTCCTGGTATCGTTCCCAGAAAAGGAAAACAATACAAGTCTTGGCTTGTGTTGTGTCATTCATGTGTCAATCGCATGATCGGTGTTCCAAGCTCATATGCATCAATGCTCTCTCTGCCACTCGGCTTCTTTGTGGGTTCTCAGAGAACAGATTGGAACCAGGAGTTCTTGGCCTGGCCACGGCTCAGGCATTTACCTCCTTTGGAGCCCAGACCAAACTACTGTTAGTTTGGTTAAGAGGTCGAGTGCATCTTTCACAGTTCTCCAAGTCGAGTCTGTTTTGCCTGTGATGGTAATTGGTGAGTGTGCTGGTTTTGGCTGGGATAGAGTTAATTTTCTTTATAGTAGCTAGTATGGGGCTATGTTTTGGATTTGTGCTGAAAACAGTGTTGATAATACAGAGATGTTTTAGTTGTTGCTGCACTAGCCAAGGACTTTTCAGATTCCCATGCTCTGCCAGGTGCAGAAGAAGCTGGGAGGGGACACAGCCAGGATAGTTGATCCAAACTGACCAAAGGGATATTCCATACCATATGACGTCATGCTCAGTATATGAAGCTGGGGAAGAAGAAGGAAGGGGGGGACATTCGGAGTGATGGCATTTGTCTTTCCAAGTAACCATTACGCGTGATGGAGCCCTGCTTTCCTGGAGATGGCTGAACACCTGCCTGCCCATGGGAAGTAGTGAATGAATTCCTTGTTTTGCTTTGCTTGCGTGTGCGGCTTTTGCTTTCCCTATTAAACTGTCTTTATCTCAACCCTCGAGTTTTCTTACTTTTACTCTTCTGATTCTCTCCCCCATCCCACCAGGGGGGAGTGAGCGAGAGGCTGTGTGGTGCTTAGTTGCCAGCTGGGGCTAAACCACGACAGTGAGTGATCTCCCTGTCCTTATCTTGACCCATGAGCTTTTCATCATATTTTCTCCCTCTGTCTTGTGGAGGAGGGGGAGTGATAGAGTGGCTTGGTGGGCACCTGGCATCCAGCCAAGGTCAACCCACCACAGACTTCATTCCCCCTGTCCATGCTTTGAGGTTCAGGGCCTTGAGAAATGTGGGAAGAGAGATTACCAGTGAAAACTGAGGCAAAAAAATTTGTTGATTACCTCAGCCTTCTCCATGTCGGTTGTCACTAGATCTGCTGTCTTATTTATCAGGGGAGGGCACATTTTCTTTTGTCCTCCTTTTCTGAGCAACTTACCTGTAGAAGCCCTTCTTATTCTTAGCATCCTTTGCTAAATTCAGCTCCAGCTGTGCCTTAGCTTTCCTGATCCCATCCCTACACACCCGGGCAGCATCCCTATATTCTTCCCAGGATGCGTGTCCCTGCTTCCACTCACTATGCATTTCCTTCTTGCGCTTCAGCTCGACCAGAAGGTCCTTACTCAGCCATGCTGGTTTCCTGCCTTCCTTGCCTGATTTCTTACACATGGGAATCGAGAGCTCTTGCACTCTGAGAAAAACGTCCTTAAAGAGCTGCCAGCTCTGTTGTGCTCCTTTATCCCTGAGGGCAGTTTCCCAGGGGGTCCCATCCACTAATTCCTTAAACAACTGAAAGTTTACTCTTCTCACATTCAGCATCCTCACTCTACTCTTCATCTGGCCTCTCAAGATTGTGAATTCCACCAGGGCATGATCACTGCAGCCCAGGCTGCCACCAATCCTGACCTCTCTAATTAGTTCATCTGTGTTGGTAAGCAATGCTTCTCCTCTGGTTGGGCTGTCTATCACCTGGATTAAGAAATTGTCCTCAATGCTCTGCAAAAGTCTCCTGGACCGCTTACATCTCGCTGTGCCACGTTTCCAGCGGATGTCAGGGTGATTAAAGTCCCCCAGCAGGATCAGAACCTGTGAGCGTGATGCTTCCTGTAGTTGAAGTAGGAACGCTTTGTCTACAGGCTCCCCTTGGTCCGGCAGCCTGTAGTAGACACCAACCACAAGGTTTCCTTTGTTGGCTTGGCCCCTAATTTTCACCCATAAGCTTTCAACCTGTTCATCGCTGTCTTTCAAAGACAGCTCTGTGCAGTCAATCCATTTTTTTTACATAGAGGGCAATCTCCCCTGCCCCTCCTTCCTTGCCTGTCCCTCCTGAACAGTTTATAGCCATCGATTGCAGTGCTCCAGTAATGCGATTTGTCCCACCACATTTCAGTGATAATGATTAGATTGTAGCTTTCCAGCTGCACAGTGGCTTCCAGCTCCTCCTGCTTGTTACCTATGCTGCATGCATTGGTATAAAGGCACTTCAGCTGGGCTATTGGTCAATGTCACCTTTTTAGAGGAACAAGCCCTAATCCTTTGAGGCATTTCACAGGTGTTTCCCTGTTGGTTCCTAATGCATCAGCAGCCCCTGGCTCTTGTCTGGTGCTCAAAACTCCATCCCCTTCCCCTGCTAAGTCTAGTTTAAAGCTCTCCTTGTAAGTCTGGCCAGCTTGTTGGTGAAGACCCTCTTGCCCCACTTGGTCAGGTGAATCCCATCAGCTCCCAACAGACCTGGCTTCTCAAAAGTAGATCCATGATCATAGAAGCCAAAACCTTGAGTATGGCACCAGCCATGCAGCCAGGCATTCCCCTGTTCAATTTGTCTCCTCCTTCCTGGACCCCTTCCTCTGACTGGGAGGATAGAGGAGACCACCACCTGTGCTCCTGATCCTTTTAACATTGCTCTGAGGGACAGATGGTCTCATTTGAGGGTTCTAAATTGCCTTGTCACAGTATCATTAGACCCTACATGGAATAGCAGGAGTGGATGATAATCTGTAGGGTTCACCAGGCTCAGCAGCCTCTCAGTGATGCCACGAATGTGAGCTCCTGGTAGGCAGCAGACTTCTCTAGAGAAATCGTCTGGACGGCAAATGGGTGCTTCAGTGCCTCTCAGTAAGGAATCTTGATTTACTAATACTTTACTTTTTTGGTGGCACTGGTTCTAATGTGGGTGGATGATTGGATCAACTTTGCATGGTCAGCTTCTCCTGGATCCTGTCCGTTACTCACATGCTCTTCAGTCTCCACCCCTAGAGCGTTGCATCTGTTACATAGGGGCACTTTAGGGGAAGGGGGAAGGTTCTTCCTTCTGCCTCGAGCAGAGACAAGGGTCCAGTCTCCTTCATCTCTCATGGGTTACTTTTGTCAGCCAGCTCGAGGTTGAATTCAGGCTTACCTTCCCCTTGCGCAGCCTTAAGGCAGGGCTGTCGCTCAGCCTGGGGCAGCACACAATAATGCTCACATTCCTGGATACTGCGCTGCCTGTTGAGCTCCTCTTGTAACATAGCTATTTCTTTGAAGAGTTATTCTAGCTGGGCACACTTGCAGCTATGACATCCACTGCTGCCTTCAGGTCCTGGGGGGGCTTCCAGGTGCTGGAGCTCCATGCAACCTAAGGTCTGAACAGCTATTTCAGTCCTTAGGAGGTCTGTTTGGGTGGAGATGTCAACACAGTTAGGCTGTAGTGCTTCCATTTGGGTTTCAGCCTCAGCCTTATGGTTGCAGCAGGTAGGCACCATTTTCTTTCAGCAAGTCACAGTATCCTTATAGTTGCCAGAAAAAAAATGTCCCACTAATAAAATGGTCATTCTTTTGAAAGAGGTCGTCCTTCTAATTCTAGTTCCCTGGAGACCTCAAGCTTCTGGGTAGGCTTGCACAGCCACCAGCTAGCTGGGGTGGCCGTCGCGGTAGCAGCCTAAGCCTGCTGGTGATCAGAGCAGGCAGCAGCCTGACAACTGGCAGAGTGCGCTGCCCTTCTCATGCACCCTTCCACACAAACTGCCAACGCTGCTCCCAACTGAAGCCACACCCTGGTCGCTGGTGCTCCCTAGCGACCGGTTATATGCAGCTTCCCGTGGTTTGAACTGACTGCCCAACTCTTGCACGCCCCTCTTGCGAGAACCGTTGCCTACTTGCCTGTCCCTCCATGTACACAGCCCAAGGGTGTCAGGGGCACAGAAACCCCCTCAGACACCCCCGGGGACCTTACAAGCCTCGCACTCCTCTCAGCACATGGGAAAAACTGCTGCTGCCGGTGTTGCTGCTGCTAGCATCAGCTTCCCACCATTTGAACTGGCCACAGCTCGTATGGGGCTATATTTTGGATTTGTGGTGAAAACAGTGTTGATAACATGCCAGTGTTTTAGCTATTACTGAACAGTGCTTTCACAGCAGCAAGGCCTTTTCTGCTTCTCACACTGCTGTGGCGGGTTGCCCTTGGCTGGACGTCAGGTGCCCACCAAAGCTGGTCTATCAGTCCCCCTCCTCAGCTGGACAAGGGAGAGAAAACATAACGAAAGGCTCATGGGTCGAGATAAGGACAGGGAGATCACTCAGCAATTACCGTCACGGGCAAAACAGACTCGACTTGGGGAAATTAATTTAATTTATTACCAATCAAATCAGAGCAGGAAAATGAGAAATAAAACCAAATCTTAAAACACCTTCCCCCCACCCCTCCCTTCTTCCCGGGCTTAACTTTACTCCTGAATTCTCTACCTCCTCCCCCCGAACAGTGCAGGGGGACAGGTAATGGGGGTTGTGGTCAGTTCATCACACATTGTCTCTGCTGCTCCTTCCTCCTCAGGGGGAGGATTCCTCACACTTTTCCCCTGCTCCAGCGTGGGGTCCCTCCCATGGGAGACAGTCCTCCATGAACTTCTCCAATGTGGGTCCTTCCCACAGGCTGCAGTTCTACATGAACTGCTCCAGCGTGGGTCCTTTCCACGGGGTGCAGTCCTTCAGGAACAGACTGCTCCAGCGTGGGTCCCCCACAGGGCCACAAGTCCTGCCAGCAAACCTGCTCCAGCATGGGCTCCTCTCTCTCCATGGGGCCACAGATCCTGCCAGGAGCATGCTCCAGCGTGGGCTTCCCATGGGGTCACAGCCTCCTTCGGGCGCATCCACCTGCTCTGGCATGGGGTCCTCCACGGGCTGCAGGTGGATATCTGCTCCACCATTAACCTCCATGGGCTGCAGGGGGACAACCTGCCTCACCATGGTCTTCACCACAGGCTGCAGGGGAATCTCTGCTCTGGCACCTGGATCACCTCCTCCCCCTCCTTCTTCACTGACCTTGGTGTCTGCAGAGTTGTTTCTTGCACATATTCTCACTTGTCTCTCCGGCTGCAGTTGTTGTTGCACAGCAACTTATTCCCCTTCTTAAACATGTTATCACAGAGGCGCCACCACCATTGCTGATTGGCTCAGCTTTGGCCAGTGGCAGGTCCGTCTTGGAGCTGGCTGGCATTGGCTCTGTTGGACATAGGGGAAGCTTCTAGCAGCTTCTCACAGAAGCCACCGCTGTAGCTCCTCCACTACCAAAACCTTGACACGCAAACCCAATACAACTGCCGTGCCAGCGAGTAGGCTGGGGGTTCACAAGAAGTTGGGAGGGGACACACCTGAGACAGCTGACTCCAACTGACCAAAAGGATATTCCATATCATATGATGTCATGCTCAGCAATAAAAGCTGGGGGGAAAAGAAGGAGGAAGGGGCGGGATGTTCGATGTTATGGCATTTGTCTTCCCAAGTAACCGTTACATGTGATGAAGCCCTGCTTTCCTGGAAATGGCTAAACATCTGCCTGCTGATGGGAAGTAGTGATTGTATACCTTATTTTGTTTTGCTTGCTCACACAGCTTTTGCTTTGTCTGTTAAACTGTCTTTATCTCAACCCATGACTTCGCACTTTTACTCTTCTGATTCTCTCCCCCATCCCACTGAGGGGGGGAGTGAGCAAGTGGCTTTGTGGTGCTTAGCTGCCTACCGGGGTTAAACCACAACAATATCAAAATGCAAAATAAGATAAACAGAGGCAGAACCTTGCAGGGGGAAGGGCACAAATGGACTTCAGTTTACCTCAGGGTAGAGGTGAGAGGGAAGGAGGAGGAAGGAGTTCAGTTAATGAATATACTTACAGTTACTTATACTTAACATCTTACTCTGCTTCTATATTATTCCCCTTTTCTGTGCCTCCTCAGTAAAACAGGAAAGAGATTTCACTTTGTAAAGTTCACTGAGATCTTCTGAAGAGAAGTTGTTTCTCACTATGATTGTGCCTATTGTATATATTAACATAGCTTTAGTGAAGTTCCATGAACCTTTTTAGTTGCCTCTATTAACAGTTCTGTCTCCTGTGGAGCTGAGATCCATGAAGTCAATGGAATTGTCTTTTATTACATATCTGAGTGTTTACTCTATTTCTTGATGCTAAGTGGTCTGTAGTGTAACAGTAATTTTGGTGTTTGCATATATGAATATCTAGCCATAGATAATACTTCAGTGCTCTCTTACCTACTTGTGCTCTAATTAATGTTTTGTCCTTCCCAACTTTACATTCTGCTTATTCAGTTGGTAGAGGTTTAAGAAGAGCCATCCCAACTTGGGGGTCCTACTGACATCAATGTACAGGGAGGTGAAAAGTACAGTTGCCCATAATCTAGCCTTGGATTTAAAATAAAAAATCTTTGCAGAACTTCCCAAAACAAGAGCAGTGAAAAACACCAAAGCATTATAGCCCTTGTATATATTAAAAATGACTAGAGGCAAAGATTGTTCAAAGCAATAGATTTCAATGGAGATCAAGGCTAGACTGAGTAGTTTTTCCAGATTCAAGTTCAAGTGTTCCAGATTTCCAGTTCAAGTGTTTGGATATGTGTTGCAGGTTGTGTCAAGACAGGAAGCAGGAATGGAGTGATTCCCTGACATCAGAGCTCACTGGAGCGGCAACTCACAACACTGCTGTCACCACAACTAGTGCTGCTGTTTGTAGCATCAGAAGGCAAGTAAGGAAAGTAAGGAAGACTAGTAAGGAAATCTTGACTCACATATTACCTCTGAAACTGTCCTTGCAGATTGATCTACAAGGCTCAAAGCATATTGTCAGGTTTGTGGAGGCAGATGAGCATGGCTGTGTCAACTGTTAAATGTAGGATCCAATTCAGCATGATTCAAAAGCACTTTTTCATCTTTTAAAACAAATAAATTATCTCTGAGATGGACTTAAGCAGTCAGGTCTGATCAGTGAGGGAGGCAGAGAGAGAATGATCTACTGAAAAAGAAAGGTATAAGAATAAGATACTCTTCCTCCCTTGATACAGATATACCCTTGTTCAAATAAGACTCATGGCCAGGCAAATACTACCTAGCCATAAACTAGTCTAGTCTTAAACAACTGCAAAATTTGTTGCATACTAGCTGTTGCTGAACTGTGATCTAAAATTTAAGCTTTCTTTTAAAAATACAAGCTGGAGGGATTTTGATTTTTATTTATGGCACTAACATAAGACAAACTTTAAGTGACACAGCATTATCTTCCTCAATTCATAGAAGGCCTGAAACAATAACTCTGTTGCACTTGGGGTGCTTCAGTTTGTCATATTGTACTTGCTTTTAAATCAAATTATTCCACTTAAATAATTTAAGCTTTTAGCCACCCAACTGTCCTCTCTTTCACCTTTATAGGATGTTTGAATTTTTTAAATTGCTAAATGTATTCTGATATGTGGGATCAGGATAACACTAATTTATTATCCAGCTAACTAATACAAGGGAGGTGGAGGTAGGAAGGGATTGAAGAAGGAGCAGATGCTGAACCAGGCTTTCTTTGGTCCCCTAGGATGAGGAATGGGCCCACTGCTGCTCAGTTTTGCATCACCTGTGTGATAGCACCATCTGCCATTTTTGATCACAGATACATCTGCTCCAGGGAAATAAATACCTTCCCTGTAACCTTGTCATAAATCTATGTATAGAATAATATCCTTTAAAGAGCAGCCTAGGGTTCAGTTCCTCCAAGGTCATTAGGACCTTAGCAGGGTTAATTACTGCTGTCTCATCTTTGATACAAGCTGGTAATAAGATGCATATGCTCTGCACCGGGAAGGGGTGCAGAGTTCTTTCCGGATCTCAATAAGAAAGGCACAGCAGCAAATGGTGTAACAAAACTGTTTTTATAACAATAATAATATGACAGAAATACAAGTAGAAATACAGATAGCAAGTAAATCTTAACGTCCCTTCAGATGCTGGGAACCCTGCTCTCATGCAGCATCAGACAGCCCCTAGTGGACAGCCACAGCATGCTGTGCAGAATTCCTGTCTCTGGAGAGGTTCGTCCTCCCCCAATATTGTAGCTCCTTATATCTACTGTAACAAAAAAATTATACATCTTGTTTTAACAGATAGGAATGCCATCTCTTTCTTAATGCCCACTAGAGCATATCTAGCTACACGTATCTAGGAACTGTATCCAGGAACAGTACATATCCAGAGTCTTCCAGCATGTTCCCCTTTATTGTTATATATCTGGGGTTATACAGCAGTCACTCATGCTAACATACAGGTATCACAAGCCTTAGCATAAGACCCAGTATGGCTGTCAGAGCTTGCTCAAGATTAATAACTCCTCAAATACAATGTCTTCCACAAGGCTCCCAATACAATACATTAATCCAATCTCTATGATTGTGTGAGGTCTCACTTTCAAGATATGTTTTATGCAAAATGTAAGATTCAGCATCTGAGGAGAGTCTGTACAGACTTTAAACATTGCCCTGGCAGAGGGAAAAATAATTAAAACCCGCAATAGGTTAACAGCTTATTTGTAGACAAAACAAATATGGCCCTCTTGGTCATCTTTGTGGCCCTTCGCTGGACTCTCTCCATTATGACCATGTTTCTCTTGTACTGGGGAGCCCAATACTGGACACAGGACTCCAGGTGTGGTCTCACCAGTGCTGAATAGAGGGGAAGGATCACCTCCCTTGACCTGCTGGCAATACTTTGCCTATTGCAGCCCAGGATACCGTTAGCCTTCTTGGCTGTGAGGGCACATTGCTGGCTCATGTTCAACTTGGTGTCCACCAGGTCCTTTTCTGCCAAGCTGCTTTCCAACTAGGCAGCTCGCAGCATGTTTTGTGTCATCTGCAAACTTGCTGAGGGTACACTCTGCCCCATCGTCCAGATCATTAATGAAGATGTTGAACAGGCCTAGACCCAGTATCAACCCCCAGGGTACACCGCTAGTCACTGGCCTCCAACTAGACTTCATGCCACTGATCACCACCCTCTGGGCCTGGCCATTCAGCCAGCTTTCAATCCACCTCACTGTCTCCACAGCCTGTACTTCATCAGCTTCTCTATGAGGATCTTATGGGAGAGTGTCAAAAGCCTTCCTGAAGTCTAGATGATAGACAATATCCACTGCTCTCCCCTCATCTACCAGGCCAGTCATTTCATCATAGAAGGTTATCACGTTGGTCAAGCATGACTTCCCCTTGGTGAACTCATGGTATTAAGTTCATCTAATCCAATAAGAGGGTCCAGCAGTTGTTACTATGACTGCTGTCTCAAGCTATGTTTAGTGATCACATTCCATTCCTCCATGTCTAATGTTCATATCACAAAACCTTCACCACACTATCACGTCAGAGGGCTGTTGCTCCTCTTCTCGGTAGTCATGGAAGACAGACTGCCACAATCCATTTCACAGAATCACAGAATAATTTAGGTTGGAAAAGACCTTTAAGATCATCGAGTCCAACTGTAAACCTAACACTACCAAGACCACCACTATACCATGTCCATAAGTGAATTTGGATCTCTCAGATTTACAGGACAAATTAAACTTTTTGTTTTGGAGCTCATTACGAAAAAAACCCACCCAAACAAGGGCTCAATCCCCTTGGTACAGACTAGTCTAACATGCAAATTCACTAACTCATCACTTCAATAATTCATGAATGCTCTAACTCACAAGTTCTCTAATTCTTAACTCGCATGCCTATGAGCAAAGTAGCTACCTAGCTGACAGTGACAGTGCTCATTCTTCCTCCTCCATTATGATGCGGGCATCCCCTGTATCACACTGGGAAGCATGAAAGCCTCATCAGTCTGGCTGCTGTTGGATCTGCTTCAAAAAGCTCCAGGGAGACCTTATTGCAGCCTTTCAATATATAAAGGGGGCTTATAAGAAAGATGGAGAGAGACTTTTTACCAGGGCCTGTAGTGACAGGACCAGGGGCAATGGTTTTAAACTGAAAGAAGATAGATTTAGACTGGATGTAAGGAAGAAATTTTTTATGATGAGGGTGGTGAGAGACTGGAACAGGTTGCCCAGAGAAGTTGTGGATGCCCCATCCCTGGAAGTGTTCAAAGTCAGGTTGGATGGGGCTTTGAGCAAACTGATCTAGTGAAAGATGTCCATCGAGTCCAACTCCCTGGTCCTCGCAGGACTACCTAACACTAAACCATATGACTAACAGCGTCGTCCACATGCTCCTTGAACTCTGACAGGCTTGGAGCCATGACTGCTTCCCTGGGGAGCCTGTTCCAGTGACTGACCACCAGTGAAGAACCTTTTCCTGATGGCCAATCTGAACTTCCCCTGAGGCAGCTTCATACCATTTCCTCATGTCCTATCGCTGGTCACCAGAGAGAGGAGATCAGCACCTCCCCCTCTGCTGCCCCTCATGAGGAAGTTGTAGGCTGTGATGAGGTCACCCCTCAGCCTTCTCTTCTCCAAGCTGAACAAGCCAAGTGACCTCAGCCGCTCCTCCTAAGTCTTGCCCTCAAGACCTTTCACCATCTTGGTCGCCCTCCTCTGGACACACTCTAACAGTTTGATGTCCTTCTTCTATTGAGGTGCCCGAAACTGCACACAGTACTCGAGGTGGGGCTGCACCAGTGCAGTGTAGAGTGGGACAATCACCTCCCTTGACCGGCCAGCTATGCCATGCTTGATGCACCCCAGGACACGGTTGGCCCTTTTGGCTGCCAGGGCACACGGTTGACTCGTATTCAACTTGCCATCAACCCAAACCCCCAGATCTCTTTCCGCGGGGCTGCTCTCCAGCCTCTCGTCCCCCAATTTGTACATATACCCAGGATTACCCCATCCCAGGTGCAGAATCTGGCACTTGCTCTTGTTAAATTTCATACGGTTGGTGATTGCCCAGCTCTCTAGTCTATCCAGATCTCTCTGTAAGGCGTCTCTACCCTCAAGGGAGTCCACAGCTCCTCCTAGTTTAGTATCATTGGCAAACTTACTTAATGTACATTTGATTCCTGCGCCCAGATCATTTATGAAAACATTGAAGAGAACTGGCCCTAAAATTGAGCCCTGGGGAACCCCAATGGTGACTCGCTGCCAGCCTGATGTAACCCCATTTTCTATAACTCTTTGAGCCCGACCCTTCAGCCAATTGCTCACTGTCCTGGTTTCGACTGGGATAGAGTTAATTTTCTTCCTAGTAGCTGGTATAGTGCTGTGTTTTGGATTTAGGATGAGAATAATGTTGAGAACACACTGATGTTTTGGTTGTTGCTAAGTAATGCTTACACTAGTCAAGGTCTTTTCAGCTTCCCCTGCTCTGCCAGGTGCACAAGAAGCTGGGAGGGGGCACAGCCAAGACAATTGATCCAAACTGGCCAAAGGTCTATTCCATGCCATATGGCGTCATGCTCAGTATAGAAACTGGGGGGAGTTGGTGGGGGGGCAGCGGTCGCTGCTTGGGGACTGGCTGGGCATTGGTCAGTGGGTGGTGAGCGGTTGCATCACTTGGATTTTTTTGTTGTTTTTCCCTGGGTTTTATTCCTCTCTTGCTCTCTTGTTGTTTTCCTTCTCATTACAATTTATTTATCATCATCATTATTATTATTATTATTATTATATTTCAATTATTAAACTGTTCTTATGTCAACCCACAAGTTTTCTTATTTGTGCTTTTCCGATTCTCTCCCCACTCCCAGTGGGATGGGGGAGGGCGAGCGAGCGGCTGCGTGGTGCTTAGTTGCCGACTGGGGTTAAACCACGACACTCACCCAACATATTATGGACTTGTGTAGCTGTATGCTGGACATTTTGCCCAGAAGGATACTGTGAGAGACAGTGTCAAAAGCTTTGCTAAAATCCAAAACCACCACATCTACTGGCTTCCCTTGGTCAACTAGATGGGTGACCTTGTCATAAAAGGAAATTAATTTAGTTAAGCAGGACTTTCCCCTTGTGAACCCGTGCTGGCTATGACCAATGACTGCATTGTCTCTTGAGTGTTTTTCAATAACTCCCAGAATAACCTTCTCGATAATTCTACCAGGCACTGAAGTGAGACTGACAGGCCTGTAATTACCAGGGTCTTCCTTCTTATCCTTCTTGAAAATTGGAACAACATTTGCCAGCTTCCAGTCAACTGGGACCTCTCCAGACTCCCAAGACTGTTGAAAAGTAATGGAGAGAGGTCCCGCAATGGCATCGGCCAGCTCTTTCAGTACCCTGGGATGAATCCCATCGGGCCCCATAGACTTACGTGCATCCAGCTGGAGCAGCAAGTCTCGAACAAGTTCAGAGTCGGCTGGGAGTTTATCATTCCCCCAGTCATGGTGTTCCAACACAGGGCTCCGGGCGTCCCAGGGCCCATCATCGGTGTTAAAGACAGAGGCGAAGAAGGCATTGAACGTCTCTGCTTTGTTTGTGTCCCTATTTGTGAGGTGACCAACCTTGTCAAGCAATGGACCAATGTTATCTCTGATTCTCCTTTTGCTGTTAACATATTTAAAAAAGCCCTTTTTGTTGTCCTTCACAGTGCTGGCCAGCTTGAACTCTAATCAAGCTTTGGCTGCACAAATTTTCTCCCTACAGTGGCGAACAGCATCTCTATAGTCCTCCTGTGTCACCTGTCCTTGCTTCCAATGTCCATACACTTTCCTTTTCTGCCTAAGTTCTAGAAGATGATCCCTGCTCAGCCAAGCTGGCCTTCTGCCCCGCTTGCTTGACTTCCGACACTTTGGAATTGCCTGCTCCTGCACTCTTAAGAGATGGCTCTTAAAAAGCCACCAGTGTTCATGGACCCCAGTACCTTCAAAAGCAGATTCCCAGGGAACCTTACTAACTAGCTCCTTCAGCAGCCTGAAGTCTGTTCTCCCCATATCCAGGATCAAAGTTTTGCTGGTGGTTGTTCTCCTATCGCCAACGATTATATGTAGTTTACATTGTAAGAGCTGCTGGTGTTTGAAGTGTAGCCATTTCTGAAGTGACAAATTGCATCTGAGACGACTGCACATCAACATAAATCCCCCCAAATTTCCCACATGTCGTCCACCCCCCAAGCCCAGGGAAATAGAGAATTTTGGCCAAATCTTCAGCTGACATAGCTGAAAATTTGTTTCCATGTTCTTCAGGGTCAGGATTCTCCCATTTCCTTTACTTGCCTTATTTTGATGCTACAACAGTATGTGTGTAAAGTACTTATCATTGTCTTGGGAGATGCTGAAAATTTTTGTTTTTCTGATTTAAAGTGTTGGTTCAAACCTTTGGGATAATTGAGCTGAACTGATCTTCACTGAAAATTCCCCCAATGGACAGCAATTGCAGATTGCAGGAGGCAATTTTCTGAGCTGTGTCCACTTCAGTGATGTTATTTAATGACAAAGGTTCTCTCTCGTATTCATTTCATTTCCAAATTCAGTATCATAATAAGGATTAAAGACTTAAGAAGAAATGCATGGATAAATTAAAGTTCTAGAACAGTTGTGGTGGGTAAATCTTGGCTGGCTGCCAGGTACCCACCAAGCCGCTCTATCACTCCCCCTCCTCAGGAGGACAGGGGAGAAAATAGGATGAAAAAGCTCGAGGGTCGAGATTAGGACAGAGAGATCGCTCACCAATTACCATCATGGGCAAAACAGACTCAACTTGGGGAAGATTAATTTAATTTATTGCCGATTAATAATGGAGTAGGATAGCGAGAAATAAAAACAAAACTAAAAGCACCTTCCCCCTACCCCTCCCTTCTTCCCAGGCTCAAATTCACTCCCGACTCCTCTACCTCTTCCCCCTATGAGTGATGCAGGGGGGGTGGGGAATGGGGGTTGCAGTCAGTTCATAACACTTCGTCTCTGCCGCTCCTTCCTCCTCACACTCTTCCCCTGCTCCAGCATGGGGTTCCTCCCATGGGATACAGTTCTTCATGAACGGCTCCAGCGTGGGTCCTTCCCATGGGGTACAGTCCATCAGGAACAGACTGATCCGATGTGGGTCCTCCACGGCTGCAGTTCCTGCCAGGAGCCTGCTCCAGCATGGGTTCTCCACAGGGTCACAGCTTCCTTCAGGGCACATCCACCTGCTCCGGCGTGGGGTCCTCCATGGGCTGCAGGTGGATATCTGCTCCACCATGGACCTCCATGGGCTGCAGGGGGAAACGTTCTTCACCATGGTCTTCTCCATGGGCTGCAAGGGAACCTCTGCTCCGGCACCTGGAGCACCTCCTCCCCCTCCTTCTATAGGCAAGGTCTATATTTCACACTGCATTTTTTAGGTGTGTTTTTTGCCTTTCGATACAAGGAAGGTAAAACACAGATTTTTTAAAAAGTTATTATTAATTAATTGCTTTCCTCACAAAATCTGACTTCTCAGATAGATACAAACACTTTTAGTGACAAATAGCATTACCTCAAACTTTCACAAAAAATATTGGTTTCATTAAAAATTCATCTATTTTCTAAAAATTCTGTGACTTTGACATTTTAATTGAATTTTTAAATAGTTACTGTAAGTATTCACTGCTTAGCACACTTTATGACAAAAGCCAATCTTGGAGTGAATTAAGTTTCCAACAAATGTTTTGGTGAAAATTTCTTAAATGTTTTCTTTTTTTCCTTTATTTCTTCAGAAAACAGACCTGGTTTGAGCTCTGCAAAACAGAATGACACCTTTGAATTGATACTGTTGCTTGCTTTTTTTAAACCAAATATATTATGTAAGGGATTTTGTGGAATATCTGAAGGGCTGTCACAACCTAAAGGGTTACCCAGTTTGTGAGTGTGTAGAGATCGTGACTGTGGGTTCATAGGACTCCATAATACATAAGGACACAGAGGCTTTATCCTCTAAATTCTCTACTTTATTACAGGTTACCATAAATACCACAAAAATCACCACTACCAAGTATACCTATGATTAATAAAGTGAATATATATACCTCAATATATTACAAATTATTATCAGCAATCAATAGTAGAAACAATCAATAATAGCAGCACCCAAAAATAGCAGCAATCATGTATATATATAATATTACAGGTTACTACAAACTTATCACTAGTGAAGCAAACTTATCAGCAATATAATAGCAGATATATTTATGATAGTTTACTTATATGGATATATAATCAATGTCAAGTGAATTAAACAGATTTCAAGAGGGGCCAAACCATCCCAGAGGGGAGGACAAGCCAATCCCAGAGGGGAACCCAACCATCCTAAAGGTGGGAGGACAAACCAATTAAAAACATTTAATGGTTTTAAAGTCACCATCCCTGGAGGTATTTAAAAGACGTTTGGATGAGGTGCTTAGGGACATGGTGTAGTGGTGGACTTGACAGTGTTAGGTTTATGGTTGGACTTGATAAACTTAAAGGTCTTTTCCAACCTATATGATTCTGTGATTCTGTGAATATCCCTTTGGTCAGTTGGGGTCAGCTGTCCCAGCTGTGTCCCCTCCCAACTTCTTGAGCACCCCCAGCCTACTCCTTGTGGGGCAGAGTGAGAAACAGAAGGCCTCGATGCTGTGTAAGCACTACTTAGCAACAGCTAAATCATCAGTGTGTTCTCAACACTGTTTTCATCACAAATCCCAAACATAGCACCATACGAACTGCTATGAAGAAAATTAAATCTATCCCAGCCAAAACCAATACACCTGGGCTGCATTAGGCAAAGCATTGACAGCAGGTCGAGGGAGGTGATCCTTCCCCTCTACTCAGCACTGGTGAGGCTGCATCTGGAGTACTGTGTCCAGTTTCTGGGGTCCCCAGTACAAGAGAGACATGGACATAGAATCATAGAATCATAGAATCGTTTAGGTTGGAAAAGACCTTTAAGATCATCGAGTCCAAATATAAACCTAACACTGCCAAGTCCACCACTAAACCATGTCCCTAAGCACCACATCTACATGTCTTTTAAATACCTCCAGGGATGGTGACTCAACCACTTTCCTGGGCAGCCTGTTCCAATGCTTGACAACCCTTTCAGTGAAGTAAAATTTCCTAATATCCAGTCTAAACCTCCCCTGGCGCAACTTGAGGCCATTTCCTCTCATCCTATCACTTGTTACCTGGGAGAAGAGACCGACCCCCACCTCTCTACAACCTCCTTTCAGGTAGTTGTAGAGAGCAATAAGGTCTCCCCTCAGCCTCCTTTTCTCCAGGCTAAACAACCCCAGTTCCCTCAGCTGCTCCTCATCAGACTTCTGCTCTACACCCTTCACCAGCTTCATTGCCCTTCTCTGGACACGCTCCAGCCTCTCAATGTCTCTCTTGTAGTGAGGGGCCCAAAACTGAACAGAGTATTCGAGGTGCAGCCTCACCAGTGCCGAGTACAGGGGCACAATCACTTCCCTACTCCTGCTGGCCACGCTATTTTTGATACAAGCCAGGATGCTATTGGCCTTCTTGGCCACCTGGGCACACTGCTGGCTCATATTCAGGCAGCTGTCAGCCAACACTCCCAGGTCCTTCTCTGCTGGCCAGCTTTCCAGCCACTCTTCCCCAAGCCTGTAGCGTTGCATGGGGTTGTTGTGGCCCAAGTGCAGGACCCGGCACTGAGCCTTGTTGAATCTCATACAATTGGCCTCGGCCCATCGATCCAGCCTGTCCAGGTCCCTCTGCAGAGCCTTCCTCCCCTCAAGCAGATCAACACTCCCGCACAACTTTGTGTCATCTGCAAACTTACTGAGGGTGCACTCAATCCCTTCGTCCAGATCATTGATAAAGATATTAAAGAGGACTGGCCCCAACACAGAGCCCTGGGGAACACCGCTTGTGACCGGCCACCAACTGGAGTAAACTCCATTCACCACCAGTCTTTGGGCCCGGTCATCCAGCCAGTTTTTTACCCAGCAAAGCGTACACCCATCAAAGCCATGGGCAGCCAGTTTCTCCAGGAGAGTGCTGTGGGAAACCATGTCAAAGGCTTTACTAAAGTCCAGGTAGACAACATCCACAGCCTTTCCCTCATCCACTAGGCGGGTCACCTTGTCATAGAAGGAGATCAGGTTAGTCAAGCAGGACCTGCCTTTCATAAACCCATGCAGACTGGGCCTGATCACCTGGTTGTCCTGTACGTGCCATGTGATGGCACTCAAGATGATCTGCTCCATAACCTTTTTATGGATTATGGGGGCTTCATTCTGCTCCCTGTCCCTGTCTTCCAGCTCAGGGGGCTGGGTACTCCAAGAACAACTCATCTTACTATTAAAGACCGAGGCAAAGAAGGCATTAAGTACCTCAGCCTTTTCCTCATCCTTTGTCACTATGTTTCCCCTCGCATTGAATAAAGGATGGAGATTCTACTTAGCCCTCCTTTTGTTGTTAATGTGTTTATTTGTAGGAACAGGTGTAACAAAAGATAAAATATCAGCTGACTAAACAACAAAAGGCTGCTCTGAGGTGGCAGCTGAAGAAAGGAGAGGCAAATATATACACCAAACAGCACTGACAAAAAATGCACAACATTAAGTCAAGCTTGGATGCTTATAGTTTCTGAGAACAATTTATTAAAGCTTCCCATAAAACATGATATGTTTCAAATAACTATATTAAAAACAGTAACCCCTTTTACACATTGGAGCACTAACCCTTTTATACAGTTGTAATGGTTTTGGCTGGGATGGAGTTAATTTTCTTCATAGCAGTTCATATGGTGCTGTGTTTTGGATTTGTGACCAAAACAGTGTTGATGATAACACACCCATGTTTTAGCTATTGTTGAACAGTGCTTGCACAGCGTCAGGGCCTTCTCTGTTTCTCACTCTGCTCCCCCTACCACTGAGTAGGCTGGGGGCGGACAAGAGGCTGGGAGGGGACACAACCTGGACAGCTGACTCAAACCAACCTAAAGGATATTTCATGTCATATAACATTATGCTCAACAATAAAGATGGAGGGGATGGGGGGTTTGGTAAGTAGCCATTTCTCGGAGACTGTCTGGGCATCAGTCTACTTGTGGGAGGTGGTGAGTGATTGCTTTTGCATCACTTGCTTTGTTTGGGGTTTTTCCCATTTCTTCTTCCTCTTTCCTTCACTTATTAAAATATCTTTATCTCAGCCCACGCGTCTTCTTTCTTTTGCTCTTCCTATTCTTTCCTCCAACCCATTGCAGGAGGGGAGTTAGCAAGTGGCTCACTCAGGACACAGATGTCCTAGCTGTGTCCCCTCCCAGCTTCCTGTGCATCCCCAGCCTACTCACTGTCGAGGCAGCATGATAAACACAAAAGGCCTTGATGCTGTGTAAGCACTCTTCAGCAATAACTAAAACATCAGTGTGGTATCAACACTGTTTTCATCACAATCAAAAACATAGCCCCATACTAGCTACTATGAAGAAAATTAACTCTATCCCAGCCAAAACCAGTACAGTCTCCACCCCTTATTCCATACCATTTACATCATGCTTAGGTCCCACCCTGTCCAATACAACCTCATTAACTATAACTCCCCCTTCCCATCCTTTGATACATACATATTCCTTTGTCTATGGGTCACCCCTCTAACATATCCATAAAATATCCTTTGAGTTCATTTAGTCCGTGACTTTGGGCTCCATCTGCTGTAATGCTCATTCAGGACAGGAGAGGTGGTGTGTTGTCTTCGATTGTTGCACACCAAAGCCAGCTCAGGTTGCGTCACCGCTGCACTTGCTTGGTTCCTTACGAGATTCATTCTTCATTGATTCAGGTGACGCCTGCTGTAATACTACTGACATATAGCAGACACAGCAGTGGTGACATACAGCATCATATAACACTGGCATCATATAGCAATGGCATCATACAACTCAAATCATGGATTATTTTCACACAGGATTAAATCTCCTTGAGGTACACATTGGACTCCCCCAGTCCTTCCGCATTACTCACCGAGTACACCCAGGTCCTTGAGCAAAAGCAATCCCACGAATGGGTTTGCCTTTGCCTGAGGAAGGAATAACCCAGACTGTTTTTCCCAGACAGTTCTTTATATGTACTATGGGGACCTTATCTCCTTCCACAGTGCGCAGGGGTTTTGATTGGTCAGGGCCAGGTCGACTGGCAGATCCCCTAGTGTTAACTAGCCAAGTGGCTTCTCCTAAATTTGTATCCCAATGCTTGAATGTCCCAGCACCCATTGCTCGCAGTGTAGTCTTTAACAGTCCATTGTATCGTTCAATTTTCCCAGAGGCTGGTGCATGATAGGGGATGTGATATACCCACTCAATGCCATGCTCTTTGGCCCAGGTGTCTATGAGGTTGTTTCGGAAATGAGTCCCGTTGTCTGACTCAATTCTCCCTGGGGTGCCATGTCACCATAGGACTTGCTGGTTGTTTTGGTGTTCTTCAGTGGCATGACCCTTGGGTATGTGAGCATCTACGTGACGTACTTTTACAACCAGGTTCTCTACCCAGGCAGCAATATCTTGCCACAATGCGGCAGCCCAGATGGGTTTGTCTCTGTGCTGCCAGTTGCTCTGCTTCCATTGCTGTAACCTCCCTCACAGGGCATTGGCCACCATCCATGAGTCAGTATAGAGACAGAGCACTGGCCACTTTTCTCATTCAGCAATGTCTAAAGCCAGCTGGATGGCTTTCACTTCTGCAAATTGGCTCAATTCACATTTTCCTTCAACAGTTTCTGCGACTGTGGTGGGTTGAACTTGGCTGGACGCCAGGTGCCCACCAACCTGCTCTATCATTCCCCTCTCCATCAACAGGACAGGAGGAGAAAATATGACAAAAAGCTCATGGGTTGAGATAAGTACAGGGAGATCACTCAGCAATTACGGTCATGGGCAAAACAGACTCAACTTGGGGAAATTAATTTAATTTATTGTCAATCAAATCAGAGTAGGATAATGAGAAATAAGAACAAATCTAAAAACCCCTTCCCCCCACCCCTCCCTTCTTCCCGGGCTCATCTTTACTCTTGAATTCTCTACCTCCTCCCCTTGAGCGGCGCAGGGGGATGGGGAATGGCGATTGCGGTAAGTTCATAATGCGTTTTCTCTGATGCTCCTTCCTCCTCACACTCTTCCCCTGCTCCAGTGTGGGGTCACTTCCACGGGCTGCAGTTCTTCATGAACTTCTCCAACATGGGTCCTTCCTACGGGCTGCAGTTTTTAGCAGGCTCAATATGAGTCAGCAGTGTGCCCAAGAGGGCAAACCACATTCTCGGGTGCATCAACCAAAGTATAACCAGCCAGTCAAAAGAAGTGATTATGCCACAGTATTCAGCGTTGCTGAGGCCTCACCTTGAGTATTGTGTGCAGTTCTGGGCTCCACAATTTAAAAAGGATGTTAAGGTACTCGAATGTGTCCAGAGGAGGTGTCCTGGTTTTGGCTGGGACAGAGAACAAGTGGTGTTCCCCAGGGCTCTGTGTTGGGGCCAGTTCTGTTTAATATCTTTATCAATGATCTGGACGAAGGGATCGAGTGCACCCTCAGTAAGTTTGCAGATGACACCAAGTTGTGCGGGAGTGTTGATCTGCTTGAGGGGAGGAAGGCTCTGCAGAGGGACCTGAACAGGCTGGATCGATGGGCCGAGGCCAATTGTATGGGGTTCAACAAGGCTAAGTGCCAGGTCCTGCACTTGGGCCACAACAACCCCATGCAACGCTACAGGCTTGGGGAAGAGTGGCTGGAAAGCTGGCCAGCAGAGAAGGACCTGGGAGTGTTGGCTGACAGCCAGCTGAATATGAGCCAGCAGTGTGCCCAGCTGGCCAAGAAAGCCAATGGCATCCTGGCTTGTATCAAAAATAGCGTGGCCAGCAGGAGTAGGGAAGTGATTGTGCCCCTGTACTCAGCACTGGTGAGGCTGCACCTCGAATACTCTGTTCAGTTTTGGGCTCCTCACTACAAGAGAGACATTGAGAGGCTGGAGCGTGTCCAGAGAAGGGCATCGAAGCTGGGGAAGGGTCTAGAGCAGAAGTCTGATGAGGAGCAGCTGAGGGAACTGGGGTTGTTTAGCCTGGAGAAAAGGAGGCTCAGGGGAGACCTTATCGCTCTCTACAACTCCCTGAAAGGAGGTTGTAGAGAGGTGGGGGTCGGTCTCTTCTCCCAGGTAACAAGTGATAGGACGAGAGGAAATGGCCTCAAGTTGCGCCAGGGGAGGTTTAGACTGGATATTAGGAAATTCTACTTCACTGAAAGGGTTGTCAAGCATTGGAACAGGCTGCCCAGGAAAGTGGTTGAGTCGCCATCCCTGGAGGTATTTAAAAGACGTTTGGATGAGGTGCTTATGGACATGGTATAGTGGTGGTCTTGGTAGTGTTAGGTTTACGGTTGGACTCGATGATCTTAAAGGTCCTTTCCAACCTATACGATTCTGTGATTCTGTGATTCTGTGATTCTGTGATTCTGAGTTAATTTTCTTCACAGAAGCTAGTATGGGGCTATGTTTTTGATTTGTGCTGAAAACAGTGTTGATAATACAGAGATGTTTTAGTTGTTGCTGCACTAGTCAAGGACTTTTCAGCTTCCCATGCTCTGCCAGGTGCACAAGAAGTTGGGAGGGGACACAGCTGGGACAGCTGACCCCAACTGACCAAAGGGCTATTCCATACCATATGATGTCATGCTCAGTATATGAAGCTGGGGAAGAAGAAGGAAGGGGGGGACATTCGGAGTGATGGCGTTTTCTTCCCAAGTAACCGTTACGCATGATGGAGTCCTGCTTTCCTGGAGATGGCTGAACACCTGCCTGCCCATGGGAAGGAGTGAAGGAATTCCTTGTTTTGCTTTGCTTGCGTGCGCAGCTTTTCCTTTACCTATTAAACTGTCTTTATCTCAACCACAACAATCTTGAAAAATCCTCCTGCTATACTGCTGTTTATTGTAGTCATTTTACTTGTACTACTGTTGATTGTTCCGTGCAAGCCCCAATTTTGAATATGGTCTGGATGCTGTTCTTAGGGACAGTCCACCAGGGCCTTGCTGGTTGGGATTCCAACTTGTTACTTCGCACATCTCAGGCACTGGTGAATGTCAGAAAGGGAACCGATTGTGGGATTTGTACACAACATCCTGCATCTGGGCACCAAGGGGTTCCCGTGGTGGGAATGCTGGTATTGGTGGAATTATGGGGCCATGCACCTAAAACTTTTGTCAGATATTACTCTATTCAGGCTAATCTCTCAACCACCATCTACCCACTGCCACCTTGGTGAAGAACAGATCAGAATTCTATGTCCTCCAGAACTTTATGGGCTATGATCTGTCCCCTGATCAACTACAAACCATGCGGTGGGGTTCATCCTACACCATGCAAACCTGCCATGTTAATATCGACAATTGCCTGAAAGACACCACTTGCTGCCATGACCTTAGCACAGTAGGTGCCCCCAGCCTATACTGGCTGCGTGGCAACTGTGCCATGAAAACCCTCCCATGGAAGTGAGAGGGGACCTGCACACCTGGAGGAATAGTGCCTGGGATGCATGTTGAAGAAAGCCTCTTCATGACCCATGTCTGCAATTACCCTAACGCCTTGCAACACTGGTGTGGTATTAACTCTTTGGTAAAACAAGGATCCGGATTTCGCCAGTTTTTCCGGATCCTCCTTCCTTGGCTAGGGGTCTCCAAGTTGGAGAAAGCGATCGTCAATCTCTCTGCTATGCTGGAAAATATAGAAAACGCAACAAGTGATGCCATCCAAGCGCTGCAACAAGAAGTCACTCAAGTATCACAGACTATCGTTCAAAACTGTCTAGCCTTAGACTACTTACTGACCACACAAGGTGGCATTTGCGCATTAGACACGGCAGGTAGTATTTACTATGTCAACCAAGATCTACGCATTGAGATCGACCTTAAGAAAACCTGGGAACGACTAAAGCCCTTGCATCAGGTGACAACCAAAAATACCGATTGGGGAACTGGCAAATTGTAGTCATGACTTACCTCTTGGTTCCCAGATCTCAGGGTAGCTGACAAAAGATTTTGGCTGTACCTTTTCTAATTATCTTATTTATTGTCATTGTTTATGTTTTGTTTTGTATCACGGGGTTGTAGATTGTGTTGTAAAGCATTTTCCCAGTTATGGTCAAGCCACTCCCCAACCCAGGTCAGGGGCCACTAGATATAAGCCGATGCTAACCCTGAATTCTAATCTCTTTCTCAGCCTCTCTCATAGTGATTGGGAAGATGCTGTAGTAATCACCTCCCAAATGCCAGCACAACTGATACTTGATAGAGGTGATTCTACAGTACCCATCTCGTGATGCACCAGTTTTTGACTTCTGACTATGTAACTTATACTCTGCAGGTGTCGGAATACCAACCTCACCTAGCTTATTATATAGCTAACAACCTGCCAAATAACACCCTAGCCTATAACTGACACCCTGCCTCCTAAACACCCTGGCCCTTGACTGACATCGTCGGCACAGACAGACTGCCGACACCCTGCCCTTGACCAGTATCGGCAGCGTAGACAGAGTGCTAACACTCTGCCCCATGACCAACATCAGCAGCGTAGGCAGGATGCCACCCACGTTATCCATGTAAGGTATGATTCTCTCAAATCACACTGCCATTGGTAGAGTCAAGGGGCGGCACGACTCTTACGCACATTCAAAAGGCATATGCACGATTGGTTGTTGCAGCCAGATGACCCGGATGCCAAGTGTCCCTGGCAGTCCACCGGAGCTGTGGCATCGCTTATGATCCTGTGCTTGCTATCAGTGATTGGGTGAGTTGCCATACGGGTGTGTTATTGCTCATCTTTCTTACTGCCTCATTAAGGCTTTGTTTTATAACATGTTGCCAGGCTCCATTACTGTTCAGACCACAGCCTCCAACAGAGCAAGCTGATCCCTCTGTAACTCTAGAAATACAGATGGGTCCTGCCCCTTTGTAGAATCATAGAATCATAGAATATCTCAAGTTGGAAGGGATCCATAAGGATCATTGAGTCCAACTCCCTGGTCCTTGCAGGACTACCTAAAACTAAACCATATTACTAAGAGCATCATCCAGACACTCCTTGAACTCTGACAGGCTTGGTGCCGTGACCACTTCCCTGGGGAACCTGTTCCAGTGACCGACCACCCTCTCAGTGAAGAACCTTTTCCTAATATCCAATCTGAACTTCCCCTGAGGCAGCTTCATTCCATTTCCTCATGTCCTATCGCTGGTCACCACAGAGAGGAGATCAGCACCTCCCCCTCCACTGCCCCCCTTGAGGAAGCTGTAGGCTGTGATGAGGTCACCCCTCAGCCTTCTCTTCTCCAAGCTGAACAAGCCAAGTGACCTGTCACTGATAAGATGTACTTAACACCATCGTGTTTGGAAAACTGTTGCATATCCACCAAGTCTGCCTGCCATCGTGTGTCCACCTCTGCCACAATTACCTTGTTTCTTTTCAAGTACTTCCTTGCAACCTTCTGTAAGCTGTAAAGCATCCTGGTTTGCAAGTCAGGTTGCCACTTTCCCTTTCTACCTATCAGTTTTGAACGTTAACTATGTCTACAGGTTTTGAACTGTGGAGTTCATTCATTATCTTAGATAAATTCAGATGAGGAAAGACCAGCCATCTACTGGGCTACTCATGGAGACATTGCTGCTTGTCTGTGTTTTTGTTTAGACTCCTCTTCATGGAATGAGTTTGCAGTTTGAAAGCACACGTTCAGGTACTTAGCTACTGAGTACTGAAGAGCAATTCCAAATTTTTTAATATTTCTGATCTTTTTGTATGAAGGTTACAGAGAATATAACTCTTCACTGAATACAGATGATCAGCATTTCTTCTAAACTAATATTCTGCTATTTCTAATTTGCAATCTTTTTAATATTTAATTGCATTTATGATGATTAGGACACTTGTATCATGATTATATTACATTAGTGAAAGCAAGTTCCTAAGTTGTCATATTAAGGAAGGCTTGAGAAATTTATTTTAAATAAATTCCAAAGGGCACTACCTCTGTTAAAAAACAAGTGATCAGAAAAAAAAAAAAATCAGATTCAGAAGTTAAACTGACTGCAGACTAAGACTCAGGTCTTGGAGAGGAACCCATTTCTATATAGATCCTGATACTAAAACACTATTTGTAGCAACAGCATGCTGAAGAGTGTTATTAAAAATGTGTATTTATTTTTTAAATAGTTGCTTTTTAACTTAGAAGCATATTTGCATTCTCTACAAACTCAGATGCCCTAATTTGAAAGAAAAGAAAGATTTACATAGAGTCTGAGAGAAACAACAGTTGTATTTGGTGGAATCCATTTTAATTATGCGTAGTAGAAAACAAAACAGTCCTCCTGAGTCTGTCTCAAAAAAAGGAATATATAGAAGAGGTGTGTACAGACTGAACGAAGTGAGACAGTTCCTATAAATTTCTGTAATCCAATCAAATACTGGGATGCCAGTCATCTTCCTTTTTAAAGAAAACATCTGTCTTTAAAGATGCTTTGTGAGTCTATATTTGTGACAACATGATTCTGCAGTGGATATGGCTATAGCAGGCAGAGGAGATAATTGTTCTGGGAGAGGAAATTAATAGCAACAAATCTTATTTCTACTGAAGCTTTATATAGAAGGAACTTCTTCAGTCTCACAGTTAAAACTGTGGAAAAGAAGATAGAATCAACACTGTGGGCTGAAAACAGAGGAACTTGACTAACAGCTCTGACTCTATACAGAACTGTTTGCCTAACTCTGTAATTCAAAGACCTTTTCTGTACTGAAAAGTTTTGCATTCATAGCTGTGTTTAGGAGAACTGTGGAAAAAATAGTTATGCTAACCAAAGCTCCAATGACTACCAGTTTAACAGGCCTTTTTCCTAGGATAGATTGTTTTGTTAGGGGAACTGAATAAAAAAACAGGAAAATTAACTCATCCTGTTAAAATGTCCATGTCTGTGAAAGAATTTTCTCACATGCTTCTTCTAATATATCTATACTGGCTGGTGAATTTTAATGTATATGAGACCTATGGGTCTCCCTTTTTGAGTCTATGAAGTTTTCCAGTAAAATCAATTCAACCATAAATGGTAAGTGAGATGAGGAGGAAGATATTTAATGGATAAATTAATTTTCACTAACAATAATTTAGTATGCGTTTTGCATCTTTTCCAGTAAAAGATCATTAATAAGTTTATTTCAAAAGACAGTGAGTCAGCACATATAGACATGATTTCTTATGAGGCTTTCAACACCGAACTAATTAATTCTTTCTGGATACCTCATCAACTTAAATGTGACATTAGGACAGGGCTGACTTCCTCCCGTTAGCTGGGGACACTTTCAAAATAAGGCAAAAACTGGTGAGTTATTCACCAGTTGCTCATTATTCAGCCGCTGCAAGTCTTTAAAAAAAGTTCACACTTTTGAACTGATGTTATGAACTACTGTGCAGCAATACTGACATCATATAACAAAGGAATTCTAATGCAAGAAGTTGTGAATCCATTAAAAAGCTACTACATGTGCTTTGATATCCATTGAGAAGACCACTGTCTTTTTTACATCTTGCCCTGCCTGGAGTGGCCCAAGGGCTACTGCATGCACTATCTCCCGTTTAATTTGTTCAAAGGCTTGGCGTTGCTCAGGGCCCCATTCAAAGTTATTCTTCTTCTGGGTCACTCGATAGAGAGGGCTTACGATCAGACTGTAATTTGGAATATGCATCCTCCAAAAACCCACAATGCCTAAGAAAGCTTGTGTTTCCTTTTTTCTAGTTGGTGGGGACATGGCTGTTATTTTGTTAATCATCACATCCATTGGGATCTGATGACGTCCATCTTGCCATTTTATTCCTAAAAACTGGATCTCCTGTGCAGGTCTCTTGACCTTACTTTGTTTTATGGCAAAACCGGCTTTCAGGAGGATTTGCACTATTTTCTTCCCTTTCTCAAAAACTTCTTCTGCTGTGTTGCCCCACATGATAATGACATCAACGTATTGCAGATGTTCTGGAGCTTCACCCTGTTCCAGTGCCATCTGGATCAGTCCATGGCAAATGGTGGGGCTGTGTTTCCACCCCTGGGGCAGTCGATTCCAGGTGTACTGGACGCCCCTCCATGTGAAAGCAAACTGTGGCCTGCACTCTGCTGCCAAAGGGATTGAGAAAAATGCATTAGCGATATCATTTGTGGCATACCACTTGGCTGCCTTTGACTCCAGTTCGTACTGAAGTTCTGGCATGTCCAGCACAGCAGCACTCAGCGGCGGCGTGACTTCATTCAGGCCACGAGAGTCTACTGTCAGTCTCCACTCTCCATTAGACTTTCTTACTGGCCATATAGGACTGTTAAAAGGTGAACAAGTCTTGCTGATCACTCCTTGGCTCTCCAGTCGATGAATAAGTTTATGGATGGGAATCAGGGAGTCTCAGTTGGTGCGATATTGCCGCCAGTGCACTGTTGTGGTAGCAATGGTGTCGTGGTTTAGCCCCAGCTGGCAACTAAGCACCACACAGCCGCTCTCTCACTCCCCCCCCCAGTGGGATGGGGGAGAGAATCGGAAGAGCAAAAGTAAGAAAACTCGTGGGTTGAGACAAGAACAGTTTAATAATTGGAACAAAATAATAATAATAATAATAATAATAATAATGAATTATACTGAGAAGGAATACAATGAGAGAGAAAGAGGAACAAAACCCAAGGGAGGGAAACAAAAGGGAAAGGGAAAAAAAAAATAAAATAAAATAAAATAAAATTATACAACCGCTCACCACCCGCCGACCGACGCCCAGCCAGTCCCCGAGCGGCGATCGCAACCCCCGGCCAACTCCCCAGTTTATATACTGGGCATGACATCATATGGTATGGAATAGCCCTTTGGTCAGTTTGGATCAACTATCCTGGATGTGCCCCCTCCCATTTCTTGGGCGCCTGGCAGAGCATGAGAAGCTGGGGAAAAAAACAAAAAAAAAGGTCCTTGACCAATGTAAATACCGCTTAGCGACAGCCAAAACATCAGCGTGTTATCAATATCATTCTCATACTAAAATCCAAAGCACTGCACTATACCAGCTACTAGGAAGAAAATTAACTCTATCCCAGCCGAAACCAGGACAGTATCCACCCCTTATTCCATACCATTTACGTCATGCCCAGGTTCTACCCTTTCTAATACAATTAATCACCACCATTTTTTTTTTTTCCTGTCTCTTGGTATATATATATATATATATATGTACACACAATTATCATTCCCTTGGTCTATGAGTCATCCTTCTAAAATGTTTATTAAGGTCATTTAGTTCATGACTTTGGGCTTCATCTGTCATAATAGTCCTTCAGGGCAGAAGAGATGCTGCATGGTGCTGGATTGTTCTGAATCTGAATTGTTCTGGATTGTTCTGGATGCTGAAGCCAGTTCTGGTTCCATCACTTCTGCACTTTGCTTGCTTTCATCGAAGTTCATTTTTCACTAATCTGGGTGATCCTTATTGAAATACCATTGATATGGTGTATAATAACCATAAAAGTGATGACACACAGTATTATATAGCAATTAACATCATACCATTTAGTTCATTGGCTATTCTCACCCAAAATCAAATCCCCTTGAGGTACACATTGGACTTCCCCATCCTTTCGCATTACCCACCAAGTACACCCGGGTCCTTGAGCAAAAGCAATCCCACGAATGGGCTTGCCTTTGCCTGAGGCAGGAAGTAACCCAAACTGTCTTCCCCAGTATGTTTTTTATGTGTACTACAGGGACCTTATCCCCTTCTACAGTGTGTAAAAGTTTTGATTGGGCAGGGCCAGCTCGATTGACAGATCCTCTAATGTTGACTAACCAGGTGGCCTTTGCTAAATGTGTATCCCAATGTTTAAATGTCCCACCACCCATTGCTCTCAGTGTAGTCTTTAACAGTCCATTATATCGTTCAATTTTCCCAGAGGCTGGTGCATGATAGGGAATGTGATATACCCACTCAATGCCATGCTCTTTAGCCCAGGTGTCTATGAGGCTGTTTCGAAAATGTGTTCCGTTGTCTGACTCAATTCTTTCTGGGGTGCCATGTCGCCACAGGACTTGCTTTTCAAGGCCCAGGATAGTGTTCCGGGCGGTGGCATGGGGCACAGGATATGTTTCCAGCCATCCGGTGGTTGCTTCCACCATTGTAAGCACATAGCGCTTGCCTTGGCGGGTTTGTGGGAGTGTGATATAATCGATCTGCCAGGCCTCCCCATATTTATATTTTAGCCATCGCCCTCCATACCACAGAGGCTTTAACCGCTTGGCTTGTTTAATTGCAGCGCATGTTTCACATTCATGGATAACCTGTGCAATAGTGTCCATGGTCAAGTCCACCCTCGATCACGAGCCCATCTATATGTTGCATCTCTTCCTTGATGGCCTGAGGTGTCATGGGCCCACCGAGCTATAAATAATTCACCCTTATGTTGCCAGTCCAGATCCACCTGAGCCACTTCAATCTTAGCAGCCTGATCCACCTGCTGGTTATTTTGATGTTCCTCAGTGGCCCGACTCTTGGGTACGTGAGCATCTACGTGACGTACTTTTACAATCAGGTTCTCTACCCGGGCAGCAATATCTTGCCACAATGCTGCAGCCCAGATGGGTTTGCCTCTGCGCTGCCAATTGTTCTGCTTCCATTGCTGTAACCACCCCACAGGGCATTTGCCACCATCCATGAGTCAGTATAGAGATAGAGCACTGGCCACTTTTCTCGTTCAGCAATGTCTAAAGCCAGCTGAATGGCTTTTAGTTCTGCAAATTGGCTCGATTCACCATCTCCTTCAGCAGTTTCTACCACTTGTCGTATAGGACTCCATACAGCAGCCTTCCACCTCCGATGCTTTCCTACAATACGACAGGACCCATCAGTGAACAGTGCATACTGCTTCTCATTTTCTGGCAATTTATTGTACAGTGGGGCCTCCTCAGCACGCGTCACCTCCTCCTCTGGCGATATTCCGAAACCTTTGCTTTCTGGCCAGTCCATAATTACTTCCAAGATTCCTGGGCGATTGGGGTTTCCTATCCGAGCCCGTTGTGTGATCAGTGCAACCCACTTACTCCACGTAGCATCAGTTGCATGATGTGTAGAGGGGACACTCCCTTTGAACATCCATCCCAGCACCGGCAGTCGAGGTGCCAAGAGGAGTTGTGCTTCAGTACCAACCACTTCTGAAGCAGCTCGAACCCCTTCATATGCTGCTAATATCTCTTTCTCAGTTGGAGTATAGCGGGCCTCAGATCCTCTGTATCCCCGACTCCAAAACCCTAGGGGTCGACCTCGAGTCTCCCCTGGTGCTTTCTGCCAGAGGCTCCAGGTAGGGCCATTCTCTCCAGCTGCAGTGTAGAGCACATTTTTACGTCTTGCCCTGCCCGAACTGGCCCAAGGGCTACTGCATGAACTATCTCCCGTTTAATTTGTTCAAAAGCTTGTCGTTGCTCAGGGCCCCATTTGAAATCATTCTTCTTCCGGGTCACTTGGTAGAGAGGGCTTACGATCAGACTGTAATTTGGAATATGCATTCTCCAAAAACCCACAACGCCTAAGAAAGCTTGTGTTTCCTTTTTGCTAGTTGGTGGAGACATGGCTGTTATTTTGTTAATCACATCCATTGGGATCTGACGACGTCCATCTTGCCATTTTATTCCTAAAAACTGGATCTCCTGTGCAGGTCCCTTGACCTTACTTTGTTTTATGGCAAAACCGGCTTTCAGGAGGATCTGGACTATTTTCTTCCCTTTCTCAAAAACTTCCTCTGCTGTATTGCCCCACACGATAATGTCATCAATGTATTGCAGATGTTCTGGAGCTTCGCCCTGTTCCAGTGCAGTCTGAATCAGTCCATGGCAAATGGTAGGGCTGTGTTTCCACCCCTGGGGCAGTCGATTCCAGGTGTACTGAACGCCCCTCCAGGTGAAAGCAAACTGTGGCCTGCACTCTGCTGCCAAAGGGATTGAGAAAAACGCATTAGCAATATCAATTGTAGCATACCATTTGGCTGCTTTTGACTCCAGTTCGTATTGAAGTTCCAGCATGTCCGGCACAGCAGCACTCAGGGGCGGCGTGACTTCATTCAAGCCACGATAGTCTACTGTTAGTCTCCACTCTCCATTAGACTTTCTCACTGGCCATATAGGACTGTTAAAAGGTGAGCGAGTCTTACTGATCACTCCTTGGCTCTCCAGTCGACGAATCAGCTCATGGATGGGAATCAGGGAGTCTCGGTTGGTACGATATTGCCTCCGGTGCACCGTTGTGGTAGCAATTGGCACCCGTTGTTCTTCAACCCTCAGCAACCCCACAACAGAAGGGTCCTCTGAGAGACCAGGCAAGGTAGATAGCTGCTTAATTTCCTCCGTCTCCAAGGCAGCTATACCAAAAGCCCACCGGTACCCTTTTGGGTCCTTGAAATACCCTCTCCTGAGGTAGTCTATGCCAAGGATGCACGGAGCCTCAGGGCCAGTCACAATGGGGTGCTTTTGCCACTCATTCCCAGTTAGGCTCACTTCAGCCTCCAAGACAGTCAGCTGTTGGGATCCCCTGTCACTCCACAAATACAGATGGGTTCTGCCCCGATATAGCTTGATGGCATTAGGGTACACTGTGCACCGGTGTCTACTAGAGCCTTATACTCCTGTGGGTCTGATGTGCCAGGCCATCGAATCCACACAGTCCAGTAAACCCGGTTGTCCCTTTCCTCCACCTGGCTGGAGGCAGGGCCCCCTAATTCTGGTCATAATATTCATTACCCATTTCTTGTATATACGAGTCAGGAGTTTCTTCATTAAAATCAGAAGTAAGATCAGCCCTTTTACTCTGTCTGGGGAATTGTCCACTGGAAACTGGAGCAGCAATTTTCCTGGAAGAACCCCCTTTGGTGATTGTTTTTCCTTGCAACTCACGTACCCGTGCCTCTAGGGTTGAGGTAGGTTTTCCATCCCACTTCCTCATGTCCTCTCCGTTGTCACGCAGGAAAAACCATAGAGTGCCCCGTGGTGTGTACCCTCTATATCCTCTCTCTTGAGCAGAAGAACGCTGACTCCTAATAGCTGAGACACTGGTCCGTATAGGTGGGGAGTAGGACATATCTTCTTTGAACCGTTGGAACTCCTGGGACAGTTTCTCCACAGCTGAGACAAGGGAGGAAGAGATACTTTCTTCATATTCCCGGAGGTTACTAGCAGCTTCATTCACTGTTGGACCGTCTCCGTCTTTCCAGGTCAGTATTGCCAATGAGTTGGCACACGACGGTGGTGCGTTTCGTACCAACTTCCGCCACATAGGTCTTGTGCACTGGACTTCATCTGGATCTGTGGGTGACCGCACGTCGTTCAGGTCACTATAAATCACTTCCAGCACAGCTAATTCCCTCAGGTACTGGATGCCTTTTTCCATGGTGGTCCATTTCCCAGGGCGATATACAACATCTTCCTTGAAGGGATATCTTTCTTTTATAGCTGACAGGAGTCGCCTCCAGAGGCTGCGGGCTGGTTCCCCTTTTCCAATTGCTTTGTCAATGCCCCCTTCCCTAGAAATAGATCCCAGCTGCTTGGCTTCCTTACCCTCCAATTCCAGGCTACTGGCCCCACTATCCCAGCATCGGAGCAGCCAGGTGACAATGTGCTCCCCTGGACGACGGCTGAAATCTTTTCGCATATCTCGCAGCTCACTTAGGGATAGGGATCGGGTGGTTTCTGTCTCATTTACGAGTTCTTCCTCTTCCTCTCCCTGTGATAGCCCTGCTCTTTCATCTTCCCTTTCTAAACGAGCTGACTTTCGCTTCCAGGATTTCTTTTTATGTATAGGGGCGACTGATACTGACACGGGTTCGTTCCCTGTTTGAACCGCAATGCTTGTAACGGAGTTATCCGGAGCAGCTGCAACTGCAGTGCCTGTCGCAGGGGTAGTCGGAACAGCCGTAGTGCCTGTCGCAGGGGTAGCCGGGATAGTTGCAGTGCCTGTCGCAGGGGGGGCTGGAGCAGCCGTAGTGCCTGTCGCAGGGGTAATCGGGACAGCCGCAGCGCCTGTCGCAGGGGTAATCGGGACAGCCGCAGTGCTTGTCGCAGGGGTAATCGGGACAGCCGCAGCGCCTGTCGCAGGGGTAGTCGGAACAGCCGCAGTGCCTGTCGCAGGGGTAGCCGGAATAGTCGCAGTGCCTGTCGCAGGGGGGGCTGGAGCAGCCGTAGTGCCTGTCGCAGGGGTAATCGGGACAGCCGCAGTGCCTGTCGCAGGGGCAGTCGGAACAGCCGCAGTGCCTGTCGCAGGGGGGGCTGGAGCAGCTGCAGTGCCTGGCATTTTGCCACCGGATCCTTGAGGGTACTGAATAGTGTTGAACAGGGCTCGGTAGGCATGGGCCAGACCCCAGCACATGGCAGTGATTTGTGTCTCCCTAGAATTGCCAGGGTGACAGCATACTTTTTCCAAGTAGTCTACTAATTTTTCAGGATTCTGCACTTGTTCAGGGGTGAAGTTCCAAAACACTGGAGGTGCCCACCGTCCTAGGCATTTGCCCATGCTATCCCACACACCCTGCCACTCATAACTATCCAGCCTTGGGGCAGATCTCTGAATTATGTTCTTAAATTGCTTACTAACCTTGGACAAGATCGAAACAATATTCCCAAGCAATACCAATAGAAGTATCTTAACTACCCAAGGTTGTTCAAAATACTGAAAAGTTATTGTAATGAAGGAGGAAGCATTGTAGAAGAAAGTAGTGAAGGTACAATTCTGCATTTCCTCCATAAAAACCTCTCAGAGGCAGAGGTATAATTGCGAATTGTCTCCATAAGCTGATACCCGACATACAATAACGGTTTCAGTACAACACTTAGATACCAAAATAAACCCAAGGTCACTGTTTTAATAACAAATCTCACAGGCAAAACATCACCAATTAAAGCAGAGCACAGCAAACTGCAAAAACCAACACCGATCTTTAACATGTACAGCAAAAAAATGAGCATGGTGCAGATCAGGTAAACCAATGCTAGGAACAGATGGATCAATATCACGTCCCACAACTACTAACAGATCTGAATTCCTTAATACACTCTGGTTAATCTGTTATTATCTCAACCCTTCGAGCCCCACGTTGGGCGCCAAAAAGGACTGTCGTGGTTTAGCCCCAGCTGGCAACTAAGCACCACACAGCCGCTCTCTCACTCCCCCCCCAGTGGGATGGGGGAGAGAATCGGAAGAGCAAAAGTAAGAAAACTCGTGGGTTGAGACAAGAACAGTTTAATAATTGGAACAAAATAATAATAATAATAATAATAATAATAATGAATTATACTGAGAAGGAATACAATGAGAGAGAAAGAGGAACAAAACCCAAGGGAGGGAAACAAAAGGGAAAGGGAAAAAAAAATAAAATAAAATAAAATAAAATTATACAACCGCTCACCACCCGCCGACCGACGCCCAGCCAGTCCCCGAGCGGCGATCGCAACCGCCCGGCCAACTCCCCCAGTTTATATACTGGGCATGACATCATATGGTATGGAATAGCCCTTTGGTCAGTTTGGATCAACTATCCTGGATGTGCCCCCTCCCATTTCTTGGGCGCCTGGCAGAGCATGAGAAGCTGGGGAAAAAAAAACAAAAAAAAAGGTCCTTGACCAATGTAAATACCGCTTAGCGACAGCCAAAACATCAGCGTGTTATCAATATCATTCTCATACTAAAATCCAAAGCACTGCACTATACCAGCTACTAGGAAGAAAATTAACTCTATCCCAGCCGAAACCAGGACAAATGGGCACCTGTTGTTCTTCAACCCTCAGCAACCCCACAACAGAAGGGTCCTCCGAAAGACCGGGCAGGGTGGACAGCTTTTTAATTTCCTCCGTCTCCAAGGCAGCTATACCAAAAGCCCACCGGTACCCTTTTGGGTCCTTGAAATACCCTCTCCTGGGGTAGTCTATGCCAAGGATGCACGGAGCCTCTGGGCCAGTCACAATGGGTGCTTTTGCCACTCCTTCCCAGTTAGGCTCACTTCAGCCTCCAATACAGTCAGCTGTTGGGATCCCCCTGTCACTTCAGAAATACAGATGGATTCTGCCCCTATATAGCTTGATGGCATTAGGGTGCACTGTGCACCGGTGTCTCCTAGAGCCTTATACTCCTGTGGGGCTGATGTGCCAGGCCATTGAATCCACACAGTCCAGTAAACCCGGTTGTCCCTTGCCTCCTCCTGGCTGGAGGCAGGGCCCCTCTAGTCCTGGTCATAATATTCATTACCCATTTCTTGTATATACGAGTCAGGAGCTCCTTCATTAAAATCAGGAGTAAGATCAGCCCTTCTACTCTGTCTGGGGAATTGTCCACTGGAAACTGGAGCAGCAATTTTCCTGGAAGAACCCCCTTTGGTGATTGTTTTTCCTTTCAACTCCTCTAGGGTTGAGGTAGATTTTTCCATCCCGCTTCCTCATGTCCTCTCCGTGGTCACGTAGGTAAAAACATAGGATGCCCCGTGGTGTTTACCCTCTATATCCTCTCTCTTGAGCAGAGGAACGCTGACTCCTAATAGCTGAGATGCTGGTCCGTACAGGTGGAAAGTAGGACCTATCTTCTTCGAGTTTCTGGACCTTCTGGGACAGTTTCTCCACAGCCGAGACACAGGTCCATAAGGAAGAAGAGAGACTTTCTTCAAATTGCCAGAGTTGGCCAGCCACTTCATCCACTGTTGGACCCTCTCCGTCTTTCCAGGTCATTACTGCCAATGAGTTGGCATATGACGATGGTGTGCTCTGTACAAACTTCTGCCACATGGGTCGTGTGCACCTGACTTCATGTGGGTAAGCACTCGTTGTCCAGGTCACCATAAATCACCTCCAACACAGCTAATTCCCTCAGGTACTGGATACCTTTCTCCATGGTGGTCCATTTCCCAGGGCGATATACAACATCTTCCTTGAAGGGATCTCTTTCCTTCATAGCTGACAGGAGCTCCCTCCAGAGGCTGAGGGCTGGTGCCCCTTTTCCAATCGCTTTGTGTATGTCCCCTTCCCTAGAAAGGGATCCCATCTGTTTGGCTTCCTTACCCTCTAATTCCAAGCTACTGGCCCCGTTATCCCAGCATCGGAGTAGCCAGGTGACAATGTGCTCGCCTGGGTGACGGCTGAAATCTTTTCACATGTCTCACAGCTCACTCAGGGATAAGGATCGGGTGGTTTTCGTCTTGTCTATTTCTTCCTCTTCCTCTCCTTGTGATGGCCCTGCTCTTTCATCTTCCCTTTCTAAACGAGCTGACTTTTGCTTCCAGGTTTTCTTCTTGTGTATAGGGGCGACCGATACTGACACGGGTTGGTTCCCTGGTTGAACCTCATTATCTGTCACAGGGAGGGCTGAAGTAGCCACAGTGCCTGTCTCTTTGTCACCAGTTCCGGAGACCTTCTCTTCCCCTTGAGGGTTCTGAATAGTGTTGAACAGGTTTTGGTAGGCATGGGCCAGGACCCAGCACATTGCAGGGATTTGTGTCTCCCTAGAATTGGCAGGGTGACAACATACTTTTTCCAAATATTCTACTAATTTTTCAGGGTTCTGCACTTGTTCAGGGGTGAAGTTCCAAAACACTGGAGGTGCCCACCGTCCTAGGAATTTGCCCATGCTATCCCACACACCCTGCCAGTCATAACTATCCGGCCTTAGGGCAGATCTCTGGATGGTATTCTTAAATTGTTTACTAATCTTGGACAAAACCGAAACAGTATTCTCTAGCAATACCAATAGAAGTATCTTAACTACCCAAGGATGTTCACGATACTGAAAAGTTACTGTAATGAAGGAGGAAACATCATAGAAGAAGGTAGCGAGGGTGTCATTCTGCATTTCCTCCATAAAAAGCCTCTCAGAGGAAGAAGTTTAATTGGTAATTGTCTCCACGAGGTGGTACCCGATGTACAGTAATGGTTTCAGTACAGAGCTCAAATACCAGATTACGCTCAAGGTCACTGTTTTAATAACAAATCTCGCAGGCAAAACATCACTAATCCCTGCAGAGCACAGCAAACTGCAAAAACCAACACCATGTACATGCAAATGTGCAAAACCAACAACATGTACAGCAAAAAAATGAGCATGGTGCAGATCAGACAAACCAATATCGAGAACAGATGAATCAATATCATGACCCGTGACTATTAACAGATCTAAATTCCTTAATACGCTCTGGTTGATCTGTTATTATCTGTTAAATCTGTTATTATCTCAAACCCTTCGTGCCCAACATTGGGCGCCAAAAAGGACTGTCCTGGTTTAGCTTCAGTCAGCAACTAAGCACCACACAGCTGCTCGCTCACCCTCTCCCCCCAGTGGGATGGGGGAGAGAATCAGAAGAGCAAAAGTAAGAAAACTCGTGGTTTTAGATAAGAACAGTTAAATAATTGGGAAAAAGAAAAAAATATAAAAATAATAATAGTAATAGTAATAATAATAAATTGTAATGAAAAGGAAAATAACAAGAGAGGGAGAGAGAGAGGAACAAAACCCAGGGAAAAAAAGCAAGTGATACAACCGCTCACCACCTGCTGACCGACGCCCAACCAGTCCCCGAGCAGCGATCGCTACCCCCCGGCCAACTCCCCCCAGTTTCTATACTGAGCATTGATGTCATATGGTATGGAATAGCCCTTTGGCCAGTTTGAGTCAGCTGTCCTGGCTATGCTCCCTCCCAGTTTCTTGTGCACCTGGCAGAGCATGGGAAGCTGAAAAGTCCTTGACTAGTGTAAACATTGCTTAGCAACAGCTAAAACATTAGTGTGCTATCAACATTATTCTCTTACTAAATCCAAAACACAGCACTATATTAGCTACTAGGAAGAAAACTAACCCTATCCCAGCTGAAACCAGGATACTGGGCCTGATCACCTGGTTTTCCTGTATGTGCTGTGTGATGGCAGTCAAGATGTTCTGCTCCATAACCTTCCATGGCACCGAGGTCAGGCTGACAGGCCTGTAGTTCCCCGGATCCTCCTTCCGGCCCTTCTTGTAGTTGGGCGTCACATTTGCTAATCTCCAGTCAACTGGGACCTCCCCAGTATGCCAGGACTGCTGATCAATGATGGAGAGTGGCTTGGCAAGCTCCTCCGCCAGCTCCCTCAGTACCCTTGGGTGGATCCCATCCGGTCCCATAGAATTGTGTATGTCTAAGTGGTGTAGCAGAGTCCATGGTATGTGCTTTAATATCGTACTCTGTTAGTGCTGTACAAGTGGCAAAAGAGAGAGCTTGCTGACAATTGCAAAAGATGGAGGACCGGCCTAGGAAATCAGCTGTGATTTTCTCATTTCCATTATTCTTAGGAAAATGGTCATATCCTCTAAGATCACCTTTTCTGAATCTGGGGAATACAGTGCATTCAGGTCACAGCCCAAACCAGCTAACTTTACCCTTTGCATAGTTAAGAAATTACTACTTACATACAGTTCAGTGTATGATCGTGTGGTAGGTTAACCTTGGCCAACAGCCATATGCCCACCCAGCTGCTCACTTACTCCCCCTCCTCAACAGGACAGGGCAAGAAAATAGGATGGAAATGCTTGTGAGTCGAGATAAAGACACGGAGATTGCTTACCAATTACTGTCATGGGCAAACCAGACTTGACTTGGGGAAAATTAATTTAATTTTTTGCCACCTAAACCAGATTTGAATGGTGAGAAAGAAAGACAAAAAATTAAAACTACACCTCCCCCCGCCCCAACTTTCCCAGCCTTAGCTTCACTCCTTTCCTCCCGACTCCTCTGTCCCCCACTCTGAGCAGTGCAGGGGGAATGGGGAATGGGGGATTGCGGTCAGTACATAACATTTCCTCTCTGCCACTCTTTCCTCCTCACACTTTTCCCCTGTTCTAGTGAGGGTTCTTCCAGGGGCTGCAGTCCTATCAGGAAAATTCTGCTCCAGCATGGATTCTCCATGGTCCACAATTCCCTCAGGAAATATTCAACTGCTCTGGCATGGGGTCCTCCACAGGCTGCAGGGGAATATCTGCTCCCACACCATGGAGCACCTCCTCCCCCTCCTTCCTCTCTGACTTTGGTGTTCGCACTGCTGTTTCTCACTCTTTTTTTGTTCCTCCTCCTCTGCCTGTGCAGCATTTTGCCCTTTCTTACATGTTTTCACAGAGGCGTACCAGCTTCACTAATTGGCTCAGCTTTGGCCTGCAGTGGGTCCATTGCTGAGCTGGCTGGAACCATCTGTGTCTGGCACAGGGCATCATCTGAACTCTTCTCACAGAGGCCACCCTTGCAGCCCCCCGCTACCTTAACCTTGACATGTAAACCCAGTACAGATAGCCAATCAAAAGAGATGTTTTCTCTTTCATGGCTTGCTAGTACATGATTTACACAAGATGAGGAAATCAGTGTATTGAACTTTCTCTTTGCTGATTCATGTTTACAAATACAACATCTTTGCTCATAAGTATGTTCATATTTATTACACAGTACTGGTATCAGAAATTTCCTCCACTGCAAAGCACTTCTGTCAGATAAAAGCCCAAGGGCAGGAGCATACTGAAGAGATCCCTGGGCTGGCAGTCATCAAGCTGGTTCTAGAAGTCGTATAGCAGTGTTCTTATAGCACTGTTTGCAGCTCTATCACTGGATGCAGGGATAGAACCACCTAGAACTGTGCCACACTCTTGCAGCTGTGTTACTGTGATTACTATTCCACCCCGGGTGGTATGTGTGCCCTCTCTCTAAAGAAATGTTTCCTAATATCCAGTCTGAACCTCCCCTGACGCAGCTTTGAACCATTCCCACACGTCCTGTCACTGGATCCCAGGGAGAAGAGATCAGCACCTCCCTCTCCACTTCCCCTCCTCAGGAAGCTGTAGAGAGCAATGAGGTCGCCCCTCAGCCTCCTTTTCTCCAAACTAGACAAACCCAGAGTCCTCAGCTGCTCCTCATAGGACATGCCTTCCAGCCCTTCCACCAGCTTTGTTGCCCTCCCCTGGATGCATTCAAGGACCTTCACATCTGTTTTAAATTGCAGGGCCCAGAACTGCAACCAGTATTCAAGGTGAGGCCGCACCAACGCTGAACACAGTGGGATCATCACCTCTTTTGGCCGGCTGGTTATGCTGTGTTTGATGCACCCCAAGCTGCGGTTTGCCCTCTTGGCTGCCAGGGCACACTGCTGACTCCTCTTGAGCCTGCTGCCAACCAGCACCCCCAGATCCCTTTCTGCAGGGCTGCTCTCCAGCCACTCCTCTCCTGGTCTATACTTGTGCCCAGTGTTACTCCGTCCTAGGTGCAGAATCTGGCATTTGGTCTTGTTAACTTTAATGTCACTGATGATTGCCCAATGCTCCAATCTATCCAGATCCCTCTGCAAGGCCTCTTGTCCCTCAAGAGAGTCAACAGCACCTCCCAGATTAGTATTGTCAGCAAACTTGCTAATGGTGCATTCAGCTCCTTCAAAATATTGAACAGAACTGGCCCTAGAATTGAGCCCTGAGGAACACCACTGGTGACTGGTCTCCAGCCAGATGCAGCCCCATTCACTACAACCTTTTGAGCTCTGCCCTCCAGCCAGTTCTTCACCCAACGCAGCGTGTACCTGCTCATCCCGCAGTCGGACAATTTGTCCAGAAGGATGCTGTGAGGGACAGTATCAAAAGCCTTACTAAAATCCAGAAAGACTACATCCACCGCCTTCCCTTCATCCACTAGGTGGGTGACCTAGAAGGAGATCAAATTAGTTAGACAGGACTTTCCCTTTGGGAACCCATGTTGACTGTGCCTGATGACTGCATTGCCTTTCAACAGCACCCAGTATAATCTTCTCCATAATTTTTCCAGGAACTGAGGTTAGACTAATAGTCTTCCCTCATGCCCTTTTTGTAAACTGAAATAACGTTGGCTAGCCCCCCCCACAGTCAGCGGGGACCTCCCCAGACTCCCAAGACCTTTGGTAGATGATCAAGAGGGGTCCTGCCATAACATCCGCTAGCTCCTTCAGTACTCTGGGGTGAATCCCATCCGGCCACATGGGCTTGTGAACTTTCAGCTGATACAGCTGGTCCCTTAGTATTTCAGTGTCCACAAATGGAAAGTCACTGTTCCCGCAGTCATGGTCCTCCAATTCTGAGGACCAGGCAGCCCAAGGTCTATCAGTATTATTAAAGACTAAGGCAAAAAAAAAGCATTGAATGCCTCTGCTTTTTCTTCATCCCTATTTGTAAGGGGACAATAGGGATGTTTGTCTAACACAACAATGGCCAGTTTCAACTCTAATTGAGCTTTGGCCTTTCGTGTCTTCACCCTGCATATATGAACCACAGCTCTGTAATCTTCCTGCGGAGCCTGACCTTGCTTCCAGAGATGCAAGTTGGTTCTTAAAAACTGACCAGCACTCGTGGACTCCTAAGCCCTCAAAAGCAGATTCCCAGGGGTCTCTGCTAAGTAGCTCCCCGAGTAGCTTAAAGTTTGCTCTCCTGAAGTCCAGGGTAGCAACTCTGCTGTCCGTTTTTCTCATTACACTGAGAATTTTAAACTCAACCATTTCACGATCACTGTGGCCAAGACAGCCACCTACCATCACATCCACCACGAGTCCTTCTCCATTCACAAATAGCAAGTCTAGGAGGGTGTGTTTTCTATTTGGCTCACCGAGTACTTGTGACAAGAAACTATCTTCCACAAACTTCAGGATTTTCCCAGACTTGCTCGTCTCAGCAGTATGATATTCCCAGTTGATGCCTGGGAAGTTGAAATCTCCCATAAGGACAAGGGCTACCGATCCAGAGATTTCTCCTAATTGCCTATGGAATAACTCACTGGTGCTTACATCCTGGCTGGGCGATCGGTAGTAGACACTACTGCAACATCTGCTTCATAGCAGAATGATTCATAGTGGTGACTTTGTACAAGAGTGCTTGGGGAATGATGATATTCAAAGATTAAAGGACTCAGATGTGAGACAGTCTGGGCAGAATCCCTATGCTAGCTAATATTCTTTTGATCTCTTTTAATATAAACAACTCTATGGTAATTTCTTTGGTAAGTATTGTATCTGCTTCATCAGTACCTTTCACAATTAAGATTTATATATGGTATGAGTAAGATGGTTTGAGTTTCATTAAGCATATGATGAGAAATTTTTTTTTAAGGATAAAGTTTCTCATGCAGACAAGAAAAATTAAAGAACTAGTAATGATTATAATTCACTGAAAGGATGGATTTTATTACTAAACAGGTACATAGAATTAAATCTTAAAACACTGTTCAGAATGCCAGTTTTCATTTTGCAATGCATTTTTTCTCTTTCCTGGCTGTAGTGAAATTTCAGCAAAGGTGAATTTAGGTGACTGAGTCCAGAGGAGCAGTCTACCTAGAGACTCTCTGCCAAAGCAACCACAAGGGTGGTACTAATTTGGAAGGTCACCGATGATTATCTAAATTGTCAGTTTAACTAGCTCATTGGTGTTAAAAGCATGTTGCCAAGAAGAGGAAAGATCACAGATCTCCACAGTGTTCTGTGGGCAGTGATTTTGTTTAGTATTACAGGAGAATGTTATCACTGATTTCTTCCCAGGCTGTGGGAAACCTGGAGGCATATGTGAGCTACATGGAAGGCAAACTAACCCTTCAGAGCCCAGGTAACCATTCAGTCTCCAAGCTAGTTAAACAGGATCCAATTTTCCCCCTGAACTGCTCTGGCTGGTGCTGGTTGACTGAAGTGTGGAATCAGGCACATTCTCTAGTTCTTGAAGCATTCAGGTTGCTCAGACTTGACAACGTGACACTACACACATTTTATGTTTTGAGTAATTTCCTTAAAAAAAGTGTTGTTCCAAACTAAAGTTTAGGTTTTAGCAGATTTACACTACTCTAGGGGTCACAGGCCCTAGGCACGTGTCTTGCTATGATCTGCTTCAAGGTATAGCTAAACTTCACTGAATAACAGACAAAGCTGGGAGATCATCAGAGTAGGCAAAATAGTATTTCAAACAATTCCCACATTTCCGGCAATGTTCCTATATTGTCTGGAAATGACAGAGGTTTTACTTGGAGGTGGAGCTTGTCCAAGTACTATCAGTTTCTTCTCATCAAGCATAACTGAATTTTCAGTTTAATTCTGTATGGCCAAAATTCCATTTATTCTTGGCAAGTTAGTGATAGTCTATGTGGCCTTCTAAATCACTAAAACTGACTGTGACTTTTGAAGATATATAATGTTTTAAAAATCTAAGAGCATTTAACTTTAATTGAAATACATGTGTATGAGTGTACATACTGATTTCTATAACCCCATTCAGTGTATATGTGGATATTGCCTAACACTTTAAATAAAATGTATTGAAAACCTTCTTTGTCATTTAAATGACCAGCCATTAAAAGAAAATCTCACACATAGCCAGCCAAGTTAATCTGTCTTGTAATTTCATTGGAGCCAAGGAATTATACCAGAGAAGAACTTGTTCCAAGGACTTATTGCTATAACAGGAAAACATAAAAATTATAATGAACGCTGTTACACAAATGAAAAATGTCATTCTAAACTTGTCTTGCCAGTCAAATGTATGAAAATTATAAAAAGCCCATGAAAAGATGATCATACACAGCTGTATACTTTTTCTATGTGTCGTGGTTTAACTCCAGCTGGCAACTAAGCCCCCCCCAGCCGCTCACTCACTCCCCCCACAGTGGGATGGGGGAGAGAATCGGAAGAGTAAAACGGAGAAAACTCATGGGTTGAGATAAAGACAGTTTAATAGGGAAAGCAAAAGCCGCGCACACAAGCAACACAAAACAAGGAATTCCTTCACTCCTTCCCATGGGCAGGCAGGTGTTCAGCCATCTCCAGGAAAGCAGGGCTCCATCATGTGTAACAGTTACTTGGTGTCCTGGTTTCAGCTGAGATAAATGGTATGGAATAAGGGGTGGATACTGTCCTGGTTTCAGCTGAGATAGAGTTAATTTTCTTTATAGTGGCTGGTATGGGGCTATGTTTTGGATTTGTGCTGAAAACAGTGTTGATAACACAGGGATGTTTTAGTTGTTGCTGCACTAGTCAAGGACTTTTCAGCTTCCCATGCTCTGCCAGGTGCAGAAGAAGCTGGGAGGGGACACAGCCAGGATAGTTGATCCAAACTGACCAAAGGGCTATTCCATACCACATGATGTCATGCTCAGTATATAAAGCTGGGGAAGAAGAAGGAAGGGGGGACATTCGGAGTGATGGCGTTTGTCTTCCCAAGTAACCGTTACGCGTGATGGAGCCCTGCTTTCCTGGAGATGGCTGAACACCTGCCTGCCCATGGGAAGTAGTGAATGAATTCCTTGCTTTGCTTTGCTTGAGTGTGTGGCTTTTGTTTTACCTATTAAACTGTTTTTATCTCAACCCTCGAGTTTTCTTACTTTTGCTCTTCCGATTCTCTCCCCCATCCCATTGAGGGGGGAGTGAGCGAGCGGCTGCGTGGTGCTTCCCAAGGAAGACAAACGCCATCACTCTGAATGTCCCCCCTTCCTTCCTCTTCCCCAGCTTTATATACTGAGCATGACGCCATATGGTATGGAATAGCCCTTTGGTCAGTTTGGGTCAGCTGTCCTGGCTGTGTCCCCTCCCAACTTCTTGTGCACCTGGCAGAGCAGGGGAAGCTGAAAAGTCCTTGATTTAGTATAAGCACTACTTAGCAACAACTAAAACATCTCTGTATTATCAACACTGTTTTCAGCACAAATCCAAAACACAGCCCCATACTAGCTTCTGTGAAGAAAATTAACTCTATCCCAGCCAAAACCAGGACACTATATACAATGAAATTCTCAGAGTGAAATATTTTTCTTGTTCCTTTTTCTCTCTTAGAGATCAGCTTGTTTCTAAGCAGATGATCATATTAGAACTGCTGCTTGCATACTGCATTCAGGAAATTCTGGGCTTTTCACTTAATTTCAAATGGAGTTCTTTACATCCCGGTGTCACTCTGGTTGCGTTGTAATCATTAGCATGATAAAGTTAATGTTTGGAAAATACTGCTTTGAAAAAGATTTTTATTTGAAAGAAGTGATCTTTAATTATGCTGCTCAAAATCAAACACATTAGACAACTTGTGTCAAATTTGCCCTGCCATATTTGGGAAAAAAAATATGTGTATATAAAATACTTTGACTTCCTGTGTGATCGGACTGTGAGTTCTGAGGGTTGCATTAGCTAGGCTTATGCTGTATTAAATGTACACGAAGCCCTAATCTCTTTCTTCTTAAGGCCCCAATCTTTTAAAGATTTTATGCATGTGCTTATCTTTATGCACTGTAAATAACCCTATGGACTTCTTAAATGTGGATGTCCTTTCAGTATCAGGGCCTGAGATTTTACAAGGCTGTCTCTGTTCTGTTTACTACACAGACGCTCCAGACAAAATCTCTGTTTCTCTGTAAAAAAGGATAGCATGACTCCATGTGTGTGTACATGCATGTAGTTATCTTGTTGTCTTTTTCTTTTTTGTGTTCTAATGATTTAGTATTGCAAGAACAGCATTCCTTAAATATTTATACATAGATATATAATTTTTAATATTTCCATGGTGTATCTACAAACAATTGTTTTGCTAAACAAAACTGCAAAACCTATCAAGAACCATTTCTCTGAATAGTTCTCCAAATCAAATAGATCACCTTTCTGTAAAACGAATACTAAAAGAACGGTTTTTGTTAAGGAGGATAGTGTTTTGATAGGTGGTGTGGCCCAGTAACGAAGTCCTCATTGAACACAGTTTGAAAGGTTCTGCTGACTTGGATTCTGAAAGCTGAGATGAACTCAAAGTGTGTTTTGCTGAACTGAGACACCAATTTCTTTTTTAGAAAGAAGACTTTTATTTTCAATGTTCAGGGTTTACTAGCAGTCATTCTGTAGTGAAATAATATCGCCATTTCAGTGAAGCCACCGAGGCGAAGGGCTCCGGAGTGGAGGATCGCGCTGGGGGACCCTTCCTAAGGCAGGAAAACCGCGAGGGCAGAAGCGCAGGGAGAGAGAGGTTACCCCAGCCCCCCCTCCCCATTCCAAGCGGGAAAGAGGGAGCTCCTGATGAGCGGCAGCTCTGACTCAGCGTGGGCGGGGACAAGAGCGACGGCGGCCAAAACCCCCTCATATACAAGAGCTGCCCCCAGGGAGCGCAAGCGACCAGGGTGGGCAAACAGGGCGTGGCGTGGCGTGGCGTGGCGTGGTGTGGCGTGGCGTGGCAGTTCGCGCAGGCAGGGTGACTGGGCGGGGCGCAGTCCCCCTCCTGGCTCTAAAGGGTAACTCAACTAGTGGGCATTGTCCTCCCAGGAGAGGACCTAGCTATGTTTTCCACTCACCCGAAAGTCATCACTAGAAGGAATGTGGCGACCCAGACGGAGCTCCCACGCAAACATACAGCTGTCCAGGTCTCCGGCTGCAGGGAGTGCCTGAGCCTGTCACTCATACCGGAGGGCAGCAGTGACAACAACTGTTTTCGGTGCAACCAGGTGGATGATCTGCTCAGCCTGGTGGCAGAGCTGAAAGAGGAAGTGGAAAGGTTAAGGAGTATCAGGGAGTGTGAGAGGGAGGTAGACTGGTGGAGCCCCACCCTACCATCCCTGAGGCCAAGGCAGCAGATGGAGGCTCCACAAGAAGCAGAGGATCCCCTACCCTCTTGCCACCAAGCAGAAGGAGGGGACCTAGGAGACAGGGGGGAATGGAAACAGGTCCCTGCTCAGGGTGGCAGGCAGACCCCCCAGCCTCCCTCACCTTCCCAGTTGCCTTTACACAACAGATATGGGGCTCTGGAACTTGAGGGCCAGGCAAATGAGGATGTAGGTGGAGGTCCATCCAGGGGATTGCCTAGGGTAAGCTAGCCAGCCCCATGTATTACAACTGCCTCTGTTAAGAAAAAAAGGAGGGTAATTGTCATAGGCGATTCCCTTCTGAGGGGAACAGAGGGCCCAATATGCCAACCAGACCCAGCCCACAGGGAAGTCTGCTGCCTCCCTGGGGCCAAGGTTGGAGACGTTACTAGGAAACTCCCTGGTCTGGTATGATCCTCTGATTATTACCTGCTATTGGTTATACAGGTTGGCTATGATGAGGTTGCAGAGAGAAGTCCAAAAGCGATCAAAAGGGACTTCAGGGCACTGGGGCGATTGGTTGAGGAATCAGGAGCACAGGTAGTGTTTTCCTCAATCCCATCAGTGGCAGGGAAGAATACCGAAAGGAACAGGGAAACTCACCTGCTCAACACGTGGCTCAGAGGCTGGTGCCATCGGCAGAATTTTGGTTTTCTTCATCATGGGGATGTTTACGCAGCACCGGGCCTGCTGGCGATGGATGGAGTTCAGCTATCTCAAAGGGGGAAAAGGATTCTCGCCCATGAGTTGGCAGGGCTCATAGAGAGGGCTTTAAACTAGGTTTGAAGGGGGAAGGGGATGTAACCAGGCTCACTAGAGAGGAGCCTAAGGGTGGGAGTGAAATCGATAGCCCAGCTCAAGTGCATCTACACCAATGCATGCAGCATGGGCAACAAACAGGAGGAGCTGGAAGTCATTGTGCAGCAGGATAGCTATGACTTAGTCGCTATCACAGAAACGTGGTGGGATGACTCTCACGACTGGAGTGCTGCAATGGATGGCTATAAACTCTTCAGAAGGGATAGGCAAGGAAGGAGAGGCGGTGGGGTGGCTCTGTATGTTAGGGAGTGTTTTGATTGTGTAGAACTTGGCGATTATGACGATAAGGTCGAGTGCTTATGGGTAAGGATGAGGGGGAAAGCCAACAAGGCAGATATCCTGCTGGGTGTCTGTTATAGACCACCCAACCAGGATGAAGAGGCAGATGAAGCATTCTATAAGCAGCTGGGAGAAGTCTCACAATCGCTAGCCCTTGTTCTCGTGGGGGACTTCAACTTACCAGACGTCTGCTGGAAATACAACACAGCAGAGAGGAAACAGTCTAGGAGGTTCCTGGAATGTGTGGCAGATAACTTCCTGACACAGCTGGTAAGTGAGCCTACCAGGGGAGGTGCCTCGCTTGACCTGCTGTTTACAACCAGAGAAGGACTGGTGGGTGATGTGGTGGTTGGAGACTGTCTTGGGCTTAGCGACCATGATATGATAGAGTTCTCGATTCGTGGTGAAGTAAGGAGGGGGGCGAGCAAAACCACTACCATGGACTTCCAGAGGGCAGACTTCGGCCTGTTCAGGACACTGGTTGAGAGGGTCCCTTCGGAGACAGTCCTGAAGGGCAAAGGAGTCCAGGAAGGCTGGACATTCTTCAAGATGGTAATCTTAAAGGCACAGGAGCAGGCTGTCCCCATGTACCGAAGGACGAGCTGGCGGGGAAGAAGACCAGCCTGGCTGAACAGAGAGCTTTGGCTGGAACTCAGGAAAAAAAGGAGAGTTTACCACTTTTGGAAGAAGGGGCAGGCAACTCAAGAAGAGTACAGGGATCTCGTCAAGTCATGCAGAGAGAAAATTAGAAAGGCAAAAGCCCAGCTAGAACTCAATCTGGCCACTGTTGTAAGAGATAATAAAAATTGTTTTTACAAATACATTAACAACAAAAAGAGAGCCAAGGAGAATCTCCCTCCTTTATTGGATGTGGGGGGGAACATTGCCACCAAGGATGAGGAAAAGGCTGAGGTACTTAATGCCTTCTTTGCCTCACTCTTTAATAGTCAGACCAGTTATCCCCAGGGAATTCAGCCCCCTGAGTAGGAAGACAGGGACAGGGAGCAGAATAACCCCCCCATAATCGAGGAGGAAGTAGTTAATGACCTGCTACGCCACCTGGACACTCACAAGTCTATGGGGCAGGAGGGGATCCACCCAAGGGTACTGAGGGAGCTGGCGGAAGTGCTCACCAAGCCACTCTCCATCATTTATCAGCAGTCCTGGTTAACAGGGGAGGTCCCAGTTGACTGGAGGCTTGCCAATGTGATACCCATCTACAAGAAGGGCTGGAAGGAGGATCCGGGGAACTACAGGCCTGTCAGCCTGACCTCGGTACTGGGGAAGGTTATGGAGCGGTTCATCTTGAGTGCACTCAAAAGGCATGTGCAGGACAACCAGGGGATCAGGCCCAGCCAGCATGGGTTCAGGAACGGCAGGTCCTGCTTGACCAACCTGATCTCCTTCTACGACCAGGTGACCCACCTAGTGGATGAGGGGAAGGCTGTAGATGTTGTCTACCTGGACTTTAGTAAAGCCTTTGACACTGTCTCCCGCAGCATTCTCCTGGAGAAGCTGGCGGCTCATGGCTTAGGCTGGTGTACTCTTTGCTGGGTAAAAAACTGGCTGGATGGCTGGGCCCAGAGAGCTGTGGTGAATGGAGTTAAATCCAGTTGGCAGCCGGTCACAAGTGGTGTTCCCCAGGGCTCCGTGTTGGGGCCAGTCCTGTTTAATATCTTTATCAATGATCTGGACGAGGGGATCGAGTGCACCCTCAGTAAGTTTGCAGATGACACCAAGTTGGGCAGGAGTGTTGATCTGCTTGAGGGTAGGAAGGCTCTGCAGAGGGATCTGGACAGGCTGGATCGATGGGCCGAGGTCAATTGTATGAGATTCAACAAGGCTCAGTGCAAGGTTCTGCACTTGGGCCACAGCAACCCCATGCAACGCTACAGGCTTGGGGAAGAGTGGCTGGAAAGCTGCCTGGCGGAAAAGGATCTGGGGGTGTTGGTTGACAGGCGCCTGAATATGAGCCGGCAGTGTGCCCAGGTGGCCAAGAAGGCCAATAGCATCCTGGCTTGTATCAAAAATAGCGTGGCCAGCAGGACTAGGGCAGTGATCGTGCCCCTGTACTCGGCACTGGTGAGGCTGCACCTCGAATGCTGTGTTCAGTTTTGGGCCCCCCACTACAAGAGAGACATTGAGAGGCTGGAGCGTGTCCAGAGAAGGGCAACGAAGCTGGTGAAGGGTCTGGAGAACAAGTCTTATGAGGAGCAGCTGAGGGAACTGGGGTTGTTTAGCCTGGAGAAAAGGAGGCTGAGGGGAGACCTTATTGCTCTCTACAACTACCTGAAAGGAGGTTGTAGCGAGGTGGGGGTCGGTCTCTTCTCCCAGGTAACAAGTGATAGGATGAGAGGAAATGGCCTCAAGTTGTGCCAGGAGAGGTTTAGATTGGATATTAGGAAAAATTTCTTTTTTAAAAGGGTGGTCAAGCATTGGAACAGGCTGCCCAGAGAGGTGGTGGAGTCACCATCCCTGGAGGCATTCAAAAAATGTGTAGATGTGGCACTTCGGGACATGGTTTAATAGGCATGGAGGTGTTGGGTTGACGGTTGGTCTAGATGATCCTAGAGGTCTTTTCCAACCTTAATGATCCTATGATTCTATAATATGTCATTTCAGCAGAATTAGCTATAATCTGAGCTGTGTTCAAAAGCTGTGAAAATAATGCTATGGCTAGAAGTGAGTTAGTTAACTGTGCATAAACAATAGAGCAGCTACAGAGATAAATGCTATCTTCAAACTAATATTAATTTAATATTTGTGATAAGTATATACTGAATGGCAAAAGAACTCATATACAATGACTACTGCAATAAATTACTACACAAAAATTCAATATTATGTAATATTGCATTGTACTTTGCACTGTAAATTAGAACAAAAAAGCAAACAAATAACAAAACCTGAATGTGTAATTTAAGTATATCCGCATTTAATTTTATATGTATTTTTACTGAAACATAAAATGATATAAAACAATTTCATTAAAAGTGTTTTTTACTAATCATAGTGTTTGCTCTTATTTGCAAGCAGTGTGTATATTTAAATCAATGTTCTGGAGCAAATGTAGGAATATCTATTCAACAGAAAAATTCTAAGATTGTTCAGGGAGAGAGGGAAAAACTAAAAATTGCCTTATTTAAAGGTCAGTGGAGAACTTTTGTCTGTCATCTGAGATATCTGATAACAGAAGCAAACACGAGTAGTAAAGTGCTACACTGTCCTGGTTTCAGCTGAGATAGAGTTAATTTTCTTTATAGTGGCTGGTATGGGGCTATGTTTTGGATTTGTGCTGGAAACAGTGTTGATAATACAGAGATGTTTTAGTTGTTGCTGCACTAGTCAAGGACTTTTCAGCTTCCCATGCTCTGCCAGGTGCAGAAGAAGCTGGGAGGGGACACAGCCAGGATAGTTGATCCAAACTGACCAAAGGGATATTCCATACCATATGACATCATGCTCAGTATATGAAGCTGGGGAAGAAGAAGGAAGGGGGGGACATTCGGAGTGATGGCGTTTGTCTTCCCAAGTAACCATTACGCGTGATGGAGCCCTGCTTTCCTGGAGATGGCTGAACACCTGCCTGCCCATGGGAAGGAGTGAAGGAATTCCTTGCTTTGCTTTGCTTGCGTGCGCATCTTTTGCTTTACCTATTAAAATGTTTTTATCTCAACCCTCGAGTTTTCTTACTTTTACTCTTCTGATTCTCTCCCCCATCCCACCAGGGGGGAGTGAGTGAGCGGCTGCGTGGTGCGTAGTTGCCGGCTGGGGCTAAACCACGACAGTCCTTTTTGGCGCCCAACGTGGGGCTCAAAGGATTTGAGATAATGACAGATTTGATTGGAATGTGCCAGATAGAATTTATAGCTGTTATTGCTGTTTAGCTATTAGTCAGCAGGCTTCTGTGCTTGCCATAGGCTTGCTTGCCTTACTGTATGGTAGAGTCTAGGGCTCGTTAGTGGCTGCTTTTTGCTTTCACTGCTTGCCGTGCTGCTGTACTGCTGATCACCTTACTCTGCTGTGCCTGGGAACATTTTGATAACAGCAATGGCCTTGAGCCTGGGCTGGCAGATGGCCAGGGCATCGCTGCTGTTTCTGTGCTGCTGTACTGGACAGGCTGGAACTCCGGTGTGAACTCGAGTCGAAGGGACTGTGACCTGTGGATGAATCCACGTGGGAGCAGGACACACCGAAGCGTCTGTGCCCATGGATGAGCCCATGCCAGAGCAGATATATCTTGAAGCGTATGTGGCCATGGTTATGTCTGTGCCACAGCAGGTATACCTCTGAAGGGATTGTGGCCCAAGGATAAGTCCACGCTGGATAAGGTGCACCTCGAGGCATCTGTGGCTGTGGATGAAGTCCATGGTGCAGCAGGTACACCTTGAAGCATCTGTGGCTGTGCATGAGGCCATGTTGGAGCAAGTTTACTTCTGAAGGTACTACATTCTGTGGATAAGTCCAAGCTGGAGCAGGGGCAAGGGGAGGAGTTCATTGCAATGTTAAACCTGATGGTCTGGTCCAAAGGGACCAGGGGTGGAGATTGTAATGGATATACCTTTAAATTGTTGTATCCCGGGATTTGAGTTGCATGTTGTGGGAATTACTACAGCCGGAACCACCTGAACAAATGGAGGAGAAGCCTTACAAGAAGCAGTGCAAGTGCAGCAGTGACCTGACCTGAGCTGGCTTTGGTGCCCAATAACTCCAAGAAACACACCACCTCTCCTGTCCTGAGTAACAACCATAAGAGATGAAGCCCAAAGTCATGGACTAAATGAACTCAGTGGACATCTTGTGGACATTTCTGGACATTTTACAGACATTTTGTAGGGGTGGTCCATAGACTAAGGGAAAGATATGTGTGTATTATATCAAAGGATGGGAAGGGTGGTGGTGGGTAATGAGAATGTATTGGATAGTGTGAGACCTGAGCATGACGTAAATGGTATGGAATAAGGGGTGGATACTGTCCTGGTTTCAGCTGAGATAGATAGAGTTAATTTTCTTTATAGTGGCTGGTATGGGGCTATGTTTTGGATTTGTGCTGAAAACAGTGTTGATAATACAGAGATGTTTTAGTTGTTGCTGCACTAGTCAAGGACTTTTCAGCTTCCCATGCTCTGCCAGGTGCAGAAGAAGCTGGGAGGGGACACAGCCAGGATAGTTGATCCAAACTGACCAAAGGGATATTCCATACCATATGACATCATGCTCAGTATATGAAGCTGGGGAAGAAGAAGGAAGGGGGGGACATTCGGAGTGATGGCGTTTGTCTTCCCAAGTAACCATTACGCGTGATGGAGCCCTGCTTTCCTGGAGATGGCTGAACACCTGCCTGCACATGGGAAGGAGTGAATGAATTCCTTGCTTTGCTTTGCTTGCGTGCGCGGCTTTTGCTTTACCTATTAAACTGTCTTTATCTCAACCCTCGAGTTTTCTTACTTTTGCTCTTCTGATTCTCTCCCCCATCCCACCAGGGGGGAGTGAGCGAGCGGCTGCGTGGTGCTTAGTTGCCAGCTGGGGCTAAACCACGACATACACCTCCCCCAGGTCACATAAGATAAGAATTGTAATGACATTGACAATATGGCATTGTACAAAATACAGGGAGCTGGTGGCCCAATTAAAAACAAATTACCCAGACTTTTGTCAGCATCTCTATATAATGAAATCTAATCACCAGTGTCAAAGGGCACAAAATGGTCCATTTTTCTAAGTCCTGAATAAGATTCAGAAATCACCTGTGATACAAATTGGCAAAGGATCGACTAAGCCAGCTTCCCAATATATTAGCCATCAACTATAATAGCCTTCTGTTTGGTAATAATGCATCAGTGGAAGTTTTCACACCTTGAAGCTTTATTAATTTTTCTCTATTTTATAATTTATTATATTTAGCAAACATGGATTTTTATTTGCATTTTAAATATTTTTCTGTTCAATTTAGTTTATAAGTTTCTTACATCTTTATTCTAAAAATTTTGACAATTGTCAGAAACAAAACCACTGTCAGGTGAGAGTAGAATCTACTGTTACCAAATTATACCTATCTTCTGTAATTAGAGGATGGGACTGGTAACAAAATTAGCCAGATGCCTGGAACTAACATTTTTTATTTCATGTTTTGGCTAAGATATGATGATAGTTCATATACAGGCCAAATAACAAATATCCTCTTTTATAACAATATGTTTCACAATTTTTTTGCAGTGTCAGTTTCAATATGTTTAATTTATATAGTAATATTCTAATATTTTTTCAGTAGGCTGATGAGCTGAAATAGCCTTACTTATTTGAGGGACTTGTAAAGCAGTGCCTAGAAAAAGCATGTTATATAAACTCCTCACAATAAATTATTACTTCTAGATTAGGAAAGTGGAAAATATCCTATCTAAAACTTATGTTGGCAAGTGTGCTTTTCCAAGAATAAAATGAATATGAAGAGAATCGGCTGTGTGTCTGAAAACACTTAAAAGTTTGATTGTCAAAGTGTTCAAATCAAGACCCTCAAATGCAATATCTTCCCATTTCAATACATTGTGGCCACTCATATTTACATATATAGTTCCACTGTAATTCATCAGAATCTGAATGGGTTTAAATAAAGGCAGAATTAGCTTAATAGGTCTTTTCTAACATGAAAACTTGTATAGCAATAAGCTCTGATTGGCCTTTCAGAGATTCAGGGACCAATCTAAAATTTGGTGTAATTTATCAAAACAATAGATAAAACTCACTAAGGTTAGTTTTGGATTAGAAGTTCTAAACAAAATGGAGGTTTATACTTGCTTGACCTTTGATTTATAACAGAAATTATGAAGTTTTTATTACAAAAACAAAACTAAAAATTTAGAAAATGTTGACATTTTATAGAATGTCATTATACATCCTGCACATACTGTACGTTTCACGTGTTGCATTAATGCTTCTGCAATTTTATGTCTAATGGATTAGATCCTCAGCTGATGTAAATGAATAGTGTAGTCATTGGAGCTATTGAAGTCAATTGCAACAGCTGAAAACCTGTCTGTAACACTACAGAAAGAAGCTGTTTGAATTGGGTTGACATAAAATTACAGTTAGCAACACAAGATATTTAAAGCATTTGTCCTTAAAAACAAACAAAAATACTTGTCATAAATGTTTTTTATGTAATTCGTGTATTGAATTTCATTGAAATCTCTATGACAGTCTGTTGTGAGTAGATATCAATACTGGTATTACATACACCTGAATACTTTGGGAATGAGACACTGATTGCCAGTTTCAGAGCAACAGAAAGCATTAAATCCATATTTTTTTTCCTCAGAGAATTAATGTTTACAAGTTAGTTACTTTAGATGCATATGTGTACGTAGATTTCATTCTGAATTTCATTTGGTATGAAGCCAAATAAGAAATACTAGCTAATCTGAATAAGACGTGAACTAGTAAAAGAATTGTAGAAGTCGGTTTGAACAGATTATTCTGGCAAGGCAATTTCTTAGTAGGTTGAAGGACACTGCTGCTGAAGCTCTCCAAGACTGACCACTTCCCATTAGTGACCTTGGTATAAAAAGTAAGTGGGTGCCAATGAAGTCTGGGGACCACACAGAGCTGAGAGGCATTGCCCACACAGAATTAGAATATCTTGTTGTGGAATTGAATGACTATGAGGATTAGAGGAACAGAATGGGGGGAAAATTAGCAAAGTTTGCTCTTCAAGACCAAAAGCAAGAATTTCACTATAAATTGAGGCTCATCAGTTAGCCATGACAGAGGAGGTAAAAGATCTTAGTACACTGACTGATCACAGTATGGCTATCAGCCACTGGTTTGATACAGCTGTGGAAAAGGAAAAGAGAGTGTTCACATATATATTTCAGACAAAGCAGTTTAAGTAGAGATGGAAGTACAGATGCTATGGTACAAAGAAAAGTTATTTCATTAAAACCCAATGATGTTGACAAAAATGCAGATAGTTATTAATTGGCCTAGGTTAACTTAATCTGGAAAACAGATGATTTTTCACCAGTAAAAGGTTAAATACTGAAACAGACTCTTAATAGTGTAATAATAGGACTAAATAGCTTGATTAGTTTTTAAAAAACCTCAGTACACTAACTTAAAAGGTTGACATTGTCTGCAGCATCAGGGACTAAACTTGATGAGAAGAAAAGATTCTTCCATCCATTCTGCATACACCCATACAATGACTACACACTCATGAATATGTAGCAAATGAGGCTTTTTTGTCCAAAAAATGTATGCTGTAGAGATTGGGATTTCAAAAGGACTTAATATTCACCTAACTTTGTTTTCTTAAAAGTGAAAATGTATGTATGACTGAACACTAAATACTTTTTAAAAATTCCTCAATGTATATGATTATAGGATGTTGTAATAATGAAAGGATTTTGTATTTAAAATATTGTTAAAGCATTTCTTATAAGAAAAGTTTCTTCTCTTATTTTCAACCTGATGTTGAATGGGTATTGACTCTTAGAATATTGATCAGACAGCACTGAAGGCATCAATGTTAGGATACTTGTGGCCATATTTCCATTCTCAAGGAAAATGTTGAATCATATTAATTAATGTGCTCTGTAAATTACTTAAATAGTTACTTGATGATTGAAAATAAATGCTTCATTAGGCTTTAACATTAATCATGAGAAAACTAGGGAAGAGGAAATGAAACAATTAATGACCTTACAAAGAGTCAAGAACATAAGAACACTGTGCCCCATGCACAGGAATATGACCTGTGTTAGACATTTTCATTATGTCTGTCCTACAGATCACATGTTAATTCTGTTGAGACTTCACAGTGAGAAGCAGTAACCTCAAGAAACTGCAGGAGAAGAAACAATAATTTTTGTCCTGCAGTAGGATTTCCATGTGTTAAATTAATGGCAGGAGGTTATCTAATAATTACAGTATCTTTCACACATATCACCACCACTGTCTGAGGCTCAAGGGTTGTAGAAGGACTTCGTAAAAAAATAAGTAAACAATAAAAAGACTTTGGAATTGATAGACACACAATAAAAATATGGTTATTTATTAAAGCTTTGCTTGCACTAGGAATTTGTCTTAATAATACCATCTATCAATCTTGGTTGATATTGCTACACCATCATAAGCCCTGTGGTAAACTGGGAACAGTGGGAAAACCATGATATGGACTTTTGGAGTCTTTTGGAAACCTATAACTGTAGCCAGACATTCTGGTCACTCCCATTTATGGGGATTTCCCTATTCACCCCTTTTCCTTTCCATGACCAAGTGTCTTGTTCTATCTCCTTGTTCCCTTGCCTGCAGATCCATGTAGCATTACTGATCTCTTTCTAGTTAATTATATTCAAGTGATTTTTCCAGGTGGTGTTACAGACCTGCAGCTGGAAAGATTTAGACAGATCTACCACCTCCCCTCTTCCAGCAGGAAGACTGCAGGAGTGAAAGAACATCCTATGAATTGGGCCTGTGTTTTGACACTGAAAGTCTCTAGCCCCATATCTGCAATGGACAGGCTGCAGATAGTAGCCTCTCAATGTAGAGAGAGTAGAGTTACAATGCAGTAAGTAGGCCTTGAACACTGCCATGTTCTCCCGACTCTCAGTTATGTTCTATAAAAGACACATCTATTTTCTCTCTGAAGAATTGCTGTTTAAAAAACATGAAAAAAAGGGAACACTATTGTTAAGACATATTCCCTACCCACAGGTGTGAATTCTGCAAATGATCAAGTTAATGCGTCTTGTGAAGGTATAATCTCTTTAAATGAGATACAATAACTGACTATGAACACAGCACACATCAGGTATAGATTGATTGGGCTAAGACATTCATCTTGTTAACATTAGCTGGTGCAGCATATACTGCCATGACAAATAGTGTATTCCCCCTTCTAGAATATCAGAGCTGCATCTATCTCTGCTCCTAGTCTACCTTCATCACACACACACACACACAAAAGCTTAAATAAAGCTGATCTGAGAGTATCAGATGAAAAACTGTAGCTTCTGAAGATGTGCTAACTGAAATGCTTGTAATACCTAAACATTCGTTACTTAGTTTTGTATTGCCCCCAAACCAGCATTGGGTCCCAGATTCAAAGTACCATTTTTTAAATAAAAGAAACAGCAGAATGACCAAGACATAAGAGGATGCTTTGATTTGTACCAGAAGTGCTAGACTGGACATAGATTTCCTTCTCATTACTAGAGGAAACGTTCAAATTGTAGGTTTTGCTGAGCTAAATTGCAAGATTCACATACTTAAAGAATTTTGCAAATTATACTTATCAATAGACATAAAAAATTATTGACTAGATATACTTGACTTTAAGACTCATCTTTTATGTCAGAGGAACTAAAACACTTAGAAGGAGACACTACAGACAGACTTCAAAGAATGACAAAATAATTTGTAATATAGGAGAAAAGTAGCACAGAAAATACACAGTTAAGCGTGTCAATTTATCCTTGCTAGAAGATGTTAGAAGATGTGTTATAAAGGAGGGAAGGTATGGCAGAGGCAGTTTGATATGTCCAAGTAACACAAACCCCAGGAATATTGCATGCCAAGATCTAGTCTCCATACATACCCTTAACAGAAAAGTTTTAAAACTATATAAGACAGAACTGTGGAGTCACCAAGTGACTACAATATAGTTTGGTTTTAGATCATATGGAAATAGAAGTGATAATCAATATTATTATAATTCTCAAAGAAAAGATGGCTACTGCCAGACACAGTAATGGTGAAAGAATGAGACAATAACTGACACAAGTGAACAACACAGTAATAGTCTGTAAAAAGGTGATTTTAGTGAAAAAAAACCCAAAAAACAACCCTAAAACCAAAACAAAAACCAAGAACATGCAGACTACAAAGGTACTACATATGAATTAGTATAATCCTTTAATAGATGAAAAGATATTTTTAGTGCTTTTACCAAGTAAAAGATGAACTTATTACTATATAAGTATATATTACTTATTACTTTATAAGTATTACTAGCCTGTGCTAGGCTTTGTGCTATCACCTTATTGTAGTATTTGAAATGCTTTAACTTGATATGGACCATGTATTATGGAATGATCAGGGTGGTTTTGGAGTCTGTAGCCCTTTGTTTTTGGGGAGAATCTTGGCAGCTTTATTAGAGTGTAGCTGATGCTATGAAGACCATTCTGATTATGATGAAAAAGACTGATGAAACACAATGTACTGGAATATTTCTAATGAGAATCAAGTAGGTGAGGATGGGAAGTAGCCTTTGGGTTGACCTCCAGGTCAGCAATGAAACTGGAAGGCAAACCAGAGGAGCTACTTTCCAAGGAGGACTGAGAGAAGGAGAGTTAGAGAATACAGACTCTGCTGTGTAATCAGTTAATGCTAAATTCTAATATTACTAATGTATGATGTATGATTATGAGGAACAAAGGTAGAGAAATCTAATCGTGTTTCTCAGAAAAATAAAAAATCAGTTTGTGCTGAACATACTCAGGAAGAGAGCCAATAGATCACTAAGGCTAGCTACCAGCTCTGGGAATGTTGACAGAAGTATTAACCCTACTAATAAATCTAAGTGAATGAGTAAATCATGGTTTTCAAAGTGTATTAGTCCAATCAAACCAAAGTGGCTTTTCAAGAATATACTTTATTTATTGCAAAAAATAAAGAAATTCTTCCCCATGTTGTCATTAATGACTGAATTACTTTTGCCTAATTAAAAAAACACAAACAAACCAAACCCCAAAACCCAACTGAAAATCTCCAAACCAATTATTCTCTTGGTTGAGATTAAGCTTCGAATAGCACATGAAAACAAAGATTCAGAAAGATATACTTCCCAGTAGATCTCCTAAAGCATGCAGATACTGTGGACTTCAGCCCTAAAATACTCATGAGGACAGATATACTTCCTCCAAAGTGATTTCTTCATTAGAAAAAAGAAAGCGTATAGAATAATATTGGTCTTTTATACACATTCATGGATATTTTGGGCTTGTTTTGTTATATAATCAATATTTTTGCTTATAATAAAAGGTTTTTTGAAAACTAAATACGAAGTATAGCTGGGAATTGATTTAACATTTACTTCTATTGCATTATTCCTAGGGTTTACTTGTTACAAATTGTCCAAATTTTGCTGATGTAATAGTTATACTGAAAGCATTCTCTCTCATTTTACTGAAAGTCTCCGGAGTGGTTTTGCTTCCCTTTTAGCTATGATCTTCCAAAACTGTGTCATTAAATTAATGTTTACTGTGTTATGCACTCTGATAACAGCTTTTCTTCACCTTCAGCATCTATTCAAATGGCCAGCAGATGCCCAGGGCAAAATCTATGTATCTTTAGCAGATGGCAGAGTGAAAAGTAGAGACAGTGTAATCTGATCCGTCATGCTTATGAACTGCAAATTTGCCACATATTCTAGAATAACTGAGAACTCTGTGTGACTCAAAATGTTAGGATATGGGAAGGAGCCAGGAAACAACATAAGAGTGTTTATATCCTTCAGGATAACAGAAATCCAAGATAACTTCTGAATAAGTGCTAGGCAGGGGGTGTCCATTTTCTCCCAGAAACTTTCCCCTTCCTGTCTTCCAGATCTTGTTTGAGCACTGTACTGGTTTTGGCTGGGGTAGAGTTAATTTTCTTCACAGTAGCTAGTATGGGGCTATGTTTTGGATTTGTGCTGGAAACAGTGTTGATAACACAGGGATGTTTTAGTTATTGCTGAGCAGTGCTTACACAGAGTCAAGGCCTTTTCTGCTTCTCGCACCACCCCGCCAGCGAGTAGGCTGGGGGTGTGTCACGGATGGAGTGAGAGTGCACTTCACTCACAAGAGAGAAGTAAAAATATACTTTATTGATACAGAATAGGGAGTTAACAAAGTTCAATGCGACAGTGTTTTAACAAGATTCGATGGCGAGGTACACTTGATTATTTACTGCATAGAGGACAGGGTCAGACAGGACTGTCAGGGAGACCCTCCTGTTGAGTCATGAGGTTCGGAAAAAGATCCCCTTGCTTTCTAAACTCCTTCTCAGAGAGGAGTCTAGGTGCGGCTAGATCCAGTCCTAGTCCCAGACTTGGTCAACGGTTTATACCTAAAGGATTATATGTGTGCGCAATCAATCCTTTATATCACTTAGCTAAGATTTCAAAGTTTAGCATGCTATTAGTCACTTACCGAGGATCTGTTGTGGCAAGGAATCTCTCAACCTCGAGGAGTAACCTTGAGAGGTGTCCCTGCTCAAGGGGAGATCCTGGCGTGCAGCCCGCTGCCATGCAGGACAGCTCAAAGGGCTCTTGGGCTGCTCACTATTTACGGGGATAAGATGATTGACCCATAGTCATATTTGCATGCCGACCACAGATTTTAGTTTCTTAGGTGGGTGCATTGCACAATAGCCCTAGGCTATTGTGTTGTTATCTGTCTCCTGAATCCACTTTGAGCTGATGCAGCTATAGTGACCAGATGCATCCATTACAATCACCACAGGTGGTTATCACCTAAGCAGGGTTGCAGGAGATAAAGGTCGGGGGTGGGGGAAGCACACCGTCACAGGGTGCACAAGAGGTTGGGAGGGGACACAGCTGGGACAGCTCACCCTAACTGACCAAAGGAATATTCCGCAACATATGACATCATGCTCAGCAATCAAAGCTGGGGGAAGAAGAAGGACATTTGGAGTGATGGTGTTTGTCTTCCCAAATAACTGTTATGTGTGATGGAGCCCTTCTTTCCTGGAAATGGCTAAACATCTCCCTGCCGATGGGAGGTAGTGAATGAATTCCTTATTTTGCTTTGTTTGTGTGCACAGCTTTTGCTTTCCCTATTCAACTGTCTTTATCTCAACCCACGAGTTTTCTCACTTCTGCCCTTCTGATTCTCTCCCCCATCCTGCTGGAGGGGAGTGTGACGGTTCACTCAACTCCTGCTCAGATTTTTTGGCTAACACAGCTCATGCTAAGGCCTGATGTATGCTGGGAGCAGTGCCATTAGGTCAAAGCGATAGCACCAGGTAGGCAGGACAGGTAGCCGGAAAGAGCTAAAGGGCCATTATGCAGCCATTATAATCTGCAGATTGCTGTCTCCTGCAGCCATCATCCTTGCTTAGTGATTGTCTAGCAGTTTCTTCAGAATCCACTAAGTCATGGAAATGGTATAGACCAAACTTCCAAGATGGAAGGTATAAATACATCAGCTTACCCAAAAAGCTTTTGAAGCGGATCCAACAGCAGCTGGACTGCTCAGGCTTTCGTGCTTCCCGGTATGATACAGGGGATGCCTGCACCATGACTGAAGAGGAAGGATAAGCACTCCCACCCGTCAGCTAGGTAACTATTTTGCTCATAGGTGCATGAGTTACAAGTTGCGAGGTATGAATTAGAGAACTTGCGAGTGAGAAACCTCATGACTTAGGTGATGAATTAGTGAATTCATCACATCAAAGGTGATTGAGCCCTTGTTTGTTTGTTTTCTTTCCTAATGAGCTCATAAAATAAAGTTTAATTTACAGAGTATGTTGTCCTGTAAATTTGAGAGATCCAAATGGACCATGACAGGGAGTGAGTGAGTGGCTGTGTGGTGCTTAGCTGCCTACCAGGATTAAACCACAAGAAGCACTTTCTGGTAAATATCACACATGTCCTAGCAGAAGAATTGATGAACTGCAAATATAGAGCTCTTAATTGTGTCCATAGTGCAGTAGGTGTGTTGATGACTAGGATAGGAAAAAAAGTTTGAAACTGAGGATAGGGTATGTGGGTGAGGATTTGGGTAGTCTGAAGTTATTGATGGAAGGAGTGGATGGTTCTGCTTGAGAGACACTGGAGGATTTTGGGTTGGACTGAGGCACTGCAGGTAAGGGAGAGTCATGTTTCAGGAAATATGGAGGCTAGTATGGGAAAGGTTGAGGATTCTGGGTTGGTTGTTGGGCTAGAGAAGCTCCAGATCTGAGGGATGGGCTTTGGAGAAATTATGGGCTTTGAGACCTAAGGGCTTGAAGGGGGAGGGGGGAGCTTGGAGTGTAAATTATTAGAGAATGCTGGATTAGGGAGTATTTGGTAGTTGGGATTTCTGAAATGCAAGGTGAGAGAGGGATTATTGAAGAGCATGCTCCAGCCAGGCACTCTTCTGGATTAATTGTGGAGACTTCACAAGGAACATTTCTTATACAGACCATGCAGTGCTGCTGGGTACTAACTAGCCTTTTCTTCTTTGATGCTTTTGGAAATATGGTAGCCCTTACTGGAGGTAAAAACCTGACTAAAGTTAAGGCATATCATGGATGTGGTGATTTATCTCACTGCTGTTCCATCTAGGGAATGATGAGACCTGCATAAGAAAGGAGACTTTCCACTCATGCTTCTAAAATGGATGGTGGCTCCCTAAATAATCATGTGACCTGAGGAACCAATTTATCTTTGTTGTAACTCCATTAACTATACTTGACTTTATGGTTGGAGGATTTCCAAATATCTGAATAAAAGTGGCTATAATATTTTTAAATCCATTCATTAACTTTGCCATTGTTTATTTAATAAAATAAAGAGAGCTCCTTAAATAAATAGCAAGAGAACCTACATGCAAGCTGAATTAAGTTAGAGTGCACTGAGCATCCTAATAAAAATAAAAACCAAACCCTCATCTAATGGGACTTCATCCCTTGGATGTTTTAGACAGTGAGTCTCAGGGCAAAGGTGCAGTCAGGTAGCTTTAGGGTTAAGATTTTGACTGGATTTTAAGATGTGAAAGTTCTTAAAGATCACTTTGGGGGTTTGGTGTGAGTTTCTTCAGATAGTTGGTAGTATTTTCTTGTTTCACTTCAGTAATGTAAGAGGTTTACTGAGCTATATTTTAGGGTCATATTATTCCTTTTCTCTCTCTCTCTCTTTTTTTTTCTTTTTTTTTTTTTTTACAATGAAGCTATCAAACAAACCTGGACATTTAGATTTTGGGAAGGAATATGCACACTTTTAAATTGGAAGTTGAATTTTTCATTCATTTCCTATTTGAGTTGTCAAAATCAGTAATGTAATGGGTTGGTAAAATGTGCTCTGTAATAATAAAGCAACCTCCCCATTTTTATAAATACAACTTCCTGTTGTTGAACAAGATGACGTAGAGAAAATTTGAAATTATCCCATTCAGGGACCTTTGTTTAGTCTTGTTATTTGGTCTGTGCAATGCCACGGAGTATGCAATTACTTAGGTGTTCTGTCCATCTATTTTGTAGAGGCACCTGTTACTGATCTAGAAAGCAGCTGACATGCAGCATTTGAAATGAAAATGGAAAGTGCAAAAATGAGCAGGCAGTGAGCTGTTTGCAGCAGCTGTTTGTTGTCTACACAAATTAAATTTGCTGAGTTCTGCTCATCTCTATCTAAAACTGTATTTGTAATTCCCCTAAAAGGTTGCAGCGTTTCACTGCTCATATATGTACAGTAATGCACTAGGCTATCCTTCTAATAAAGAAAAAACATATGAGTTCAAGGATCCCAACAATTTGTATATTTTCCAAGACAGTGACACACTGCTTTTTATTTTAATTACTGTTCACATGCAGTTATATCCTTTTACGCTGTCTGAGCATCTTTTTGCCTTGCCCATCATGATAAACATACTTGAGTAGTGTAGACCGTAAAATTAAAGAACTAATGACATCTAAATTAACTTATGAATGACTATTCAAAAGCTGTTTTACACATAGAGAGATAATAGGTGTTAGATATCAGGAGCATGTCCTACCATAATCAAGAAACCTATCATGTGCCATATGGCTCGAATATTCATCAATTTGTTGATTCTTCCAGCTCAAGATTTTCTTTAAGTTACTAAACTAGTGTGCTGTTGAAGACTGATATGCCTAAAAATGCATATGTTGTAGTTTTGGCTGGGATAGAGTTAATTTTCTTCCTAGTAGCTGGTATAGTGCTGTGTTTTGGATTTAGCATGAGAATAATGTTGAGAACACGCTGATGTTTTGGCTGTTGCTAAGCGGTGTTTACACTGGTCAAGGACTTTTCAGCTTCCCCTGCTCTGCCAGGTGCACAAGAAACTGGGAGGGGGCACAGCCAGGACAGCTGACCCCAACTGGCCAAAGGGCTATTCCATACCATATGATGTCATGCTCCATATATAAACTGGGGGGAGTTGGCCGGAGGGCAGTGATCACTGCTCGGGGACTGGCTGGGCATCGGTCAGCAGGTGGTGAGCAATTGCATTGTGCATCACTTGTTTTGTATATTCTTTTATCACTATTATTCTTTTCCCTTCCTTTTCTGTCCTATTAAATTGTCTTTATCTCAACCCACGGGTTTTACTGGTTTTTTCCCGATTCTCTCCCCCATCCCCCTGGGAGGGGGGAGGGTGAGCGAGTGGCTGTGTGGTGCTTAGTTGCTGACTGGGTTAAACCACAACAGCATATTATATCTCTTTCCCCACCATTTCTGTCTCTCATGTATTTACACTTTAAGAATTTTCTCAGTTGCTGTTTGTATAAAACCTAATATGATGGGGGACTATTCTTTCCTGATGCTCTGGCAATACCATAAAGAACATGATTAATAATAGTTATTAAAAGATTTAAGAACAGCTTATGGTTAAATTTTCCTTTCAAGTGTCTTAGGAAAATTGTGTTAACTTTACCGAGAAAAAAATGTTTTAATTGGTGGAGCAATCCAGAGATTATTTATAACTGGACTTGAGTCTCTGCATCAGCATTTTATCACAGTGAAATGCACAGTGGTGGAAGTTGCAGATATAGTTAATTTTTCCATCAGTTTTATTTATGCAAAAAACAAACTGCTCAATACTACTATGCTGGTAGTTGAATTGATAGAAATGTACAGAGGAATAAAGAACTGGAAGTCTCTCCTGGTCAGTGAGCCTGTCACAAGTAGCCCAGTCATTTATTCTCTGGCATAAACTAATCAATTGCAATGATAATGTGGGTTAGGTTTGTGGGTTTTTTTCTCCTCCACTACACCTTCTGGAAGTCTGTTCCACAGCCTCATTCCTCTGATAGTTAGAAACCTTTTCTGAATTTCAAGTCTAGCTAACTTATGGCCAGTTTGTACTCATTTCTACTTTTGCCAGCATTGTTCTTATCTTAAATAAAATTGCTCCATCTTGGGTGCTTATCCCTTGGTATATTTATAAACGTCACTCATATCCCTCTGATCCTTTGTTCTGCTAGACTAAACTAGGCAGGTATTTCTTACTCATAAGGTAAGTTTTCACTCACGATCCTGTTACATTTCTCTGTTTTTCAGTTAATCTTTCTTGGCAATATGAAATCAAAACTGTATACAATATTCTGGATGAGAGCACATCATGACCCTATATAGTTGCAGTAATACTTATCAGGCATGTACTAACACTGCGGGGTTTTTTACCATTGCAGAAACCCATATTTTTCTTGTGATCTACTGATACATCTGGGGCTTCTCTTCTGTTGCTTTCAACCGAGGAGCTCTAAATGTATAACATAAATTCATTACCTTCTGCTGAATATTATTGCATTTCATCCTATTTCTATTATTATGCTCCTCAATATAATTTCAGTGCTGTTGTGTGATATCTTGGTCTTCCTCTTAATTAAGAATATCTCCCAGGTTTACATCCTAGGCAAATTTCATCAGGACCTTCCAGGTTTTTTTGTTCCAAGGTCACCAAAGAAAGTATGAAATAAAGTCTGTCTCAGAATTTAGTTGCTGTGCCTGTAATTTATTTTAAACACAAGAGCTGGTAAGTCTCAGGTCTGGTGAGCCACAAATTGGCAAGTCACATGTCCCAAACAGTGGGACTGCCATCAGTCCACTCATTAGTGATGTCTGTCACCTGGGCATTGCTTGATTTATTTTTTTCTCTAAGTCCTCAAGTCTAGACATTCTTATTAATGCTTTCTATATAAGCAAATTCAAGATACTACCTTTCCTATCTATCAGTACAGCTAATGATCTTGTTCACACTGATCATCTCCCTTCTCAATTACAGCATTATTTACTGTGGCTTAAACAATTGCAGTTTTTCTTCACTTACATTCACTCACTTGAAAGTGATCTTGATTGTGTGTTTTCTGATGTTACCTATTGCTATAACATCCTCTGAGGGTTGCATCTCTTCTGTTACATCAGATTTGGTATGATATGTAAACTCCCACAACTAGTCAGACCACAATGCCACCTTCTATTGCTTGTTCACTGTTCAATTTTCAAGCAGTGTTTTTATGCCCAACTGCTCTCTCTCATGCTTGGCAGAAGCACCTCAGAAATATCTACATAGCTATCTCATAACCCTCCTCTGAAACTGTCGTTAACACTACTTTTTTATGGTATCTCCAAAAGACTTTAATAAGTAATTGGTATGCTGTTTCTTTCTTGTCTGTCTGTATCCATTTATTCTCTTGTGCTTATCCTTAAATTGGACATTCTCTTTGGCAGCCTATATTTTGGGGGTTTTTTTCATCATAGCCTGATGAGGTCCTGGTTTATGACCAGGGTCCCAGGGCAGCATAGCAATATTACTGCTTCTAATGATGACTAGAACTGACTGGAGCACTTTCAATTAAAAGTATTTTTACTGAAATACATTGTTTTGTGGAGACTGAAAACACTTTGTGACCTTTTGTGACAATCTACTGACTTTTTGACAGGAAGTTTCTGAGGTGCAGGGCTTTGCATTCAGTTCTGATCTGAAATAGAAACCTAAATCAAAATACAAGATTTTTTAAATCTGAAAAATGGAGGTTTCATTATCTTTTTTATTAAACACTAGAAAAAAGTTTTTATTGTCTTCCAGTATGGTATGAAAACAAATCTTGGAAAGCCCAAAGCTTGTCACAGAAGTTAGCAAGATCTAGACTGACCTTCAAGGTCAAGGAATTGTTTATGGTGCAGTTTGATTAATCTGTTACATATAGCTCCCCAGGAAAGGAACTTTCATCTAGTCTGAGATCTAAATAGCTTAATTCATTCTTTCCTTTAAAACATTCTGAAAATAGGCAATGAAATAATATGAAATCACTGCTCATTGAGATAACAAGAAAATAAGATGGCTATTCAATCAGATAAACTCCTTAAAAACAACTCTTTCAACACTATTGTTTTCAAATGCTTTCATACATTTATTTTTATGTAGGCCTACTATAGTGTGTCTGAAAGAATCTCTGTTTCAAGGACTCATTCACACCTTCTTCCAGCAATTTATATGGGTGTTGCAAAAGAGTGGAATGCACCTCACTCAAAAGAGAGAAGCAGCAATATGTTTTATTGAGGTAGAATAATAATATGACAGGGTTCAATAAATTCGATGGAATTTAACAAAGTTTAACAGTGGTTTACCAAGGTTCAATAAGTTTGATGGCAAGGTTCACTTTATTAATTACTGCATGGAAGAAACATACAAAGGAAAACTGAGTTAGAATCGAGTTAGAATGATTCACACAGAGACCGGAGATGAAAAGGGTAAGGAAGACCCTCTCATCGAGTCATGAGGTTCAGAGTGGACCCCCTTGCTTTCTAAACTCCAGATGGAGCTTAGGTGCGGCTAGGTCCAATCTTAGTCTCAGACTTGGACAACAGTTTATGTCTAATGGAATTATCTATACAAAGTTTATAGTAATTAATATTTAATAGCTACATGGATTAGTCATGTTTCATTAGTATTAATTCAACATGCTATTAGTCACTTACCAAAGATCTGCCGTTGGTAAGAGGTCTCTCTGCCTCGAGGAGCAACCTTGAGAGGCGTCCCAGCTCCAGGGGAGATCACCGCCATGCAGCCACACTGCCTGGCAGGGAGAGCTCAAAGGCGGCTCACTTTGGCTGTCATATTTATGGAATAAAGTGGTTGGCTCGTAGTCAAATTACATGTGATGGGAAAGGTATGCATGAGATTCCTTGTACCCACAACTTTCTTTGTTCCTTGATAAATGAGTCTTGGAAAAGCCACCTGCTATTCATGTGTTAATCGCATGATCAGTGTTCCAAGGTCATATGCCTCGATGCTCACTGTGTCACTCTGCTCCTTTGTGGGTTTTCAGAGAACAGATCGGGACCAGAGGAGTTCTTGGCCCGGCTACGGCTCAGGCCTTTACCTCCTTTGGAGCCTGTACCAAACTACCTCTAGTTTGGTTAAGGGGTTGAGTGCATCCATCGCAATGGGATATCCCATTTCAGAAGGGATCAGATTGTACTGTTGGTATCAGAAAACATTGACTGAAAACCTGAATTTTGTTTTTATTATGTAAAAGTATATGTTTATTGACAAAATATATTGACATTGAGAGAAAGATGGTGATGGTAGATAGAACATGTTGTCAATGGGTCAAAGAATAAACTGAAAAGAGATGAAGAAAAAGTAGGGATCAATGATAATGAGAAATAAAGAAGAAACTAAGAAAAAGATATTAAAAAAAAAAGAAAATGGGCACTTAAAGATGGAGGAAAATGAGTACAGACATAGAAGAATTAAAACATAATAAACCAAGGAAAATAGGACTAGAAATTTAGGAAATATTTTTGTTATTGCTTTCATGTGGTATTTATGATATATTAGGAGATATCACTGAGGATTTTTTTTTTAAAGAAAATCCCTATCGACAATCATTTATGATTGGTTTAAATTTCCTGTGGGCAATCATTATTTCCCTCCTTTTATGTGCTTTGTACTACTAGCAAAACAACAAGGTCCATGCACTAGGCTTGTATTGTAGCATGTCAATAGATTTCCCATTCTAGAATGTCTGTAATTGTCCTTTATTGGTAAATTCTCCATAATAAGGTAATAATAATGATATGTAGGACAACAAACACAGGGGAAATTAGCACATGAAAACATTAAAGGGGAATAAAAAAATGCTTGAACTGCTAAACAATTTAGCAATGGCATGTACTGTAAAAGATAAATGAGCTTCATTAGCTACTTAAACATATAGCCTAGATCAATGTTGAGTATACAAATGACTGCAGAGAAGATCAAGAAAAGTACAACAGAAGGTATCTTAGTATGGAGCCAAATGAGGAATTTTAGGAGCAATGATCAATTTATCCTGTGAATAACTAAAACTCAGTGATGATAGGAAACTAAATATGATTTTGTGGGCCATACTATTCTAAACAGTTCTTTATGCTAGTGAATTGTTAGACTTGTACTTTGTTAAGGTTCCAGTGATCTAATTATGATTTTGGTGATAAAGGGTTTTGATAACAATTTTGTTAAGAAAGCACTTGTGTTTATTTTTTTGAGATGTTTAGAAAACTTTGCTAACTGTGTTATCCTGTAGGCATTTAGAAAGTTTTTGATGAAATCCTGACACAAAGAGATTCTTAACAATTAAATAGTATTTAATCTACAATATTGATCACTTTCAATTTTATTTAACTATGTAATGAAATGTTCTTCGTACACTTTAAATAAACTGTTGCAGTATTAATCAGCATTTAAAGTATGTTTTTATCATAAAATAACTTCTACACTTCCAGTGAACCAAAATAGATGACAGTAATGTTATGGAAAGTATTGATGGGTTTTTTCCATTGTATAAATTAGCATATTGGTTTCCTTTCTGTGTATTTTAATGCCAGAACAAAAAATAACTTGACCATATCTGGCTATTGAATGAAACAGAAAAGAAAATGTGTAATTGAGAGACCTAATTTACATTCTCAGTCTAAAATAAAGAGAATGACACAAGGCCTTCCAGTAAAAGGAAGAACGTGCAAGGTATGAATTTATGTTCCAGGTTTTAGAAAACATAGCCATTTAAATGTACATTTTTCCACTTTTAATTCACAAATTGTATAGAAAGTTAAGTTACCCCTATACTATAAAGTCAGTCTAATCAGAAAAAGTTGCAGGTATTTTACTGAATAAGATCTTGGCTTCCATAATGTAGTGTTTGGTGTGGTTATATCCAAGCCAAGGTCAAGATTTAGAAGATTGCAGCACAGAAGTGAGACCCATTTGTGTCACACTCATATTTCAGCATTGTCTTAAAAACTAAACTGAGGCTTACTGTTTCTTCCTGAAATCACCTCAGGTGTTTTTTTTGGTGTTAAGCTGTTTGGTTTATTCCCTGGGGGATGTGGCTATTAAATACTAAAACATCTATAAGAAAAAGAGAGGTAATAAATGAAGCAGAAGTATCATACTGACCTTTCAAAGCATGAAGGGTTGAATTCTCATCTATAGATGTTATTTTTACATTTCGGTCACTTCCACAGAATATACAGGGGGTAAATTACCTTAGACCTGTCATTTTCTCATTCTGTCCTTTTTGTTGCTTAGGGTCAGGTACTTACTCCTGAGCAAGTTTTCCACAAGGCAGGACATTTGATTTGAAGGGAACCCTCAATATTTCCTATGCAAGATACCAGTATCTGTTTACACTTCAATTGTAGGTATTTAATAACAATAGACTGTGTAACAAACTGCAGATTAATGGAATGCAGAAGTAACTATGGTTAGGGTTAAGTAATTGTGCTGAGCAATCACTGAAACAAAAAACAAAATAAATCTTAAATGAGAAGTATGACGATCTCAGCATAAAATACAGACTGCCTCTTTTAACTAGTTCCAAGGTCTGTTATACTGACTTATTATGTATATACTGTAGATATATAGTATTCAGCCCTAAGCCAAAAACCATGCCAAATCATAATATTCCACAGCAACCAAATATATTTTTTTTTAGGTTTTGTATTATTTAAATGTTGTCATTTCTCTTTCTCTGTGTGACATATTTGACTATAGAATAATGCTCTATAGCAACTGGTGGGATTTCCTCTTGCTTGGTAATCAAAGAAAGATATTTGTGGCAAATACACTGCAGGCAGAACACCGCTAGCATAGTTAAACTAGGTAAACTACTCTCTTAAGTCTTTTTGTGGTTGTGCAACTATTATTTTTGTATTAAAATCATGCTTCTCACCACTTTCTTCTCTAGTTCAACAGATATTTTGATATCTTAATCAATGTAAATAGTTCTATTAAAATCTATCACTGTTTCTTGACAAAGGAAAATCTAAGGCTTTCTGTCAACCTAGATGTAATACCTATTTTTTCACAATTGCAAGGGAACCGAAATGACCAATGTGTGTGCTTCCCTCACATTTAGGGATTGTCTTGTCCATATATCTGCCTCTTTTTAATCCACTGCTTTGCAAATAAAGGAGAAAACATATACAAGTTTTGAGTTTACTAGTGTCGTGGTTTAACCCAGCAGGCAGCTAAACACCACACAGCCGTTCGCTCACTCCCCGCCCTGAGTGGGATGGGGGAGAGAATCAGGAAAAAGGTAAAACCTGTGGGTTGAGATAAAGGCAATTTAATAGGACAGAAAAGGAAGGGAAAATAATAATAATGATAAAAGAATATACAAAACAAGTGATGCACAATGCAATTGCTCACCACCCGCTGACCAATGCCCAGCCAGTTCCCGAGCAGTGGCCCCACCCCCCTGGCCAACCTCCCCAGTTTTTGTTCAGCATGACGCCATATGGTATGGAATATCCCTTTGGCCAGTTTGGTCAGCTGTCCTGATTGTGTCCCCTCCAAGCTTCTTGTGCACCTCCAGCCTCCTCGCTGGCAGGGCAATATGAGAAGCTGAAAAGTCCTTGACTTAGTGTAAGCGCTGCTCAGCAACAACTGAAACATCAGTGTGTAATCAACATTATTCTCATCCTAAATCCAAAACACAGCACTATACCAGCTACTAGGAAGAAAATTAACTCTATCCCAGCTGAAACCAGGACAACTGGATTTTTTACAGAAATAATTATTCTTAGAGTTTATTTGCCTCTCCCCAAACTTTTGATAGAATGCATTAAGTATGTCCACACTGTTGTGCAACAAGCACTAATTTGTAGAGTCAAGTTTTGAATTTTTTTTTAAGTACTGATCCATGAACTGTGAGGACATTTTATGTAGATAGGACAGTTATTTTTCTATCTGCAACAGCATAGATTCTTCATGTTTAAATCTACCCATTTTTCCCCTGCGTAGTCAAAGAACTAAAATGCTAGTTATATGGTACTCTCACCCAACTTTGGTTCCGTAGATTTATTTTGTGTGCGTTACTGAGATGTGGGAAGTTATATATGTTCTATGGTAATAGATTTTTGCCTACATTTTAACAATGTGTAATAGATGCAGTCAGACTGTTCTGTTGTTTTGAGATCTGAAAAGAAAATATTTTCCAAGATCTCTTTCTTCCTTCTTAGCTATTTTTAAGCTTCTGCCAGCAAAACAAACTATGGGTTATGAATCTATAATTCCAAATATTGCAGGATTGTATTTAGCTCATAAATGAGTTGTGAAGAGGATGGGGCAGAGTGCATATTATTCTAGCAGAAAATGATATTGATTTGCTTTTGAAAGGAATATTATGACAGCTAACTAGGAATATATCATTTTTATGTGAACTATTTTGAGTTGGTTCTTTTACCATTTTTGTACGCTATATCAGCTAGGGCACTTACAAATGAAAATATTTGGAGTGCACTCTTCCTTCAGTAAAATACCAGGACCCAACATAGTTCCCTATGGCTTCCAAATAGTGTGGTTAGCAGTAACACATCAGTATTTATCAACCATTAGTTTAATGGACTCAGTTAATTAACAAACAGTATTCTAATGGAGAGAATTCTTTGGATGAAATATCTTGGAATAGGCTGTCTCCTTGTTCTGTGTAGATTTTAAGAAGAGAAAAAGTTGTAAATCACAAACTTAGTGCCTAATAGCCAAAGTTTGTCTATCAGCACTTCTTTGGTATAAGTAGTAATTATTTTTGTAATAAAATACAGTAATAAAATAATACTTGCATGTTATGTGCATTTTGAACAGGTTTCTCCCTTTCCAACACTGTGGATTTGTAGGTCTCCTAATCTACAAAAGCTATATGCTATAATATTTTAAAAGAATATCTGATTGCAAGCTTTGGTACCACTTCAGTGAAATAGTGCATATGTGTGTGTATCCTATATGTGTATATCCTACATGTGATTGATGAACTTTCTTATATAATCAGATATAAGTGTGAAACTGCATGGGAATTTGAATCTTCCTACTGTGAAAAATGGCTCATAGTACTGATAATGTTTGACTTCCAGTATGTATATATTGGCTAGTCATTCCAATGATATAGCATATAAAATTTATTGTATAAAATGCTTCTAATACTGAATTTGGACACAGTGTCTTCTACAAATTATTTTTAAGTAACTGTGGTTTCCTCTTTCTAGTAGGTACTCAAAATAAATATCTGAAGTCTTTTTTATTTATGATTGTTCCTATATTGATATGGTTTTATTTGTCAAATGCCATGCAGAATCAGCTTACTGGCTTTGATGTATATAGAAAGCAATATGTGAGGAAAAGGTGGAAAAGTAAAAGATTTCATTATCTAAGGCTTTCTATTGTTTGTCTCTTCCTCTTTTCTTTATGGACAAAAAGGTCTGAGGATGCTACTCCATATGTCTTGTAGGAACTGGTTTTCTGAAAAGAATTCTTTTCTTTCTAGTGGTTTACATATAACTATTTTTATTTGCTATTGTTTTTATATCCTTATTCTGGAAGAATAATTTAAATTTGTGTGAGGTGTTTAAAAGGTATAAATTAATTGAATTACAGCAGTACTTAATAATAAATATATTAAATACTGAACACATAACAGTTGTTCTCTTTTCCTCCTTTAGTGTTGCCATTACACTTAAGTCATGGGTAATATAAGTCCAGGATAATTCATGCTTTTAATAAGCTATTACATTGTCACAGAAATATTAAAATTATATTTTTACATTCAGTACAAGCTATAATTCTAGTTTTGATCTGTAGAACTTTTAAAATATATTTTTCAGTTTGGTCAGTACTTAAAATATGCCCAGTATAGAAGTAAAGTACTTAACTAAATAATGTAACCTATCTGCAAAACATATTTCTCCTCTTAAATTATTCATAAATGTTCATGCTTTAAAAGTAGTAGATATCACCTGAGCAAACTGTTGGTGGGAAAAAATGAGTCACATAAAATCTGACATACTGAAAAAAATATTTTGGAGTGTTTGATAGATTTATTGTACAGTACATTATGTAACTTGTAGGAGACAGTTTCTTGAATATTATTGAAAAAAGCAATGGGGTAGAATTTTCCCTAGCAACACCTGAAATTTAAAATGTATAAGTTTCTCAACTGTCTTTTCCTTTACCAGCCTCATTTTTAACACATTGCCTTTCAACATATAGCATCATATGCAAAGTGTTTCTCTACAGGATGCTCAGTTACTTATGATGAATAAGGACCTATATCTGGATAGGCAGAGTCAGATAGACATTTAATTACAAGTAGGGCTCATTCATTGTTATATTACAACATCCAAGGTTCAAAATGTTGAGGATATGAAGCTTTTGAAATCAAGATTATTAGACAAGCTCCCATCTGTATTGGGTTTACATGGCAAGGTTTCAGTAGTTGGGGGGCTGCAGGAGTGGCCTCTGTGACAAGAGACCAGGAGCTGCCCCCATGATGGACAGAGCCAGTTCCAGATGGCTCCAAAACAGACCCACTGCTGACCAAAAAGCTGAGTCAATCAGCAACGTTGGTAGCATCTCTGTGATAACATATTTATGAAAGGGTAAAAAATGCTGCGCAGCAGCTGGGAGAGAGGAGTGAGAATATGTGAGAGAAACAGCCCTGCAGACACCAAGGTCAGTGAAGAAGGAGGGGGAGGAGGTGCTCCAGACACCAGAGCAAAGATTCCCCTGCAGTTCCTTGGTGAAGACCATGGTGAGGCAGGTTGTCCCCCCTGCAGCCCATGGAAGTCCATGGTGGAGTAGATATCCACCTGCAGGATGGATATGAGGAGCGGCTGAGGGAACTGGGGTTGTTTAGCCTGGAGAAAAGGAGGCTCAGGGGAGACCTTATCGCTCTCTACAACTACCTGAAAGGAGGGTGTAGAGAGGTGGGGGTCGGTCTCTTCTCCCAGGTAACAAGTGATAGGACGAGAGGAAATGGCCTCAAGTTGCGTCAGGAGAGGTTTAGATTGGATATTAGGAAAAAATTCTGTACTGAAAGGGTTGTCAAGCATTGGAACAGGCTGCCCAGGGATGTGGTAGAGTCACCATCCCTGGAGGCGTTCAAAAAACGTGTAGATGTGGCACTTCAGGACATGGTTTAATAGGCATGGAGGTGTTGGGTTGACAGTCAGACTAGATGATCCTAGAGGTCTTTTCCAACCTTAATGATTCTCTGATTCTATGATATCCACCCTCCGTCCTGTGGAGGACCCCACACTGGAGCAGGAGGATGTGCCCTGAAGGAAGCTGCAACCCATGGAGTGCTCACGCAGGAGCAGGCTTCCTGGCAGGACCTCTGACCCCATGGAGGACCCACACTGGAGCAGTCCATTCGTGAAGGACTGCACCCCGTGGAAAGGACCCATGCTGGAACAGTTCATGAAGAACTGCAGCCCGGGGGAAGGACCCCACGCTGGAGAAGTTCATGAAGGACTGTATCCCATGGGAGGGACCCCATGCTGGAACAGGGGAAGAGTGTGAGGAGGAAGGAGCGGCAGAGACAAAGTGTTATGAACTGATCGCAACCCCCATTCTCCATCCCCCTGCACTGCTCAGGGCAGGGAGGAGGTAGAGAAGTTGGGAGTGAAGTTGCACCTGGGAAGAAGGGAGGGGTGGGGGGAAGGTGTGTTTAGTTTTGTTTTTGCTTCTGACTATCCTACTCTCTTATTAATTGGCAATAAATTCAGTTAATTTCCCCAAATTGAGTTTGTTTTGCCCGTGATGGTAATTGGTAAGTAGTCTCCCTGTCCTTATCTTGACCTACGAGCTCTTCATCTGATTTTCTCCCCCTGTCATGTTGATGGTGAGGGAGTGATAGACCAGATTGGTAGGCACCTGGCAGCCAGCCAAGGTCAACCTACCACACTATTAAAATGGCCAGAAGTTGTGAATGATCACGTCAAATGTGATATTAGTAGTCAGGAGTGCACACCGAAGATCAAACCAAAAACAGACAAACCAGAGATTAAAGAAGAATTGTAGCACAAGACATGTTTTGTAAATATAATTGATCCCTTGATCCAGAGGCATTTTCAATGCATTGGGTATTTTTTTAGTCTGGAAAAAACACCAAAAGCAACACTAATTCAAAAAGCTGTAGGACAACCATGCATACGTTTAAGGAAAAACACAGGTTCCAGTACAGGATCTCAGCATTCTCCTCCAAAACTAAATTCCACAGCTTGTGAAACAAGAGGAGCCTGAGAGTAGTATCTCAGAAGTAACACATGTAAGCTGATTTCCAAAACAAAGGAAAAGAAAAATAGACTCTTCAGATAACGAGACTCTCATAAAGAGAGGAGACAATCAGGTTCTGATCCTGAATTAGCATTACTATTTGAACTCCTTCAGCATGTTAGTAACAGAAGACAGTTATTTATATAGCAACACAAACACATTGAAATTTTCAGTTTATCAATATTCTCTGTACAATTAAAGGACTTTATCCCATGTGTTTGTCAACAATTTAGTGATTCCTCTATCACAACATGAATACTTCAGATAATCTTTCAGGAAATATGATCAGGTCTATGGTTGTTTTGAAACAACCCTCAGTGACTTCTCAGTTTTCTCCCAGTTGTTCACTTGTGTAGGACAGAAAGGGCTGCTGGAGAAAGCCTCAATTGATAGCAATTAAAACCAGAAAAAATACTGGTTGACTGTATCTCACTGATGGATGTAGCATTACAAGTTATAGCAGGGATTTTCATTGAAATGGTCAGCCATGTTTTCCTTTATGAATTGTCTCTCTGCTGACAGGAAAGTGAAGCAGCTGTGGAGCTAGTGCTGGACTAGTTGACAGCATTTGGTCAGAAGAGTCCGGTGCTTTCTATTAACAGTGCTAACACTGCCAGGGAAGTGTATGTAAATAAAATCTCTAATGATCTCCAGTGTACTCAGTGTTCAGGGGAAGAACCTTACAGGTGGCAGATGTCACTCTCCATATCACATTCCTGACTGCCAGTTTTCTATCCCTGAAATGGTTTTCAGTGGAGCAGTGGGAATTAAATGTTCCCGCTTCTAAATGACCAACTCTTTTCTCAACAGTGAGTGACAACTCACCACTCATGATCCAACACAGCATATATATGGTAAGGTCAGCAAAGACTTCTCTAAGTGTCACCTTCCCTATTTTGAAGTTCTCCCTCCATTTGTGACATATTTGCAGCATGTGCCTTTGTTGCCAGTCACCTCTTTTCTCAGGAACCCAGAAACTTTACCAAATGAGTCATGACTCTTACAGTAGTCGTCATCAAGAATTCCTAACAAATGCAATTAGCTAGGCTTGCATGAGGTCCATCTCTGCACATGACTCCTGCTCTAATATGATGCCCATGAAGAGGAATGTATTTAACTCCTAAATGTAAAAGGCTTTCTGTAGGTTTACTGCTATTTGTAAGACTATGACCAAGCACAACTCCATGCTCCTACTACTGTAGCTTCTCAAATGGAAAGTTAAAATAGTATATAGTTCTCATAATCAAAGATGCAAATAGCAGCTTAGGCCTGCAATGTTACCTTCTATGAAACTGTTCTTTGGGTTAGTGTCTGACCTAAAAAAATGTAGGATAAGGTTCACAGGAGAGCTGCTAAAAATATCCTTATGGGGTAAAAAGTTAACATTTATCAAAGAGTCATCAAGGCTTCATTCTTTACACAAGAAAGATAGGACCATCATACACATACAGGTATGCTCTCTATTAACTTCTTTGGTAAGCAAAACAGGTCATGCCTCTTCCTTCTACTCAAGGCAAACATAATTTGCTTTAGAGCTATACTGCATACATGCAATATGATACTGAGTCAGTCAAATTAAATTTACTGATGATGGCAAAAAAAAAATCTTTTTGTGAAAAAGTATATGTATTCAGAGCTTTGCATAAAACGCTGTATTTGAGGAGTTTGTGATCTTGGGCAAGCCATGTCTGTTCTTTTGAGCCTTGTACTTAGGGCTTGAGAAGCCCATATGTTAGTATAAGTAGCTGCTATAAGGAAATCTGTTGGAATGCCCCATGCTGGCCTGTGCTGTGCACTGGTGGATGTTATCATAGAGATAACAGTACAACCTGTCAGGAGAAGATATATGTCTTTGTTACACAAGATAAAAGGCATAATGGTACAGGAGGGAGGAGAAACCTCTCCATGGACAGGATCTGTGCAGCATTCCATGGGAAAATCCATCTGGGGTCCATCCAATGCCGCACAAAAGTGGGGTTCCCAGCATCTGAAGGTACGTAAGATTTAATCACTATCTATATTCCTCTTTTTATTCTGTCTTATTAAAACAGCTATTTTATCACACCATTTGTTGTCAGGCCTTTCTTACTGAGATCTGGAAAGAAACCTGCACACTCTCTCTCTCTCATCTTACACTCCTACCCCCCCCGCTGATGCAGAACAATCAGATACCTAAAGCTGAATACAATATCCATGATTTTCCTTAAGTCTAATTTAGTTTAAGTCAACTTTATCTAAAACTAACTTGAACTCTTACTACTTTCACTGTCTGAGGTCACTCACATTGTCTTCACTTTAGTTATGTTTGCTAGGCTCAGCTTTGTTAAGAGCTTTCCTTTACTCTTAGAACTTTGGGAAAATGTTTTAGAATGACTCACATTTGCTGCCCCAAAATGACATTCATTTCAGATCAAGTGTCAGAGGAAATTATAACAAAAGTCAAGCTACAACACCCCTGTGCTCAGTGGCAATGAACAAATAAAATACCTTGAGTTCTACAATTCGCATTTTAGATTGCTTCATGGTTTTTCACACTCCCTGCTCAAAACAAGGCGGCCATGTGGAAACCTTCATCAGTATGCATTATCTGTGTACTTATCTGCTCCCACAGTTACATTATCCACCAATAAGTGCCAAAGTCAGGATGCAAGTAAAAATGCCTGTGTTAAATGCATGCCAGTGAATCTTGGGTGACATATTTGCTCTTCAGTAAACAGAACATGCTGCATATTTTTCAAATTGCAAATGTTAGAAAGAAGGAGCTAAGAGATTGTGGTGGGTTGACCCCAGTCAGCAGCTAAGTACCTCACAGTCACTTGCTCACTCCCCCTGCAAGTGGGACCAGGGAGAGAATAGGAAGAGCAAAAGTGAGAAAACACATGGGCTGAGATAAAGACAGTTTAGTAAGGGAAGTAAGGAGGACACACACAAAAAAAAAAAGTGATGCAAATGCAATTACTCACCGCCTCCCATAAGTAGATCAATGCCTAGACAGTCTCCAAGCAATGGCTACCTCCCCCAAAACCCCCTCCTCTTTACTTTTATTGCTGAGCATGATGTTATATGGCATGGATTATCCCTTTGGTCAATTTGGGTCAGCTGTCCAGGTCATGTCCCCTCCCAACTTCTTGCCTACCCACTGTGGGGGCAGAGTAGGAAAAAGAGAAAGCCTTGATGCTATGCAAGCACTGTTCAGCAATAGCCAAAACATGGGTGTGTTATCAACACTGTTTTAGTCACAAATCCAAAACACAGCACCATACAGGCTGCTATGAAGAAAGTTAACTCCATCCCAGCCAGACCCAGTACAAAGATATACATAGTAATACAGGCATTTCTGGACCTTCTCTCCTCTAGAGTCTCTTTTTTAGTCACCCAGTTAGGCACACATCCAGCTCCCATTGCTTTCAGTGATTAAGGCACATAAATAACTAAGGATTTGAGATTTCAGATACAATAATATTGGACTGAGGGAGACTTCCTGATTCATTTGAATTCAATCCCCTGCTATCCATGCAACTATGCCATTATAATAACTTTCCTAAAATAATTGTGAAACATCTTCAGAATAGTTAACTTTCTACCTGTCATCACACAGAGTTACACTGTGTTTAGAAGTATGTTCAAGAATCACCCATGATTAGAAATGTCTTCTAATTCCCAGCTTAAATGCACTTATAGCCAGTTTATACCCATTTATTATTTTGCCAGCATTGTCCTTTAGCCTAAAGGGTGCTCTGGTACTTCTGGGTTGTGCCTCTCCCTCCTTCCTTTCCCTCCCACTGTACTTATAGACAGCCAGCTGAGGTATCCCACCTCAGCCTTTGTCTTTCAGGACTAAATGATCATGCCTCCTTTCCAATGACAGGATCTTCATTCCCCTTATCCTCATAGTTGCTCTTCTCTCTCCCTTATGCAGTTTGTCCCTAACTGTGCTTGTGCTCACATTCTCCTGTAGCTTAAATGGTTTTTCTCTATGCTTGGTGTATATTCCTGTTGCATTAACAAAAATAAATCATATCTGCTCTTAGTCTTCATTTTGCAAGGTTAAATAAACCAAGATTCTTTTTATGCCTGTATGAAGAAATTGGCAGCTTTCCTCTGCACCTAGTCCCATCTGAATTCATCCTTCTTGACTGCAGGTAATCAGTTTCTTCATCAGTTTTTTTTACTTCACAGGAAATACCTGCACTGATACTACTGACATTTCCTGTCTGCATCATATTGCTGGGTCATAGACTTCTGTGATCAAATACCTTCTCAAAACCCTGCTCCCCTCATTTACTTGTTCCCAAGTGCATGACACAAAATTTTATCCTGCTGACTTCTACCATTGCATTGGGTATACATGGCAAGGTTTTGGTAGTGGGAGGGCTGCAGGGGGGCCTATGTGGGAAGAGGTCAGGGGCTGCCCTATGCTGGATGCAGCCAGTTCCAGACACCTTGGAAATAGCCCCACTGCAGGCCAAAACTGACCCAATCAGCAAAGTTTGTAGTGCCTCTGTGAAAACATATTTAAGAAAGGGGAAAACCCACTCAACAGAGGAGAAGGGAAAAAAAGAGTGAGAAACAACAGAGGGAACACCAAGGTCAGAGAAGGAGGAGGGGGAGAGGAGGTGCTCCATGGTGCTGGAGCAGATATTCCTTGTAAGTCATGGAAGAGCCCACACCAGAGCAGCTATTCACACTGTAGCCCATGGAGGGACCCATGCTGGAGCAGATGGATATTCCTGAAGGAACTGCATCCCATGGAGAACCTCTACTGGAGCAGATTTTTCCTGACAGGACTGCAGCCCGTGGAAGAGTCCTTGCCAGAGCAGATTTTCCTGACAGGAACTGTGGCCCATGGAGAACTGACACTGGAGCAGAATTTTCCTGCAGGGCTGCAGCTCAGGAGGAGCCCATGCCGGAGTAGGGGAAAACTGTGAGAGGGAAGGACTGGCAGATCTAAACCCCTGTATACTGACCATGCCCTCCCCCATCCCCCCCTGCGCTGCTCAGGAGCAGGGTAGAGGAGTTTGGAATGAAGGAGTGGAGTTGGGCATGGGAAAGCGGGGAGAGAAAGGTGTTGTTTTAATGTTTGTCTTTGTCAGTACCCAGATCTATTTTAATTGGCAATAAATTAAATTAATTTTCCCCAAGTCTAGGTTTTTTTGCCCATTACAATAATTTGTAAGCAATCTCCCTGTCTGTATCTCGAGCCACGAGCTTTTCCTATTTTCTCCCCCTGTCCTGTTGAGGAGGGGGAGTGAGTGAGCAGCTGTGTGGGAGTTTGCCCTTAACCAAGGCTAACCCACCACAACCACATTTCTACTACTCCAGTACTTGAGAGGGCCCTATTCTTTTGTTAAGTCATAGTGATTCTTTTCCCTATTTTTCTGTTTCTTATCTTCCTGTAACAAGAAAATTCCCTTAGCAAACTCCTTTTTATGCCAAGATCACTAACAAAATCATGAAATTATATTGCTTCAAGACTGACCCTTCGGGAACCCACAAATAACTATTTACCCTGATGTCTTTGATTACTCCTTCTTTTAACTGTCTAAAAAGTCTCACATCATTGAACTCAGAGTAACCCTCTATGTTCACTCATATCACTTTTGTTTTCCTCTCCCCTTTTAAAATAGATTTCTGTTCTCTAACCTAGTAGTTTTAAACTCACTTGCTACTGGATCTATTTTCAGAACTCCTGGACCTACTTTCAGAACTCTGCCAAGAACCTTTCTTGACTTGACAAGAAAGTCTTTGATGTTTGGTTCCCTGTAGTTGTTGAAATCTCCACTTTAATTTCCTCATTTCAAAGTTTTTATTTTGGATTTTCCATCAATTTCAATATCATGATCCTTACTGAAAACTGAGGCAAAGTTCAGTTTTTAGCTAATACTTAGTTTAGCCTTATATCTTCAGTTCATTCATTGTACCCAGAATCATTCTTCTTTTGTTTTATCTAGCAGAACTACTTACAAGGTCTAATTCAAATTGCAGAATCACAGAAAAGTTGAGGTTGGAAGGGACCTCTGGAGTTTATCTAGCTCAGCTTCTCTGCTCAGAGCAGGGTTACCTCAAACAGGTTGCTCGGGGCCATGGCCAGTTGGGTTTTGAATATCTCCAAGGATGGAGACCCCACAACCTCTCTGGGCAACCTGCTCCAGTGTTTGATCACCCTCACAGTAAAAAGGTTTTTCTTATGTTTAAACAGAATTTTCTGTGTTTCAGCTGTGCCCATTTCTGGGCACAATAGAGCAAAGGACAAAACTGGAGACCATCACAGGAACTGTGATAGGTGAACTTCACAGATTCATTGGTGCAGTTTAGATACACAGATAAAAGTTCAGATACTTACCTAAATCCTGTATATCTACAAAACATGTAGGGAAATCTCATTAAATAATTTCTTTCAATTTAATTGCTTGCAGCCATGTGTTGAGAACTTTTTTACATGAAAAATCAGTTCATCTCAAAATAGAAGTTTTCTATAGAAATGTCAAAATTGTAGTTTACACCTACAGAATTTTCAGTTTGTTGAACCATAATGAAAAGATAAGTTTCACATTGACTTGATATCTGCCTGCTCTGCTTGAATATCTCATAGGAGCTGTAATTCAAATGCTTCATGACTCCCTTCACTTGTATGAGTCAGGATTCTTGGCAGAACTACTTGAAATATTCCTCCTCCCGCTCTCTCTCTCTCTCTGCACCTCTCTCACACACACTAACTCACAAGTGAGTTACTATAACCTGTAATCAAACTCATCCCATAATCAGAGTGCTAGAAAATATAGTCTGGATTGGGGACCTCCTTATTAAGAACAGCATTACTGTAAATGCCATGAAGCACCACAACAGCTCAAGGACAACTGATGTAAAATCAAACCAAAGCTAGATACTTCATCTGACAAAATGAAACAGAACAAACTGTTGTACTCATATTATTTTTTTAGAATGCTAGTTTTTAGAGCTTTCTGAAATGAATGTGTACAGCTACTTATTCTTTGAAGAATTTAAATTTCTGCTGTTTTGGCTTAATTTGGGTATTAAAAATGTGTCAGCATTAGAATTATCTTTGTGGAAGAGGGCTTCCTCTTCCCAGTCAGATCACAGAGTGGGTTCCAGTTACTCTGAGGAGATTAGGCACCATGTACCTTGAGCCTCACCTGTGATTAAAACCATGAAGTTAAAATAGATAAACTTGAGAGGGAGGAACTGGAAAGGGGAAAAGACAATGAACAACTTAGAAAATTAAAAATCAGATGATAAAGAATCTATACATTGCTATTATGTGTATATTTACAGTTACTTGCACATAACTGACAGCAGCATTATTTGTAAGTGGTGTTTTAAAATAAACTCCCACATACAACTATGATTATGCTGATTGTCTTTAATGTTATGATTGCCGAATGCAAAATCTGTAATTAGACCTTCAGTCTATAGTAATTTTCTTCTTACATCCTGTTGCATACTGCAGGAAAGAGTCATGAATTGTTAATGCCAATTCCACAGTCTTTGTTTTGCATTTACTTCACACTATTCTCACCTCATCATTGGGCAGCAATGCAAAATTCATCCATCATGGTAGCCAGAGCAGGTCTATTTAGATCAGATACTGAGGCATCTAGTGTTATATTATTGCCAGATCTCCTGAACTGAACATGTTGTAATAGTAATCATAACAGATAGGTGTTTAAAGAAGCTGAAGCTTTAGCTGAGAAACAGGCAGTCAGAGCACGTATAGCAACCTGGAAACCCTGAAAAGAGCTTTACTGAGCAAAGACACAGAGGGCTTCCTTTGCAACAGGAAGGTCACTATTCCTGAGTGTGCATTGTTCTGCATGCTCCAGTAACCAAAACAAGGTGTGTTCCCAGCACTGTGAATAAGCCTGTAGTGCACCATGGACCTATCCAAGCTAATATAAAGCTCCTTAGCTTGGGTACTTGTAGAAATAAATGTAGTCACAGCAGCACAGTGTTCAGAACTGGAGTTAAGTATGTAATTAATTTCCTATGCAGGTTTTGCAGCCTCAGCTCCAGGTTTTTTTCCCCAGTTGTTGTAATTTAGCCCCAGCTGGCAATTAAGTACCACACAGCTGCTCACTCACCCTCCCCCACTAGTGGGATGGGGGAGAGAATCTGAACAGCAAAAGTAAGAAAACTCGTGGGTTGAGACAAGAACAGTTTAATAATTGGGAAAAAAAAAAGTAATAATAATAATAAAAAATTATAATGAGAAGGAAAACAAAAACAGAGCGAGAGAGAAACAAAACCCGGGGGGGGGGGGGGGGGGAAGTGATGCAACCGCTCACCACCTGCCAAACAACACCCAGCCAGTCCCCAAGCAGCGACTGCTACCCCCCGGCCAACTGCCCCCAGTTTCTGTAGTGAGCATGACGTCATATGGTATGGAATAGCCCTTTGGCCAGTTTGGGTCAGCTGTCCTGGCTGTGCCCCCTCCCAGCTTCTTCTGCACCTGGCAGAGCAGGGGAAGCTGAAAAGTCCTTGACCAGTGTAAACACCACAGCAACAGGCAAAACATCAGCATGTTATCAACATTATTCTCATACTAAAATCCAAAACACAGCACTATACCAGCTACTAGGAAGAAAATTAACTCTATCCCAGCTGAAACCAGGACAGTATCCACCCCTTATTCTATACCATCTACGTCATGCCCAGGCCCTACCCTTTCCAATACATTCCAATTAATCACCACCACTTTCCCTGTCTTTTGATATATACACACAGATATCATTCCCTTGGTCTATGGGCCATCCCTCTAAAATGTCTGTTGGGTTCATTTAGTCCATGACTTTGGGCTCCATCTGTCATAACAGTCCTTCAGGGCAGGAGAGATGGTGTGTGGTGGTGGACTGTTGCATGCTGAAGCCAGTTCTGGTTCCATCACCGCTGCACTTTGCTTGCTTTCATCAAAGTTCATTCTTCATTAGTCTGGGTGATTCTCACTGTAATACCGTTGATATGGCGTATACCAACGATAAAAGTGATGACATCCAGTATTATATAGCAATTAACATCATACCATTTAGTTCATTGGCTATTCTCACCCAAAATCAAATCCCCTTGAGGTACACATTGGACTTCCCCATCCTCCTGCATCACCCACCAAGTGCACCCAGGTCCTTCAGCAAAAGCAATCCCACGAATGGGCTTGCCTTTGCCCAAGGCAGGAGTAACCCAGACTGTCTGCCCCAGCATGTTTTTTATGTGTACTACAGGGACTTTATCCCCCTCTACAGGACGTAAAAGTTTTGATTGGGCAGGGCCAGCTCGATTGGCAGATCCCCTAGTGTTGACTCACCAGGTGGCCTTTGCTAAATGTGTATCCCAGTGTTTGAATGTCCCAGCACCCATTGCTCTCAGTGTAGTCTTTAACAGCCCATTGTATCGTTCAATTTTCCCGGAGGCTGGTGCATGATAGGGGATGTGATACACCCACTCAATGCCATGCTCTTTGGCCCAGGTGTCTATGAGGTTGTTTCGGAAATGAGTCCCGTTGTCTGACTCAATTCTCTCTGGGGTGCCACGTTGCCATAAGACTTGCTTTTCAAGGCCCAGGATAGTGTTCTGGGTGGTGGCATGGGGCACGGGATATGGGATATGTTTCCAGCCATCCCATGGTTGCTTCCACCATTGTAAGCACATGGCGCTTGCCTTGGCGGGTTTGTGGCAGTGTGATATAATCGATCTGCCAGGCCTCCCCATATTTATATTTCAGCCTTCGCCCTCCATACCACAGAGGCTTTAACTGCTTGGCTTGCTTGATTGCAGCGCATGTTTCACATTCATGGATAACCTGTGCAATAGTGTCCATGGTCAAGTCCACCCCTCGATCACGAGCCCGTCTATATGTTGCATCTCTTCCTTGATGGCCTGAGGTGTCATGGGCCCATTGAGCTATAAATAATTCACCCTTATGTTGCCAGTCCAGATCCACCTGAGCCACTTCCATCTTAACAGCCTGATCCACCTGCTGGTTGTTTTGGTGTTCCTCAGTGGCCCGATTCTTGGGTACATGAGCATCTACGTGACGTACTTTTACAACCAGGGTCTCTACCCGGGCAGCAACATTTTGCCACAATGCTGCAGCCCAGATGGGTTTGTCTCTACGCTGCCAGTTGCTCTGCTTCCATTGCTGTAACCACCCCCACAGGGCATTGGCCACCATCCATAAGTAAGTATAGAGATAGAGCACTGGCCACTTTTCTGTTCAGCAATGTCTAAAGCCAGCTGGATGGCCCTTACTTCTGCAAATTGGCTCGATTCATCTTCTCCTTCAGCAGTTTCTACAAACTGTTGTGTAGGACTCCATAAAGCAGCATTCCACCTCCGATGCTTTCCAACAATATGACAGGACCCATCAGTGAACAGGGCATATTGCTTCTCATTTTCTGGTAGTTTATTGTATAGTGGGGCCTCCTCAGCACACATCACCTCCTCCTCTGGCGATATTCCAAAATCTTTGCCTTCTGGCCAGTCCATAATTACTTCCAAGATTCCTGGGCAAATTTTCTTCCCTTTCTCAAAAACGTCTTCTGCTGTATTGCCCCACACGATGATGTCATCAATGCATTGCAGATGTTCTGGAGCTTCACCCTGTTCCAGTGCCATCTGGATCAGTCCATGGCAAATGGTGGGGCTGTGTTTCCACCCCTGGGGCAGTTGATTCCAGGTGTACTGGACGCCCCTCCAAGTGAAAGCAAACTGTGGCCTGCACTCTGCTGCCAAAGGGATTGAGAAGAACGCATTAGCAATATCACTTGTGGCATACCACTTGGCTGCCTTTGACTCCAGTTCATACTGAAGTTCTGGCATGTCCAGCACAGCAGCACTCAGCGGTGGCGTGACTTCATTCAGGCCACCATAGTCTACTATCAGTCTCCACTCTCCATTAGACTTTCGTGCTGGCCATATAGGACTGTTAAAAGGTGAACGAGTCTTGCTGATCACTCCTTGGCTCTCCAGTCGACAAATCAGCTTATGAATGGGAATCAGGGAGTCTCAGTTGGTGCGATATTGCTGCTGGTGCACTGTTGTGGTAGCAATGGGCACCTGTTGTTCTTCAACCCTCAGCAACCCCACAACAGAAGGGTCCTCTGAGAGACCAGGCAAGGTAGACAGCTGTTTAATTTCCTCCGTCTCCAAGGCAGCTATACCAAAAGCCTGCCGGTACCCTTTTGGGTCCTTGAAATACCCTCTCCTCAGGTAGTCTATGCCAAGGATGCATGGAGCCTCTGGGCCAGTCACAATGGGGTGCTTTTGCCACTCCTTCCCAGTTAGGCTCACTTCAGACTCCAATACAGTTAGGTGTTGGGATCCCCCTGTCACTCCAGAAATACGGATGGGTTCTGCCCCTATATAGCTTGATGGCATTAGGGTGCACTGTGCACCGGTGTCTCCTAGAGCCTTATACTCCTGTGGGTCTGATGTGCCAGGCCATCGAATCCACACAGTCCAGCAAACCCGGTTGTCCCTTTTGTCCACCTGGCTGGAGGCAGGGCCCCCCTAATCCTGGTCATAGTATTTGTTACCCACTCTTGTATATACGAGTCAGGATTTGCTTCATTAAACTCAGGAGTAAGATCAGCCTTTCTACTCTGGGGAACTGTCCACTGGAAACTGGAGCAGCAATTTTCCTGGAAGAACCCCCTTTGGTGATTGTTTTTCCTTGCAACTCACATACCCACTCCTCTAGGATCGAGGTAGGTTTTTCCATCCCACTTCCTCATATCCTCTCCGTGGTCACACAGGTAAAACCATAGGCTTCCCCGTGGTTTGTATCCACTATATCCTCTCTCTTGAGCAGAGGAACGCTGACTCCTAATAGCTGAGATGCTGGTCCGTACAGGTGGAAAGTAGGACCTATCTTCTTCGAGTTGTTGGACCTTCCGGGACAGTTTCTCCATAGCCGAGACAAGGGAGGAAGAGATACTTTCTTCGTCTTCCTGGAGGTGACTAGCCACTTCATCCACTGTTGGACCCTCTTCGTCTTTCCAGTTCAGTATTGCCAATGAGTTGGCACACGACGATGGTGCGTTCTGTACCAACTTCCGCCACATGGGTCATGTGCACTGGACTTCATCTGGATCTTTGGATAACTCCTTGTTGTCCAGGTCACCATAAATCACCTCCAGCATGGGTAATTCCCTCAGGTACTGGATACCTTTCTCCATGGTGGTCCATTTCCCGGGGCAATATGTAACATCTTCCTTGAAGGGATCTCTTTCCTTCATAGCTGACAGGAGTCGCCTCCAGAGGCTGAGGGCTGGTGCCCCTTTTCCAATCGCTTTGTGAATGTCCCCTTCCCTAGAAAGGGATCCCAGCTGCTTGGCTTCCTTACCCTCTAATTCCAGGCTACTGGCCCCGTTATCCCAGCATCGGAGCAGCCAGGTGACAATGTGCTCGCCTGGGTGATGGCTGAAATCTTTTTGCATATCTTGCAGCTCACTCAGGGATAGGGATTGGGTGGTTTCTGTCTCATCCACAAGTTCTTCCTCTTCCTCTCCTTGTGATGGCCCTGGTCTTTCATCCTCTCTTTCTAAACGAGCTCACTTTCGCTTCCAGGTTTTCTTCTTGTGTACATGGGCGACTGATACTGACACGGGTTGGTTCCGTGTTTGAACCGCAGTGCCTGTCGCAGGGGGGCCCAGAGTAGCTGCAGTGCCTGTCATGGGGGCAGGGGCTGGAGAAGCCATGGTGCTTGTCGCAGGGGGGGTGGAGTAGCTGTGGTGTCTGTCACTTTGTTGTCAGATCCTTGAGGGTTCTGAATAGTGTTGAACAGGTTTTGGTAGGCATGGGCCAGGCCCCAGCACATTGCAGGGATTTGTGTCTCCCTATAATTGCCAGGGGGACAGCATACTTTTTCCAAATATTCTGCTAGTTTTTCAGGATTCTGCACTTGTTCAGGCGTGAAGTTCCAAAACACTGGAGGTGCCCACCGTCCTAGGCATTTGCCCATGCTATCCCACACACCCTGCCACTCATAACTATCCGGCCTTGGGGCAGATCTCTGGATGATATTCTTAAATTGCTTACTAATCTTAGACAAAACAGAAACAGTATTCCCAAGCAATACCAATAGATGTATCTTAACTACCCAAGGATGTTCAAGATACTGAAAAGTTATTGTAACGAAGGAGGAAACATCATAGAAGAAGGTAGCGAAGGTGCCATTCTGCATTTCCTCCATAAAAAGCCTCTCAGAGGAAGAAGTATAATTGCTAATTGTCTTCATGAAGTGGTACCCAAAGTACAGTAATGGCTTCTGTACAAAACTCAGATACCAGATTAAGCTGAAGGCCAGTTTTTTAATAACACATCTCCCAGGCTAAACATCACTAATCACTGCAGAGCACAGCAAACTGCAAAATCCAACACCGATCTTTAACATGTACAGCAAAAAAATGAGCATGGTGCAGATCAGACAAACTAATATCGAGAACAAGTGAATCAATATCATGACTGGCAACTGTTAACAGATCTAAATTCCTTAATACACTCTGGTCAATCTGTTATTATCTCAAACCCTTCTTGCCCCATGTTGGGCACCAAAAAGGACTGTCGTTGTTTAGCTTCAGTCAGCAACTAAGCACCACACAGCCGCTCGCTCACCCTCCCCCCCTGGTGGGATGGGGGAGAGAATTGGAAGAGCAAAAGTAAGAAAACTCGTGGGTTGAGATAAGAACAGTTTAATAATTGGAACAAAATAATAGTAATAATAAATTGTAATGAGAAGGAAAACAACAAGAGAGCGAGAGAGGAACATGTCCCTGGGGAGGTTGTTCCAGTGATTGATTGTTCTCACTGTAAAAAATTTCTCTCTCATATCAAGATGAAACCTCTCCCGGTGCAACTTGTACCCATTGCCCCTTGTCTTCTCCATGTGGCTCCTTGTGAAGAGAGAGCCTCCATCCTCTTTGTAGCCGCCCTTTAAGTACTGGAATACTGTGATGAGGTTCTCCCCCCCCGAGCCTTCTCTTCTCCAAGGAAGAAAAGACCTAACTCCTTCAGTCTTTCCTCATAGGGCAGATTCTCCAGCCCTTTGATCATCTTTGTGGTCCTCCTTTGGACCCTCTCCAGTCTGTCTGCATCTTTTTTTTGAATTGTGGGGACCAGAACTGGACACAGTACTCCAGGTGTGGCCTGACAAGCGCTGAGTAGAGTAGGATGATCACATCTCTATCTCTGCTAGTAATGCCCCTACGAATGCAGCCCGGGATCTAATTTGCCTTTGTTGCTGCAGTGGCGTACTGTTGATTCATGTTCAGCTTGTTGCCCACCAGGACCCCTTTCAGCAAGGCTGCTCCCCAGCCACACAGATCCTAGCCTGTACTGGGCTCTTTGATTATGTCATCCCAGGTGCAGGACCTTGCACTTGTCTTTGTTAAACTTCATACTGTTCTTGCTAGTCCAGTCTTCCAGCCTGTCCAGGTCTCTCTGTAAGATGATGTGTCCCTTCTGACATGTCCGCCTCATCACCCAGTTTAGTGTCATCAGCAAACTTGGTAAGGGTGTTTTCAATCCCATCATCCAAATAATTTATGAAGATGTTGAACAGCATGGGGCCCAGTATGAGTCCCTGGGGGACTCCACTTGTGACAGGTTGCCAGCCTGAGTAAAAACCATTAATCACCACCCTCTGAGGGTGGCCTGTTAGCCAGTTTCCTACCCATCTCACATACCACCCATCCAGTCTGCATCTTGACAGTTTGTCTAGGAGGAAGCTGTGGGAAACAGTGTCGAACGCTTTGCTGAAGTCCAGGTAAACAGTATCCACAGCTCTCCCCATGTCGACAGAAAATGTTATTTTGTTGTAGAAGGTGATCAGGTTAGTCAGGCATGATTTGCCTTTGGTAAGTCTGTGCTGGCTTTTCCCAATCACCTGCTTCATTTGGTTTGTGATAATTTCTAGGAGGACTTGTTCCATTACTTTCCCTGGGACTGAAGTAAGACTAATGGGCCTGTAGTTTCCTGGGTCCTCTTTTTGGGCCCTTCTTGTAGATGAGTGGGACATTTGCTGTCTTCCAGTCGTCATGGATATCCCCTGACCTCCAGGACTTTTCAAAGATTGTAGAAAGTGGCCTTGTAACAATGATGTCAGCCACTTCTCCTAACACCCTGGGGTGGATTCCATCCAGGCCCATAGATTTATGTGCGTTGAGCCCTTGCAAGAGGCCGCAGACCAGCCCTTCCTCCACTACTGATGGGTCGACACATGCGTTGTCATAGCCACTTGATCCTGTGATCTGGGGTCCAGCTACGCTGGTAAAGACAGAGGCAAAGAAGGTACTGAGAACCTCTGCCTTGTCAGCATTATTAGAACCTAGTTTCCCTGCCCTGTTTAGCAATGGACCTATGTCTTCCCTGTGCTTCTGCTTACTGCTCATGTACCTGAAGAACCCTTTCTTGTTGTTCTTGACATCTCTGGCCAATTTCAGTTCTAGCTGAGCCTTAGCCTTCCTGACTGCATCTCTGCATGTCCTCGATGGCTATTTGACTGCCTTTCCATAGACGGAATGCTTCTTTTTTGCTTTTAAGCACACACAAAAGCTCATTGTTAAGCCAGGGTGGTCTCCTGTTCTGTCTTCTTCCTTTCCCTTTGTAGGGGATGGACTGTTCCTGTGCTTCCAGGAGGCTGTTCTTGAATAACTCCCAGCACTCACAAGCTCCTTTGCCCTCCATGGATGCTTCCCATGGAATCCCTTGCAGCTGGGCTCTGAGCATCTTGAAGTTGGCTCTTCTAAAATCCAGGGTCTTTGTCCTACTACTGGTCTTCTTCAGTGTGCTCAGCAGAATGCTGTGGTCGCTGTATCCAAGGCTACCATTGGTAGCTATGTTGTCAAGTAAGTCTTCTCAGTTTGTGAACAGTAAATCTAGGAATGCGCTGTTCCTAGTCAACATGTCCAGCATCTGTAGCAGGAAGCAGTCCTCAATGCATTCCAGGAATCTGATGGATGACTTGTGCACTGCTGTGTTGTTTTCCCAACAAATGTCTGGGTAATTGAAGTCACCCATGAGGACCAGGTTCTGTTGGCCCAAGACTTCCTTGAGCAGCCTGAGTAAGGTTTCATCAGCCTCATCATCCTGATTGGGAGGTCAGTAACAGATACCTAACATAAGATCCCCTTTGGTGACAATCCCTATTATCTTCATCCAAAGGCATTCGATAGAACTTTCATGGTCTTCATAACTCATCTCCATGCACTCAGATTTCTCTTTTACATAAAGTGCAACTCCACCTCCTCTTCTTCCCTTCTTATCTTTCCAAAAGAGTTTGTAGCCATCCATTGTGGTCTTCCAGCTGTGTGAGTTTTCCCACTAGGTTTCTGTGATTTCTATGACATCATAACTCTCAGACTAGGCATGGAGCTCCAGTTCCTCCCATTTGGAGGCAAGTCCACACTTGTGGTGGCAGGCAAAGGCCCTCCCTGCCCACCTCGCCTCCCCAAGTGCCTCTGTACAACAGGTATGAGGCCCTGGAGGTGGAAGGCCAGGCAATGGAGGATGGGGATGACAGTCTATCTACACCACAGGTGTCACCCAGGTCAGAAGAACGTACCTCTCGCATTAACACCACCTCCACAAGGAAGAGAAGACAGGTTATAGTTGTGGGTGACTCCCTTCTGAGGGGAACCGAGGGTCCGATATGCCAGATGGACCCTCCTCTTAGGGAAGTCTGCTGCCTCCCTGGGGCCTGGGTGAAGGATGTCACGAGGATACTCCCTAGCCTGGTATGGCCCTCGGACTATTATCCCCTACTGCTCTTCCATGTGGGGGGCAATGAAGCTGCAACACGAAGTCCTAGGGCAATCAAAAGAGACTTCAGGGCCTTGGGACGGCTAGTAAGGGACTCTGGAGCCCAGGTTATTTTCTCCTCTCTCCTTCCAGTTGTGGGCAGTGACACTAGAAAGAACAGAGACACCCAATCTATCAACTCATGGCTCCGTGGCTGGTGTCATTGCCACAGATTTGTTTTTTTTTGAAAACGGGATGGCCTACACAGCACCAGGTTTGCTGGTGTCTGATGGGATTCATCTTTCTCAAAGGGGAAAGAGAATCTTTGCTCAGGAACTTGCGGGGCTCATCGACAGAGCTTTAAACTAGACTCGAAGGGGGAGGGGGATGATATCAGGCTTGCCCGAGGGAAGCTGAGGGACGACGTGCCACGGTTAGAGGGAGCGGGTGCCAGTGAGGGCACTCAGCCTGTGTCTCTGAGATGTGCGGGGTACACTGGGGCACAGCTGAAGTCAAACAGAGTTGAGCTAGGGGATACTGAGGCAATAGGAGCCAAGAGGGAAATGCCAGTGAAACACCTCAAAGCACACAAGGGGTGTTCCTCTATGAAGGAGACACAGACGACAGCCCAGCTGAAGTGCCTCTACACCAATGCACGCAGCATGGGCAACGAGCAGGAGGAGTTGGAAGCCATTGTACACCAGGAAAACTATGATATGGTTGCCATCACAGAAACATGGTGGGATGACTCGCACAAGTGGAGTGCGGCGATGGATGGCTATAAACTCTTCAGGAGGGATAGGCGAGGCAGGAGAGGTGGTGAGGTAGCCCTATACGTTAGGGAGTGTTTGGATAGTTTAGAGCTTAATGATGGTGATGATAGGGTGGAGTGTCTATGGGTAAGAATCAGGGGGAAGGCCAACAAGGCAGATATTGTGGTGGGAGTCTGTTACAGACCACCAACCAGGATAAGGAGACTGACGAACTATTCTATAAGCAGCTGGGAGAAGCCTCACGATCGCTAGCCCTTGTTCTTGTGGGGGACTTCAACCTACCGGATGTCTGCTGGAAATACAACACAGCAGAGAGGAAACAGTCTAAGGGGGTTCCTGGAGCGTGTGGCAGAGAACTTCCTGACACAGCTGGTGAGGGAGCCAACTAGGGAAGGTGCCCCGCTGGACCTCTTGTTCACAAACAGAGAAGGACTTGTGAGCCATGTGATGGTTGGAGGCCATCTCGGGCAGAGTGATCACAAAATGATAGAGGTTTTGATACGTGGAGAAGCGACGAGGGGGGTCAGCAGAGCTGCCACCTTAGACTTCCGGAGGGCAGACTTTGGCCTGTTTAGGAGACTGGTCGACAGAGTCCCCTGGGAGGCAGCCCTAAAGGGCAAAGGAGTCCAGGAAGGCTGGACATTCTTTAAGGAGGAAGTCCTAAAGGCACAAGAGCAGGCTGTCCCCAGGTGCCAAAAGACGAGCCGGCAGGGAAGAAGACCGGCCTGGCTGAACAGAGAGCTCTGGCTCAAACTCAGGAAAAAGAGGAGAGTCTATGACCTCTGGAAGAAGGGGCAGGCAACTCAGGAGGACTACAAAGGTGTAGCAAGGCTGTGCAGGGAGAAAATTAGAAGGGCCAAAGCTGAGCTAGAGCTCAATCTGGCTGCTGCTGTAAAAGACAACAAAAAATACTTCTTCAAATACATTAGCAGCAAAAGGAGAGCTCAGGAGAATCTCCAGCCCCTAGTAGACAGGGGAGGGAACACAGTGACCAAGGATGAGGAAAAGGCTGAGGTACTTAATGCCTTCTTTGCCTCAGTCTTTAATAGCAGGGCCAATTGTTCTCTGGGTACCCAGCCCCCGGAGTCGCAAGATAGGGTCAGGGACCAGAATGGAGCCCCCATAATCCAGGGGGAAATGGTTAGTGACCTGCTGCACCACTTAGACACTCACAAGTCTATGGGGCCTGATGAGATCCACCTGAAAGTACTGAAGGAACTGGCAGAAGTGCTCACCAAGCCCCTTTCCATCATTTACCAGCAGCCCTGGCTAACTGGGGAGGTCCCAGCTGACTGGAGATTAGCGAATGTGACACCCATCTACAAGAAGGGCCAAAAGGAGGACCCAGGGAACTACAGGCCTGTCAGCCTGACCTCGGTACCAGGGAAGCTGATGGAGCAGATCATCCTGAGTGCCATCACACAGCATGTAGAGGATAACCAAGGGATCAAGCCCAGCCAGCATGGGTTCAGGAAAGGCAGGTCCTGCTTGACCAACCTGATCTCCTTCTACGACAAGGTGACCTGCCTAATGGATGAGGAGAAGGCTGTGGATGTTGTCTTTCTAGACTTCAGTAAAGCCTTTGACGTGGTTTCCCACAGCATTCTCCTGGAGAAACTGGCTGCTCATGGCTTGGACGGGTGTACTCTTCGCTGGGTAAAGAACTGGCTGGATGGCCGGGCCCAAAGAGTGGTGGTGAATGGAGTTTACTCCAGTTGGCAGCTGGTCACAAGCGTTGTTCCCCAGGGCTCTGTGTTGGGGCCAGTCCTGTTTAATATCTTTATCAATGATGGGGACGAAGGGATCGAGTGCACCCTCAGTAAGTTTGCAGATGACACCAAGTTGTGCGGGAGTGTTGATCTGCTTGAGGGGAGGAAGGCTCTACAGAGGGACCTGGACAGGCTGGATCGATGGGCCAAGGCCAATTGTATGAGGTTCAACAAGGCTAAGTGCCAGGTCCTGCACTTGGGCCACAACAACCCCATGCAACGCTACAGGCTTGGGAAAGAGTGGCTGGAAAGCTGCCTGGCAGAGAAGGACCTGGGAGTGTTGGTTGACAGCTGCCTGAATATGAGCCAGCAGTGTGCCCAAGTGGCCAAGAAAGCCAATGGCATCCTGGCTTGTATCAAAAACAGAGTGGCCAGCAGGACTAGGGCAGTGATCGTGCCCCTGTACTCGGCACTGGTGAGGCTGCACCTCGAATGCTGTGTTCAGTTTTGGGCCCCTCACTACAAGAGAGACATTGAGGTGCTGGAGCGTGTCCAGAGAAGGGCAATGAAGCTGGTGAAGGGTCTAGAGCAGAAGTCTGATGAGGAGCAGCTGAGGGAACTGGGGTTGTTTAGCCTGGAGAAAAGGAGGCTCAGGGGAGACCTTATTGCTCCCTACAACTACCTGAAAGGAGGGTGTAGAGAGGTGGGGGTCGGTCTCTTCTCCCAGGTAACAAGTGATAGGACAAGAGGAAATGGCCTCAAGTTGCGCCAGGGGAGGTTTAGACTGGATATTAGGAAATTTCTTCGCTGAAAGGGTTGTCAAGCATTGGAACAGGCTGCCCAAGGAAGTGGTTGAGTCGCCATCCCTGGGGGTATTTAAAAGCCATGTAGATGTGGTGCTTAGGGACATGGTGTAGTGGTGGTCTTGGCAGTGTTAGGTTTACAGTTGGACTCGATGATCTTAAAGGTCTTTTCCAACCTATACGATTCTGTGGTTCTGTGATTTGTTGGCCAGACTACGTGCATTGGTATACATGCACTTTAGGTGGCTGGACTTAGGGTTCTTGCCTTTGGAAAGGGTTGGGGAGCATTCCTTGCTACTCTGGTAGGTGTGCTCATCCACCCTGTTGCTTATGGATATACAGGTGTCACAGCTTTGGACACTACCCCCCCAAGTTCGTTAGTTTAAAGCATGATTCACTAAGTCAGCCAATCTACCAGCAAAGATTCTCCTTCCTCTTCTAGATAGGTGGATCCCGTCTCTTCCGTCTCTAAATAAATAGGCTGTATTTATTGAAGGACATCCCATGACTGTAGAAACCAAAGCCCTGGCAATGAAACCAGACATGAAGCCAGGTATTGATCTGCATGATGCATTGTCTTTTGCCTGCATCCCTATCCCTGACTGACAAGATAGAGGAGATCACTGGGCCCCCTATCCCTTTCACTTGGGCCACCAGGGCTCTGAAGTCCTGCTTGATCTTGCACAGGTTTTGCTTTACCATGTAATTTGTGCCCACATGGAAAAGAAACAGGGGACAGTAGTCTGTGCTTTTTACCAGTTGTGGCAGTTTCTCTGTGACATCCCACATCTTGGCTCCTGGCAAGCAGCAAACTTCCCTTGACTGTAGATCAGGCTGGCAGATGGGTGCCTTGGTGCCTCTCAGCAGAGAGTCACCCACTACTAGCACTCGCTGCTTCCTTTTGCAGCTTTTAGTATGTGCTGCTGATGCAGTTTCTCCCTGTGAATCTTGCTCATTGATTTTGTCCGCTGCCAAGGCTTCATATCTGTTGCTGGTTGGTACATACGAGAAAGGGGAGTGAAGTGATATCCTGTTCCCATGGGTCACCAGAGACCATGGTGCCTCCTTCTCCAAGGTGCTGTCTGTTCGCTGTTGAAGCTCTTTGTCTGGTAGTCCTTGGAGGTCAGTGTCATGGGGCCCTAATATTTCTTCTTGCAAAGTCTCAAATAATACTCCATCTATTTCTTGTTCACCCTCCTTAATACAGCATGGCCTGCTGACTTCCTCCTGCAGCTCCTCCACCCACTGCCTGAGTGATTCCACCAGAGCACACCTTGTGCAGGTAGAGCTTCCACCCTCCTCCACCCAGGAGCGTGGAGTGCAGTCTTTGCAACCCTCCACCTTCCCTGATAGGAAGCTCTGTCTGGGTGGGTGCCTCCATTCATCCCAGGCTAGCCTGGCTAGGTGGCTGATTCCCACCTTCTGCAGAGCACAGCCCTTTCCTGGTCTCTACCACCATGCTTCTGACAACCTCAAAGCACTGCCTAATAAGCCCTTCTAATTCCCTGGAGATCTCAAACAGCTGGGTAGGCTTGCACGGCTGCCAGTTAGTTGAGGTGAGTTGGGAATGAAGGAGTGAAGTTGAGCCTGGGAAGAAGGGTGGGGTGGGGAAAAGTGTTATTTTAATTTGTCTTTGTTTCTCACCATTCAGCTCTATTTTACTTGGCAATAAATTAAATTAATTTCCCCAAGTCAAGTCTGGTTTGCCCATGATGGTAATTGGTAAGTGATCTCCCTGTCTTTATCTTGACCAATGATCTTTTTCATCTTCTCTCCCTGTCCTGTTCAGGAGTTGGCATGAAAGAGCAGCCTGGTGGGCATCTGGCAGCCAGACAAGGTCAACCCACCACACATATACAGCCAATACAACTCTTTTTCTTCTCCACATTGACCTTCTATTTCTGACATTTCAAGCAGTCTTTAAATCAAATTGAGGAAACCTGCTCACTTTCCGCAAAGCATCCCCAAATACTTCAACTCTAATTTATAATGGCACAGACACAACTCTAATTTTCAGAGGTGCATCTACAGCAAAAGAAAATGCCACCTCAAGGGCATTTTGAACAAGCACCTGTAATGGGTTGAAAAACTCGTGGGTTGAGATAAAGGCAGATTAATAAAGAAAAGCAAAGGCCGCGTGCAGAAGCAAAGGAAAACAAAATTATTTATTCTCTACTTCCCATCAGCAGGTGATGTCCAGCCACTTCCTGGGAAGTAGGGCCTCAGTACGTGTAGCAGTTGCTTCGGAAGACAAATGCCTTAATAATGAGTGCCCCCCCCTCTTTTCTTGCTTTATTGCTTTTATTGCTGAGCATGACCTCATATGGTATGGAATATCCCTTTGGTCACTTTGGGTCAGCTGTCCTGGCTCTGTCCCCTCCCAACCTCTTGCCCACCCCCAGCCTACTGGCCTTTGGGAGTAGGGGGTTGGAGAGACAGCCTTGATGCAGTGGGAACACTGCTTAGCAATAGTCAAAACATTGGTGTGTTATCAACACCATTCTAGCTACAACTACAAAGCACAGCTCTATGAGGGCTGCTATGGGCAAAGTTAACTCCATCCCAGCCAAACCCGACACAGCAACATGTAGGAAAATCTACATGAAAAGATGTTTCTGGATACACATACAGGAAGCCTGATAGTCCTATGCAAATAACTTCTGTTCTCTTCTGTTCATCACTACTGCCTAGGGCTAAAGTCTGTGGTCCATCAATTTCCACTGAGTTGTGCACTCACATTAGAGGGCAGAATTTGCTTCTTAAAAACAGAGGCACTTATGATCCAGTGGAAGAAGAAATTCAGACATTAAGGCCTGATGAGACAGCGAAGATTGGTCTCTTTCATATTGACCATTAACACCTCATTCAGTATTTCCTGCATTCAGCCCAATAGCTGGTAGTAAAGAAGCCAAATTTAATTCCAAATTCTCCAAATAATCTATGACGCTGAAGGGAAATGTCTTCCAACCCTCAATTATCTGTTTTTATTAGTTCAGATTTATGACTGTTCTGTGAGATACTGATGCAGAACTGCCCAAAAGGAAAAGGATCATCACCTTTTTGTGCTGGTGCAAAAACTTCTGCCACTGGAGCCCAGTCTGGTGCCCCGGGGACCCCGGGGTCTCTGCTCAGGCAGAGGGATGTGGCTGTTGCTTTCCCGTTTGCAGGTTCAACCAGTAGCAAAGCTGAGCACATATCCCAGACACACACACACACACACAGAGGACACTGAGATGGCTCACTACACAGACTGCCACAGACAAGGTGTTGCCTTCAACAGCACCTACATATAGGACTCACATAAAACATAAACATAGACAGCCAAGTCCCCTTCCTCTTCAACTGGTAGAGATAGAAGTTCACTAGTGAAAGCACACACAACACTCTCTAGGTTCATAAGCACATGCACATTTGCGGATCCCCGGAGTACCAGCATGGCCTCTCTGTCCACCCAGTACCCCTGCCTGGATCCCAGGCTCTCTTACCTGCCTCATGGGTCCCCTACTCACCAGCTAGTCCAGTTTGATGCTCACTAGCAAACATGCACATGCTCACACACTCGTCCCACAGGCACTCCACACTTGCAAATGCCCCTGGGCATAGCAGCATGGACCCTTGCCCGCCTGATACCCTGGCCCGGACCCGAGGCCCCCCTACTCACCAGCTAGTCCAGCTTAAAGTTTGCTGGCAAATGCACACACACACATCCCATGCATACGAGGTTTGGGGAAGATACAGATGCTCAGCCCCTCCCCCCAGCATCTGGCACCAGACACGCAGGCTGTGACCCGCAGTCACTCACTCACCTCACTCACGCTGGTCCCCTCAGTAGCTGCTTTTTGGGGGACACACCGTTCCTGCCCCAGTGGCTGGAGGTTAAAGACCCCCCACTCACTCCAGTAGCTGGCACTCAGTCCACTCACGCCAGTTCCCCCAGTAGCTGGCACTCTGGGCTCAAAGTCTGTAGAACCCTCCCTAGTTCCAGAGAGCTATGGCCCCTCCAACTACTGACACTAGGGCCCTCACTCGCTCCAGTAGCTGACACCACAGGCCGTGGGGCACCCACACACCCAGTCTGACTCCAGTAGCTGGCATCAATTTTCACTCACACACACAGAGGTCTCACCAGTAGCTGGTACTTAGTCTTCGCAGCACACATGCACACGGGACAGAGTGAGATTATGCAGAGAGATAGTTAAGAAAAGATTTAATAAGAAGATATAAGAATATAGGACAGACTGCAGTGATCAGGCACAGGGTTCAGTCAGACAAGCATACTGACTGGCCCCATTTTACACATGACCAGCCCCCTTTATACCCCCTTCTGTCTACCACCTGACCCCCCTTGCCACCCCTGACTCCCCCTTCCCCTTGCATATCCCTTCATCTATTTGTATGGTTCTATTAATTCCCTCACCCCTCCTATTCCGGTGTCCAGGATCTCTCCCCAATTTACAATTTCAGCAGTCACGAAGTCCTGGTTGGTCTTCCTAGGAGGCCCATCAATTAGTGAGACTGGCAAGGTTTGTTTCTTGTCATTGTCTTCACCTTTGTTTTGTAAGATTTATGTCCCAGAGTGTTTGCTTATTGTTTCCATTTTTCCTTATCATCCCAATTTAGAAGGCCTCAATCAGATAACCTTGCTAGAATAAACATTCTCACACTCCATGTTTGCTTATCAATTAGTGCAACGGACCAGGTTTGTTTCTGTCATTGTCTTTTTTAAACACTAATTGATGAGGATTTCTGACTGTAAGTGTTTGTTCTCTTCCTTTTCCTTGTCATCCCAATTTTGTGAGGCCCTTAGTCAGATAATTTTACTTCAGAGAATAAATATTCTCACACTCCATGTATCCTTGTGCTCAGTATCTCCATTTGCCACACATCTCTATAGACAGTGTTGTCTAGGTCATTAAAAACCCTGATAAATATTTATTGTGTTCTTCTGACTTACACCTGGGAGCTAAGAATATTCAATAAACCTCTTTTATCTCAAGTTATTTTTTTAATTCTTATCTCCACCTATTTTAGAAATAAAATGCTCTACTGAGTCTTTCAACATCATGAAAGAGGGTTAAAAAGATTCTTTTTTCAAGGCAACTGGAAGAGGAAACTTTTGGGGAGCTACTAAAGCTAAGGACAGATCCTGTGCATTCACTAAATATCTATGAAAAGTTATTTTTGCTTGGAGGGAAAAGGACTCTGAGTGCTCTTGCCTATCTGGGAAAGAGCACAGGTTAAAAGCATGAGGACAGAACTGCTGTGCCTGAACAAGGATGGGCTTTAAACATGAACCTTGGTTTGCAGATGGAAAGGACATATCCACAACTGATTTTAATCAAAAAGAACTTTTTAACATAAGGAGCTGAACCAGCTAAGGAAATGGTTGGCTTTGCTTCCCTAACCTGATATGGGGTGTAACTCAGCAGCTGCAAAGTGGGACTCTAAAGACTGTGCTTGTTGCCTTGCTTATTGCTATTACCTTGCTTTTACATGTAAAGAGCCTGACTCAGTATTGTCTCAGCTTCCTCTCTGGTGAAAAGCATTTTGCTCTGTTATACATGTAATACGTATATTCTCTATTTTCAGCCTCTGACTTCTGAATTGTTGAGTCCATGCACATCCCAAGAATATAGGCAGGCAATATTCTGTTTATTGGCTAGAGCAGGTTTCTTTGTCTTACTAGAATAGCAGCAACTATTATTAAGGTTTTTGAACAGATGTAACAATATTTCCTAGGGTCCCTGAGCGATAGACTCAATAAAGGCAATGCAGTTGCTCTGTGTGTCTTGTTTTTCCCCTTCCTTCAGCTTAATGACGAATTTTCTTCCTGATCTATCTGTGTATCTGACCACAATCAATGTTGATAATGATAGGTACATGTGACTTCCAATTTTTCAAATAAGTAGCTTTGTGCAGCTCAACTGTCATATCACCATAGCCTACAAATGCCAGCTTGTCCCTTTTGCACAAAAGCATGCAATCACCAGTCAAAAACAAACAATAACCCCTGTGGTTCTCTAATATCTCTGTTAGTTTTGTGTCACAAAATGTGTCTTGAACTATACAAGGATTGTTCTCACACTGAGGGAAGAAACCTGAGAAAAGCTTTTAGAGGACTGGGTAACAGCGTGTGGAATAATTGCTGGAGGTGACTTAGAAATTAAACTTATATTGACACTTTTAGGTAAGGCACAGCATTGAAGAAGCTTCCCGGGTGGAGCGCGGCTGACATGCAAGGAATCCATTCCATGGAAGTTCCCTAGGCCTGCAACCTTAGATGTCAGTAACGCCAGGGGAACTTGGTGTGTTGGCTCTAAGAGGAACTGCTCGGAGGGTGGAGCAGTGTGGAGACACCGCGGCCAGGCTCTGTGATAATATGGGAACTTAAAGGTATCATGGAACCAATAAGCTGCATATTTGCTACCCTGGGCCAACAGCCTGTCATGTTTCTGACAAAATGCTGTCCTTTGATGAACTTTGCTCATTATAACATCATTATAATACCAAAACTCACCTCCGTCCCAAAAGCTACCCGCCTCCAAGGTGCGACCACCCCTCACTGAGCTTGTGCTTTGAATTTTCCTAGCTTATACCTTTAAAAGCGAAGCAAGAAAACTTTACGCCAATCCTAAGCAAAGGTATGTATGACTAGAGTCACTCAAGTTCCACCCGAAAGGTGAAAGATAGTATAAAATGGCTTGAGAGAGAATGTTAGGGAAGACACCATCATGTACCACTCTGATGTTTGGGATCAGTCGACGGGCTGAGCCTCTCTTTCCCCCCCATTGGGACGCCTTTGGGTAAGATTCGAACACTTGGTTATACCAAGTGCCTCCATGGGAAACTTAGGAACCTCTATAGAGTCACTTTATATCTTTTAACGCATTTGTAGCTGGCAGTGTTACTCATACTCTTGGTATTTGCACGTGCTTTGCAGACAGTGAATTTATCACCGGTAATCCAAAGAATCTGTGTGTCTGTTGCTCTAATAGACTGCACTCTTCATTAATCTAGCCGTGGTAGTCATGCAACACAACTAGACTGGGGGGTGCATCGCGTTATTTGTGAATCCGTAATTGTGAAGTTCAATACGCTGAACATGACCGGACTTATAACGTTGTCAAATGAACACTGTCACCTTAATCGACTTTGCAAAACTGTTTCAGTGAAAGCTCTGAGAGGGCTCTGACAGGCAAACGTTGACTCTGATGGGTGGCTACATATACAGTCCTTAGACAATAAACCATTGACCAAGTCTGAGACTAAGACTGGACTTAGCCGCACCTAGACTCCTCTCTGAGAAGGAGTTTAGAAAGCAAGGGGGTCCTGTCTGAACCTCGTGACTCAACAGGAGGGTTTCCCCCCCGCCTCTCCTCAGACTCCTACGTGACAGTAACTTTTAACGCAACACAGTGGATGGGAAAAGACTAAGTGATTTTCAGTAGGAGGATTAGATGCAGAGAAGGATACCAGATGGAGAGTGGCAGAAAAAATCCAAAGTCAATATTTTTTCTTTAAAGAGAACCAAGATAACAGATATCCACTCTGCAGCCCGTGGAGGACCCAATGCCAGAGCAGGTGGATGCGCCTGAAGGAAGCTGTGACCCTGTGGAGAGCCTGTGCTGGAGCAGGCTCCTGGCAGGACCTGTGGACCCATGAAGAGAGGAGCCCATGCTGGAGCAGGTTTTCTGACAGGACTTGTGACCCTGTGGGGGACCCACGCTAGAGCAGTCTGTTCCTGAAGGACTGCACCCCATGAAAGGGACCCACACTGGAGCACTTCTTGAAGAACTGTAACCCGTGGGAAGGACTCACATTGGAGAAGTTCGTGGAGGACTGTCTCCTGTGGGAGGGACCCCACGATGGAGCAGGAGAAGGGTGTGAGGAGTCCTCCCTCTGAGGAGGAAAGAGTGGCAGAAACAGCGTGTGATGAACTGACTGCAACCCCCATTCCCTATCCCCCTGCACTGCTGGGGGGGAGGAAGTAGAGAATTCAGGAGTGAAGTTGAGCCCGGGAAGAAGGGAAGGGTGGGGGGGGAGGTGTTTTAAGATTTAGTTTTTATTTCTCATTACCCTACTCTGATTTGATTGGCAATAAATTAATTTCCCCAAGTCAAGTCTGTTTTGCCCATGACGGTAATTGCTGAGTGATCTTCCTGTCCTTATCTCGACCCATGAGCCTTTCATTATATTTTCTCTCCCCTGTCCAGCTGAGGAGGGGGACTGATAGAGCAGCTTGGTGGGCACCTAACATCCAGCCAGGGTCAAGCCACCACAGGGGCCCAGAACTGCACACAGTACTCAAGGTGAGGCCGCACCAACGCTGAACACAGCAAGATCATCACCTCTTTTGGCCGGCTGGTTATGCTGTGTTTGATGCACCCCAGGATGCAGTTTGCCCTCTTGGCTGCCAGGGCACACTGCTGACTCCTCTTGAGCCTGCTGCCAACCAGCACCCCCAGATCCCTTTCTGCAGGGCTGCTCTCCAGCCACTCCTCTCCCAATCTATACTTGTGTCCAGCATTACTCCATCCCAGGTGCAGAATCTGGCATTTGTTCTTGTTAAATTTCATGCCACTGATGATTGCCCAATGCTCCAATCTATCCAGATCCTCCCTGCCATGGAGCACCTCCTCCCCCTCCTTCTTCTCTGACCTTGGTGCTCCCAGGACTGTTTCCTCACACTTTTTTTTCCTCATTCCCCACTGCCTGTGCAGTGTTTTGCTCTGTCTTACACATGTTTTCACAGAGGTACTAGCAGCTTTGCTGACTGGCTCAGCTTTGGCCTGTGGTGGGTCTGTTGCCAAGCCGGCTGGAACTGGCTGTGTCTGGCATGGAGCAGCCCCTGGTCTCTACTCACATAGGCCACCCCTGCAGGCCCCCCTGCTATCAAAACCTTATAATGTAAACCCAATACACTTGTCCTCTTCTAAATGTGATAAAAGAACCTTACAATAACAGCCATAACACCATTCATAAATTGAGTTAGTAAGTGTAGCAAATCATCACACATTTTATTCAGCACTCTCTCAAAAAAGATATTTTTATCTAACAACTGGAACAGAGAGAAAAAATTCCTGCAAAGGCTGTAAGAAGACAGCTTATAGCTACAAATTATTACCTCGACTATGTAATTAAATGAATTAAAATTAAATCCTTCAATCAGCAGTGAATTATGCTTTCTTGGCTTTCTGCTTCCATTAATCTATATATTTTATTAAGTAACAGGTATCTTTTAGAGACAGTATCTATCATCTCATTGATTTAACAACTGAGCAAGTGAGCATGGTGCTCTGATATTAAGTTCTTTTCCTCCCTCTCCTTCCTCATTGTATTGGGTTTGCATGGTAAGGTTTTGGTAGCAGCAGGGGCTACAGGGGTGGCTTCTGTGAGAAGCTGCTAGAAGCTTCCTCCATGTCCGACAGAGCCAATGCCAACCGGCTCCAAGATGGACCCACAGCTGGCCAAAGCTGAGCCAATCAGGGACGTTGGTAGCACTTCTGTGACAACATATTTAAGAAAGAGAAAAAACCTGCTGCACAACAGCAGCCGGAAGAGAGAGGAGTGAGAATATGTGAGAGAAACAGCCCTGCAGACACCAAGGTCAGTGAAGAAGGAGGGGGAGGAGGTGCTCCAGGCACCAGAGCAGAGATTCCCCTGCAGCCCATGGTGAAGACCATGGTGAGGCAGGCTGTCCCCCTGCAGCCCATGGAGGACCATGGTGGAGCAGATATCCACCTGCAGCCCGTGGAGGACCCCACGCTGGAGCAGGTGGATGTGCCCGATTCAGGCTGTGACCCCGTGGAAAGCCCATGCTGGAGCATGCTCCTGGCAGGACCTGTGATCCTGTGGAGGGAGGAGCCTGTGCTGGAGCAGATTTGCTGGCAGGACCTGTGATCCCATGGAGAGAAAGGAGCCCATGCTGGAGCAGGTTTGCTGGTAGGACTTGTGACTCTGTGGGGACACACACTGGAGCAGTCTGTTCCTGAAAGACTGCACCCTGTGGAAAGGACCCACGCTGGAGCAGTTCCTGAAGAACTGCAGGCCATGGGAAGGACCCACGCTGGGGAAGGTTGTGGAGGACTGTCTCCCGTGGGTGGGACTCCATGCTGGAGCAGGGGAAGAGTGTGAGGAGGAAGGAGTGGCAGAGACAACATGTGATGAAGACTGAAACCCCCATTCCCCGTCCCCCTGGGCCACTCGGGGGGAGGAGGTAGAGAAATCAGGAATGAAGTTGAGCCCAAGAAGAAGGGAGGGGTGGGGGGAAGGTGTTTTAAGATTTGGTTTTTATTTCTCATTATCCTACTCTGATTTGATTGGTAATAAATTAAATTAATTTCCCCAAGTCGAGTCTGGTTTTTGCCCGTGACGGTAATTGCTGAGTGATCTCCCTGTCTTTATCTCAACCCACAACCCTTTCGTTATATTTTCTCTTCCCTGTCCAGCTGAGGAGGGGGACTGATAGAATGGCTTGGTGGGCACCAGGTGGCAAGCCAAGGTCAATGCACCACAGTCTTTTTTTGGCACCCAACGTGGGGCACAAGATAATGGCAGTTTTGTATTAAGCGTGCTATAGCTATAGTAGTTATTGAGGCAATCTTCTGTGTGGGTCACAGAGTTTGCTGGCTGCACTGCTTATCTCTTTCTTTTGCTGAGCTTGGAAACATGTTAATTCAAACAATGGCTATGTGCTTTGCCCTGGCATGGATGCCCTTACTGTGCTGGGGGAGCTGTCTTGTGGAGAGGATGAGGGAATACACCTCCCTCTTCCCATCCAGCACTGATGTGGGTGGTTTTATTATGCAGGCTCCTGAGGTCTCATAAAAGCAATCAAGACTTTGAATATGAGGAGCAGGTAAGCAAGATTAAGTGAGTTTTTGAGAAACTCAAACACTTGTTTCTTAGATTACACTTAACTTGCCTGTCACCTTTCTTCTGGTAATAATGAGGCACCTATAAGATGTATTATTTGGGTAAATAATTTCAGTGTAACTTTTTCTCACACACACAATGAAGATGCCTCTATTCCAGTCGCAAGCAGTGTGACCATGTCCTTGTGGGTCCATGCCAGGATTCTAGGGACACCTAATCCCCGCGTAAGGCCAAAGTCTAACTCAAACCATTTTCTGACGTACATATGCAACTCTGCAAGGTTCAGGTATGGTTTTCAAAGTTTTCGTTCTCAAGCCTTGGAATATCCACAGGGAACTAAAGCAAAGTCCCTCATGAATTACTAAAGCCAATATCAACTAAATTCAAGCATACATTGTGGAAACTTTTTACTCAAAATCCACTTTCCTGTAAAGTAAAGGCTTGTGGGGAGGAAGGGGCCAAGATGCCCCCCTTGCCACCCTGGCAGAAGGGCTTGAAGGGAGGAAGCATCCAAGCCAGCCCATGGAGAGGTTGGGAGGAGGAAGGGTACGAGTTCACTGCATTTACCTGCAGTTTACCTTTCTTAAAGATATTGTAAATTGCAGATTATAGATATAGAAGATATAGATATAGAATGCTTCCAGTTGGAAGGGACCTGCAACAATCATCTAGTCCAACTGCCTGACCAATTCAGGGCTGACCAAAAGCTAAAGCATGTTCTTAAGGGCATTGTCCAAAGGCCTCTTAAACACTGACAGGCTGGGGGCATCGACCACCTCTCTAGGAAGCCTGTTCCAGGGTTTGACCACCCTCTCTCTAAAGAAATGCTTCCTAATGTCCAGTCTGAACCTCCCCTGATGCAGCTTTGAACCATTCCCACGTGTCCTGTCACTGGATCCCAGGGAGAAGAGATCAGCACCTCCCTCTCCACTTGCCCTCCTCAGGAAGCTGTAGAGAGCAATGAGGTCGCCCCTCAGCCTCCTTTTCTCCAAACTAGACAAACCCAGAGTCCTCAGACGCTCCTCATAGGACATGCCTTCCAGGCCTTCCAACGGCTTTGTTGCCCTCCCCTGGATGCATTCAAGGACCTTCACATCTGTTTTAAATTGTGGGACCCAGAACTGCAACCAGTATTCAAGGTGAGGCCGCACCAACGCTGAACACAGTGGGATGTACTGTATCACCTCTTTGGCCGGCTGGTTATACTGTGTTTGATGCACCCCAGGATGCAGTTTGCCCTCTTGGCTGCCAGGGCACACTGCTGACTCCTCTTGAGCCTGCTGTCACCCAGCACCCCCAGATCCCTTTCTGCAGGGCTGCTCTCCAGCCACTCCTCTCCCAATCTATACTTGTGCCCGGCGTTACTTCATCCCAGGTGCAGAATCTGGCATTTGGTCTTGTTAAATTTCATGCCACTGATGATTGCTCAATGCTCCAATCTATCCAGATCCCTCTGCAAGGCCTCTTGTCCCTTGAGAGAGTCAACAGCACCTCCCAGTTTGGTATCATCAGCAAACTTGCTAAGGGTGCATTCAACTCCTGCATCCAGATCATTGATAAATATATTGAACAGAACTGGCCCTAGAACTGAGCCCTGAGGAACACCGCTGGTGACTGACCGCCAGCCAGATGTAGCCCCATTCACTACAACCCTTTGAGGTCTGCCCTCCAGCCAGTTCTTCACCCAGCGCACTGTGAACCTGCTCATCCCACAGTTGGACAATTTGTCCAGAAGGATGCTGTGAGGGACAGTATCAAAAAAAGCCTTACTAAAATCCAGAAAGACTACATCCACCACCTTCCCTTCATCCACTAGGCAGGTGACCTGATCATAGAAGGAGATCAAATTGGTTAAACAGGACTTTCCCTTTGGGAACCCATGTTGACTGTGCCCGAGGATTGCATTGTCCTTTAAATGCCTTTCAATAGCACCCAGTATGATCTTCTCCATAATTTTTCCAGAAACTGAGCTTAGACTCACAGGTCTGTAGTTCCCTGGGTCTTCCCTCACACCCTTTTTGTAAATTGGAATAACGTTGGCTAGCTTCCAGTCAGCAGGGACCTCCCCAGACTCTCAAAACCTTTGGTAGATGATCGAGAGGAGCCCTGCCATAACATCTGCTAGCTCCTTCAGTACTCTGGGATGAATGCCATCAGGCCCCATGGACTTGTGAACATTCAGCTGATACAGCTGGTCCCTTACAATTTCAATGTTTGCAAATGGAAGGTCACTGTTCCTGCAGTCGTGGTCCTCCAACTCTGAGGACCGGACAGCCCAAGGTCTGTGTCGTGGTTTAGCCCCAGCCAGCAGCTAAGCACCACGCAGCCGCTTGCTCACTCCCCCCTGGTGGGATGGGGGAGAGAATCGGAAGAGCAAAAGTAAGAAAACTCGAGGGTTGAGATGAAGACAGTTTAATAGGTAAAACAAAAGCTGCGCACGCAAGCAAAGCAAAGCAAGGAATTCCTTCACTACTTCCCATGGGCAGGCAGGTGTTCAGCCATCTCCAGGAAAGCAGGGCTCCATCACGCGTAGTGGTTACTTGGGAAGACAAACGCCATCACTCCAAATGTCCCCCCTTCCTTCTTCTTCCCCAGCTTTATATACTGAGCATGACATCATGTGGTATGGAATAGCCCGTTGGCCAGTTTGGATCAACTGTCCTGGCTGTGTCCCCTCCCAGCTTCTTCTGCACCTGGCAGAGCACGGGAAGCTGAAAAGTCCTTGACTGGTGCAGCAACACCTAAAACCTCTCTGTATTATCAACACTGTTTTCAGCACAAATCCCAAACATAGCCCCATACCAGCCACTATAAAGAAAATTAACTCTATCTCAGCTGAAACCAGGACAGTCTGTCAGTATTATTAAAGACTAAGGCAAAAAAAAGCATTGAATGCCTCAGCTTTGTCTTCATCCCTATTAGTCAGGTGACCATCTTCATCAAGTATCGGTCCAGTGTTTCCTTTAGACCTCCTCTTGCTATTAACATACCTAAAAAAGCCTTTCTTGTTGTCTGACACAACACTGGCCAGTTTCAACTCTAATTGAGCTTTGGCCTTTTGTGTTTTCTTCCTACATATGCATAAGTGTAGAATAGTAGTGATATTAGAGCTAGGACCAACAGAGATGTCCCGCCGTCGGGCTCCACCCCTTCTCCCGTGTCCTGTAAGGCAATGGAGGTGCACATTTCACCAAACAGTCCAGGTGCTTGTGTGATGCAGTAGACAAGGAGGAGCTTTGGTGCGGCTGGAGGGCAGGGGCATCTGACACTTCATGTATATTGATACATAGCATGCAGCGAGTGAATGCAGTAGCATGAGGCTCCACATAGCAGTCCTGCGTGAAATAGAACAAAGGCATTATTTTTATGTACAATTTGGGAGCAGGGGTGGGGTCTTCTCTAGTTTCATGAATACAGCCATTAGTTTGCATACTGACTGCTATCCTCCTCTTACCTTGCTTAGCTGGATCAAAGGTGGCAGCCTTCCACCACTTCTCCCCCTTAACCATCTGTGAACCAGGCACACTGTTGGTTCTCAGAGGTGAGATGTTCATATGGTGGGGCTTCCTGAGCCCAGGCAGGGGGAAACAGCTCCAGATTAGGCTGAGTCACATGTGTCAATCCTATTTGGGCTATTTTTTTCCTGCAAGGCACAGAGTTTGTGGTGACCTGGCTTTGCCAGCATAGAAATATGCCATTCCCATTTTGCTATGCTGGACTGCTGTGCTCTCTGCAGATTAATTTCCCAGACTTGCTCTCTCATAGTGTCCACGACAATCCTCCGTGCCTCCCCAACATGGTTCTCACTAGATGCAGTCAGCAGGGTGTCACCAACTGTATAGGGTCTGGCTGGGATGGAGTTAACTTTCCCCATGGCAGCCCTCATAGAGCTGTGCTTTGTATTGGTAGCTAGAAAGGTGTTGATAACACACCAAAGTTTTGGCTACTGCTGAGCAGTACTCCCACAGCATCAAGGCTCTCTCCAACCCCCCCACCCCCAAAGGCCAGTAGGCTGGGGGTGGGCAAGAGGTTGGGAGGGGACAGAGCCAGGACAGCTGACCCAAAGTGACCAAAGAGATATTCTATACCATATGAGGTCATGCTCAGCAATAAAAGCTAAGAGAAAGGAGGAGGAGGAGGGGTCATTCGTTATTAAGGCGTTTGTCTTCTGGAGAAACCGCTACATGTACTGAGGCCCTACTTCCCAGGAAGTGGCTGAACATTGCCTGCTGATGGAAAGTAGAGAATAAATCTTTTTGTTTTCCTTTGCTTCCACGCAACTGCCATGGTTTAGCTTCAGTCAGCAACCAAGCACCACCCAGCCGCTCGCTCACCCTCCCCCGCCCCCGGTGAGATGGGGGAGAGAATCTGAAGAGCAAAAGTTAGAAAACTCATGGGTTGAGGTAAGAACAGTTTAATAATTGGGAAAAGAAAAAAAATATAATAATAAAAACAGCAACAATAATAAATTGTAATGAAAAGGAAAACAACAAAAGAGAAAGAGAGGAAAAAAACCCAGGGAAAACAAAAAAAAAAAACCCCAAGTGATGCAACTGCTCACCACCCGCCAACCGATGCCCAGCCAGTCCCCGAGCAGCAATCGCTACCTCCTGGCCAACTTCCTCCAGTTTATATACTGAGCATGACATCATATGGCATGGAATAGCCCCCTGGCCAGTTTGGATCAACTATCCTGGCCGTGTCCCGCCCCAGCCCCCCGTGCACTCGGCAGAGCATGGGAAGCCGAAAAGTCCTTGACTGGTGCAAATATTACCCAGCAACAACTGAAACATCAGTGTGTTATCAACATTACTCTCACACTAAATCCAAAACACAGCACTATATTAGCTACCAGGAATAAAATCAACTCCACCCCAGCCAAAACCAGGACAGCAGCTTTTGTTTTTTCTTTATTAAACTGCCTTTATCTTGACCCATGAGTTCTTTTTCATCTTATTTTCTCCCCCTCTGTCCTGCTGAGGAGGGGGAGTGATAGAATGGCTTGGTGGGCACCTGGTGGCCAGCCAAGGTCAACCCACCACAATCCTTTGTGGCGCCCAACGTGGGGCCTGACACAATGGCAGTTTTGAATCGAGTGTGCTATAGCTATAGTAGTTATTAAGTGGTAAGCTTCTGTGTGGGTCATGGAGTTTGCTGACTGCACTGCTTATCTCTTTATTTTGCTGAGCTTGGGAACATGTTAATACAAACAATGGCTATGCGCTTTGCCATGGCACTGATGCCCTTACTGTGCTGGGGGAACTAACACAGAATCTTTTAGGTTGGAAAAGACCTTTAAGATCATCGAGTCCAACCGTAAACCTAACACTACCAAGACCACCACTACACCATGTCCCTAAGCACCACATCTACATGGCTTTTAAATACCCCCAGGGATGGCGACTCAACCACTTCCTTGGGCAGCCTGTTCCAATGCTTGACAACCCTTTCAGTGAAGAAATTTCCTAATATCCAGTCTAAACCTCCCCTGGCACAACTTGAGGCCATTTCCTCTCATCCTATCACTTGTTACCTGGGAAAAGAGACCGACCCCCACCTCTCTACAACCTCCTTTCAGGTAGTTGTAGAGAGCAATAAGGTCTCCCCTGAGCCTCCTTTTCTCCAGGCAAAACAACCCCATAAATAAGCCGCTCCTCATAAGACTTGTTCTCCAGACTCTTCACCAGCTTCGTTGCCCTCCTCTGGACACGCTCCAGCACCTCAATGTCTTTCTTGTAGTGAGGGGCCCAAAACTGAACACAGCATTTGAGGTGTGGCCTCACCAGTGCTGAGTACAGGGGCACGATCACTTCCCTAGTCCTGCTGGCCATATTATTTCTGATACAAGCCAGGATGCATTGGCCTTCTTGGCCACCTGGGCATACTGCCAGCTCATATTCAGCTGACTATCGACCAACACCCCCAGGTCCTTTTCTGCCAGGCAGCTTTCCAGCCACTCTTTCCCAAGCCTGTAGTGTTGCATGGGGTTGTTGTGGCCCAAGTGCAGGACCTGGCACTTAGCCTTGTCCATACAATTGGCCTCGGCCCATCGATCCAGCCTGTCCAGGTCCCTCTGTAGAGCCTTTCTGAAGGGAATGAGACACGGACTCCCGTGCTGGTGTTGAATCAAAGACCCTTTATTGAACTATTACATGGCTTATATACTTTCTAATTGTTTGTACATGCGCTACTGAAAGAACTCTTATTGGTTTATATGTCTTGTCCACGCGTCCTTCATGCGTTCCTTCAGCTAATACAATTGGCTATCTTTTTGCAACTTTGCAGCTCCTTTCTTCACAACAAAAAATCACGCGCTCGCCTATCTCTCTCCAATCCCATCCACTCCTACTCCTGACACACAGCCTCCTTCCCTCAGGCATAACCCAGACCCTCAGTACTTCAATCTCGTTAACCCTTTCACTCCTGCTATGCCTAATTCCTCCTCAATTCCCCCTTTTTGTTTTTCAACAACATATATTTTTTACACCATTTTCTGCAGCATTCCTTGGACACGTGACAATAAACAGGGTAAAAGCAGCAAGATACATTAAAATATACCGATAACCAATAACCCAGTTTTTAATAATGATTTAAGCCACCCACTTATCTCAATCCGCAAAGCAGGCGCTAACATTACTGGTGGTAGAATTACATTTATCTGCAGTTAGCACTCCACTTGCTTCTTTTTGTATTAACCCTACCTCATCTATAGGCAATCCTACAAGACATGTATGGAATGGTTGTTCCGGTTGTTCCCTAGATACACAAAAAGCAGTTTGATTCAGCGTTCGCGCTAAAGACACCCATTCTATCAAAAGCAAAGGATCATTATTGGTTGCTCTGTAACTTTTATCACGCAGCATTTCATTGGTTTATAGTTATCTTGTTCCTTCTTTTGCATTCTTTTGTTCTCTTTTTTCCTCTTGGTCCCTCGCCCACAACCTTAGTTCAGAGGCGTGTTTATTAAGTCAAGGTCATCAGCGTACTGATCTCCTATATTTCCCCCTTTTTTTGTTTCTATGAGCCAGACTGATTGCATCGATTTACCAACTAAACAGGTGGTAAAGGGGTTTCCAGCACTCGCCATGGATAGGCACATGTGCTCCTGCCCTGTCATGTTGGCGAGCATTACCCATATGTTGTTTTGGGGTTGGACAGAGACCCATGGCTCGCTGAGTCCGATGATGATGCTTCTAACCAAGGTCGAACTCCCCGTGCTGGTACCCGTCGGGGCCCTTGACCTGTGGAGACACAAGCGTATCCTCAACCCCAGGTTATTAATTGATACGGTCCCTCCCAGCACCCTGTATTTAGATTTTTCATCATTACCATTGCTTTCTCCCGCAATATTGGTGTTAGCCCTGATTCCATTGCCTTGTAATGCTTAACTATAGGTGGAATATCTTCATGTTGAAAAGGTAATGATAGATGATTCATTACATACAGAGCTTTCCCCAACCTGTTTTGCGGCGATTCCTGAGCTTCCCCCTTTTTTTGTTTTTGTAAAAGAGTTTTCAAGGTGCGGTGTGTGCGCTCTATAATAGCTTGTCCTGTGGGGGAATGGGGTATGCCTGTCTTATGGTTGATGCCCCATGTGTGGAAAAACCTACGCGTCACGTGACTAACGTATGCAGGGCCATTGTCTGTTTTTATCTCCCTCGGAATACCGAGCGCCGCAAAAGCAGCACGGAAGTGGCTTTGGACATGTCGACTGTTTTCGCCCGTCATTGCGGTAGCCCATACCGCATGGGAGTAGGTATTGATGGACACGTGAACATATTTATGTCGACCAAACTCAGGTATATGTGTCACATCAGTCTGCCAGAGTTGAAGAGAAAAAAAAACCTCTAGGGTTTGTCATAAAAGATGGTCCAGATGGTTGTTGTTGACAGTCTGGGCACATTTGAACTATGAGTTTTGCATTCCCCACAGATATCGCGAATTGCTTTGCTAAAACTTTGGCAGATTGGTGGAAAAATTGGTGTGACAACTGAGCTTGGGTAAGTGTGTGTGGTACAGGAGTGTGTAATGCCATATTTGTTAGGCAGTCAGCTCGTGCATTTCCTTCTGTCAAAAACCCTGGTAAGTTTGTGTGGCTTCTAATGTGAATCACAGAATAGGGATGTCTTCTCTGCTCTATTAAAAATAATAATTCCTTAAATTTCAAAAACAGAGCTTCTTTTGGTATATGTTTTAACTGCGCTCTTTCAATGCGCTGGACTACTCCTACAGCATACTGCGAGTCTGATACAATATTTAAAGGAGTCAAAGGCCATTTTTTAAAGGCCATAGTAATGGCGTGCAACTCAACTAACTGAGGTGAACCCTCAATTCGTTCTATTTGATGTTGCCATTGATCTTTTTCTTTCCATGTAATTACCGCTTTTCCTGTCTTCCCTGACCCATCAGTAAATACTGTGGTGCCCGTAACGGGTTGCCACTGATATAGTGGCCTATTTTCGATTTTTACATTATTATAAAAGGTAAACATTTTATGAGGGGGGTGATGAGTATCCATTTGCCCATCAAACCCTGCTAAAGCCATTCGAAGTTCCAGGCTATTTTGCAAACACCAATTTAGGTAATTTTTTGCAACCGGAAGGACAATAAGTCCAGGTTCTTCCCCAGTCATTTCGACAATTCGTTCTCTGCCTCTTTTGATTAGGGCAGCAAACAGCTCAATGCGAGTAACAAGAGTCTTTGTAGGTTGATACGGCAAAAACACCCATTCTAACACTATAAGGGGGTCTCTTTCCTGGGTCTCCCATTGTCCAATAATTGCTAAAGGTTGTTGTTCTTGATTACAAAGGTATAACTGCACGGGTAGATTTTAAACTCGTCGGTGACATTGCTGCAAGGAGAGTCTTTCATTCACTGTTCTCAGTGCATCTTTCGCCGCTGTGGTCCATTGTCGTGGAGCATTAAGATCAGTGTCCCCTTTTAATAACTCGAACAACGGTGCTAATGTTTCATTGTCTATACCACATTGTGTTCTAATCCAATTTATATTGCCCAATAGTTTTTGTACGTCATTCAATGTTTTGATGTCTGTAGAGATGGCCACATTCTGAGGTTGAATGGTTTGTTGTAATATTTTCCACCCAAGATATTTCCAGGGTGCCTCCATTTGGATCTTTTTGGGCGCAATCTGGAGGCCTCGGTTTTGCAATGAGCTCCTCAAAACAGGTAACGCCTCTTGCACTTGGTTGTTCGTAGGGCTAGCAAGCAAAATATCATCCATATAGTGATAAATATACATTCCTGGAAATCTGAGTCGCACAGGGTGTATGGCTTCGGCCACATATGCCTGACAGATTGTTGGAGAATTTTTCATACCTTGAGGTAGAACAGTCCAATGATACCTATCCATTGGTTCGCCTCGATTTACTTTAGGCACTGAAAATGCAAAACGAGGTGCATCTGCAGGGTGCAAAGGGATTGTAAAAAGCAGTCTTTCAAGTCTATAACTACTGTGTCCCAATTTCGGGTATCATGGTCGGTGAAGGTAATCCAGGCTGGAGTGACCCCATTTCTTCCATTACTTCATTTATTTGTCTCAAATCATGCAACAGTCGCCATTTTCCGCTTTTCTTTTTGATAACAAATACCGGAGAATTCCAGGGACTGGTTGTAGGTGTGATGTGCCCCTGTTGGAGTTGCTCTGCGACTAACTCTTGAAGTGCAGCGACCTTTTCTCTAGGGAGCGGCCATTGATCTACCCAAACGGGTGTCTCCTTTTTCCAGGTTAGTTTCATTGTCGGTCGCTCATCAATGGCCGCTACCGAAAATTTTCGGGGCAATTCAGGGTAAAGCCGCCTTGTGCCATCACGTCCCTCCTCAATAGACTCATGGGTAAATTAGCTACGTACGGGCGTACAGTGAATGTGGATCCTTCTTGAGTTTTAATACTAAGCAAGTTAATACTTTGAAAGGTATGTGAAGTGCCACCAACGCCAACTAATCCTTCTGTGGGGGTGGCCAGTGGCCAACTGCGCGGCCAATCTTTCAAGGCTAGCACGGTAACATCTGCCCCTGTGTCTATGAGAACCGGCAGTTGAATACAAGCAGGGCTTGTGTGGGGATTATACAGCGTCACGGTAAGCATAGGCCTAGTGGCGGCAATCTGCGTGGCCCAAAAAATTGCAGGAGGACCGGTTGATCCAAACCCTGCGTCACATCGTTCGCAGTTCTCAGCCCGTGGAACTATGGCCTTAAACAGGATGAGCTGGGCAATTCTAGTTTTTCTGGGTATAAACACTGGAGGAGAGGGGGTCCAGACCATGGCTTGAATCTATCCTTTAAAATCCGCATCAATAACTCCTGGCAAAACAAACAGTCCCGTCAAGGTGGTACTAGATCTGCCCAACAAAAGTGCGCTATACCCTTGCCCTAAGGGCCCCTTTACATTCAGTGGAATCTTTGAACATGGGGTCCCCAAAGGGTAAAATCCGTTACCGTGGCGACATCCAGTCCGGCGCTCCCTCTGGTCTTGGCGGAGAGGGTGTCCATGGTAACGACGTCTGTGGCGTTGTTGTCGCTGCAGCCGGTGTCAAACTTCCGGCCATCATTGCCTTTGGGCGGAAGTCCGGCGTGGACCGCCCTTCCGGCCCGAGGGGCGGCGGAACTTGTGTCATCGCGCGTTTCCGCCCCGCGCTCCGCTTCCCGTTTCCCTGCCGCGTTGGCAGAGGTTGTCCTTCCGCATTGTATTGTGAACGACACTGGCTGGCCCAGTGCCATCCCTTTCCGCATCGTGGACATAAGGTAGGAGGATTAGAACCAGCGCCCCGGCCAACAGCTGACCCTCGCTGCGGGCAGTTAGCAGCTAGATGCCCTACGGCATGGCACCGATAACATCGCTTGTCTCCAACGGCACCCCGCCCGATATTGAGGGCAGCGGCAAACGCTCCGGCCAACACAGCAGTGTGATGTTCAATAGAGCCAACTCGATTGCACGCTTCGATCATCTATACTAACGTAGAGTTAACAGGCAGTGCGTGCAATAACTTTTTGCAGTCCGTATTTGCATTTTCCACTGCCAGTTTCAGCATTAGGGCTTCCTTCGCCTCACGATTCTCAATTTGTTTTTCTAGCGCATCCCTCAGTCTATCAATGAATTGCATATACGGTTCTTGGAGCCCCTGTCGTATACTAGTAAACGATTGTTCTGGCTTTCCAACTTCGGGCAACCGCAGCATAGCCTGGAAAGCTAATGCCGCGGACTGTCGGAGAACATTCGGATCCAATCTAGCTTGCAATCGAGGATCCAGCAAAGGGTCGGTGCCCATCAACTGGGGAATTCCCGCCCCGGCAAGGGGATCGCCATCTTGCCGCCCAAGATTACTCAGGGCTGCCACCTCGCAGGATTCTTTCCATTTTTGCTCCCAAAACAATCGCTGGGCTGGCGTTAAAATCATTGCGGCCACTTGCCGCGAGTCAAACGGGGTTAGCAAATATCCTGTCATAACATTCTCTAACAATGACTGAGTGAATGGCGCGTTTAAGCCGTACACAGTGACAGTCTTTCTCAATTCCTTAATTAGTTCCCACTGGAAGGGGGTCCACTCATTCGGCCCATTGTCTTGTACGCGCACCGGAAACACAAACCCCGCAGCTTCCCCATCCTTCAGTGCCTCCCTACGGAGTCGCTCCCACCGATCTCGGGGGTCGAAAGCCTGTTCTGCTATTGGCGTGGGTTGTGCTTCTGATGCATGTATCGGATGCGCGGGGGGGGCGGCTTCAACGGGGGGAGGGCGGGAGGGGGTGACTCCCCCAAGTCTATAAGAACGTCTTTTTCCTGGGGCTTGCTCGCGATCGGTTCGCTATCCCCTGCTTGTGCCGCCTGAGTGACTGCATTCTGCACTTTCTTTTCTGCTTGCCATGATTGCAGGGTCTCAGTTACTAAATGCCACGTGGTCATAACTTCAGCGGCGGTGGTGTCCCCCCTGGACGCTGCCTCCCAAATCTTCTCCCCCGCCTGTTCCCACGTTTTCACATCAAACACCGCAGATACTGTAAAAGGAGCCCCTTGCTTTTGCAAAAACTTCAGTAATAACTTTATCTTATAGGGGTCATACTTCACCCCTCTTTTTAATAGGAGCTGCATTAATAACTTCAGTATGGCCTCTTCCTCAGCTGATATATTAGCTCCCATGATCACTGCCCAGCCGCTCACCTGTTTCTTAAGGTGATGTCCCAGGATTAAAGCCGCAGTCCTGCCGCCGGCTTGATTCGTTCAGCTGGGGTTCCCTCCGGACGCCACTTGCAGCGCTGCTACCTCCGAATGTCGGGGTCACCATTTGAAGGGAATGAGACACGGACTCCCGTGCTGGTGTTGAATCAAAGACCCTTTATTGAACTATTACATGGCTTATATACTTTCTAATTGTTTGTACATGCGCTACTGAGAGAACTCTTATTGGTTTATATGTCTTGTTCATGCGTCCTTCATGCATTCCTTCAGCTAATACGATTGGCTATCTTTTTGCAACTTTGCAGCTCCTTTCTTCACAACAAAAAATCATGCGCTCGCCTATCTCTCTCCAATCCCATCCAGTCCTGCTCCTGACACACAGCCTCCTTCCCTCAGGCATAACCCAAACCCTCAGTACTTCAATCTTGTTAACCCTTTCACTCCTGCTATGCCTAATTCCTCCTCACCTTTCTACCCTCAAGCAGATCAACACTCCCGCCCAACTTGGTGTCATCTGCAAACTTATTGAGGGTGCACTCGATCCCCTGATCCAGATCATCGATAAAGATGTTAAACCAAACTGGCCCCAATACTGAGCCTTGTGACTGAAGACCACTTGTGACTGGCCTCTCTTGTGGAGAGGATGAGGGAATACACCTCCCTCTTCCCATCCAGGACTGATGTGGGTGGTTTTGTTATGCAGGCTCCTGAGGCCCTTGTTCACCCTTACATGAGCTGTTCAATACTACTAATTAACACCATTGGCTTATTGTCAGGTTTGTGGAATCTGGTGTCGTCCGGTAGTAAGAGGAGACAAGTTTTGGGTGAGGTGATGAAACATGCCCTGAGGCGGCCCGTCCCTGGGTGGCAGGGTGTGTGGAAGGATTTGGGCAGGTGCCTAGGGCAGTTATCACCTCCCATAGCCTGGGATTTTACACCTGAACAGGCAAGTAATTCGGGTAAACTGACACGGCAACTGATAGAAGGGTGCCTTGCCTAGCCCAATAAAAACCAGCAGCTTCTAGCACTGTACTGGGGCTTGGCCTGTGCCTATCAAGCCACAATTCAGTACTATCAGAGGACTGTGGTTAGGGCAGGAACCCAAACCACCTCTGAGAATACCTTGACTGAGACCAGGATGCAAAACGCATCTGAGGACATCATAGTAGAGATAGGGACCCAAACTGCATCTGAGGACACCATGGGTGAGACAGGGACCCAAACAACAACAACTACAGTAATTTCCCCAGTAATGAAAAAGAAAAGGTGGACAAGGAGGTCAACAAGTCCATATCATCGATTAGTAAGGGAGGAGGAGTAGGAGGAGGAAGGGTCTGATCAAGAAGCAGGTCCTTCGGCAAAGAAATGGAAGAAGTGAGAGAAATCAGACAAGCGGTGGAACTATGCAGTCCCTGACCTCGTCAGAACTTAGAGACATGCAGAAAGATTACAGCCGCCAGGCAGGTGAGTGGATTGCTTGCCTGGCTGCTCCGATGCTGGGATAGTGGGGCCAACAGTCAGCAATTGGAAGGTAAGGAAGCCCAACAGCTGGGATCCCTTGCTAGAAACCAGAGAATTGACAGAGGAATTGGAAAAGAGGCAGCAATTCACAGTCCCTGGAGATGGCTCCTCTCAAGTGTGAGGGCAAGATACCCATTCAAGGAAGATCTTGTGAACTACCCAGGAAAGTGGACTACCACCGAGGAAGGCATCCAGAACTTGAGAGAATTAGTGGTGCTGGAAGTCATCTACAGTGATCTAGATAATGACGAGGTCTCCAAAGATCCAGAAGATGTCCTGTGCACATGGGCCATATGGAGGAAGGTGGTCCAAAACGCCCCAGCATCATATTCCAACAGCTTGGCAGCAATATATTGCCCAGATACAGATACACCAACTGTGGAGAGAACGTCGTCCTGGCTCCAAAACTTTGAAGGAAATCTCTGTCCCTCCTCATCCCAACAGACCAGCGCCTTGGCTGTCAGGCCCCCCCAAGAAGTCAGTCCCCTCCTGCCCCGGTCAGAGGGAAAGGGAGCCCCAGGCACATGCTGCGTGGCACCCTCTGGTTCTTCCTGTGTGACCAGGGGGAAGGACATGAGGAAGTGGGATGGTGAACCCACCTTTAAGCTGGAAGCCTGTATATGCGAACCGAGGGGGAAGACAGCTGTTAAGAAGGGGCCACCCAAGAAGGCTGTCAGCTTAGTTGCTGTAGAGACAGAAGGCGGCAATCAGCGATCCTCCAGACATAGAAGGACTGAGATCACCTCCCTTGGTTCTGGTGAAGGGACTTCTGGTCTGGCACTGAAAGGGTCAGACAGTGAATACTCTAACCAGGAACAGGAATAGAGGGTTCCTGCCTCCGGCCAGGAGGAGGAAAAGGATGACCGGGGTATACTGGACTGTGTGGATTTGATGGCCTGGCACATCAGACCCACAGAAGTATAAAGCTTTGATAGGCACCAGTGCACAGTGTGCGCTGGTGCCATCAGGCTATAGCGGCACAGAACCAGTCTGGATCTCTGGAGTGACAGGGGGATCCTTGTTGTCTGTATTAGAGGTTAAGATGAGCTTAACAGGGGACAAGTGGCAAAGGCACCCCATTGTGACTGGCCCAGAGGCCTCGTGTACCCTTGGCATAGACTACCTCAGGAGAGGGTACTTCAAGGACCCAAAAGGGTACTGATGGGCTTTTGGTGTAGCCACCATGAACACAGAGAAGATTAAACAGCTATCTACCCTGCCTGGCCTCTCAGAAGATCCCTTCATTGTGGGATTGCTGCGAGTTGAAGAACAGCAGCTGCCAATTCCTACCATGATGGTGCACCAGCAGCAATATTGCACAAACTGAGACTCTCTGGTTCCCATCCATGAGCTGATTCATCAATTGGAGAGCCAAGGAGTGATCAGCAAGACTCACTCACCCCTTAATAGTCCCATATGGCCAGTGCAAAAGTCTGACGGAGAGTGGTGGTTAACAATAGACTATCGTGGCCTGAACTAAGTCATGCCACCGCTGAGTGCTGCTGTACCAGACATGCTAGAGCTCCAATACGAACTGGAGTCAAAGGCAGCCAAGTGGTATGCTACAATTGACATTGCCAATGCATTTTTCTCAATCCCTTTGGCAGCAGAATGCAGGCCACAGTTTGCTTTCACGTGGTCGAGGGGTTTCCAGTACACCTGGAATTGACTGCCCCAGGCATGGAAGCACAGTCCTACCATTTGTCGTGCACTAATCCAAGCTGTACTGGAACAGGGTGATGCCCCTGAACATCTACAATACATCGATGACATCATTGTGTGGGGCAACAAGGCAGAAGAAGTGTTTGAGGAGGGAAAAAGAGTGATTCAGATTCTTCTGAAAGCTGGTTTCACCATAAAAAGAAGCAAGGTCAAAGGACCTGCACAAGACATCCAGTTCTTGGGAATAAAATGGCAGGATGGACATCGTCATGTCCCTATGGATGTGGTCAACAAGATAACAGCTATGTCCCCACCAGCTAATGGGAAGGAAACACAAGCTTTCCTAGGCCTTGTGGGATTCTGGAGAATGCATATTCCAGGTTATAGGCAGCTTGTGAACCCTCTCTATCGAGTAACCTGAAAGAAGAACTATTTTGAGTGGGACCCTGAGCAACAGCAAGCCTTTGAGCAGATCAAACAGGAAATAGCTTGTGCGGTAGCTCTTGGGCCTGTCCAGACAGGACCAGCTGTGCAAAATGTACTCTACATTGCAGCCGGGGAGCATGGCCTCACGTGGAGCCTCTGGCAGAAAACATCAGGAGAAACCCAAGGTCAACCTCTAGGGTTTTGGAGCCTGGGACATTGAGGATCAGAAGCCCACTACACCCCGACTTAAAAAGAGATACTAGCAGCATATGAGGGGGTTCGAGCCGCTTCAGAAGTTGTTGGTACAGAAGCATATCTCCTCTTGGCACCGCAATTGCTTGTGCTACACTGGATGTTCAAAGGAAATGTCCCCTCTAGGCATCATGCAACCACCACTACGTGCAGATGATCTGGGTGCTCTCTGAATGGTAAATTGAGTTATTGACCACTGTACTAGGTCAAACTTTCAAATTAGCTTTAAACTGATGAAAATATTGATTAATCTGATTCATTATGAAATCTGATTCATCATTCACTTATGAAATTTTTCATATAGGTGAATTATATCCCCATGCTTCAAACCTTTAATGTCAGTCACAGGGGTTTTTCACATGGATAGTCCAGTGTTGATGGGTTACTCCTGAGAAGGATGTTAATCCATATTATCAAGAGGTTGCAGGATTGGATCATGTGCACCCACAGTGAACTGTATAATGCTGAAAAGTGACTAGACATAGGAAGAAGATCTGAGGAAGCCGAGAATTTTTACTACGTTTAAAAAATAAAAAGAAATCTGAAAAACAATGGTTCCATCTGACAGAATAAATTACCAAAGCTTCTGTAGCTTAAAAGCTTACCTTCTAGAAATTACTGCCTATAAATTGTTACAGCTTACAGTCAGGCAAGGCTTTAATGGCTATGGGAACAGCCAATAGCTGTTTTTTGATAGATATGTGAAAATCAGTATGATGTTGGAAGTGGAACATACGGAATTAGTTGCCAAAGAAAGCCATCAAAATAAATAGCTTGGCACTTTAAAATGTAGGAAAACATTCTAGGGGAAAGACTGAGATGAAAACATAGGTGAGAAAAGGGGTTAAAATTAATTGGGAAGGCTAAGAGAATTTGAAAATGGTTTGTTGGGCCAAATTGCGTTTTGCTGTCTAGCAGTTCCTTCTGTCCTTCACAGTTGCCTGCAGGCCTTTCAGGTTTATCTCAGTCTCATTTTAATATAAAATGATACATGTGTTATAGAAAGAGATTTCAAATATTTTAAGCAATATTTCAGGTGCTGCTATAGCCTGCAATTCCCCATACCCTATAAATAAAGTGAGAAATTTCTTACTTTCTCTGTTACTATTCAATGAAAATTGTAGGAAGAAAAATTGCTCCAAAACCTGAGCAAATTTTAAGTTTTACATTACATTTGCAGTACACAGATTTACCTAGAGAGGTCGTCTTTTCCCTCCTCATTCCAAAATAAAAACAAATAACTGATTGGATAGCAGATCAACAAAATTAAAGAAAACTAATTAAAATTGCCACATCCATTTTCATCAGTCCCTTAGGAGGAATCAGAGATCCTACTTTTTATTTAATGACCATGTCAAGTTCATTTTAGCTATCATTCTCATGAAATCCTCACACATCTCATGGTGCTGGATATAGAAGCAATGAAGATGCACAACCACTAATAAGCAGCAAGCCACTGGAGGAGAAGAATATAATGAATATTTAAGAATATTCAAGAATTATATAAGAATATTTTTTCCTTTTAATTACTTCACAAAAAACAAAGCTGAGAAGCTAAAGCTAATGTCATTATGGTAGAGAGCCACTAAGACATAAAACCATAGCACGACAAGCCCTTATTCTTCAGCCAAGTCTGTAACAATAGAAGATGAGCTTTCCAAGTAGGAGAAAGCTATAAGGAGATGTGAATCTGATTTTTTTCTGTGTAACTTTGAAGGTAAAAACTCTGATATTTTTAATCTTTTCAAAATCTTTGTTATCATCAGCCTTTACTGCTGAGGAGTGTCACAGGCTTGTCCTCTGGGCATTAAAAGTTTTTGAAACTTGATTTGGAAAATACTCATGAATCTCCCTGACTCATATTCTTTGTGCTTCACTGCTGCTTTGCTAGCATTCCATCTTAACAGGCTTACACCCTTTCAGCTACTCCATTTATCATATGCAAGTCATTATCACGGGTCTTAACACCTGAGAAAAGAAATGCAGTAAAAAAATAAAACACAGGAAAAGTCACAGCTGGTTATGCTAAGCAAGTTTGGTTTTTTTAAAGGTCAGCGACATCATCTGCTTCTACAACTTTTTTCTTGAAGACAGCATATCATGGATGGCACTAAATGGTTAACATGTAAGAGCTGTTCATGTATTTAAAGCTACAAAGTGGGTTTCATACATGGGATGGGTTTACAGCACATAGTTCTAGCTGAGCCATATACATATAGTTGATTCTGTACACAAGTGACTATGTATTGCATGTCGCAGAACACAATAATTGCTTGTTAAGACTCTAATGTGAAAAGATGCTGAACAATACCAAGTTTACTAAATATTTATCTCCCAAGCTACATACAATAAAGTTAATTAAGGCGTTGGAAATTAGAGTGTTATCATCACATCAAGCAGCTCCAAAAGGTGTGGATTACCAATAGAAGAGTCCATATGAGAAAGCCCAGATTATTACGTAATCTCTAGTCTCAGATGCTTAATCTTTAAAACAAAGAATCCTATATATTAATATTCTAAGCAAACAAGTTGCTGTTGCCAAACCTTTCATCCAAAAGGAATATTTCATCTCTTACAACTGATTTGTGCATATCTTTTCAAAGCTGCAAATGCCACAGCAACACTTGACTTCAGACTTTTCTGAGGTGTTAGCGAAAAAGTCCTGTGAGCTGCTTGTTTTGTGGGGATGCTTTGTTGGTTTTTGCTGTTATTTATTTACTTCTAAATCTGGAGGAAATAAACACATTTTGTGACACAAAATGTGAGCCCTCTCTATCGAGTAACCTGATAGAAGTACTGTTTTGAGTGGGGCCTCAAGCAACAACAAGCCTTTGAGCAGATCGAAGAGGAGATAGCTTGTGTGGTAGCTCTTGAGCCTGTCTGTATGTTGTGGTTTAACCCCAGCCAGCAACTAAGCACCACACAGCCACTCGCTCACTCACCCCTGGAGGGATGGGGGAGAGAATGAGAAGGGTAAAAGTGAGAAAACTCATGGGTTGAGATAAAGACAGTTTAATAGGGAAAGCAAAAGCCACGCACGCAAGCAAAGCAAAATAAGGAATTCCTTCACTCCTTCCCATGGGCAGGCAGGTGTTCAGCCATCTCCAGGAAAGCAGGGCTCCATCACGTGTAATGGTTACTTGGGAAGACAAAATGCCATCACTCCGAATGTCCCCCCTTCCTTCTTCTTCCCCAGCTTTATATACTGAGCATGACATCATATGGTATGGAATAGCCCTTTGTTCAGTTGGGGTCAGCTGTCCCAGCTGTGTCTCCTCCCAGCTTCTTGTGCACCCCCAGCCTACTCGCTGGTGGGGTGGTGTGAGAAGCAGAAAAGGCCTTGATGCTGTGTAAGCTCTGCTCAGCAATAATGAAAACATCTCTGTATTATCAACACTGTTTTCAGCACAAATCCAAAACATAGCCCCATATTATCTTCTGTGAAGAAAATTAGCTCTATCCCAGCCAAATCCAGCACATTCTCCACCCCTTATTCCATACCATTTATGTCATGCTCAGGTCCCACACTATCCAATACATCCTCATTAACCACCACCACCCTTCCCATCCTTTGATACAATAGACAGATATCATTCCCTTAGTCTATGGACCACCCGTACAAAATATTTGTAAAATGTCCAGAAATGTCCACAAAATGTCCACTGAGTTCATTTAGTCCATGACTTTGGGCTCCATCTGTTATGGTGGTCACTCAGGACAGGAGAGGTGGTGTGTTGCGTGGAGTTACTGGGCACCAAAGCCAGCTCAGGTCAGGTCACTGCTGCACTTGCGCTGCTTCTTGTAAGGCTTGTCCTCCATTGGTTCAGGTGGTTCCTGCTATAGTAATTCCCATAACATGCAACTCAAATCATGGGTTACAACAATTTAAAGGTATTTCCATTACAGTCTCCACCCCTGGTCCCTTTGGACCAGACCAAAGGGTTTAACATTGCAATGAACTCCTCCCCTTGCCCCTGCTCCGGCTTGGACTTATCCACAGACCGCAGTCCCTTTGGGGAGTACCTGCTCCAAGTGGAGCCTTATCTATGAGCCACAGTCTCTTCAGGGGTATACCTGCTGCAGCATAGACTTATCCACAGCCGCAGTCGCTTTGAGGTGCACCTGTTCCAGTGTGGCCTCCTCCATGGGCCTCAATGCCTTCAGAGATAGACCTGCTCCAACATGGCCTTACCCATGGCTGCAGAAAAGAATTGAGTCAATGGGTCTCATTTCCGAAATAACCTCATAAACTCCTGGGCCAAGAAGCATGGCATTGAGTGGGTGTATCACATCGCCTATCACACACAAGCCTCTGGAAAGATTGAGAGATATAATGGATTGTTAAAGACTATGTTGACAGTGTTGGGCAATGGGGCACGGAAGCACTGGGATATAAATTTAACAGCAGCCATTTGGCTGGTTAACACCAGAGGATCTGCTAACCGTCCTGGTCCTGCCCAAACAAAACCCCTACATACTGTGGGAGGAGATAAGGTCCCTGTAGTGCACATAGGGAAGTGGCTGGGGAAGGCAGTGTGGATTGCTCCTCCCTTGGGAAAAGGCAAACCCATTCATGGGATTGTTTTCGCTCAAGGACCTGAGTGTACTTGGTGGGTAATGCAGAAGGATGGGGAGATCCAGTGTGTGCCTTAAGGAGATTTAACCTTGGGGGAAAAATAATCTGTGATGTGAGTTGTATGTTGTAGGAAGTCATGCAGCAGGAACTACCTGAACCAACAAAGTATGGGCTTTGCAAGGAAAAGGACAACTGCAGTGATGACCCGAGCCAAGCTGGTGTTGGCACCCAACAATCAAGCACACTGCTTCTCCTGTCCTGAGCACCCATCTTGACAGATGGGGCCCAAGTCATAGCCTGTTCTTATGAACATTTGGGGGAGTGGCAGAAGCCCATGGAATAGGAGGATGTGGTGGGTTGACCTTGGCTGGTTGCCAGGTGCCCACCAAGCCTCTCTATCACTCCCCCTCCTCAACTGGACAGGGAGAGAGAAAATATAACAAAAGGCTCATGGGTCGAGATAAGAACAGGGAGATCACTCACCAATTACCATCATGGGCAAAACAGACTTGACTCAGGGAAATTAATTTATTACCAATCAAATCAGAGTAGGAAAATGAGAAATAAAACCAGTTCTTAAAAACACCTTCCCCCCACCCCTCCCTTCTTCCTGGGCTCAACTTCACTCCCAATTTCTCTACCTCCTCCCCCCAAGCGGTGCAGGGGGACAGGAAATGAGGGTTGCGGTCAGTTCATCACGTTATCTCTGCCGCTCCTTCCTCCTCACTCTCTTCCCCTGCTCCAGCATGGGGTCGCTCCCATGGGAGACAGTCCTCCACGAACTTCTCCAACGTGAGTCCTTCCCACAGGCTGCAGTTCTTCAAGAACTGCTCCAGCATGGGTCCCTTTCATGGGGTGCAGTCCTTCAGGAACAGGCTGCTCCAGCGTGGGTCCCCCACAGGGTCACAAGTCCTGCCAGAAAATCTGCTCCAGTGTGGGCTCCTCTCTTCATGGGTCCACAGGTCCTGCCAGGAGCCTGCTCCAGCAGAGGGTCTCCATGGAGTCACAGGCTGATTCGGGCACATCCACCTGATCCAGCGTGGGGTCCTCCATGGGCTGCAGGTGGATATCTGCTCCACCGTTAACCTCCATGGGCTGCAGGGGGACAGCCTGCCTCACCATGGTCTTCACCATGGGCTGCAGGGGAATCTCTGCTCTGGTGCCTGGAGCACCTCCTCCCCCTCCTTCTTCACTGACCTTGGTGTTCTGCAGGGTTGTTTCTCTCACATATTCTCACTCCTCTCTCTTCCGGCTGCTGTTGTGCAGCAGGTTTTTTCCCCTTCTTAAATATGTTGTCACAGAAGTGCTACCAACGTCCCTGATTGGCTCAGCTTTGGCCAGTGGCAGGTCTGTCTTGGAGTCGGCTGGCATTGGCTCTGTTGGACATAGGGGAAGCTTCTAGCAGATTCTCACGGAAGCCACCCCTGTAATCCCCCGCTACCAAAACCTTGCCACGCAAATCCAACACAGAGGATAATATCTATCTGTTAAGGGACAGGGGACAGTAGTTAATGAGAATGTATAAATCTGTATGTTGGGTATAAAGATTGCTTAAGTATGTAGTATAAGTTGTAAGTGTTGGTAAGAAGGGATTTCAGTAATGAGAATTAGATACAATGGGATGGATAGAAAATATATAAATTTATTCAATTATGTGGGACCTGAGCATGACACAGATGGTATGGAATAAGGGGTGGAGATTGTATTGGGTCTGGCTGGGATGGAGTTAACTTTCCCCATGGCAGCCCTCATAGTGCTGTGCTTTGTATTGGTAGCTAGAAGGGTGTTGATAACACACCAAAGTTTTGGCTACTGCTGAGCAGTGCTCCCAATGCATCAAGGCTCTCTCTAACCCCCCCACCCCCAAAGGCCAGTAGGCTGGGGGTGGGCAAGAGGTTGGGAGGGGACAGAGCCAGGACAGCTGACCCAAAGTGACCAAAGAGATATTCCATACCCATGATGTCGTGCTCAGCAATAAAAGCTAAGAGACAGGAGGAGGATAGTGGGGGGGCATTTGTTATTAAGGTGTTTGTCTACCAAAGCAACTGCAACGTGTACTGAGGCCCTGCTTCCCAGGAAGTGGTTGGACATCACCTGCTGATGGGAATTAGAGAATAAATCTTCTTTTTTTGTTTCCTTTGCTTCTGCACACGGCCTTTGCTTTTCTTTATTAAACTGCCTTTATCTCGACCCACAAGTTTTTCATCTTATTTTCTCCCCCTGTCCCACTGAGGAGGGGGAGTGATAGAACAGCTTGGTGGGCACCTGGTGGCCAGCCAAGGTCAACCTCAAAATATGTTTATTGTTTTCATAAAAAAACCTAACCCACAGTTTTGCTCCTTACATCCTATATATAACTATACCACCCCTGTAACTTCTCTGATAAACATTAAATGAAAGATAGGAACATAGGAACAATGAGACAATAATAAAGTTACAGAGAAAGGCTACAAATGTATGAACAAATACTGGCAATGTCCAATGACCCAGAAAGCATGTTTTGGGGTGTTTCTCAATGCCACAATGAACAAAAACCTGATGGTGAGGCATAAAGAGCCTATGGCCCTTCTGCAGTTCCAGGATTGCCTCAGTAACTGCAACAGGAAGCCACAACCTGTCCTTTCAGGCTGAAAACAGGAGACAGAAGGTAAACTGCATAAGACACAGTCTTGCTCCCATCCCTTGTTCACCAATCAACTTAGTGCTAATGCCCTTGTAGTACACAAGGACACGGGGACCTTCATCTAGTACCTTTTTAGGTTTTCCAAACATTGTGGCACATGCCAAAATTGTGATAACTGTAACTTAATCCTCAAAATGACCCATCCTTTCCCAGATGGATGGGGAATAAGCTAATTTGCAATGGGGAAAAATATCCTTTCCAGATCCCCAAACTGACAACTAGCCTTGGAAACACCAGAGATGTAGCAATGTGCTGGTTTTGGCTGGGATAGAGTTAATTTTCTTCATAGTAGCTAGTATGGGGCTATGTTTTGGATTTGTGCTGAAAACAGTGTTGATAATACAGAGAGGTTTTAGTTGTTGCTAAGTAGTGCTTATACTAAATCAAGGACTTTTCAGCTTCCCCTGCTCTGCCAGGTGCACAAGAAGTTGGGAAGGGGGCACAGCCAGGACAGCTGACCCCAACTGACCAAAGGGCTATTCCACAACATATGGCGTCATGCTCAGCAATATAAAGCTGGGGGAAGGAGAAGGAAGGGGGGGACATTCGGAGTGATGGCGTTTGTCTTCCCAAGTAACCATTACGCGTGATGGAGCCCTGCTTTCCTGGAGATGGCTGAACACCTGCCTGCCCATGGGAAGGAGTGAAGGAATTCCTTGCTTTGCTTTGCTTGCGTGCGCGGCTTTTGCTTTCCCTGTTAAACTGTCCTTATCTTAACCCATGAGTTTTCTCACTTTTACTCTTCCGATTCTCTCCCCCATCCCACTGTGGGGGAGTGAGTGAGCAGCTGTGTTAGTTGCTGGCTGGGGTTAAACCACGACAAGCAATTAATGAAAGGCAGGGGATAAAATGAGATCACACTACAGCCTCCAGTCAGCAAACCAAATCAGCATGTGCAATAGCAGCTAATACCTAGGAGTTTGGTATGGTTTCCAGAACCCACTAGATCTGAACCCCCTAAACATGTGACAACCTCCAAGTGACTTGTACTGCAGGTGGAAAGTACAGAGAAGCACCAGAAAGGGAGAGCATCTTTCCAATAATGCAACTAAGCAGTTACCCAGCCCAGCCCCAGAGCAGTGGTGCAGCTAAGGGAAAATGCAGTTTGCACACTTCCTATATGGGAAAAAGAGATCTTTACTTTCTCTATTTACACCAAACAGGTTTGAATATACATTTATTTCTAAATGTTTTTGTTGTTTTTACCTGATCGTGAAAGTGATACCAGAGGTTACAATTCCACTTTTATTTGTCCATCTGAAGACAGCTAGATTACCTGAGTGCTGTAAAGCAGAAATAATTATCACAGAATCACAGAATGGTTGAGGTTGGAAGGGACCTCTGGAAGTCATCTAGTACAACCCCCCTGCTCAAGCAGGGCCACCTAGAGCAGTTGCCCAGGACCATGTCCAGACAGCTTTTTAATATCTCCATGGATGGAGATTCCACAACGTCCCTGGGCAACCTGTTCCAGTGCTCAGTCACCCTCACAGTCAAAAAGTGTTTCCTTATGTTCAGAGGGAACCTCCTGTGTTTCAGTTTGTGTCCACTGCCTCTCATCCTGTCACTGGGCACCACTGAAAAGAGCCTGGCTCTGTCCTCTTTGCACCCTCCCTTCAGGTATTTATATATATTGATGAGATTCCCCTCTGAGCCTTCGCTTCTCCAGGCTAAACAGTCCCAACTCTCTCAGCCTTTCCTCATAGGAGAGATGCTCCAGTCCCTTAATCATCTTAGCGGCGCTTAGCTGGACTCGCCCCAGTAGCACCATCTCTTTTGTACTGGGGAGCCCAATACTGGACACAATACTCCAGATGAGGCCTCACCAGTGCTGAATAAAGGGGAAGGATCACTTTCCTCGACCTGCTGGCCACGCTTCTTTTGATGCAGCCCAGGATACAGTTGGCCTTCTTTGCAGCAAGGGCACGTTGCTGGCTCATGTTCAATTTTGTGTCCACCAGGACCCCCAGGACCTTTTCTGCAAAGCTGCTTTCCAACTGGTCAGCCCCCCAGCATATATTGGTGCCTGGGGTTGTTCCTCCCCAGGTGCAGGACTTGGCACTTCCCCTTGTTGAACTTCATGAGGTTCTTGTCAGCCCATTTCTCCAGCCTGTCGAGGTCCCTCTGGATGGCAGCACCACCCTCTGGCCTATCAGCCACTCCTCCCAGTTTTGTATCATCAGCAAACACCCTTCTGAGTATATACTCTGCCTCATCATCCAGATCATTAATTAAGGTGTTGAACGAGACTGGACCCATTACTGACCCCTGGGGTACAGCTCTAGTGACTGGCCTCCAACTAGACTTCATGCCACCGATCACCACCCTCTGGGCCAGGCCATTCAGCCACTTTTCAACCCACCTCACTGTCTGCTCATCCAGCCCATACATCAACAGCTTGTCTATTAGGATCTTATCACAGACAATTTCAAAGGCCTTAAAATATCCAGTGCTCTCCCATCATCTACCAAGCCAGTCACTTAATCATAGAAGTTTATCAAGTTTGTCAAGCATGACTTCCCCTTGGTGAAGCCATGCTGAATACTCCAAATCACCTTCTTGTCCTTCATTTGCCTGGAAATGGTTTCCAGGATTAGCTGCTGCATCAACTTCCAAGGGATCAAGGTGAGGCTGACCAGCCTGAGGTTCCCTGGGTCGTCCTTCTTACCCTTCTTGAAGATAGGAGTGACATTTTCTTTCCTCCAGTCCTCATTATACTTTTATTCCTGCTGAAAAGACAAGTAAAGCATGGGCTGTTTGTTATACTGGCTTAACAGTTATACAGGAGATAGCTATATGTCATGGTTTAGCTTCAGTCAGCAATTAAGTACCACACAGCCGCTCGCTCACCCTCCCCCCCGGTGGGATGGGGGAGAGAATCTGAAGAGCAAAAGTAAGAAAACTCGTGGCCTGAGATAAGAACAGTTTAATATTTGGGAAAAAAATATTATTATAATAAGAATAAAAATTGTAATGAGATGGAAAACAACAAGAGAGAGAGAGAGGAACAAAACCCAGGAGAAAAACAAGTGATACAACCACTCACCACCCGCCAACCGACGCCCAGCCAGTACCCGAGCAGTGATCGCTCCTCCCGGGCCAACTCCCCCCAGTTTCTATACTGAGCATGATGTCATATGGTATGGAATAGCCCTTTGGCCAGTTTGGGACAGCTGTCCTGGCTGTGCCCCCTCCCAGCTTCTTGTGCACCTGGCAGAGCATGGGAAGCTGAAAAGTCCTTGACCAGTGTAAACACCACTTCGCAACAGCCAAAACATCAGCGTGTTACCAACATTATTCTCATACTAAAACCCAAAACACAGCACTGTACCATCTACTAGGAAGAAAATTAACTCTATCCCAGCCGAAACCAGGACAGTATCCACCCCTTATTCTATACCATCTACGTCATGCCCAGGCCCTACCCTTTCCAATACATTCCAATTAATCACCACCACTTTCCCTGTCGTTTGATATATACACACAGATATCATTCCCTTGGTCTATGGGCCATCCCTCTAAAATGTCCCTTGAGTTCACTTAGTCCATGAATTTGGGTTCCATCTGTCATAACAGTCCTTCAGGGCAGGAGAGATGGTGTGTGGTGTTGGATTGTTGCATGCTGAAGCCAGTTCTGCAGTTCTGGTTCCATCACTGCTGCACTTTGCTTGGTTTCAGCAAAGTTAATTCTTCATTAGTCTGGGTGATTCTCACTGTAATATGTTGATAATAGCATATTACAACTATAGTAGTAATGATATACAGTATTACATAACAATTAATATTATACAGTTCGAATCATTGGCTATTCTCACCCAAAATCACATCCCCTTGAGGTACACAGAAGATTTCCCCATCCTTCCGCATTACCCACCAAGTGCACCCAGGTCCTTCAGCAAAAGCAATCCCACGAATGGGTTTTCCTTTGCCCGAGGCAGGAGTAACCCAGACTGTCTTCCCCAGCATATTTTTTATGTGTACTACAGGGACTTTATCCCCTTCTACAGTACATAAAAGTTTTGATTGGGCAGGGCCAGCTTGATTCGCAGATCCCCTAGTGTTGACTAACCAGGTGGCCTTTGCTAAATGTGTATCCCAGTGTTTGAATGTCCCAGCACCCATTGCTCGCAGTGTAGTCTTTAACAGCCCATTGTATCGTTCAATTTTCCCGGAGGCTGGTGCATGATAGGGGATGTGATACACCCACTCAATGCCATGCTCTTTGGCCCAGGCGTCTATGAGGTTGTTTTGGAAATGAGTCCCGTTGCCTGACTCAGTTCTTTCTGGGGTGCCATGTCACCATAGGACTTGCTTTTCAAGGCCCAGGATAGTGTTCCAGGCGGTGGCATGGGGCACGGGATATGTTTCCAGCCATGCGGTGGTTGCTTCCACCATTGTAAGCACATGGTGGTTCCCCTGTCAGGTTTGTGGGAGCGTGATATAATCAATCTGCCAGGCCTCCCCATATTTATATTTCAGCCTTCGCCCTCCATACCACAGAGGCTTTGACCGCTTGGCTTGTTTAATTGCAGCACATCTTTCACATTCATGGATAACCTGTGCAATACTGTCCATGGTCAAGTCCACCCCTCGTTCATGAGCCCATCTATATGTGGCATCTCTTCCTTGGTGGCCTGAGGTGTCATGGGCCCATTGAGCTATAAATAATTCACCCTTATGTTGCCAGTCCAGATCCACCTGAGCCACTTCAATCTCAGCAGCCTGATCCACCTGCTGGTTGTTTTGATGTTCTTCAGTGGCACAAGTCTTGGGTACATGAGCATCTACGTGATGTACTTTTACAACCAGGTTCTCTACCCGGGCAGCAACATTTTGCCACAGTGCGGCAGCCCAGATGGGTTTGCCTCTGTGCTGCCAATTGTTCTGCTTCCATTGCTGTAACCACCCCCGCACGGCATTGGCCACCATCCATGAATCAGTATAGAGACAGAGCACTGGCCACTTTTCTCGATCAGCAATGTCTAAAGCCAGCTGGATGGCCTTTACTTCTGCAAATTGGCTCGATTCACCATCTCCTTCAGCAGTTTCTACAACTTGTCGTATAGGACTCTGTACAACAGCATTCCACCTACGATGCTTTCCGACAATATGACAGGACCCATCAGTGAACAAGGCATATTGCTTCTCATTTTCTGGTAGTTTATTGTACAGTGGGGCCTCCTCAGCATGCGTTACCTCCTTCTCTGGTGATATTCCGAAATCTTTGCCTTCTGGCCAGTCCATGATCACTTCCAAGATTCCTGGGCGATTTGGGTTTCCTATTCGAGCCCGTTGTGTGATCAGTGCGACCCACTTACTCCACGTAGCATCAGTTGCATGATGTGTAGAGAGGACCCTCCCTTTGAACATCCAGCCCAGCACCAGCAGCTGGGGTGCCAGGAGGAGCTGTGCTTCAGTACCAACCACTGCCAAAGCAGCTCGAACCCCTTCATATGCTGCCAATATCTCTTTCTCAGTTGAAGTAGAGTGGGCCTCGGATCCTCTGTATTCCCGACTCCAAAACCCTAGGGGTCGACCTCGAGTCTCCCCTGGTGCTTTCTGCCAGAGGCTCCAGGTAGGGCCATTCTTCCCAGCTGCAGTGTACAGCACATTTTTGACATATCTTGCGCTGCCTGGAGTGGCCCAAGGGCTCTTAAATCTCCCATTTAATTTGTTCAAAGGCTTGTCGTTGCTCAGGGCCCCATTTGAAATCGTTCTTCTTCCGGGTCACTTGATAGAGAGGGCTTACGATCAGACTGTAATTTGGAATATGCATCCTCCAAAATCCCACAACACCGAAGAAAGCTTGTGTTTCCTTTTTGCTAGTCGGTGGAGACATGGCTGTTATTTTGTTAATCACATCCATTGGGATCTGATGATGCCCATCTTGCCATTTTATTCCTAAAAACTGGATCTCCTGTGCAGGTCCCCTGACCTTACTTTGTTTTATGGCAAAAGCGGCTTTCAGCAGGATTTGGACTATTTTCTTCCCTTTCTCAAAAACTTCTTCTGCTGTATTGCCCCACACAATAATGTCATCAATGCATTGCAGATGTTCTGGAGCCTCACCCTGTTCCAGTGCCATCTGGATCAGTCCATGGCAAATGGTGGGGCTGTGTTTCCACCCCTGGGGCAGTCGATTCCAGGTGTACTGGACGCCCCTCCATGTGAAAGCAAACTGTGGCCTGCACTCTGCTGCCAAAGGGATTGAGAAAAATGCATTAGCGATATCACTTGTGGCATACCACTTGGCTGCCTTTGACTCCAGTTCGTACTGAAGTTCTGGCATGTCCAGCACAGCAGCACTCAGCGGCGGCGTGACTTCATTCAGGCCACGAGAGTCTACTGTCAGTCTCCACTCTCCATTAGACTTTCGCACTGCCCATATGGGACTGTTAAAAGGTGAACGAGTCTTGCTGATCACTCCTTGGCTCTCCAGTCGATGAATCAGCTTATGAATGGGAATCAGGGAGTCTCGGTTGGTGCAATATTGCCGCTGGTGCACTGTTGTGGTAGCAATGGGCACCTGTTGTTCTTCAACCCTCAGCAACCCCACAACAGAAGGGTCCTCTGAGAGACCAGGCAAGGTAGACAGCTGTTTAATTTCCTCCGTCTCCAAGGCAGCTATACCAAAAGCCTGCCGGTACCCTTTTGGGTCCTTGAAATACCCTCTCCTCAGGTAGTCTATGCCAAGGATGCACGGAGCCTCTGGGCCAGTCACAATGGGGTGCTTTTGCCACTCCTTCCCAGTTAGGCTCACTTCAGACTCCAATACAGTCAGCTGTTGGGATCCCCCTGTCACTCCAGAAATACAGATGGGTTCTGCCCCTGTATAGCTTGAAGGCATTAGGGTGCACTGTGCACCGGTGTCTCCTAGAGCCTTATACTCCTGTGGGGCTGATGTGCCAGGCCATCGAATCCACACAGTCCAGTAAACCCGGTTGTCCCTTGCCTCCACCTGGCTGGAGGCAGGGCCCCTCTAGTCCTGGTCATAGTATTCGTTACCTGTTTCTTGTAAATATGAGTCAGGAGATCCTTCATTAAAATCAGGAGTAAGATCAGCCCTTTTACTCTGTCTGGGGAACTGTCCACTGGAAACTGGAGCAGCAATTTTCCTGGAAGAACCCCCTTTGGTGATTGTTTTGCCTTGCAACTCACGTACCCGTGCCTCTAGGGTCGAGGCAGGTTTTCCATCCCACTTCCTCATATCCTCTCCGTGGTCACACAGGTAAAACCATAGGCTTCCCCGTGGTTTGTATCCACTATATCCTCTCTGTTGAGCAGAGGAACGCTGACTCCTAATAGCTGAGATACTGGTCTGTACAGGTGGGGAGTAGGATCTATCCTCTTTGAGTTGCTGGACCTTCCGGGACAGTTTCTCCACAGCCGAGACAAGGGAGGAAGAGATACTTTCTTCCTATTACCGGAGTTGGCTAGCTGCTTCATCCGCTGTTGGTCTCTCTCCGTCTTTGCAGGCCACTGTTGCCATTGAGTTGGCAAATGACGCTGGTGCGCTCCGTACCAACTTCCGCCACATGGGTCGTGTGCACTGGACTTCATCTGGATCTTTGAATAACTGCTCGTTGTCCAGGTCACCATAAATCACCTCCAGCATGGCTAATTCCCTCAGGTACTGGATACCTTTCTCCTTGGTGGTCCATTTCCCAGGGCGATATATAACATCTTCCTTGAAGGGATCTCTTTCCTTCATAGCTGACAGGAGTCGCCTCCAGAGGCTGAGGGCTGGTGCCCCTTTTCCAATCGCTTTGTGAATGTCCCCTTCCCTAGAAAAGGATCCCAGCTGCTTGGCTTCCTTACCCTCTAATTCCAGGCTACTGGCCCCGTTATCCCAGCATCAGAGCAGCCAGGTGACAACGTGCTCGCCTGGGTGACGGCTGAAATCTTTTTGCATATCTTGCAGCTCACTCAGGGATAGGGATCGGGTGGTTTCTGTCTCATTTATGAGTTCTTCCTCTTCCTCCTCCTCTCCCTGTGATGTCCCTGCTCTTTCATCTTCCCTTTCTAAACAAGCTGACTTTCGCTTCCAAGATTTCTTCTTGTGTACGTGGGCAACTGATACTGGCACGGGTTGGTTTCCTGGTTCAGCCACAGTGCCTGTCGTGGGGGTTGGAGTAACCACAGTATCTGTCACTGATGTTGGAGTAGCCCTGGCACCTGTCACGGAGGGGGTTGGAGTAGCCGTGGCACCTGTCACAGGAGGGGCTGGAGTAGCCACGGTGCCTGTCGCTTTGTTGTCAGATCCAGAGACCTTCTCTTCCCCTTGAGGGTGCTGAATAGTGTTGAACAGGGCTCGGTAGGCATGGGCCAGGACCCAGCACATTGCAGGGATTTGTGTCTCCCTAGAATTGCCAGGGTGACAGCATACTTTTTCCAAATATTCTACTAATTTTTCAGGATTCTGCACTTGTTCAGGGGTGAAGTTCCAAAACACTGGAGGTGCCCAGCATCCTAGGCATTTGCCCATGCTATCCCACACACCCTGCCACTCATAACTATCCGGCCTTGGGGCAGATCTCTGGATGATATTCTTAAATTGCTTATTAACCTTAGACAAAACAGAAACAGTATTCCCAAGCAATACCAATAGATGTATCTTAACTACCCAAGGATGTTCAAGATACTGAAAAGTTACTGTAATGAAGGAGGAAACATCATAGAAGAAAGTAGCGAAGGTGCCATTCTGCATTTCCTCCATAAAAAGCCTCTCAGAGGAAGAGGTATAATTGTCTCCATGAGGTGGTACCTGACGTACAGTAACAGTTTCAGTACGGCACTTAGATACCAAAGTAAACCCAAGGACAGTGTTTTAATAACAAACCTCCCAGGCAAAACATCACTAATCACTGCAGAGCACAGCAAACTGCAAAAACCACCACCAATCTTTAACATGTACAGTAAAAAAATGAGCACGGTGCAGATCAGGTAAACCAATATCGAGAACAGATGAATCAGTATTATGACCCGCAACTATTAACAGATCTAAATTCCTTAATATGCTCTGGTTAATCTGTTGTTATCTCAAACCCTTCTTTGCCCCACGTTGGGCACCAAAAAGGACTGTCGTGGTTTAGCTTCAGTCAGCAACTAAGCACCACACAGCTGCTTGCTCACTCTCCCCCCCTCGATGGAATGGGGGAGAGAATCTGAAGAGCAAAAGTAAGAAAACTCGTGGCCTGAGATAAGAACAGTTTAATATTTGGGGAAAATATAATCATCATAATAATAATAATAATAATAATAATAATAATGAAGAAAAGGAAAGCAGAGAGAGAGAGAGAGAGGAACAAAACACAGGAATAAAACAAGTGATGCAACCGTTCACCACCCGCCAACCGACAACCCAGCCAGTCCCCGAGCAGAGATTGCTACCCCCGGCCAACTCCCCCCAGTTTCTATACTGAGCATGACGCCATATGGTATGGAATAGCCCTTTGGCCAGTTGGGGTCAGCTGTCCTGGCTGTGCCCCCTCCCAGCTTCTTGTGCACCTGGCAGAGCAGGGGAAGCTGAAAAGTCCTTGACCAGTGTAAACACCGCTTAGCAACAACTAAAACATCAGTGTGTTATCAACATTATTCTCAAACTAAATCCTAAACACAGCACTATACCAGCTACTAGGAAGAAAATTAACTCTATCCCTGTAGAAACCAGGACACTATATAATACTATAAAGAAGCAGTATCTTGAGGTATTTAATTGGCAAAATCTGGTTCCAGTGCAGTCATTTATGGCTGGTCGTAAAACTCTGCTGAAAGCCTGACTGTCCATTTCCCTTGAGGAAGGCAGCGGGGTCCAAATGTGATGGCAGGTGAAAACCTGTTTTGCAAGGTGCCCAAAAAAGCAAGGGCAGGCAACAGACCTATATAATTACCATGACCCAACACACACCCATTAATGCATTAATATAATGGTACAAATTTAGCTTTGATTTACTCACATTAAATCTGTTTATAGGATAAATTTCCCACAAACAAATACAATAGTAAATCAGTTTTAAATCTTGTATGTGTAAAATAATAAACATTGCAGCAATTACTGTTCAGTGCCATCAAAACAATAGATATAATAATATCCTTTAGGCATCCCCTTTTTAGAGGCTCTATACTTAAAAAAGCAATGCTGCCAATATTCACATTTCTTATTAATTTTGTATTCATTTGCACAGTCCTCAGATGTTTCTCTTTGGAATTCAAATTGAGAGTGTAGCCTCACCGTTTTTGCAGCATAACACACATATGAAAACTTCAAGTCAGTCAGTATTTACTGATGAATGGTTTGTCAATAGGAGGGACAGCAGGGAGGAAGTAAAATGTTTAACTTTCTATCTGAGTGCAGACTAGGAATTGCAGCTTGCTCAAATTATTTTCTGATGAAATGATCTAATGAGATCATTCTCTTTTTGTGTTTCAAGAAGAGAAGACTCTCTGCAGGAGTATCCCAGTCCATAGCGTGAGATGGGTTAAAACAGCAGAGGGACAGATGGGGAGGCTCAGTAACAGCTCAGGGGTTTCAAAGGGAAGATTTGCATTCCTTCTACTTGCCTTAACACTTTGCTTTCCTTGCTGTTCCCTGAGCGTAAGTCTAGCTTGCCCATTAAATACCCAGCCTTTAAATTGATCTGTCCAGGTAAGCTCTTGTGCCTAGGCAAAACCCCTCTGAAGCCCAGGCAGATCTGCTCATGTGGAAGCAGCTGTCAGAATATGGGCTTTAGGGAAATACAAGTGGCAGTAACTGGTCTTTTGGAGTCAAAGCAGTACAAGCAGGAATAAATTGTAATAGCTTAATTGTTTCAATGACCCCAGTGAACTGCAATGATGAGCACTTTAGGATAAAACTGACATAACTGGATAGAGAATCTCACCCATAATGCCTGATCTCTCTCAAATCTGTTTTTGAAGCTGCTTTTTGCTTAAATATGATCCATTGTTTGTCCCTGCTACATTTTTATTAGTAAAAGATGTTATGAGCACATATTTCCATAAAAAAAGAGCAGAGTCCCAGCCTCAGGAGTCACTGGGAATTTCACCTTGAGTTCTCGGGACCCATGCCATCACCCAAGGTTTCTAGGTAGATGGTGGGTTGACCCTGGCCAGCAGGTTAAGCACCACACGGCCGCTTGCTCACGCCCCCATCCTGCTGGGGAACGAATAGGAAAGAGCAGGAGAAAATAGGAAGAGCAAAAGCAAGATATGAAGAGCAAAAGCAAGAAAAGTCATGGGTTGAGATAAAGACATTTTAATAAGTGAAGGAAAGAGGAAGAAAAAAAAAGTGATGCAAAGGCAATCACTCACCACCTCCCACAAGCAGACCAATGCCCAGACAGTCTCTGAGCAATGGCTACCTCCCCCCAAAAAAAACGCAGTTGTTATTACTGAGCATGACATCATATGGTATGGAATATCCCTTTGGTCATTTTGTGTCAGCTGTCCAGGTTGTGTCCCCTCCCAAGTTCTTGACCACCCTCGGCCTATCCGCTGCAGGGGCAGAGTAGGAAAAAGAGAAAGCCTTGATGCTGTGCAAGTACTGTTCAGCAATAGCCAAAACACTGATGTGTTATCAACACTGGTTTAGTCACAAATCCAAAACACAGTGCCATGTGGGCTGCTATGAAGAAAATTAACTCCATCCCAGCCAGACCCAGTACACAGATAAATTCATTAGAGATCTGGCTGTGGAGTATGGAAGAAAGAACTGAATATAGGGATCAAATGAATTTGAACCAACACTATAAATGGTCATAAAAGAAAGCGGCAGAATACAATATAATATTTAACAAGTAGATTGTGTGCTTCTTTGGTAGTGCCTTCAGTTCAGCTGGTGAATTTCAGAATTTTGTTTTGGATACCTTTATTTTAAAGACAACAGCAAACCAGAGACATTTTAGAGAGTAACAGAAAGGAGCAAAGCTTTGTAAAATTATAAAAAGAAGTTATTCTAGGCAACAGAATCTCAAATAATTTAAAAAAAGCAGAAGATGGAGTGGAAATACATTAATCACCTCTATAGCCATGTAAAGATGCTAGCAAGGAACTTGGGATTGGGACACCATCTGTCAGTAAGAACAGAAGTAATGGGATTTAGGTTAGATATGGAGAAAATTATGAAAATAAGAGTTATGCGATGGAAGAAGTTGCCAAGGGAGACTGCAAAATTGCCATCTGTGCATATATTCAAGGTTATACATGACACTCATCAATTAAGAAAGGTTTAAGAGCAATTAAACAAGTCCTTCTGCAAAGGGGAGGACTGGATGTCCCACTCCAGGTCTGCTCCTTACAAGGATTTTATGTCCTATTTCAACAAAATTAATGACTTGCTTACTTTGTTGCACATAAAATATTAATATTCATTTATTATCTGACTTTCACAAACTAGAGAGAAAGACTGTCTTCGCAAGTATATTATCAATCTTTTCAGGTGTCTGGAGTAGAAATAGTGGCTGAAGTATAATTTGAAGAGAGAAACTAAACATAGAAAATGCTACACGGGGGTGCACAATATGTTATTCTTCTTCCTAGGTCATCTATCATTTAGTAGCTAGCAGCACAAGACTGATTATGCCACCTACAGTGCAAAATTATTTCCATCTTTATTGAAAATACCACATTTGGACAAACAGGGGCAGAAAAACAAGAAGCGGCAGCACTCAGAATTGTTTTATATGCTGATTTCTGTCCCCTTCTGGCCCATCTTAGATGTTTCTGCCCCTGAGGCAATGATCTAAAATGTCAAGAGGGCAAATCACATTCTGGGGTGCATCAAACACAGTATAACCAGCCGGTCAAAAGAGGTGATGATCCTGCTGTTTTCAGTGTTGGTGTGGCCTCACCTTGAATACTGTGTGCAGTTCTGGGTCCCACAGTTTAAAACAGATGTAAAGGTCCTTGAATGCATCCAGAGGACGGCAACAAAGCTGGTGGAAGGGCTGGAAGGCATGTCCTATGAGGAGCGGCTGAGGACTCTGGGTTTCTCTAGTTTGGAGAAAAGGAGGCTGAGGGGCGACCTCATTGCTCTCTACAGCTTCCTGGGGAGGGGAAGTGGAGAGGGAGGTGCTGATCTCTTCTCCCTGGTACCCAGTGACAGGACGCGTGGGAATGGTTCAAAGCTGCATCAGGGGAGGATTAGGCTGGACATTAGGAAGCATTTCTTTAGAGAGAGGGTGGTCAAACCCTGGAACAGGCTTCCTAGAGAGGTGGTCGATGCCCCCAGCCTGTCAGTGTTTAAGAGGCCTTTGGACAATGCCCTTAAGAACATGCTTTAACTTTTGGCCAGCCCTGAAGTGGTCAGGCAGTTGGACTAGATGATTGTTGTAGGTCCCTTCCAACTGAAATAGTCTATTACTATTCTATTCTATTCTAATATCTAGGGCCTCACAGGCTGTTTCTCTTAAGAGGAGAGGGGGGTCAGTTACTTCTTTGATGCAGTCTTGTTTATTTACAAGGAATGTGCACAATGCCTGTTTCTTTAACCATGGTAGGATCAAACAAGAGGAAGTGTTTTCCTGATCAAAATCTGAAGGCTATCATTCCAGTTCAGAGGCTTCCCAACAGCTCGCTTTCTTTTGGCTTTCTGTCAGAGCCACGCTATTTGTTGTTTTCTTGCTCTCTCCTGGTTTTCTCCTTGTTCTCTGACTTCTTCTCCCACCCACAGATGGACAGCTACAGCTAACACTACCTCCAATGCTGGGGCTTGCATACAGCCCAGCCTTTGGGCAGCAGTTTCCACAGACTCAAACACTGCTAAACAAAGGGTCTTTTGATTGTTTCCCTGTTTAATCTCAATAGCAGTCATCCAGCATGCCTATCAGGCCCAGTATTCACCCAGGGATCAAATGTATGCTTCCTATTTAACTGCAAGCATAAAATTAGGGCAAGTAGAAACAGCTAAAGCTTCAGCTACTTACTTTCTTTTTAAACATTGCATGAAAAGCAAGTTACCCTCGGGAAAAATAAAGCAAATCAATATTGTGTGATATAAGTATGGTTCAAACCACAGCATCTTCCATATCTTGAAATGTAACTCTTTGGGGCCCAGCAATGTTTTCACTTACGTATAATAAGGTGCAAAAATAGCCTGCTAGCATAATCTCTGGTTCATATCTCAGGTCAATGGGCTCCCCCTTGGTATTCAGTTTGAAAGATTCTGTGCCCTTCTACTTTAGCCTCAGGACAGGAATAATTCATGACGCAATTGCTCAAGAAGAGCATATGTTCTTTGGTGTTTATCCACCTGAATGGTAGGTTGTTTGCTTCACCATACAGCATCTCCTTAGAGATATTTTCAACAAATCAAGGGAATTAAGATTTTGCATCCTACTGTTGTAATCCAAAGCAAGTTGAGGGGTAACTTCCAATCATCTTCTTATTATATTCCATTTTTGCTGGCAGTTTTTTGAAAAACAGATGTACTCCAAAAGTGTATAAAAGTGTATATACATGCCAAAATTAATTAATAATGTATTATAAGAAAAGGCACGTGGTTGTGGTTTTGACCCCAAAAGTCCTTTCCTGGAGTAACATCTGAGAAGCAAGTAACTTAAAGTCTCAAATAGCTTCCTACATGTTTTTGCCAAGAACAAAGACTGTATCTCCACCATCCTTTTGTCACACTCCTATTTTCATTTATATTTTTATTTGAGGAATTTCTTAATGTGGGCTTGGCCCCTTTTACTAGTTTGACATGCTAGACTGCATTTACACTGCATGCAGGACTGGCTAAAAACAGTGTGCAAAATAGACACAGACTAGACATGCCTCTGCTGATTCCCCCAGATGTTCATTCATTGCTAAACTGGTGGAAAGATGTTATTCAACTGTGTACAGGAGCACCTTCTCTCCAGCCTTACTATTCAAAGTTTCCACACCTAGGATAAACAGAGCACCCAGACTGTGGAGTTACAAGAAGAGTTGCTTGGAGCCCTGCATTGGTTGGAAAGCCTTCATCACACTCCTACCATTGATTCAAGAACTTGTTCTTTGTACTCTAGAATATGCTCACCCTCATGACACTGGGCATCCCCAATCACCAGGAATACGTGGGTTGAAGCCAGCTCAAGCCTGTTGCTCTCTTAGAAATTATTTTGCTAGTTGTTCAGTTTTTATACTCTCTGTTGGGCTGAGCCATGTATTCACTCCCCCCATGCCGGTCTGGCTAACTCAGGGAGATGTTCACACTTTTCATGAACTCAGGGAGAAACATTTACACCACCAGTTGATCCACTCAACTGACATAGCTGTTTATCTAAAACAAAGGCCACCCTCAAAGTCCCCTTTGTGTTGAGATAAAGTCAGCTTTCTTTGCAACAGCTGTGGTCAGTTACATCCTGCATTATTCCCTGAGTTTCATGGGCACATCACCCTTGCCCATCTCCACTGAGCCTTCTTCCATTGTAGGGGTTTATTGGTCAGTCAGGGTATGATGAACAGCAACATGATTATATCGAATAGTGGACTGTGATCATCCTTCCTACCCCAGAGGACTTTTGGCCACAGAATTTATGCTTTCAATATATCTCTTACAATAATTTATCTTCAAGCTCTAAGAATGCTCTGGGTGATGGTCTGAGGAGTCATCTGTCATCAGGTCTTGAAGAATTCTATTAAGGACTGATCCACAAAACACAAGGTCATATTAGCACATGCCTCCTAAAGTGCTTCCAAGAACTGATGATATTGATACTGGAACATATATACTCCCAGGGGGCAGGCATATGGCAGCATGGTGACCACCTGGCAAAAAGCAGTGTCCTCTGCTTCTTCTGAGCTTCTATCACCTGATAGAACCAATGCAGCCTCACAGACAGAGCTCCTGTTCAAGCATGTGACCACCCAGGTTTCCAGCTGTGGGATGTGTGAAGGGATATTCCTAGAGGTGGAAAGTGATTGCAAGCAAGCCTGTGGGAGGTGTGACCAGATTGATGAACTGCTCTGCTTGGTGGCTGAACTGCAGGAGGAGGTGGGCAGACAGGAGTATTCAAGAGTCTGAGAGGGAGACTGATCAATGGAGCTGTACTCTGCCATGTCTGATGCATAGAAGCCAACTCAGTGTGGCCGCTATGGAGGTAAGTCCTGGATCTGCTTTGTGCCAGGAGGAAGGCAGTGTCACTGAGGGATAAGGAAGGGTGTAAGAAGATTACAGCATGGAGCAGTAAGACAAACCCCTCCTTACCCTCTAAGATATCCTTACAGAACAGGTACGAGGCCCTGGGTACAGTAGATGAAGCACATAATGAGAAAGAGGAGGAACCTGTACAAGCAGCCTTGCCAAGATCAGAGAGACTGACCCCTCGCAATAAAACCTGCATTAAGACCAGCGATGAAAAAAAACAACGGTGAGCTATGGTCATTGGTGATTCCCTCCTGAGCAGAACGGAGGCACCCATCTGCAGACCCTCTTTTCAGGGAAGTTTGCTGCCTCCTTGGGGCCCGAATTAGGGATGTCACCACAAGACTGAAGAGCTTAGTTCAATCTTCAGGCTACTATCTATTCCTGCTCTTCCACATGGGTACAAATGATGTCACAACAAAAAGTCTGAGGTCAATCAAAAGATATTTCAGAGCCCTGGGAAGAATGCTAAAACATTCGGGAGCACAGCTAGTGTTTTCCTCAATCCTCCCAGTAATGGGGGGAGACTTTGGAAGAAACAGGCGAGCGCAAGATATCAATATCTGGCTCTGGGACTGGTGCCTCCACCAAAACTTTGGGTTTTCAAACCATGGAAGAGTCTTCAAGACACAAGGTATGCTGGGGCCTGACGGGATCCATCTGTCCCAATGGGGAAAACGCATCTTTGGGTGTAAGCTGGTGGGACTGATTGAGAGGGCTTTAAACTAGAATTGATGGGGGAAGGGGATACCAACAGGATTGCAGTAGGTAAGTCAAGGCTTGGCATGGCATCACCTGAGGGTGGCAATGCTAGTGGGAGCATTTACACTGCTCCTGGGAGCATGGAGGGCTCGGGAGCATATCTGAAATGCTTGTACACCAATGTATGCAGTATGAGAAACAAACAGGATGAACTGGAAGCGTTGGTCAGTTCCCAGAGCTATGATGTCATTGGTATTAGTGAGACCTGGTGGAATGAGTCCCACAACTGGAGTGCTGGGATGGAGGGCTACAGGCTGTTCAGGAGGGATTCGCAGGGCAGGCGAGGTGGAGGTGTCGCACTGTATGTAAGGGAGAGGTTTGATTGTACAGCCCTTACAGTTAGCGATGATGTGGTTGAGAGCCTCTGGGTGGGGATTAGGGGGATGGAAAACAAAGGAGATGTTGTAGTGGGTGCCTACTACCGATCGCCCAGCCAGGATGTAAGCACCAGTGAGTTATTCCATAGGCAATTAGGAGTAATCCCTGGATCGGTAGCCCTTGTCCTTATGGGAGTTTTCAACTTCCCAGACATCAACTGGGAAAGCCATACTGCTGTGACAAGCAGGTCTTGGAAATTCTTGGAGTTTGTGGAAGATAACTTCTTGTCACAAGTACTCGGTGAGCCAACTAGGAAAGATGCCCTCCTAGACTTGCTATTTGTGAATGGAGAAGGACTTGTGGGGGATGTGATGGTAGGTGGCTGTCTTGGCCACAGTGATCATGAAATGGTTGAGTTTAAAATTCTCAGTGTAATGAGAAAAAAGGACAGCAGAGTTGCTACCCTGGACTTCAGGAGAGCAAACTTTAAGCTACTCAGGGAGCTACTTAGCAGAGTCCCCTGGGAATCTGCTTTTGAGGGCTTAGGAGTCCACGAGTGCTGGTCAGCCTTTAAGAGCCACCTTTTAGAAGCACAGGAGCAGGCAATTCCACTGTGTCAAAAGTCAAGCAAGTGGGGCAGAAGACCAGCTTGGCTGAAGAGGGAACTCCTCGTGGAGCTCAAGAGGAAAAAGAAATTGTATGATCTCTGGAAGCGAGGTCAGGCTTCGCAGGAAGGTTACAGAGCTGTGGTTCATATATGCAGGGAGAAGACATGAAAGGCCAAAGCTCAATTAGAGTTGAAACTGGCCAGTGTTGTGTCAGACAACAAGAAAGGCTTTAAGTATGTTAATAGCAAGAGGAGGTCCAAGGAAAACATTGGACTGATACTTGTTGAAGATGGTCATCTGACTAATAGGGATGAAGACAAAGCGGAGGCATTCAATGCTTTTTTTTTTTGCCTCAGTCTTTAATAATATTGATAGACCTTGGGCTGCCCGGTCCTCAGAGTTGGAGGACCACGACTGCAGGAACAGTGACCTTCCATTTGCAAACATTGAAATTGTAAGGAACCAGCTGTATCAGCTGAATGTTCACAAGTCCATGGGGCCTGATGGGATTCACCCCAGAGTACTGAAGGAGCTAGCAGATGTTATGGCAGGGCTCCTCTTGATCATCTACCAAAGGACTTGGGAGTCTGGGGAGGTCCCTGCTGACTGGAAGCTAGCCAACGTTATTCCAATTTACAAAAAGGGTGTGAGGGAAGACCCAGGGAACTACAGACCTGTGAGTCTAAGCTCAGTTTCTGGAAAAATTATGGAGAAGATCATACTGGGTGCTATTGAAAGGCATTTAAAGGACAATGCAATCCTCGGGCACAGTCAACATGGGTTCCCAAAGGGAAAGTCCTGTTTAACTAAAATGATAAGGTCACCCGCCTAGTGGATGAAGGGAAGGTGGTGGATGTAGTCTTTCTGGATTTTAGTAAGGCTTTTTTTGATACTGTCCCTCACAGCATTCTTCTGGACAAATTGTCCAACTGTGGGATGAGCAGGTTCACAGTGCGCTGGGTGAAGAACTGGCTGGAGGGCAGACCTCAAAGGGTTGTAGTGAATGGGGCTACATCTGGCTGGCGGTCAGTCACCAGTGGTGTTCCTCAGGGCTCAATTCTAGGGCCAGTTCTGTTCAATATATTTATCAATGATCTGGATGCAGGAGTTGAATGCACCCTTAGCAAGTTTGCTGATGATACCAAACTGGGAGGTGCTGTTGACTCTCTCAAGGGACAAGAGGCCTTGCAGAGGGATCTGGATAGATTGGAGCATTGAGCAATCATCAGTGGCATGAAATTTAACAAGACTAAATGCCAGATTCTGCACCTGGGATGAAGTAATGCTGGACACAAGTATAGATTGGGAGAGGAGTGGCTGGAGAGCAGCCCTGCAGAAAGGGATCTGGGGGTGCTGGGTGACAGCAGGCTCAAGAGGAATCAGCAGTGTGCCCTGGCAGCCAAGAGGGCAAACTGCATCCTGGGGTGCATCAAACACAGCATAACCAGCCGGCCAAAAGAGGTGATGATCTTGCTGTGTTCAGCGTTGGTGCGGCCTCACCTTGAGTACTGTGTGCAGTTCTGGGCCCCTGTGGTGGCTTGACCCTGGCTGGATGTTAGGTGCCCACCAAGCTGCTCTATCAGTCCCCCTCCTTAGCTGGACAGGGGAGAGAAAATATAATGAAAGGCTCATGGGTCGAGATAAGGACAGGAAGATCACTCAGTAATTACTGTCATGGGCAAAACAGACTTGACTTGGGGAAATTAATTTATTGCCAATCAAATCAGAGTAGGGTAATGAGAAATAAAAACTAAATCTTAAAACACCTTCCCCCCACCCTTCCCTTCTTCCCGGCCTCAATTAAACTCCTGAATTCTCTACTTCCTCCCCCGCAGCAGTGCAGGGGGACAGGGAATGGGGGTTGCAATCAGTTCATCACATGCTATTTCTGCCACTCTTTCCTCCTCAGAGGGAGGACTCCTCACACCCTTCTCCTGCTCCATCGTGGGGTCCCTCCCACAGGAGACAGTCCTCCACGAACTTCTCCAATGTGAGTCCTTCCCACGGGTTACAGTTCTTCAAGAAGTGCTCCAGTGTGGGTCCCTTTCATGGGGTGCAGTCCTTCAGGAACAGACTGCTCCAGCGTGGGTCCCCCACAGGGTCACAAGTCCTGCCAGAAAACCTGCTCCAGCATGGGCTCCTCTCTTCATGGGTCCACAGGTCCTGCCAGGAGCCTGCTCCAGCACAGGCTCTCCACAGGGTCACAGCTTCCTTCAGGTGCATCCACCTGCTCTGGCATTGGGTCCTCCACAGGCTGCAGAGTGAATATCTGCTCCACTGTTAACCTCCATGGGCTGCAGGGGGACAGCCTGCCTCACCATGGTCTTTACCACAGGTTGCAGGGGAATCCCTGCTCTGGCACCTGGAGCACCTCCTCCCCTTCTTCACTGACCTTGGTGTTCTGCAGGGTTGTTTCTCTCGCATATTCTCACTCCTCTCCCAGCTGCTGTTTTTGTGCAGCATGTTTTTTCCCCTTCTTAAATATATTATCATAGAAGTGTTACCACTGTCCCTGATTGGCTCAGCATTGGCCAGTGGCGGGTCTGTCTTGGAGTCGGCTGGCATTGGCTCTGTTGGACATAGGGGAAGCTTCTAGCAGATTCTCACAGAAGCCACCCCTGTAGCCCCCCCTGCTACCAAAACCTTGCCATGGAAACCCAATATGGCCCCAAAATTTAAGAAGGATGTAAAGGTCCTTGAATGCATCCAGAGGAGGGCAACAAAGCTGGTGGAAGGGCTGGAAGGCATGGCCTCTGAGGAGTGGCTGAGGACTCTGGGTTTGTCTAGTTTGGAGAAAAGGAGGCTGAGGGGCGACCTCATTGCTCTCTACAGCTTCCTGAGGAGGGGAAGTGGAGAGGGAGGTGCTGATCTCTTCTCCCTGGGATCCAGTGACAGGACGCGTGGGAATGGTTCAAAGCTGCATCAGGGGAGGTTCAGACTGGACATTGGAAATATTTCTTTACTGAGAGGGTGGTCAAACCCTGGAACAGGCTTCCTAGAGAGGTGGTCGATGCCCCCAGCCTGTCAGTGTTTAAGAGGCCTTTGGACAATGCCCTTAAGAACATGCTTTAGCTTTTGGCCAGCCCTGAAGTGGTCAGGCAGTTAGACTAGATGATCCTTGTAGGTCCCTTCCAACTGAAATAGTCTAGTCTATCTTTGAAACCTTCCCAGTGTATGGTGTCATAGATAAGTAACTACAGCAAGACCAACTCCATGGATGCTGGATCAATAGAGAAGCAGATGGATGATGGCACTGCAGAAATATAGTTGCATTGCAAAGTTTTACTATGACTAGTAATTGGTAGTGTATGTGTTAAGTAGTGATTAGTCAAATTGTGTTGTACCTGAATGCTTGAAAGGTATAAGAACTCTGTGTAAAATTACATTTGGTGTGCTCCAATTTGGCTGGGACACCTCATGTGCACAAATAAAAGAATTACCCTTGTAATTCTATACTTTGCATCCTACCCTCTCTCCTTGGTCAGCATCGGCCAGTTGCAATTTTTTTGTAACAAGCTCCAAGCCTACAGCTAAATTAAACACCTGTTAAATGTCTTTATGTTGTGGTTTAAACACAGTCAGCAACTAAGCACCACACAGCTGCCTGCTCACCCCCACCCCCCCCCGCCCTGGTGGGATGGGGGAGAAAATTGGAAAAAAAGTAAAACCTGTGGGTTGAGATAAAGACAGTTTAATGGGACAGTGGAGGAAGAGAAAATAATAATAATTATGATAAAAGATTGTACAAAACAAGTGACACACAATGCAATTGCTCACCACCCACCAACCGATGCCCAGCCAGTCCCCGAGCAGCGATTGCTGCCCCCCTGCCAACTCCCCCCAGCTTTATATGCTGAGCATGACGCCATATGGTATGGAATAGCCCTTTGGGCAGTTGGGGTCAGCTGTCCCAGCTGTGTCCCCTCCCAGCTTCTTGTGCACCTGGCAGAGCAGGGGAAGCTGAAAAGTCCTTGACCAGTGTAAACACCGCTTAGCAACAGCCAAAACATCAGTGTGTTATCAACATTATTCTCATGCTAAATCCAAAACACAGCACTATACCAGCTACTAGGAGGAAAATTAACTCTATCCTAGATGAAACCAGGACACTTTATCATGCCAAAATTATTATTGAAGAACGTTGCAAGCCTTGGATGTTGCAGAAACCTAGCATTTAACAGCAAGAAACCAAAACTTTTCCCAAGAGCATCTACTGAAAGAGTGAAGAATCAAGCAGATTCTGTTCAAATGAAGGCTGATATTTTAGAGCTCATTCTGAGCATGCTGTAGGTTGGCATTCCCACTAACTTTCTGGCTCTGTCCTGCAGGCTCAGTCCTCTGCCATCCATAGCAGACTTCCTACACAGCCACCATGCACTTTGTACTGGATGTTGTGAAACCATCTTTTGGCACTTCTTTTGGCAGAAGGGCTGGTCATTTCAAAATGCTCCTACCTAGTACAGCACAGCCCCCAACCCTGAAAAACAGCAGAGGTGCATCCATTCCCCAGAAACACTGTGTAGCAAACTCAGGGTAAAAATGTAATGGACCACAGAGAAACTGTCAGGTTGGATCTGTACCTTTTGTAATCCCCCAACCCAAGACTTCACCAACCACAAGGCCAAGTTGGGAAGTGTTTCCCTTCCTTGTTCACCCTTCTGCCTGACTATTAACATGCAATCGCCGTATTTGCGAGGTCAGATTTCCAGCCAGAAGCTGCGCATCAATCTGTCACTGTTATCTCTCCGGGGACGAATAGCCCAAGCACTGGGTGCTCAACATAAACAGGAGCCTGACAGCAGAAACGGAAAGGAAAAGAGACGGCGGGCAGCCCGGCAGGGGGGAAATCCAAACCGCGGGGGGGGGGTGGGGGGGCGATGGTGCTGCGCTGTGTACGCGGCTTGTCAAGCGGGCTCCCAACACCCAAATAAGTACGGGGGCGTTGGCGGCTACCGTATGGCAGCACACTGCCTGCGGTCGCTGCCGCTGTGGCTGAAGGCGGTTGAGAGCCGGAAGGTGGCAGGGAGGGCGCAGGGAGCCGCCGCAGCGGCGGAAGGAGGCTGCTCGGGCCTGCTCCTGCGGGGCAGGGGCCGGTCCGGGGATAGTCCGGCGGACGGTACGGGTGTGGGCAGTTAGGTGCCGACTGCGGGCAGGGCAGGGGCACGCCAGGCGAGGCGAGGCGGCGTCCTCGCACCACCGGAAAAAGTCTGCCTGTGCTCCCTGTTTCCTCTCTCCCCTCCTCTTCGATTGTTTTCTATAGGCGGCAGAAAGATCACGCTATCATTAAAAGCACATCCCTTCCCTTTGTGCTAGTGCTGGGGAAAGAGCGCGATATGAGTGAGCGAGCACACCGAGGCAGGCAGCTCGCTGCCGCTCCCGCGACGCCGGCCGTTGCCTGCGCTGCCGCCATGCCCGGCCGGGGAGGCCCAGGAGCTGACCGACCGGCAGTCTGGGAGCTGCCTGCCCGCTCGCCGCCCGCCGGCCCCGCCGCGCCCTGCCCCCCCGCCGGTGATGCGAGCGCGGCGATGGGGATGCTCAGGGTAAATCGCTTGCGTTGTTTGAACTGGGATTGCGAGGGGAGAGGGGACGACGACGGCTTGTATTTGGTGTTGTGCATTTGCTTGTTCATTGGGCTGATTTTCTTCCACCTGCCTTTAAGCAGTCTAACCTGGTGCTCAGAGACTCCGAGATCTCAGTGGCTGGAGAGGGAAGGGAAGTATTGCTGAGGTGTTCAGGCACACATCTGGATTCACTTATGAGTTTGCAAACTGCAGGTTGCATCCAATAAAGCAAACCACTCTCAATACGGAGGATTTTCCATAGATGTCACCCTCGGGGGTACCACAGGGTATTTCCTCCTCTGCACCTCAGTCACGTTCACTTCTTGAAGTCGAAGGGTGCGAGAGGGCAGCCATTGCCAGGCACTGCCAAGGAGGTGATGCAGGGGGCTGTGCTGGCAGTGTGCTTTCCCCGCGGGGAGCTCCCCGGGACAGGTGGCACGATGGGGCCTTCCACACCCACGCAGGGCAGGACTGGCAGGCCCCTGGCCTGGCAGCTCAGCATAAGACCAGGCTGCATGGGAGTACCCAAAGTGCAACCCATGATAGTGAATGCCTTTGCTTTGTCAGGAAGAAGTAAAAAAAAGATACTAAGGCCAGCGCATCAGTGAGGCTGTTGAGGTTTCATGGAGTTTCTGCCTGACAAGGTTAATGTTTGGGAGGAAAGATGGTGCGAGTTTCCGCAGGGAAGTGGGCAGGAAATGTGCTACCTCCACAGCCCTGGCAGGGGACCCCAAACGCGTTTTGCGCCTGCCACCTCCTGGTTGGCGCACCCACGGCAGCGCATCCCACAATGCAGGTGCAGAGTCACCTGCGGGCCTTGCCCTTGCCACCATGCCACCATGCTTGCCATGTCCATGTTGTTGCTTATCTGATATGCAGGTCCTAATTTGCAGTGTCCCATCCCCTAGGAGAGCACAATACAGCTTTGACTCCAGTGAGCCACGCAGCGCTGTACAGTCAAATATTATGTGAGTACCTGGGTATGGTGGGGTATGAGTTACCAGGGGTGTATTGCCAGGACTTCTGCCTTCCTTACATGGACAGAGTACCACGGGGAAGGAAACTATGTTTTGCCAGTCGCTTACACGTTTTGCATCCCGCAGTGCAGTGAGCAGTACAAGAGGAGGCTTGTGCTGACTTCTGGAAACAGAGATGCCATCCACAGGGGAGCAGCTCAGGCATTACACCTACCTTCTGGAAAATAAACCACAGTTTGTTTAAAATCCATTAATGTTTCTTGCATGTGTTTGACTTTTACCCACTTTAATTTAATTCTGCCTTTTTTGGGGGAGTATCCTGCTGTTGGTTTGCTTTCAGCTGTAACTGGAGACGAATAGGTGGTAAAGATGCTCCGGTTGCTATTTAAAGACGCTGTTACGAGCTTGTGTTGGAAGGGGCCCCCGCAAGACGGAGTTTCACCCCTCTCCTTCCCGGGGGAAGCCCCTGCCCCACGGTGTGCGGTGCTGCCCATCCCCCCCCCCCCCGACAGCGCGCCCGGCCCGGCCCGGCCCGGCCCGCGCCCTCTCGCAGCGGCGGGGTGGAACGGCCCCCCGCCGTGTGGCTGCCAGCGCAGCCAATCACCGCTGTGGGCTCCCGCGCCAACGCAGGCGCCGCTGTGATTGGCTGTACGCGGCCGATCACGTGGGTTCAGGGGCTGACGCGCAGGGCCGTCCCGCGACCGCAGAGCTGCTGCGCGCTACGCGAAGGGGAGGGTAGTCTAGGCCTGGCCTGAGGAGGGGCTTTTTCCGCAAGGCAAGACACTGGGAGCGACAGGGGGAAAGGCTTTTGAATCAGCTCTAGCGCGGCGGGGGGTGGGGCCGGGCCTATGGGCACGGTGCGGGGCCTGTTGGATGGGGTGGCTAGCTAATGGGAGGTGGGACGGAGAAGTAGCAGAGTCGGTGCAGTGCGTTCAGCGGAGTAGAGCTGCTGTCCTCTCTCGTTCGTTCACTGGCTCCTTCCCTTTGTGATTATCTCTCTGTGCCGTGCCGTGCCGTGCCGCGCCGCCCCGCCCCGGCAGCTTTTGCCCGTCCCTGCGCCTTTGGAGGAAGAAGAGGAGGAAGCAGCGAGGAGGAGGAGGTGTCGGCGTCCCGCTCGCTGTCTCATGCTGCGGCCCCGTCCCGCCTCCAACCCGGGAACCTGCATGGACGGGTATGGGGAGAGCAGCGCCTTCCTGCACCACCGAGGCTGAGTGGCCGCGTCGCCTGTCGTCCGCTGCCCTCGGTCTCATCGCCCTACTGGGGCTGCTGCTGGGCACAGGTATGGGGGGCGGATCGGGGAGGGAGGAGCCGATGCGCGGAGCCGGGTCCCGACTGTGCCCGTCTGCGCAGGTGTACCTCAGACTTTAACAAGGCGGGACCGAGGGGTGGGTGTGCGTACTGGCGTGTTTGCGGCTCGGGCTGATACGGAGTTTGTGAGCGGTGTCGTCAGGAAAACGTCCGTCAGCGTTTGCACCACTCTGAAGAGATAGCTCTTCAGAGGCCGCGCAAGAAGCGCGCTGTACGGGGGAATACGTGTGTGAAAACACTGATATAGCGCTGGAAATAGTGATTGCGGAACAGGGCAGTGTGCAGCTGTACAGCAGCAAGCCAGAGAACTTGGAGAAAACATGCTTTTTTTTTTTTCTGGGTTTTGGTTGTGTTGTTGGTTTGTTGTTGTTTTTTTATAGAACAACTGTTTGCCTGACTTGATGAAAACTGGGGAGAAGGTGGAAAATACACTGATAGTGCTCGCCTGAAGTATTTTTCACTCAGAAATGGTCTGATCAGTTTTACTTCTGTGAAAGTGTTTCTCTTTAGCTTGAGTGCTTTTAAACATTTATAACTGTAGTGAAATAAATTGTATGTTTAAGTGCAGGTTTAGGTCATCTGGATTTAGTCAGATTGCTGTTTCACCTCCCCCCTCCCTCTATACCAAGAGCCTTGTCGTGGTTTAGCCCCAGCCGGCAGCTAAGCACCACGCAGCCGCTCGCTCACTCCCCCCCAGTGGGATGGGGGAGAGAATCGGAAGAGCAAAAGTAAGAAAACTCGAGGGTTGAGATCAAGACAGTTTAATAGGCAAAGCAAAAGCCGCGCACGCAAGCAAAGCAAGGAATTCATTCACCACTTCCCATGGGCAGGCAGGTGTTCAGCCATCTCCAGGAAAGCAGGGCTCCAGCACGTGTAATGGTTACTTGGGAAGACAAACACCATCACTCCAAATGTCCCCCCCTTCCTTCTTCTTCCCCAGCTTTATATACTGAGCATGATGCCATATGATATGGAATAGCTCTTTGGCCAGTCTGGATCAACTATCCTGGCTGTGCCCCCTCCCAGCTTCTTCTGCACCTGGCAGAGCATGGGAAGCTGAAAAGTCCTTGACTAGTGCAGCAACAACTAAAACATCCCTGTGTTATCAACACTGTTTTCAGCACAAATCCAAAACATAGCCCCATACCAGCCACTATAAAGAAAATTAACTCTATCTCAGCTGAAACCAGGACAAGCCTACTGAAAGCAGCAGAATGAATTTGCCTAAAGTTGCAAGGGGGCTTGGATGGGTAGATTTGTTTTGCTATTTGATAACTTGCCTTGCCCACCTAGACTAAATTATATATGATTAAAATATCAAAAATCTTTATTTTAAAAAAATTGATGCTTTTGAAAGTCAGGCTCTGAACTGGCATAGTCTATGTCAGTTTGTTTGGCATAGGTCTTTTCACTTTGCGATCGTGTGCCTTAAAACACAGAATTTTTTTTTTTTTCTTCACAAAGCTGTGGTTTATCACTTCCACAAAGATGTACTGAGAAACTTATTGCTTACTCATATGCTTCATGGTCATGCTTGGCTGTAGGTTAAAGGCTGCTTCTACTCTGTGTTGGGATTTTGACAGGACATTTACTTTAGCTACCTATCATAGGCAAAACACCCGTTGCCCTTCCAAATTCACAGATTGGATGTTCTGGGTATGTCATGTGAGTCCTGACTCGCAGGAGGGTTGGCTAGGGGATAAGCAGAGAAATTGCTAATATCCTCTCATCACTGTGAATTGCAGAAAACAACTGCATTTAAAAATTAAAGGTCCAACATTATTATTTGGTCTTCTTTCACCCCCCCATTTCTCAGAAACTTAGGAATATTTTAACTGGACCGCTAAAATGAAACTGAACTCAGCCCTGTTTTAATTTGAGGACACACAAAAGGTGGGAAATGGTGTAAAGAGAGGGATTTGAGGGGAGGGAAAGGATAGCTGTAAAATATCTCTTCTCTTTGTTCACACTTCCATATGCTTCTCTAAGTATTTTTGTGTTGTTATAAATCTGCTTTATGACCATTTAAAATTACAAATTAATATATACACAGTGAATTTTATTGGTCTGTCCTGGTTTCAGATGGGATAGAGTTAATTTTCTTCCTAGTAGCTGGTACAGTGCTGTGTTTTGGATTTTAGTATGAGAATAATGTTGATAACACGCTGATGTTTTGGCTCTTGCTAAGTGGTGTTTACACTGGTCAAGGGCTTTTCAGCTTCCCCTGCTCTGCCGGGTGCCCAAGAAATGGGAGGGGGCACAGCCAGGACAGCTGACCCCAACTGGCCAAAGGGCTATTCCATACCATATGGCGTCATGCTCAGTATAGAAACTGGGGGGGGAGTTGGCAGGGGGGTAGCAATTGCTGCTCGGGGACTGGCTGGGTGTCGGTCGGTGGGTGGTGAGAGGTTGTATCACTGTTTGGTTGTTGTTTTTTTTTTTTTCCTGGGTTTTGTTCCTCTCTTGCTCTCTTGTTGTTTTCCTTCAACAAGGAACAAAATAATGCAGCATGTTTTCAGTGGATAGCTGTCCAAGCACCAAAAACTATTACATGAAGTCTTGCAAGTATTCTTTATGAAGTTCCATTTGCTGTTATGGCTATCTTCTGCTCTTTGGATGGGAGGGAACCTGATTTATCATTTGACTGTTGTCCTGTTTTTAATCCCTGTGGAATGTGTGCATCTATGTTTTCTTTAATACATTGTGCAGCCTTGTTTTGTTTCTACCCCTCATGAGTTGCTTTGTGTAAAAGTTAAACTCTTAAGACTGATGTTAACTGCCATGAGAACCTGGAAGGATTTCAGGTTGTGACCGTGAGAGCTGTGGAAGAGAGGCCTGTAAAAATCCCAGTTTGCTTGCTGGGATGGTAATTATGTTTTCTTTGCAGAAATCAGTTGACCAGATAAGGTGCAACTGTTTGGTATGGGTGGTTTTTTGTTTTGGGGGGTTTTTTTTGTCTTGTGGTGGTGTTTGGCGGTTTGTTTTGTGTTTTTTTTTTTTTAACCTGAACTGTGTACCTGTTTACATCTGATAAGTACTTCAGGTTTTGGTGGGGAGAGGTGCTTTTTTTTGCCCCTTGTCTCATTATTGTATTATGCTGTAAGAGGTGCTATTGCAGTGTTCGGATTACCTAGCTGGCAACTTGAGCTTCAAACAGCTGTGGGTTTTCTCACTGTTTAATTCCAGAAAGCAAGCAGTGAAGCTTTAGCTATGGCAGTGCCAGGGAATTAAAGCAAATAGAGTTTATGACCTGGCCTGGCCTGTCGTTGTGTGTCCCCCCCATGTTCTTGAAGAAGAGAAACTCTGATCTCTGCTTCATTCAGTTTGTTTGTGTCTAAACCTGTATCACTTAACTTCTTAACCACACATCCTTCTCAGGAACAGGATTCTGTTTAAAACTTCAGTAACTTGTCATGTAAAGCACTGAAAGACTAAATTAAGACTTGCTTATTGATTAAGTGATTTAACAAGATGGAGATGCAATTCTATGCTTATCATTTGCCAACTATGAGTCCAGCATTTCTTTTCCAGGAGTTAATGCTCTTAATCTATTACTTGCTATTGTCTAGATGAAATTCAAGTCATGCTTGGGTTATCTCAGCCTTTGAGAGAGATAAGCTGTATTACTATCTTCCACCTGTCTGCCCCCCACACACACATCTTCTCAACCCCTTTTTCTCTCTTACAGAATGTTCTCCCCAATGGGTGAGTACTGTAAGTTCTTTAAGATGTTTTCTGTAGCAGATGTGGATATTGCAATCTAAGAGGTTTGCTTGATTTCTCTCTGCCTTCTGTTTTGTGCTTAGCTGACTGCCAGCTTCAAACACCTTGTCGAATCCAGAAGTGCACCACAGACTTAGTGTCCTTAACTTCACATCTAAACTCTGCTCTTGATGGCTTTGATTTGGAGTTTTGCAAGGCCCTGCGGGCATATGCTGCTTGTACCTATCGCAATTCCAAAGTATGCTGTGGAAATCTAGTCTACCATTATGCAGTGCTTGGAATCAGCGACCTCATGAGCCAGAGAAACTGTTCCAAGGATGGACCCACATCCTCTACCAACCCTAAAGTGACCCCTGATCCCTGCAATTACAGTGGCCACACAGGAGCCAGAGAACATCAGGGAGAGGAACAAACTTCTCCTACTTACCTGTTTTGTGGCTTGTTTGGTGATCCTCATCTGAGAACTTTTAAGGATCGCTTCCAGACATGCAGAGTGGAAGGTGCTTGGCCTCTCATAGACAATAACTACTTATCAGTGCAAGTGACGAATGTGCCTGTGGTCCCAGGATCCAGTGCTACTGCTACAAATAAGGTATGGGTTGTTCTTAAACACTGTATGCATACAGAAGTGGAAGGCCAAGACAGTAGGGTAGTAAACTACTTAACCCCTAACAGTTAAGGGTTGTAGTAGGTTGAGAATCTTCCATGGAGTAGTTTGAGGAAAATAAAACTGCTGGGCTCATCTTTTGGAAAATTGCTTCTTTCCTTAGAAGCAAACAAAACTCAAAATAGCTCCCCCCCCGCCCCAAAAAAAAAAAAAACCACCAAAAAAACCCCACAAACCCATCCATAAATATTAATAGAAAATATAATAGAAAACAAAAAAAATATTGACAGAGTGGCACAACAGATTAGTTACCCAGGATATTAAGTCTTTAATTGGAAAGGTATGTCTTGTGGGAGATGTGTTCATTCACAAAATGCTCTTAGCAATTTGTAGGTGTTTTGCATAGTTGTGATGCTGATAGTAAGGACATCTGTTTCTTCAGTGACTAAAGCTGTTATATATTCTATGGTCTAATTAAAACTCGCAATGCTAGTTTCTTTTGAGCTTGTTTGATCTGTTTGTGCCTGTTGGCATAGGATCCTAGGGCCTTTCAGATAGAGAATGAAGGATTACTAAGTAGCTGGGAGACTTAAGTTCAATCTCTCCTTTTCTCTTCCTTTCTTACAGACTTCCAGTATGAGTTTTGAGTTGGTCACTGGCATCTCTGTATCTGATTTCTCCAACTGCAGAAGTAGAGCTCCCCAGTCTTTTAGGGATCTTCTGAGGCTTAATGGCTATTACAGGGGGCTGTAGAGGAAGCAGGTAGGAAGGGTATTGTAGAATGCCTTAAATAGAAGGGGGGTGGTGTGTGTTTGTTCCCCTCCAAATAAAGCATGCACACAAAAAAGTCTTTGTCTTTCATCACTATTGACAGGTGTTCTGGATATCACTAGCACAGTTGTCCCTGAGTAGCAAATAAGGCAGAGGTGCTTGTACTTCCCTATGGAAAACTTTCCTTCTTGTTTGCAGTAATTGAAAACAGACAGGGAACTTTTCTTATCTGGGTGTCTTGTAGTGAGTTGCTTGAGAGTGAAAGGAAGGGCAGAGAAGGAAAAAAACAAACAGGCGGTGGAAAACAGAGCTTTTACTGTAGTGGGTTTACTGGTCATAAAGTTTTGAACCTGGGAATAGGTTGTATTAGCAGTGTAGTGAAACGTTGGGTAAATGCTCTTTTTTCCCCAGAGTCAAAACACGTAGATATCTCTCTTGCAGTCTAACTTCTATTTTTTTTTTTTAGGAGATCATCACTGGACTGAACAGCCTGTACTTACTCTCCTTTAAATAATTAATATTATAACACTTGTTTTCCAGTTATCATTCAGCTGCTTAAAAGCAGGAGCATCAGAACACTGACCATGTGTGATTTAATTTTTTCATCTTTATAGACTTCCTGCCCAAGGTAAAGATGAACTTGGCTTTATTTCTCAGAAGAGGTACATGTTACTGCTTTGTTGAAGGACTTCAGTCAAAAGCTGCTTTGTCCGTGAGGTGGAGCTGATAATGTCTTGTCTTATAATGCAATGGGTGGGGTTTTTTTTCCTATTATTGAAGAGTGGGGAGGAGAAAGCAGCAGTCTGGCCTGTGCAAGTTAGTGCTGTGCTTGGGCATACAGTTGGGCATAAACTGGTCAAATGGTTCAGCAGGTAGCTGTGGACAGCTTGAAAATGTAGATGCTGAAGCACTTTCTGTGGATTTGGGATATTTCTAAAAGGCAGAGGCCTGCCTGTGCCTTTAAGACAACGGCTCTGTTCTCATCAAAAGCCACCTGCCTGTGCCTAAACTAGATGACTTGATTGACTCTAGATAGGTAGTTGTTGAATCTCCCCTGTGAGCAGTATTCAGTCTGGAGCTAGGGCAGACTGAAACCTCTTGGGGTTAAATATGACAGGTTTTGCCTTAGGATCTTTTCAGTGTATTTCAGCTTTAAAATCTACCTCTGTGTTTTATCTATTATATATCTGTATTTTCCTGATTGCTTGTCTTCATAAAAGTCAAGGGTGGGAGAAATAATACACTTATAACCCAGAGTGGTTGGGCGCCAACTGGTACTTCAGTCTTAATTGAAAGTTCTTAATTACCTTTTGATCGTAACCAACTGATGGTTAGCTCATAGTGTGATGAAAACAAGTAGGCTGTTTGTTAGTTTGTTTTAAAATGGATGATATAAAAGTTCTGGAGAAGGGGACGTTGGCACCATCCTGGCTGGAAGACAGGTTGTGAATGTAACTTTGAGGCTAGCTCCTTGGGCAGAGGCTGTAGCAGAAGATACTTTCTGCTGGAAGCTGTATTTTTCTCTTCTAATAGAATTCCTGTGTACTGGGCAGAAGATGCAAATAAGCTCTCTTTGGTCTTGTATTTGGTTTTGGAGCTCAGACTTGTCTAAAATTAAGGTCTGCGTTTCTCTGATGTGACCTCAGCTCTGTGCTTGTGCCTTCAGCATTTTCACAGTTCTCTCCTCCTCCATAAGGAAAGCTCACTTAATTCTGTCATGAACACATTTAGTATGTGCAAAGCTATGCTAGATTACACTGATGTGCTGTGTTGTTCCAGACAGTCTTGTAAGAAAAACAGGACATGCAGCAAAACTACCAATATCTTACTGGGCACAGGCAATGTACTGATTTTGATGACTTGCCAACTTCATTGGCGTAAAGAGAAACAATCCTGTTTCCTGGTGTTCAGGACAGCCTGACCTTACTAGAGGTTGTTTTGTAGGAAAAGCTATGGCAGTTTATCAGGCACTAAACAGTTTTTCTGTCTCTGGGGCTGCTGGAGAATTGTTGCAGAAGTTTGTGTCTTGAATAACTTAATTTGGGGGATGGAAAGGAGGCAAGAGCATGCACACATACTCAGCGGTATCTATCTTGACTGTCTTTAAAGCCTCTGGGGATTTCTTGGGGACAGAAGGAGGGAGAATAAAGTTGGCAGTGTTTTTCTTAGATGTGGAGATGCGAGTTTAATGTTGTGTGCTTAAAAAGGCTTTACCTGCCTGTTACCATATATGCTTTACAAACTCACTACAGGGGAGAAGAGCCCTTCTCCTTGGACTGTCCACCTGGGGAAAAAAAAAAGGTGGTAGAATATTTTAAGCTACTGTTCTAATTGATTAAAGGACACTTAACTATTATGAAGTTCTGAGTAGTTTTGAAATTAATCAATAATAGATGCTAGATGTTCCTAGAGTTACTTATAAGCAGTGACCTTCTTGCTTAACCACATCTGAGAAGTACTTTCCTGAGGGATCTTGAGTTTCTCTTTGGAAATCTTCTAATGCTGAATTCTATCCTTTTTTCCCCAGGTTGATTTCCTCTTTATTTCTCTGTGCATGGAATTTGCATACCTTGCCTTCCCTTTTTCTTCTCTGACATGAGATGGTAACTTGTCATGGTGTGGTCCAAACAGTAATGGAGTGTGACAATGCATTATAAAAACAGGAAAAAAAAAAAAAAAAAACCAAAAAACCAAACACCCACCCCCACCCCCCCAACTTTGAGGCAGAAGGAAAGATGAGCAATAACGCACCCATATGGCAACTCACCCAGTCACTGATAGCAAGCACAGGATCATAAGCGATGCCACAGCTCCGGTGGACTACCAGGGACACTTGGCATCCGGGTCATCTGGCTGCAACAACCAATCGTGCATATGCCTTTTGAATGTGCGTAAGAGTCGTGCCGCCCCTTGACTCTACCAATGGCAGTGTGATTTGAGAGAATCATACCTTACATGGATAACGTGGGTGGCATCCTGCCTACGCTGCTGATGTTGGTCATGGGGCAGGGTGTCACATGGTGAAATGTTGTGTGGTGCTTCTGTAGGTGACCAGCAGGCTGATGAGGGATTACTGTATGTAGTTTTGTAACACCCCCAGCAGTTCTTGCTTCTAAGAACTTGGCACCAGCAGCATCATTGAAGCAGTCTTCTCTAAATCCACCTATGTTGGACTTTGAACTTTCCTATATTTATGAGCTCCAAAAGCTTTTGCGAGACCCTGTTAGAGATTTCATGTATGCTGAAGGGGAAATTCAAATTCTAATTGCTCAGCACTGGTAATTTGTGACCAAGGAATGATCTGGCATGGAGGGCAGGAAGGCCCAACTGCAGAATGGGTTAAACAGGTTGGAAGCAGGAATGCCAGAGACAGAAGGACTCCCTGTAAGGGAGTGAAGTTTCCCTTGCTGATAAGAAATACCTGCAGCATTGTCTTGTAGCAGTTCTGGAATGTGAGCACTCAGGGGCCACCTTTGGGCAGCAGAACTGGTGCTGGGGGATGGGGCTGAGGTGCCCCATGCTGATGCTCACAGGATTGGTGCTGGTGCAAGTGTATATAATGAATCTGCTCGTGACACATCTTTGCAGACTCCTTGTAGAACTGTCACCAAAATCGGGAATCAAACTCCTTAACACCAATGTAGTATTAAGAAGCAGGCATTCTTTATTACAGCACCGGATGCACGGGGGATCGTTCCACCTAGCGTGCATACCACAGGTTACATCAGCCGAAACTTATATTGTCCAGTTACATACATATGCATCAAATTTCCCGGAATGATCATGCATATTCATTCTGTTTCCCAGAACTAATTATCATATTTGCGTGGTCATTACGCATGCATCCTTGAACTCCGAGGGGCCTCTGTGGGGGTCTCTGGTGGTCCTTGGTGGTCGTACAGGTGTGTCCTTTAGTCGACCCCTTCTTCTGGCCATGCGCAATCCCACCTTGCTTATGTAACTTGCTTCCCTTCTTCATGGTGCCTGGTCCCTAACAATGATTTGGCACCCTTAACACAAACCAATTATTCTAACCACCCTCGACTCTTTGTCAGGATGGGCTGGGGCTGTACTAGGAGCATAGCAGCATGTCCGTACTACTCCTCGTCCCATTGTCTTTGGGCATAGTAGCATATCCATAGCCATAGGTGTACAAACACAATATTAAAGCATTGTCTAACCTGCTCCTATCTCTATGTTGCTTAGTTACAAAGAACAAACTAATCATTTTGGTTACATCTGGTTACAGAACCACTTATGGTGGTAGGATTCTGTCCAATGCATTGTTCATTAAATTTTTTATATTTAAGCATAAACATGTGTTTAATTCACCTCAAGGGGTACGATAAAAATTCCCCAACTATGCTATGCAGCTGTCTACCTAATGAACTTCCTCCCACAGATCATTTAAGTCATTCACAGGTCTCCCAGGGATATTTGAAGACCACTGGTCTAATATCATAAAACCTCTTGCTGAACCATCTTCCCACCTATTCTTCAGTGTTAAATGAAATTATCAGTAAATCACCAGGGCTGTGTTTCTCCTTAAACATAATCATTCCTTATCTTTTCCTGTAGACTGGAATGGTACATAATAAAAGCATTTGAATGCTTTGTCATGGTGCTGGGCAGGAGGGGCATGTGGTTTAAACTGCAGACCTATTCTGAAGATAAAGTGTAAGAAGCATGAATAGCGAAGTTTCTTCTGCTGCATCAGATTGCCATCTCAGCAGTCTGCCTGTCCCACTGCCTTGCTCAGACATACAGATGTGTTATTACATAGGCCCACTGTGGGATCTCATCTGCTTCTGTGCTGCTCTCTGTTAGCAAAATAAATGCTCAGTAGAAAAATCTTATGTCATAAGAAAGATTGTAAAGGCTCTGTTTCAGTGTGCTTGTTCCACTGATTGAGTGTACAGTTGTTAAGTGCTTGAATAACCTCCTTGTTATAATCAATGTTCTTTGCCTCTCTAACTAGCTTTTCTTGTTATGTACCTGAATGCTGACTGTAACCTTTCCAAGACAGGTGTTGTGGCCATATGTGCTGGGAGTAGTAATTGAGGAGGAAGGGGTGGGTCTGAATTTTAGTAGCACCTTGAGTCCTCAGTGGTGTTGGGGTAGGTTCTGCATGAATGCATGCTCCTTGCCTGAAAGTACAACCTAGTCAAGACAAATGTATGGGGAGGGAGATGGACCTGGGGCTATTCCGCTAAAATTGTGAGTGAAACTGGACAAGATCAAAATCTTTCCAAACATAATAGAAACCTTCTTTCTTTTGTTTTCCTTGTACTTAAGAAAAAAACACATCAAAGCAAAACAACAAAACACCCCCCCCCCCAAAAAAAAAAAAAAGCAACCATCCAAAAACCCCACAACAGAAAAATTTTTCCAGATTCATTGTCCAGTAAGTAGTGTCACCTTCTTGCATGTGGTACTGTCATGTTTGTGTTTTCTAACATCCGTATGAAGTCTAGCCTAATTCTAGGCAGGTTTTGCCTGAACTCTCTCCTCAGGAATTTTGCCTGCAGTAGGTATAAAAGACTTGGGCATCTGAACTTGCATTTCTATATATGGGCATTGAATTTGCATCTTATTGTTATGGCTGGGCTAGACTGGGCAAGGAAATAAATATTTAAAAATGAATAAGCAGAGCCAGAGTAGCTTGGGCAGAAGAAAAATGTTTAACAAAGGCATTGATGTTTTAGATAGCAGTACTGTCTATCAATAATAGACGGAGTGGTACAGTGCAAATGTGCCAAACTGTTATATTGCTTACTTGCTCAAACTAATCCATGAGGAAAGTTGCTATTTCAGACTTTCTAAAAGTCACCAAGGACATGCAATATATGCGTGAACTTGTGTGCTGAAAACAGGATTTATTTCTGTAGCTCTGAACTGTGTTTTCTTTCTTCTGCTCTTTCCCCTGCTTGCTCCCTCTTTCCCTAGTGGAGTTCCATGAAGGGGGGGAAATGGAAACAGAAGCAGGGGCCAATTAAATGTTGGGATGTGATCTTGATCCCAAGACCCTATAAGAAAACAACTGTATGCACAACCTTGTACTAATTCAAAGCAGATGAAGACTTTAATAGTCTTTGTGTATTCTAAAGGCATGATGAGTGAAATAGTAGAATGCAATCTACAAAATAATAAAATACTTGATGACAAAATTAATGAATGCAGACTAGAGAAACAACTGTGCTACAGTGAAGCGCTTTTTCAAAACTACAGTAACTGAAAGAATATAAACTTGGTAGAGTTGCAGATGCTTTCTTTTACAGTAGCTATTTGCCAAGGTTTATCAAAAAATAAGCTGATCAAATGTTTGCCTCTTTCCCTGTTCTTAGAACTAATCCAGTTTACTAACTCCTGTTCTTGGAGTCATTTACCTAAGCAAGTCTGGGTTCCTACGGGAATGAGAATTCATCAATGCTCTGGTTGGTGTTACAACTGCAAAATAGAAAATGTTAATTTCTTGCATTGAAAAATGCGCTCTTCTCATGCTTAAGAACAGCACGTTAAGTCTCTTGATTCTTGTGGCATTTTTTCAGCTATTAGTACTTTATAGCAGGAAAGCTAACAAAACCTAATAAACAATATAATTATGAATAACCTGATGAAAATTTCTGTCTTAAAGAACACTGTCACTTTACTGCAAATGTGGGAAATTCAAGGATATGAAGTGTACTGGGTTTCATTGGGATGGAGTTAACTTTCTTCATAGCAGCTGTGCTGTTTCAATCTGTGACCAAAAGAGTGTTGATAACACACCAATGTTTTGACTATTGCTGAACAGCACAACAGTACTTAGCTCAAGGCTTTATCTGTTTCTTGCTCTGTGTGTGCCTGCCTCGCACCCACCCCACCCACCCAAGCAAGCAGACTGGGGGTGGGCAAGAACTTGGGAGGGGACACAACCTGGATGGCTGACCCAAAGGGATATTCCATACCATGTGCCATAATACTCGGCAAAAAAACCTGGGAGGTAGTTTTTCCAAAGTAGCTGTTGCTCAGAGATGGGCTGAGCATCAGTCTGCTTCTGGGAGGTGGTGAGTGATTGCCTTTGCATCACTTTGTTTTGTTGGGTTTTTTTCTGTGGGTGTGTTTTTCCCTTATTAAATTGTCTTTATCTCAACTAATGTATTTTTCTTGCTTTTGCTCTTCCCATTCTCTTCCCCCATCCTTCTGGGGTGGGGGGAAAGTCAGTGAACAGCGGGTGGGTGTTTAGTTGCTGGCCAGGGTCAATCTACCACATAAAGCTGTAGAACCTATGGTAAAATAGCACCTACTAACTACAGACCTACAGCACTGTAATTACATTATGGTACTCACAGAATAGTGTGAGAATGCGGTTACAAGTGTTGTATTTAAGACACACTAGCCATGCACCTTCTAGAATCACAGAATGGTTGAGGTTGGAAGGTGCCTCTGGACGTCATCTGATACAACCCTCATGCTCAAAAAAGGTCACCTAGAGCCAGTTGCCCAGGACCATGTCCAGATGGCTTTTTAATATCTCCATGGAGGGAGATTCCACAAGCTCTCTGGGCAACCTGTTCCGGTGCTTGGTCACCCTCACTGTCAAAAAAAAAAAAAAAAAAAAAAAAAAAAACCAAAACCCAGAAAAACAACCCCAAAACTTTCCTGATGTTCAGGTGGAACCTCCCGTGTTTCGGTTTGTGTCCACTGCCTCTCGTCCTGTCTCTGTCTTCTTTGCACCCTCCCTTCAGGTATTTATATATATTGATGAAATCCACCCTGAGCCTTCGCTTCTCTGTCCAGGCACACTCAGCTTTTCTTCATAGGAGAGATGCTCCAGTTCCTTCATCTTAAGTGGCCCTTCATTGGACTTTCTCCAGTAGCGCCATCTCTCTTGTACGGGGGAGCTCAGTACTGAACACCATACTCCAGATGCGGCCTCACTAGTGCTGAACAGAGGAGAAGGATCACCTTCCTTGACCTGCTGGCAACACTCCTCCTAAGGTAGCCCAGGATACCATTAGCCTTCTTTGCAGCAAGGGCACGTTGCTGGCTCATGTTCAACTTGGTGTCCACCAGGAGCCCCAGGGCCTTTTCTGTAAAGCTGCTTTCCAGCTGGGTTGCCCCCAGCATATATTGGTGCCTGGGGTTGTTCCTCCCCAGGTGCAGGACTTGGCACTTCCCCTTGTTGAACTTCATGAGGTTCTTGTCAGCCCATTTCTCCAGCCTGTCGAGGTCCCTCTGGATGGCAGCACGACCCTCTGGTGTATCAGCCACTCCTCCCAGTTTTGTACCATCAGCAAACACCCTTCTGAGTATATACTCTGCCTCATCATCCAGATCATTAATTAAGATCTGAAGTCCAGGTAGACAATATCCACTGCTCTCCCCTCATCTACCAGGCCAGTCATTTCATCATAGAAGTTTATCAAGTTGGTCAAGCATGACTGATTATTTTCTCATCCTTTATGTGCCTGGAAATGGTTCCCAGGATTAGCTACTCCATCACCTTCCCAGGGATCAAGGTGAGGCTGACTGGCCTGTAGTTCCCTGAGCCCTCCTTGAAGATGGGGGTGACATTTGCTTCCATCCAGTCCTCGGGCATTTCTCCCAGTTGCCATGATCTTTCAAAGGTTACTGAGAGTGGCCTCACAATGACATCTGCCAGTCCCCTCAGAACTCATACGTGCATCCCATCAGGGCCCGTGGCCTTACGTACATCTGGTTTGCTTAAGTATTCCCTGACCTGATCCTCTTCCACCAAGGGTACATCCTCCTTGCTCCAAACTTTCCCCCCTGGTCTCTGGGACCTGGGATTCCTGAAGGCTGCTCTTGCTAGTAAAAACTGAGGCTAAGACGACATTCAGTACCTCAGCCTTTTCCATGTCCTGTGTTACCAGGTCCCCCATCTCATTGAGCAATGGGCCCACATTTTCCCCAGTCTTCATTTTGTATCCTATGTACTTGTAGAAGCCCTTCTTTTTGTCTTTGACATCCCTGGACAGATTCAGTTCCAGGTGGGCTTTAGCTTTCCTAACCTCATTCCTGCATGCTTGGACAATGTCTCTGTATTCCTCCCAGGTTACCCCTCCTTGCTTCCACCCTCTGTATGCTTCCTTTTTGTGTTTGAGTTTGGCCAGGCTCTATTTGTTCATCCATGCAGGCCTCCTGGCACTTTTCCCTGACTTCCTGCTCGTTGGGATGGAACTCTTGAGTTTGGAGGAGGTGATCCTCAAATATTAACCAGATTTCTTGGGCCCTCTTTCCTCCAGAGCCTTATCCCATGAGACTCTTTCAAACAGATTCCTGAAGAGGCCAGAGTCGTCTCTCCTCAAGTCCAGGGTTGTGAGCTTGCTTTTTACCCTCCTCCCTCCTTCCCCTCAGGATCCTGAACTCCACTATCTCATGGTCACTGCAGCCAAGGCTGCCTTTGGCCTTCACATCCCCAACGAGCTCCTCCTTGTTGGTCAGTAGGAGGTCCAGCAGAGCACCTCTCCTCGTTGGCTCCTCTGTCACTTGGGTGAGGAAGTTGTTGTCAATGCTCTCTAGGAGCCTCCTAGATTGCTTATGCCCTGCTGTGTTGTCCCTCCTATGGATATCAGGGTGGTTGAATTCCCCCGTGAGGGCCAGGGCCTGTGAATGTGAGGCTGCTCCTATCTGTCTGTAGAGGGCCTCATCCGCTTGTTCTTCCTGGTCAGGTGGCCTATAGCAGACACACCCTAGAATGTCACCTTTGTCTGTCCTCTCTTTAATCCTAACCCATAAGCTCTCAGTTGGCTCTTCATCCATCCCCAGGCAGGGCTCCTTGCATTCCAGCTGCTCTCTCACATGAAGGGCAACTCCCCCTCCTTGTCTTCCCTTCCTGTCCTTACTAAAGAGCCCCTATCCCTCCATTGCAACACTCTAGTCACGGGAGCCATCACGCCATGTCTCCTTGATCCCAACAAGATCATAGCCCTGCAACTGCATGCGGATCTCTTAAACATGATGAGTTATTCCCTATGCTACAGGCACTCCAGAGAGGCACCCCAGCATGTTGAGTTCCTGGAGAGGGTTTGGGGGATTTCTCCATAATGATGCCTTGTAGGCACTTCCTTTCTTACATGCAGGTGCTGGAGGTGACCCTTTTTGTTGACTTTGTGATCCCTTTCCATCACACCACCCCATACCCTTTGCTCAGCGATACTGTCCATCGCTCCCTCACAGGACTGCTGATTACTCTCTCCCTCCCCAGTCTTCTAGAAACTTCACTTGGGCATCTTCAGAAGTTACGTGTTCAGTAACACCATCTTTGAAAGGGGGAGTAAGATGAGGTTTAAGTAATCTTTATGCTTGGCAGACTCAGTGAGGATGATGTTATTGGCATCTTTCTCTCTGTAGGAATGGAAAGATTTGGTCCAAAATGAAATGTTTAAGTGCAGCTTGAATGTGTGGGTTTTGTTTGGTTTCGTTTTGTTTTTTTCTTTGGTAACCTTAATGTAACTGAGGTTTGTATAGTATACCCTGAGTTAAGTCTCTGCAACAGCCTTATTTTGGTCCTTTAGGCTTCCTCATTTGCAATAATTTAAGTGCTCTGTATGTGCCCAGAGTACGAGGCTTAGACACCGATATTTTTAAAAAAGCTTTTTCTTTGTCTGAAGGTGTTCTGGTATTTGGGTTTTTTCTTTCCTAGGTTTAGAAAGGGCAGCTAGTTTCTAGTATGTAAACAGTGACATGTAAGCAGCTGTGTGGGTGTTTTTACAATCCTGACAGATTATAGAATCATAGAATGGTTTGGGTTGGAAGGGACCTTTAAAGGTCATCCAACCCCCCTGCAATGGGCAGAGACATCTTCAACTAGATCAGGTTGCTCAGAGCCCCATCCAGCCTGACCTTGAATGCTTCCAGGGATGGGGCATCTACCACCTCTCTGGGCAACCTGTTCCAGTGTTTCACCACCCTCATTGTAAAAAAATTTCTTCCTTATATCTAGTCTGAATCTACCTTCTTTTAGTTTAAAACCATTACCCCTTGTCCTATCGCAACAGGCCCTACTAAAATGTCTGTCCCCATCTTTCTTATAAGCCCCCTTTAAGAAAGTAGAGAAAGTACTATATGTATGTGTATGCATATAACACACAGTAAACTTGTTTGGAAGGGCAAAAAGCATTCCATAGTGAAAATGGTTGCCTTGAAAACTTAAACAGAGAAAGCTCTGCAGCAAAATTTGCTTTATCTCCCTTTTCAGTGAAGTGTTAAGTATCCATCACTACTAGGGTGTTGGACTGAGGTAGGAGCAGATCCGATCTCTGGTTTTACTGGTCTGGCCTGTGGATTAGATGGGGGTGACAGGACAGAAAATGCAACATCCAAACTTAATGTCTTGACCCACAGTGTTTAAATATGGATCTGTGATCTTGGCAAGTCTTAATGGTCTCTTTGATTCCCTGTTGGGAGCATCCTTGCAAGGTACATAGAGGCCTTCATTCACTTAATAGTCATTCAGCCCTCATTCAGTGTGCAACATTATTGCAGATCTTGCCTAGAGTGAAGGTCTCTATTCTCCCTCTTTGTCTCTGAAACTGTGTGTATTTCCTTTTTTCAGAGAAAGGAATTCTGAAGATAAGATCTTGGTGGTTGCTCGTATTCCTTCCTGTTAAGTCTTGTCAGGCCCCTTACTTAACTGTTATATCAAGTAGCCAGTTCTGTGTCTCATTAAAACCATCTGTATTGTCAACTGCAGGCTTGTTCAGGTGCTGAGCAGATTTGCAGACCTTTACTTCTGTTGGAATGTAAATCACTCTTCCCTTGCAGAGCAACACAAATGTTCTCAAGGAAGTAGGAACACTTCTGTATGGAAGCAGGCTGGGATAGAAATCTGTTTCATCAAAACTGTGATCTATAGAATATAAGACCCAATTTACTGAATGTGAGGCCCTGGATTACGTGCAGAACATAGTAGTCACTTGACAGATTTCAGATATCTTCTCTCTGGGTTGCTGGGCTTACTTCATGAAGCGTAGTGATGTGAGATCGTTTTTACAGCAAGGAAGGCACTGAACTTCTGAAGGAAAAATACTTGAATGTTTTCTGGATTTGGGGCAGAGACCTTCAAGCATAGCTGTGGCCCACAGATAGAAGTTTACCAGACTGCTTGACTATAGCTGGTCTCAAGCTAGCTATGTAACTGATTAAAGCAAAGAAAAAACATTGGAAAATTCATGCCACACAGCACCAGTGGGAACATGTGGAATTAAAATAGCAAGTACTTTCTGTATGTGTATGTGAGAGAGAGACAGAAAGACCGACAGTATGAACTAACTGGGACAAACCAAACATTAAAAAATAATGTAGTGTTTAGTGTATGCCTGCGTATTTGGAGGAGTTGTTGGGATGGGAGAAGGAAGAGGTACTAAAAGGAAAGACTTGTCTTTTACATCTGGTATGGAGAGGTGGGGCTAATAAGGGTCAAGGTTTTACTCAGATTGTCTGTAATCTAGCTGTTAAACCTCTAGTTCTTATTTCAAAGCAGAGGGGCAAGAAACAAAAGCTGTTGTGCAGAAGTGTGCTGGTTAACTGAAATTAAAACACGTGGAGTTGCTACTAAGTAGATTTTAAGGAAAATTGTCGTGTTAGTTTGAAAATATCTTCTAATATGCTTTGGAGTACTCTGAATCAGAGTGCTTAAATAATAGACTAAGTAGTCTTGATTTAGTCAGTCAAGAATGAAAGCGATGATTAGAAGCCCTATTTCCAGTGCAAAATACCCTTTGACCTTTTCAAGAAGTTACAATCTCTTCCCCTCTGAAACTGGAAAGGAAGAGGCATCTCTGTTTCTGATATTTATATGTAACTCTTCATTATACTTTTTATTTTGGAAAAAGTCACTAGACACCTTGTCCTGGTTTCAGCTGAGATAGAGTTAATTTTCTTTATAGTGGCTGGTATGGGGCTATGTTTTAGATTTGTGCTGAAAACAGTGTTGATAATACAGAGATGTTTTAGTTGTTGCTGCACTAGTCAAGGACTTTTCAGCTTCCCATGCTATGCCAGGTGCAGAAGAAGCTGGGAGGGGACACAGCCAGGATAGTTGATCCAAACTGACCAAAGGGCTATTCCATACCACATGACGCCATGCTCAGTATATAAAGCTGGGGAAGAAGAAGGAAGGGGGGGACATTTGGAGTGATGGTGTTTGTCTTCCCAAGTAACCATTACGCGTGCTGGAGCCCTGCTTTCCTGGAGATGGCTGAACACCTGCCTGCCCATGGGAAGTGGTGAATGAATTCCTTGCTTTGCTTTGCTTGCGTGCACGGCTTTTGCTTTACCTATTAAACTGTCTTTATCTCAACCCTCGAGTTTTCTTACTTTTGCTCTTCCGATTCTCTCCCCCATCCCACCAGGGGGGAGTGAGCGAGCGGCTGCGTGGTGCTTAGTTGCCGTCTGGGGCTAAACCACGACAGTCCTTTTTGGCACCCAACATGGGGCTTGAAGGGTTTGAGATAATGACAGATTTGATTGGAATGTGCCAGATAGAATTTATAGCTGTTATTGCTGTTTAGCTATTAGTCAGCAGGCTTCTGTGCTTGCCATAGGCTTGCTTGCCTTACTGTATGGTAGAGTCTAGGGCTCGTTAGTGGCTGCTTTTTGCTTTCACTGCTTGCCGTGCTGCTGTGCTGCTTATCATCTTACTGTGCTGTGCCTGGGAACATTTTGATAACAGCAATGGCCTTGAGCCTGGGCTGGCAGATGGCCAGGGCATCGCTGCTGTTTCTGTGCTGCTGTACTGGACAGGCTGGAACTCCGGTGTGAACTCGAGTCGAAGGGACTGTGACCTGTGGATGAATCCACGTGGGAGCAGGACACCCCGAAGCGTCTGTGCCCGTGGATAAGCCCATGCCAGAGCAGGTATATCTTGAAGCGTATGTGGCCATGGTTATGTCTGTGCCACAGCAGGTATCCCTCTGAAGGGATTGTGGCCCAAGGATAAGTCCACGCTGGATAAGGTGCACCTCGAAGCATCTGTGGCTGTGGATGAAGTCCATGGTGCAGCAGGTACACCTTGAAGCATCTGTGGCTGTGCATGAGGCCATGTTGGAGCAAGTTTACTTCTGAAGGTACTACATTCTGTGGATAAGTCCAAGCTGGAGCAGGGGCAAGGGGAGGAGTTCATTGCAATGTTAAACCTGATGGTCTGGTCCAAAGGGACCAGGGGTGGAGATTGTAATGGAAATACCTTTAAATTGTTGTATCCCGGGATTTGAGTTGCATGTTGTGGGAATTACTATAGCAGGAACCCCTTGTTGCTAGCCAGGCTAGGAGCAAGGGGAGGAGTTCATTGCAATGTTAAACCCTATATCCTGGTGCAAAGGGACCAGGGGTGGAGATTGTAATGGATATACCTTTAAATTGTTGTAACCCATGATTTGAGTTGCATGTTATAGGAATTACTACAGCCGGAACCACCTGAACAAATGGAGGAGAAGCCTTACAAGAAGCAGTGCAAGTGCAGCAGTGACCTGACCTGAACTGGCTTTGGTGCCCAATAACTCCAAGAAACACACCACCTCTCCTGTCCTGAGTGACCACCACAAGAGATGAAGCCCAAAGTCGTGGACTAAATGAACTCAGTGGACATTTTGTGGACATTTATGGACATTTTACAAATATTTTGTTGGGGTGGTCCATAGACTAAGGGAATGATATGTGTGTATTATATCAAAGGATGGGAAGGGTGACAGTGTGTAATGAGAATGTGTTGGATAATGTGAGACCTGAGCATGACGTAAATGGTATGGAATAAGGGGTGGATACTGTCCTGGTTTCAGCTGAGATAGAGTTAATTTTCTTTATAGTGGCTGGTATGGGGCTATGTTTTGGATTTGTGCTGGAAACAGTGTTGATAATACAGAGATGTTTTAGTTGTTGCTGCACTAGTCAAGGACTTTTCAGCTTCCCATGCTCTGCCAGGTGCAGAAGCAGCTGGGAGGGGACACAGCCAGGATAGTTGATCCAAACTGCCCAAAGGGCTATTCCATACCACATGACGCCATGCTCAGTATATAAAGCTGGGGAAGAAGAAGGAAGGGGGGGACATTTGGAGTGATGGTGTTTGTCTTCCCAAGTAACCACTACACATGATGGAGCCCTCCTTTCCTGGAGATGGCTGAACACCTGCCTGCCCATGGGAAGTAGTGAATGAATTCCTTGCTTTGCTTTGCTTGCGTGCGCGGCTTTTGCTTTACCTATTAAACTGTCTTTATCTCAACCCTCGAGTTTTCTTACTTTTGCTCTTCCGATTCTCTCCCCCATCCCACCAGGGGGGAGTGAGCGAGCGGCTGCGTGGTGCTTAGTTGCCGTCTGGGGCTAAACCACGACACACCTCAAACTCAGTCTGCCAAATAGCCTAACTATTTCCAGAGGATCAGAGGACCTACTGTTTCTATCATGGCTTATTCAATAAGTATAAAGGTTTAAAAGGCCAGTTGTAATCTTAAAAGAACAAGTAATTGGTTTATGTTTCTGGTTTCTATGTTGGAAGTCACCCTTCAAAGGCATGTTTTGGGGTATTTTTTCAGTCTAGTTTTGTTTCTCCATGGGCACGTTCTCTAGTAGCAGTGGATTGGAAGTGTCAAATCTCCCAATTCCTAGGACAAATGGATCCAGGAGCTGTAACCAGTAATTTGACTAGTTGTTCTGGTAATGCATCTCTTGTCTCGCTGGTTGTTGTATTGATGGTTGTGACTAAACATATCAGTGCTTTTACAGTACTCTAACACAGCTAATCCTGGCAACTCTTCCAGTAAGAGAGATTTTTTTTTTCCATGATCACTAACTTTTCTTTTTTCTCTTCCCCATCCCCAGATAACTATTATCTTTAAATCATACCGAGACTGTACAGATCAGAAAGTATATCAAGCAGTGACCGATGACTTACCTGCAGCTTTTGTGGATGGCACAACAAGTGGAAGCGATGGGAACACCAAGAGCTTGCGAATTGTGGAAAAAGTTGGTGGCAAATATGTTGAAATGCATGCCAGGTACATCGGAACCACAGTGTATATACACCAACTTGGACACTACTTAATGCTGGCCATTCGCATGCCTCAAGAGTTGGCTATGGCCTATGAGGAGAGTCAGGATCTGCAGCTGTGTGTGAATGGTTGCCCTTCAAGTGAACGTATTGATGATAGTGGCCACTTGCCATTGTCTGTGATGGGGCAGTTACTCCCCCAGGCAGGTGCTACTCATCCCTGGTCAGTATACACACTGGAAACTGCCACCACCAAATGCCATGAGAAAATATTGGTGAAGGACATCTATTTTTACTCATGTGTGTTTGACCTACTCACAACTGGTGATGTTAACCTCACAGCTGCTGCTCACAGTGCCTTGAAGGATGTGGAGGCATTGCACCCCAGAAAAGAGCACTGGCATATCTTTCCCAGCAATGAAAGTGGTGGTGGTGTGGGCAAGGGTAGCAAATTCTTTGTCAGTCCTGGTCTTGTGTGCTTGATCCTTGCTGCATTTTTGTAGGGGGGTTTTGTCTATAACAAAGTTTTTAAATATATATATTGTCATAATATATTGAGTAAAGAGGAGTATATATGTATATACCATGTATATGAAGGGATGCTTTGTCTTGGGATACCCACCAGGCTGTATATATTGTGTTACTGTTTTCATGTATGTTGGATGTAGTATTCTTTGTATCTTTGTTTTGCAGTTGGTGAAATGTTTTATAATGTCCCTGAATAGAAAGAACTTTATTTTTATGTATTTCAATATTTATGCATTTATCTGAGTAATTATGCATTATACACATGTACATATACGCAGTGCTCCTGCTTGACAACAAAATTTTGTTAATATATTAACTTGTTTATTTTTCTGTCCTTCTTATTACTGTAGAGGTCAGCACCTCTCTTCTGTAATGACATTGGTAATTTGTTGGGTTCTCTAGTTAAAACCATTAAGAATGGGATCTTGTTCTGTCCCTTAAACAAACGGTCCTCCCTTCTTTGGAGGAAGAGTATGAAGCACTTCCTGTTAGCACAGAAAACCATATTGGATAATTCTGCATCTCCTAAACATAGCATTTATGCTGCAGAGACATGAATCACAAAAGCTTCTTTATAATTCTGACATTCTAATTCCATAGGATGAGCTTCAGAAGAAGAAAAGTACTTACACCATCTCTCACAGTGCATTGGAGTTTCTCCCTATTTTGTGTGTGGCTGAACTTCCTCATTGGTGCACTGAATTTAAAGATCTCATGGCTGAAAGCTAGTGGATAAAGCCTAGCATTGCTGCACTGATGCTCATACTTAGTAGACAGGTACCATTTATTAGTTAACTTTCTCTGTCCATGGATCCCATGAGTGTGTGTGTCTGTATATGTATACCAGCGTCGAACTGTGAGCCCTTCAAATAAGTAATATTTCAAAAATTTAGTACTTCCTCTAAAAAGTTTTCATTTTCTTGTTTCTGCTGTGGGATTTCTTGAGAAAATGTTATTTACACGTGTTCATTCTTGAAGTCTAGCATAGCTAAGAGAGCTTGGTTAATTAATTGAAGTTAATGCCAAACGTGGATATTTTGAAGCTTATGAATGGTCTCTGAGGAGAACTTGAGCTTAGAGGAAACACTGGTTTTCACAGACACTAGGAATGGCTGTCTTTTAGAAAGCTGCAGATTTTATTTTCATGCATAGAAACCCCACAATGTGTCAGTCCTTGCTAAACGTTTTAGATGTGGTTCATGAATATACTAGTAAGTATATGTTTGTATAAAAGAGTGACTGTGCAGTGTGTAAATACTTTTAAATTATTCTGATAGAAGAATAAAGTTGCCTACCCCACTGAGGAACATCTGTAATGTGGTATTAAGTGACCCCTGGTGGGATGCAGAGAAATAGGGGATGTGGGCTGTGCACTGTGGGCAGGCAATCTATAACCCAAAGCCCCATATTTGTTTTTTAACCATCACTTGCTGCGTAGGAATGTGCTGAATACAATCATTCTACTTCCTTGCAGATGCTTATTTTCCCTCTTCTAAATTAGCTGTGTAGTGAAATCTATGATCAGCGGTTGCAAACCAGGCCAGTTTATTGAAACCAATGGCAGGAAGCATCCCCTCACAATCCCGCTTGTACACTCTTCCTTTGCAGTATTTACAGAGATATTTAGAAGAGCTTAGGTACAGTGGTCTGATGTTGCTGCGTCTTGTCTTGAGAGATGTTATGAAAATCCTCTTTTAAAGTTACTGGATAACTCTCAAACCAGAAGAAACTTGGGAGAGAAAATTGCTGTAAAACTGAAGAGGAAATTGAGGGATTGAAGGAATAAATGGTACAGAAGAGTCCATAAGATTACAGAACTTTGTATAACAAGATGATCTGCTCAGCATGCATGGGAGTTTTAATATTTCAACTGCAAGGCTCTAATCACTTAGCATGAAGATAAATTAAAAGTGCCAAAGCTTAAAACAAGTTATATCAGATGCATATCTAGAAAGACAGACCTAATAAACACAACTTAGAATGTTGTTTTGCCTAGGCTTTTGTTACAGCTAGATTTTGGGATAGGGGGAGCAATCTTAAGTGGTAGATATGTTATTGAAATGCTCTATGGAAACATCTGGCTGTAGGAAGCAAAGGGAGCTTTAAATATATGTTTAACGTGTACAAAAGAAGGCCTTCATTTCTGTAAGAGCTTACTTTCATATGTGCTTATTACTGCAAGCTCTGTAGAAGGCAATATAGCATGGTCATTGGCATCTTAATGCAACAACTAGTAAGTTATTATTGAAGCTATCTGTTGTCAGCCTTTGTCTTCAAAAACGTTAGCCAATGCCTTCTATGTTAATGGCTTATTCAAAATATTATTTTAAAGCTCTTCTGTAACATTTCTAACCATTTCTCCTAACCCTGTACTAATAGAACCTCTTTAACAGCAGATGAGGATAGTTCTCTGTTTTTCTAGCTGTGGAGACTGATGACTTCCCTAGGACACATAGGAAGAAGCATGTTACAGAACCGAGCAGACAACACGGTGCTTAATCCTTCATCTTTCTTGTATGTACATATGGCTCCTAAACAAGGGTGTTGTAAAAGGAAATGGTATGCTCAACTGACTGAAACCAAAAATTCTTTTTTTTTTTCTCTCACACTCCACTTCCTGAAAAACCTGTCTGGAAGAATAATCTGCATAGAGCACCTATGAAGTGAGGCACAACTTGAAAGCAGGATCTGAGAACAACCTACCATTCTTTTGTTGTAGTAGTCACTTTAGCATTAGTAGCAAGGCTTGTTGAAGCCTTAGGCCGCAAGCTGTGAACTTTCACCCAGATTTGCTGACCGTACACTGAACTTTTACTTGGCTACATGAAGGAAGGCCCCTGAAACCGGTGCAAACCAGAAAGATAAGGAGGCTTCAACCTTAGCAGAAGTTACAACCTTAGAGATAAGAGAAGAATCAGCCTGCCTAGAGACAATGAAAGGGCCCAATGAAGAATGGGAAGACCCCAGACCCTGATACTACTATTGGTCCGAACTGTCTCCTGAGGGGAGGGAAACTTAAATTGTAAGGGTATCATTGCCCAGGGATTCCTTTCTTGGGGGTCCCTCTTCGGAGGCACCCAGCTCGAGCTGTTTTCACCGCTGTACCAATGAATAAATTCATCTGGCGTACATCGTATCAGAGACTCTGCTTCGGGAAACCTAGGGTCAAGCCAGAGGGGAGAGAAAGCGCCTGAGAGTGAGTGTGTGTGTGAGTTGAAAAGGGCCACCCGTCAGCTCAGTGGAGCTGCCCACTGCGAAGGGACTTGGGTCCTAGCAGTTAAAGTCTCGGGTGGTGTGTGTGCAACTCCCTGAATGGTGTGTGAGTGCTCGGGCAGCGGCTTCTCCTTTAACACTTTCGTGTGATTAAGTTGGGGCTCTTCCATATTCAAGCACATCAGTGCATCTCATTTCAAACAGCTGCTGTCTTGCCAGCAAATAATTCCTCAACTATTTACATTCTCTTACATTAACATTATGGATACCTGTATTGGGTTTATGTGGCAAGGTTTTGGTAGTGGGGGGGGCTGCAGGGGTGGCTTCTGTGAGAAGAGATCAGGAGCTGCTCCCATGTCAGAGCCAGTTCCAGCCAGCTCCACGATGGACCTGCCACTGGCCAAAGCTGAGCCAATCAGCAATGCTGATGGTGCCTCTGTGATAACATATTTAAGAAAGGGTTAAAAAAAAAAAACCAAAAACAAAAACAAAACACTGCACAGCAGCAGCTGGGAGACAGGAGTGAGAAAAATGTGAGAGCAACAACCCTGCAGAACACCAAGGTCAGTGAAGAAGGAGGGGGAGAAGGTCCTCCAGGTGCCAGAGCAGAGATTCCCCTGCAGCCTGTGGTGAAGACCATGGTGAGGCAGGCTGTCCCCCTGCAGCCTATGGAGGTCCATGGTGGAGCAGATATCCAGCTGCAGCCTGTGGAGGACCCCATGCCAGAGCAGGTGGATGCGCCCTGAAGGAAGCTGTGACCCCGTGGAGAGCCCACATAGGAACAGGAGCAGGTTTTCTGGCAGGAACTGTGGCTCCTGGGGGACCCTTGCTGGAGCAATCTGTTCCTGATGGACTGTACCCCATGGAAAGGACCCATGCTGAGCAACAGTTCATGAAGGACTGCAGCCCATGGGAGAGACCCTACACTGGATGGGGTCTTATGGGTCCCTTCCAACTCAAGATATTCTATGGAGCAGGGGAACAGTGTTAGGAGGAAGAAGCAGCAGAGGAGAACTGTTATGAACTGACCGCAACCCCCATTCCCCATCCCCCCTGTCTCTCTCATGGGGGGAAGGAAGTAGAAGAATTGGGAATGAAGTTGAGCCTGGGAAGAAGGGAGGGTGGGGGGCAAGGTGTTTTTAGTTTTCTTTTTATTTCTTGCTATCCTATTATTAATTGGCAATAAATTAAATTAATTTCCCCAAGTCAAGTCTGTTTTGCCTGTTATGGTAATTGCTGAGTGATCTCCCCATCCTTATCTTGACCCCTGAGCTTCTCAATCTTATTTTCTCCCCGTCTTGCTGAGGAGGGGGAATGAGAGAACAGCTTGGTGGGCATCTGGCGGACAGCCAAGGTTAACCCACCACAATATTGTGCATTTGTTTTATGTTTTTTTGAGGATGTGAGAGTGGCTATTTATTTATTTTACCTCTAAATTAAACAAGCAGTGTTGCAAGATTTGCACCACCTAATGAATGTTTCATTAGGGGACACGTTTAGGAAAAACAAACCCAAGTGGCTTGTTTGTTTTCTCTCTTTTGTCAGACAGTGCAATTTCAAATCGTGTGCTCATTTTCTTCATATGAGTACAGCTGGGGTGTTTCACATTGAAGTTTTCATGATTTGGGTTATTTTAATTCTTATCTGTGTCCTGAGTGATAAACAGTATGCCTTTCTGTCTTTCTCTATTCTAGGTATTAAAAAATGCTACATAATGACTAGACATGACTAGTAATGACTTAACTTGTTTTAAAAGCTATTCAGTGCTGCTTACAAGATACACTTTCTCTGTATCGTGCTGCTAGTTCTCTCCATTTATATTCAAAATGGATGAGGATTGTGTATGTCAATGTTGTTCATTAGATTTTATTATTAATTAGCTTGTTTTGAAGAGCAACATAGCCACAGATAAAATACAAGTATGCAGGTAAATTTATTGTGATGTTGATGATCTGATTCAGAGTTCTTTTAATCTATGTTTGTAAATTACACTTCAGTGAAATTAAAAGCTGCTGATTAGTAAATCAACTGAACATTAAGATTGATTACAGAGTTTTGATATGTGCAGGGGTAATCCTCAGAGCTGATAACTATGTATAAAAGGAACTTAATGTGTAGTATTTGGAGTTTCAGTAATTTTTATTTATAGGAATTATTTTCATAAGTATTGCTGGTTTAAAGCTTAATTTCCACTTATTTGTACACCATAACAGTAGGAGAATAATCCATTAAAAATACAAAGTGCGTACTTTCAGTTGATTTTAGTATATGCTGAAGGCTGCATCTACAAAAGATTTTAAATGCCTAGTTAGTGTGTGAAGTTAAACACTTCAGAATTCAAATCCAGAATTGAGATTCACAGTATAGGCTTATCAGCTTAAACCCAGAGGTTCCTCTCGGATCTCTACCTCTCTCACTATTAATCCAGTAAAATCCCCCAAGGAATCTATATTTTTGCTGCTGGGGAAAGAAAAAAACTTCTAAGTCATGAGGGTGGTGCCTGCAGTTTCATAAATCAATCATTCATCTACCCAGTTTACCTGCAGGACATTTTTGGCAGGTATTCTAGCAGATTAGGCCTCAAGTCTGCCACAGATGATGGTAAGAATTATTTATAGTGCAGTAATTTAAGTATTCTGCTGGGGCTTGGGAGAGGCAAGTCAAAATGCCTCCTCTGCCTGTGCAGAGATTTGCTCTTTCACATCTTGAGAGTGCCAGCGCCCTAAAAACTGGGAGGTACTCTCACATAAATGCCATTCTGCTTTGTTAGAAAATTATAGCTTTATCCAAATAAGGTCTTAGGTGCCTTGAAAGAGGTTGGACTTTACCCTGTAGAGTTATTTCAGCTAAATTCAGTAAACTAAACACATATACCTTTTCTGTAGTTAATGAAGTCAGAGGCACTACTTTAGGCTGGGATGAATTGTCTTCTGGAGGTACCTATTGATGTCCTTCACTAGAGAAGGAACCCAGACATCTAATTTTAACATAACTAAAGTCAGATGAAGTGAATCTAGGCCTGATGGCTAAATTCAAAATTCCAACCTAGGTTCTTCCTCAGGAACTACCCACATTTACTAGAGACAATTACTAGAGATTCAATTACTTTGCTTGCTGTTGTCACCACGTACCCAGCCTTTCGAATACCTTGTCGGATGAAGCTGCTTCCATCCGTGAACCAGGAGTCTTGTGCATCTTCCAGGGGTTCTTCTTTTAAATCTGGTCTGCTAGAATATACGGTCTCTATGGTTTCCAAACAGTCATGTATCAATGATTCAGATGTCACCCCACTGAGGAAAGAAGTGGGTTCGTAACATTAGTCACTTCAATATTAACATCATCTGGTTCAACTAGAATCACAGAATCGTATAGGTTGGAAAAGACCTTTAAGATCATTGAGTCCAACCGTAAACCTAACACTGCCAAGACCACCACTACACCATGTCCCTAAGCACCTCATCCAAACGGCTTTTAAATACCTCCAGGGATGGCGACTCAACCACTTCCCAGGGCAGCCTGTTCCAATGCTTGACAACCCTTTCAGTGAAGTAAAATTTCCTAATATCCAGTCTAAACCTCCCCTGGCACAACTTGAGGCCATTTCCTCTCATCCTATCACTTGTTACCTGGGAGAAGAGACTGACCCCCACCTCTCTACAACCTCCTTTCAGGTAGTTGTAGAGAGCAATAAGGTCTCCCCTCAGCCTCCTTTTCTCCAGGCTAAACAACCCCAGTTCCCTCAGCCGCTCCTCATCAGACTTCTGCTCTAGACCCTTCCCCAGCTTCATTGGCCTTCTCTGGACACACTCCAGCACCTCAATGTCTCTCCTGTAGTGAGGGGCCCAAAACTGAACACAGTATTCGCGGTGCGGCCTCACCAGTGCTGAGTACAGGGGCACGATCACTTCCCTAGTCCTGCTGGCCACACTATTTTTGATACAAGCCAGGATGCCATTGGCTTTCTTGGCCACCTGGGCACACTGCTGGCTCATATTCAGCCAGCTGTCAACCAACACGCCCAGGTCCTTTTCTGCCTGGCAGCTTTCCAGCCACTCTTCCCCAAGCCTGTAGCATTGCATGGGGTTGTTGTGGCCCAAGTGCAGGACCTTGCACTTGGCCTTGTTAAACGTCATACAATTGACCTCGGCCCATCGATCGAGCCTGTCCAGGTCCCTCTGTAGAGCCTTTCTACCCTCAAGCAGATCAACATTCCCGCACAACTTGGTGTCATCTGCAAACTTACTGAGGGTGCACTCGATCCCTTCGTCCAGATCATTGATAAAGATATTAAACAGGACTGGCCCCAACACAGAGCCCTGGGGAACACCGCTTGTGACCGGCCGCCAACTGGAGTAAACTCCATTCACCACCACTCTTTGGGCCCGGCCATCCACACAGTTCTTTACCCAGCGAAGAGTACACCCGTCCAAGCCATGAGCAGCCAGTTTCTCCAGGAGAATGCTGTGGGAAACCATGTCAAAGGCTTTACTGAAGTCTAGATAGACAACATCCACAGCCTTTCCCTCATCCACTAAGAGGGTCACCTTGTTGTAGAAGGAGATCAGGTTGGTCAAGCAGGACCTGCCTTTCCTGAACCCATGCTGGCTGGGCTTGATCCCTTGGTTATCCTCTACATGCCGTGCGATGGCACTCAGGATGATCTGCTCCATCAGCTTCCCCGGCACCGAGGTCAGGCTGACAGGCCTGTAGTTCCCTGGGTCCTCCTTCCGGCCCTTCTTGTAGATGGGCGTCACATTTTCTAACCTCCAGTCAACTGGGACCTCCCCAGTTAGCCAGGGCTGCTGGTAAATGATGGAAAGGGGCTTGGTGAGCACTTCTGCCAGTTCCTTCAGTACTTTCAGGTGGATCTCATCAGGCTCCATAGACTTGTGAATGTCTAAGTGGTGCAGCAGGTCACTAACCATTTCCCCCTGGATTATGGGGGCTCCATTCTGGTCCCCGTCCCTGTCTTCCAACTCCGGGGGCTGGGTACCCAGAGAACAATTGGCCCTGCTATTAAAGACTGAGGCAAAGAAGGCATTAAGTACCTCAGCCTTGTCCTCATCCTTGGTCACTGTGTTCCCTCCCCCATCTACTAGGGGCTGGAGATTCTCCTGAGCTCTCCTTTTGCTGCTAATGTATTTGAAGAAGTATTTTTTGTTGTCTTTTATAGTAGCAGCCAGATTGAGCTCTAGCTCAGCTTTGGCCCTTCTAATTTTCTCCCTGCACAGCCTCGCTACACCTTTGTAGTCCTCCTGAGTTGCCTGCCCCTTCTTCCAGAGGTCATAGACTCTCCTCTTTTTCCTGAGTTTGAGCCAGAGCTCTCTGTTCAGCCAGGCTGGTCTTCTTCCCTGCCGGCTCGTCTTTCGGCACCTGGGGACAGCCTGCTCTTGTGCCTTTAGGACTTCCTCCTTAAAGAATGTCCAGCCTTCCTGGGCTCCTTTGCCCTTTAGGGCTGCCTCCCAGGGGACTCTGTCAACCAGTCTCCTAAACAGGCCAAAGTCTGCCCTCCAGAAGTCTAAGGTGGCAGCTCTGCTGACCCCCCTCGCCGCTTCTCCACGTATCAAAAACTCTATCATTTCGTGATCACTCTGCCCGAGATGGCCTCCAACCATCACATGGCTCACAAGTCCTTCTCTGTTTGTGAACAAGAGGTCCAGCGGGGCACCTTCCCTAGTTGGCTCCCTCACCAGCTGTGTCAGGAAGTTCTCTGCCACATGCTCCAGGAACCTCCTAGACTGTTTCCTCTCTGCTGTATTGTATTTCCAGCAGACATCCAGTAGGTTGAAGTCCCCCACAAGAACAAGGGCTAGCGATCGTGAGGCTTCTCCCAGCTGCTTATAGAATAGTTCGTCTGCCTCTTCATCCTGGTTGGGTGGTCTGTAACAGACTCCCACCACAATATCTGCCTTGTTGGCCTTCCCCCTGATTCTTACCCATAGACACTCCACCCTATCATCACCATCATTAAGCTCTAAACTATCCAAACACTCCCTAACGTATAGGGCTACCCCACCACCTCTCCTGCCTCGCCTATCCCTCCTGAAGAGTTTATAGCCATCCATCGCCGCACTCCAGTTGTGCGAGTCATCCCACCATGCTTCCGTGATGGCAACCATATCATAGTTTTCCTGGTGTACAATGGCTTCCAACTCCTCCTGCTTGTTGCCCATGCTGCGTGCATTGGTGTAGAGGCACTTCAGCTGGGCTGTCGTCCATGTCTCCTTCATAGAGGAACACCCCTTGTGTGCTTTGAGGTGTTTCACTGGCATTTCCCTCTTGGCTCCTATTGCCTCAGTATCCCCTAGCTCAACTCTGTTTGACTTCAGCTGTGCCCCAGTGTACCCCGCACATCTCAGAGACACAGGCTGAGTGCCCTCACTGGCACCCGCTCCCTCTAACCGTGGCACGTCGTCCCTCAGCTTCTCTTGGGCAAGCCTGATATCATCCCCCTCCCCCTTCGAGTCTAGTTTAAAGCTCTGTCGATGAGCCCCGCAAGTTCCTGAGCAAAGATTCTCTTTCCCCTTTGAGAAAGATGAATCCCATCAGACACCAGCAAACCTGGTGCTGTGTAGGCCATCCCGTTTTCAAAAAAAACAAATCTGTGGCAATGACACCAGCCACGGAGCCATGAGTTGATAGATTGGGTGTCTCTGTTCCTTCTGGTGTCGCTGCCCACAACTGGAAGGAGAGAGGAGAAAATAACCTGGGCTCCAGAGTCCCTTACTAGCCATCCCAATGCCCTGAAGTCTCTTTTGATTGCCCTAGGACTTCGTGTTGCAGCTTCATCACCCCCCACATGGAAGAGCAGTAGGGGATAATAGTCCGAGGGCCATACCAGGCTAGGGAGTATCCTAGTGATATCCTTCACCCAGGCCCCAGGGAGGCAGCAGACTTCCCTAAGAGGAGGGTCCATCTGGCATATCGGACCCTCGGTTCCCCTCAGAAGGGAGTCACCCACAACTATAACCCGTCTTCTCTTCCTTGTGGAGGTGGTGTTGATACAAGAGGTACGTTCTTCTGACCTGGGCGACGACACCTCTGGTGTAGATGGACTGTCATCCCCATCCTCCATTGCCTGGCCTTCCACCTCCAGGGCCTCATACCTGCTGTACAGAGGCACCTGGGAGGGCGAGGTGGGCAGGGAGGGCCTTTGCCTGCCACCACGAGCATGGACTTGCCTCCATTCACTCTCCTCCTTTGAGCTGCTGCCTTCAGCCCAGTGCGGGGGGGGGATACAGGATCCCCTTGATTGTGGGTTCTTACTGGTGGCTGCTGCTGCTCTTGTTCCTGTCTCGGGGGGGGGGGCGGACGGGACGCGACAGGGGGGGACGGACGGGGGGGACGGTGGCAGAGCATGGCACCACCAGTCAATCTCTTTCTCAGCCTCCCTGATGCTCCTTAACCTTTCTACCTCCTCCCATAGCTCTGCCACCATGCAGATCAAATCATCTACCTGGTTGCACCTCACACAGCTGTCCTCACGGCTGCCATCTGTGAACAGTGAGAGGCCCTGGCACTCCCTGCAGCCTGAGACCTGGGCGGCTGCATGTTTTCATGGGAGCTCTGTCTGGGTAGCCACATCCACTCTGGCGAGCACAGAGGGCATCGCTTTCTGACGAGTGAAGACCATAGCTGAGTTTCTTCTGGAAGGATGGGGACTACCGAATGAACGCACCTCTTGAGCTGGTCGGGTGGCTTCGCCTTCACTGCACGCACTGCCGCACCACTCCCCTCTGCCGCGCCGCGCCCTGGTTGCTCGCGCTCCCTGGGGGCTGCTCTTGTACGGGAGGGGAATTGCCGCCGTCACTCTTGTCCCCGCCCACGCTGAGTCAGAGCCGGGCCCTCGTCAGGAGCTCCCGCCTTCCTGCTCAGGGGCCGGGCCGTGGCTGCGGTAACCCTCTCTCTCCGTGCCCTTTCTTCTCCCTTCCCTGCGCGGTTTTGCCGCGGTTTAGCCGATCCAGCAGCGGTCCCTCGACGCGGTCCTCTGTCTCAGAGCTGCTCGCCTCGGAGGCTTTGCTGAAATGGCCTGGTATAGCCTGAATACCAGAATAGCCTGGTATTGTAAAAATAGGGATGGAGAAAGCCAATGATTCCCTTTTTGTTCTAGTATGGCTGATACTGTGTGTGAAACCAGCACTGTGATTTTTTGGCCTAAGGTAAATTTCCAGGCCTCTTGGATATTTAGTACTACAGCCGCCACAGCTCGTAGGCACCCTGGCCACCCTTTGCTTACTTCGTCAAGCTGCTTAGAAAAGTAGGCCACAGCTCTTTTGTAGAGTCCCAGTCGTTGAGCTAGGACTCCCAGAGCTATACCTTGTTTTTCATGGGAAAACAGCCAGAAGGGTTTAGTAACGTCAGGTAGGCCCAGGGCCGGGGCCTTCATCAGTTCCTTTTTAAGCATTTTGAATGCATTTTGAGCTTCCCTGGACTAAATCAATTGAGTGGGATTGTTTTTCAAAAGTTCATATAAAGGTTTTACTATTATTCCATAATTGTAAATCCATAATCAACACCAACCTGCCATTCCCAAGAAGGTCCTCAGTTCCTTTACAGTTTGAGGGGGGTTCTGCAGATGGCTTCTTTTCACTCCGTTCCTAATTCTCGTTGTCCTCCAGATAGCTCATATCCAAGGCAGGTTACTTGCTGTTGCACCATCTGAGCTTTCTGTTGAGAGACTCGATACCCATTCAGGCCCAAAAAGTTCAACAAATTAGTAGTCCATTGAATACAATCAGACTTTGTTTCAGTTGCTATTAATAAGTCATCCACATACTGTAGAAGAGTTCCGTCTCTGGAGGGAGGATCCCCTGTCTCAAGTTCTCGTGCTAATTGATTCCCAAAGATGGTTGGACTGTTCTTAAAACCTTGGGGTAACACTGTCCAGGTAAGTTGGGTTTTCCTACCAGTAGTAGGACTTTCCCATTCAAATGCAAACAGGTTTTGGCTCTCCTTGGCCAGAGGCAAGCAGAAGAATGCATCTTTCAAATCTAATACTATAAACCATACTTCTGAAGCAGGGTCAGACAAAACTGTCAGGGAGACCCTCCCATTGAGTCATGAGGTTCGGAAAAGGATCCCCTTGCTTCCTAAACTCCTTCTCAGAGAGGAGTCTAGGTGCAGCTAGATCCAGTCCTAGTCCCAGACTTGGTCAACGGTTTATATCTAAAGGATGATATGTGCACAATCAATCCTTTATATCACTTAGCTAAGATTTCAAAGTTTAGCATGCTATTAGTCACTTACCGAGGATCTGTTGCAGCAAGGAATCTCTCAACCTCGAGGAGTAACCTTGAGAGGCGTCCCTGCTGAAGGGGAGATCCTGGCATGCAGCCCACTGCCATGCAGGAGAGCTCCAAGGGCTCTTGGGCTGCTCACTATTTATGGGGGTAAGATGATTGACCCATAGTCATATTTGCATGCCGACCACAGATTTTAGTTTCTTAGGTGGGCGCATTGCACAATAGCCCTAGGCTATTGTGTTGTTATCTGTCTCCTGAATCCACTTTGAGCTGATGCAGCCATCATGACCAGATGCATCCATTACAATCACCACTGGTGGTTATCACCTGAGCAGGGTTGCAAGGAGATAAAGGTCTGGGGCAGGGGAAGCACACCTTCACACTCCTCAGCTCTTATTGGGTTTTCTTACAAGAAAACAGCTCTATTCATAATTTCTACTGTCCAACAAAAGAATGTTTACATGAAAACTTGTTACAGCTTTAGATAAAGGCAAGGCCTGGTACCAAGTGGGAGCTGCCTGCAGGCTCCTCTGTTGCAATGAGCTGGCTGAGTTTATCCTGCGACCAAGGGATTTGTGCAGCACAACACAGGCCTGAAGGTCACGCTGTAATGTGCAGCACAGTGCAGCACAGACCTGGGCCTACTCAGGTTAACTGTTATGTGAATCACTAACTCCTTGAGGTCTTCCCACCAGGATCACTACAGAAACTGAAAAGCAAAAAATCATCCTTGATGTTTATTAATTTATTTAACATTGAATTTCATTGGTATTAATAAAAACAACAGTATGAAAGGAGACAAGTTGTTTTGTGGAAAGCACTAGAAAACAATGTATCAAAATAGAGATTTTTTTTATTTTGCATCTTAAACAGGCATGGGTCTTTCTTTGTATCTGCTCTGAAGTGCCTAACTCCATAGTGGGTAATGCTAATAAAATTAACTAAATATAGCTAGAAGATAATGATAACTCCTAAGACCAGTAAGTCATTATCAGCGCACTCCAGAAATGTGGATTGCTTGTGACCTGCTGTGTTGCCCTTCCAGCAGATATCAAAGGCTTGCAAACATGAGGCTTCTTCCCTTTGTCTGAAGAAGGCCTCATCTACTACTTCCTGATCAGGCAGTCTGTAGCCGATACCCACCCCAATGTCACACATGTTGGTCTGCCCACTAATCCCGATCCAAAAGCTCTTATCATCTATCCCTAGGCAGAGCTCCAGGCAACCCTGCCCCTCCCTCACAACTCTCACTCCTTGTCTTCCCAGCCTATCCTTCCTGAAGAGCCACTATCAAGCTATTGCAGTACTCCAGTCCTGTGAGCTATCCCACCATCTCTCTGTGATCCCAATGAGATTATATACCTGCAAGTGCATACAGGTCTCTCATTCTTCCTGCTTGTTTCCTATGCTGTGTGCATTAGTGTACAGACACTTCAGAGAGGCCTATACTCACGCTGATTTTCCCAGAAAGGGTGTGAGCTTCCCCCATCATGCTGTCCTCTCAGCATGTCCTTATTTGTGCGTGTACACCTAAGGTCAGCCCCCTTCTGCCCTGTTTTGTTGGTGTCAAGGTCTCTTTTGTCCACATCACCCTGCACCTTTTGCTTGCCAGGCTACGGCCTCCTCACTTGATTGCAGGCCATTGGTGCTCTTTAAGTGTAGCTTGGATACCAGGGTGGATACCAAAATGGGGAAAACACTGAGTGACTGAACAGGTAAATGGTGATGCCAACACGAGCAGATGAGCTAATGGTAACCAGTCAGAGAATACATTTATCTCTCCTTAAAACACTCATAGCAGCAATGCATTTTTTTAATGCGCTTTTGCAGACAGACCACGAACCTACTCTTTTTAGGTAGTACGGGGGATGGCAGATTAGAAATATTTAACAGGATTAAGATGGAAGTCTTAGACTTCCATGTCCAAAGAAGAGCAATGAAGCTGGTGAAGGGTCTGGAGAACAAGTCTGATGAGTGGCTGAGGGAACTGGGGTTGTTTAGCCTGGAGAAAAGGAGGCTGAGGGGAGACCTTATCGCTCTCTACAACTACCTGAAAGGAGGTTGTAGCGAGGTGGGGGTCGGTCTCTTCTCCCAGGTAACAAGTGATAGGACAAGAGGAAATGGCCTCAAGTTGTACCAGGGGAGGTTTAGATTGGATATTAGGAAAAATTTCTTCACTGAAAGGGTTGTCAAGCATTGGCACAGGCTGCCCAGGGAAGTGGTTGAGTCGCCATCCCTGGAAGTATTTAAAAGACATGTAGATGTGGTGCTTAGGGACATGGTTTAGTGGTGGTCTTGGCAGTGTTAGGTTTATGGTTGGACTCGATGATCTTAAAGATCTTTTCCAACCTAAAAGATTCTACGATTCTATGCATGGTAGATGAAACAACTGAATCTTTATCAGCAGCATAATTTCTCTTGGAGCTGCCAGAATTCTTACTTTCTAAAACCTCTTGTAGAGAACAACACTAAGATCTGAAACAAGAAGCTTGTTGTCAAATGGATACTTCAGAACTGGACACACTCCTCAATGACTTACCATTATAAAAGAACAAAATAAAGATCAAATCTGCATGCATGGAAAATGAATTATAAATGGCTTATTTGCAGAGGATATGGTGCATATCTTACTATTTAGGAGAATCCCATAACAGTCAATCTCATAAGCCATGGAGAACACCTCTACCATCAAACTTCATTCCCCTCTGCATTCAGTTAAGTCTTAAACAGCTATAACATGATTAAAGCTAACACAACCTAAATATACTAATTAGCAAAGATTCTAACCAAAGCCACCAAGTATGTTCTGTCTTGCCTATCTCTGAAAGACCCAAGATGCCTTTGACAAAAGTGGATGCAGATTAACCATGTCACATAGACATGATCAACCACAATGCCATGCTAATATAGCTACACTGATGGTGAAGCAGACTTAGTGGGACTGCTCTATTGATGTGTTATCATAGTGGATCCAAGATTCCAGCTCACTATCCAAACTGTAAGAACTAGGCAGTGGTTGTAGATGCTCCAACTTCTAGATTTTCACCATTGGAAGAGGAAGATGCATAGCACACATGCACAACCTTACTAGGCACCACTAGCTAAACACTGCTTCAGCAATTAAGCTCAAAAGCAGAGTTCAAAACCCTCCCAACCCTGGGAAGATGAAGAGCTAAGAAATGAAGAAGCATTAATTATCTGAGTTGCAGCCTACATTAAAATTAGCTTAAATGTACTTGGCTAAATGATATTAACTTAGAATATGCAGCAGCTGTGCCTACAGTGAGATCATAACAGACAGGTACTCTGAAGAGGTTTTGGTTCAATTTTAATGCTTTACATAAACCTGCTTAATCAGAAAAAATGCTCAACATTGCAAGATGAGAAAAATTGGAGCAACATATGAGCTCCAACCACATGATGCCAGGGTAGACATTTATCTTCCCTAATTATGTTGTGTATTAAAATTTAGTACTTAGAGTTTAATATTTTTATGGGTAAATGAGAAAGGTATGCTGTAGAAAAACACCAGCAGAAAACAAGAGCCCACATATCCTTTTAAATTTAATTTGTCAGACAGAAGTTATCTATGTACAATCAGTGTGCATTGTAATAATTCTATTAATAGAAAGCCATTCAAGTCTAAAATATTAACTGGCTGCATAGCACATTTGACATTATTGCCCATTTTAAGAGGGAAAACAAATATATTTCCAATAAATTTTGGCTGATTTGGATTCAGAAGTGTTCAGATATTGAACACTCCTTTAAAACCAATGGACTGGAAAAAACTTTCCAGATCACAGTTTAGCTGAATATTTCCCACAATTTCGTTACAACAAATCACAATATTGACAGTTTAATAGAAAAACAAAAAAATGTATCTGAAGCATCCAATAAAAAGGGGGCACTAAATGGAATAAAAATGTTCCCTTTCCCCATTTTTGCATTCTGAACAGTGATTTCATAAAGATATTTTATTAAAAAGTGTTAGTATACTGACTTTGTTTCATACTTGTGACAAGAAGGCCTGAGTTGGTGGGGGAAGGAACAAGAAAAAAAAAAAAAAAAAGAAAAAGAAAGCTCATTAAATTAGTTTGCAATAATTTTCAGCCATTTATTTTATTTTGTAAAAAGGCATTATTACAACTGATCACAAACAGGAGAAATCCTGGCTATTTTACAGTTATAGGTACAGAACTTAAATATTCAAGCTTGTGATGAAAAGCGGCAAGGTGGTTGCAGTGTACAATGTAAACAAATAGCTTTGGAAAGTGAACAAAGTCCTTGAGAATTCTTTACTAAGAAAACAAAACAAACTCCTCATTCCTTCACGAAACGTGATCACAGGTCAGTGTTTAAAAATTCATTTGCAAACATAATTTAAACTGTGTTCAGCCTAAAAACAGTTTTATGAGATCCAGTCTGAATGGGGCAGTGTTGAGGTCCCTGTAAAAGTAAACATTTTCCATTTCTTAACGAGGGGAAGAAAAAAAAAAAGTGCCACAACCAACATTTGCAGCACAGTGCAGCATAAACTTTAAATACAAAAATATTTTTCTATTGTTGGGATAATAGACCTTGCATCTTGGAAAAAAGTAACAATACTACTGACAGAATATCCAGTCCATATCTTTCAAGTCACATAAGGCAATTACTGTGTTAGCTTACTGTATATGGCTAAAAGAAGGTCCAGAAAATGTCAGTCTTTGTTATGTTTTCCGGCTACTCCATGTATGTTCAGGTGTACTTTTGTGATCTGATGAGTGTTCAAATGGAGATCTGTGTCCTAAAGGAGATCTTGAACCATAAGGAGACCTCTGATCTAATGGTGACCTTGGACCACTACCAGAAGCTCTGTGGTCCATTTGCCAGTCTGAGTGGTACCTATAATCTCTGGAGGATTTATGATGGCTGTACTCTGAAGTGGAACGGTGATCTGAATGTATCCTGTGGTCTGAATGGGAACGGTGATCTGAATGAGGCCGACTGTCTTTTAAACTTCCTTCCAGGTTTGACCTGTGATCTCTGCTCCTGTGGTCATCCAACTTTCTATGTTTACTATCACTACAGTATCTGAAAAGATTTACTTATATTAGTATTACTGAACGCATAGTAAGAACTACAATTATGTCAATTCAACAGAACTGCATTAGAGAAATTTCTTTGCAATTCTGCATTACTCAGAAAAGATACTTTGGTGCTTACTACAAGCGTACTGCAAAACCAGGAAGGGAATTCTTAACAGATTTTACAATTGCTGATGCAATTTACCTGCTGTCTTGTTTATAGTGATCCCAGTCTCTGTGGTCTTTTCCATTGCTGAAGGCTGAATAGGACCTTTTCCTAGAGTCACTTTTCTTATAAGCATCCCCCTGATGCCTGTCCTTATGATGATCATGGTATTGTGACAAATGTCTATCAGAAGAATAACTGTCCCTGCTACTGTCATCATGGTTTGTATTCTCTTTCAGTCTTTCAACATCTGTTTAATAAAGCAGAGGTTATAAGGAAGTCTCATACACTATAAATTTTTTTCTTCACCAATTCAAACAGCACTTCTACCTGTCAGATTTAAAGCAATTTAAAAGAGCATTATAATTTGACAGAAACAAGATCTAAATCATTGAAAGACAAATGCACTAATGTGAGTGAACTGAGAGAAACCTCAGAAGTAAATAATTAGAAATAGAAATTTAGATATGTAGGGCTGAGAAAATAAATTTTCCACCTTACAGACTGAATGGAGAGGATCAGTGTGGTCCAAATGAGCAGTGAGTAGAGACCAGGTGCCTTTAGTAGAGCAATTTTAGACAGAATGGTAGGAAGTTCCTCTCTAAGGAGAGATAGCCCTAGCATGAACATCAGTTTTAGAGGTATACCTTGTTAATGAAAGGTTTTTAGTGGTATTCCTAAAATACACTATACTAATTTTAAACCCATGATAACATACTCAAGGTTTTACATAACATGATATAAAAACAAGTGTTACAAGAAGGCAAGTGTGGGAGCATAGAAAAACAATATTATTGTCAACAATAAAAGACATCCCATATAACTGATTGCTAACCATGACTTCAGGGATTATCTTTCTTACGATATGGTGACATTACAACTGCTACAAACAGGTATAGAGCCTCCAAGAAATTTACAAGTGTTGAGTTGGCCTCTCTCCCTCCTCAAAATTAAATACAAAAAAGTGTTGTGGTTTTTTTTTTTTTTAAATTAATTTATTTACTTTAAAAGAATGGCCAAATAACTTGCTACTAAAATCAGTAAGTACCAAGTTCAGTCCATGCTCAGTTGAATTTCATCAGCAAACTAGTGAAGTTATGCTAAGTCAGCCTTTCCCTATGATATCCTGCAGTATGGGAGTTCTAGGAGACAGTTTTAAGCTTATTTCATTTTACATACCGTCATTTAAGATATCCAGCACAATAATATGCTCAAGATTTCTTACCTGGATTTCTAATTACATGTGTATTCACATTGCTGCTAATATTCTGGTCACTGTGTTGCTAAAAGAGACAAGTAAAAAATTGTCATTGATAAATCCCAAAGTTGCATCTGAATCCTTCAGAAAATATCCTAAGAAAACAGACTAGTTTACTATGAACAGTAAAATACACTTCAAATGTATTGAGTGTACTCAATTGATACTTAATAAAACAGTTATAAAACTTAGAATATATATTTGTATATTTAGAGACTCTGAAAGCATTACCTGAGATTCTTGGCGTTTTTTGATTGCATGTTTATACAGCTTGTGCAGCTTTCTGGCATCAAATTCTGTAAACTTAGAGACAAAAATCCACAAGTTTCTGAGGAAAAAGAAAGAGAGGTTATAATTCTGTCATATATTAGTTTTTATTGTATCATACAACAGAACATGGACTTAAATGAAATTATTTCAACAGTACTTCAGTAAACTGAAATCATTGTAAAGTCTGTTACACAGAATATTACCTAGCTGCACAGCAAACATTACTTAGCTGTATTTCAAACATTTGAGAAATTAATTCCTTTAATAATTTGTCATTTTGTAATATTTATCACAATGACTGCAGAATGCAAAGTGCATGAAAAGTAGTATTAATGGCAATTCTGTTAATAGAATGATTTGTGCAATTGCATAAAAATGTAATTTTCAATTTGTTGTGCAAGTCTTCTGAAAGATTGTTTGAAATATGTCAGAAAACTGGAGTATTTACTACTCAGTAAAGATTCTTCCAAACTTGAAATCTCTTGCAGTGTAAGAAATTTGACCTACATGCCTCATTTCCTACAGATATCAGGGACAGGATTTTTCCACAGAATTCCAAAGCCTGGTCAAAGCTTTTGAAACCAAATGAGAAATCTGAAAGAGAATGGAAGTAGCATGGCAAAAACTTTGATCCTAATCTATGCTATGAAAGAAGAAAGGGAAACAAATCAACTCTTTTGGTGTCAAGAAGCCAAAACCCTAAAGACAACATTTGCTTCTATGATCACAGATACCAGATCTAAAGTCTAGAATTCTTTTATCAAAGTTTACAGGTGGAGTGCTTAAAAGACTACAGAATACTACTGTTCTAATTAGTGTTTAGTTCAGAAACATCTCAAGTGTGTAGGCTCAAGAAGCATCTATCTGCTCTTTCACTGTGATGATTTAAACATTATAGTTTTGGCCTAGAGGTTTGCAAAAGTAGATGCAACCAGTCAATGGTGTGCCCAATGACATCTGTATAAGAAATACAGAATTAATACCTTTACTAAGTTCTATGCCTTATTAAAGACAGATGAAATACATATTTTAATAATCTATGTATGGTACTGTAGCATTATTATGAATTAATATTATAGTAGCTCTACTATGAATTTCCACTTAAAGAAATATAATGTTTACCAAGGTGTCTTTAAGACATGGATATTGTTTTTGTATTTCAGTTCACCCAAATATTTTGAAGTAAAGCAAGTACAAACAGCAGAAATATTCTATGTTAACAACAGTCTGCAAGGAAATTAAACACTTGACTGAGTGTCGTATATGGAAGTGCAGGATAGATTTGCAACCATAGAGGAATAAAGTGCATATTATGATGAAACTAACTCAAATTGTATTAAGAACTTAACAACAAAATATAACAAGTTTATAAACCAACATTTTTCTTATTTTTTTCGAACTTATCACCTCACAGATGCATAAGAACACTTAAAACTCTTCTTTCATTTTGAAATACATCTCTGAGTATGATAAATGTTTTTTATAAAGTCACAGTTAATATCTAATTTCATTTTAGAGTATATTTTTAAAACGAATAAAGGATTCTGCAACTCAAAATCATTCAAACTTCAACACACAAATTTATAATGACCTATTTTTAGCATGAAAACAAACAAACAAACAAACTTCAAAGTTGAAAAAGCCAGATTCTTTAATGATAAGAATTCTTTTCCACTAAACATTAAATATACTCTAAATACAGTTATTTTCTGTTTGGTTTTGGTTTAAGAAGTAAGATGTCTCCACTTACTGGACAAAACGCATTGCCATGCAAGTATGAAAAAGTGAATCCATTAAAGCTGGAGCCATTTATCTTTTTATAAGTCTGTCCTGGTTTCAGCTGGGACAGTTAATTTTCTTCCTAGTAGCTGGTATAGTGCTGTGTTTTGGATTTAGGATGAGAATAATGTTGATAACACACTGATGTTTTGGCTGTTGCTAAGTGGTGTTTACACTGGTCAAGGACTTTTCAGCTTCCCATGCTCTGCCAGGTGCACAAGAAGCTGGGAGGGGACACAGCCAGGATAGTTGATCCAAACTGGCCAAAGGGCTATTCCATACCATATGGCATCATGCTCAGTATAGAAACTGGGGGGAGTTGGCTGGGGGGTAGCGGTCGCTGCTCAGGGACTGGCTGGGCGTCGGTCAGCGGGTGGTGAGTGGTTGTATCACTTGTTTTTCCCTGGGTTTTGTTCCTCTCTCGCTCCCTTGTTGTTTTCCTTCTCATTACAATTTATTATTATTGTTATTATTTTGTTCCAATTATTAAACTGTTCTTATGCCAACCCACGAGTTTTCTTACTTTTGTTCTTCCGATTCTCTCCCCCATCCCACCCGGGGGAGGGTGAGCGAGCGGCCGTGCAGTACTTAATTGCCGACTGGGGCTATACCACAACAAAGTCCTTATTTTAATACATCAGAAAAATACAAGAAAGGGAGAATAAGAAACGAGAGAAATAATTAAAAACTGTTCTGCTTAATAGAAGCTATTATGGATTTTCCTTTTTCAAGAAAAATCATGCAGAATAACTTACTTTCTCCACTGTTTAATTTGTTCAGGATTTGTGTACTCCTTTAGACATTCAGTAATGTGGTCCCCAATTTTGATTAGGCACTGTCTAGTATGCTCCAGCTGTTCCCTTTCAGAAAGGCCTTTCTCTGGTCTATCCAGTTGTTTCAATGCTGCTTTGACAGGCCTCATTCTTTCTTTGCACTATAAAATGTAAAAAAGGAATACATTAATTCAAAGGAAAATAAAAAGATTTAAAAAATTGTAAAACATGACCCACCCTTAATGTGCTATTTATACAGGCAAAGACAGTACTGTTGTAAGCAAAATGAAAAACAAGTCTTTGCTCACAGCTCTTTTAGTTTTACCACAAGGTTTAATTTGGGAAAAGTAGTATTTGAAATCCAGTTGAAAATTTACTCCTATATGAAAGCATTAGATTGTATGTAACAAATATTAAAGATTTAAGAAAGCACTAATTTAATATAAAAGATTTTCTGAGGGAAAGGAATTATTATAACTAGGTTTTACAATCATAGGTTTAACTTTCAGCACAAGTATATAGGACAAGACTTATTTTACTTTTTAGGACCTTGAAAGCTATACAAACTCAGTGTCAAGATTAAGTATGAGAATGTTTAATGTATTTTAAGTAGATATTTCCTGCAACAATGAAACTTGGCATTCAACAGAGGATCAGTATTCCTTCTCTGAGCAGTTTTTAAGCCTGAGTTCTATGCAGATACTGACAGAAACTGAGCTATCTAGGATAAAGCTAGTTTAGGTGTGCCTAAATTAGTAACAGTGATGACAACACAGATGTACCCATAGATATATTTCATATGTGCATACTTGAATTTTCACACTAATTCAAATGTGTTAATAGTAAATGCAGATAAACCAGTTAGCATGTTTTAAATTATAGACACTTGCTTGGAAATACCATTCAATCACAACGGCAAGGTAGACAGATGAAATGCATATTTTTACCTGTCACAAGGTAGACAAGAAGTCAAATGAGTTAGCCTCAACAACCCACAGCAGTAATTTTGATTTGAAAAGGTAAATGTGCTAATTAGATTGCATCTGACCATGGCATAATGATGAATATACCTTCCAGAACAGAGGGCCTGGCCAAAAAGATGTTCTATACGCAAACCCCAACCTAGAATTGCTCGCACTAAGGAAGAGAGGCAAGCCTGTATATCCAGAATCAAAAATATGAGGGGTTTTGGAGAACATCACCATCATTGTGTCAACATCTAGGGACAACTCAAAAATCAGTGAAGCTGTTCCATTACCATGCCATTAAGTAATTAAGCAGCTACATTACATATTGCACTAACCACAGCTTAAAGCAACCTTTAAAAAGACAGTTTACAAAGTACACTGCTTAAGTGTAGAGGTCAACAGAGAAGCGTAATTGTACATGGTAATCAAGTGATTTTCAGTCACCTAGCCACACACAAGATATCCTGGAAATTATGGATGAGTCACTTATAACATTTAGATAAAAAACAAAACACATAACAAACAAACCTCACATACATAAACTGGTCAGTACCATACTGATGAGAAAACAAGATAATTTGCCTCTCACAGCCAGCACCACAGTAGACCCAGTAAACCTGTCTGGCAGTAACAGACAACTGTTGAGACCTGAATGACAGAACTTCCACAGCAGAAAAGTAGCTGCTCAAAGTAACTCCTTAGCATCTTTCCAAAGGCCCCAATCGACCTATAAAACTTTACATAGATTGAGTTTACCTACCTTTTTTTCTTCCAATATTGATTCTGTTGTGGTCAAAAGTAGTGATATAACTGAAATTCTTTTGGTATCAGAGATATTACTCTGGCAAGATATTTCTAAGGACTTTAGGATTTGTTCCTTCCTCTAACGCAGGAAGTCTGTAATACTTCAAGAGCAACTTTGAAATTTAATTTCTCTTGTTAGCTTACAGAGAACAAAGGGGTATTTGATAAGGCCAAGCCAGAGACTACAGCAGCTGCATTAAAATTCATTTGTTTCTGTCCTTTAAGAAGCAGTATCCACAAATTATTCTTGAGGACGGATCTTCACAGTCTGTATTTTAAAAGTATTCAGCGCACAGACGACTAGACAAATACTCTTCACTATACTGCATAAATGCAATAAAATAAAACTGCTGGCCTGAAAACAAAACTGACTTTAATATAGTGTCGATAACCCTTCACTGATCTAAGATTTTACTGGCAATAGATATCTGTGTTATAATGCCTAACAGCAGAATCAAGAACATCAAATTGTGTTCATTTAGAATATCAAGTGTAAACACTAAGTTATCAACAAGGGACTTACCACACTGAACGTCTTCTGATCCAGTTCTTCAGATTCTTCAGATATAGGAATTGGTTCACTAGTTGCAGTAATATGAACTGGAATATCCAACAATGAAACTTTTTTATTTTTTTCTTTATTTTCAGATTTGATTTCATTTACCTAAGAACAAAATATGAAAATGTATCTGATAAGCAAACTTTATTTTTGGGCTGGAATTATACTGTAATTAGGAAATCACTGTAATTACTGCATTCTCTTCAATAATAACAAGAAAAAAAAATTCTGACATTCAATGACAGTACCTTTTATTTTCTCTCTCCGAGGGATGGAGAAGGAGAATGGACAAGTTTCTTGCACCACTTGCACTCTCAGTCCCACTAAGCTATGCATCTTTAAAGAGGTAATTTCCCATTTCATTTGCCTGTCCTTGTAGTTACAAGTGGTAAAAATAAAACTTCAAATGATGCAAAAAATTTCAATGAAATGACAACTGTAAAGTAAATGATCCAAAATACTTTTTCAACTCAAAATCATTCACAAAAACCTGGTGGCCTTTTCTAGTGCTATATAAGAAAAATAAACCTAGTTACCTTTTCTTCCTTTACTTCTTTTTCTTTCTGTGTGGATTCTTTTACTTTGTTTTCTCTCTTTTCTTTAATATTTTTTAATTCTTTCTTATTCTCTTTTTCTTTTTTCTCCCTTTTCAAATCCCTCTTATTTTCTTTTTCTTTTGTCTCTCTTTTTTCTTCAGCTTCCTTCTTTATACCAATATCTGGCTCAGGCTTTTCTTCATTTTCTGCTTTTATTTTTTTATGTGGATGTTTAACTGAAACAATCTCATCCTGCAATACACAAGCATATATGTCACATCAAACTGAGTTCCTAACTATACAAGTTTTGTAACCATCAGATTAAAATTTACTTTTTATCTGTGTGTGATTTCTTTAGACTTAGGTTTAACACCTATCAAATGGAGCTGGATGCAGTTGCAAAACAAAATGAGGACTACTCACTCATTTCCTTGATGTGACACAAAACAAGTACTGATTGGGCAGGGGTAATGGGGGGGTGTGAGAAAGTCCATTTAACTTTCACATCCCCAAAGAAATCTGCCCCTGTAAAAGGTAGTTAAGCTGCAAAGAGCTAAAAACAATAAGGAAGTAGGCATCACAAGACTGAGCTGATTTTTCAGGGCATGGTGATGATAAAAGACCTCTGTTCTGGTTAGCTTTGTTCCAGTAACTTTTTACTGACCACAAATTAAACATTCATAGTCACAGGAGAAGGGAACAGAGTTCCAACTTTCTCTTTTCCAGAGGTGTTCTGAAGAATCTGGTGTTCTTTCAGCTACCTTCAAAGTCACAAAATTAGGTGCAACATGGCCCCTAAACTTCATCTGGTGGTGGTTTTTTTTTTCTCTCTAGTGGTTTCTGCTGTGTGATAAATTTAAATAAATGACCCAACAATATTAACTGCCACAGAAGGAGGATGCCATTCAAGTGCTTCAATTTTATTAAGTCAAACAGAAGATCAAATAGAAAGTGTTACTAATAGAAACAATTGAATAGCCATCTTTACCATATGAATGATGTTTACCTCATTATCCATATCATCTTCATCAGATTTTTCTGAGGGTGGTGATGAGGACTCACTTTTTATTTCTTCTTTAATTTTTGCAGCCTTTGTTGCTCTATTCTTCTTAGATCTTGTTTTCCTCCTCTTTGAATTGCCCTGAATGCAAATTAGTACCTTTATTATGTCAACTGACAAGTGTCTTTGCACCACAGTTGCAGAAAAAGATTTGTTTTTTATGTTAAAGAAAGCATTCATTGTATTTTATTGCCACTTTTCTTAGGACAGGACACCGAGCCTAATGCAACAGTAGAGAATATATACAAATAAGAGAGAATAAAACAATAATAAACCTGCAATTCATTCCTTGAGTTAGTCTCATATAATATGATTAGCAATACAGAGAAAAACTGCACAAAGCAGAGTGGAACTAAAAATAAAACAAGTATCTGCTGACATGCCCATAAACATATTATGTTATCTCACTACTGAATATCAAGCTTTACTTACTGCACCAGTAATTCTTTGTGCTTCTTTTCTTGCAAGGTCTTTATTCAGTAATTTAATGAGGTAATCTGCACGAGTCTGTAACTGCTTGGCCTGGGGTTTCTTATCTGGATCATCAGGTAAAATCTGAGGAGAGCAATGGTAGTATCAACTATGAGTACACATTATCAAATTAGGAAGCTGCTAGTCTGGAGCACTGGGAACAGAAAAAGCTGAATTAAAAAAAAAGGTAAAAAACCAATCCACTCCAACTATACCTGACCAATATGCCAGCATGCTTCAAGGAATGGAGAATTTCTTAAGTGTTTTATTTTTCCCCAAACACACAACTAATGTAGTCTTGGAAATGGTCTCACAAAATTTACAGTAAACTCAAGAAACTAGCCTCAGATTTCTGTTTCCACTCATAGTTTATCTAAAAAATTCAGAGCTCCTGTACCACTGTCATCCACAGATCTCCTAGTTCTGCCTTGTGCTTCTAAATGCATTAACTCATTACCACAGGATATTTCAGAAGCCAAAAATATAAATGAGTGGTTTCATAAAACAAGCAAATTAATGGAAGGCAGGGGCAGGATATCATTAAACAGATTTGTATATAACCCTGGCTCCTCAAATCCCAAAGCTACAGGTTGCTGGCAATGTCATTGAGTTTGCTTCACTCGTCTTTCCCTAAATGTTTCTCACTACTTCTAAGCAGCCATTGCACTACTTCTAATCTGATAAGTATAGCTATTATCACGTTGTGAATGAAAGACAGTTTCAAGCATTGAAACCAGGGATAGGAAAACCAAACCAAAACCTCCTTCCCTCCAAAAGATCAAGAATAAAATTAACACAACTAGAATATTTAAACTAGGGAAGCAAAAGATGGAAGAGAAAGAATTCAAGTGACAGAGATCCAAATACATAGAAATACAGAAACATAACAGACTCTAAGAAGGTATACTTCAACTGAATACACAAAATCTTGAAATCTAATAATTTACCAGAAGGATACACAAAGGAGTATAACTGACCTAACTTCTGTGCAATTTCAGTTATCATAAAATAAGCTCTTTCAGTAACTGTTCTTATTAGCATTATTACCTAAACAAAAAAGTCCTCGATGAAATTTTGTAATTACATACCTTCTGTGTCAAACTGAGATCAGGATCCATTTTTATCATTTCCCAGCTGCCATAGCCATATTCATAGATACCTATTAACAGATTGGAATCATCTTCCTTACCCCAATCTATATCAAAATGAGCTGCCTTGGTGTGGCATGGGATGACATATCTAGTAGAAATAAATTAGAAACATAAATAAGGGATCTTCTCAAACTTAGCAAGGGAGAGGGGAACATGACACACATCACTAAGATCCTGGTATATTTAGGTAAGTAATCCAGATATCTATCAGGTTTTCTTACAATTTCTATAAAATATTTATTGAAATCAGTACCGAAACATGTTTTAAAGCAGATCAAGATTAAGATATAAAGAACAACAGACATCTATCTGTGGCCATGGACTGAGTCAGAACTGGCTAACCATGAAGATAAGCTTAAAATATTACTCAAGTGTAACTGCTAACTGAATAAGCAGATAGTCTAGAGACTATGATACACAAGGTAACAAGCTAAAAAGTTCAGAGGGATAAACAACTACCAACAATTACCATCTGCTCCACTTTGTCAAATATTTCTTTCTCTCAGGCGGAGGTGACACAAAACAGCTCCTCAACAAGCCTAATTTCTAGTCTGGAATAATTAAGAGTAACTGAACCCAGTCCCTAGTGAATACAGTTTGGAAGCCAAAGCAAATACCGGCTTCTAAGGAGAGGGAAGAAAGAACAAAGAAAGGATGTGGAGCAGATTGCTGCTGCTAGTTCTTAGGGGGAATGGAGCAACACTGGTGTACCAGTGTGCTTAGAGTCTGGATTGCTTAAATATATGCATAAAAGCCTTGAATAACTTTCTACATTATGGCTTCCTTTAGGAAAAGAAAAAAATACCTTTTCCTTTCTTCTGGATCTGAAGGAATGGATTTGTGCAATGGTGCCAACTCTTCTTCATGAGAGATGACTAGCTTTGCATTCACCTGCACTCCTGATATTCGGAATGTTGGGCCTTTAACTTTCCCAAGTCTACCTCCTTAAAATAAAGGACCAAATTATTAAAATATTTAGCCTTTATGTGTATCTTATAGACAAACAAAGAAAAAAGAAAGTTTGATGCTATAGCAGCAGACATTCAATTATAGCAAATGACTTTTTCTTAACCAAATGCTTTAATTAAACTCCAGAATCTCAAGGTCTCCCAGATAATAATGGCAGATTAATTTTAAATTTCACAGTAAAGCAAAAACATGCTGTGTTCTACTGCAACAACTCATTCAGGGAAAGGGGGAAAAATCCCAAACCCAAAAAGTCTTCTTACTATAATCCTTTTTTCTAAATCACCTAGCATGCTAACATTTTGTTAATGTTTTCCCCTAACACAATTGTTTTGTTATAATCAGAGTGCAAGAATTATTCAGACCTCTTGACACTTTTTATTCCTCTCCCCCACCCCCAAACACACTTTACCTGCTCTTTCTTGTCCAAAGGAATTGTCCTTTAAAGCCTTAATGCATCCATTATGTACAAGTTCTCCCAGACATCTAAGGTCCGTCTCAGATTTATCAACTAGCTCAGCATCTCTAGCTATAGCATCTAACCTGTAAGAAAACAAATATGTTTTTACAGCTCTAAAACTTTAGTATTATGAATGACTCCTTCAGATTTTGAAACTAGAGAAGCGATCATGTAAGTTATCATTCACCCACACTTGCTATGCTGTGTACAATTTTGATCCATGCAGTTAAAAACAGCTATAGAAAAGAATACAGAAACTATAAAAAAGGATGTTTCACATAGAGGACAATACAACATGAACTATAAAGGACCCTAACTATACAGTTTTGAGTTACGTTACTACACATTCTTTTAAATAGAAAAGGAACTATTATATATAATATCATATAGACTAGAATTACTATTAAAGAAAATGAAGGTGGGAAATTATTCTCAAAATACAGAGTAATACAGAAAGCTTAAAAAAAGAACTGACAATGAGAAAAATGCAAAACTGGCAGTTAGTCTGTTGAAAGCCTATGGCTTTATCCACTCTATCAAACAAGAAAACTGAATGATTGTCACTAATGCAGATTAAACAAGACAGTAGGTAAAGTATAAATAAAAACAAGCAGTCTTGCAAAATTGAAAGATTTTTTGTACTGGCTGTCTACATACATACCACATATGAAGAAAGGAAAAAAAATGAATTTAAAATTCATGTTATAGTCAAGGCAAAAGATTAGGCACACTATTTTCTCTTCAACCTAAGGTTTCTTGGTGTATTGTTCTAATTTTAATGAAAACAAGGTTCCAAGTTGCTATACAAATATAATCAAATAAGTTTACCTTTCAAGTGGGCCACCAAATTTCTTGTAACTCTTGATAAACCTAGTAACAGAAAATAATTTTGCAGTTTAAAACATATGCTTAACTACACTGGTTTTAAAAATGTATTTGTAAAGTCTTAGTACAAGGCTATGTGGACAATGCAAAGAAAATAAGAACTAGAGAGACTAGGACAGGTTAGTATATCAAGATAACCCCCATTTAAAGCCAGAGTTCTATTTGGTTTAATAACTGAAGTAAATAAAACAATAGAAGATATAATTCATTTCAAAAATTACTTTACTAATTAGTTTCACAAGACAAAGGATTCAGCAATGTGATGTGTCTAATCATAAAAAACAAATGTGGATTTATAGTAAATAGAGAATTCAGACATTATGTTAAGCCTCTCATAATAAAGAGGAGCTAGCTGCAATTTTAAGGTGATTTTGAGACTTAGGAAAACATAACATGATAAAGGAATGCAAGCCCAAGAATACCCCTGACAAAAGCAGCAAACCATTATGTGTTAGATGAAATGAAAAGGAAACAAGGCTCTTTGAGGTTATTTATATAATCAAAAATATTTTATAAGCTTTACAGTATTTTAGAGAAACACGAATACTTAAATTACAGAAGCAAAGTAGCATTTCACAAACCAATCAAAGTAAAGCAAAACAATTTCTCCTCCTTCTACCAAAGAAGTATTTTTAGCACCAAATATTGATGGGACCAGCTGTACAGATTCACTTATGTACTGGTTTTCACTGAGATAAAGTTAATTTTCTTCAGACCACCATACCTGCTAGTACGTTTTGGATTTGTGACCAAAATGGTGTTGATAACACAGGGATGTTTTAGCTATTGCTGAGCAGTGCTTACAGAGTCAAGGCCTTTTCTGCTTCTCGCACCACCCCACCAGCGAGGAGGCTGGGGGTGCACAAGAAGCTGGGAGGGGACACAGCCAGGACAGCTGACCCCAACTGACCAAAGGGCTATTCCATACCATATGGCATCATGCTCAGCAATAAAAACTGCGGGGAAGAAGGAGGGAGAGGGGACATTCGGTGTTATGGCATCTGTCTTCCCAAGTAACTGTTATGCATGATGAAGCTCTGCTTTCCTGGAGATGGCTGAACACCTGCCTGCCGATGGGAAGGAGTGAAGGAATTCCTTGTTTTGCTTTGCTTGCGTGCACGGCTTTTGCTTTACCTATGAAACTGTCTTTATCTCAACCCACGAGTTTTCTCACTTTTACCCTTCTGATTCTCTCCCCCATCCCACTGGGGGAGAGTGAGCGAGCAGCTGTGTGGGGCTTAGCTGCCTACCAAGGTTAAACCACAACTTATCAAAATGGATTTTGTTTTTGTTTTGTTTTGTTTTTTAGTTTTAAAAAGCACCATATAATATTAATTCAATTACAATGGTAAGAAATTTAAAACAAAACAAAACTCATTGAACTTTTTGTAGGTATTTCCACAAAAATGTGCGTATCGTTTCTTCAACTACAGTTTTTAGGTTAAATGATGGGAAGTAGAATATTTTGTTTGTGGGGTTAAAAAAAAAAGCTCACCCATTTTAGAAACTGTTTTTTTAAATCACTGTCTTCAGGGGATGCAGGAAGAACAATACATATTAAAAGATTGTAAAACAACTGAGAACATTTGTCGAACCGAACGTTATCCCTCACCAAAATAGGATCAAATTCTGGACATAACAGTTCCTTATGTCAGCACCCCAAACTACACAGAGCAAAGCCTTAAATGCCTAGAATAAAAATTTTCAACTAAATTCAGGAAAAATAGACTGTTTTCCATATTTTCAAACTCTAAAATGATTTAAAAAAAAAATGTTTTGTCCCTTTAAACATGCATGTCCCCCCACATCTTACCGCCTAATGTCTGCATCGCTAAATCCTTTAATATTTTCTCGAGGAATAGTTCGTGGTCGTCCACGTTTTTTTGGTCGTTTTCTTTCTGAGATGGAGTCACTATCAGATCCAGAATATCTTCTGCTCCTACTGCGTTTCCCTTCGCTTCCATTAAAGCTGATCTGGAATTTCAGATTAAGTAGTTCAAAGCTATGTGACTAAAACATTTTATTAATGTGTTATCTAGCCTGTCAAAAATGGGGGGGGCGCCACGCGCGAAAACCACACAACCCAAAAGTACAAGCCAAAACAACAGCAACGAAAAAACAAACAAACAACAAGAACAACAAAATTGAAGTTAGTTGGTCAAAACCCAGAGATACCTGTTTTGCACAGTTTCTCATCCTTGGGAGCATATATATTTCTTCAAGCTCTTTTTGTCTTTCCTCCTCTTCTATTCGTCGCCGCTGGACTTCTGGAATGATTTCTTCCCAGTTTCTTAAATTTTGTTCTGGTTCCAACTCAATGTCATCTTCATCCATATTGGAAAAGTTAGCCACCTTATGTATTGGAACATAAGTATTTTCACCAAATCAATACATGATTTTATTTAAACAAAGAGCCAGTAATTAATATTTTAGGAAAACTTAGTTCAGAATGGCATATCTTATTTATTTATATATACACAAAATGTACACATATAAAATGCTTCATGAAGCACTGTCTCCAATGAAAGTATTTTCATATATGAAACATACACACTCCATGCAACATGGCTGAATAAAAAGATGAGAATCTTTTTCTTCTTTTACAAGTTGAGTAATATAGAAACACTATGAAATGCCTCCCCAATAGCTGTGATTGTTGTTTAATTTCCTTCAAAGCAGAAAGCAAGTCTAACTGAATGCCCGAGTTAATATGAAACTATAACAATGTAGAACTAATCAAACATTAATAAACTGTAGAAATCACAATATGTTGCAAATGAATGATTAGCAGGAAAGTGATTTAGTACTCTACTGATCTAAAAAAGTCCTGCCCTGCTTTAAACAAAAAACAAGCAAAAACACACCACACACACCAAACCTACACAACAACAACAACAAGATCCACAAACCCCCCCCCCAAAAACACAAAACCACCACACACAATTTGGACCCACTTAATATTTTAAGTGTTATCCAGTTAAGCATATCTGGCATTCACGTTTACATGGGGGCTGAAAGGAATTTCTAAAAGTCATCAACTAAGAAATCCAACCTTCATTCTCTGTTTTCAGAAGTACCACAGGTGCTTAACAGCATAAAGCATTACATGAAAAACAGCCCTCCCCAGTATTCTAATAATTAAATCAAAGACTAATGTATTTGTAAATCTCTTTCTTATTTTGTTAGCAAAATACATTATGTATTTTTAAATGTTTGCACTGGCAGTAATTACCCTGTATAGGTGAAAAGACATTCTATACCAAAGAGTCGACTTATTGTTGCACCTGTTTCATAAGAATGAAGAAAATATGAATAGGTGCACAAAAGAAGAAGAAAAAGTAGCATTTACAAAGGAAAATATAATTAAGGGAAGAGGGAGGGAACAGAGCAATACCTTGAACTGTGAAAGCAACTCATCTCCTACAGTTAGTGGGCCTGGCTCATTTTCTCGAGTTTCAGCCCTCTTCAGGATTTCATCTATATCCATTTCCTGAAACAGAAGTTTATCTTTACAACAAAATAATTCATATGTATTTTTAGTTTCTCTGTCCATCAAGTGTAGATGCACTGTTCCATTTACCTGAGGCTCCTCTTCTTCCCCTTCAGGTTCTTTAAAAAGTTCCTCAGCACCGAACTTCAAAATTGCTGATAACTCTTCCTTATTAAAAGGTGTTGAGCTGAAATACAGAAAGTTTCAGATAAACACTTTATCTTAATTATTTTTTTCAAATTCCTATAACCATGAGTCAATCAAACTTCCTTTTGACTTAAATAAAAGCTATCTTTAATATATTAATAAAAAAAAGTACAAAGACAATATACTTTGCAGTCTTTACTTACATAACTCCTTACCACATACTTTTTGCCTTTTATTATTAACCAAGTGAAATGACTTGCATTTTTACTCAAATAGTCAGGTATACTTAAGCATAAGTTAATATGAAAGAATAAACAAATATACCTGGAAGGAGTAGAGCCTGTATGTAGTACAGTTTTCCCTGTAGTGTCCATTCTCTGAATTACTAAGTGATCTAACACCATCTTTTTCTTGGCTCTTTCAAGAATATCTTCTTCTACTGATCCTTTTGTGACTAGCCGATAAATATTAACCTATGCATATTATAAAAAAGGCTTTATTTACATGCTCACAAATTACACATGAAAACAATATTCAGATGAAGTTAACAAAAAACCCTTGAGCAACAACAGGGAAAAATGTTAGTCGTTATTACAAATCTTCTAAATCTTACTGAACTAATATTTCATATATGAAACCAGTCAATCGTGTTACCATAGTCTCTATGTAAACTATTTAAAAAAACTAAAAAAAAGAAATTCTTAGACCTCTCCTCTTTAAACTTCCATGATTAGGCACAAGCATGGCCACAAGGAAAAGTGTTATATCTGATTACTACTTGAAGTCTTCTGCAAGAAAGAAACCCAAGGAGAACTACAAAGTATTTAACTTTAAGTAAAATGGATGCGCCTGAAGTATAGCAGTTACTTTCTAGAATGACATGATGCCAATGAATGTGGGACAAGTCCACAACTCTTCTCCCTACCCATCCATATACTACGGCTGCCGTGCAATTTCTCCATATAGGGAGATATTAATTTTTTTTTAAAAGGCAAATTAGCATTATTAACATTTTTAGACATTCTTGGCAGGTATCAGTTATTCTCAAAATACATGAGGACTGCGATGGCCCAGACAAACAGATTATGGGTACCATATGAAACCCTCCTTCAGGTTTGCAGCTTAAAAGTTTGTGTACCTGTTTCTTCTGTCCAATCCTATGAGCTCTAGCCTGTGCTTGCAGATCATTCTGGGGATTCCAGTCAGAATCAAATATAACTACAGTGTCAGCAGATGCCAAGTTTATACCTAATCCTCCAGCTCTGGTAGACAGCAAAAAGCAGAAGTCCTGAAATTATAAAATAAGAAATACCTTTATATATATTAGCTATAATATTTTTCAAGGAACCAATATGACACTTCTTTATATGCTCTGTGGAGCAGACCATGAATTCATACACTTCTTTAAGGATATCATATACATATGTAAGACTTGTAATGCAATAAGGTGCTTGTCATGGCTAGAGGCAGTAGGTCTCTATTAGAATAGAATGGAACAGACTAGACTATTTCAGTTGGAAGGGACCTACAACGATCATCTAATCTAACTGCCTGACCACTTCAGGGCTGACCAAAAGCTAAAGCTTGTTCTTAAGGGCATTGTCCAAAGGCCTCTTAAACACTGACAGGCTGGGGGCATCGACCACCTCTCTAGGAAGCCTGTTCCAGGGTTTGACCACTCTCTCTCTAAAGAAATGCTTCCTAATGTCCAGTCTGAACCTCCCCTGATGCAGCTTTGAACCATTCCCACGTGTCCTGTCACTGGATCCCAGGGAGAAGAGATCAGCACCTCCCTCTCCACGTCCCCTCCTCAGGAAGCTGTAGAGAGCAATGAGGTCGCCCCTCAGCCTCCTTTTCTCCAAACTAGAGAAACCCAGAGTCCTCAGCCGCTCCTCATAGGACATGCCTTCCAGCCCTTCCACCGGCTTTGTTGCCCTCCCCTGGACGCATTCAAGGACCTTAGCAACGTTCTTAAATTGTGGGGCCCAGAACTGCACACAGTACTCAAGGTGAGGCCACACCAACGCTGAACACAGTGGGATCATCACCTCTTTTGGCCGGCTGGTTATGCTGTGTTTGATGCACCCCAGGCTGCGGTTTGCCCTCTTGGCTGCCAGGGGACACTGCTAACTCCTCTTGAGCCTGCTGTCACCCAGCACCCCCAGATCCCTTTCTGCAGGGCTGCTCTCCAGCCCCTCCTCTCCCAATCTATACTTGTGTCCAGCATTAGTCCATCTGGCATTTGTTCTTGTTAAATTTCATGCCACTGATGATTGCTCAATGCTCCAATCTATCCAGATCCCTCTGCAAGGCCTCTTGTCCCTTGAGAGAGTCAACAGCACCTCCCAGTTTGGTATCATCAGCAAACTTGCTAATGGTGCATTCAACTCCTGCATCCAGATCATTGATAAATATATTGAACAGAACTGGCCCTAGAACTGAGCCCTGAGGAACACCGCTGGTGACTGACCGCCAGCCAGATGTAGCCCCATTCACTACAACCCTTTGAGGTCTGCCCTCCAGCCAGTTCTTCACCCAGCGCACTGTGAACCTGCTCATCCCACAGTTGGACAACTTGTCCAGAAGGATGCTGTGAGGGACAGTATCAAAAAAAGCCTTACTAAAATCCAGAAAGACTACATCCATCGCCTTCCCTTCATCCACTACGTGGGTGACCTGATCATAGAAGGAGATCAAACTGGTTAAACAGGACTTTCCCTTTGGGAACCCATGTTGACTGTGCCCGAGGATTGCATTGCCCTTTAAATACCTTTCAATAGCACCCAGTATGATCTTCTCCATAATTTTTCCAGAAACTGAGGTTAGACTCACAGGTCTGTAGTTCCCTGGGTCTTCCCTCACACCCTTCTTGTAAATTGGAATAACGTTGGCTAGCTTCCAGTCAGCAGGGACCTCCCCAGACTCCCAAGTCCTTTGGTAGATGATCAAGAGGAGCCCTGCCATAACATCCGCTAGCTCCTTCAGTACTCTGGGGTGAATCCCATCAGGCCCCATGGACTTGTGAACATTCAGCTGATACAGCTGGTCCCTTACAATTTCAGTGCCCACAAATGGAAAGGCACTGTTCCCACATTCGTGGTCCTCCGACTCAGGGGATCGGGCAGCCCAAGGTCTGTCAGTATTATTAAAGACTGAGGCAAAAAAAGCATTGAATGCCTCCGCTTTGTCTTCATCCCTATTAGTCAGATGACCATCTTCAACAAGTATCCGTCCAGTGTTTTCCTTAGACCTCCTCTTGCTATTAATGTACTTAAAAAAAGCCCTTCTTGTTGTCTGACACAACACTGGCCAGTTTCAACTCTAATTGAGCTTTGGCCTTTCATGTCTTCTCCCTGCATATACGAACCACGGCTCTGTAATCTTCCTGCGAAGCCTGACCTCGCTTCCAGAGATCATACAATTTCTTTTTCCTCTTGAGCTCCACGAGGAGTTCCCTCTTCAGCCAAGCTGGTCTTCTGCCCCACTTGCTTGACTTTTGACACAGTGGAATTGCCTGCTCCTGTGCTTCTAAAAGGTGGCTCTTAAAGGCTGACCAGCACTCGTGGACTCCTAAGCCCTCAAAAGCAGATTCCCAGGGGACTCTGCTAAGTAGCTCCCCGAGTAGCTTAAAGTTTGCTCTCCTGAAGTCCAGGGTAGCAACTCTGCTGTCCTTTTTTCTCATTACACTGAGAATTTTAAACTCAACCATTTCATGATCACTGTGGCCAAGACAGCCACCTACCATCACATCCCCCACAAGTCCTTCTCCATTCACAAATAGCAAGTCTAGGAGGGCATCTTTCCTAGTTGGCTCACCGAGTACTTGTGACAAGAAGTTATCTTCCACAAACTCCAAGAATTTCCAAGACCTGCTTGTCACAGCAGTATGGCTTTCCCAGTTGATGTCTGGGAAGTTGAAAACTCCCATAAGGACAAGGGCTACCGATCCAGGGATTACTCCTAATTGCCTATGGAATAACTCACTGGTGCTTACATCCTGGCTGGGCGATCGGTAGTAGGCACCCACTACAACATCTCCTTTGTTTTCCATCCCCCTAATCCCCACCCAGAGGCTCTCAACCACATCATCGCTAACTGTAAGGGCTGTACAATCAAACCTCTCCCTTACATACAGTGCGACACCTCCACCTCGCCTGCCCTGCGAATCCCTCCTGAACAGCCTGTAGCCCTCCATCCCAGCACTCCAGTTGTGGGACTCATTCCACCAGGTCTCACTAATACCAATGACATCATAGCCCTGGGAGATGAGCAACGCTTCCAGTTCATCCTGTTTGTTTCTCATACTGCGTGCATTGGTGTACAAGCATTTCAGATACGCTCCCGAGCCCTCCATGCTCCCAGGAGCAGCGTAAATGTTCCCACTAGCATTGCCACCCTCAGGCGGTGCCATGCCAACCCTTGGCTTACCATCAGCTCTCCTGTTGGTATCCCCTTCCCCCATCAATCCTAGTTTAAAGCTCTCGATCAGTATGTTGTGGGTTAACCCCTGTAGGCAGCTAAGCACCACACAGCCACTCGATCACTTCTCCCCCACACCCTCAGTGGGACAAGGGAAGAGGAAAGGAAGACTAAAAGCAAGGAAACTTGGGGATCGAGATAAAAATTGTTTAATGAGCAAAGGAGAAGTGGAAGAAGAGATAAAGAAAACAAAACAAGCAATGCAAAGGCAATCACTCACCACCTCCCATGGGTAGGACCGATGCCCAGCCAGTTCCCAAGCAAAAGATGGCTAACCTCCCTAACCCTCCTCCTCTCCCTTTTTATTGCTGAACATGATGTTATATGGCAAGGAATATCTCTTTGGTTAATTCGGGTCATCTGCCTGGTTATGTCCCCTCACAACCTCTTGCGCACCCCCAATCTATTCACTGGGGGGGCAGAGTAAGAAACAGAGAAGGCCTTGACACTATGCAAACACTGTTCAGCAACAGGTAACACACTGGTGTGTTATTAGCATTGTTTTTATCACAAATCTAAAACTCAGCATCATACAAGCTGCTGTGAAGACAATTAACTCCAGCCCAGCCAGACCCAGTGTAAGTATAAAGCAAACTGATATCAGTTTCTCTTGTGAACAGTTATTGACTTCTCCGTGGTTTAAAGGAAGCAGCATCCTAGAAGATGAGCAAAAGCCACTTGGGGAGAAAAAAACCAAGCAAAACACTGGCCAAAAGTACAAACCCCCTTGTTAAAGCCTCATGTGTGCCCAAGTCCCTCTGGTGTTTTTGTTAAGGAAACTGAAGTGTTCTGCCGGGGTCAATGCTCTTCAACGTATTCATAAACAATATTAAAATGAGATGAGCAATGACGTGACAAAGCTTGCAGATGATATGGAGTTATTCAGGGACAAGTACAAAGGACTACAGAAGGATCTTATGAGACAGGCAATAAAAAAGCATATGAAATTAAAGATAAAGTGAAATAGGAAATAAATTTGAGTTTTAAATACAGCGAAAGGTAATAGCAAGACATTACTGCTCAGGAATGAGTCCTTGGAGTTGTTGTAGATATTTCTATGAATACCTTAGCTCAGTAATAGCAAAAAAAAAAAAAAAAAAAAAGTATGAAGTTTTATTGATTATTAGGAAAGAAATAGAGAATAAAACAGGAAACAATTTTATTGCTACACAACTCCATAGTTTGCCTCCATTCTTGAATACTGTGTGAAGTTTGGATCTCTCTTCATCTTAAAAACTGTACAGTACAACTACAAGGATTCCAGAAAAAGACAATGATGTCTATACTAGAAATTTAAAACAGAACTAACTTCTGTATTTAACAAATATCTGAAGTTTATGTTATGAAATTAAGTCCTTCCTCCTCAACCATAGCAGAAACATAAACTCAGCAGCAACTGACAAATGCTATGCTTCTATTACTGAAAAACCCTGTCAGTGTAGGACAAAAGACCTAAGATTATCAAAGGTATGGAATGGCTTCCATAGTAAGAAACCTAAATAAACTAGGAATCTTAAGTGGTACACAAACTAGAAATCAGTTCTTCAGTTTCTTCCAGGGCAAGGAAATAAGAGGCAAAACATGAAGATAACAAGCCAGATTTAAAGCTATTAAAGATAGTTTTTCTTCATGCAAGGATATACACAACTCAGTTCTGCCCATTGCCTAAGTAGGTTTTCAATGTCAAAAGCTTGTGTAAAAGTTCAGTGCTCCTGTAAAAATGGAAGGATTAAGTCCTACACAACGAAATAAATTAAATTCTTCAGTTTTTATACAGTACTTAAAATTACTTTGATAAAGAGCACTGACAAAAATCTAAAAATATAACTATGTAGTTATATTAGTTAAACACCATTTTCATAAATTCTGTGTTTCTTATTTAACCTCCTCCTAGTTTTTTTAGGGTTTTTTTTGTTTGTTTGGGTTTGGGGGTTTTTTTTTGGTTGTGGATTTGTGGGGGTTTTTTGTTTGTTAATAGTTGTAAACCTTATAGTCTAGGCAATAACAACGGAATTTCAACATAATACATCTCTCACTTTATTCTATCTTCAATTTCTGTGTAATATTTGTTATATTTCTTGGGGGAAAAAAAAATAAAGCTGAGTAGATTAAAAAAACAACCACCCACTAATACCATACCTCTGATCCTTCTGCATTAAAATGATCCAGGGCTTGTTTCCTCAATTCCCCTTTTATTGATCCGTCAAGTCTCTAAAGAGATTGAATAATACAGTTAAAAAGGAACTCCTACTATATTCTAATCGGAGCAACTTGAATTCTCAATTGCCAAAACAATTGGGGGGGGGGGGGGGGGGATAAGAGTAATGTAACACTTCATCTTTCTAATTCATAAGTTTAATTTCAAAATACTGTTTGGCATATAGTAATTGCCAGTCTTTTCCTGTACATAAAATTAAACTTCCATAAATCTTTCTACAAAAAGGACACTTTTCTTAAGATAAAGTGGTAAAGATCAAGGTTTCTTGGCTACTACCAGCAAAATTCTTACCTGAAAGGGAAACTGACGATACTTCAAATACTCTGCTAGGATGTCTAGCATTCTCACCATCTGAGAGAAAATCAGTACTCTGTTGCCACGTTCTCGTAGACGAATCAGTAGCTTGTCAAGAAGGATTAGTTTCCCACTGCTACGTATTAAATGCTACAAGACAAGAAAACATGTATTGCAAAATAAGTTCACCGGAACACTAATATACACTGCAGGATGGTTAGACATTCATTAACTGAACATGAAAGTATTTAGTCAGTCCAGTTGTAAAAACTCATTATAAAAGCATTAAGTACTCTAACTGAAATCAACAGGAGTACTGACTAGCATGTTTTTCAAATAAATGCATTTCTCAGCTCTGGCTCATAAAACAGCATCTTAACATTTCATTAAAATATTAAGTAAATATACTGTGCTATGAGTTAGAGCGGTTACAGTGTAGACATAAGTTCTTTTCTACCAAATAAACAACAACAACAAAGAGACTACCTGACTACCTTAGTACTACTTGCTCCTCACTTTCTTTTGAACAGAAATAAGCATTGCTACTTGATCCTCTAAGAATTTTTAAACAATGTCTAATCAGTCAAGTTTCTCAGGCAAGATAAAAGTGAGAGGAATCTTGTTTGTAGAGGTCAACAGGCTTTAGCTAGGTTACAGTGTTGAGCCTTCTCAGCTCCAGTGGGAACAACTAGAACAGAAACTCAGGTGCATGCTGAATTTAATATTGAAAACATTAGGCCTCTAGCTGAAGAGGCTCAGGATAGAATTTTGGGGAATAAAAAAATTTGGAGTTAGGTGCTTTTATTCTTTATGCCAGAAATGAGAAGGATGTATCATTCATAATTAGAGCTAACAAAGCTTATTCAGATGAGCCAAGGAAATCACTGTTACAAGTATGCAATTATTAGCAATAATGGCTGAACAGTTCTGATGAGTTTTATTATAAATATAAGTAGTTAGAGTGTGCCAAGTTGCAAATTAAATATCCTTTAGCTTTGATAAGCACTTTATAATATAAAATAGCTTGTGCAGTGACAGCTTGTGATTTCAATCTAGTAGTTTTGGGAAAGTATTTAAATTATGAATTTCAAAGCTTACAGAAAAAAAACCCATATCTTTAAAAACATTTATGTTGTTATAAACTGCATCAATTATAACAGTCCTTTTATTTGTTGCTGTGGTTCTCAACAGTTTTAGTACAAATATTAGTTAACCTTTACAAAAAAAACAAACTATAAACCCACAACACAATCACAGACCATCTTTGGTAGTGATGCTATAGTTGCTTTCATTTATAACAACAACAAAACCAGACTAAGCTTTGGATGTTTATTACTTTTATTTCCTTTCACTTTGGTTGTTTGAAGGCATGCAGAGAACAGTGTTTAATTACAAAAAAGCTTAAAGAGATTCTGCAGATTACTTTCTGCTATCACATGGATTGTTGGTGTACCACTGCCAGTCACATGCATTTGCATTTATATTCAATTTACATGTTTATTTAACTGCTTTATTTTAATCTGGGTTTAAAATAGGTCTTAAGTTTATTTAGTCTGAAAATACACAGACTATTTCAAACTATTTCCTTTTTATTTTGATCATAATTCAAGCCAGGGATATTTTATTTAGTATTGATCTCTCTATTATTCAGTTCTAGTTAAGAAACAAACAAACAAAAAAAAATCAATTCACTTACCTGTAAAACCCAGGATGCACATTTAATAGAGAACTTGTTCTTTCTTAATATACTTTAATAAGAACTAATAAATTGCCAGAACACTATAAAATTACCGCGTGCATATTAGAGATGTAAAAACACTTTAAAAGAAAAAAAAAAAAGTATTACCTGTAAGGCCTCCTGTTTATTATAGAATTCATTATCATCCGGTGGTTTAATGAGGTAGCAATGGTTACAACACTTCTTGAGTTCCATCATGATGTTCAAAAAGCCTGAGGTACTGCCTTTTGAACCTTTACTCAGGGCTTTATAATTCCTGGTTAAAATCCACCTATGATATAGAATGTGCAATGGAAGTAATTTCTAACCACTTGTGGAAATACGAAGGATGTAAGCTCTCAAAATATCAGTTCAAATTGCATTATGAGAACTATTACACTTCAGTAATTTTCATATAGACATATCATTAAAATAGCAGGAATTAAAAAGTGTCATTACTTACTTGTAATATTGCTTCTGCAATGCACTCATTTCCATCCTCAAAATTTGTTCAACCTTAGCAGGTAAAGACTTTTCTACATCTTTTTTAACTCTTCTGAGTAGAAATGGTTCAAGTTCTTTGTGAAGACTTGCATAACCAAACTCTCTCCCTTTGCCATGCTCCTCTTCAAAATCTTCCCAGGAAGAAAACCTTCAACATAAGAAAGAATAAAGGTAAAATAGTGACACACCATGAACACAGACACACAAAGACCTTAAATATACCACATGCGCACAAACACATATGGACTTCTTCCCCACTCCCCTCTGTTTTATTTAATAAGTTTCTGAATTTGCATCTCACAAGAAATTCCAAATATTTTGTCTGCAACTAGGAGAATGGAAATTTCCAAACACTTTTGCAGAATTAAAATTCAAAACAAACTACTGAATTTTAATTTCTCCAGTGAAAACCCAACATTTTACTTTTCTGCATGGAAACCCAGGTAGAAGGTTGCAGAAATTCCATTATATTTCTCAAGAGCAGCATGAAAAAATAGTTGTATAGCTGGAGGAAGTGCAAGAGAACAGAAGAACAGACCACTTCACATACTTTTTGCAGCTTGTATGGACTAGCTGAAATGTGATTATCCTCTGGTATGTGCTAACAGACTAAGAGAATGGACTTTGTGATCAAATGAAGAATAGGTGCCAGACAACAACCTTAGTGGCTTTGCTTGTAAGGTTCTGAAGAAGTCAATGCAATGCATAGCTCCGAAACTAATCGGAGCTACAGTGCTTTGTATTTACAAGATATGTGCTCTTATTTATCCCAGATATAAAGAGAGGTCAGTATAGAATAACATCAATACAGTAAACCTATTCCATGCAAACCATAAGGGCAAATTGGCTGCCTGACTGAACTACTGGATATCGGGCATTGTGGCACAATCTTGTTTTCATTCATGGTACTAACACAGAAAAGAAGACATCCTCAGCCCCATTCTATTTCCCTAGAGTAAATCCATGTGATTTTCCTTTTAGATTAAGATGAAGTGTCTTTTCAGGATTCTGAGCCATACATCAATCCATCTTTTTTGTGGACTGCTAAAACAGAAAGTGATGACTGCTACCAAAACAATTTATCAAGAGCAGCATGAAAAATACATGCATCTATTTTATATAAAATATTTAAACTATTTCACAATGCAATTCTTTATCTCTATTGATTCTCCAATCACTACAATATTCCACTGTAAGAAACTTGACCACAAAAAAAAAAAAAAAAAAATCACGTTCCTTACTTTTCTGGCATGATGAAGTGCAGCAAAGACCAAAGCTCTTTTAGGGAGTTTTGCAGAGGGGTTCCAGTAATAAGAAGACGATGATTAGACTTAAAGTCTATTAAAGTCTTGTACAGAAGGGAATCATCATTTTTTAAACGATGAGCTTCATCAACTCCTATAAATACCCAATTCAGACCACCAAGGAATGACTTAAAGAAATTGGGGGGGGAAGACATTATACAAATTAATATATTATGCAATTTCTGACATTTTACATGAGGTTATATATACACACCATCACTCATTTTATTTTAATAACAAATGGACGCCTATATGTTTTCAGTATTAATTATGTTTTTTATGTTTGCTGGATTCAACAAAAGGCTACGCAGGCATCCCAAGTTTAAAAGGAAAGTATAAACCAAGTTTATACTTGGGGGGGAGGAGGAAGGCAAAAAGCTGATCTATAAATTTTCAATTGAAAAAAAAATAAAAAAAAATCCACTATTGACTCTTCTTTCCAGCATGTACAAACAAATCAAATAGACAACAAGCAGAACTTTTAATTAAAATTTTCATATGCTGCTAGGATTAACAATAACTCTTATGTGCTACCATCATGAAAAGAGTAGTAATATACATAATACCGCACACACAAATACAAAGATAAAACATGGGATTTCAGAGTTGCGAATCATAGGTGTTTGGGGCTAGGGGTTGGTTTGTTTTTTCAGTTCCTGGATGATGGTCTACAGGAAAGTAGAGATTTTGAGATGCGAAGAAATTACTACAGTAATGTGAAGCTCAAGCAAACTGAAGAAAAAGAAGTTTTACCCACTCGATATGGGGGGGAGGGGAGAGGGAGGGAACAGAAAGCCTCACCACACATACATAAAATCTAAAAGTGCTTAAAGAAAATTTCACTGTCATACTTCCAAGAGTAAAGCTGTCATACTCCCCCATCCATTTAATGGCCCAGAACCCAAATATGTGCCAACTCTAAAGGAGTTTTACATCCTACAAATGATTATATCTCCCTGAAGAAGTAAGTGTGATTACCTTATCCTTCAGCAAAATTTCATAAGTTGTTAGAAGTATATTAAATTTTAATCGCTTGGTCTGTGGATGCATCCATTCATGAGTTCTTATCTACAAGAAGAATCAAGTGAACTATAAGCTAGAGAAAAATGGTCTTATTGATCAGGATGACTTCAGGTACTACAGCAATACAGATGTTAAGTGACATACAAGAATCTGATCACGAAAAAGGAACATAACACGTGAAGCTTTTTTTTTTTTTAAAGTTATTAAACAGTGGTGGTGGTGGGTGTTTGTTGTTTTTTGTTTGGTTGGGGGTTTTTTTGTGGATTTGTGTGTGGGGGGGGTTTTTGGTTTTTTGTGTTGTTTTTTTTGGTTTGGTTTCTTTTTTGGTTTTGTTTGTTTGTTTGTTTTTGTTTTTAAAACTTTAATGGATAAGGTTACTTACATTCCTCCTTTCAGAAAACAAATTAAGATTATGTCTGTCTGGCTTAAATATTTATTTTATGCACCTAAATAATCACATGACAAAAGACAATTTATTTTCAAATTCAAGGTTGCATTTTAAATCCTTTTTATTATTAAGCAGGAATTAAATCTTTCACATACATTTATATCAGGTCAAAATTTATGCTTTTAATTTGCATTTTAAACACATACAATGTTTCAAATAAGTATTTGCTCATTCCTAATCAAAATATTGGAGATTAGCATAAGACAGGAACATGAAATGAGTCTTATTTACCACTAATCTTTTTCAATGATACAAAGAAATACTCACCATATTTCTGCTAGTTATATCTCCTAAGTAAACCACAGCATTCATCTGAGGAGCCCAAGTTTGAATCTCTCTCTGCCAAGATGTCAAGGTAGAAAGTGGCACGACTAGCAAGAAAGGCCCATACAGTTGATGTTCGTGAAACAGGTAGTTCAGAAAAGAAATTGTTTGTATTGTTTTACCCAGACCCATTTCATCTGCAAGAATACAACTATTCCCTCTAAAAAACAAAAAACAAACAAACAAAAATTATAAATGCTTTCAAATTAAAAACAGCAAGACTAATTTAAGACTATACTTACTTGCACCACGAGTGAGCAAGCCAGTTCAGTCCATTTAACTGATAATCTCTTAACTCTAAACTCTCATGTCCTCCAATATAAGATGGTTGCTTCTTTAGTGCAACAAACCTCGGCCTCTGTTTTAGAATCTGTCAAAAGCAAATTGAGCATCAGTCCTACTACTAAGTGAAGTTACCAAAATGTCATCTTATAGAAAAAAAAAAGGAGCAATAGGAATCTGTTTGGTCACCAAGTCTACTCTTTATTCATCACAGACAACTAGGCCATATAACAATATCAACCCATTTGCAAGCTAAAATTAGTTTGACTGCTGATCTAAATTCCACTGGATAACATTCAAAAATATTTTATAATATGCATCTTATTTCTGGATGCATAAAATACGTCAACTTTTTTTTTAAATTATCGCAACTGTATAAATCCATTGAAATTACACACTCACCTTGCAGTCCTTAAATGGAGTGGTCTTGGATTGATTTCTGCTAAAATACTCATCAATACACGCCTGAAATTTTTTGGCAATGAGAGCACCGTCTTCCCAGCTACATTCTGAGTAAGGTAGACCCTGCCATTTGCAATAATAATCTGGATAACCAGCTGCTGATTTCTGATTTGAATGAGCTGCAGAAATGCATCAGAGATACCAGATCAATATTTTCCTTCTGCATTTTAAGAAAGCACTCATTGTAGGTGATAAGACAACATGAACTAGTTTCACAGCAAAGACAGTATGACAACTTTTCATCAGAGATTTTGTTTTGCCTTAAGTTGTTAGGGATATTAATAACCTAAATTTCTTAACTATAAATTCAACATGCAAGCAATAAACTTGTAATATTCTCAACACTGTTCTCCATCTGGAAGTTTGTCACGTACCAATTATCCTTTCCACTATTTGATACTGTTTATGTAGATCATCTGTAAGTTCCTGCTGGCAGTTATAATATTCCACGTCTTCCGGAGAAGCATTTTTCAGCCTGAAATGGGAAATTATTTGCAGCACTTATTACATCATGTAGTTCTAAAACTAAGAAAAGCTGGCAATTTCAAAGCTCTGAACATAAGCACCATAGGAATGCTGCTTAGAGAGCTGCTTTGAAGAAGCTACAACTCTGAAATTCCTGCTATAAAAGTGTTGCATCTGGCCTAGGTACCTCATCATTGATGACTGAGAAAGCTTATCAAGAGACATTACTATCAGCTACAGCTTGTACTAGTCATGCAGATCATTTACAATATCTGTTCTCAACACTGAGTAGTGTATTTCACATGGTATTTTCACGGAACAGCACCGATGGCTCACTATAAGAACCTATCTTATGAGTAGGTGTCACTAAAAATCCCACCACTATTCATAGATTATATTAAACATACTAATAAAATGGAATACCAAAACATAGCACTAAAACATAAGGATTTTTTTCACTTCTTGGTTCTGAGGCTTTAACAGAAGTTTGAGCCAAGAAAACTAAATGCTGTAATGTTTTGAGTGCTTTAGCCATTTCTGATTTTTTTTTAATCTCTGCAGCAATTCCCGAAGAACTCTGATCAAAATACAATCAATCAATAACAAAATTAGTAAATGGTAAGATTTAAAACAAAAACAGAAAACCCACCACCCATCTTGTTAAAACTTCATTTATAAGACATTAAAATCTAGGTGCAGAAGCTGCTTCCTTAAAGGCCTGATTTTACAAGATGTGTGAGTATTCTCACTTGCTCAAGTAAAGTTGGTATGCTCAGAATCTTACAAGATCATAAGGTGTTAGGGAAACTTCAACTTTAAAGCTTTTGTCTTCCTGTTGTATATGTACTTGAAACTATGCTTTCACAAAGAGGCAATAGAACTCACAGAAACACAATAAAACATCTATATTGTTACAAAAAAAATGTAACGTGGAAGTAGTTATAAAAATACTCACCAGCGTTTTGTTTCCTGATCCTTTTTCTTATAGTTGTCCAGTTTCTTCATTCCTTTAACATTTTGTTGCTTCAGTGTTTCCTCAGTTTCCCAAGTATTATGGATGTGTGACCAGCCTTTCCATTTAATAAGATACTGTATTTCTCCTAGCTCCTTTGATTTTTCAAACCCAGTATTTGGGTCACCATCTGCCTCAACTGCATAGATGGTGGTTGCAGCACCAGTGGCTGATAAAGAAACCACACCATAAGGCTTGATTAAGGCTTAATTTACTGCCATAAATTAACCAGTAAAAAACATACTGCAGAAAGCAATTTGCGATGCTCTTATATGAGCATGTAACTTGAATAATTATATCTACACCTCTTATGTCACTCCTCTTATTTGAAGAATTGTGATGTAGCTATATTAACACACACACAAGTATACCAACAAGATTCAAAAAAGCAACCAAAAAACTTTGCATCAAACCTATAGTATCTCATCTCATAAGAATTTTCTTAGCATTCCTAGTTTTTCTAGTGATCCCCAGAGAATGCTCCACTAACACTGCTTGCTGTCATCTTTGCTATATCATTCTTACCTCTGAGAATATAACAGATATTTGACACTGTGCTTAATCGGCCTTGAGACTTGAATAGTCTACTATTCAGTTATTACTATGGATGCTATAAATCCAATTCACAAAATCAAAGAATGGTTGAGGTTGGACGGGACCCCTGCAAGTCATCTGGTCCAACCCCCATGCTCAAACAAGGTCACCTAGAGCCAGTTGCCCAAGACCACATCCAGATGGCTTTTGAATATCTCCAAGGAGGGAAACTCCACCACCTCTCTGAACAACCTGTTCCAGTGTTCAGTCACCCTCACGGTCAAAAAAAGTGTTTCCTGATGTTCAGATGGAACCTCTCATGTTTCAGTTTGTGCCCATTGCCTCTTGTCCTGTCACTGAGCACCACTGAAAAAAGCCTGGCTCCGTCCTCTTTGCACCCTCCCTTCAGGTATTTATATACATTAATGAGATCCCCACTGAGCCTTCTCTTCTCTGTCCAGGCTCACTCAGCTTTTCCTCATAGGATACATGCTCCAGTTCCTTCATCATCTTAAGTGGCCCTTTGTTGGACTTTCTCCAGTAGTGCCATCAGTCTCTTGTACGGGGGAGCCCAATACTGGACACAATACTCCAGATGCGGCCTCACCAATGCTGAACAGAGGGGAAGGATCACCTCCCTCGACCTTGCTGGCAGTACTTTGCCTAATGCAGCCCAGGATACCATTAACCTTCTTTGCAGCAAGGGCACGTTGCTGGCTCATGTTCAACTTGGAGTCCACCAGGACCCCCAGGGCCTTTTCTGTAAAGCTGCTTTCCAGCTGGGCAGCCCCCCAGCATGTACTGCATGGGGTTGATCCTCCCCAGGTGCAGGACTTGGCACTTCCCCTTGTTGAACTCCATGAGTTTCCTGTCAGCCCATTTCTCCAGCCTGTCAAGGTCCCTCTGGATGGCAGCACATCCCTCTGGCCTATCAGCCACTCCTCCCACTTTGGTGTCATGTGCAAACATGCTGAGGGTACACTCTGCCCCATCATCCAGATCATTAATGAAGATGTTCAACAGGACTGGACCCATTATTGACCCCTGGGGTACACTGCTAGTTACTGGCCTCCAGCTAGACTTCGTGCCACTGATCACCACCCTCTGGGCCCGGCCATTCAGCCAGTTTTCAATCCACCTCACTGTCTGCTCATCCAGCCCATACATCAACAGCTTGTCCATGAGGGTCTTATGGGAGAGTGTCAAAGGCCTTCCTTAAATCCAGTTAGACAATATCCACTGCTCTCCCCTCATCTACCAAGCCAGTCACTTTATTGCAGAAGGTTATTAAGTTGGTCAAGCATGACTTCCCCTTGATGAAGCCATATTGACTACTCCTGATGACCTTCTTGTCTTTCATGTGCCTGGAAATGGTTTCTAGGATTAGCTGCTCCATCACCTTCCCAGGGACTGAGGTGAGGCTGACCAGCCTGAAATTCCGTGGGTCCTCCCTTCTTGCAGACAGGAGAGACGTGCAAACTGGTAACAACAGACAAGAAGGCTGAGGTACTCAACAACCTCTTTGCCTCAGTCTTCACTGGCAACCTCTCTTCCCACACCTCTTGAGTGGATGGACCTCAAGGCAGGGACTGGGGGAGCAAAGTCCCTCCCACTGCAAGAGAAGATCAGATTCGTGACCACCTGAGGAACCTGAACATACATAGGTCTATGGGACCTGATGAGATGCATCCCAAAGTCCTGAGGGAATTGGCTGATGTAGCTGCCAAGCCACTCTCCATGATATTTGAAAAGTCATGGCACTCAGGTGACTGTAAAAAGGGAAACATTGCACCCATTTTTAAAAAGGGTAGAAAGGAGGCCCCTGGGAACTACCGACCTGTCAGCCTCACCTCTGTGCCTGGGAAGAGCATGGAACAGATCCTCCTAGAAGCTATGCTAAGGCACATGGAGGACAGGGAGGGGATTCGAGACAGCCAACATGGCTTTACCAAGGGCAAGTCTTGCCTGACCAACCTAGTGGCCTTCTATGATGGAGTGACTACACCAGTAGACAAGTGAAGAGATACAGATGTCATCTATCTGGACTTCTGTAAAGCCTTTGACATGGTCCCCTACAACATCCTTCTCTCTAAATTGGAGAGATATGGATTTGATGGGTGGACTGTTCAGTGGCTGAGGAATTGCTTGGATGGTCACATCCAGAGGGTAGTGGTCAACGGCTCAATGTCCAGATGGAGATCGGTGACAAGTGGTGTCCCTCAGGGGTCTGTATTGGGACCAATCCTGTTTAATATCTTCATCAATGACATAGACAGTGGGATCGGGTGCACCCTCAGCAAGTTTGCAGATGACACCAAGCTGAGTGGTGCAGTTGACATGCCTGAGGGATGGGATGCCATCCAGAGGGACCTGGACAAGCTGGAGAAGTGGGCCCAGGTGAACCTCATGAGGTTCAACAAGGCCAAGTGCAGGGTCCTACACCTGGGTCAGGGCAACCCCTGGTATCCATACAGGCTGGGGGATGATGTGATCGAGAGCAGCCCTGCAGAGAAGGACTTGGGGATACTGGTGGACGAAAAGCTGGACATGAGCCAACAATGTGCGCTCGCAGCCCAGAAGGCCAACCGTAACCTGGGCTGCATCAAAAGCAGCGTGGCCAGCAGGTCGAGGGAGGTGATTCTGCCCCTCTACTCTGCTCTGGTGAGACCCCCCCACCTGGAGTACTGCATCCAGCTCTGGGGTCCCCAGTACAAGAAAGACATGGACCTGTTGGAGCGGGTCCAGAGGAGGGCCATGAAAATGATCAGAGGGCTGGAACACCTCTCCTGTGAAGAAAGGCTGAGAGAGTTGGGGTTGTTCAGCCTGGAGAAGAGAAGGCTGCGGGGAGACCTTATTGTGGCCTTTCAATACTTAAAGGGGGCTTATAAGATGGGGACAGACTTTTTAGTAGGGCCTGTAGCAATAGGACAAGGGGTAGTGGTTTTAAACTAAAAGAAGGTAGATTCAGACTAGATATAAGGAAGAAATTTTTTACAATGAGGGTGGTGAAACACTGGAACAGGTTGCCCAGAGAGGTGGTAGATTCCCCATCCCTGGAAACATTCAAGGTCAGGTTGGACGGGGCTCTGAGCAACCTGATCTAGTTGAAGATGCCCCTGCCCATTGCAGGGGAGGTTGGACTAGATGACCTTTAAAGGTCCCTTCCAACCCAAACCATTCTATGATTCTATGATATTTGCTTGCCTCCAGTCCTCGGGCACCTCTCCCAGTTGCCATGATCAATCAAAGATTATCAAGAGAAGCCTCGCAATGACATCTGCCAGCTCCCTCAGCACTTGTGGGTGCATCCCATCAGGACCCATGGATTTACATATGTCCAATTTGCCTAAGTATTCCCTGACCTGATCCTCTTCCACCAAGGGTACATCTTCCTTGCTCCAGACTTTCCTCTGGTCTCTGGGGCCAGGGATTCCTGAAGGCTGGTCTTACTAGTAAAGACTGAGATGAAGAAGGCATTCAGTACCTCAGCCTTTTCCATGTCCTGTGTTACCAGGACCCTGCCCCATTCAGCAGCATGCCCACATGTTCCCTAGTCTTCCTTTTGTCACCTATATACTTATGGAGGCCCTTCTTGTTGCCTTTGACAACCCTCGCCAGATTCAATTCCAAGTGGGCTTTGCTTTCCTAACTGCGTCTCTGCATGCTTGGAAAGTGTCTCTGTATTCCTTCCAGGTTACCGGTCCCTGCTTCCACCTTCCGTATACCTCCTTTTTGTTTCTGAGTTTTGCCAGGAGCTCCTTGTTTATCCATGCAGGCCTACTGGCATTTTTGCCTGACTTCCTGCTCGTAGAGATGGGCTGCTCTTGAACTATTTCTTCCTAATCTTGTTTTACTACTCCCCCCCCCATCTTTGGAATCTTATGTGGGGTAATTTTTAATTAAATACAGTCAGTATTACAGCTGAAGCACACTAGCAGCAGGAAACAGGCTTATTTCTGTGAGGAGAGCCAAATAAGGAAGTGGACCCAACCAGATGCAGGGGACAGATATAGCAACAGAGCATGGCAATAGCAGAGGACAGCACAAGCAGTAACAACATCTGGGCATGCAGAATATAAGAAGCCTAGTCCAAAAGGCTTTTAACACAGTGGTGACTCTGTACATTGGAGTAAGGTGCTAGAGTAAGAATACACGGGAATTTAGGACAGTATGGGAAAAGAAAGTTGAGAGGAAAGAGAGTGCAAGCTCTGAGATAGGTCAGAAACTCTAAAGATCAGGTATAACTAATGGAGAAAGGCAGTTCTGAAGTGTGAGTAGGCCCAAGTTTTCTATAATCAGAACCCTAATTTGCAGGCTAAAAAAAAAACAAACAACCAAACACATAAGCAGGACACTGCATCCCATCAGCTGCTGGAAATACGACACCCCTACCATCATTCATAGAATTACTTTTAGAAGTCCACATGCAAGCACACCACTGAAATTTTAGATTCCACCATCCATTGCATTGTATTGGGACTATTTGTACAGGAATAACTGAAATCACAATCTCAATGGTTCAGCCTTCCCAACATCATCCTTCAGCATTCAGGCTACTGGTTAGCTATCCTATCCAGTCCACTTTTTCTCCATCCCCCTGTATACAGTTTATACCTATCAGGGATCAATAAACTGTACAAATAGTGGTATAACAGTATGGTACACATTTATGCAATATGGAGCTATATTCCACTTCATTTTTTCTTTTTGCATTAATTAGTTACTTAAGTTCTTCTATGTTTTACTTTATAAGGTTTACAAAAGAAACATCCTTATGAGTATGAAAAACAAAATAAGATTACTTTCTGGTATTTTTAAACTTATTATTTACAAACATCACGGGTTACCTACAGCTGAGAACAGTTGCTGTTTACATTGCACCACAATGCACTGCAGCATCTTAAGAACACCGATAAGAAAGATACCTCCTTTTCGGCCAATTCGACTATCCATAAACTTCTCTATAGTTTCAAATTCATCTTCTTCAGGCTGCGGGACATCTTCTCCACAAACTTCCAACAAGTCATCAGAATCTGTCTTGGTTTCTTCAGCTTCTTTGTAACTAACATTGACTGTTGCCTGGCGACGAGATCCTCTCTTGTCATCATCTGATGAATCAAGCTGCCTCTTTTTCTGTCCTGCAATCTTTTTGCCGCTTTTTGGCTCAATTCTTGAAGACAATAAGATACAACACAACAGTGGGGTTTCAACACAGACAACTACAAGCCTTCTGTATTTGTTTCTGAAAACATATATTTAATGACTGCTCAGTTACACCACTTTCAGTTGGAGCAGACAGGAAAGAGGTATTCAACACAAACCACTGCTATGATAACATCTTTTGTAGTTTAAAAAAAGTCTTCAAGTTCTGTAATAAATATGAATGTTTTCATTTGCCTGTATAGTAGTACAATACTTGATTACGAATTAGAAATAGTACCAGAGTATCTAAAAATGCAAGACTTCTTACCTGCTTGGAGGTTTCTGGCTTTTGACCTTGTTTTTTGGCTCATAGTCAGATTCACTATCTTCACAACTGCTTTTCTCTCTATCTTCCTCTGATTCAGAATCAGAACCAGTTCCTGATACTGACCCTGACCCAGACATTTGCCAGTCTTCACTGTACATATTCAGAGACAAAACAGTAACTCACATTAGTTTTTTGGGGTTTTTTGTTTGTTTTGTTTTTAAATCAGGTATTCACCACAGGTTTGATGCTTTAATTTCAACATTCTTCACAGAAATAAAAATGTTATAATAGTCATTTCAGCTGGAAGGACAGAAACTTATCATGAATGGATAACAGGTAAAAATGCCCAAATGGCTTCAAAGGGAGCTGAATTAAGTTTTCTATTATCAAGAGGTAGATGTAAAAAACAAATCAAACCAAAAATCTGGATTTCTGTATAAATTACAGCTTTAATAATTGAGTTAATTTGACATCAATAAACCTGAAGTCCTTAACAAGACTTTAGCTGGAAAGATACATATTTACTGGAACTTACCTATGCTCAAGTCATAAAACTCTATAACATTATATTTTGCAGAATCCAAAATTCTCTAATAGCTATGTTCCCTGTGCCTCATGTGAATAATTAGCAACTTCAGCACAGGTACCAAAAATAATGCAGAATCAGATTTGAGAAACACACAGAAAGACTTGAACCATGGCAATCTGAGAGGCATTGGCTCCCAAAAGCCCCCACTGAGCTTCCAAATCAGTGCTTCACACCCATGCAAGATAGTATGAGTAAGCCACTTGTGACTCCCAGTAGCAGTATCTCTGTGCTCCTGCTTAGCTGAGATCTTCTACTTTGCAACAGGAAAGATGTACCCACTGATGAACAGTATCTTACCTCAGACACTGTTTGTACAGACAAATTTAATCTTAATAGCTTGGGGGAGGGAGAAAAGTCTGGTGTGCATTCTTGAAAGGTTGCTAAATCTTTATACTACCATCTATTATCAGGTTTAGGGGTCTTTGACCAAGATGCTCAAACAGTACTAATGGCCTTCAAAGGTGGAATATTACTCAAAGACCTTTTCATTAAATTTCAGACCAGGAAGCCTAAGAATCAGTGCTTTGACACTTCTTTCACTTAAATATGCATTGGTCCTAGAAGTTACATTTTCATTGTGGTCAATATATCTGTGTGTCTTGGAAATACTACAGAATCATCTGTCTCCTTAAAAGGTTTTTTTTCTGCAAGCAGTAAATTAAAACACACCCAAACAACAACCCCCCCAAAATAAAAACAAAAAAACCCCACCCCAAACCAACCAACTGCCCCACCCTATGGCAAATCCACAACCTGTATTTATTTGGAGATATAAACATATAAAACACCATATTCTAGGGCTTGGATCCTGTACTAAGTTATATATAGAGAAATCTGATCTGTATGTCAGATAACAACTGCAAACATATTATTCAAAATAGGTATAAATCAAAATTGAAACACTGGATAGATGAGGTTATTTGGTTACTAGTTTCTAAACTTAAATATCTTTCCTGTAACAGAGTATGTTATTAGGTGTAATCACATTCTTAAGTAGCAGAAGACTGTTAATAACAATTCATCACTAGAGAAGTACTATTTTGCATAGCAAGCTTTTTTGCCTCCCCCTACCCCCCAATACCATTTCTTGAAGATATTATATTGGCAACCCTGAATATTGAGATGATTCAAATTAACTGGAGAAGAGGAATAAGAGAACGATTCAATATACACCGTTCATTAAAAAAAACCCAAACAAAACCCAAACAAAAACATTCCCCCCAGGTCACTACTAATGAGAAGTTATAACCTTTTTCACAAACTTTTTGATCTACAGCTTAAAACCAGCTCAATTTCAACTTAGCTTTATTGACTAGCCCAGACAGTTTATTACTGTCAAACCTGCAATAATTTTGGGGGGGGTTTGCCTCTAAAGTGTTTAGAAATTTGGCATGAACTACAGGATTCCAACTTAAATTTTATCTGAGACAACCTACTTAAGTAGTTTCCTATTTCTTCAATAATTTTCAGGGAGGACCTTCAGCTCAAAAATATGCTGCAAATAAGACTACTTTAAAAAATAAAAAGTGCTGATGAATGTTTTTCAATAACACTGTAGGTAATACAGTCTCTTTTACTCAGAAATGAATAGTGATATATGTGTTCCTTTGAGAGTATTTATTTTAAAATATTCCAAAACATTAATCAAAATTGAGAAGCACAAGATTATGTATTTCAAGTGCAGAGAAGTGAAGCCTGGGTAATTATAAGCATTATGTCACCATAACAAAAAATTATATTATTTATGAAAAACATCTTACTCTCTATGTTTTTTCTTCTTGGTTTCACTGGAAGAGTCATCTGCAGAATCTTCACTGCTCAATGAATCCTGCAGATGAAGAAAAGAATATATATGATTCATTACCACAAAAAGAATTAAGTATTTTTAGAATTAAAAAGATAATTCAGCTCCCACTTTCAGACTGAAATCATATTCGTAATGTCTTATCCTCTTCATCCCCCTCAATGTGTCCACTGATATTGAATAAGATCAGGATTGCTATTGATTTCATATTTCTTCATCTATGAATATACCATGTCAGCAGAACTCTAGAAAACACTACAAAAAGAACCCGTCTTAAAATATAATCATTGTGCCTGCATATAGACATAGTTTAGACTGCTGCAAGTTAATAAATCAAGATGAAGGTTCTATCAAAAGCCTAATAAAATCTCCTGCCCTTTGAGAGCTCTCTCACCTTTCATATCCTCTCACATTTAACCACTAAGAAAATTTTGAGAATAGCATGTATGTTTCTTCTCTCTCCACTCCTAAACAAAAAATAATAAATAAATTGATGAACCCTCTTAAAATTATTTTCCTAAAACCAATCTCATAGAGATTAAATTCAGATCATTTTTATCCTGAAAGAGTCTTCAGGAAAAGAGTACTTAGCAACAGCTATAAATTAATATTTTAACTATATATGATTAACTCCTTTGTTTAGTTTTAATGATGAGCAGCTAAATCTGACCAAAAAAAATAGACGCCCAGAGTAATGATTAAAGACTTGTGATCACAATGCTTACTTTTTTTTTATAATTAAGGAAATATGAAAGTCTGCTTTTAAATAAATTCTAATTCACAGTCACTAGTGTCCTTAAAAGATATTCCTACTGCACAAAGTTAACTTTTGTTTAGCCTATAGTTTAGGTTTTAAAAATCTCTAAAACTGAAGTATGGTTCTCAAAATACAAGAATTCTTTTATAACTGTTACAAAAGTTGCAAAAATCTAGCTTTCTACTCCATATAGTGTTTTTGAAAACTGCAGCAGCTACCTTTATATAGAAATTATAGTGGAAAAGTCTTTTAGTATTTTTAACTGTCTTTATGGAACTCAGAAGGCAGAAATGCTTTATGGAACTCAGAAGGCTTTCTTGTTGGCCAAGAAAGCCAACAGCATCCTGGTTTGTATCAGAAATAGTGTGGCCAGCAGGACTAGGGAAGTGATCATCATCCCCCTGTACTCGGCACTGGTGAGGCCACACCTCGAATGCTGTGTTCAGTTTTGGGCCCCTCACTACAAGAGAGACATTGAGGTGCTGGAGCGTGTCCAGAGAAGGCCAATGAAGCTGGGGAAGGGTCTAGAGCAGAAGTGTGATGAGGAGCAGCTGAGGGAACTGGGGTTGTTTAGCCTGGAGAAAAGGAGGTTCAGGGGAGACCTTATTGCTCTCTACAACTACCTGAAATGAGGTTGTAGCGAGGTGGGTGTCAGTCTCTTCTCCCAAGTAACTAGCGATAGGACGAGAGGAAATGGCCTCAAGTTGCACCAGGGGAGGTTTAGATTGGATATCAGGAAAAATTTCTTTACTGAAAGGGTGGTCAAGCATTGGAACAGGCTGCCCAGAGAGGTGGTGGAGTCACCATCCCTGGAGGAGTTCAAAAAACGTGTAGACGTGACACTTCAGGACATGGTTTAGTAGGCATGGAGGTGTTGGGTTGACAGTTGGACTAGATGATCCTAGAGGTCTTTTCCAACCTTAATGATTCTATGATTCTATGAAATACAATGAAAGTTAATACTACGTGACTTGAAAATTTTGTTCATACATCACAGAATATCTAGCTAAAAATATCAATCTAAACTGCTATCATTTTGGCACAACTGACCTGAAAACATGCAACTAAATTTCCCCCCCCATGTTTCTTTATAAACATGTCAGTTATTTGAACATTACTTTTATAGACTAAACCCAGACTTTTGAAACACACACACTCTTAAGAGAACAGAACTTGGCTCTACATAATTTTATTCTAACATATGGGGTAATGAGACATGCATGTTTACATTTTATTTACTAACTTATATGTTATTTACCTCTTCTGAACCACTGTCTGATGAAGCTGCCTTCTGCTGTTGTTGCTTCTTGAGCACTGCTGATCTCTGCACAGCAAGTATACTTGGACTGGACTTCCAAAACTGAATTGGAATTCAGATACAAGAGTCATTTAAACCTATTGAAACTTTAATGTTTACCACATACTTACTTGTCTTAAGATGAGCAGCATCACTATTAAGATGGATCTCACTTTTATTAATAATAAAAAACTCACTATAAAATACCACATGCATTAATAATATTGGATAGCATTTTAAAGTAGTGAGACTTCTGCAGAAAGGAATGTTATATGAGAATTGCCGGCACAATTTTTACATTAAGTATAACAATAGTTGTGCAGGCCTCTGTATTATTAAGATAACTTTTTTTTGAAAGTAAATTTTTAAACTGATCTAGATAAGTCCTTTCAGGCCACTTAGCTGATATATTTTTGCTTCATATGGGAATACCGAAGTACACAGAATCATAGAATATCTCGAGTTGGAAGGACCCATAAGGATCATCGAGTCCAACTCCCTGGTCCTCGCAGGGCTACCTAACACTAAACCATATGACTAAGAGCATCCTCCAGACACTCCTTGAACTCTGACAGGCTTGGAGCCATGACCACTTCCCTGGGGAGCCTGTTCCAGTGACCAACCACCCTCTCAGTGAAGAACCTTTTCCTAATGTCCAATCTGAACTTCCCCTGAGGCAGCTTCATTCCATTTCCTCATGTCCTATTGCTGGTCACCACAGAGAGGAGATCAGCACCTCCCCCTCCCCTGCCCCCCTTGAGGAAGCTGTAGGCTGTGATGAGGTCACCCCTCAGCCTTCTCCAAGCTGAACAAGCCAAGTGACCTCAGCCGCTCCTCCTAAGTCTTGCCCTCAAGACCTTTCACCATCTTGGTCGCCCTCCTCTGGACACACTCTAATAGTTTGATGTCCTTCTATTGAGGCGCCCAAAACTGCACACAGTACTCGAGGTGGGGCTGCACCAGTGCAGTGTAGATTGGGACAATCACCTCCCTCGACTGGCCAGCTATGCCATGCTTGATGCACCCCAGGACACAGTTGGCCCTTTTGGCTGCCAGGGCACACTGTTGACTCGTATTCAACTTGCCATCAACCCAAACCCCCAGATCTCTTTCCACAGGGCTGCTCTCCAGCCTCTCGTCCCCCAATTTGTATGTATACCCAGGATTACCCCGTCCCAGGTGCAGAATCTGGCACTTGCTCTTGTTAAATTTCATACGGTTGGTGATTGCCCAGCTCTCTAGTCTATCCAGATCTCTCTGTAAGGCGTCTCTACCCTCGAGGGAGTCCGCAGCTCCTCCTAGTTTAGTATCATTGGCAAACTTACTTAATGTACATTTGATTCCTGCGCCCAGATCATTTATAAAAACATTGAAGAGCACTGGCCCTAAAATTGAGCCCTGGGGAACCCCACTGCTGACTGGCCACCAGCCTGATGTAACCCCATTTTCTATAACTCTTTGAGCCCGACCCATCAGCCAATTATTCATCCATCATATTATGGACTTGTCTAGCTGTGTGCTGGACATTTTGTCCAGAAGGATACTGTGAGAGACAGTATCAAAAGCATGAACATGAACAACAACAAAAAGCCCCACAAAAACAGAATCCTTAACAGCCTTTGAATCTTACGGTAGGAAATATTTTATTACCTTTCATATATATCATATATCATCCAAATTAAGGCCATATTACACAGAGAAACAGAGGAGAGTTCAGGTAACTTTCATCCATTGCATTTAAGAGATTTCTAAACAGCACTTTTTATTTTTCTAAATTTGGCAGACTTTTTCCCCATACAGAAGACAAGCCGTATCTAAGCCTGAAATTGTCGTACAATCATTTATTGATATGAAGAAACTAAGCATCAGAGAGACAACTTAATAAAATTTTAGAAATAACAACATTATGTGTGGCTTTGCCTTCAAAAATATGCAATAAGTTAATAGGTGCTTCTGCGTGATAAAATTTAGGTAAGTATCTAACTGTAGGTATTTACAGAGATGAGAATTTAAGAGCCCAATGTTTGTTATGAGAGCTAAGCATGTGCATTCACTAACCCAATCAAGTTAAAATTCTAAGTAAAAATTATGGGGGTTTTGTTTGTTTAAATTAAAACTGCTCTTGTAACTACTCTGCACAGAGTGTTTTTTTCCCCACAAAGGGTTAATTTATGGGTTTTTTTTTTTTTTTTTACCTCAGATCCATCAACTTTTGGTGGTGGTTTAGCTTGAACTTGTTTCTTCTCTCTAGATGTGTCAGACTCTGATTCTGATTGACTGCCTGACTCTGAACCAGACTCAGAGTCACTGCTACCTGATTGACTGCTACTTCCATCACTACTGCTTCCAGAGCTTGAACCAGATCCGGAAGCTGATGCTGACCCAGAATCATCATCTGATTGGCTGCAATTAGAAGTTAACAGGATATTACACAATGGCTAATTAAACAGAATTTTTTTTAAAAGTCACATTAAAAAGACTTTAGCTTCACCTATAAATAAATTGTTAGGTTAGCTCAGACACATGGATAGCATACAAATGAATGCACTGGATTAAATAAATCAGGAATGAAATTTCAGAGTTTAATCAGATACTTTTCACTAAACCTTAAAAGAAAAAAAAAAAGAAATAAAAAAAAAAAAGAGAGAGGCAAGAAAGAAGGGAGAACATTAATCATTAATGTAGAGGAGTCAAACAAGGGTATTTCTCATCCACCCAAACCCTTACTTAGCTCTATCAAACCCCACATATTTTTGTGTATACACACACACAACTGTTTTAAGTCTTTTTAGATCAGCAGTGTGTCCCCCCCATTTTTTTTTTTTTTGAGCATGCATTTCTTCAAAGCAAATATAAACTCCGTTTTGTTTCCCTAGTTTTACTTTTTTCATAAAAACAATAGGGGAAAAAAGTATCTTTAAGGAAGTACTTGCAAACTACATTTCATGTTGTGATTTGGACCAACTATATACAAAATACTACCAAACACTTGATTAAATAAAGTGTTTATAAAAAGTAACTGGAAAACCACAAGTGTATTGTCACACATAATATAAATCCATGCAGACCATCTTATACAGTTAAAATAACAGCAGTAAAATTCCCCACACAAACTCTGAATTTGTCACTGATTATATGACTTGTGCCAAGTCATATAATCAGTGACCGTAGCATATTCTTGAGCCACTGGATTATTCCACCTGTACATTCATTTCACACTAGATTTTAAATATTATTCTATTTAAATATGTTAAGTTAAACATTTATTTCATGACTATTCAAAAAACATAGAAACATTTGGTTTTCTAAAACAATTTTACAAAGGAACAGATTTAAAACTTTAATCAAATTCCTCATTAGGTTAAATACTACCATACTTTAGAGATATCATGAGGGAAAACATTGGAATTACAACACCACACAAGCAAAATAATTTTAAATTATGTACACTTGGGTTGCAAGCATCTAAAAAGAAACAAACCCCCAGTAAAGATAAGACCAAAATCCAAAACAATAAAAACCCAAAAGCTGATATCAAAGTCTAAGCCTATCACTGCCAGCACAATTCATCTGGCTGTCAGCCAGCAAGGGGGGGGTATATGTGTGTGTGTGGGTGGTGGTAGGTTGATCATCTGCACTAGAACACACTTAACTGACATTTAAAGCCACAAAACAGAACCACTACTCTCCCTGTTGCTAACACCAATTAAATTGTACTACTGAGGGGAAAAAAATGCATGAAGCTATTCACAAACTGATTCCTGTAGACAGCACCTCAACCAACCATCTGCATCTGTTGACTTTGAAAGAAAGAAACAAAGCATGAAAAAGCTTCCTTATTTTGAAGTGGGGGATATGAAGAAATATGACTGCTGGGTTTACTTACACTTGCTGAGGAGAAAACCGGGTAGCAACAAGGCTGCTTCCAAACTTCCCATTCCTGTCATCAAGGGCCTACTTGAGGCACGATGCTATAACACTAACATATTAACCTGACTTGAAAAATAAAAGCAAGGCACCCACTGTAGAATATGACTGGAGTTTAAACTATTCACCAGAAATTAAGGGCAACATCCACCATGATTCACCAAAGATATTTTAAATACAATAGTATTATTGTACACAACTGTTACCTTACCTCTAGCGTTGGGTAAATTAGAGCATTATAAAACAATAGCATTTCTCAGCATAGCACAGTGCCATAGGTAAATGTCACAGGGACTGTGGAAGATGGTACATGAAGAGAAGAAAATTCAGCAAGGAGAAACCTCGAGACACAAGTAAATACCTGCCAGACAAGTCCCTGTGACAAAATGCCACCAAAAATGCCTAAATCCTACATTTAGATAAATAAGCAAAAATCATGTCAGTAAGATTCACAGTTGATGGGAAATTTTAACAGTTTAATGTTTTTCAACATAGGAAGTGGCAAGTTCAAAAACAAAAGGATTGTGAGATAGAAAGTAAAAGTCTAATAGATATTGCAAGCATTTGCTCAGGAGCTAGATGTAAAGAACTCGACTAATTCCAAATCATTTTCTTTATGAAGAGATCAACTAGCTATCATCTATGCTCTCCATTAAGTAATACCAATCCGTCAACAGATGTGGATCATACAATATTCAGTGTTCAGACAAAATACATAGACTCCTTATCTTGGCAACACTGCCTCTTAACAATGGTTGCCTGGGAATGGATTCCCCACTGGGCTTAGCAGGATCAGCAAAATAAGACCTATCTCATCATCCCTGCTTCTCACAATAAATTGACCCAATTTGGACATGAGGAGGGTAATATGACCAGACTGCATATCAACTAATAGTAACGCCTGAAAAAGAGTAAAAGTTTCAAAGTCAGTATTCAACTGACTTATTAATAAATGCAAGATTATAATACAAATCTGTAGCTAGAAGTAAGAGGGATTGGGAGATGAAGAAAGGAAAATACAAGAAACAATTAAAAAAAAAATCAAATAATAAGGTTCACCACAATTGTTTCAGGGCTACACTAATGAAACCCTCTACGAGGAAGAATGCATGATCACTACCGTAGACTAACAGCTAATTTGTACTTAGAATAAAGAAAAAACAGAAAGATAAAGTTTAAAGGCCCTACCATCCACAAGGTCTTACTAAGCCATCTTATCCCACAGTGTTAAATCAGCACAACAAGAAAATGGGAAAAGGCAAACTGAGCATCAGCAAGTTTTTTTGAAAACAAGACCTTGCTAAAACATTTATCAAATCTTGAGATGCTATGGCAGTGCTCATACATGCTTTAAAAAGTTTCAAATTCACTGGTAAAAAGTACCTATGGGAGTTCAAGCACAGAGGACTAGTGCATACTGAGTAGAGTTTACTTCAACTCTAGTCATCCAAATTAATGCAGATGTGTGAAACTACACTAGTTTCTGTCTGCACACCCTCTTATATGTACCACATATTCACAGAGATCTTGATGTAACTACAGCACACACAAAAAAGACAAGATGAATAGCTGTGACTTCATTTTTACTGAAGTGTGGAGAACTTGCCTATTCACTGGCCACAGGATGACCAGCTGTGGAAGGCTCTGAGGACTAGCAGCACACATTTAATTTATCATTTAATTTATCATGTGTTCTCACTGGGGGGGAGGTCCATTTCTACGCTAAGCTTCAGTAGAACTTTGACTTGGAGACACAACCCCTACAAGGGCAGTATTATAACCCAAAAGTTTGTATCTGCAAAGGAGGTAGGAAGCAGGGCAATATATGAGTACATTCTGCAATGAAGATACACTATAGATTGCTGAGACCGTAACAAGCAGCACTGCACGACACAATACTTTTAAAACTCCAATAGCTGCAATAGTCTGTATATCAAAGGACTTTCCTCTGAGAAATATAAGGGATTTAAACCAACAGTAACAGTGATGAGGAACCCTAGGCAAAACACACACTATACAGTAAATGCTACAGGATAAATGCTCAATTTTCAGCATTAAAAAAAAAAAACAAACCACACCACCAACCCCCCCCAAAACACCCCCAAAACCCAACTTTTCCAAAAATCAGAGAGAAAATTCATATTTTTATTTCTACCACTGAGATCACTGTAGTCTAAGAGCCAGAAGAGAACAAGTTTATGCCAAGGCAAATCACTAGCTGTCACATATTTCCAGGTGCAGACTGTGTCCTTGTTTTTCCTGTACTTCGGCCAAACCTTAAAAAAAAATATATATATTTTTTTAAAACATTCCTTCTTTCACAAAGTGTAAAACTGATATGTCAGTATTTCAAACTATTACGTTCAACTGACTTTTTTAAAAAAAAAGAACTTAATACTAGCATCTTTCAAATTCAATTTTACACTAACATAGGTGTCATGAAAAGGCTTAAGAACAAGGAACTCAGTTTAGCCATTCTCTCTATCAAACTCACTGCCTCTGCTCTCTCACAGAAATCATTTTTTTCTTAAACCTAGGGGAAAAATATATATATTTATATACACACATATACATACACACACACACACACACAAATAAAATTGAAAACTCATTCCCTAACCAAGCTATTTACGGATTGCAGCAGTTGAAAGAAAACATCTTTGTATCAATACCACAAAAAAAAGTCTCTTGCCTAACAGGACTACTTACCTATTCAAACAGAAGTTGAACGGAAATTTTCAGCCTAAGATTTCTCTCTCAGTTATCTTTAAAAGGTAACTACCTACATATTAGAATATGTAGGTATTAGAATTCTTATACTACCTACATATATATTCTTTTATTAGTATATATCAGTATATTAGAATATGTAGGTAGTATAAGAAACAGATCAGCATCAGCCAGACTACCAACTTGCATGATCAACTTCCAAGATAAAGAAATGCCTTACTTGTTTTTGAAGTAATACTTGTAAGAAAGCAGCAACAATAAAGATGACAGACCTATTTAACTTTCTAAAAAAAAAAATTCAAGAAAGTCTCCAAAATATGCCAAGACTTGCTTGGAACAAAGGAAGCGTTATCTAAAGAGGAGACTAAAAACCTACTTCTTCCCTCACACCAAAATGTCTGCAGCATTCTAGCCACGTCTCTTAAACAGTGCCCATAATAAAAACTGGGGTATTGAAAATTAAGTATTTTGAAAATTACATCTTACTGAAAAACTACTGTAGTAAGCTACCATAGTAATAGTTTTCAATTTCAACTTCTTTTCAACACAGCTACTAGCAGTTTGCTACACCATGTCAATTTACCACCAGAGAGCATCCCTTTTTAGCACTTTGCTTTTGCAAATGTAACTTCACTGGGATATATATGTACTTGGCTTTTTATTTTTGTTTCGCTTGTCTAGTGCTGACCTAGTCAAAATTTAACAGTCATTACTTCTCAGTATCACCTAAGCAGGACCCAGATTCACCCTGCCTCAGGACTTAATTGTAGCAAATTTTTTTGCTACAGTATTTTAGCTAATGTATTCATGAAAGAAAAACAGAACTCTCCTCCCCCAGCCTCCCCACATTTTACTGCAAACACAAAACTACTGGCACACTAAGGGGTAAAAAACAGTAATGGAGAGCAGCCTTCCTTTCTCCCTAACATGGACACATTAAATAACCCTTAGTTATTAAAAATGAACATAAATCTCTAATCCCTGTCATGGGATTACCTATGACCCTCTACCACATGAGCAGTAATTCAGATTAAACCCTAGTAGTTCAGATGCTAACCCTAGGAGGAAGGATGGAAGTATTTAAGAAAAGGTACACAGTTACACACATGCATGTGTTAAAAAAAAAAAAATTACATCTATCATCTCCTTGCAAATAGAGGGGGAACTAAGGAAGAAGCAACTTCAAAATTTCACTTTAAATGCTCCTACATTTACTCTGAATTTCAGCAATTTTCACACAATTTGAAAAATGGTACAAAGCAGCAGTATGAGCTATCACAGCTGAAGCCAAACACCTTGAAAACAGAGTCTTGGTCCTCAAACAATATATTTGCCTGCTGGTGAGTGATGCTCCATGAGAATAACTTATTTTGACATTGCTATTAATGCCCTCTCCAACCTTCCCCCAACACAGCACCCCCTTAGTGGTGTCAGTGCAGTCTGTAGAAGGAACAGATTCAGCTTTTAAAAAACATCCTACCAACTTACAGACCCCACAAAGCAGTGTAACAAGTGAGCACAACTGAACAGGGCAATATTTCTTAAGACTGCTGTCCTGAAACCAAAGTATAAAATGGTGCAAATCAATACAGAATTTAGGAAAACTAACTAAATACATTTCAAATGAAAAGGGTTTTTTTTGTTGTTGTTTTCAATTTTAGTACATGCACACACATTCCACAATGCATCATGACAGACTGCAGTTGCTTTTCCAAGTGCTTAAAATGCTATGCAGGAAGACATACAAGATATAGAAGTTTCATACACATTTCTAGCAGCTCAGATGACATTTTCTTGATCTGCTAAAATGAATACTGTAACAGCTATTATAGGGCAAAACCAATCATAATCAGCTTGAGAAAAGTTCACATTCTTTTGAGAACTTGAAAGACAAGCAATCTCTCACTTCAACAACTTCTATCAGCAGCATGCCAGAAGTGGTTTAATCTTTCTTGAGGTTGAAAAGGAAAGGAGATACAGTTTAAGACAACATGTACATTTTCTAGAAATAATCATTACAAGCTATCATTGCTAACCAATCTACAAGTGAGAGCATTTCAGACTATACCAAAATTTGACTTTTAAAATAGTTGTTCCATTAGGGGAAAGAGAAAACACACCCCCCACCAAAACAACCCCTCCCCAAAACACAACACACTTCCATGACAGCAAGACTGTTTCCTTTTATCCTTTTATTAAAAGGAGCAGAACCTAAGTTCTATAATAAAGGCATTTAAAATGTAAATTCATGGAAATAATAGCTGAGGTAGCCATATTTTAACATCCTTGTAATGTTTTCTTTTCCTCCTTTGCCTATGTGCTTCTTTGATTTTTCCCTGCATTATCTGTGGTGTAGTATACAAGCAATTCCTCCTCTAGCTAAAGAGCTTTAAATATTATCTGATGCTGTCCAGCTAGGGTCCATAATTTGTCTAACTTTCCTCAAAATGAGTAATGCCTATTAACACAAAATAGCACCACTGAACTCTACAAGATTAATCACTTGAACTGGCACTACTAATTACTGAGATTCTGGTATTGTATTCCTAGCGTTAGGATGCAAGGAACATTAAAACTCAAACATTTCTTTGACCAAAGACTCAGAATACTGTCATAATTACCTGCTACCTAATGTTGTTACATAAATATCATCTCAGGAACAGCAATTCTGATCCTCTGCTCTCCAGAGTTCCTCTTACATAAGAGGACAGGCAAAGTGCTTTATTTCTTGCCCCCTTCTCTTCCTGTACAGTCCAGGGTCAGTGCCTTTTCTTTAGATGCTTTTATTTGAAACAGTTCAGCAAAAGGTGAAAGAGGACACCATACTCATCCTGTTGTGGACACCTGAAGTAGCCTAAAAGAGAGGGTTTGGGTACAACACAACCAGCCTTTTTTCCCCTCTTTCAAAAAAGCCTGCTTGAAACTGGAAGGTAGGAGGCAATCTTCAGGCACCTAAGCCTAAATTAGAACCTTCCTGTCTTTCCCTCACCCTTTCTGAATATACTCAAGAGACTGGTAGAAAAACCATACATACCTTACATATAACGAGAGAAAGAGACAGTGTACAGAACTTAATTTTCAGTTAACTATTCACCTGCGTTTGTCAATTTACCCTATCCTACCTTGTCACATTATGTCCTCCCTTTACTCTGCTCTTGCATTGCTGTCCTCTTCCAACCAACTCTATCCTGTGGTGTAATTTGCTTTTTTTTTTTCCCCCCTCCCTTCTTCACTGATGAACGTGCTTCCAAGAAGAGACCAAACATCAACAGAAATTATAAATACTATCAAGACTAGAATTGGAAGAACTCTAGATCTAAAACAATAGGGCAAGGCAAATTAAGCTACAGAATAAAGATGCTGTTAATATGATGTATACAGAAAGGGAATATTCAGTATTTGCTGTTGAAGAGCATTTGTGCTCTTTTAGATACTTAATTCTGTTACTCAAAACAGAATTCCTGCTTTTGTAAGTCCCTCTTTCAAAAATGTGTCATATAAGCCTTCCTCCCCCTGCTTCAAGCAATTTTTTGTTTATATATATTATATATAAAAAACCCAATAAAATTAAAACAGTATTATTTGATAAAAGGTATTCTTGAATAAGAAACCATACGTTACATACACTGTACTTTGTTCAATTGAAAAAACAAACAAACAACCAAATCCCAAACCAACAACACTAAACAAAGACAGGAATGCATGAGACTGCACAAAACAGTTATAGGAGCATCACAGGACCATGGAAAAAAAGAAGCGAAAGTTATGGATAAAGCAATAATGATGACCTCTTCAGTCCTGTTGAAGTGAGACTACTTCTCTACCATGCAAACAAATCACTGCAGTGATGACAAAGTTAACTGACAATGCTAACCTGCAGTAGTAGGCATGCAGGAATATATACTAAGAATGAATAGCACGCTCTCAGGATGGGATTTCTACATGAAGAAGTATAGCTTCATGTATGTTGGCAAACCAATGTAAAGTCTACAGAGAGCATCTTCCAGGATATGTAGTAAAGAAGCTTCTCACACCCCTAGCCCTTGAGTCAAATAGTTGCATTTGTACAGCAGCATATGTCAAATCTGATTTGGTATGAAAGTTTGACACAACTAAGAAGTTAGTCTGTATTACATTTTATAGACACTGTCTCTGGATATTCTCAATATATTCAAGAGCAATTTAAGAGAGATCCACAAAAGCAATATTTATTTTCAAACTATTTTGCAAGAAAAGCAAGATAGCTTACTGAGAGTATCAAGAGATAACTGTTGCATGTTTGCACCTGTTAATTTTTCAAACCCCAATAAATATCTATGGAGTAAAATAAGAGTATGCTTTAGGGAGATGACAGGAGAAGACAGACTTAAAGAAAAACATCACTGACAAACATTAAAAGCAAGCATTCTGTCACAGAGTCACTAGTTCTTTTCAGTAGTCTTAGGTTTAGCTTCACTAGCTTACCTCTTAAAACAAGGCCCCCCTGATCAGAACACACAAACTAGGAACAGTCAGCTAATTTATACAAGGCACTAGGAAGAGAAACTTCAAGACAGAAAGCCACACAAGCCATGCTGCAAAAGCACTGTTAGAGCATTTAGACTCCTGTATAAGGTCTAGGTTGATAAAGGACTCAAGAGAGGACAATTTATCACTGCTGATTTAGAGGGCATTCGTTACATTAAACTGCCTTATCAATCCTCCAATTTAAAAACAACAGGAAACAGAATATCAATTTGAGCAAAATAAAAGTTTAACCCATTAAAAACAGAAAAGATTAACTTCTGCAAGGTCTTTGAAAAGCATCTGAGATGACAGTTCACCATTATTTTAATAAACCAGAAGTCCAAGGAAGGTCATGCATTTGAATATGAAAAGCCCCTTCCAGAATGAACTAGAAATTGTCCAGAAATTAACACTAAATGCCAAACTCTTAAAACTGAAAGTTCATAGGTAAGTTTATTTAGGCAAATACAATGCAAGTGGGCTTTTTTCTTTTTTTTTTTTAATTAAACTGAACTACTCAATCTGATTTAGATGTGTAAAAGAGATTCATCTTATTCATCACCACTAATATAAAGCAAAGGGAACAAAGAGTATAAAGTTCAGGCTACCAAGAAGTGTTATTTCCCATCCTCATCTATTCTGAAGCACGAACTCGATTCCCTTTTCCTGACTTAGGCTGAAAACTCAAATTCATTTCTTGCCAATTAAAAATAAAGTAGGATGGTGAGACACAAAGACAAAACTAAAACACCTTCCTTCCCCCAACCCCCTTCTTCTCAGGCTCACTTTCACTCCTTCATTCTCAACTTTCTACCTCCTCCCCCCACCCCCGGGGGGGCAGAGAATGTGGAATGGGGGGTTGCAGTCAGTTCATAACAGCTCATCTGCTGCTCCTTCCTCCTCACACTTTTCCCCTGCTCCAACGTGGGGTCCCTCCCACAGGATAGTCCTTCAAGAACTGCTCCAGCATGGGTCCTCTCCACGGGGTACAGTCCTTCAGGAATAGACTGCTCTAGTGTGGGTCCCCCAGGGGCTGCAGTTCCTGACAGAAAACCTACTCCTGCGTGGGCTCCTCTCCAAACGCCGCAGTTCCTGCCAGGAGCCTGCTCCAGCATGTGCTCTCTACAGGCTGCATCTTCCTTCAGGACACATCCACCTGATCTGGCGTGGGGCCCTCCACAGGCTGCAGGGTGAATAGCTGCTCCACTGTGGTCTTCTCCACAGGCTGTAGGGGAATCTCTGCTCCGGCGCCTGGAGCACCTCCTCCCCCTCCTTCTTCCCTGACCTTGGTGTCTGCAGAGCTGTTTCTCTCACATTTTTCCCCCTCATTCCTCCCTCTGTCTCACATAACACTCTGCTGCACAGCGTTTTACCCTTTCTTAAATGTTATCACAGAGGTGCCACCAGCTTCACTGATTGGCTCATGTTTGGCCAGTGGCAGGCCCATTTTGGAGCCAGCTGGAACTGGCTTTGTCCAGCACAGGGGCAGTCCCTGGTCTCTTCTGATGGAGGCCGCCCTTGCAGTCTCCTCACTACCAAAACCTTGCCACATAAACCCAATACAACTCTCTCTATACATACACATTTTTTTCTTTTTTTTCCCTAATTTGTATTACCCACTTCTACCAAAAAGAAACCAATAGATGAGAATACTTCTGTAATTATGCTTGGGGAATCTTTGTTTTAACTCCCACTTCGGTTTCTTGAAAGCAGGAACTTAGAATAGTGGCTTTCAATTTATCTTTTTAATCTTCTGTGCAAGGTATGAGTTTATACAGCAAATTCAAGCCTGCTGACATGCTGACAAAGAGCTGGCTTTACTTAACTATCTTTTGTGGTCCAGAGACTATTAAATCAACAAAGCAAATTAAATTCACAGAAATTACAGTCTTGTATTAACATCAGCTTTCAAGAACATAAACAATGGTAAGGGACCTTGGTGCAAGAAGCCACTTTCTGCTTACTGGAAAAAGGAAGTACAATGCACCCCAGCCAGCTACTTTCCAGATAAGCTTTACTGAGCACACCCTTTTTTACCTACAGAGAAATAAGGTCTGCTGAAGTGCCCCATGTCTTGTTCTACAGGAAACACAGGAAGAGCAGAGAGATGGGAAACCAGATTGCTATTCAATTGGCACCAATGTTTCACTTCTGCATTCCCTGTTCTACCTGGAGCTTGTGTTGCAGTTCAGCTATAACTGCCCTTCCTTGCTCATTAAGCTTTCTTAATGCTAGCTGACTAATATGTATTTACTCCTATTCAAGTTTGCAACAGAATGCTTTCAAGAACACTACACAAAAATGCTTTTCTTAAATGAGTCAGTTTCTCAGAGCATTGCTATAGTTTTTGTGCTTATACTTACTTGCTATCCAGATAATGTTTATCTGTGATATTTCACCTAGAACTACTGAAAACATTCCAGACCAGTGATTTCAAGTAAATAAAAAACTGGAGAGTAGACTCCACTGTAATTATTACACAGAAATTCTAACATCAAGCAGCAAGATTAGATTATAGTGTTTATGTCAGTCTACAACCTTCATCATGCTTGGCACTAGCACAGATTTATAGCTTCAGAGGTTGCTAACATGGCCAAGGAAAGTCCAAATAGTGCAACAACAAGTTATTAAACCATGAAAATACAAGAGATTCACTTCTACTTGTGGCCAAACAGAACTTCAGGCTCAGCACCTGCAGCAATGGAAAGATTTCTGGTCATCTACCAGCCTGATGAAGAGACTCAACAGTGGAAAGGAACACAGGAGCATGGCAAATTGGCCATTTCTTTCCCACATGCTTAAGAAATGCTTCTTCACAGCCAGTCACAGGGAATAGAAGACAGATACAATTCCTTACCATAGTGCTAGCCAGCGTATACAATCTAAGGTTTCCAGTTAGCCCCTTCTCCAGCCCTCCTATTGCTGAGAATACTACAGGCTTTCCATAACTTCTGCAATTCACGGTAAGAGTTTCTTTAAAACAATATAAAGCAGTATGCATGAGGCCGTGTATTTCTGTAAAGCCAGCCCTGATCCACTGCTTCTCTTTACTTTCCAAAGTAGTGATGGTGGCTCCCCTAGATCTGGCTATATTTACTTGTGATCAGGACTGTCACCCCAGAGCAACAACCATGGAAGCTTACACAGACATCAAAGAGGGAAAAATGGCCTTGCTACATTTGTAAAGTGTCATATTTTTAGTGACATACTTTTCAAAGATTCATTGTTGTTATTATCAACTGTATCACCAATGCTGCTGCCTAGATTTGTCACTGTATCTGCCTTCATCTCTCCTTTTCTACCTACTTTTGAAAGTCTGACTTTCTCTGCAGTTTCTTCCCAGCAGCAATTCTCAATTACTTTCTCAACTTGTTTTGCTTCTCTTCCTAGCATTCTGAATGGAACAGGATCACTAAAAGCCTAGTAATGATAATTTGCCATCAATAGTAACTATTTTGTTACTGATTTTATTTACATTCTGTAGAATTCATATTTCCAGACCATTTGAAGACTAAATGTAGCTTCACTTCCCTGGTTACAGTTAGATATCTGTCTGCAGTCACAACTAGCTTAAGGAATTTTCCTCCTAGTGAAAATCATTTAGAGTTCTGGAAAACTTGAAGAAGGGAGGGGAACGATGACACGACACCAGCAAACAAAAACAAACCACAAAAACAACAGGGGCAAGTCATACTAAGGTACCCCATAAGCATCAAACACCTTTCACAATAATTATTTTGATAATTAAAATAGGCTGGACAGAAAAAGGGCTCAATTCTTTAATATTGGAAGCCTTCACCCTTCATTTACAAAAACAGAGTTTCCCGATAGCAAATGGCAAGCATACAAATAGGTTTTCCGAGATCTGTCTGTGAATTAGGCTACAGGGTTAATGACTGATACAAGCCTAGGGGAAAAAAAGTTTAACATTTTAAAACTTTTTTAAAGCTTTAAAATGTGCTCAGCAGCACATTTAAGATGCAGAACAAAGTCCCACTTCACAGGCAACTATCATGTTTTAAGTAATTTGCATCTTCCTGATATTTACTTATAATAAAGTTGTCTGGAAGCTTTTTTGATATTTAGTTGGTTTAGTCTTATGAGAATTGCTACAGCTTTTGAATAACTTTGATATACTGGTATTTACAAGTGGTCATAGTTTGATACGCAGTATTATTCCTACATTATCTTTAGCTAGGTGACTCTTTTCAAGTAGTAAAAAACTTCATAAATACAAAGTCATCAGAGTTGTCCCCGATAAGTTAATGTTTACTGGAGGTCTTATTTATAACTCTCTAAAAGTTCAGAAGACCAGCTTTGTTCACACTGGTTTATTTTGTTCATGTTCCTCTACTCAACTGACAAGGCTTGTTTTGGGTTTGGTTGGTTTTTTGTTTGGTTTGGTTTTATGTTGTTTTTTATTTTTTTTAATATAAGTAATCAGGAATATTTTGCCACTTACTAGAAAAAACCCAAAATTTGTTTGCTAACTAGACAAGTAGCATCTTTACTGGAAGCAGAAATCTAACAAAAACAAACAAAAAAAGCTTACAAATTATTCACAAGATTCAAAGTTTACTGACTTTCTAGAATATTTCTAGGTATAATATGGAAGCTTGACATAAAAAAAAATACACAAAAGTTGTTAAAGTTTCTTTAGTTTTACTGCTCATAGGTTTCCTAGAGATTTGCACCTAATATCACCTAAACACTTCTCTCTTCCCACTTCTTCCCACCTCATTACTCGCTATGCTACATGCAAGCTTAATGGCCAGCACGTGCTGAATGATCAGCTGTCCATTATGTTGTTATTGGATTTCTTCACTTGGGGCAATAATTTAGATCTATCCCCTCTACCCAACTGGCTGTTTCCATAAAGCCCACAGAACTCCATTTTCTTTATGACCTCTGACTGATGGAATTAACTAACAGGTTCAACAGGCTGTGATCAGAAAGAGGAGACAGACAACATGATCACAACCACTTCTATTTGTAAGTTTGCCTTGCCTTCTTAAATCTACAGCATTCATCATATTCCCAGTTTTAGAAATATTAACTTCCTAGTGCAGTAGATACTTGTTGAACTTAGCAATGTTCTAGAATAAGAATTTAATTCCACCCCTACAAGTTCACTGTTATCCTCATCTTGCAGCAGGGAAGTTCTAACCAGGCTTTTCCAACCAAGTGAACCATCTACACATCCTAGAACACCAGCAATCAACGTTAGAGGGGTGGATTATATATTTTTTTTAATTAAGGGAAAACTGGACTTTCACTTTGCAAAACAAACATGAAGTTAATGCTTTCCATTATACTGCTTTGACAACTCAACAAAAAAAGGAAGCCTCACTAGAATTAACAGTCCACTGTTTCAACTTCAGAGATAGCCTAGTTTGGGGTTTATACAGCACATATTATGCATGCATGCCCTGCACTTCATAGACACGAGTTTTACTTTAACATTTCAATCTAATCTGTTTCAGCTTTTGACACTTCAGATAACTTTTGAGGAAAAAGAGTAATGGATGCTGATAGAGCTTAAATAGTATTAAAACTGTATTATGTAAGGTATATACACATGATTGTTACAGTTATTAAATGAAGCTAACAGATTGTAACAAGCAGATTAAGCATCTGTAAAAAAGCATGGCTGGTCCTCCTAAATAATGGTCTACTTGCTCACCAGGAAGCTTTGGCACAAAGTTAAACCATAAACCGGTTCTAATAAACAAAATACAGGAGAATACGTAGCCAAGGACTGAAAGTGCTTACCTTGACTCTCCACTACTGTTTCTTATAATGTCTTCATCACTGTGCCCATTCATTGTAAATATTAAGAAGTTTAAAAGATAAATAGAAGTCCACTCAGGTTAGAAGGCAGATGTCAAGAATCTACTTCTTGGTACTCTGTTTTCCAGGTGACTTGTTTACTCAACTGTTCTCTACAGGTATTGAAGATTTTTCCCAAATTACCTAAAGTAGTAAAGGAAAACGTTGACATAATTTGAAATATTTGATGGTTGCAACTGAAAGATACTGAAAATAACCTGTCCTGTCACAACAACACTGAAAGGGAGTATCTATGACATCTGACATCTTTTTAACTGAAAAATAGCTTTTGGTATGCCATAGTACTGTCTTAAGAACAACCAGATCTAACTTTTAAAGGAAAACAGCCTCCCCAAACACATAAATATAAATATTATGGATATTAATGCTCCAAGATCTGATTAGCAAAATTATTTAATGCACAAAAGAAACATATCAGAAGCATTTCCAGACACAGGCACAATGTTTACATCCAGTTGGGGGTAGAGGCAGGAAAATAAAGACTGTCCCATTTTAAGAAATTGGCTCAATTACATCAAGCTAACAAGATCCCACAGATGGAGTGATCGTTATTTCATATACATGAACATCTTCAATCAGATCTCTGCCGTGTCAGATGCACCTAGAAAAAGTTTAGTCTCACTTTAAATGGAGTGCAAGTATGAACTCACTGATAATCAGCTAAAGAGCAGCGCCTCTCACAGATTTAGTAGTGTGAAAGCGATTAGGGGCTCGCCTGCAGGTTGCCTGCCTCGAGGTGCTCTCCTCTAATACAGCCCGACCTACAGCTCATGATGGAGGCGGGGGCCACATCGTTCCGGGGTGGAAAAAGCCCTGCGCTCAGGCACCATCTCAGACACCAGGGCCACTCCAGCCAGCAAACAAAGGCGATGACGGAAGAAAAGTGATAGGAAAGAGCCCTGTAACCCCAGAGAAGCCGCGAAGCGAGGCTGGGGCCCCCGCGGCGGCGGCGAGCCGGGCGGCTTGGAGGTTCCTCGCGGATCGGCCGCTGCTGCCCAACGAGGCCAAGCTCCGCTCTGTCTGCCCTCCCGCGCCCAGGGTGCGAACACCCTGCCGCCTCCAGGACCGGCACTCCCCGGGCCCCAGGAAACATCTTTAGCGGCCACGAAACTCGCTCCTTGTCGCCCACTCCCTGCTCCGCGACGATCCTCCCCGACCACCCGCATCGCGCTCTCGCGGCCTCCCGTGACCGACCGCTCCCAAGGCGTTCCCGGGGAGAGCCCAGGCTAGGGCTGCCTCCCTACCTCCCGCGGGTTCACCTCCCGCCTCCGGAGACGGCCCTCTGCTGGTGTCGCGACCCGCACAGGCGCCGCTCCTGGCCAAGGCTCCCTGGCAGTATTGCCAAGGCGGCCGCTGTCCTCCGTGCTCGCTTCTCCCAGCGCCCCCCCATGGCCAGAGAAGAGCGAAGGCCGCACTCCTGCCTCCCAGCCGGTTCGTCACAGGCTCCCCCCGCAGGAGCCAGCGAAAGAGGCTCAACCCCGGCTGCCCGCCTCAGCTCTCACAGTTCCCTCCCTCCCTCTTCGGAAAACAGCGAGCGGGCCCAGGAGCCCAGCCCCATGCTGGGCATCCAACCCCTTCTTCTCAACGCCAGTCGCCTCCCCATCCATCTTCGAAAGCGACAGCCACCGCACAACTCCGGACCAGGGAAAGGAGCCATGGCGGGCCTCTGCCTACCTGCGTGCGTGCGTGCGCCCGGCCCGGCCTCTCTAGGGCTGCCCTGGTCCGAGGCGGCGCTACACCCCACGAAGAAGTCTGTGCTGCAACCTAGAGTCGGAGGCTGCTCCTGCGGCCGCCACAGGGCCTGGGCCGCCGGCTCCTTACCAGCCCCACGCGGCGGGCTCGCCTGCAGCCCCCACCGGCTTGAACAATAGGGCCCCAAACCGGGCAGGGAGAAGCCTGGGGAGTAGGTGCTGTGTTGCTCCGCCGCCGTTTCTTAAGTCCTCCCGACCACCGCCATCACGCTGCCACTCTGCTCAACCTCCTCCCTTAGTCGGATGGAAACCCTGGGCGTGATGTCAGTCCTGCGCCCTGGGACAGAGCGGGGAGGAGGAGGAGCAACAGCCGGGAGGGGACAGCGCCGCCGGGCCATGGCGGCAGGAAGGGCCGCTTGGAGGGGGTGGCGGAACCAAAGCGGCCTCCTTGCCGCGCCGGATACTGAGGGGACCGGGGGCAGCAGGCGCCCGCCCGCCGCAGCAGCGAACGGGCGCTGGGGCCGGTGCTGGTGCCGCTCCTGGTGCCCGCTGCAGCTCCTGTGTGAGGGGGCAGGGCGCGGCCTGGCCTGAGGGGCACCCATGACCCGCGCAGCGTGGCAGGGAACCTGGCCTAGACCACACGTTACTGTTTAGTGTGGTGTGGGATTTTTTTGTTTCAGATTTTCCTGTCTAAAATCAGAGCCTCCTAACAAGCACGTATGCGTTTCTTAGTCTTCCTATGTGGTTACAAGTGGCATTAGGGCATATTTAGGGCTGCACAGAGGACACTTGCCTCCATGAGGAAGGCATCCCCCAGCTGGAGGCAGAGCACTCCTTTCTTCCTCTTGATATCTAACTCGAGTTGTTTTGAAGTGATTAATGAGAAAGCTGTTTGTTTAAGGTGGCTCATGTTCAGAAAAAAAAAATCATGTAAATCATGCTACTGCTGGAGTCTACATGTTCCCAGAGTGGCAAAAGAAAGTAGTGGCTGCTGAGTGACTGAGTGACTGCACTCTGAGCAACACAATAACACAGCCAAATGTGTTGGAAAGAGGAAGTGATTTACCTGCTTTCTCCTCTTTGGATTCCCACATATGCAATTACACTCCATCATGCTAAGGAGGATTGTGGGGTCATTACTGACCAGGATGTGGTACCAGACTTGGAATTTTCTTCAGCACCCTGCAAGAGTAAAAGAGGTTGAGATTAACATGAAAACACAGTTTGCTCATGAAGGAAGGAAAGGCTTGAAAGAAGAGAGTCATTGTGTGGGTATACCAGAGCAAGGTGGCTACAGTAGCTGTCAAATCAGTTCATACTTGAAGAGTTGTGTTGGCCAGGAGCCAGCATCTGAGCCACAGTCAGTCAGCTAGAGATGTTGGCCTAGAGTTTATCTCATGGCTGCCCCCCCCCAGGGAGGGGGGCAGCCAAGCTGGGCAGCCAAGGCACCTGCCACCCCCTCAGCAGGGCTGCAGGAGTTTCCTGCGGCTGCTCCTTCAGCCCATCAAGTGTTGGGATCAGCTGTTACACACAGCAACTCCATCTCCATTTTGGAACCAAACTGAAGCAGCAGAGGCTAGGTGAGGCACTTCCACTAGTCCATCTCTCAAGCACCGTAGGATAATACCTCAAAATCTCAGGAGTTAAAGACAGAGAGAATAAATGTTTTTTTCCCCTTAGAGTTAAAAAAAATGCATAAGAAGGTGTTCAGACAAGAAAACAGCTTCAAAGCCTACAAAAAAGCTGTATTAGACTATGTTCCTTCCTGAAGCACTTAAGTTTGCCTAAGTCAGCTTAAGGGAGAATACTTCATTGTGATAGACAAAGATGCCACAAGATCAATAGACTTTAAACTCAAGAATGTCACAATGAAAATAACTGCTTTAAATTAAATTAAAATTGAAAATTTTAATTTAAATTAAGGTAATTAACACTGAAACACTTTACCAAGGTGTACTGGGTGTAGCTGGGATGGAGTTAATTTTCTTCATAGCAGCCCACGTGGCACTGTGTTTTGGATTTGTGGCTAAAAGTGTTGATAACACACCAGTATTTTGGGTATTGCTGAACAGTGCTTGCACAGCATCAAGGCTTTCTCTTTTTCCCACTCTGCCCTCGCAGCAAGTAGGCTGGGGGTGGGCATGAAGCTGGGAGGGGACACAACCTGGTCAGCTGATCTGAATTGGCCAAAGGAATATTCCATGCCATACGATCTCATGCTCAGCAATAAAAACTGAGAGGAGGGGGTTTTGGGGGAGGTAGCCATTGCTCAGAGACTGGCTGGGCATCAATCCGTTTGTGGGAGGTGGTGAGTGTCTTTGCATCACTTGTTTTGTGTTTTTGTTTTCTTTAATTTTCTTCTTTCCTTTACTTATTAAACTATCTTTATCTTGATCCAGAGTGGGACTCGAAGGGTTGAGATAACGACAGACCTGAACGGAGCGTGTTAAAACAAATTCGTGATAAGCATTCATTATATTAGTTTAATAGTCGCTGGTCACGATGTTGATTCATTTGCTTTCAGAGTTGTTGTGCTTGTTCTCAGTTGTGTTATGTAACACCTTATTTGCCGTATACACTCCCTATGGTGCTGTTTATCACCTCTGGGAGTTAGATTAAAGTTATCGTTTTTCTGTACTGTCTAACACTGGCTTATGGTATGATAAAATTATTGGTCATGAGATTGTACTCAGCACTGCCGTCATCCCCATACTTCAGAAGCCATCTCTCAGAAAATATTAATAATTACACTTTTTACCTCTTCTCCTCGGAGAACCAATCTATGGGGGTGTGCTGGTTTTGGCTGGGATAGAGTTTGTTTTCTTCACAGTAGCTGGTATGGGGCTATGTTTTGGATTTGTGCTGAAAACGGTGTTGGTAACACAGGGATGTTTTGGTTACTGCTGAGCAGTGCTTACACATGTCAAGGCCTTTTCTGCTTCTCATACCACCCCACCAGCGAGTAGACTGGGGGTGTACAAGAATTTGGGAGGGGACACAGCCGGGACAGCTGATGCCAACTGACCAAAGGGATATTCCACACCATATGACATCGTGGTCAGCAGTAAAAAGCTGGGGGGAAGAAGAAGGAAGGGGGGATGTTCGCAGTAATGGCGTTTGTCTTCCCAAGTAACCGTTACGCATGATGGAGCCCTGCTTTCCTGGAGATAGCTGAACATCTGCCTGCCGATGGGAAGGAGTGAAGGAATTCCTTGTTTTGCTTTGCTTGCATGCGGGGCTTTTGCTTTCCCTATTAAACTGTCTTTATCTCAACCCATGAGTTTTCTCACTTTTACCCTTCTGATTCTCTCCCCCACCCCTCTGTGGGGGGAGTGAGTGAGCGGCTGGGTGGGGCTTAGGGAATTAGCCGTGCTGGAGGTGGTTTATGGTGACCTGGACAACGAGCAGTTATCCAAAGATCCAGATGAAGTCCGGTGCACGTGACCCATGTGGCGGAAGTTGGTACGGAGCGCACCAGCGTCGTATGCCAATTCAGTGGCAATACTGAACTGGAAAGATGGAGAGGGACCAACAGTGGATGAAGCGGCTAGCCAACTCCGGGAATACGAAGAAAGTATCTCTTCCTCCCTCATCTCAGCTGTGGAGAAACTGTCCTGGAAGGTCCAGCAACTCAAACAGGATATGTCCTGCTCCCCACCTGTACAGACCAGTATCTCAGCTATTAGGAGTCAGTGTTCTTCTGCTCAACAGAGAGGATATAGTGGATACACACCACGGGGCACCCTATGGTTTTACCTGTGTGACCACGGAGAGGACATGAGGAAGTGGGATGGAAAACCTACCTCGACCCTAGAGGCACGGGTACGTGAGTTGCAAGGAAAAACAATCACCAAAGGGGGTTCTTCCAGGAAAATTGCTGCTCTGGTTTCCAGTGGGCAGTTCCCCAGACAGAGTAGAAGGGCTGATCTTACTCCTGATTTTAATGAAGGATCTCCTGACTCATATTTACAAGAAACAGGTAACGAATACTATGACCAGGACTAGAGGGGCCCTGCCTCCAGCCAGGTGGAGGCAAGGGACAACCGGGTTTACTGGACTGTGTGGATTTGATGGCCTGGCACATCAGACCCACAGAAGTATAAGGCTCTAGGAGACACCGGTGCACAGTGTACCCTAATGCCATCAAGCTATACAGGGGCAGAACGCATCTGTATTTCTGGGGTGACAGGGGGATCCCAACAGCTGACTGTATTGGAGGCTGAAGTGAGCCTAACTGGGAATGAGTGGCAAAAGCACCCCATTGTGACTGGCCCAGAGGCTCCATGCATCCTTGGCATAGACTACCTCAGGAGAGGGTATTTCAAGGACCCAAAAGGGTATCAGTGGGCTTTTGGTATAGCTGCCTTGGAGACGGAGAATATTAAACAGCTGTCCACCCTGCCCAGTATCTCGAAGGACCCTTCTGTTGTGGGGTTGCTGAGGGTTGAAGAACAACAGGTGCCAATCGCTACCACAACAGTGCACTGGAGGCAATATCGCACCAACCGAGACTCCCTGATTCCCATCCATAAGCTGATTCATCGACTGGAGAGCCAAGGAGTGATCAGTAAGACTCGTTCACCTTTTAACAGTCCCATATGGCCAGCGCGAAAGTCTAATGGAGAGTGGAGACTGACAGTAGACTATCGTGGCCTGAATGAAGTCACGCCGCCCCTGAGTGCTGCCGTACCGGACATGCCAGAACTTCAGTATGAACTGGAGTCAAAGGCAGCCAAATGGTATGCCACAAGTGATGTTGCTAACGCGTTCTTCTCAATCCCTTTGGCAGCAGAGTGCAGGCCACAGTTTGCTTTCACTTGGAGGGGCGTCCAGTACACTTGGAATCGACTGCCCCAGGGGTGGAAACACAGCCCCACCATTTGCCATGGACTGATCCAGACGGCACTGGAACAGGTTGAAGCTCCAGAACATCTGCAATGCATTGATGACATCATTGTGTGGGGCAGTACAGCAGAAGACGTTTTTGAGAAAGGGAAGAAAATAGTCCAAATCCTGCTGAAAGCTGGTTTTGCCATAAAACAAAGTAAGGTCAAGGGACCTGCACAGGAGATCCAGTTTTTAGGAATAAAATGGCAAGATGGACGTCATCAGGTCCCAATGGATGTGATTAACAAAATAACAGCCATGTCTCCACCAACTAGCAAAAAGGAAACACAAGCTTTCTTCGGTGTTGTGGGATTTTGGAGGATGCATATTCCAAATTACAGTCTGATCGTAAGCCCTCTCTATCAAGTGACTCGGAAGAAGAACTATTTCAAATGGGGCCCTGAGCAACAACAAGCCTTTGAACAAATTAAACGGGAGATAGTGCATGCAGTAGCCCTTGGGCCAGTCCTGGCAGGGCAAGATATGTCAAAAATGTGCTGTACACTGCAGCCGGGGAGAATGGCCCTACCTGGAGCCTCTGGCAGAAAGCACCAGGGGAGACTCGAGGTCGACCCCTAGGGTTTTGGAGTTGGGGATACAGAGGATCCGAGGCCTGCTATATACCAACTGAAAAAGAGATATTGGCAGTATATGAAGGGGTTCGAGCTGCTTCGGAAGTGGTTGGTACTGAAGCACAGCTCCTCCTGGCACCCCGGCTGCCGGTGCTGGGCTGGATGTTCAAAGGGAGGGTCCCCTGTACACATCATGCAACTGATGCTACGTGGAGTAAGTGGGTTGCACTGATCACACAACGGGCTCGAATAGGAAACCCAAATCGCCCAGGAATCTTGGAAGTGGTCATGGACTGGCCAGAAGGCAAAAATTTTGGAATATCACCAGAGGAGGAGGTGACGCGTGCTGAACAGGCCCCACTGTACAATAAACTGCCAGAAAATGAGAAGCAATATGCCCTGTTCACTGATGGGTCCTGTCGTATTGTTGGAAAACATCGGAGATGGAAGGCTGCTGTATGGAGTCCTATACAACAACTCGCAGAATCTGCTGAAGGAGAAGGTGAATCGAGCCAATTTGCAGAAGTAAAGGCCATCCAGCTGGCTTTAGAGATTGCTGAATGAGAAAAGTGGCCAGTGCTCTATCTCTATACTGACTCATGGATGGTGGCCAATGCCCTGTGGGGGTGGTTGCAGCAATGGAAGCAGAGCAACTGGCAGCGCAGAGGCAAACCCATCTGGGCTGCAGCATTGTGGCAAGTTATTGCTGCCCGGGTAGAGAACCTGGTTGTAAAAGTGCATCACGTAGATGCTCATGTACCCAAGACTTGTGCCACTGAAGAACATCAAAACAACTAGCAGGTGGATCAGGCTGCTGAGATTGAAGAGGCTCAGGTGGATCTGGACTGGCAACATAAGGGTGAATTATTTATAGCTCAATGGGCCCATGACACCTCAGGCCATCAAGGGAGAGATGCAACATATAGATGGGCTCGTGATCGAGGGGTGGACTTGACCATGGACACTATTGCACAGGTTATCCATGAATGTGAAACATGCGCTGCAATCAAGCAAGCCAAGCGGTTAAAGCCTCTGTGGTATGGAGGGCGATGGCTGAAATATAAATATGGGGAGGCCTGGCAGATCGATTATATCCCACTCCCACAAACCCACCAAGGCAAGCGCCATGTGCTTACAATGGTGGAAGCAACCACCGGATGGCTGGAAACATATCCCATATCCCGTGCTCCATGCCACCACCCAGAACACTATCCTGGGCCTTGAAAAGCAAGTCCTATGGCGACATGGAACCCCAGAAAGAATTGAGTCAGACAACAGGACTCATTTCCAAAACAACCTCATAGACGCCTGGGCCAAAGAGCATGGCACTGAGTGGGTGTATCACATCCCCGATCACGCACCAGCCTCCAGGAAAATCGAAGGATACAATGGGCTGTTAAAGACTACACTGAGAGCAATGGGTGGTGGGACATTCAAACACTGGGATACACATTTAGCAAAGGCCACCTGGTTAGTCAACACTAGGGGATCTGCCAATCAAGCTGGCCCTGCCCAATCAAAACTTTTACGTCCTGTAGAAGGGGATAAAGTCCCTGTAGTGCAGGTAAAAAATATGCTGGGGCAGACAGTCTGGGTTACTCCTGCCTTGGGCAAAGGCAAGCCCATTCGTGGGATTGCTTTTGCTCAAGGACCTGGGTGCACTTGGTGGATGATGCGGAACGATGGGGAAGTCCAATGTGTACCTCAAGGGGATGTGATTTTGGGTGAGAATAGCCAATGAATTAAATTGTATGATGTTAATTGCTATATAATACTGAATGTCATCACTTCTATGGTTGGTATATGCCATATCAACGGTATTTCAGTAAGGATCACCCAGATTAATGAAGAATGAACTTTGATGAAACCAAGCAAAGTGCAGTGATGATAGAACCAGACAAGCACAGCGATAATGGAACCAGAACTGGCTTCAGCATGCAACAATCCAACACCACACACCATCTCTCCTGCCCTGAAGGACTGTTATGACAGATGGAACCCAAATTCATGGACTAAATGAACCCAACGGACATTTTAGAGGGATGGCCCATAGACTAAGGGAATTATATCTGTGTGTATGTATTAAAAGGCAGGAAAAGTGGTGGTGATTAATTGGAATGTATTGGAAAGTGTGGGACCTGGGCATGATGTAGATGGTATAGAATAAGGGGTGGATACTGTCCTGGTTTCGGCTGGGATAGAGTTAATTTTCTTCCTAGTAGCTGGTATAGTGCTGTGTTTTGGATTTAGGATGAGAATAATGTTGATAACACACTGATATTTTGGCTGTTGCTAAGTGGTGTTTACACTGGTCAAGGACTTTTCAGCTTCCCCTGCTCTGCCAGGTGCACAAGAAGCTGGGAGGGGGCACAGCCAGGACAGCTGTCCCAAACTGCCCAAAGGGCTATTCCATACCATATGGCGTCATGCTCAGTATAGAAACTGGGGGGAGCTGGCCAGAGGGTAGCGGTCGCTGCTTGGGGACTGGCTGGGTGTTGGTCGGTGGGTGGTGAGCGGTTGCATCACTTGTTTTTTTCCTTGGGATTTGTTCCTCTCCCTCTCTCTCTCTCTCTCTCTCTTGTTGTTTTCCTTTTCCTTACAATTTCTAATTATTATTATTTTATTTTGTTCCAATTATTAGACTGTTCTTATCTCAACCCATGATTTTTCCTACTTTTGCTCTTACGATTCTCTCCCCCATCCTACCGGGAGTGGGGAGGGTGATCGAGTGGCTGTGTGGTGCTTGGTTGCTGACTGAGGCTAAACCATGACACTTGCCCAGATGGGTTTACTGCTGTGCTGCCAATTGGTCCATTTCCATTGCTGTAGCGACCCCCACAGGGCATTTGCCACCATGAGTCAGTATAGAGATAGAGTACTGGCCACTGGCAGTCTCTAGGGACAACTAGATGGCTTTCACTTCTGGGCTTTTCACTTCTTTTTTCACTTCACTTTTGACTCTTCCGATTCTCTCCCCCATCCCACTGGGGGAAGTGAGCGAGCGGCTGTGTGGTGCTTAGTTGCCAGCTGGAGTTAAACCACGACAGCTCGTAAAGGAGCAATTACAGCTGTTACTATAATTAGTAAAAAATGTATTCTTAATCCGTGTCTGTATTAGGAACCTGATAATTTAAGGTCTATGACTTTTATATCTAAAAAAGCCAAGAGGGTAGACATAACAGCAGAGAGAGTTCTTGCTCTTTTAATTTGGAAATTGAGTAAAACCTTTTCTCCTTCAGGACAGGTTGTGCTTTCTTGTGATGTTTATTGAGTACTTTATCCAGAAGTAAGTTATCCAAAAAAAAGTATATGGGTTCAGTAACAGCATCCAAGACAAGATACAGCTTATTTTGATTCTTACCTACACCTTTGCAAATCAGTATCTTATTTCAAAACAGCACTTTGGTTTTAAAATCAATCAGGCTTTGAATGTTGTTTAGAAAAAGTTATTTTTAGAAAAAAAATCACCAAAGGACAGGTCCAGCTATACAGATCTTTCTTTTGTTTACAGGGTGAGATTAGTTAGCTTTGTTGTGGGTTCAGGCTGTGTCTGGCAGTCTCCAGATACTTAAAAGTAGGAAAACAAATAGGTGTTCTGGGAACAACTAAGAGGGTCTTTCTTCCTACAATTTTGTATTCTGTATACCACCATCTCTATCTCTGTTATGTTCCCTATGACTTTCCTCATGCTTCAACATCTCAAGTTGCTTTTCATGTCCATTAACTGCTGGCTGGACAAAAAGTATCATGTGCTGTGATAAGGGGAGGAAGGCAGGAGGAGGCTGATTTGGCTTTGTCAGATACCAGTTGAGCTCAAGCTAGAGCCTTTTTCTTAAGTAGGGCATTCACTTAGGCCTCTTTTGACAACAACAGGCATTATATTTTTAGAGCCCCTGCCATTTTGATAGACTTGGTTGAACTTGATAGCTGATGAAAAGTTATTGAGGAAGAAGATGGAGAATTAAAAAATAAATAGACACAATACAACCATGTACTTTTTTTTTTTCTTTAGGAAGCTCTACTGGAAGAACAGTAATGGGTAGGAAAGAAACTACCTCTTTTAAGGACTCTCTTATGGCTGACTGCAAAACACTCCTCAACATTTAGGTTTAAACTTATTTAAAACATCTATTGAACAGTCAAAAATTGTCAACTCTGACATGTAGACTTAAGCCATCATAAGTCTGTTTTAGAGAGTTGTTAGGGGATTTCTGGGATATGTTTCCTTCTTCAGGATATGCAATGCTAATGTCATACAGGGCTTGTTCACCTGGCCCCTTTATTGCTTTCCTTGTTTACATGCTGGTGTTTCATGAACCTGTAGTAGTCTCTTTCCTGATCACTCCTCCTAGATTCAGCTAGCTGACCTGATTGGTGGAGTGTTGGTCAGATGCATCTGGCAGATAGAGTACCACAGCAAAAGGTGTAGAACTGGGCAGCTGTTGGGTAGCATGCACCTTTACTTAAACAGGAGGCATTTTCATAGCTGCGGGCCCTCCTCTGTTGTGACACAGTGTTTCTGGGAAAATGTTCCTCATCTGATAAGCATTGACATTATGTGACCTAATGCATAAGATACTGTGGTGGGTTGACCCTGGCCAGCAGCTAAGCACCACACAGCTGCTTGCTCACTTCCTGCCCCCCCAGTCGGACCAGGGAGAGAATTGGAAGGGCAAAAGTGTTAAGGTTAAAAAGTTCAGTAAGTAAAGGAAAGAAGAAGAAGAAAAAAACCAAACCCCAAATAAAACAAGTGATGCAAAAGTAATCACTTTCCACCTCCCACAAGCAGATGCCCAGCCAGTCTGAGCAATGGCTACCTCCCCCAAAACCCCCTCCTCTCAGTTTTTATTACTGAGCATGAGATCGTATGGTATGGAATATCCCTTTGGTCAATTTGAGCCAGCTATCCTGGCTGTATCCCTTCCCAGCTTCATGCCCACCCCCAGCCTACTTCATGGGGGGGCAGAGTGGGAAAAAGAGAAAGCCTTGATGCTGTGCAAGCACTGTTCAGCAATACCCAAAATACTGGTGTGCTATCAACACTTTTAGCCACAAATCCAAAACACAGTGCCACGCGGGCTTCTACAAAGAAAATTAACTCCATCCCAGCTACACCCAGTATAATCTCCACCACTTCTTCCATACCATTTGCATCATGCTCAGGTCCTACACTATCCAATGCGTCCTCAAAACCACCATTCCCTTCCAGTCTGTATTGGGTTTGCATGGCAAGGTTCTCATAGCGGGGGGGCTACAGGGGTGGCTTCTGTGAAAAGCTGCTAGAAGCTTCCCCTATGTCTAATAAAGCCAATGCCAGCCGGCTCAAAGATGGACCTGCGGCTGGCCAAGGCTGAGCCAATCATCAGCAACGGTCGTAGCACCTCTGTGATAACACATTTAAGAAGGGGAAAAAAAAACCAACCGCACAGCAGCAGCCAGAAGAGAGGAGTGAGAATATGTGAGAGAAACAACTCTGCAGACACCAAGGTCAGTGAAGAAGGAGGGGTAGGAGGTGCTCCAGGTGCCGGAGCAGAGATTCCCCCTGCAGCCTGTGCTGAAGACCGTGGTGAGGCAGGCTGTCCCCCTGCAGCCCATGGAGGTTAACAGTGGAGCAGATATCCACCCTGCAGCCTGTGGAGGACCCCACGCTGGAGCAGGTGGATGCACCCGAAGGAGGCTGGGACCCTGTGGGAAGCCTGTGCTGGAGCAAGCTCCTGGCAGGACCTGTGGACCCATGAAGAGAGGAGCCCATGCTGGAGCAGGTTTTCTGGCAGGACTTGTGACCCCATGGGGGGAACCACGCTGGAGCAGTCTGTTCCGAAAGGACTGCACCCCGTGGAAAGGACCCACGCTGGAGCAGTTCGTGAAGAACTGTAGCCCGTGGGAAGGAACTACATTGGAGAAGTTCGTGGAGGACTGTCTCCTGTGGGAGGGACCCCACGCTGGAGCAGGGGAAGAGTGTGAGGAGTCTTCCAGCTGAGGAGGAAGGAGTGGCAGAAACAATGTGTGATGAACTGACTGCAACCCCCAATCCTCATCCCCCTGTGCTGCTTGGGGGGAGAACGTAGAGAAAATTGGGAGTGAAGTTGAGCCCGGGAAGAAGGGAAGGGTGGGGGGAAGGTGTTTTAAGATTTAGTTTTTATTTCTCATTACCCTACTCTGATTTGATTGGCAATAAATTAAATTAATTTCCCCAAGTCGAGTCTGTTTTGCCCGTGACAGTAATTGCTGAGTGATCTCCCTGTCCTTATCTCGACCTGTCACTGAAATTGGGAATCAAACTCCTTAACACCAATGTAGTATTAAGAAGCAGGCATTCTTTATTACGGCGCCGGATGCACGGGGGATCGTTCCACCTAGCGTGCATACCGCAGGTTGCATCAACCAAAGCTTATATTGTCCAGTTACATACATATGCATCAAATTTCCTGGAATGATCATGCATATTCATTCTATTTCCTGGAACTAATTATCATATTCGTGTGGTCATTACGCATGCGTCCTTGAGCTCCGAGGGGCTTCTGTGGGGGTCTCTGGTGGTCCTTGGTGGTCGTACAGGTGTGTCCTTTAGTTGACCCCTTCTTCTGGCCATGCGCAATCCCACCTTGCTTATGTAACTTGCTTCCCTTCTTCATGGTGCCTGGTCCCTAACAATGATTTGGCACCCTTAACACAAACCAATTATTCTAACCACCCTCGACTCTTTGTCAGGATGGGCTGGGTCTGTACTGGGAGCATAGCAGCATGTCCATACTACTCCTTGTCCAATTGTCTTTGGGCATAGTAGCATATCCATAGCCATAGGTGTACAAACACAATATTAAAGCATTGTCTAACCTGCTCCTATCTCTATGTTGCTTAGTTACAAAGAACGAACTAATCATTTTGGTTACATCTGGTTACATTTCCCCCCTTTGGAAGTTTTGAAATAATCATCTTTTCAATACTTCCACTCTTAATCTTTCATATCTCAACATAAGCAGGTGGCTTCTCTCCTGGCATTGGTGTACAATGCTTCATCGCTGATTTCTGTGTCAACATTTTCTTTAAACATTGATAAACCAAACAAATCACCAAAACAACTGTAATCAAAATGATTAGTGTCTGTAACAACTCAGTTATCCATCTTTTAAGAGGAAATCCAAAATGTCCCAAAATTTGGCCTAACCAATTTGTTTGCATTTCACTCCTTAAACCTTGAGTCTGCTGAACCACCCTCTTCATATCATCTATTTGTTCATTCAAAGCAGCTGTAACATTTGGGATGTGCACACAGCAATCTTGATTTCTGTAAATCCACAATCATCACTTCAATTCCCCCATGTGTTTCTCTCTGTTTTTCCTCTGCTATTTTTATCATTATTTGTGGGGTAACTATGACTTGTCGGGTGGGTGTTACCCACCTCATTTTCTACTGCTTTCAACTGTTCTGCCAATAATCTATCCAACTTACCATAATTTGGTTTTGGGGTTGGAAGTTTTACCTGTTTTACTGGTACCAGGGCAAGGATGCTTTGCTCCGCTGCCTCTCTAGCAGTTTTATCAGCCAATCGGTTGCCCACATTTACCACGGTTTGTCCAAATTGATGTGCTTTACAATGCATTACCACTACTTCCTTGGGCCGCTGGATGTCCTGGAGGAGTTGAAGAATTTCTTCCTGAGCTGACAACAGTCCTCTTTCCTTCCAGATAGCTCCATGTGTGTGAATCTGCTTTCTGTGCTGATGTATTCACAGGGAGAGCTTCAGCTTTCATCACTTGGGTGGTGGTGACCACTGCATACCCCGCCATCCGTTTTCCATCTCGGACGAAGCTGCTTCCATCCATAAACAGCTCCAAATCAGGATTAGGCAGCGGTTCGTCCTTCAGGCCCAGTCTGCTAGAATATACCTGTTCAGTAGTTTGCAAACAATCCTGGTGTAAAGACTCACCCATTTCTGAGCTCAAAAACATTGCTGGGTTCCCTGCTGTTGTAGTTTTAAGTTCCACATCATCCTGTTCCAAGAGAGTGACCTGGTATTTGAGCATGCGGCTCGGGGACAGCCATTGCCCCTCTTTTTGCTCCGAGACAGAAATTACCATATGTGGGACCTAAACCGTAATCTTCTGCCCCATGGTTAATTTCCTTGCTTCTTGGATTAAGAGTACAGTTGCTGCCACAGCTCACAAACATCCAGGCCATCCCTTGCTGACATTATCCAATTGCTTAGAAAAATACCCAATGGCCCATTTCCAGGTTCCTAATTTTTGAGTCAACACACCCAAAGCAAGATGTTATCGCTCATGTACAAACATTCAAAAGGCTTTGCTAAATCTGGGAGTCCTAACACAGGTGCAGACATCAAAGCCGCCTTCAGATTTTTAAAAGCTGTCCAACACTCAGGTGTCCACAACAGGTGATTCTCCTGGGATCCTTTCAAAGCTGCATAATTGAGGATCCATAATGGACACCACCCGACCATACCCAAAAATGTCCGCAATTCCCGTATCGTTCTGGGTTCTGGAATTTGACAAATTGCTTCCTTTCTGCCTGCTCCCAATCTTCTTTGTCCTTGCGAAATTTCAAAGCCTAAATATATCACAGTCTCTTTCCCAATCTGGGCCTTGCTTTTTGATACTCGGTATCCTGCTTGTCCCAAAAATTCAACAAGCTGATGGTCACTTGTAAACAATCCTCTCGAGTCTCTGCTGCTATCAAAATGTCATCTACATACTGCAATATTATTATTTTTTCCCCACTTCCAATTCCTTTGCCAACTGATTACCAAATATTGTAGGACTATTTTTGAACCCTTGAGGTAGCACCGTCCAGGTGAGTTGTGTCTTGCATCCAGTGGTGGGGCTTTCCATTCAAAGGCAAATATGCCTGGCTATCTTTGTCTAGAGGCATGCAGAAGAAAGCATCCTTGAGATCAAGTACAGTAAACCACTTATGTTTTTCTTTTAAGGATGTCGGCAAGGTATATGGGTTAGCTACTACTGGGTGAATGTCTTAATGTGGTTCATGGCTCTTAAATCTTGAGCTAACCCATATTCCTTGCCATTCTGCTTTTTCACTAGCAATATCAGGGTGTTATATTCTGATTCACATTCTATCAATAATGCATAATTCAAAAATTTTGTTATTAATTCCTCCAACTCCTTTCTAGCTTCCCCCTTGATAGGATACTGTTTTGTCTTACCGGTTTAGTTCCAGATTTTAGAACAACCTTTACTGGTTCCGCCAATTTAGACCGACCTGGAATTCCACTAGCCCATAGCAAGGGTGTTACTGCATCCTCTACTTCTGCAGGAATTTCTTCCTTCGGTCTTGGTGTGTTCTGTAACATAAAAATTCTCGCTTCCACAGCTTTTGATTCAGGTATTAACAGCTGAGTCTCCCCATTTTTAAAAATTATTTTGTGCATTCAATTTACTCAATATATCTCTTCCTAACAAAGATGATGGACATTCTGGCATATACAAAAATTGATGAGTTACCCATTGCTTTCCCAATTTGAATTTCAAAGGTTGTAAAAACGGCCGATTTTCTTCCACCCTGCTCCCCCAACAACACTTACAGTTTTATGACTAAAGCCCCCTTTGCATATATTTAATACCAAATATGTTACCCCTGTATCAACTAAAAATTCTACTTCATCATTCCTCAGCTTTAATGTACCCAGGTGTTCAGCTGGGGTTGACTCCCCTGGTCTCCTTCAGTCCTCATCATTCAGAGTCATCAACTTAATTGCCTGTAGTGAAGGATCCAATTCTCTCACTTTGGGCCATTCCCTTTTCCAATGTTACAGGCAGAGCAACATCATCTTAAACTCTTATTCCTTCCCTGTTTTTTCCAAAGTCAATACCATAAAATCTTACTGGATAATCCCACACTGTTTTTGCCACTCCAGATGATTTCTCAAAGCAAAAATAAATACCTCATAAGCTATGTCATCTCATTTACCTTCCCTTTTGCAAAATAACATTAATTGCAAGATGGTATTATATTGCGATGGACTATTCTTTGGCCATTTCTCCCCACCTTCCAAAGTATACATTGGCCACCAATGATTGCAATATTCAATTAATTGTTTCCGAGTCAAAGGATCACCCCCCAGATCTTTCCAATGCTTTAAAATACATCCCAAAGGTGTTCTTTGTGGGATGGGTTTCTTACTCGGAAATGTACCCATCTCCCAAACGACTAGTGGTTGTGATTGTGCACTATCATCACAAGCACTAGTCAGAGGGACCCCAACCCTTGTTGGAGCTCCCTCTGGGATTCCAGCCCCCTGCCGGAAATCCCAACCTTGGAGACTTCAACCCCCCGTTGAAGACACCCCCTTGGGCCCCGCTCCACAGGCTTTCGCCTAGCAGAGACTTACCAACCGAGGTACCTCTTAGCCCAACCCTGCGTAGCTTTCGCCGTGCCTTACGAGCAGGCTTTAGTGGGACTCTAACCCACATCCTACCTTTGGTGGGACTCTAACCCACGTCCTACCTAAAGTGGGACTCTAACCCCATGTACTGCCCAGAGTGGGACTCTAACCCATGTCCTACCTAAAGTTCTGTTACCCGTTAAAAGAATGCCTTATTACCTTGTTCCAGGGGATCTTGCTCAGAATTCTTCAGTCCGGGGATCAGAGGTTCTCCCCGAGAATCCCTCGGTGCCGGCTGGAGGTCCTGCGATCCCTCGGATCCGTTGAAAATCAGAAGCAGGGTCCCATCTGGGTCGCCAAAACTGTCACCGAAATCGGGAATCAAACTCCTTAACACCAATGTAGTATTAAGAAGCAGGCATTCTTTATTATGGCGCCAGATGCACGGGGGATCATTCCACCTAGCGTGCATACCGCAGGTTACATCAGCCGAAACTTATATTGTCCAGTTACATACATATGCATCAAATTTCCCAGAATGATCATGCATATTCATTCTATTTCCTGGAACTAATTATCATATTTGCGTGGTCATTACGCATGCGTCCTTGAGCTCCGAGGGGCTTCTGTGGGGGTCTCTGGTGGTCCTTGGTGGTCGTACAGGTGTGTCCTTTAGTTGACCCCTTCTTCTGGCCATGCGCAATCCCACCTTGCTTATGTAACTTGCTTCCCTTCTTCATGGTGCATGGTCCCTAACAATGATTTGGCACCCTTAACACAAACCAATTATTCTAACCACCCTCGACTCTTTGTCAGGATGGGCTGGGGCTGTACTGGGAGCATAGCAGCATGTCCATACTACTCCTTGTCCAATTGTCTTTGGGCATAGTAGCATATCCATAGCCATAGGTGTACAAACACAATATTAAAGCATTGTCTAACCTGCTCCTATCTCTATGTTGCTTAGTTACAAAAGAACGAACTAATCATTTTGGTTACATCTGGTTACAGACCCATGAGCCTTTCATTATATTTTCTCTCCCCTGTCCAGCTGAGGAGGGGGAGTGATAGAGTGTCTTGGTGGGCACCTGGCGTCCAGCCAGGGTCAAGCCACCACACTGTCCTTTAATATATACACAGATATCATTCCCTTAGTCTACAGGTCACCCTCAGCAAATGTCCACTGAGTTTGTTTAGTCCATGACTTGGGTTCCATCTCTATGGTGAATGTTCAGGACAGCAGAGGTGGAGTGTTGTGTTGGGTTATTGGTTGTGAAAGGGTTAAATCCCTGACAATCCCTGACTAAGACCTTACTGTGATACATAGACTTGCTTTTTTTTTTTTAGTATCACTTGCATCCTTGTTCTCTTTTGTTCTCTTCCCCTGCAAAGATAGTTTTGGTTACCTGCTGAGCAGAGTTGATGATAGGACATTTCCTGTAACTTCTTACCTGATAAGACTAAACAGGCCTTGAGCAAGCTCGTTAGGCTTCCTAATTAATACACTGATAACAGGAACTCAGGACGTTTGTGCCAAAGATAAGCACCAAAGAACTAGTTTAAATCGACCCCCTTGTGACATTCCCAGGCTGAAGGACTGATGAGCTAATTCTATGACTATATATGGACAAAGGAAGCCCAAAGTTCAACTAACGGACAATGTGAGGAAGACTATGGAAGACCACTGGGAGGGTGAAAAGACCCTAACCCTAATTTTACTGCGCATGCTTGGACTATGTAAATGAATTACTGAAACTCATCACCATAAGACTGCCCTTTTCAGGAAATCTGATGAATATGTATGATTTTTCTGTATATGAACTGATGTGTTGTGCTAACCTGGGGGAGCACTTGTGGTGGAGCAATCCCCAGTGCTGCCCAGTGCTGCAATAAAGAATACCTGCTTAATAGTCATCCTGACTATTGAGTCCTGATTTCGGCTTTTCACGGCAACAGTTGCCAAAGACAGCTCAGGTTAGGTTACTGCTGCACATGCCCAGTTTCCTGCAAGGTGCATCCTCCATTGGTTCAGGTGGTTCCTGCTGCATTACTTCCTATAACATGCAATTCAAATCATAGGTTATTTCCCCCCAAGGTTATATCTCCTTGAGGTACAGACTGGGTTTCCCCATCCTCCTGCATTACCCACTGTGGTGGGTTGACTGTGGCTGGCAGCTAAGCCCCCACCCAGTCTCTACCCTTCTTTCCATACTTTTTGCATCATGCTCAGGTCCTACAGTATTCAATACATTGTCATCAACCATCACCACCCTCTTCCCCATCCTTTGACATATACACAGATATCATTCCCTTAGTCTATGGGCCATCCCCATTCAAAGGTCCATTCAGTTCGTTTAGTCCATAACATGAGCTTCATCTGTTGTGATGGTCATTCAGGTGGTGTGTGAGATGGTGTGTTGCATTGGATTGTTGGACACCGAAACCAGCTCAGGTTGGATCACTGCTGCACTTGCCTGGTTCCTTATGAGGCTCATTCTCCACTGGTTCAGGTGACTTCCACTGTGGTACTTTTTACAGACAACTATGGCATCATACAACTCAAATCATGGGTTATTTTCCCCCAAGGTTAAAACTCCTTGAGGTGCACATGGGATTTCCCCATTCTCTCGCATTACCCACTAAGTGTACCCAGGTCCTTGAGCAAAAGCAATCCCATGAATGGGTTTGCCTTTTGCTGAGGAAGGAGTAACCCATGCTGTCTTTCCAAGCCAGTTCCCTACATGCACCATGGGGACCTTATCTCCTTGCACAGTATGTAGGGGCTTTGTTTGGGCAGGACCAGGTCAGTTAGCAGATCCTCTAGTGTTAACCAGCCAAGTGGCTTCTGCTAAATTTGCATCCCAATGCTTGAATGTGCCAGCATCCATTGCTCTCAGTATAGTCTTTAACAGTCCATTGTATCATTTAGTCTTCCCAGAGGCATGTGGGTGATGGGGAATGTGGTACACCCAATCAATGCCCTGTTCCTTGCCCCAGGTGTCTAAGAGATTGGTTTGGAAATGAGTCCTGTCATCTGACTCAATTCTTTCCGGGGTCCTGTGTCACCACAGAACTACTTTTTCAAGGCCCAGGATGGTATTCTGGGTGGTGGTATGGTTTAAAGGTTATGTTTCCAGCCACCTGGTAGTCACTTCCACCATGGTAACCACAGGACACTTCCCTTGGCAGGTTCGTGGCTGTGGTCCTGTCACCGAAACTGGGAATAAACCTCGTAATACCAATATAGTGTTAAAAGGCAGGCATTCTTTATTGCAGCGCTGGATGCACGGGGGATCGCTCCTCCTAGCGTGCATACCACAGGTTGCATCAACCAAAACTTATATTCTTCAGTTACATACATACGCATCAAATTTCCTGGAATGACCATACATATTCATTATATTTCCTGGAACTAATTATCATATGTACATAGTCGTTATGCATGTGCCCTTGAACTCTGAGGGGCTTCTGTGGGGGTCTCTGGTGGTCTCTGGTGGTCGTGCAGGTGTGTCCTTTAGTTGACCCCTTCCTATGGGCATGCGCAATCCCACCTTGCTGATGTAACCCGTTTTCCCTCTCCATGGTCCATGGTTTCTAACAATATGATTGATAATTGGCCACCCCTATTCCTATTCTAGTACAAACCAACTGTTCTAATGGGTCAACTAGTCCTCGACCTATTGCCAAGATGGGCTGGGGCTGTACTGGGAACATAGCAGCATTGTTCATCACCATGATTCGTTGTGCTCTATTCTATGTTAATTCCCTCACCTTGGTTACAAAAGTTACAAATTAATCATTTTGGTTACAGTCCAATATTCTTGATCTGCCAGGCCTCACATATTGATATCCTGGATACCATCCTATATGCCAGAGAGGCTTTAATCGCTTGGCTCTCCTGATTATGGTGCATGTTTTGCATTCATGAATTACCTATGCAGTGGCTTTGGTAGTCAGGTCCACCCCTCAATCTCAAGCCCATCTGTACGTTGCATCTCTCCCTAGATGTCCCAACGTTGCATGGGCCCACTGAGCTATGAATAGCTCACATTTACATTCCGAGTTCAGATCCACCTGAGCCATTTCAATTGTAGCAGCCTGGTTGACCTGCTCATTGTTTCAATGTTCTTAGGCGGCATAGCTCTTGGGCATGTGAGCATGTACATGACATATCTTTACAGCAATGTTTTCTACCTGGGCAGCGATGTCTTGCCACAGTGCAGCAGCCTTGATGGGTTTGCCTCTGTGCTGCCAGTTGGTCTGCTTCCATTGCTGTAGCCACCCCCACAGGGCATTTGCCACCATCCATGAGTCAGTAGACTGGCCACTTTTCTCGTTCAGCAATATCTAGGCACAACTAGATGGCTTTCACTTCTGCAAACTGGGTGCCTCGTGGTGTGTACCCTCTATATCCTCTCTCTTGAGCAGAGGAACGCTGACTCCTAATGGCTGAGATACTGGTCTGTACACGTGGGGAGTAGGACCTATCCTCTTTGAGTTGCTGGACCTTCTGGGACAGTTTCTCCACAGCCAAGACAAGGGAGGAAGAGAGACTTTCTTCGTATTCCTGGAGTTGGCTAGCCGCTTCATCCACTGTTGGACCCTCTCCGTCTTTCCAGGTCAGTATTGCCAATGAGTTGGCACACGACGATGGTGTGCTCCGTACCAACTTCTGCCACATGAGTCATGTGCACTGGACCTCATCTGGATCTGTGGATAACCGCTCGTCGTCCAGGTCACCATAAATCACCTCCAGCACAGCTAATTCCCTCAGGTACTGGATACCTTTCTCCATGGTGGTCCATTTTCCTGGGTGATATATAACATCTTCCTTGAAGGGATCTCTTTCCTTCATAGCTGACAGGAGTTGCCTCCAGAGGCTGCGGGCTGGTGCCCCTTTTCCAATCGCTTTGTCAATGCCCCCTTCCCTAGAAAGGGATCCCAGCTGCTTGGCTTCCTTACCCTCTAGTTCCAGGCTACTGGCCCCGTTATCCCAGCATCGGCGCAGCCAGGTGACAACGTGAACGCCTGGGCGACGGCTGAAATCTTTTCGCATATCTTGCAGCTCACTCAGGGACAGGGATTGGGTGGTTTCTGTCTCATTCACAAGTTCTTCCTCCTCCTCTCCCTGTGATGTCCCTGCTCTTTCATCTTCCCTTTCTAAACGAGCTGACTTTCGCTTCCAGGTTTTCTTCTTGTGTATAGGGGCGACTGATACTGACACGGCTTGGTTCCCTGATTGAACTGCATTATCTGTTCCAGGGGGGACTGGAGTGACCACAGTGCCTGTTGCAGAGTGGTCTGGAATAGCCGCAGTGCCTGTCGCAGGGGGGGCTGGAGTAGCTGCAGTGCCCATCGTTTTGTCACCAGATCCTTGAGGGTTCTGAATAGTGTTGAACAGGGCTCGCTAGGCATGGGCCAGGCCCCAGCACATTGCAGGGATTTGTGTCTCCCTAGAATTGCCAGGGTGATGACATACTTTTTCCAAATATTCTACTAATTTTTCAGGGTTCTGCACTTGTTCAGGGGTGAAGTTCCAAAACACTGGAGGTGCCCAATAACTTAGGCATTTGCCCATGCTATCCCACACACCCTGCCACTCATAACTATCCGGCCTTGGGGCAGATCTCTGGATGATATTCTTAAATTGCTTACTAATCTTGGACAAAACTGAAACAGTATTCCCAAGCAATACCAATAGAAGTATCTTAACTACCCAAGGATGTTCAAGATACTGAAAAGTTATTGTAATGAAGGAGGAAACTTTGTAGAAGAAAGTAGCGAAGGTGCCATTCTGTATTTCCTCCATAAAAAGCCTCTCAGAGGAAGAGGTATAATTGCTAATTGTCTCCATAAGGTGGTACCCAATGTACAGTAATGGCTTCAGTACTGCACTTAGATACCAAAATAACCCCAAGGTCACTGTTTTAATAACAAATCTTGCAGGCAAAACATCATCAATCATTGCAGAGCACAGCAAACTGCAAAAACCAATGCCGATCTTTAACATGTACAGCAAAAAAATGAGCATGGTGCAGATCAGGTAAACCAATGCTGAGAACAGATCAATCAATATCGTGGCCCGCAACTACTAACAGATCTAAATTCCTTAATATGCTCTGGTTAATCTGTTATTATCTCAAACCCTTCGAGCCCCACGTTGGGCGCCAAAAAGGACTGTTTTGGTTTAGCCCCAGTCAGCAATTAAGTACCACACAGCCGCTCGCTCACCCTCCCCCCTGGTGGGATGGGGGAGAGAATCAGAAGAGCAAAAGTAAGAAAACTCGTGGGTTGGGATAAGAACAGTTTAATAATTGGAACAACAACAACAACAAAAACAATAAATTGTAATGAGAAGGAAAACAAGAAGAGAGTGAGAGAGGAACAATACACAAGGGAAAAAAAAAACAGTGATACAACCGCTCACCACCTGCCGACCGACGCCCAGCCAGTCCCCGAGCAGCGATCACTACCCCCCGGCCAACTGCCCCCAGTTTCTGTAGTGAGCATGACATCATATGGTATGGAATAGCCCTTTGGCCAGTTTGGATCAACTATCCTGGCTGTGCCCCCTCCCAGCTTCTTGTGCACCTGGCAGAGCAGGGGAAGCTGAAAAGTCCTTGACCAGTGTAAACACCACTTAGCAACAACTAAAACATCAGTGTATTATCGATATTATTCTCATACTAAAATCCAAAACACAGCACTATACCAGCTACTAGGAAGAAAATTAACTCTATCCCAGCTGAAACCAGGACAACCCATTAGTAAACAGATTGTATTGCTTCTCATTTTCTGGTAATTTATTATACACTGGGGCTTCTTGGGCATGAGTCAACTCCTTCAGCGATGCTCCAAAGTCTCCGCCTTCTGGCCAGTCCATGATTTCTTCCAGGATTCCTGGGCGGTTGGGATTCCCAATTTGAGCAAGATCAGTGCTACCCACTTACTCCATGTAGTGTCAGTTGCATAATGTGTAGAGAGGACCCTTCCTTTGGACATAGAATCATAGAATCATAGAATAGTTTGGGTTGGAAGGGATCTTTAAAGGTCATGTAGTCTAAACCCCCCTGCAATGAGCAGGGATATATTCAACTAGGGTCAGGTTGCTCAGAGCCCCGTCCAACCTGACCTTGAATGTTTCCAGGGATGGGGCATCTACCATCTGGGCAACCTTGTAGTCAGTCGGGAGCTGGTGGAAGGCCGGGACTTACGTAAAGTTGATAAGGGGGATTCAGACCGGGATGTGGAACGTCTAATCAAAACTATTGTCCTTCGGAGTGAAACACATCCTGGAGAAATATGTAAGCTAATTAAGATGTTTTGGGAACAATCTGAAGCTGCTAGCAGAAGTGTGATAAGAAGCACCCTCACGTGAACTATCCTCATTATAATACTAAAAATCACACCCCTTTAGCTGGAGACCCCGGCCCAAGCAGAGACCCCTCACCTCTGGGCATGCGTAGAATATTAAAGTAGTACTATAGCTTTAAGATTGAGACAATAACATGTAGACCAATAGAAAACCACTTTGTGTAATTACTTATGCATAAGCATAACTAGACTGTATAAATATTGTACCTGCATGACCGGACTTTGTGCTAGCTTTGTGGAGCTACCACCTAGCACCCGGTCTTGCGCAAAACGTGAAATAAACTGATATCTCAGCTCTGTGTGCGTATTGGGTGTTGCACAGCGGGTAATGAACTCCGTTTGTGAGACAACATTTTGGCAACCCAGATGGGACCACTGTAAGGCCTTGCCTGGATCGTCTTGCTGTCCTGATGGGAAGTGGCGGTCCAAACGGATTCCAGCGCACACTGACCTGTTGTTCGGGGAGTCCCTTTGGTCTCCCTTCTGCGGTCAGGCGGTAAGCAACACAATGGCGCAATGCGAATTTAACAAGATATCTTCAGGGGACCGCAGAGGAGGAAATCTCGGTGAGTGGGAAATCTGGTTCTGGGCTCTGCATAAGACGCATCAGGAAAGCTACACGGCAGTAGCATCTGGTTTATGTTTTTCAGTACCGATCTGTTTAACGAAGGGAGACATCCCTCGTTCTGGTTTCTGTTTCAGTATCAGTTTCTGTTTTGAAATCGCTCTGCGTAAGATGCCCATAAAGGACCGCAGCAGGAGCTTATTTAGACTTCTGTACGTAGATGCTTTGGTTGCTGAGTACATGAAGTCCTGGTTAACAAAGTTTTTCCTAGGAAATAATATGGGTTTAAATCCCTCTACCGAGATACCTTCCTGCACTCCTTTAGGATGCATCCTGAAGAATTGGCAAAAATTTGGAGGGGATCCCCTAACTAAAGAAAAAAACTGTAAATATTGTAATCATTGGTGGCCAATGTACAAATTAGGTGATGATGAAAAATGGCCTGAAAATAGAACTCTAAATTATAATACTGTATTGCAATTGATGCTTTTCTGTAGAAGGATGGATAAATGGGATGAAGCACCATGTGTTGATCTGTTCTTTGCATTGCAAAATAATCATGACATCAGAAAGAAATGTAAATTGCTAAATAATGAAACTGAGTCTGATGGAGTAGGGGAACAGTCCACTCAGATGGACTCTTCGCCAGTCTCCGGAAGGACTCGAGCTCGTGCACCTGTAATACAGGCACCACTCCGACAGGCAATTGGAGTAGAAGGCTTACCAGTGTTTGTGCATGTACCATTTACTACTTCAGGTCTTTTAAACTGGAAGCAATCAGTTGGATTGTATTGGGAAAACCTGGACAAAAGGTATCAGTTAGGGGATGCAATTATATGCAATCATAACCCTATGTGGGGAAACATGCAGACACTGTTAGGCACTCTTTTTACTCCAGAAGAAAGGCAATTAGTAATGGAAAAAGCTGAACAGGAAAATCAAAGGCGGAATGCCAACGATGATCCTGCTAGGTTTATGCCTAAAAATGATCCTGAATGGGATCCCAATACCAGTGTCGGAAGGGCTATGATTAAACAATATCAACAATTGATTTTATATGGGATACAACATGGGGTTCTGAGACCTAAAAATCTAGCAAAATTGTATGATATTAAACAAGAAAATAATGAAAGCCCCTCAGCATTCTATGAGAGATTGTGTGAAACAGCTAGAAAGTGGACTGACTTGAATCCAGAGGAAGAGACTAATCAGAGAATGTTTAATATGTTGTTTATTGGACAATCTGCCCCGGATATAAGGAAAAAGCTACAAAAGGTGGATGGAGCAGGAGGAATGTCTATATCCCAACTGATAGAAATAGCTTATAAGGTGTATAAGAATCGGGACGAAACAGAGAAAGGGGAAAAACTAAAGGAAAAATTAAAGGACAGGAAGCTGCAGGCTACATTACTGGCTGCAGCAATTGCAGGGAATTCGGCAAAAAGCAGAGGAAGGGGTAGAGGATATTATCAAGGAAATGACAGAGGCAGAGGTAGGAGCCAGGGTAGGAACCCTGGGTCTATCCCTGTTGCAAGTCATCTGTTAGGATCGAATCAGTGTGCATACTGTAAGGAGGACGGGCATTGGAAAAATGAATGCCCGAAGAGGAAACCAATTACCCAAGGGGGGTGGGTTCTACACGGGAGGCTGATCTAATCATGTTGGGAACTTCAGACTTGGATTGATGGGGACCGGGGGAGAACATTGAAGTTTCCCCAGCCGACCCCCTGGTTCCAGTTCACCTGGGGAATGAAATTATAGATTTTCTGATAGACATGGGGGCCATCCATTCTGTAGTGACTAGCCGTAAGGGACCTTTAAGTAATATTTATATGCCTATTGTTGGGGTCATGGGAAAGCGAGCTTTGAAACCATTTCTGAAACCGATGGAATGTAAAATTGGAGGTAAAGTGGCATCTCATGAGTTCCTCTATATGCCAGAGTGCCCCATTCCTCTTCTAGGGTGAGATTTACTTTGTAAATTAAGAGCACAAATAACCTTTTCTGATAGATCAATACAGTTACATCTACCAAAAGAAACTGCCTGGAAAGCACAATTTGTTTATTGACTGCGAAGCAATGGGAGAATGTCAACATCCCAGAGGAGATCCTGGATGCTGTGATACCTACAGTATGGGCAACCAAGAGACTGGGAACAGCAAAAAATGCTGTACCGGTAAAAATTGAATTGAAACCCGGAGCACAACTGGTAAGAAAAAGACAATATCCTATTAAGTTGGAAGCCAGAATAGGTTTGGAACCATTGATAAACAACTTTATTCAGTATGGACTATTAAGAGAATGCCAATCTGAATATAATACTCCAATTTTGCCGGTCAGGAAGCCCCGAACACAGGAGTATTGGTTGGTACAGGATTTAAGAGAAATTAACCGGATTACAGTTGATGTGCATCCAGTAGTTCCAAATCTGTACACTCTGTTATCATCAATACCTGAGAATAATGTTTATTTTACAGTACTGGATTTGAAGGATGCTTTCTTTTGTATACCTCTGGAAGAAGAAAGTCAGAAATTGTTCACGTTCGAATGGGAAAATCCAACCACCGGAAGAAAAGTCCAACTCTGCTGGACCGTGCTACCCCAGGGATTTAAGAACAGCCCTACCTTGTTCAGTAATGTACTAGCTAAAGAACTGGAAGACTGACAAGGTGAGCATCCTTCTGTTACTTTATTGTAGTAGGTAGATGATATACTAATAGGGACCGCTTCAGCACAAGAATGCAAAAGAGCCACCATCAATCTATTAAACTTCTTGGGACTTGCTGGATACAGGGTATCACAAAAGAAAGCCCAGATTGTGCAAACAACTGTGGAATACCTGGGTTTTGAAGTTTCACAGGGCAAAAGACCTGTCAATACATCAGCACAAAAGGCTGAGATCGCTGCACTAACCAGAGCACTGGAATTGTCTGAAAACATGACAGTAAACATATATACAGACTCAAAATATGCCTTTGGAGTGATACATGCCCATGGAGCCATATGGAAAGAAAGAGGACTGTTATCTTCCCAAGGAACTCCAATCAAACATGGAGAGACAATTTTAAAATTATTACAGGCTGTTCTCAAGCCAAAGGAGGTGTCAGTAATACACTGTAAAGCCCATCAGAAAGGACAAAAAGATATTATTAGTGGAAATTGAAAAGCTGATGAGACAGCAAAAAGGGCAGCTTTGACAGATTCTAAGGTGGGGGCTTTAATTCCGACCGGAAGAATTTTACTGGATCCTCCAATATATTTGGAAAAGGACAAGGACAATCAATTAGCAAAACTTCTAAACTGTACCAAAACCCAGGATGGATGGTGGACGACTGATACTGGACAAATAATAGTCACAGCCCCACTAATGAGGGAATTAATAAAAAGGACCCATCAAGAAACCCATATGGGAGCAGATGCAGTAATAGCAGACATCAGACGATATGCCATAGGACCAAGAGTGCAAAAACTAGCTAATGCTATTGTAAAGCAGTGCTCGATATGTTCCAAGAACAATCCAAAGATACAGAAAAGACCTCCCCCGGGACAGGCTGAAAGGGGACAAACGCCAGGGGCGTAATGGCAAATAGATTTCTCTGAGTTACCTAGGTGTAATAAATTTAAATACTTATTGGTATTAGTAGATACCTTTTCTGGATGGCCAGAAGCTTTCCCATGCTGAACCAACAAAGCTAGAGAGGTAGTTAGAGTACTGTTGAAAGAAATAATCCCTAGATTCGGTATCCCTGAAGGAATAGCTTCAGATAACGGGCCCCATTTTATTGCTAAAATTGTACAAGAGGTTGCTAAGTTTTTACAATTTGGAATTTACATACCCCTTGGAGACCGCAATCCAGTGGGAAAGTAGAGCAGATGAACCAAACTTTAAAGAGACAAATTTCGAAATTATGCCAGGAAACTCAAATGAAATGGATAGAAATTCTACCTATAGCATTGCTAAGAATCAGGATTACTCCTAGAGCTAGGGAAGGGGTTAGTCCTTTTGAAATTCTGTATGGTAAACCGTATCCTGTAAATAAATTAACAGGAAAGAGTGATCAAATGCATGTCAGTGGAGACCAAATACTGACTGAATATCTGCTGTCGTTGGGGTGTACTTTGTCTTCCCTTCATGGGTACCTGAATGAGAGAGCACCTGTTCCTCTAGACACTCCAGTGCATACCTTTCAACCGGGAGACCAAGTCTACATCCGAACCTGGAAAGATGAACCATTGAAAGAATGCTGGAAGGGACCATATTTGGTGTTACTAATTACCCCCACAGCTATTAAAGTAAAAGGAATAGATTCTTGGATTCCCTACACGTGGGTGAAAACCTCCCCTCTGGAAAAGCAGACATCGAGAGAAACAGCACCGTTGAAATTGAAGCTGACTCGGAATTAAATGAACTGCACTTGGACTCAGATAGAATCCATAGCCCATATAGATTGTGTTCAAAGGGAATTACTTCTGTATTTTCTTATAATATTGGGAACAATAATATTATTAACATATCTTTGTAAATATACTGAATTCCTTAAGGTAGACAGTGAAGGAAATAGAGGGAATGATATCCCTCTTCTGCCTAATGATATTTCTACGCAAAATAGAATGGCCTTAGATGTGCTCCTGACTTCACAAGGAGGAGTCTGTACAATGTTAAACACTAGTTGTTGTGTTTACGTTGACCAGAGTGGACGAATCTCAACTAATCAAAAAGAAATTTGGCAACAAACTAAAATTTTACATGGAATTCAAAAGGATGATACTTCCTTAGGATTTGAAGAGACCTGGAGAAGGCTGACCTCTTAGTTCCCTGATTTAAGACGGTGGGTAAAGAAGTTGTTGGGCATAATACTGATTGCACTAAGCATCTTTCCATGTCTATATGTGTTACTACAATGCACCTGCAGATGTTGCTTAGCATTCGCTAAACAACCTGAGGAAAAAGTGAGACTTATCTAAAAAAAATATATTCTTAGATAGTCTCAAAGGGGGGAATTGTAGTCAATCGGGAGCTGGTGGAAGGCCGGGACTTACGTAAAGTTGATAAGGGGGATTCAGACCGGGATGTGGAACGTCTAATCAAAATTATTGTCCTTGGGAGTGAAACACATCCTGGAGAAATATGTAAGCTAATTAAGATGTTTTGGGAACAATCTGAAGCTGCTAGCAGAAGTGTGATAAGAAGCACCCTCACGTGAACTATCCTCATTATAATACTAAAAGTCACACCCCTTGAGCTGGAGACCCCGGCCCAAGCAGAGACCCCTCACCTTCGAGCATGCGCAGAATATTAAAGTAGTACTGTAGCTTTAAGATTGAGACAAGAAAATGTAGACCAATAGAAAACCGCTTTGTGTAATTACTTATGCATAAGCATAACTAGACTGTATAAATATTGTACCTGCATGACCGGACTTTGTGCTAGCTTTGTGGAGCTACCACCTAGCACCCGGTCTTGCGCAAAACGTGAAATAAACTGATATCTCAGCTCTGTGTGTGTATTGGGTGTTGCACACCAGGTAACGAACTCCGTTTGTGAGACAACAACCTATTCCAGTGTTTCACCACCCTCATTGTAAAAAATTTCTTCCTTATATCTAGTCTGAATCTACCTTCTTTTAGTTTAAAACCATTACCCCTTGTCCTATCGCAACAGGCCCTGCTAAAAAGTCTGTCCCCATCTTATAAGCCTTTAAGTACTGAAAGGCTGCAATAAGGTCTCCCCGCAGCCTTCTCTTCTCCAGGCTGAACAACCCCAACTCTCTCAGCCTTTCTTCACAGGAGGTGTTCCAGCCCTCTGATCATTTTTGTGGCCCTCCTCTGGACCTGCTCCAACAGGTCCATGTCTTTCCTGTGCTGAGGACCCCAGAGATGGATGCAGTACTCCAGGTGGGGTCTCACCAGAGCAGAGTAGAGGGGCAGAATCACCTCCCTCGACCTGCTGGCCACGCTTCTTTTGATGCAGCCCAGGATATGGTTGGCCTTCTGGGCTGCGAGCGCACATTGTTGGCTCATGTCCAGCTTTTCGTCCACCAGTATCCCCAAGTCCTTCTCTGCAGGACTGCTCTCGATCACATCATCTCCCAGCCTGTATTGAAACTGAGGATTGCCCTGACCCAGGTGTAGGACCCTGCACTTGGCCTTGTTGAACCTCATGAGGTTCACCTGGGCCCACTTCTCCAGCTTGTCAAGGTCCCTCTGGATGACATCCCATCCCTCAGGCATGTCAACTGCACCACTCAGCTTGGCGTCATCTGCAAACTTGCTGAGGGTGCACTCGATCCCACTGTCTATGTCACTGATGAAGATATTAAACAGGATTGGTCCCAATACAGACCCCTGAGGGACACCACTCGTCACCGATCTCCATCTGGACATTGAGCCGTTGACCGCTACCCTCTGGATGCGACCATCCAAGCAATTCCTCAGCCACTGAACAGTCCATCCATCAAATCCATATCTCTACAATTTAGAGAGAAGGATGTTGTGGAGGACCATGTCAAAGGCCTTACAGAAGTCCAGATAGATGACATCCGTAGCTCTTCACTTGTCTACTGGTGTAGTCACTCCATCATAGAAGGCCACTAGGTTGGTCAGGCAAGACTTGCCCTTGGTAAAGCCATGCTGGCTGTCTCAAATCCCCTCCCTATCCTCCATATGCCTTAGCATAGCTTCTAGGAGGATCTGTTCCATGATCCTCCCAGGCAGAGGTGAGGCTGACAGGTCGGTAGTTCCCAGGGTCCTCCTTTCTACCCTTTTTAAAAATGGGCACAATGTTTCCCTTTTTACAGTCACCTGAGTGCCATGACTTTTCAAATATCATGGAGAGTGGCTTGGCAGCTACATCAGCCAATTCCCTCAGGACTTTGGGATGCATCTCATCAGGTCCCATAGACCTATGTATGTTCAGGTTCCTCAGGTGGTCACGAATCTGATCTTCTCTTGCAGTGGGAGGGACTTTGCTCCCCCAGTCCCTGCCTTGAGGTCCATCCACTCAAGAGGTGTGGGAAGAGAGGTTGCCAGTGAAGACTGAGGCAAAGAGGTTGTTGAGTACCTCAGCCTTCTCCTTGTCTGTTGTTACCAGTTTGCCAGTCATGTTCATCAGGGGGATACGCTTTCTTTGACCTTCCTTTTCTGGCTGACCTACCTGTAGAAGCCCTTCTTATTATTCCTTGCATCCCTTGCCAAGTTCAGCTCCAGCTGCGCCTTGGCCTTCCTGACCCCATCCCTACACAACCAGGCAGCGTCCCTATACTCTTCCCAGGTTACCTGTCCCTGCTTCCACTACCCGTGCATTTCCTTCTTGCCCTTTAGTTTGACCAGCAGGTCTTGACTCATCCATGCTGGTCTCTTGCCTTCCTTTCCTGATTTCTTACACCTGGGGCTCGAGAGCTCTTGCGCTCTATGGAAAGTGTCCTTAAAGATCTGCCAGCTCTGTTCTGCTCCCCTGTCCCTGAGGACAGTTTCCCAGGGGGTCCTATTGACTAGCTCCTTGAACAGCAGGGAGTTTGCTTTCCTAAAATTCAGGCTCCTGACTCTACTCTTCACCTGTCCCATATCCCTCAGGACTGCAAACTCCACCAGTGCATGATCACTGCAGCCCAGGCTGCCTCCAATCTTAATGTCACTGATGAGCTCACTTGCGTTGGTGACCAGCAGGTCCAGTGTCGCATCCCCTCGGGTAGGGGTGTCTATCACCTGGCTTAAGAAGTTATCCTCAATGCACTCCAGGAGTCTCCTGGATTGCCTGCAGCTCGCTGTGCTACTTTTCCAGCAGATGTCGGGGTGGTTGAAGTCCCCCAGCAGGACGAGAGCTTGCGAGCGTGAAGCCTCCTGTAGCTGGAGGAAGAAGGCTTCATCGGTAGGCTCCCCTTGATCGGGCGGCCTGTAGTAGACACCAACCACAAGGTTCCCTTTGTTGCCTCGGTCTCTAATTCTTACCCATAAGCTTTTGACCTGCTCATGGCTATTCTTCAGAGACAGCTCTTCACAATCTATCCATTTCTTGATGTAGAGGGCAACACCTCCGCCCCTCCTTCCCTGCCTGTCCCTTCTGAACAGCCTGTAGCCATCGATAGCTGCACTCCAGTCATGGGATTCATCCCACCAGGTTTCAGTAATGGCAACCAGGTCATAGCTTTCTAGCAGCACGGTGGCTTCCAACTCCTCCTGTTTGTTGCCCATGCTGTGTGCATTGGTGTAGAGGCACTTCAGCTGGGCTGTTGGCCATGTCACCTTCTCAGAGGAACACACCTTAATTCCTTTGAGGTATTTCCCTGGTGTTTCCCTGTTGGCTCCCATTACCTCAGGAGGCCCTGGCTCATCTCCTTAAGACTTCAAGTGTGCTCCAGTGTACCCAGCACATCTCAGAGCAACAGGCTGAGGGCCCTCGCTAGCACCCCGCCCCTCTAACCTTGGCATGTCATCCCACAGTTTGTCATGGGCAAGCCTGATATTATCCCCCTCCCCCTTCAAGTCTAGTTTAAAGCTCTGTCAATAAGCCTTGCTAGCTCGTGAGCAAAGACCCTCTTCCCTCTTTGAGGAAGGTGAATCCCATCTGATGCCAGCAGGCCTGGTGCTGTGTAGGCCATCCCATTACTGAAAAATCCAAAATTGTGGCAGTGACACCAGCCACGGAGCCATGTATTAATAGACTGGTTCTGTCTGTTTCTTCCAACGTCACTGCCCACAACTAGAAGGACAGAGGAAAAAATAACCTGTGCTCCAGATTCCCTTACCAACTGTCCCAAGGCCCTGAAGTCTCTTTTGATTGCCCTTGGACTACGCGTTGTGGCTTCATCACCACCCACATGGAAGAGCAGTAATGGGTAATAGTCCGAGGGCCGTACCAGGCTAGGAAGTTTCCTAGTGATGTCCCTAACCCAGGCCCCATGGAGGCAGCAGACTTCCCAAAGAGGGGGGGTCTGTCCAACATATTGGACCCTCTGTTCCCCTCAGAAGGGAGTCACCTACAACTATAACCTGTCTTTTCTTCCTCGTCAAGGTGGTTGTGATATGGAGGGGAGGCCTTTCTGACCTTGGCAACACCTCTGGTGTAGATGGACCGTCATCCACATCATCCATTGACTGGCCTTCCACATCCAGAGCCTCATACCTGTTGTACAGAGGCACCTGGGAAGGCGAGGTGGGCAAGGAGGGGGTTTGCCTGCCGCCCAGAGCGTGGACTTGCCTCCATTCACTCCTTTCCTTTAAGCTACTGATGTAAGGGCCATAAAGGACTTGTGAAACAAGACACTTTTTGTATAACCAACGCATGCCTTGCCAACGACTGTGCCCTTGAAGAAGAACTAAAAGACTGATAAAAGGGGAACACCCTGCCCTCGAAGACACCGAAGACTGGGGAAGTGCAGAAGAAACATGAATTCAGAAAAAAAACCTGTGGTAACTAGGGGAAAGGTAAAGACAGCAGGGGGAGATCACAACCACCGACTGAATTAAGGACCAAAGCAAGCTACCCCTCCACTTCCTGCAAGCATGCACAGAATATTAAAGTAGCACTGTAGCTTTAAGTTGAAACAAGAGAAATGTAGACCAATAGAAAACTGCTTTGTGTAATTACTTATGCATATGTATAACTAGATGTTGCGTTAAGAGTTACTGTCGCGTACAAATAGGAGTCTGAGGAGTGGCTGGGGGGAGGAACCCTCCCGTTGAGTCATGAGGTTCAGACAGGACCCCCTTGCTTTCTAAACTCCTTCTCAGAGAGGAGTCTAGGTGTGGCTAGGTCCAGTCTTAGTCTCAGACTTGGTCAACGGTTTATTTTCTAAGGACTGTGTGTATAGCATCGTTAAGGCGACAGCATCAGTTTTACACCCCCCAGTCTGGTCGTGTTGAAGGAACTATCACGGCCAGAGCAGTGAAGAGTGCAGTTTATTGGAGCAACAGACACACAGATTCTTTGGATTACCGGTGATAAATTCACTGGCTGCAAAGCACGTGCAAATACCAAGAATATGAGTATGAATAACATGGCCGGACACGAACAAGTATATAACACGGCCGGACAAGAATATAAGTAACACGGCCGGACACAAACGCATTAAAAGAACAAGAAAGCGACTCTATAGAGATTTCTAAGTTTTCCGCGGAGGCACTTGGTATAACCAAGGGTTCGACTCTTACCCAAAGGCGTCCCGATGGGGGGGAAGAGAGGCTCAGCCCATCGACTGATCCCAAACGTCAGAGTGGTACATGATGGTGTCTTCCCTAACATTCTCTTTCTCTTAAACCATTTTATACTATCTTTCACCTTTCAGGTGGAGCTTGAGTGACTCTAGTCATACATACCTTTGTTTAGGATTGGTGTAAAGTTTTCTCGCTTTGCTTTTAAAGGTATAAGCTAGAAAAAATTCAGAGCGCAAGCTCAGTGAGGGGTGGTCGCACCTTGGAGGCGGGTAGCTTTTGGGATGGAGGTGTGTTTTGGTATTATAATGATGTTATAATAAGCAAAGTTCACCAAAAGGACAGCATTTTGTCAAAAACGTGACAGGCTGTTGGCCCAGGGTAGTAAATATGCAGCTTATCAGTTCCATGACACCTTTAAGTTCCCCTATTATTGCAGAGCCTGGCCGCGGCATCTCCACAGCGCTCCACCCTCCGGGCAGCGCCTCTTAGAGTCAGCACACCAAGTTCCCCTGGCGTTACCAACATCTAAGGTTGCAGGCCTAGGGAACTCCCAAGGAATGGATTCCTTACATGTCAGCCGGATTCCACCTAGGGAGCTTCTTCAGTGCTGTGCCTTACCTAAAAGTGTGAATATAAGTTCTGATTTTTTAAGTCACCTCAGCCATTATCCCACACTAGACCATATAAATATTGTACCTGCATGACCGAACTTTGTGCCAGCTTTGTGGAATAACCACCTAGCACCCATCTCTGCGCAGACATGAAATAAAATACCTCTGCCCTGTGTGTATATTGGCGTCTTGCACACAGGGTAAACAACCCCACGCTTGTGGGATAACACTACTGCCTTCAGCCTGGCAGGGGGAGGATACAGGATCCCCTTGATCTTGTTTTTTTTCTGGTGGCTGTTCCTGTTTCTGTCTCAGGGAGGGCAGAGCATGGTTCCACCAGTCTACCTCTTTCTCAGACTCCCATCTCTTTCTCAGACTCCCATGCAGCACAGACATCCAGTGCAGCACAGGAGATCATGGTGCCAAGAGGAGCTGTGCTTCTTTACCGACTAGTTCTGAAGCAGCTCAAATTCCTTCGTACACTGCTAGTATCTCCTTTTCAGTCAGGGTGTAGCAGTCCTCAGATCCTCAATACCCCTGACTCCAAAACAGAATCACAGAATCGTATAGGTTGGAAAAGACCTTTAAGATCATCGAGTCCAACCGTAAACCTAACACTACCAAGACCACCACTAAACCATGTCCATAAGCACCTCATCCAAACGTCTTTTAAATACTTCCAGGGATGGCGACTCAACCACTTCCCTGGGCAGCCTGTTCCAATGCTTGACAACCCTTTCAGTGAAGTAAAATTTCCTAATATCCAGTCTAAACCTCTGTCGTGGTTTAGCCCCAGCCGGCAACTAAGCACCACGCAGCCGCTCGCTCACTCCCCCTACAGTGGGATGGGGGAGAGAATCGGAAGAGTAAAAGTAAGAAAACTCGAGGGTTGAGATAAAAACAGTATAATAGGGAAAGCAAAAGCCGCGCACGCAAGCGAAGCAAAGCAAGGAATTCATTCACTCCTTCCCGTGGGCAGGCAGGTGTTCAGCCATCTCCAGGAAAGCAGGGCTCCATCACGCGTAATGGTTACTTGGGAAGACAAACGCCATCACTCCGAATGTTCCCCCTTCCTTCTTCTTCCCCAGCTTTATATACTGAGCATGACGTCATATGGTATGGAATAGCCCTTTGGTCAGTTTGGATCAACTATCCTGGCTGTGTCCCCTCCCAGCTTCTTCTGTACCTGGCAGAGCAGGGGAAGCTGAAAAGTCCTTGACCAGTGCAGCAACAACTAAATAATCTCTGTATTATCAACACTGTTTTCAGCACAAATCCAAAACATAGCCCCATACCAGCCACTATAAAGAAAATTAACTCTATCTCAGCTGAAACCAGGACAACCTCCCCTGGTGCAACTTGAGGCCATTTCCTCTCGTCCTATCACTTGTTACCTGGGAGAAGAGACCGACCCCCACCTCTCTACAACCTCCTTTCAGGTAGTTGTAGAGAGGTGAGGGTCGGTCTCTTCTCCCAGGTAACAAGTGATAGGACGAGAGGACCTTATTGCCCTCTACAGCCTCCTTTCAGGTAGATGTAGAGAGCGATAAGGTCTTCCCTGAGCCTCCTTTCTCCAGGCTAAACAACCCCAGTTCCCTCAGCCGCTCCCCATCACACTTCTGCTCTAGACCCTTCACCAGCTTCATTGCCCTTCTCTGGACACGCTCCAGCACCTCAATGTCTCTATTGTAGTGAGGGGCCCAAAACTCAACACAGTATTTGAGGTGTGGCCTCACTAGTGCCGAGTACAGGGGCACGATCACTTCCCTAGTCCTGCTGGCCACGCTATTTTTGATACAAGCCAGGATGCCATTGGCTTTCTTGGCCACCTGGGCACAGAGGTTGACCTCGGGTCTTTCTGGGTGCTTTCTGCCAGAGGCTCCAGGTGAGGCCATGCTCCCCAGCTGTAGTGTAGAGCATGTTTCCCACATCTTGTCCTGTCCAGACTGTCTCGATCTGTTCGGATCTTTCAAATTTACAGGACAACATACTCTGTGATTTAAACTTTATTTCATGAGCTCATTAAGAAATACAATAAACAAACAGGACAAACAGGGGCTCAAACCTCTTCTGTCCAGACTAGTCTATCCCGTGAATTCACTTATTCACCATTCAAGTCATAAGGTTTCATAACGTATAACCCCTAACTCATTATCGTATCGTGCATCTATGAGAAAAATAAAGAATTAGTTACCTAGCTGACAGTGAGAGTGCTCCTCCTTCCTCCTCCTCCTCCTCCTCCTCCTCCTCTGTCCTGGTGCGGGTGTCCCTTGTATCACACCAGGAAGCACGAAAGCCTCAGCAGTCCAGCTGCTGTTGGATCTGCTTCAAAAGCTTTTTGGGTAAGCTGATGTTTTATACTTTCCAGCTTGGAGGTTTGGTCTATATCATTTCCATAAATTAGCAGATTCTGAGGAAACTGCCAGACAAAAGATAATGGCTGCAGGAGACAGCAATTTGCAGGACATAATGGCTGCATAATGGCCCTTTAACTCTTTCTGGCCACCTGTCCTGCCTATGTGGTGCTTTGACCTAATGGTGCTGCTCCCAGCATACATCAGGCCTGAGCATGAGCTGGGTTAGCTAAAATCTAAGCGGGGTTGAGTGAACAGTCACACCAGACTGGCCCCAGGGCTACCGCACAAACTATCCCCTGTTTGATCTGTTCAAATGCTTGTTGCTGCTTAGGGCCCCAGTCAAAACGGTGCTTCTTTCAGGTCACTCGGTAGCGAGGGCTTACAATCTGACTGCAACCCAGAATATGCATTCTCTAGAATCCCACACCACCTAGAAAAGCTTTTTCCTTTTTTTGTTAGTTGGTGGGCATATAGTTGTTAACTTAATGATCATATCCATAGGGATGTGATGAGGTCCACCTTGCCATTTTATTCCCAAGATAAAACAACAGGTAGATCGTCTAAGAGGCCGGGCAAGGTAGACAGCTGTTTAATTTTCTCTGTATCCATGGTTAGTACACCAAAGGCCCACTGGTACCCTCTTGGGTCCATGAAGTACCTTCTCCTGAGGTATGCCAAGGATACAGAGAGCCTCTGGGCTGGTCACAATAGGATGCCTTTGCCACAAGTTCCCTGTTAGTCCACAGGCTTCCAGGTTGGAGGAAGGTGTGCTGTCCCACTTTGTAACCAGATGTAACCAAAATGATTAGTTCGTTCTTTTGTAACTAAGCAGCATAGAGATAGGAGCGGGGTAGGCAACGCTTTAATATTGTGTTTGTACACCTATGGCTATGGATATGCTACTATGCCCAAAGACAATTGGACAAGGAGTAGTACGGACATGCTGCTATGCTCCCAGTACAGCCCCAGCCCATCCTGACAAAGAGTCGAGGGTGGTTAGAATAATTGGTTTGTGTTAAGGGTGCCAAATCATTGTTAGAGACCATGCACCATGAAGAAGGAAAACGGGTTACATAAGCAAGGTGGGATTGCGCATGCCCATAGGAAGGGGTCGACCAAAGGACACACCTGTACGACCACCAAGGACCACCAGAGACCCCCACAGAAGCCCCTCAGAGCTCAAGGATGCATGCGTAATGACCACGTGAATATGATAATTAGTTCCGGGAAATAGAATGAATATGCATGATCATTCTGGGAAATTTGATGCATATGTATGTAATCGGATAATATAAGCTTTGGTTGATGCGAACTGTGGTATGCACGCTAGGTGGAACGATCCCCCATGCATCCGGTGCCGTAATAAAGAATGCCTGCTTCTTAATACTACATTGGTGTTAAGGAGTTTGATTCCCGATTTCAGTGACAACTTCCTCATGTCCTTCCCGTGGTTGTGCAGATGGAACCACAGGGTGTCATGCATCATGTGCCCTTGGTTCCTTTTCCCTTGAACAGACTCTGAGCCGACTCTGCGTGGCACCGTTGATAGCTGAGACACAGGCCTGTAGGGGCACGGAGGAATGGAGATTCTCTTTGAATTGCCCGAGGTGGTGGGACATTTTCTCCACAGCTGATGCCTCAATGTCTGGCTAGTCCATCATTGCCAGGGTGTTGGCGTATGATGTGGGTGCATTCTGTGCAAACTTCTGTTACATGGACCACGTGCATCTGGATCTTTGGAGACCTGTTTTTTGTCCAGGTCACTGTAGACCACCTCCACCATTACTAATTCCCTCACATACTAGATACCTTCCTCAATGGTGGTCCACTTGCCCTGGTAGTTTTTAAGATCTTTCTTGAGGGGATACCTTGCCTTCATGCTTGACAGGAGCTGCCTCCAGAGGCTATGAACTGTTGCTCCTCTTCCGATCCCTTTATTGATTCTCTGGTCCCTAGTGAGGGATCCCAGCTGCTGGGCTTCCTTGCCCTCTAATTCCTGACTGTGGGCCCCAGTATCCCAGCATTGGAGCAACCAGACAGCAATCCAGTCTCCTGGCTGGTGGCTGTAATCTTTCCACATAGCTCACAGCTTGCTCAGGGATAGGGACCTGGTGGTTTTTGACTTGTTTATGATTTCTGTCTCTTCCTTCTCCTGTTCTTGTGGCTGATCTGCTGCAGAACAGGCTGCCTCTTTTGATTATTCCTTCTGCTCCCTCTCAGGAAGAGCTGCTTCTTCCTTTATTAACTAGGTTGACCTCTGCTTCCATTGTTTCTTCTTGACTACAGAAGTGACCGTTATAGTCAAGGGTTGGGTCTCAGGTTTAGCCACAATGTCCATTTATATATCCTCAGATCCAGAGACCCTCTTGCTCCTTTGAGGGTGCTTGACACAGGCCCAGCAGATGTAGACCAGGCCCCAACACAACTCTAGAAGTCTCTGTCTCTTTTTGGTATAGGCACTTCCTTCAAGTGGTCTGCCATTTCAACAGGATTCCACGTCTGTTCAAGCATAAACTCCCAGAGGGCTATCAGAGGTGAAAACCACTCTAGGCACCTGCCAAATTCTCTCCCACACCTTGCCACCCAGGAACTGGATGCCTCAGGGCACATTTCTGTGTGTCATCCCCAACTGGTTGATTACTGGAGGTTCCACCGTGACCTGAACTTGGATTGCTGGATTCAGAGTCCGATGTGGTGGCAGCAGGTGTGGGGCAGCAATGGTGGTGAGGGCCACGTGGGCACTATTGTAACCCTTATGAACAATAGTCAAAATTAAAATCAGGCTCATGGCACACACCAGTATGAATGTTCCAATTGTGTAGAGATAGTCAAGAAACTGTTTTAGCCACAAATTCAAAACACAGCACCATATGGGCTGCTCTGAAGAAAGTTAACTCCATCCCAGCCAGATCCAGTGTGCCTGGTTATTAATATATCTTCTTATTTGTGGGTCTTCACAAACCATCTCTTGTTCACTCTTATTCAGAGCAGTCATAGTCTTTTTATCTGAAATGAACACCAGCAGCAAGTCAAGTCTGAAATAATCCCAGAATACCAATATAGGCTTCTTCAAGCCTGTTTCTAACTCTTCAGAGACTGGGTTGCATTCTTCTCTTCAAGTCCTGGACAGAAAACAATAACGTCATGGACTTCTTCAGTTACTAAAGTTTCTTTTTCCTCGGTTGCAAGAGTAAAATGTGTTCATTAAGTAAATTTTGTGTAGCTTAAATTTCTCAAGTAACAGAAAGAGTAACGCTATGTCTTCATGTACAGTTAGTGAAAGTTATTTCCCTTCCCTCACAAATAAATTTGATTCCTTCACCTTTATCTAGACTGTGTGATAATTTGCCTTTAATGTGTGTGTTTTCTTTTTCCAGGAGACTAAAATAGGTTAAGGCTGAGAATTTAAAAGGAGTTGGATGGCAAAGCATGTTAAAATTCAGTGGGAAGTGTTCATTTAACTCTTTGTGGTCCTTTACAATTCTGAATGCAACATGGCATGAACACAATTATTTCCATAAAAATGACACCTGACTTCAGTGGGCTGAGCTTCAGGACTATATAGCTAATGTTCCCCAATGTGTGTCAGCATACATTCATTTGAGGACAGCATTGACATGTTTTAGTGAAATTCCTGAACTGTGAATTAGGATGGTTGAAGTGCAGGCAGACATTTCTATCTTTTCTATTACAAAAGTGTAAGGCCTGGCAGAAAGGTAGTTTAAATATCTCAGGATTTAATAGCTCATGTTTTAAATCACTGCAGCAAGATTCACAAGAACTTGCTATTAGCATCTTAAGAGCCTGTAAAAAGACAGAAACCCTTCAGATTAGTAGGAATTACCTAAAATGAATATGTAATTTGAGTGGATAAGCTTGTGAGCCCATTTCCTCAGTGCTTTCATTTATAGTTGTTTAATTTAATGGTACTTACTTAAACATTAGAGTTCAGTACAATTAGTTTATTATATCTTCAAAACTGGTATTAAGACTGTGAAATAGGTTTGTTTCCTGCTCTCCTTCACACCACACTCCCCCAACTTTGGAGTTTGGTTAATGGCGAAATGACTGAAAGTGAAATCTAGTACTTTTCACCTGGGGGAATACTGCCTGAAGAATTTGTGAAAATTTTCTGAGTTACTGTGTGTGATACAATAGAACAGCGATACCCTTCATTTAAAAAAAAAACCAATAGCTCTCTGTCAATTTGGTCAGTAGGTGGCATTTGAGTTCACATATAGAGCTCATAAAGCTTCGGGAAACTACTTTTAAATATATTTCCATTGCACTCTGTGAGCCTGTTAGTATAGTTATAAAAACTGTATTAATGTTGCATAAGAATTTATTAAGTAAATCTAATAGGCTCACAGGGCATACCAACTTACACTTTTCAGGTGTAGCTCATATTTCTGAAGAACACTAATAATCTGTTTGGAGGCAGGTATTATAACTTACACACATCAGTTTTATAACTCTAGGTTTAACTTCCTTAGGACTATGAAATGCATAAAACAGAAGTATAAACCATAACTTTTCATATACATTTGATTAATAACCACTCTACACAGCTGTGTAAAACTGGTATTTAAAATGAAATTGTGTACTCACTCTAATAGCCTGTTGTAGTATGCTAAAATACATATATTTTTAAAACTTTAGTCTAACATTTGCTCCTAAGCTTTTAAACATTATATGAATAAGATGTTGCAAGGTCCTTCCAGGTGGTTCAGTTTGGAAATTGCATTCTAAAACATTAAAATGATAATTCAAAAGTATTTCTAAACTGTACCTGAAAGAAATACATTAACTTAGGTGCATGGTCCCCATTTATTATTATTCACTGAGTATCCAGGTGTTTTCTAAAGGTTGGGCTGATATGCTAGATACTATTTTAATTTAAAAGAAAAGAAAAAATAGCCCCTCAAACCCCTCTACAGTCTTATGCAGCCTTTCACTTGATTTATGTCAACCTCTCTATATATCTACTTATTTTGAAATTGAAATGACAGGTGAAACCTGTGGAGATGAACAAACTAGGTGGTACACTTGCTAAATAGCTGGAATGAAACATAGTTTTGCCCCTTTCTGTAACCCCCCTTTCTTTTTTGTCAGAAAGATCTTCAAGTGTTTTAATAACATTGCTTAACCTTTCATCCTGCTTGTCAGGATCTATAGCTAAGTATTAGTGTCAGACTATCAAAGGGGAAAGTGACAGATTGAAACATATAGATAAAATGATTCTAAAAAGTAATGGAGTCCACGTTGGAAACAAGTTTAGAACCCTGATCTTTCAAATATCACTCTTTTTTGTCTGTTTTTAATAATAAGGGTATCTTTCCTTAAACATGATCTAAAGTTGGGGTTAATCACATCTTCTCAATTACACCTCTCTTTCCCTCTACTTCTAGCTGTACTTCTATTCATGGAGCTTTCTAAGTGCAAGGATGATTCCCTGGTGATGATGCTAGTATATTTAGCTATTAGACTCCCTTATGGCATATCCAAATTCAAACACATTTGTTTTTATAACCTATATCCTGTCTGTATTGATGAGATTTGTTTCCCATTTCACTGCCCTGGCTGTGCTCAAACTCCCATGCAGATCTTCTCTGGTCAGCCTGGAGGTTTGTTTCATTGAATTTTGGGTTGCTGATTTACTTTGATTGTAATTGCATGTTGCTGGTGTATCAGTTTAGTTTGGGGCATCCCTGATTTTTGACAATAGGTACTGTTCTGGGCCACAGGTGGAGATTTATTTTGTCTCAAAGTGAAATAAATGTGACAAAAAATATTGTTTTCCCTGTCATGCTTTTAAAAGGTTGTGCTGCCCTGCTGATATCAGGAGGATGTTGCATCTGCTTCTACAGCTGTGCTACAACTTGATAGATTCTGTCAGCTGCCTTCTCTGCTGCTGATGGTTGAGACACTCCTACTGGCAGCTGCACCCCTACTCACTCAGGACCCTATAAATCCTTAACTGTCATGAGCTTTATTATATATGCTTTGGTTCTATTATCTACTCAAAATTGTCATCTTTGTCAATGCTGCCATCTCAGATTAAGTATAGACAGCCATAATTAGATTTTCTTCCCTATCCATGATAGCATGCATTTTGTCCCTAGTTTTTCTTGGCATTTTGTAATGGGCGTATATGGCAAGGTTTTGGTAGTGGGGGGGGCTGCAGGAGTGGCATCTGTGAGAAGAGGTTGGGGCTGCCCTGTGTCAGACGGAAACAGATGAACCTCAGGCCAAAGCTGAGCCAATCAGTGAAGCTGGTGGTACCTCTGTGAAGACATTTAAGAAAGGGAACAAATGCTGGACAGGAAAGGAGAGAGGGGAAAAAGTGTGAGAAACAGCAGTGTGAACACCAAGGACAGAGAAGAACGAGGGGGAGGAGGTGCTCCAGGTGCCACAGCAGAGAGTCCTCTGCAGCCCTTGGAAGATGTAACGGTATGTGGAAAGAGAGTGTCTGCTCCTTTAAGGCTATCTTGTAAAAGGCCTTTTCAATGCAAAAAGGGATAAGAAGTAAAGGAGGAAGCTGTTGCCATGAAAAGCCGAAATCAGGACTCAATAGTCGGGATGACTATTAAGCAGGTATTCTTTATTGCAGCACTGGGCAGCACTGGGGATTGCTCCACCACAAGTGCTCCCCCAGGTTAGCACAACACATCAGTTCATATACAGAAAAATCATACATATTCATCAGATTTCCTGAAAAGGGCAGTCTTATGGTGATGAGTTCCCGGAATTCATTTACATAGTCCAAGCATGCGCAGTAAAATTAGGGTTAGGGTCTTTTCACCCTCCCGGTGGTCTTCCATAGTCTTCCTCATGTTGTCCGCTAGTTGAACTTTGGGCTTCCTTTGTCCATATATAGTCATAGAATTAGCTCATCAGTCCTTCAGCCTGGGAATGTCACAAGGGGGTCGATTTAAACTAGTTCTTTGGTGCTTATCTTTGGCACAAACGTCCTGAGTTCCTGTTATCAGTGTATTAATTAGGAAGCCTAAGAGCTTGCTCAAGGCCTGTTTAGTCTTATCAGGTAAGAAGTCACAGGAAATGTCCTATCATCAACTCTGCTCAGCAGGTAACCAAAACTATCTTTGCAGGGGAAGAGAACAAAAGAGAACAAGGATGCAAGTGATACTAAAAAAAAAAAAGCAAGTCTATGTATCACAGTAAGGTCTTAGTCAGGGATTGTCAGGTATTTAACCCTTTCAAAGCCATAAACAAGAACATACAGAGACAAACCTTATAGACAAATGATAAGGGCAGTAGTGATAAGAACAAACCTGGTCAGTCGCAATAATTGGTAAGGATATGTGGAGTGTGAGAATGTTTATCTTCCAGTAAGATTACAGAATCGTAGAATCATTTAGGCTGGAAAAGACCCTTAAGATCATCGAGTCCAACCATTAACCTAACACTGCCAAGTCCACCACTAAACCATGTCCCTAAGCGCCACGTCTAACAGTCTTTTAAATACCTCCAGGGATGGCGACTCAACCACTTCCCTGGGCAGCCTGTTCCAATGCTTGATAACCCTTTCAGTAAAGAAATTTTTCCTAATATCCAGTCTAAACCTCCCCTGGCGCAACTTGAGGCCATCTCCTCTTGTCCTATCACTTGTTACTTGGGAGAAGAGACCGACCCCCACCTCACTACAACCTCCTTTCAGGTAGTTGCAGAGAGCGATAAGGTCTCCCCTGAGCCTCCTTTTCTCCAGGCTAAACAACCCCAGTTCCCTCAGCTGCTCCTCATAAGACTTGTGCCCTAGACCCTCCACCAACTTCACTGCTCTTCTTTGGACACGCTCCAGCACCTCAATGTCTCTCTTGTAGTGAGGGGCCCAAAACTGAACACAGTATTTGAGGTGCAGCCTCACCAGTGCCGAGTACAGGTGTCACCAAAATCGGGAATCAAACTCCTTAACACCAATGTAGTATTAAGAAGCAGGCATTCTTTATTATGGCGCCGGATGCACGGGGGATCATTCCACCTAGCATGCATACCGCAGGTTGCATCAACCAAAGCTTATATTGTCCAATTACCTACATATGCATCAAATTTCCCAGAATGATCATGCATATTCATTCTATTTCCTGGAACTAATTATCATATTTGCGTGGTCATTACGCATGCATCCTTGAGCTCTGAGGGGCTTCTGTGGGGGTCTCTGGTGGTCCTTGGTGATCGTACAGGTGTGTCCTTTAGTTGACCCCTTCTTCTGGGCATGCGCAATCCCACCTTGCTTATTTAACCCGTTTTCCTTCTTCATGGTGCCTGGTCCCTAACAATGATTTGTCACCCTTAACACAAACCAATTATTCTAACCACCCTCGACTCTTTGTCAAGATGGGCTGGGGCTGTACTGGGAGCATAGCAGCATGTCCGTACTACTCCTTGTCCAATTGTCTTTGGGCATAGTAGCATATCCATAGCCATAGGTGTACAAACACAATATTAAAGCATTGTCTAACCTGCTCCTATCTCTATGTTGCTTAGTTACAAAAGAACGAACTAATCATTTTGGTTACATCTGGTTACACAGGAGCATGATCACTTCCCTAGTCCTGCTGGCCACACTATTTTTGATACAAGCCAGGATGTCATTGGCTTTCTTGGCCACCTGGGCACACTGCTGGCTCATATTCAGCCAGCTGTCAACCAACACGCCCAGGTTCTTCTCTGCCAGGCAGCTTTCCAGCCACTCTTCCCCAAGCCTGTAGTGTTGCATGGGGTTTTTGTGGCCTTAGTGCAGGACCCGGCACTGAGCCTTGTTGAACCTCATACAATTGGCCTCGGCCCATCGATCCAGCCTGTCCAGGTCCCTCTGTAGAGCCTTCCTCCCCTCAAGCAGATCAACACTCCCGCACAACTTGGTGTCATCTGCAAACTTACTGAGGGTGCACTCGATCCCTTCGTCCAGATCATTAATAAAGATATTAAACAGAACTGGCCTCAAAACAGAGCCCTGGGGAACACCACTTGTGACCGGCCGCCAACTGGAGTAAACTCCGTTCACCACCAGTCTTTGGGCCCGGCCATCCAGCCAGTTTTTTACCCAGCGAAGAGCACATCCTTCCAAGCCATGAGCAGCCAGTTTCTCCAGGAGAATGCTGTGGGAAACGGTGTCAAAGGCTTTACTGAAGTCTAGATAGACAACATCCACAGCCTTTCCCTCATCCACTAGGCAGGTCACCTTGTCATAGAAGGAGATCAGGTTGGTCAAGCAGGACCTGCCTTTCCTAAACCCATGCTGGCTGGGCCTGATCCCCTGGTTGTCCTGTACGTGCCATGTGATGGCACTCAATATGATCTGCTCCATCAGCTTCCCCGGCACCGAGGTCAGGCTGACAGGCCTGTAGTTCTCCAGATCCTCCTTCCGTCCCTTCTTGTAGATGGGCATCACATTTGCTAATCTCCAGTCAACTGGGACCTCCCTGGTTAGCCAGGACTGCTGATAAAGGAGTGAAAGTGGCTTGGTGAGCACTTCTTCCAGCTCCCTCAGTACCCTTGGGTGGATCCCATCCGGCCCCATAGACTTGTGTGTGTGTCTAAGTGGTGTAGCAGGTCGCTAACCATTTCCCCTTGCATTATGGGGGCTTCATTCTGCTCCCTGTCCCTGTCTTCCAGCTCAGGGGGCTGGGTACCCTGAGAACAACTGGCCTTACTGTTAAAGAGTGAGGCAAAGAAGGCATTAAGTACCTCATCCTTCTCCTCAGCCTTTGTCAATATGTTTCCCCCTGCATCCAATAAAGGATGGAGATTCTCCTTAGCCCTCCTTTTGTTGCTAATGTATTTATAGAAACATTTTTTATTGTCTTTTACGGCAGTAGCCAGATTAAGTTCTAGTTGGGCTTTGGCCCTTCTAATTTTCTCCCTGCATAACCTCACGACATCTTTGTAGTCCTCCTGAGTTGCCTGCCCCTTCTTCCAAAGATCATAAACTCTCCTTTTTTTCCTGAGTTCCAGCCAAAGCCCTCTTTTCAGCCAGGCTGGTCTTCTTCCCCACCATCTCGTCTTTCGGCACATAGGGACGGCCTGCTCCTGCACCTTTAAGATTTCCTTCTTGAAGAATGTCATAGAATCATAGAATCATGTCCAGCCTTCCTGTACTCCTTTGCCTTTCAGGACTGCTTCCCAAGGGACTCTGTCAACCAGGCCCCTAAACAGGCCAAAGTCTGCCCTCCGGAAGTCCAAGGGAGCAGTTCTGCTAGCCATCTTCCTTACTCCTCCAAGATTCAAAACCTCTATGACCGCTGTGCCCAAGACGGCCTCCAACCATCACATGGCTCACAAGTCCTTCTCTGTTTGTGAACAAGAGGTCCAGCGGGGCACCTTCCCTAGTTGGCTCCCTCACCAGCTGTGTCAGGAAGTTATCTGCCACACACTCCAGGAACCTCCTAGACTGTTTCCTCTCTGCTGTGTTGTATTTCCAGCAGACATCTGGTAAGTTGAAGTCCCCCACGAGAACAAGGGCTAGCGATCGTGAGACTTCTCCCAGCTGCTTATAGAATATTTCATCTGCCTCTTCATCCTGGTTGGGTGGTCTATAACAGACTCCCACCATGATATCTGCCTTGTTGGCCTTCCCCGATTCTTACCTGTCTGACTAAGGACCTTGTCAAATTGGACCCTGTCAAACCTGATCAGTCACAGTAATTGATGGGCTATCAGGAAACTGCAGGCAAACCAGGACTTTGCAACTGATAAGGATGCAAACCTGAGCATCCAGGATGTTGGAGGGGAGTCTGTTAGTGGAACTATGCCAGATGATGAGGGAATGTGCAGGGGAAGGGGAAGCAAGGAGGAACAAAGAGGGGGGTAGACAGAAAAGGGTATAAAAGGGTCCGGTTGCATGTAAAATGGGGGCAGTCAGTCCATTTGTCTGAGTGAACCCTGCACCTGGTCACCGTAGTCTGTCCTATCTTCTTATTAAATCTTTTCTTAACTCTCTCTGTGTAATCTTAGTCTATACAGTGTGCACGGGTGCTGCAAGGACTAAGTGCCAGCTTCTGGTGAGACCAGAGTGAGTGGATTTGGTGCCAGCTCCTGGAGTCAAAGTGCAGGTGGAGGTGTTCCTTGCCTGTGGTGTCAGTAATTGGAGCGAGTGGGGTCTCAGTGCCAGCTACTGGAGCAGGCAGATGAGCATCTCAGTTTCCAGCCACTGGGGTAGAAATGGTCCATGTCTGAAAAAACAGCTACTGGCAGGGACTGGTGTGAGTGAGGCGAGTGAGGGGTTCAGCACCAGTGGCTGGAGCAGGACCATGGGTTAGAACCTGTGTGCCTGGTGCTGCTGCGGGGGGGCAGGCCAAGTGTCTTTATCATCTCCAGACCTGGTGCATGGGGGTGTTCATGTATAATTCACTAGCAAACCTCAAGCTGGACTAGCTAGCAAGTAGGAGGCCCTTGGTCCAGGCAGGGGATATCAGGCAGGCAAGGGTCCGTGCTGGTATGCCCAGGGGGACTTGTGAGTGTGGAGTGCCTGTGGGATGAGCATGTGAGTGCATGCGTGTTTGCTAGCGAGCATCAGGCTGGACTAGCTGGTGCGTAGGGGACCTGCGAAGCGGGTAAGAGGACCCAGGATCCAGGCAGTGGTACCAGCAGCGGGCCGTGCCAGTACTCAGGGGGATCTGCAAATGTGTGTGTGTGTGCTTATGAAACCAGTGTTGTGCATGTACTTTCACTAGTGAACTCTCTACCAGCCAAAGAGGAGGAAGGGGACTTGACTGCCTCTAATTATATTTTATGTGAATCCTGTATGCAGGTTCTGTTGAAGGCAGCACCTAGTCTGTGGCAGTCTGTGTGACTGGCCACAGGCGTGTCAGTGTCCTCTGTGTGTCCATGTGTGTCTGAGTGTGTGTGTTTCTGGGCTATGTGCTCAGCTTCACTACCAGTTGAACCTGTGTATTGGGTTTATGTGGCAAGGTTTTTGTAGCGGGGGGGCAGCTGCAGGGGTGGCTTCTGTGAGAAGATGCCAGGAGCTGCCCCCATGTCAGACAGAGCCAGTTCCAGCCAGATCTAAACCAGACCCACCACTGGCCAAAGCTGAGCCAATCAACGAAGCTGGTGGCACCTCTGTGATAACGTATTTAAAAAAGGTTAAAAAATGTTGCACAGCAGCTATGAGAGAGGGGAGTGAGAAAAATGTGAGAGAAACAACCCTGCATGTGTGCAAGGTCAGTGAAGGAGGGGGAGAAGGTGCTCCAGGTGCCAGAGCAGAGATTCCCCTGCAGCCCGTGGAGAAGACCATGGTGAAGCAGGTTGCCACCCTGCAGCCCATGGAGGACCCCATGCTGTGTGAGCAGATGGATATTTCCTGAAGGAACTGTAGACCGTGTGTAAGGGACGAGCCCCAAATGGCTGTACTGTGAGCCCCGAGAGACATAATGGACAACATCCCGAGAGACAAAATGGAAGCCACAAGGAGTGGCCCAGTGTCACTTCTCTTGGCTTGACAGGCTGACTCAGAATTAAATGAACTGTACTTGGACTCGAATAGAATCTAGAGCACATATAGATTGTATTCAAGGGGAATTATTCTTGTATCTTCTTACATTATTGGGAACAATAGTATTACTAACATATCTTTATAGATATACTGATTTCTTTAAGTATCTTTGTATGTTTATATGTGTTATTACCTGCAAGTGTTGCTTAGCATTAGCTAAACAATCTAGGGAGAAAATGAGACTTATTCTTAGATAGTCTAAAAAGGGGGAACTGATGGATTTATGGGTTGAATAGTTGTCTTGTATAGGCTTAACTAACTTGCATACTTGCTAATCAGTCAAAGGGGAACATGCAGGCCTCGTTAATCACTAACCTTCAAAGAAGAAACTGCAACAAGTAACTGACAAAAGTGGAACATCCTGCCCTAGAAGGCACTGAATACTGGGGGAGCACTGAAGAAATATGAAGTCAGAAAAAAATGCAGTAACTAGGGGAAAGGTAAAGGCGGTGGGGGGAGATCACAACCACCGACTCAATTAAAGACCAAAGAAAGCTACCCCCCCACTTCCTGCAAGTATGCACAGAATATTAAAGTAGCACTGTAGCTTTAAGTTGAAATGGGAGAGGTGTAGACCAATGGAAAACTGCTTTGTGTGGTTACTTATGCATATGTATAACTAGACTGTATAAACATTGTACCGAACTTTGTGCTAGCTTTGTGGAATGACCACCTAGCACCCACCTCTGCGCAGACATGAAATGAAATGCCTCTGCCCTGTGTGTATATTGGTGTCTTGCACACCGAATAAATGACCTCACGCTTGTGGGATAACAGTTTTGGTGACCCAGACGGGACTGCGCTGACAGCCTTGCCTGGTTCATCTTGCTGCATCTGACAGGGAGAAGACTCCTTCATCTCCTGTCCTGCAGTTGGGTGGTAATCGTCACAATGGTGCAACGCTACTAAAAAGAGGTGTCTCAACCACTCCTGAGGTCGGAAAGAGAGAAGAATAAATAGGGGCATGCACAGGGTGTCAGGGGGCTTCTTCTACACCAAACACCCCCATTGTCAGGACCAATGCTGGATCCAGGACTGGTGATATTTCTACCTAAATCTTTTTCTCTCCTTCCCTCTTTATCTTTCTCTCAGGGTTTGTTAACAAAAGGCCTACCTTATTTTCTGCAAAGCCGCACAGCTCAGGCCAATATAATCGTGTGATAACCAACAGTTATAGAATAGTGTTCATATAAGAGTTTCTCGTTCTTAGTAGAGTTGATGTTTGTTTATGGACCTTGAGCGTTGTTTCACCTTAATCCATACCAAGGAGATTTGCGAATCTGAGTCACTCCCAAGTGGAGTTGAGAGGGATCTGGCAGGCAGATGCTGACTCTGCTGTGTGGCTACCCTTACCATCCTCATAACCCTTAGACATAAACCGTTGACTGAGTCTGAGACTAAGACTGAATCCAGCCGCCCCTAGACTCCTCCCTGAGAAGGAGTTTAGAAAGCAAGGGGATCCTTTCTGAACCTCGTGACTCAACAGGTTCAGAAGGGCCACCTCTTCTCCCTTAGCCACACGCCAGACTCACGTCCTTAACGTGACATATTCGGCGTCACAATTTTACTTCCCCCTCCCCACAGGTGGGACGTGACACTGTGGAGAACCCATGCTGAAACAGATTTTTTTTCCTGATGGATTGCAGCCCATGGAGAGGACCCACACTGGAACAGGGAAAAAGTGTGAGGAAGGAGTGGCAGAGAGGAACTGTTATGTACTGACCACAATCCCCCATTCCCCCCCCCCCCGTGCTGCCCCGGGGGCAGGGGGGTAGAGGAGTCAGGAATGAAGAAGTTTAGCCTGGGAAAAAGGGAAAGGGGGGGAGGTGTTGTACTAATAGTTGGTTTTGTTTCTCACTACTCAAATCTATTTTAAATGGCAATAAAATAAATGAATTTTCCCCAAGTCAAGTCTGTTTTGCCCTTGATGGTAATTGGTAAGTGAATCTCCCTTTCTTTATCCTGACCCACAAGCCTTTTCATCTTATTTTCTCCCCCTGTCCTGTTGAGGAGGGGGAATGACAGAGCAGCTTAGCAGGTGGCTGGCAGCTGGCCAAGGTCAACCCACCACAGCATTTTATTAAAATCAAGAATACTATCTTATATCCAAATGAATAGGATCTGGATTTTTTTTCCTGAATTATAACTGAGGTCTTCTTCAGAACACACTTTGTCTTTGAGACTTTGATATTTAGTGTGACTAGCATGTTGCAAATTTGGAACTGTAAAGCAGACAGAACAATACTGATTGTTTTATATTACAACTATTCTTTGTGAAAAAAGTCCAAACTACTTACAAAGTACACCTTCAGACAGTATATTCCCATCCATCCAGTTTAGATATTATCTACTTTTACAATGTCGGGATGGGGAAGAAACAGCCCCCTCTCCAAAACCCAGTCAAATCACTGAGAAAAAGAGAATTCATTTTCATAACTTCATACTCAGAGGTGGATTTGGAGATCCTAAACCTAAGAACTACAGTACAGGAGTTAAAAGAGGCTTTTTAGGAAGTTGAAATATTAACAAACAGAAAAGGAATTGACTCTCTGCTTTCCCATCATCAGAAGACTAATTCTGTCCAGTCATCAGCAGATGTCCTCAGTTCCATGCTTTATCCAGGTTACTGCATACCAACTGTTCGCTGTAATCCAGTACAGACTCCCATGTCTGTTTAGTTCCTTCAACCAACTGATTGTAATTGAAGTAGCCAGCTCTGGCTAGCAGAGGATACTTTCTTATTTCACAAAGAAACATGATGGAATTAACATATGCCCAAAAAATTATACTCAGGTATGTCAGGAAGGGTTGATAGAGTCAAACCAGGAGATGAGACATGCTGCTGCAGAAAACAAATCTCAAACCTGTTAAGATACCATGGTTAGTTTGGTTTTTTTTCTCCTTATTTTTCATTTTGAAAAGAGAGTAAGTGAAGTGAGTATAAGGGGGGGGAAAGTGGAAATTCTTAAATAAACAAGCAAAAGACCATCCTTCTACCACAAACAGAATCTCCTGGTACCACTTAATACATGGTTTGAAACTTCACTGGCTATTCTGTCAGGGCCTGCTGTAATGTGTAAGTTAGTTGCTTAACAAATCAAGAATACAACACATGGATTTTATTGAAACGTAGGTCCAAGGACTACAAGTTTTCCATATTGCTCTAGTGCACATGTGGATGCAAAACATTCACCTGAAGAACTTCATGATAAAAGCCCTCCTTCATAGTGGTACCTACCTACATAATGGTAGGTTTAAAAATAGTTAGCATACTGCAAGAGTTACTTTTCAGAAGTACCTGCTTAACTATGAAAAAGAAAACATTGCATGGGGTATGCTTTTATTTAATTCAAGTGTTTAAGTTCTTAAACATCAATCCTGAGCAAGTGTGTCTCCAAGATAATCCTTTTATTATTATTGGCTTTGCACACTGTAAGAATTCAAAGAAAGTGTCTGTCTATACAAATACTTCATACATCAGTGTGATACATTACATAGATATTAGTTTTGCTGCTATTTTAAAGAAAAATCACGATATATGTGAAAAGGGAATTTACTATCTCCTATGTTTTATTCACCTAAGCCTGCAATTTTTATTCCCACTAAATTCTCCATCAAACTACAAACTGTGCTTAATCAGTCCTTTAAAAATGATAGTATGATAAGCTCTACCAATTCTAAAGCAGATTTTTTAAAAAAATCTTTTATTATATCTTAAAAAATTGAGATTTCTGTATAATTTCTGACTTATTCCTATATAGCTCGTGCAACACATCACAATTCCAAGCTCTCAAAGCATGTATCTTTCTCTATTCATCTGTGAGGTTCTTTACAAACTTTAACTTCTCTGAGATAAGAAATGGAAGGAGGATGGCATCAAGTGAATATTTCCACATGGATTTTTCATTATTTTATATGTTTTATTGTTGTTGCTCAGAAGTTAATGCTGTCTGTAATAGGCCAAGCACAAGGAAAAAAGAAGTAATGATTTGGATTGAGATTGACTGCTAGAAAAGATGTGCATGTTCAGTAAGTTGCATTCATTAAATAATGATGTGATATTATTAGTAATATAGGTGAAGCCATTGTGCAACTGAAAACAATGTGCAGCTGCTTAGGAAGAGTAAGTGTCAACCAGAAAATACTTATGCTCTTTCTAAGAGCAAGTCGCTCTTCAGGAAAGTATTACTTTGCCCTTTATTATCTTGGTTAAGGATATTTTTTCTTGTCAATAAAGATAAAGGCTGTATACATTGTTTAAATACTGAAAAATAATTGAAAATTACATTCTAATTATCTTCTTATTGCATATGGGTTAGTGCTGAAGGCTTTGGAAAAATCCAGACCTAAAGATAATTATCATTAAGAGGCAGTGGAGGCAAATTGCAGGAATGAGGGATACAAGTTTTAAGACAGATTCATAATAAATCAGGTATTATTCAAGCAGCCATTCAAAAATTATGTCGGGTATCTTGAACCTGAGTGTTATGGTATTAGCTGATTAACAGAACTGAAGGTAGGTAATGTAATGAATCTGTGGCCAGCTAAGACAGATGTTAATAAATCACCAGAACTTTGGTCACAAAATTCAGGTGGTGCTTTTACAGAAAGACTTGCCATTGCTTATCTAAGCTAGAGACCCCTGTTTGGAGAAGACCATTATTTGAACAAAACTTCAAATGCATAGACAAGTAGTTGTCATCTCATTTAATACATTGTAGAAATACTCATGAGGACTAAGTGATTCTTTATAGTGGTGTTTATAATCTAGAACCATTCTGTTTAAAGAATAACATTGATGCTACGGTCAAAGAAAGATTGGTGAGAAAAAAAAGTTGTTTCCTTGACAAGAAGCAGAAGGAAGTAATGCAGGTGTGTGTTATGTGTGTCTCTTCTGCTTAAAGGTACTCTGTATATGCTCAGAGATATTTTTTCTCTGTGATACATTGCACAATGGTGGCCTGTAGAAGTGCTCAAGGAAGGGTGTTTTCTGTGCAGTCCCTGGGGTTTACTAGCTCTTAGTCTGATATCAGTCAGATTTAATGAGCTTTCCAGAATATGGCAAAGGCTGATTGTTTCATAGAGTTTATGGGGAAGGATAAGAATATGTATTTGGTACAATTTGGGGGCAAAGATTTTTTTTTTGTCGAGTTGCCTTTTTGTTGAACTTAACTGTTATCTTCATTTAAATACTTCAGGCTTATTAAAGGATCTGATAAATCTTTTATATAAGATCAACTGAGTTTCCAGTAGTACTGGATCTAGAAAGCCCAAGAAAATTTTGTGGTCTTTCTTATATTTGTATAGGTGTAATAATATATATTATCTAGGCAGATGTATTTGGCTAGTAAAACAGAGTGGTATGTAGCAATGTCAAATTCACAAAGAGCAAACTGAGAGAAAATCTATTCAGTGGTCCAATATAGTCAATATGCCAGTCCTCGCCATATCGAAAACCCAGCCACCGCCCTCTATTCCAGGGAGACTTTACTCGTGTGGCTCGCTTGATTGCAGCACATGTTTCACATTCATGGGTGACCTGTGTGATGGCCTCCATGGTCAAGTCCACCCCTCGATCACAAGCCCATCTGTATGTTGCATCTTTCCCTAGATGTCCCGATGTTTTGTGGGCCCATCGAGCTACAAATAGCTCACCCTTATGCTCCCAGTCCAGGTCCACCTGAGCTACTTCAATTTTGACAGCCTTGCCTACCTGTTCATTGTTTTGATGTTCTTCAGTGGCACGGCTTTTAGGCACGTGAGCATCTACATGATGTACCTTTAGAGCCATGTTTTCTCCCTGGGCAGCGATGTCCTGCCACAATGCAGCAGCTCAGATGGGTTGACCTCTGCACTGCCAATTGGTCTTCTTCCACTGCTGTAGCCACCCCCAAAGGGCATTAGCCACCATCCAGGAGTCAGTATAGAGCTAGAGTACTGGTCACTTTTCTTGTTCAGCAATCTCTAGGGCCAGTTGGATGGCTTTCACTTCTGCAAACTGACTTGACTCTCCTTCTCCTTCAGTGGCTTCAACGACTTGTTGAGCGGGACTCCACACAGCAGCTTTCCACTTCTGGTGGTTTCCTACAACATGACAGGATCCATCAGTAAACAGAGCATAATGTCTTTCATCTTCTGATAACTCATTATATGGTGGTGCCTCTTGGGCACGAGCCACCTCCTCAGGCAATGCTCCAAAATCTCTGCCTTCTGGCCACTCCATGATCTTTTCCAGGATTCCTGGGTGGTTGGGTTTCCCCAGTCGAGCTCGTTGCATGATCAACGCTACCCACTTACTCCATGATTGCATGATGTGTAGAGGGGCTGTTTCCTTTGAACATCCAGTGTAGCACAAGCAATTGCGGTGCCAAGAGGAGATATGCTTCTGTACCAACAACTTCTGAAGCGGCTCGAACCCCCTCATATGCTGCTAGTATCTCTTTTTAAGTCGAGGTGTAGTGGGCTTCTGATCCTCAATGTCCCAGGCTCCAAAACCCTAGAGGTTGACCTCAGGTTTCTCCTGATGTTTTCTGCCAGAGGCTCCACGTGAGGCCATGCTCCCCGGCTACAATGTAGAGTACATTTTGCACAGCTGGTCCTGTCTGGACAGGCCCAAGAGCTACCGCACAAGCTATTTCCTGTTTGATCTGCTCAAAGGCTTGCTGTTGCTCAGGGTCCCACTCAAAATAGTTCTTCTTTCAGGTTACTCGATAGAGAGGGTTCACAAGCTGCCTATAACCTGGAATATGCATTCTCCAGAATCCCACAAGGCCTAGGAAAGCTTGTGTTTCCTTCCCGTTAGCTGGTGGGGACATAGCTGTTATCTTGTTGACCACATCCATAGGGACATGACGATGTCCATCCTGCCATTTTATTCCCAAGAACTGGATGTCTTGTGCAGGTCCCTTGATCTTGCTTTTTTTTATGGTGAAACCAGCTTTCAGAAGAATTTGACTCACTCTTTTTCCCTTCCCAAACACTTCTGCCTTGTTGCCCCACACAATGATGTCATCAATGTATTGCAGATGTTCAGGGGCTTCACCCTGTTCCAGTGCAGTCTGGATCAGTCCATGGCAAATGGTGGGGCTGTGTTTCCACCCCTGGGGCAGTCGATTCCAGGTGTACTGGACGCCCCTCCAAGTGAAAGCAAACTGTGGCCTGCACTCTGCTGCCAAAGGGATTGAGAAAAATGCATTGGCAATGTCAATTGTAGCATACCACTTGGCTGCCTTTGACTCCAGTTCGTATTGAAGTTCTAGCATGTCTGGCACGGCAGCACTCAGTGGTGGAGTGACTTCGTTCAGGCCACGATAGTCTACTGATAACCTCCACCCTCCATCAGACTTTTGCACTGGCCATATGGGACTCTTAAAGGGTGAGTGAGTCTTACTGATCACTCCTTGGCTCTCCAATTGATGAATCAGCTCATGGATGGGAACCAGAGAGTCTCAGGTGGTGCAATATTGCTGCTGGCGCACTGTCATGGTAGACAGTGCAGGAAGAACCAGAGTGCCATGCAGCATGTGCCTGGGTCTCCCTTTCCCTCTGACCAGGGTGGGAGGGGACTGACTTCATGGGGCGCCCCTGACAGCCAAGGCACTGGCCCTTGAGGACGAGGATGGAGAGAGATTTTCTTCAAAATTTTGGACCCGGGAAGATGCTCTCTCCACAGTTGGTGTATCCGTATCTAGGCAATACATTTTTGCCAAGCTGTTAGAATATGATGCTGGGGCACTTTGAATCACCTTCCTCCACATGGCCTATATACAAAGGACATCATCCGGATCTTTGGAGACCTCATCATTGTCTAGGTCACCGCAGATGACTTCCAGCACTGCTAATTCTCTCAGGTACTAGATGCCTTCCTCAGTGGTAGTCCACTTTCCTTGGTAATTTGCAAGATCTTCCTTGAACGGATATCTTGCCCTCACACTTGAGAGGAGCCTTCTCCAGATGCTGCAAATTGCTGCCTCTTTTCCAATTCCTCTCTCAATTCCCTGGTTCCTAGCAAGGGATCCCAGCTGTTGGGCTTCCTTACCTTCCATTTGCTGACTGTTGGCCCCGTTATCCCAGCATCGGAGCAGACAGGCAGCAGTCCGCTCACCTGGCTGGCGTCTGTAATCTTTCCACATGTCTCGAAGTTATGATGAGGTCAGGGACTGGGTAGTTTCCGCTTCCTGTCTGATTTCTCTCACTCCTTCCTCCAATTTCTTTGTCAAATGACCAGCTTCTTGATCAAACCTTTCCTTTTCTTCCTCCTCCCTTACTAATCAATTATATGAACCAGTTGTTTTCCTTGTCCACTGTTTCTTTTTCACTACTGGGAGAATTACTGTAGTTGTTGTTTGGGTCCCTGCCTCAACCACAGTCCTCTGAGAGTACTGAACTGTGGCTCAATAGGCATAGGCCAGGCCCCAGTGCAGTGCTAGAAGCTGCTGGTTTTCATTGGGGTAGGCAAGGCACCCTTCTATCAGGTGGCACATCGGTTTACCCGAATTACTTGCCTGTTCAGGTGTAAAATCCCAGGCTATGGGAGGTGATGACCGCCCTAGGCACCTGCCCAAATCCTTCCACACACCCTGGTACCCAGGGACCGTCCGCCTCAGGGCACATTTCAGTATCGTCTCACCCAAAAGTTGTCTCCTCTTATGCCAGGACGACACCAGATTCCACAAACCCCTTAGTATGCTAACAGTGTTAATTAGTGGTATTAAAAAGCTCACGTAAGGGTGAACAAGGGCCTCAGGAGCCTGCATAATAAAACCACCCACATCAGTCCCGGGTAAGAAGAGGGAGATGTATTCCCTCATCCTCTCCACAAGATAGCTCCCCCAACACAGCAAGGCCATCAATGCCAGGGGAAAAGCACATAGTCATTGTTTGTACTAGCATGTTCCCATGTTCCCTCATCCTCCCCCCAAAATAGCTCCCCCAGCACAGTAAGGGCATCAGTGCCATGGCAAAGCGCATAGCCATTGATTGTATTAACATGTTCCCAAGCTCAGCAAAAGAAAGAGATAAGCAGTGCAGCCAGCAAACTCTGTGACCCGCACAGGAGCTTGCCACTTAATAGCTACTACAGCTATAGCACGCTTAATACAAAACAGCCGTTGTCTCAGGCCCCACATTGGGCGCCAAAAAGCACTGTGGTGGGTTGACCTTGGCTGGCCACCAGGTGCCCACCAAGCTGCTCTATCACTCCCCTCCTCAGCAGGACAGGGGGGAGAAAATAAGATGGAAAAAGCCTCATGGGTCAAGATAAAGGCAGTTTAATAAAGCAAAAGCAAAGACTGTGCATGGAAGCAAAGGAAAACAAAAGATTTATTCTCTACTTCCGATCAGCAGGAGATGTCCAGCCACTTCCCAGGAAGCAGGGCTTCAGTACGTGTAGCAGTTGCTCCGGAAGACAAACATCGTAATACTGAATGCCCCCCGCCCACTCCTCCTTTCTCTTAGCTTTTATTGCTGAGCAGATGTCATATGGTATGGAATATCCCTTTGGTCACTTTGGGTCAGCTGTCCTGGCTCTGTCCCCTCCCAACCTCTTGCCCACCCCCAGCCTACTGGCCTTTGGGGGTGGGGGGGTTGGAGAGACAGCCTCCATGCTGTGGGAGCACTGCTCAGCAGTAGCCAAAACATTGGTGTGTTATCAACACCTTTCTAGCTACCAATACAAAGCACAGCACTATGAGGGCTGCTATGGGGAAAATAAACTCCATCTCAGCCAGACCCGATACAGTGATACTGTTTGTTGTTCAAATTGGTGTTCCTTTTACCACATTCTTATTCTTTGGAAATATTTGAAGGTTGTGAATTTTTTTTTTTTTTAATTCAGAGGTGCTTTCAATATCTTTTATTATAGATGTGTCTTGTTTTAATGTGGGCTTGTGTAGAGATCATGCTAATTTTTGTATATTTATGTGAGCTATTGAGCCCAAACATAATTTTTAACTTCCTTAGAAAAGCAGTTTATTTTTCATCTAAGAACTGGTTTCCCCTTGGAAATGGAATTACGGCTTTGTTATCATCGAAACAGGTTTCAGTAATTCTGAAATTCTGCTTTTGAGGGCTTAGGAGTCCACAAGTGCTGGTCACTCTTTAAGAACCATGTTTTAGAAGCACAGGAGCAGGCAATTCCACTGTGTCAAAAGTCAAGCAAGCGGGGCAGAAGACCAGCTTGGCTAAACTCCTTGTGGAGCTCAAGAGGAAAAAGAAATTGTATGATCTCTGGAAGCGAGGTCAGGCTTCTCAGGAAGATTACAGAGCCATGGTTCATATATGCAGGGAGAAGACATGAAAGGCCAAAGCTCAGAGTTGAAACTGGCCAGTGTTGTGTCAGACAACAAAAAAAGGCTTTTTTAAGAACGTTAATAGCAAGAGGAGGTCTAAGGAAAATATTGGACTGATACTTGTTGAAGATGGTCACCTGACTAATAGGGATGAAGACAAAGCGGAGGCATTCAATGCTTTTTTTGCCTCAGTCTTTAATAATACTGACAGACCTTGGGCTGCCCGGTCCCCTGAGTCAGAGGACCACGAGTGTGGGAACAGTGCCTTTCCATTTGTGGGCACTGAAATTGTAAGGGACCAGCTGTATCAGCTGAATGTTCACAAGTCCATGGGGCCTGATGGCATTCACCCCAGAGTACTGAAGGAGCTAGCGGATGTTATGGCAAGATCCCTCTCGATCATCTACCAAAGGTCTTGGGAGTCTGGGGAGGTGCCTGCTGACTGGAAGGTAGCCAACGTTATTCCAATTTACAAAAAGGGCGTGAGGGAAGACCCAGGGAACTACAGACCTGTGAGTCTAAGCTCAGTTTCTGGAAAAATTATGGAGAAGATCATACTGGGTGCTATTGAAAGGCATTTAAAGGACAATGCAATCATCAGGCACAGTCAACATGGGTTCCCAAAGGGAAAGTCCTGTTTAACCAATTTGATCTCCTTCTATGATCAGGTCACCTGCCTAGTGGATGAAGGGAAGGCGGTGAATGTAGTCTTTCTGGATTTTAGTAAGGCTTTTGATACTGTCCCTCACAGCATCCTTCTGGACAGCTGGAACCTGCTCTGCCTGACGTGGGGGCAGCTTCTGATTTCTTCTCACAGAAGCCACTGCTGCAGCCCCTCGCTGCCAAAACCTTGCCATATAAACCCAATACAGTGTGTTATCAGCACCATTTTAGACACAAATACAAAGCACAACACCATACAGGCTGCTATGAAGAAAATTAACACCATCCCAGCCAGACCCAGTACAATAAGACAGTTGCGGTATCACACAGTCTCGCACCTCTACCCCATCCGATTGGGGCTTCACTGCAGGCTTCCTTCTGGCCATTGTGGGAGCAGTGCAAGGATAAATGCAGGTTTCATGGAAAACATGTTGGGGACCAGGGGGGTAAAGCCCCTCACGCTGTAAGGGAAGATCAGGTTCGTGACCACCTGAGGAACCTGAGCATACATAAGTCTATGGGGCCTGATGAGATGCATCCCAGAGTCCTGAGGGAATTGGCTGATGTAGTTGCCAATTGTAGTTCACCATCAGGTGAAGTCCCTGGTGACTGGAAGAAGGGAAACATTGTGCCCATTTTTAAAAAGAGTAGAAAGGATGACCTTGGAACTACAGACCTGTCAGCCTCACCTCTGTGCCTAGGAAGATCATGGAACAGATCCTCCTAGAAGCTATGCTAAAGCACATGGAGGTGATTTGAGACAGCCAGCATGGCTTTACCAAGGGCAAGTCCTGCCTGAACCTGCACAGAGCAGGTTCCAGCTGGCTCCAAAATGGACCCACTGCTGGCCAAAGCTGAGCCAGTCAGCAAAGCTGGTGGCACCTCTGTGATAACATATATAAGAAAGGGGAAAAAATGCTACACAGCAGCTGTGAGAGAGGAGAGTGAGAAAAATGTGAGAAAAACTGTTGCCTCACTGTAAAATAGCTCCCGAAACACACAGAGTATGTTTAGAGAGGAGACATTGCTTTATTCTGCGCAGGGTGCAAGGTGGAAAATTTCCACAAATCGAGCACACCTATTGCAATTCTTTTTCAGTATTTATACATGAAAGTTAACACACCACGCCTACCTAATACATAATCATCAGACTAACTAATCATCGTCTTCTTCCATTGGTCTGTATTTTCTCCGCTTCAATTTAAAGCCACAGTGTGATTTTAATTCACTGCGCATGCTCACAAGGAGTGTGGGGGGTAGTCCTTTTGTCCCCCAATTGGGTCGGTGGTCGCAATCTCCCCCTGCTGCCTTTACCTTTCCCCTAGTTACTGTGATTCCTGTTTTCATGGTTGTTGTGGCGTCCCTTTATCTTTACGGCTCTCCTGGTAAGAGGATGTTCCCGTTATCGGTCTTTGAAGGGTTACAGCTTTGCATTCTTTTAGGACAAACATATGCTTGTTAGTAAAATATGCAGTGCCCATATCCTCTTATCTAACTTAGGCATTATCTATTACCTTGAAGATTCTACAATTCTCACACTCTCATATGCTAGTTTCTATTTCTAACTGTGATCCCTTTTTAACTACTACTAACTCTTATACTATTTCTATTTTGTTCTAAAATATTCTAAAATACATACTCATATATATACTATTCAAGGTGACAAAACGACCTTGCAGAAAACCAAGGTCAGTGAAGAAGGAGGGGGAGGAGGTGATCCAGGTGCCAGAGCAGAGATTCCCCTGCAGCCCGTGGTGAAGACCATGGTGAAGACCATGGTGAGGCAGGCTGTCCCCCTGGAGCCCATGGAGGTCCAAGGTGGAGCAGCTATCCACCCTGCAGCCCCTGGAGAGCCCACACAGGAGCAGGTTTTCTGTCAGGAACTGCAGCTCATGGGGGACCCATGCTGGAGCAGTCTGTTCCTGAAAGACTATACCCCATGGAACGGACCCATGAAGGAGCAGTTCCTGAAGAACTGCAGCCCATGGGAAGGACCATGTTGGAGAAGATCGTGAAGAACTGTATCCCATGGGAGGGACCCCACAATGGAGCAGGGTAAAAGCGTGAGGAAGGAGCAGCAGAAACAAAGCGTTATGAACTGACTGCAATCCCCATTCCCTATCCACCCTGCACCACTCGGGGGGGGAAAGGAGGAGGCAGAAGAGTCTGGAATGAAGGAGTGAAGCTGAGCCTCGAAGAAGGGAGAGGGTGGCGGGAAGGTGTTTTTAGATTTGTCTTCGTTTCTCACTATCCTACTCTATTTGTAATTGGCAATAAATTAAATTAATCTTCCCTGATTCGAGTGTGTTTTGCCTGTGACAGTAATCGGTGAGAGATCTCCCTGTTCTTATCGTGACCCATGAGCTTTTTCATCATGTTTTCTCCCCCTGTCCTGCTGAGGAGGGGGAGTGAGAGAGCAGCTTGGTGAGCACCTGGCAGCCAGCCAAGGTCAACCCACCACACACTCCAATATTTTGGCTATTGCTGAACAGTGCTTGCACAGCAGTATCAAGGCTTTGTCTCCCCCCCTGCCCGGTGTGAGTAGGCTGGGGGTAGGCAAGAGATTGAGAGGGGACAAAGCTGGGACAGCTGACCAAAATTGACCAAAGGGATATTCCATACCGTACGACATCATGCTCAGCAATGAAAGCTCAGGGAAAGGGGGCTCATGGAAAAGATTCATGCATTAACCATCAACTGCTGCCGCAGCTCCATGCTCACAGGTCCAATCAATACCGAGGCTAGTATGTATTCCCAATAGGCACATGCAAACACATGTATATAATCTACATATACGCATACACACAACAGGACACATAGATCAACACAGACAGAAGTGCACTTGTAGAAGCACAAACAGCATCAACTGCCTCATCCTGTTCTCTCTGGCAGATCAGGATGAAGGTCTCTTAATGGGAAATGTACATATGTACAATGTGGATCCTCCAGTAACTGACTCAGACTGCCCAGTAGCCGGCCCTGGATCCCTGCTCTCCCCAAGTGCTGCTGCCTGGGCATGTGAGCCCCCAAGGCTGCAGCCCTACTCCAGCTGCTGGTACAGACTCCCCTTACACACACCGACACATGCACAGATACACACAGAATGTATTCCTCCAGTAACTGGCCTTAGACACAGTCTACCCAGTAACTGGCCCTTGGATCCTCTTGGCTCCAGTTTTCTCATGCACAGAGACACACACACACATAAAAATGAGTCTTAGACAACCTCCCGACCCTACTGTCTTGCCAGTAGTTGGCCTGGACCTCCTGGTCCCTCCAGTAGCCAACTCCTCCAGTTGTCTCACTTAGAGTCACACACATATTGCTGCCTCCCAAGCCACTAATCCTACTTCTTGGCATAGTTCAGCCTGATGTTCTCTAGCGATCACACACTGACATATGTATCCTCACATGCTCCGGTTGCTGGCACCACAGACCCATGGGCCCCTATTACCCATTGTCTGACTCTACTTGCTTACACCTGATTTTTACTCACTCCAGTCTCTCTCCATTTGCTGGCAGACACACAGGCCCCATGACCCATGGTCTGACTGCAGTTGCTGGCACTTAGACCTCTGTGGTGGGTTGACCCTGGCTGGACGCCAGGTGCCCACCAAAGCCACTCTATCACTCCCCTCCTCAGCTGGACAGGGAAGAGAAAATATAATGAAAGGCTTGTGGGTCAAGATAAGGACAGGGAGAGATTATTCACCAATTACTGTCACGGGCAAAACAGACTCGACTCGGGGAAATTACTTTAATTTATTGCCAATAAAATCAGAGTAGGATAATGAGAAATAAAAACTAAATCTTAAAACACCTTCCCCCCACCCCTCCCTTCTTCCCGGGCTCAACTTCACTCCCAATTTTCTCTACGTCCTCCCCCCCAGCAGCACAGGGGGATGAGGAATGGGGGTTGCGGTTAGTTCATTACACATTGTCTCTGCCACTCCTTCCTCCTCAGGGGGAAGACTCCTCACTCTCTTCCCCTGCTCCAGCGTGGGGTCCCTCCCACAAGAGACAGTCCTCCACGAACTTCTCCAACATAAGTCCTTCCCACGGGCTACAGTTCTTCAAGAAGTGCTCCAGCGTGAGTCCCCCATGGGGTCACAAGTCCTGCCAGAAAACCTGCTCCAGCGTCGGCTCCTCTCTCCACGGGGCCACAGGTCCTGTCAGGAGCCTGCTCCAGCATGGGATCTCCACAGGGTCCCAGCCTCCTTCAGGACACATCCACCTGCTCCGGCATGGGGCCCTCCAGGGGCTGCAGGTGGATATCTGCTCCACTGTGGACCTCCATGGGCTGCAGGGGGACAGTGCCTCACCATGGTCTTCACCACAGGCTGCAGGGGAATCTCTGCTCTGGTGCCTGGATCACCTCCTCCCCCTCCTTCTTCACTGACCTTGGTTTTCTGCAGGGTTGTTTCTCTCACATATTCTCACTCCTCTCTTCCGGCTGCTGTTATTGTGCAGCAGGTTTTTTTCTTCCCTTCTTAAATGTGTTATCACAAAGGCCCTACCACTGTTGCTGATTGGCTCGGCCTTGGCCAGTGGAGCCGGCTGGTATTGGCTCTATCAGACATAGAGGAAGCTTCTAGCAGCTTCTCACGGAAGCCACTCCTGTAGGCCCCTGCTACCAAAACCTTACCATGCAAACCAAATACAACCTCCATATGCACATGGGCACACAGAATCCCTAATCCAGGAAAATAGTTGGAAATGGAGATTAATGAGAAGACAGGACAGACTGTGCTGATCAGGTGCAGGGCGTGACCAAACAAGCATACAGACAAGCAAACTGTTTACACATGACCAGCCCCTTTTATCCTCTTATGCCTCTATTTTCCCACACTTGTTCCTCAATAACCTTGATTTCCTCCCTTTCCTCTGCTTTTGGTTCCTCCCCTAAACATCCCACAATAAGTCTTGTTCAAAATGTTTTTCCCCTGCGTGCTATAATATGTCCTATACCGCCTAGGCAGTAATCCCCCTCGGTCTGTAAGGTGCTCCAGAGAGCCTCTCTATTGACTCATCTTGATGGGTGTCATTCCCACCCAATGGGACTGATCGCTCTCCTGTGATGACCTGGGAGCAGCTGGGGCAGGGTATTATTTGAGCTCCTCCCCTGCCATTGTTTCTCTGTGCTTCTTTGTGGGTGTGCAGATGAGCTTCTATCACATAAATTAACTTTTAACACATAATCTAACACTATGGAAGTCATCTGGTCGCAACCTGCTCAAAGCAGGTCTAACTTCAAAGTTTGATCATGCTGCTCAGGACCTTGCCCAATAAAGTTGTGAAAATGTCCAGGGCTGGAGTCCATAACCTCTCTGGGTACTTGTTCCAGTGTTTGACCATCTTAATGGGGAAGAATTTCTTTAACTGATGGAAAATCATAATTTTCCTACAATTTCCTTTCATATTCTAGAGATGGTGACTTTGAAGAAGGAACAAAGTCTCGCAAATGAGATAATATGGGAAAGAAACAAAGAACAGATCTCATGTATCTTTGCTGTGCATGTCTTTACTGCTACACCAGGAATTCCAAAACATTTATGTGTAAGAACTGGCAGTGGTGCATTGCTTTGTCTCCCTGATACAGATACAACTTTCTTCGTGCCTGAAATAACTCATGGTGCTTCTTATGATTCAACAGACCTTTGCTATTTAACAATACATAGATGAACTGCTGTTGAGTGACAACACTGAACTGCTTGCAGGAAACTTTCTCTTTCTCTCTTGGTCTGTAATGGAACTCTTTCCAGTTGACTTCTTAAAATTTATACAAATAATCCCAGTTTAAAAACATGATGTAGATGCTGGCATGAGGACAGATTAATGCTGTACATGTGTGTGACTGTTCACTCAATTCCTGCTCAGGTTCTCGCTAACACACAGCTCATGCTTAAGCCTGATGTATGCTGGGAGCAGTGCCATTAGGTCAGAGGGAGAGCAACACCTAGGCAGGACACAATGGACAGGAAAGAATAAAGGTCATTATGCAGACATTACCACCTGCAGCTTGTTGTCTCCTGCAGCCATCATCCTTGCATATTAATTGTCTGGCATTTTCTTCAGACTCCATTAACTTATGGAAATGATATAGACCAAATTTCCAAGCCGAAAGGTATAAATCCATCAGCTTTTTCAAAAAGTTTTTGAAGCGGATCCAATGGCAGCCAGATGTCTGAGGCTTTTGTGCTTCCTGGTGTTGTCACCGAAATCGGGAATCAAACTCCTTAACACCAATGTAGTATTAAGAAGCAGGCATTCTTTATTACGGCGCCAGATGCACGGGGGATCGTTCCACCTAGCGTGCATACCGCAGGTTGCATCAACCAAAACTTATATTGTCCAGTTACATACATATGCATCAAATTTCCTGGAATGATCATGCATATTCATTCTATTTCCTGGAACTAATTATCATATTCGCGTGGTCATTACGCATGCATCCTTGAGCTCCGAGGGGCTTCTGTGGGGGTCTCTGGTGGTCCTTGGTGGTCGTACAGGTGTGTCCTTTAGTCGACCCCTTCTTCTGGCCATGCGCAATCCCACCTTGCTTATGTAACTTGTTTCCCTTCTTCATGGTGCCTGGTCCCTAACAATGATTTGGCACCCTTAACACAAACCAATTATTCTAACCACCCTCGACTCTTTGTCAAGATGGGCTGGGTCTGTACTGGGAGCATAGCAGCATGTCCGTACTACTCCTCGTCCCATTGTCTTTGGGCATAGTAGCATATCCATAGCCATAGGTGTACAAACACAATATTAAAGCATTGTCTAACCTGCTCCTATCTCTATGTTGCTTAGTTACAAAGAACGAACTAATCATTTTGGTTACATCTGGTTACATTTCCCCCCTTTGGAAGTTTTGAAATAATCATCTTTTCAATACTTCCACTCTTAATCTTTCATATCTCAACATAAGCAGGTGGCTTCTCTCCTGGCATTGGTGTACAATGCTTCATCGCTGATTTAAAAATTGCTACAGAATTCCTAGTCATTGTCTGTGACAACATTTTCTTTAAACATTGATAAACCAAACAAATCACCAAAACAACTGTAATCAAAATGATTAGTGTCTGTAACAACTCAGTTATCCATCTTTTAAGAGGAAATCCAAAATGTCCCAAAATTTGGCCTAACCAATTTGTTTGCATTTCACTCCTTAAACCTTGAGTCTGCTGAACCACCCTCTTCATATCATCTATTTGTTCATTCAAAGCAGCTGTAACATTTGGGATGTGCACACAGCAATCTTGATTTCTGTAAATCCACAATCATCACTTCAATTCCCCCATGTGTTTCTCTCTGTTTTTCCTCTACTATTTTTATCATTATTTGTGGGGTAACTATGACTTGTCGGGTGGATGTTACCCACCATCCATCCTCATTTTCTACTGCTTTCAACTGTTCTGCCAATAATCTATCCAATTTACCATAATTTGGTTTTGGGGTTGGAAGTTTTACCTGTTTTACTGGTACCAGGGCAAGGATGCTTTGCTCCGCTGCCTCTCTAGCAGTTTTATCAGCCAATCGGTTGCCCACATTTACCACGGTTTGTCCAAATTGATGTGCTTTACAATGCATTACCACTACTTCCTTGGGCTGCTGGATGTCCTGGAGGAGTTGAAGAATTTCTTCCTTTTATTTAATGGGCGATCCTTGAGCTGACAACAGTCCTCTTTCCTTCCAGATAGCTCCATGTGTGTGAATCTGCTTTCTGTGCTGATGTATTCACAGGGAGAGCTTCAGCTTTCATCACTTGGGTGGTGGTGACCACTGCATACCCCGCCATCCGTTTTCCATCTCGGACAAAGCTGCTTCCATCCATAAACAGCTCCAAATCAGGATTAGGCAACGGTTCGTCCTTCAGGCCCAGTCTGCTAGAATACACCTGTTCAATAGTTTGCAAACAATCCTGGTGTAAAGACTCACCCATTTCTGAGCTCAAAAACATTGCTGGGTTCCCTGCTGTTGTAGTTTTAAGTTCCACATCATCCTGTTCCAAGAGAGTGACCTGGTATTTGAGCATGCGGCTCGGGGACTGCCATTGCCCCCCTTTTTGCTCCAAGACAGAAATTACCATATGTGGGACATAAACCATAATCTTCTGCCCCATGGTTAATTTCCTTGCTTCTTGGATTAAGAGTACAGTTGCTGCCACAGCTCACAAACATCCAGGCCATCCCTTGCTGACATTATCCAATTGCTTAGAAAAATACCCAATGGCCCATTTCCAGGTTCCTAATTTTTGAGTCAACACACCCAAAGCAAGATGTTATTGCTCATGTACAAACAATTCAAAAGGCTTTGCTAAATCTGAGAGTCCTAACACAGGTGCGGACATCAAAGCCGCCTTCAGATTTTTAAAAGCTGTCCAACACTCAGGTGTCCACAACAGGTGATTCTCCTGGGATCCTTTCAAAGCTGCATAATTGAGGATCCACAATCGACACCACCCAACCATACCCAAAAATGTCCGCAATTCCCATATCGTTCTGGGTTCTGGAATTTGACAAATTGCTTCCTTTCTGCCTGCTCCCAATCTTCTTTGTCCTTGTGAAATTTCAAAGCCTAAATATATCACAGTCTCTTTCCCAATCTGGGCCTTGCTTTTTGATACTTGGTATCCTGCTTGTCCCAAAAATTCAACAAGCTGATGGTCACTGGTAAACAATCCTCTCGAGTCTCTGCTGCTATCAGGATGTCATCTACATACTGCAATATTATTCCTTCTGAATTTTCTTTTTTCCACACTTCCAATTCCTTTGCCAGCTGATTACCAAACATTGTAGGACTATTTTTGAACCCTTGAGGTAGCACCGTCCAGGTGAGTTGTGTCTTGCATCCAGTGGTGGGGCTTTCCCATTCAAAGGCAAATATGCCTGGCTATCTTTGTCTAGAGGCATGCAGAAGAAAGCATCCTTGAGATCAAGTACAGTAAACCACTTATGTTTTTCCTTCAAGGATGTCAGCAAGGTATATGGGTTAGCTACTACTGGGTGAATGTCTTGAACAATCTGATTCACGGCTCTTAAATCTTGAACTAACCTATATTCCTTGCCATTCTGCTTTTTCACTGCCAGTATCGGGGTGTTATATTCTGATTCACAGTCTATCAATAATCCATCATTCAAAAATTTTGTTATTAATTCTTCCAACCCCTTTCTAGCTTCCCCCTTGATAGGATACTGTTTTGTCTTACCGGTTTAGTTCCAGATTTTAGAACAACCTTTACTGGTTCCGCCAATTTAGACTGACCTGTAATTCCACTAGCCCACACCAAGGGTGTTACTGCATCCTCTACTTCTGCAGGAATTTCTTCCTTCGGTCTCGGTGTGTTCTGTAACATAAAAATTCTCACTTCCACAGCTTTTGATTCAGGTATTAACAGCTGAGTCTCCCCATTTTTTTAAAAAATTATTTTGTCCATTCAATTTACTCAATATATCTCTTCCTAACAAAGATGATGGGCATTCTGGCATATACAAAAATTGATGACTTACCCATTGCTTTCCCAATTTGAATTTCAAAGATTGTAAAAACGGCCGATTTTCCTTCCGCCCTGCTGCCCCAACAACACTTACAGTTTTATGACTAAACCCCCCTTTGCATATATTTAATACCGAATATGTTACCCCTGTATCAACTAAAAATTCTACTTCATCATTCCCCAGCTTTAATGTACCCAGGTGTTCAGCTGGGGTTGACTCCCCTGGTCTCCTTCAGTCCTCATCATTCAGAGTCATCAACTTAATTGCCTGTAGTGAAGGATGAAGTTCTCTCACTTTGGGACATTCCCTTTTCCAATGTCCCCTATCCTTACAGACAGCACACTTCTGCCGGATCTGACAGATCTTCTGCCAGCCGGGGAGGTCTAAACGGAGGTGCTGCTCCTCCTGGTGGTCCTCCTCTTCCCCCTCCCCTACGTATTCCTGCTTTCCCCCCTCCTCCTTTCCACATTTCAAACCCCTTTTCCCAATGCTACAGGCAGAGCAACATCATCTTAAACTCTTATTCCTTCCCTGTTTTTTCCAAAGTCAATACCATAAAATCTTACTGGATAATCCCACACTGGTTTTGCCACTCCAGATGATTATCAAAGCGAAAAATAAATACCTCATAAGGTATTTCATCCCATTTACCTTCCCGCCTACAAAACAGCATTAATGGTATTATATTGTGATGGACTATTCTTTGGCCATTTCTCCCCACCTTCCAAAGTATACATTGGCCACCAATGATTGCAATATTCAATTAATTGTTTCCGAGTCAAAGGATCATCCCCCAGATCTTTCCAATGTTTTAAAATACATCCCAAAGGTGTTCTTTGTGGGATGGGTTTCTTACTCGGAAATGTACCCATCTCCCAAACGACTAGTGGTTGTGATTGTGCACTATCACAGGCACTAGTCAGAGGGACCCCAACCCTTGTTGGAGCTCCCTCTGGGATTCCAGCCCCCTGCTGGAAATCCCAACCTTGGAGACTTCAACCCCCCGTTGAAGACACCCCCTTGGGCCCCGCTCCACAGGCTTTCGCCTAGCAGAGACTTACCAACCGAGGTACCTCTTTAGCCCAACCCTGCGTAGCTTTCGCTGCGCCTTACGAGCAGGCTTTAGTGGGACTCTAACCCACGTCCTATAGTGGGACTCTAACCCATTTCTCCTTTCCATTGTCTTTAGCCCTCTCTTGCTTGCTCTTGTATTATCACTTTGCTTTGCTCTTGTGCTCTTGCCTTACTTTGTGCTCTAGTCCTCTCCTGCTCACTTTCATGCTCGCGCCTTGCCTTGCACTTGTTCCCTCATTTGCTCCCTCTAGTGCTCTTGCCTTGCCTTTCACTCTCTCGTGCTTTTGCCTTGGCTTGTACCTCCCTATTGTGCTCTCTCCTTGCCTTGTGCTCTAGCCCTATTTTGCTCGCTCTTGTGATCTTGCCTTGTGCTCTAGCACTTTCTTTCACTCACTTTCATGCTCTAAACTTTGTACTCACTCTCACACTCTTGCCTTGCCTTGTGCTTGCTCTCATGCTCTTGACTTGCCTTGTAATTTAGTCATCTTGCTCACTCCCATGTCATCACCTTGCTTTGCCCTCTAACCCTCTGTCACTCACTCTCATGCTGTCGTCGTGATTTGCTCTCTAGACCTCTCTCTTGCTCTAGTGCTCTCACATTGCCTTGTGCTCTAGCCCACTTTCACTCCCTCTCGTGCTCTCATCTTGACTTGCAATCAAGTCCTTTCTCACCTGGTCTTGTGCTCTTCTTTCCTTGTGCTCCCTCTCATGCCCTTAACTTGCCCTGACCTCAATCCCACCCCACCCCCACCCCCCTTGCTCTAAACTTGGTGCTCGCTCTAGCACGCTCGCCCTTCCTTGTGGTCCATCTGGTGCTCTTGTTTTGCTTTGAAATCTAGCCCTTCCTTGTTCACTGTCATGCTCTTGCCTTACACTGCCCTTGCTCTTCCCTTTCCTTGTGCTTGCTATCATGTTCTAGCTTTGCCTTGCCCTCTCACCCTCCCTCCCTCATTCTTGTGCTCTCACCTTGCCTTGTACTCTATCATTCACTCTCATGCCTTGGCTTGTGCACGCACCATCTCTTTCAATCTCAAGCTCTCTGCTTTTTTGTCTCTAGACCTCTCTCACTCACTCTCATGCTCTTGCCTTGCCTTGCGAGCAAACCCTCTCTCACTTGTTCTCTTGTGCTTGCCTTGCCTTGCCCACGTCTTGCCTTGCCCTCTAGCTCTCCCTCACTCGCTATCGTGCTCTCACTTTGTCTTGTGCTTGCTCTTATACTCTTGCATTGTTGTGCACTCTGGTCCTCTCACTCACTCGTGCTCTCACCTTTCTTTTGTCTCTAGCCCTCTCTTGCCGGCTTTCATGTTATCACTTTGCCTTGCACTCTCTCTCCTGCTCTCGCCTTGCCTTACATGCATTGTCTTGCTCTTGCTTTGTCCTCTAGTTCTCTCTCCCCCCATGCATGCTCTCACATTGTGTTGGAATCTTGCCTGTCCTTGCTCACTCTCGTGCTCTCACCTTAACTAACCCTTGCTCTTGCCTTTCCCTGCACTTGCTCTCTTGCTCTTTCCTTGCCTTGTGCTCTTGCCCTCTCTTGCTTGCTCTCACACTCTCACCTTGTCCTGCCCTCTAGCTCTCCCTTGCTCACTTTCATGCTCTTGCCTTGCCTTGAACTCAAGCACTTATTCTCCCACTTTGCCTTGCCTTGTGCTTGCTCTTGTACTCTCGCCTTGCCTTGCACACTAGCCCTCTCTTGATCATTCTCATGTGCTCTCCTTTGAGGGGGAGGTGCTGATCTCCTCTCTCTGGTGACCAGTGATAGGACATGAGGAAATGGAATGAAGCTGCGTGAGGGGAAGTTCAGATTGGACATTAGGAAAAGGTTCTTCACTGAGAGGGTGGTTGGTCACTGGAACAGGCTCCCCAGGGAAGTGGTCACGGCACCAAGCCTGTCAGAGTTCAAGGAGTGTCTGGATGATGCTCTTAGTAATATGGTTTAGTTTTAGGTAGTCCTGCAAGGACCAGGGAGTTGGACTCAATGATCCTTATGGATCCCTTCCAACTTGAGATATTCTATGATTCTATGATTCTACAAAGGGGCAGGACCCATCTGTATTTCTAGAGTTACAGAGGGATCAGCTTGCTCTGTTGGAGGCTGTGGTCTGAACAGTAATGGAGCCTGGCAACATGTTATAAAACAAAGCCTTAATGAGGCAGTAAGAAAGATGAGCAATAACACACCCGTATGGCAACTCACCCAATCACTGATAGCAAGCACAGGATCATAAGCGATGCCACAGCTCCGGTGGACTGCCAGGGACACTTGGCATCCGGGTCATCTGGCTGCAACAACCAATCGTGCATATGCCTTTTGAATGTGCGTAAGAGTCGTGCCGCCCCTTGACTCTACCAATGGCAGTGTGATTTGAGAGAATCATACCTTACATGGATAACGTGGGTGGCATCCTGCCTACGCTGCTGATGTTGGTCATGGGGCAGAGTGTTAGCACTCTGTCTACGCTGCCGATACTGGTCAAGGGCAGGGTGTCGGCAGTCTGTCTGTGCCGACGATGTCAGTCAAGGGCCAGGGTGTTTAGGAGGCAGGGTGTCAGTTATAGGCTAGGGTGTTATTTGGCAGGTTGTTAGCTATATAATAAGCTAGGTGAGGTTGGTATTCTGACACCTGCAGAGTATAAGTTACATAGTCAGAAGTCAAAAACTGGTGCATCACGAGATGGGTACTGTAGAATCACCTCTATCAAGTATCAGTTGTGCTGGCATTTGGGAGGTGATTACTACAGCATCTTCCCAATCACTATGAGAGAGGCTGAGAAAGAGATTAGAATTCAGGGTTAGCATCGGCTTATATCTAGTGGCCCCTGACCTGGGTTGGGGAGTGGCTTGACCATAACTGGGAAAATGCTTTACAACACAATCTACAACCCCGTGATACAAAACAAAACATAAACAATGACAATAAATAAGATAATTAGAAAAGGTACAGCCAAAATCTTTTGTCAGCTACCCTGAGATCTGGGAACCAAGAGGTAAGTCATGACTACAATTTGCCAGTTCCCCAATCGGTATTTTTGGTTGTCACCTGATGCAAGGGCTTTAGTCGTTCCCAGGTTTTCTTAAGGTCGATCTCAATGCGTAGATCTTGGTTGACATAGTAAATACTACCTGCCGTGTCTAATGCGCAAATGCCACCTTGTGTGGTCAGTAAGTAGTCTAAGGCTAGACAGTTTTGAACGATAGTCTGTGATACTTGAGTGACTTCTTGTTGCAGCGCTTGGATGGCATCACTTGTTGCGTTTTCTATATTTTCCAGCATAGCAGAGAGATTGACGATCGCTTTCTCCAACTTGGAGACCCCTAGCCAAGGAAGGAGGATCCGGAAAAACTGGCGAAATCCGGATCCTTGTTTTACCAAAGAGTTAATACCACACCAGTGTTGCAAGGCGTTAGGGTAATTGCAGACATGGGTCATGAAGAGGCTTTCTTCAACATGCATCCCAGGCGCTATTCCTCCAGGTGTGCAGGTCCCCTCTCACTTCCATGGGAGGGTTTTCATGGCACAGTTGCCACGCAGCCAGTATAGGCTGGGGGCACCTACTGTGCTAAGGTCATGGCAGCAAGTGGTGTCTTTCAGGCAATTGTCGATATTAACATGGCAGGTTTGCATGGTGTAGGATGAACCCCACCGCATGGTTTGTAGTTGATCAGGGGACAGATCATAGCCCATAAAGTTCTGGAGGACATAGAATTCTGATCTGTTCTTCACCAAGGTGGCAGTGGGTAGATGGTGGTTGAGAGATTAGCCTGAATAGAGTAATATCTGACAAAAGTTTTAGGTGCATGGCCCCATAATTCCACCAATACCAGCATTCCCACCACGGGAACCCCTTGGTGCCCAGATGCAGGATGTTGTGTACAAATCCCACAATCGGTTCCCTTTCTGACATTCACCAGTGCCTGAGATGTGCGAAGTAACAAGTTGGAATCCCAACCAGCAAGGCCCTGGTGGACTGTCCCTAAGAACAGCATCCAGACCATATTCAAAATTGGGGCTTGCATGGAACAATCAACAGTAGTACAAGTAAAATGACTACAATAAACAGCAGTATAGCAGGAGGATTTTTCCAGATTGTTGTGGTTGAGATAAAGACAGTTTAATAGGTAAAGGAAAAGCTGCGCACGCAAGCAAAGCAAAACAAGGAATTCATTCACTACTTCCCATTGGCAGGCAGGTGTTCAGCCATCTCCAGGAAAGCAGGGCTCCGTCACGCATAACGGTTACTTGGGAGGACAAGCGCCATCACTCCGAACGTCCCCCCTTCCTTCTTCTTCCCCCCAGCTTTATATGCTGAGCATGACACCATATGGTATGGAATATCCCTTTGGTCAGTTGGGGTCAGCTGTCCCAGCTGTGTCCCCTCCCAGCTTCTTGTGCACCTGGCAGAGCAGGGGAAGCTGAGAAGTCCTTGACTAGTGTAAACACTACTTAGCAACAACTAAAACATCAGTGTGTTATCAACATTATTCTCATGCTAAATCCAAAACACAGCACTATACCAGCTACTAGGAAGAACGTTAACTCTATCCCAGCCAAAACCAGCACATTCTCCACCCCTTATTTCATACCATTTACGTCATGCTCAGGTCTCACGCTGTCCAATACATCCTCATTACCCACCATGCCCCTTCCCATCCTTTGATATAATACACAGATATAATTCCCTTAGTCTATGGACCACCCCTGTGAAATGTCCGTAAAATGTCCAGAAATGTCCACAAAATGTCCACTGAGTTCATTTAGTCCATGACTTTGGGCTCCATCTGTTATGGTGGTCACTCAGGACAGGAGAGGTGGTGTGTTGCATGGAGTTACTGGGCACCAAAGCCAGCTCAGGTCGGGTCACTGCTGCTCTTGCACTGCTTCTTGTAAGGCTCGTCCTCCATTGGTTTGGGTGGTTCCAGCTATAGTAATTCCTATAACATGCAACTCAAATCACGGGTTACAACAATTTAAAGGTATATCCATTACAGTCTCCACCCTTGGTCCCTTCGGACCAGACCATAGGGTTTAACACTGCAATGAACTCCTCCCCTTGCCCCTGCTCTGGCTTGGACTTATCCACAGACCACAGTCCCTTTGGGGAGTACCTGCTCCAAGTGGAGCCTTATCTATGAGCCACAGTCTCTTCAGGGGTATACCTGCTGCGGCATAGACTTATCCACAGCCGCAGTTGCTTTGAGGTGCACCTGTTCCAGTGTGGCCTTCTCCATGGGCCTCAATGCCTTCAGAGATAGACCTGCTCCAGCATGGCCTTACCCACAGCCACAGTCCCTTCAGAAGTAAACCTGCTCCAACATGGCCTTACCCGTGGCTGCAGTCCCTCCAGGGCTGTACGTGCTCTGTCATGGGCTTATCCGTGGCCACACGCTTTGAGGTGCTCCAGCATGACCTCATGCACAGCCACTGATGCTTCAAGGTGTACCTGCTGCAGCATGGACTTATCCACAGCCACAGATGCTTCGAGGTGTACCTTCTCTAGCATGGACTTATCCTTGGGCCACAATCCCTTCAGAGGTATACCTGCTGCGGCACAGACATAACCATGGCCACAGAGGCTTCAGGGTGTCCTGCTCCCATGTGGACTCATCCACAGGTCACAGTCCCTTCGACTCGAGTTCACACTGGAGTTCCAGCCTGTCCAGTACAGCAGCACAGAAACAGCAGCGATGCCCTGGCCATCTGCCAGCCCAGACACATGGCCATTGCTGTTATCAAAATGTTCCCAGGCACAGCAGAGCCAGATGATAAGCAGTACAGCAGGACAGCAAGCAGCAAAAGCAAAAAGCAGCCACTAACGAGCACTAGACTCTAATATAGAGTAATGCAAGCAAGCCCCATGGCAAGCACAGGAGCCTGCCAATTAATAGCTAAACAGCAATAGCAGCTATATATTCGATCTAGCACATTCCAATCAAATCTGTCGTCATCTCGAATCCTTCATGCCCCACGTTGGGTGCCAAAAGTTGGGTGTCGTGGTTTAACCCCAGCTGGCAACTAAGCACCACACAGCCGCTCGCTCACTCCCCCAAGCAGGATAGGGGAGAGAATCAGAAGAGTAAAAGTGAGAAAACTCGTGGGTTGAGATAAAGACAGTTTAATAATTGAAATAAATAATAATTATTAAATTGAAATAAATAATTGTTTTCGTGGAGAGGAGCCCATGCTGGAGCAGGTTTTCTGGCAGGACCTGTGACCCCGTGGAGGACCCACGCTGGAGCATTCCATTCCTGAAGGACTGTAACCCATGGAAAGGACCCATGCTGGAGCAGTTCTTGAAGAACTGTAGCCTGTGGGAAGGACTCACGTTGGAGAAGTTCATGAAAGACTGCATCCCATAGGAGGGACCCCACGCTGGAGCAGGGGAAGAATGTGAGGAGGAAGGAGTGGCAGAGGCAAAGCATTATGGACTGCAACCCCCATTCCCCATGCCCCTGCACCGCTCAGGAGGGAGGAGGCAGAAGAGTCGGGAGTGAAGTTGAGCCTGGGAAGAAGGTGGGGGTGCGGGGAAGGTGTTTTTAGTTTTGTTTTATTTCTCACTATCCTACCCTGTTTTTAATTAGCAATAAATTAAATTCCCCAAGTCGAGTCTGTTTTGCCTGTGATGGTAATGGTGAGTGATCTCCCTGTCCTTATCTCGACCCAAGAGCTTTTCCATCGTATTTTCTCCCCTTTCCCTGTAAAGGAGGGGAAGTGATAGAGTGGCTTGGTGGGCACCTGGTGGCCAGCCAAGGTCAACCCACCACATCAAGTCAAAACACCACTGAGAAAGTGTCTGCTTGTTTTAGCGCTCTCAAGGTTATTTGTACCCTGGAATCTTTGGCAATAATTTGAGGTATAAGGTAGGTAGTTACACTTTTTTTTGCTAGACATGAAAAACCTAAATACAGCATTTCTTTTGTGAAGTTAGGAAGATAACAAATGACTGATAGCCAATTAGCCGCACCGCATAGACCATTTTGGCCAAATATATATATATGTATATATATGTAATTTTCCAATAGTGTACTGCCTAAATCAGAGTAACTGTCAGAATTAAATTATATTTAACTAAAGAATCCCTACTTTCCAGAACAGAAAAAAATAAGAGTTTTTTTCATTTCCCATTTCCTAGGCAAAGTTTTAATGCAAAAGTGTTGATGTTTCCTCTTCCTTGTTTAGCAATAGTGCCTATTCATTACAGGTATATGTTTTGGTTAGTGTATTGTGATGAACTGTTACAGCTACATCTGAAAAATTGCTGTTACAAAGAAAAATTAGTTTGTATTTAGAAAAAAGATCTTAGGAAAATAAAGCTGTCATAAAGACATCAACTTATGCATACTAACCAGATTCAGAATGAGGCAAAAAAAAATCTACTACCAAGCTAGTCTGCAAACCTAAAAAGGATTTGAATAGAGGTCATAATATTTCATAGATAGGGCAGGATTAAAATAAATGGCATGAAAATAAATTTTGATCTTGTTTTTTTTTAATAACAAATTAGTAAAGGAATTCAGCTTTAGGCAATTTTTATTAAATAGATTAAAAAAGCAGAACAGCATAAATGCAAGTTAGAATGGAAACAACCTCAAGATAGAGTAATGGAAAAATTAGCCAGCAGAATCTATGTTTTATCTCAATACTGTGTTCTTCCTAATAGCTGCAGTATGACTCCACTGCTAAAAAATAATTCTGAAATTTGACTCATCTCCAAGTCAAAATGCAAGTGACAAAATCAAGAGTGTCTTCAACTGTGTGAGAGATGTTTAATTTTCAATATAACATTTGCCAGATTAAAAATATGAATCTTGGTACATCTGGCTAGTACAGAAAGAGAGACAGCAACAGCTGCAAAAATTTAGAATGTATTATGAACCATAACTTTTGGTCTTAGACTTTTAAACTTTCTACTTTAGTATCAAGATACCATGGTAATCTTTCATAAATTGACAAGACCATTTATTTGTATATAGTTGCCAAATGCCAGACATGTATGCACTTCATCAATCTATTGACAGAGAGCCAAGGAATGAGTGGAGTAACATGCACTGCCTTCCAAAAATGACATATTCAGCATTTAGTTATTTGATTTGGTAAAACAAGAAAACAACTGCTCTCCTGTTGGAACAAGAAAATTGGTACAGTAATGTTCTACCTAAACAGAAATAATTGTCAAATTAGCAAAGTAATGGCAGAACTCATGTTCTAACAGAAATATGAATGTTGAAAATGTTTATTTTTTCCTTGTGTAATATTATATTTCTGAAGTGTATATGCATCTGCACACAAAATACTTTGTGTGCAATTTCCTGCAATATTTGTCATTAGAATTTAAAATTTACCAAGATTTCCCCAAAAATATTCAGAATATTTCCTTATATTTAATACAAGAACAAACTACAGTGCCTTTGGATGGACAGCCTTGTACATGACAGTAAATGTTCAATCGAATACAAAAATCTTATAAGGATCTTATATGGAGTCCATTCTCTGTGGCTCACAACTAGGCTCAGTTGCTGGAAAAATAAATCCAGGGAATTTCAATGTAAGTATCATTTCTCAGTTTTATTTCCAATTTCTATTAAATACATTTCTATAAAAAAAGAGTAACTAAATAACCTCAGTGAAAACATTTAAACACATCTGGTGAGAGGTGAAATATTTCAATCCTGAACTCTGAACCTCCTCATTAGCTTCCCCTCTTTGCCTCATTTTTCAGTGTAAAACCAACTTGTAAAATAATGTTTCATCAGAGATTGCTTTTAGCAATCTACCTCTGTTTGGCAAGGCTCTAAAACAATGTGCTTGACCTTAATGTACCTGGACAAGTTTAATGCTAAGTACACTCTTCAGTGCTTTGTTGAATAGCAAAGGAGATAAACATATGCTTACATGATTTGCTGAGTTGGGGGGTCTAGCTGTGTAAATGAAATACATATATTTTATACATCAGTTTATTTCAATACAGTACAGTTCATTAAGTAGTTTTTAAAATTGAGTAACCTAGAGCAATACTGAAAATTATACTCTGGGATCTGATACCTTTCAGCCTGCTAAGATCCAAGCTGCATTACTGGACAAAGGCCAAGATTAAAGACAAAAGCAAAATAATATGAGAATTATAAAATAATATACTATCAATAGCTTTAGGAGAATAAATCAGAGATTTAAAATTTCACATGTAAACAAGTCAAGACAGTGATAGAATGGAGGTAAATTCTGTTCTAAGATGTGCTTTTGTTATGTGAGTTAGCTGGTCATACAAAAAATGTTGTGGCATTTTTCATTATGGCGTCAACCAGGAGGACAACGGTAATGAAGAATCAGTTCTCGTTTCCCTTAGAAAACAAAACAAAAATTTCAAACATTCTTACAAAATATCATGTCATACAGGAATAGGAAGAAAACTACTGCTTATTGACAAAGAGATATCAAGAAATACTGAGCAATGCAAAGAGATAAATTTAGAGATTTTTTTCATTTTGATGTGCTAATTGAGAAGGATAACCTGATCTAACAATTAGAGGATGTGCAGAGATAGCAGCAGGAAAGTATTTCTTCTGCATTGCCTTCCAGCCCATTCTGTAAGATTAAGGAGTGCCTATGATATTAATTCCCTTCAACATAAATGGGTGATGACAATAGGCTGCAATGTGTGGGGGTGATGTTTGCTGTATGGTTTTTGATACAGTTGAAGTAGCTATTTTTGAAACTGGATGAAACAAGTTTTAGAATGTGACATATGGGATAGAAATGTGCTATAGTTATGGTAGTAGTTCTCCCTGTTGGTCTAAATGAACTGTTTACAAGAGGTTTAGAAAATATGAACTGGTTAATTGATCAAAGCAAGAGCAAGTTGATATCTGTTTTGCTGGAGTATTATGTAACTTTCATATAAAGAAAATAAAAAGAGTATATTCTCTTTTGAACATTCCTACCAGAGTTTGAGTCAGATTTTGGGCCGCCAGTTTGGTTTTCCAGAATTTATAAATGCACCTAATGACCACTTCTGCATGGCCTTCTGACTGCTGAGTCAATACAGTCAAGATACAACAGCTCAGGACTGTTTAATTATGATATGATTGGCTCACGGTCCCAGTGGCCCATTTGAGCAACTGGATCAGCAGAGGTCATGCCTCCTTTGCTACTACCCTTTTTTCCTTAGCCAGGCAGCCACCAGCTGCCTATGAACAGGGATGTTTTCATAAGAGGAAAAGCACTATATAAAGTTAGATATTACAAATACTGTCTGGAAACCTAGTCTCTAACAGTGGCTATTGCCAGATATTTCAGGAGCAAGCATGAGGAAATCCAGAGTAGTAATTAATAAAATGATTTGGGGAGAAATTCTTTCTAATCTTTGTCAGAAGTTGCCTTACACGTTGACACAAACAGATCTAGATATTTAACTTTTTATTCTGCCTGAAAACTGCTGATGCTTTCATTGGTCATTTAAATGGCTAGTCCTTTCTTCCCACCTAGTTAAGTATATGGCATTTGTATCCAGTTAATTCTGCCTTGTGTCAAAAACATTACCTTTTCATTTCATTGATTGTCCTATTTTATTCAAAAGGTAGACATCAGCTCTCTATTTTCTCTCTTCCATGGCCTTTCATCATTCTGCACACATCTACTAAATTCCTTTCTATCTGACCTCTCTAAAGAACTTTTCAGTCTCTCGAGAGGCTGAGGCTTTTCAGTCTCTCATTTCCCCACCTCTAAATATTTGTATTCCTTTAAAACTAGAAACCCCTCTCTATTTCTTTTCTTTTTTTTTTAAGCAGAGTAATTGGAACTGTCTATATTATTTCAAATGAAGATGAGTGACCTATTGAATATTATTACAACATTTTACCGTGGTTTTATTCCTTTTTTAACCACTGCTGCACAATGATAGGGGGGGTCATTATGCTGTTTTAGCAGCATTTAGATTTTTTTTTCTTTGGTTCATGTTGACTTAGAAGTAGCATGTATGTACAGTACATGTCATTTCTTCCAGTGAACTTCCATCAACATTAAATTTCCTTAGCTCTCCCAGTGACCACTCATTCAGGTCATCCTGAACTTATCCTAGGAAAAAAGTTCAAAAATATTTCTCAGAATAAGCAGAAAAATGGTTGGATTCTACCCTCTATAAAATATGGGGATATGTTTTTTTTAATAATGCTTTGGTGCAATGATTTTCATAGGTTAATGATCAACTCTTTGAACGGATGCAGGTGAGTCACTACCTCACCATTTAAAGCCTTCAAGAGCACATACAAAAATACCCAAAACAAAAAAAAAGAGCACTTGACCACACTATATAGCATTGTTCAGGAATACGATAAATAATACAGCCACTTATAGAATCAGAATCACAGAATGATTTGGGTTGGAAGGGACCTTTAAAGATCATCTAGTCCAACCCCCAACACTGCCAACATATCTTAATAAGCTACAGAAAGGACCTAGAACTAATATTTGTTGTAAGGATATGTGGAAGAAGAGGGCATCTGTTCCTTTAAGGTTATCTGATCAAGGACCTTTTCAATGCAAGAGGAGATAATAAGTAAAGGGGGAAGCAATAAACAAGAACACAGAGAGATACAAACATGGTAGACAAACGATTGGAGACAATGTCAAGGACCAAAAGTCTCCAGTTATGAATTAATAGGTGTCCTGGTTTCGGCTGGGATAGAGTTAATTTTCTTCCTGGTAGCTGGTATAGCACTGTGTTTTGGATTTAGCATGAGAATAATGTGATAACACACTGATGTTTTAGTTGTTGCTAAGCAGTGTTTATACTAAGTCAAGGACTTTTCAGCTTCCCCTGCTCTGCCAGCAAGGAGGTGCACAAGAAGCTGGGAGGGAGCACAGCCAGGACAGCTGACCCAAACTGGCCAAAGGGATATTCCATGCCATATGACATCATGCTCAGTATAGAAACTGGGGGGAGTTGGCCGGGGGGCAGGGATCACTGCTCGGGGACTGGCTGGGCATCGGTTGGCGGGTTGTGAGAGGTTGCATCACCTGGGGTTTTTTTCCTGGGTTTTGTTCCTCTCTCTCTCTCTCTCGTGTTTTCCTTTTCATTACCATTTTTAAATTATTATTATTATAATTATATTATATTTCAATTATTAAACTGTTCTTATCTCAGCCCACGAGTTTTCTCAGTTTTGCTCTTCCAATTCTCTCCCCCATCCCCCTGGGAGGGGGGAGGGTGAACGAGCGGCTGTGTGGTGCTTAGTTGCCAGCTGGGGTTAAACCACGACAGTCCTTTTTGGCGCTCAACGTGGGGCACGAAGGGTTTGAGATAATAACAGATTAACCAGAGCATGATAAGGAATTTAGATCTGTTAATAGTTGTGGGTCACGATATTGATTCATCTGTTCTCAATATTGGTTTACCTGGTCTGCACCATGCTCTTTTTTTTGCTGTACGTGTTAAAGATCGGTGTTGGTTTTTGCAGTTTGCTGTGCTCTGCAATGATTGGTGATGTTTTGCCTGGGAGGTTTGTTATTAAAACACTGTCCTTGAGATTAATTTGGTATCTAAGTTTTGTACTGAAGCCATTACTGTACGTCGGGTGCCACCTCGTGGAGACAATTCGCAATTACACCTCTTCCTCTGAGAGATTCTTAAGGAGGACCTACAGAATGGCACCTTCGCTACCTTCTTCTATGATCTTTCCTCCTTCATTACCATAACTTTTCAGTATCTTGAACATCCTTGGGTAGTTAAGATACATCTATTGGTATTGCTTGGGAATATTGTTTCGGTTTTGTCTAAGGTTAATAAGCAATTTAAGAATACCATCCCGAGATCTGCCCCAAGGCCGGATAGTTATGAGTGGCGGGGTGTGTGGGATAGCATGGGCAAATGCGTAGGACGGTGGGCACCTCCAGTGTTTTGGAACTCCACCCCTGAACAGCTGCAGAATCCTGAAAAACTAGGAGAATATTTGGAAAAAGTATGCTGTCACCCTGGCAATTCTAGGGAGACACAAATCCCTGCAATGTGCTGGGGCCTGGCCCATGCCTAGCGAGCCCTGTTCAACACTATTCAGAACCCTCAAGGGGAAGAGAAGGTCTCTGGATCTGATGACAAAATGACAGGCACTGCAGCTATTCCAACCTCCGTGAGAGGCACTGCGGCTACTCCAACCCCCACCCACGACAGGCACTGTGGATACTCCAACCCCCCCCAAAAGGTACTGCAGCTGAAATAAATAGAAAACCAACCCGTACCTGTATCAGTCGCCCCTATACACAAGAAGAAATACACAAGAAAATCAGCTCGTCTAGTAAGGGATGAAGATGAACCAGGGCCATCATGAGAACAGGAGGAGGAAGAGGCAGAACCCATAAATGAGATGGTAACCACCCAATCCCTATCCCTGAGTGAGCTGCAAGATATGCGAAAAGATTTCAGCCGTCGTCCAGGCGAGCACATTGTCACCTGGCTGCTCCGATGCTGGGATAACGGGGCCAGTAGCCTGGAATTAGAGGGTAAGGAAGCCAAACAGCTGGGATCCCTTTCTAGGGAAAGGGGCATTGACAAAGCGATTGGAAAAGGGGCACCAGCCCTCAGCCTCTGGAGGCGACTCCTGTCAGCTATGAAGGAAAGAGATCCCTTCAAGGAAGATGTTATATATCGCCCTGGGAAATGGACCACCAAGGAGAAAGGTATCCAGTACCTGAGGGAATTAGTCATGCTGGAGGTGATATATGATGACCTGGACAACGAGCAGTTATCCAAAGATCCAGATGAAGTCCAGTGCACACGACCCATGTGGCGGAAGTTGGTACAGAACGCACCAGCATCGTATGCCAACTCGTTGGCAATACTGACCTGGAAAGACGGAGAGGGACCAACAGTGGATGAAGCGGCTAGCCAACTCCGGTAATAGGAAGAAAGTATCTCTTCCTCCCATGTCTCGGCTGTGGAGAAACTGTCCCAGAAGGTCCAGCAACGCGAAGAGGATAGTTCCTACTCCCCACGTGTACGGACCAGTATCTCAGCTATTAGGAGTCAGCATTATTCTGCTCAAGAGAGAAGATATAGAGGGTACACACCACGAGGCACCCTATGGTTTTACCTGCCTGACCACGGAGAGGACATGAGGAAGTGGAATGGAAAATCTACCTCGACCCTAGAGGCACGGGTACGTGAGTTGCAAGGAAAAACAATCACACAAGGGGGTTCTTCCAGGAACATTGCTGCTCCGGTTTCCAGTGCACAGTTCCCCAGACAGAGTAGAAGGGCTGATCTTACTCCTGATTTTAATGAAGGAACTCCTGACTTGTATGCACAAGAAGGGAGAAACAAATACTATGACCAGGACTAGAGGGGCCCTGCCTCCAGCCAGGTGGAGGAAAGGGACAACTGGGTTTACTGGACTGTGTGGATTCGATGGCTTGGCACATCAGACCCACAGGAGTATAAGGCTCTAGTGGACACCAGTGCACAGTGTACCCTAACGCCATCAAGCTATACAGGGGCAGAACCCATCTGTATTTCTGGAGTGACAGGGGGATCCCAACAGCTGACTGTATTGGAGGCTGAAGTGAGCCTAAGCAGGAATGAGTGGCAAAAGCACCCCACTGTGACTGGCCCAGAGGCTCCGTGCATCCTTGGCATCGACTGCTTCAGGAGAGGGTATTTCAAGGACCCAAAAGGGTACTGGTGGGCTTTTGGTATAGCTGCCTTGGAGATGGAGGAAATGAAACAGCTGTCCGCCCTGCCCAGTCTCTCGAAGGACCCTTCTGTTGTGGGGTTGCTGAGGGTCGAAGAACAACAGGTGCCGATTGCTAGGACAACGGTGCACCAGCGGCAATATCGCACCAACTGAGACTCCCTGATTCTCATCCATAAGCTGATTCGTCGACTGGAGAGCCAAGGAGTGATCAGCAAGACTTGTTCACCTTTTAACAGTCCTATATGGCCAGTAAGAAAGTCTAATGGAGAGTGGAGACTAACAGTAGACTATGGTGGCCTGAATGAAGTCACGCTGCCGCTGAGTGCTGCCGTGCCGGACATGCTGGAACTTCAATACGAACTGGAGTCAAAAGCAGCCAAATGGTATGCCACAAGTGATATCGCTAACGCGTTCTTCTCAATCCCTTTGGCGGCAGAGTGCAGGCCACAGTTTGCTTTCACTTGGAGGGGCATCCAGTACATTTGGAATCGACTGCCCCAGGGGTGGAAACACAGCCCTACCATTTGCCATGGACTGATTCAGACTGCACTGGAACAGGGTGAAGCTCCGGAACATCTGTAAGATATTGATGACATCATCGTGTGGGGCAATACAGCAGAAGTTTTTTGGGCAGGGAAGAAAATAGTCCGAATCCTCCTGAAAGCCGGCTTTGCCATAAAACAAAGTAAGGTCAAGGGACCTGCACAGGAGATCCAGTTTTTAGGAATAAAATGGCAAGATGGACGTCGTCAAATCCCAATGGATGTGATCAACAAAATGACAGCCATGTCTCCACCAACTAGCAAAAAGGAAACACAAGCTTTCTTAGGCATTGTGGGTTTTTGGAGGATGCATATTCCAAATTACAGTCTGATCGTAAGCCCTCTCTATCAAGTGACCCGGAAGAAGAACGACTTTCAATGGGGCCCTGAGCAATGACAAGCCTTTGAACAAATTAAACAGGAGATAGTGCATGCAGTAGCCCTTGGGCCACTCCAGGCAGGGCAAGATGTCAAAAATGTACTCTACACCGCAGCCAGGAAGAATGGCCCTACCTGGAGCCTCTGGCAGAAAGCACCAGGGGAGACTCGAGGTCGAGCCTTAGGGTTTTGGAGTCGGGAATACAGAGGATCCGAGGCCTGCTATATACCAACTGAAAAAGAGATATTGGCAGCATATGAAGGGGTTCGAGCTGCTTCAGAAGTGGTTGGTACCAAAGCACAGCTCCTCCTGGCACTCCGGCTGCCAGTGCTGGGCTGGATGTTCAAAGGGAGGGTTCCCTCTACACATCATGCAACTGATGCTACATGGATCAAGTGGGTCGCACTGATCACACAACGGGCTCGAATAGGAAACCCCAATTGCCCAGGAATCTTGGAAGTGGTCATGGACTGGCCAGAAGGCAAAGATTTTGGAATATCGCCAGAGGAGGAGGTGACGTACTGAGGAGGCCCCACTGTACAATAAACTGCCAGAAAATGAGAAGCAATATGCCCTGTTCACTGATGGGTCCTGTCGTATTGTCAGAAAGCATCGGAGGTGGAAAGCTGCTGTATGGAGTCCTAAACGACAAGCGGTGGAAACTGCTGAAGGAGAAGGTGAATCGAGCCAATTTGCAGAAGTAAAGGCCATCCAGCTGGCTTTAGACATTGCTGATCGAGAAAAGTGGCCAGTGCTCTGTCTCTATACTGATTCATGGATGGTGGCCAATGCCTTGTGGGGGTGGTTGCAGCAATGGAAGCAGAGCAACTGGCAGCACAGAGGCAAACCCATCTGGGCCGCCGCATCGTGGCAAGATATTGCTGCCCGGGTAGAGAACCTGGTTGTAACAGTACATCACGTAGATGCTCACGTACACAAGGGTCGGGCCACTGAAGAACATCAAAACAACCAGCAGGTGGATCAGGCTGCTAAGATTGAAGAGGCTCAGGTGGATCTGGACTGGCAACATAAGGGTGAATTATTTATAGCTCAATGGGCCCATGACACCTCAGGCCATCAAGGGAGAGATGCAACATATAGATGGGCTCGTGATCGAGGGGTGGACTTGACCATGGACACTATTGCACAGGTTATCCATGAATGTGAAACATGCGCTGCAATCAAGCAAGCCAAGCGGTTAAAGCCTCTGTGGTATGGAGGGCGAAGGCTGAAATATAAATATGGGGAGGCCTGGCAGATTGATTATATCACGCTCCCACAAACCTGACAGGGGAACCACCATTTGCTTACAATGGTGGAAGCAACCATGGGATGGCTGGAAACATATCCCGTGCCCCATGCCACCGCCCAGAACACTATCCTGGGCCTTGAAAAGCAAGTCCTATGGAGACATGGCACCCCAGAGAGAAATGAGTCAGACAATGGGACTCATTTCCGAAACAACCTCATAGACACCTGGGCCAAAGAGCATGGCACTGAGTGGGTATATCAAATCCCCTATCACACACCAGCCTCCAGGAAAATTGAACGATACAATGGACTGTTAAAGACTACACTGCGAGCAACAGGTGCTGGGACATTCAAACATTGGGATACACATTTAGCAAAGGCCACCTGGGTAGTTAACACTAGGGCATCTACAAGTCGAGCTGGCCCTGCCCAATCAAAACTCTTACATCCTGTAGAAGGGGATAAGGTCCCTGTAGTGCATGTAAAAAATATGCTGGGGAAGACAGTCTGGGTTACTCCTGCCTCGGGCAAAGGCAAGCCCATTCGTGGGATTGCTTTTGCTCAAGGACCTGGGTGCACTTGGTGGATGATGCGGAACGATGGGGAAGTCCAATGTGTACCTCAAGGGGATTTGATTTTGGGTGAGAATAGCCAATGAACTAAATGGTATGATGTTAACTGCTATATAATACTGTATGTCATCACTACTATGGTTGCTATATGCCATATCAACGGTATTACAGTAAGAATCACCCAGACTAATGAAGAATGAGCTTTGATGAAACCAAGCAAAGTGCAGCCGTGATGGAACCAGAACTGGCTTCAGCATGCAACAATCCAAGATCACACACCATCTCTCCTGCCCTGAAGGACTGTTATGACAGAAGGAACCCAAAGTCATGGACTAAATGAACTCAGCGGACATTTTAGAGGGATGGCCCATAGACCAAGGGAATGATATCTGTGTGTATATATCAAACGACAGGGAAAGTGGTGGTGATTAATTGGAATGTATTGGAAAGGGTAGGACCTGGGCATGACGTAGACGGTATAGAATAAGGGGTGGATACTGTCCTGGTTTCGGCTGGGATAGAGTTAATTTTCTTCCTAGTAGCTGGTATAATGCTGTGTTTTGGATTTAATATGAGAATAATGTTGATAACACACTGATGTTTTAGTTGTTGCTAAGTAGTGCTTATACTAGTCAAGGACTTTTCAGCTTCCCCTGCTCTTCCAGGTGCACAAGAAGCTGGGAGGGGACACAGCTGGGACAGCTGACTCAAACTGGCCAAAGGGCTATTCCATACCATATGACGTCATGCTCAGTATATAAACTGGGGGGAGTTGGCCGGGAGGCAGCGCCTGCTGCTCGAGGACTGGCTGGGCATTGGTCAGCGGGTGGTGAGACGTTGCATCACTTGGGTTTTTTCCCTGGGTTTTGTTTCTCTCTCTCTCTCTTTGTTTTCCCTTTCATTATTATTATTATTATTATTATTATTATTATTAATTATTATTATATTTTATTTCTATTATTAAACTGTTCTTATCTCAGCCCACGAGCTTTCTTACTTTTGCTCTTCCGATTCTCTCCCCCATCCCACGGGGGGGGAGGGTGAGCGAGCGGCTGAGTGGTGCTTAGTTGCCGACTGGGATTAAACCATGACAATTGGCCATCAAGAAACTGCAGGCACAGCTTTGGAGAAGTCCAACCTGGACTTTGTAACAGTTAGAAGGGGAAACCGGAGGAACACATGGATTTGGGATATTTGAGGGGTGTCTGTGGGACTATGCAAAATTTATGAAGGAATGTTTAGGGAACGGGGATTGGGGAGGAACAAAGCAGGGGATAGACAGAAAGGGGTATAAAAGGGGCCGGTCACATGTAAAACAGGGTAGGTGAGTTTGTCTGACTGAGCCCTGTGCCTGATCATCGCAGTCTGTCCTATCTTCTTCTTAAATCCTTTCTTAGCTATCTCTCTGTATAATCTCATTATCCCATGTGTGTGAGTGCTGTAAGGACTAAATGCCAGCTACTGGGGGGACTTGTGTAAGTGGATACTGGGCTAGCTACTGGAGTCAGACTGGGGGTGTAGGTGCCCCGGACCTGTGGTGTCAGCTACTGGAGCTGGTGAGGGTCTTTGCTGCAGCCACTGGGATGGGACCAGTGTGTGTCCCAGGCACAGCTACTGGGGAAAAATGGGGTGAGTGAGGGTCTCAGTGCTGGTGGTTGGAGTGGGACCACAAGTCACAAGCCTGTGTGCCTGATGCCAGCTGCTGGGGGAAGGGGGAGGGGGGAGTGAGTGTCTGTAGCTTTCCTAAATGTGGTGTGCATGGATGTGTGTGTGTGTGTAATTCTCTAGCAAACTTCAGGCTGGACTAGCTGGGGAGTAGGAGGCCTCAGGTCTGGGCAGAGGAATCAGGTGGGCAGAGGGTCTGTGCTGGTATTTGGGGAGACCTGCAAGTGTGGAGTGCCTGTGAGATGAGTATGTGAGTGCGTGCATGTTTGCTAGTGAGCATCAGGCTGGACTAGCCAGTGAGTATGAGATCCATGAAGCACGTAAGAGGGCTCAGGATCCGGGCAGCAGTATCAGATGGACAGCAGGGCAATGCCAGTACTCAAGGGATCTGTGAATGTGCTTGTGCTTGTGACCTTAGAGAGTAGTGTGTGTGTGTGCTTTCACTAACGAGCTTCGATCCTTACCAGCCAAAGAGGAGGAAGGGGACTTGGCTGCCTATACTTATGTTTTACGTGAGTCCCGGTAGTATTATATGTAGGTGCTGTTGAAGGCAGCATCTTGTCTGTGGCAGTCTGTGTAGCTGACTGTGTTGCTGTCCTCTGTCTGCGTGTGTATGTGTGTGGGATACACAGCCTTGCTACTGGTTGAAGCTGCAAATGGGAAAGCAGCAGCCATGCCCATCAACCTGGAACAGAGACCCTTGGGTTTCAGGGCACATCAGGCTGGGCCACAGTGTCTGGGCAGAAGGCATCCCTGGGCCCTGGAGCTGCTGGAGGTGGCAGCTGCTTATAACATCCCTTAACGTCTGTAATGCAATCTGAAGTTCTACAATAAAGATGGAAAGCGAGGGGAAATCAAGTGTGTTACTGCAAACCTGTGTTTTCAGCTCCTACTGCTTATACAATTATAATGGATTTGACTGCCTTTGGTATTAGTAACTTCCCAGATGCATCTGAGGGTGGAACTAAAATGTGGAAATGAAAACTGAGGGGGTATTGTATGTTTAAAATATCCACCTTCACTCACAATAATTTTGATTCAAGCTGGGACCTGTGTATGCCTAAGTTTTCCCATTTGTAAAACGGTTATAGTCAGAATATGTTCTTTCACCACTACTAAACTTCTCCCACTTCTTAGTTCCCTTGCCTTCCCCCATTCATTTCCTCTTCTGAGGATGAAAGGAGAGAGATCATTATTGGAACTGCTTTGGAATTAGCAAGCTTACTTGATTCTCTCCCATTAGTCCCATCCCTAGGTACTGGCACTCCAAAGGCTCTATGCATGCTGGGACACAGTCCTGATTCACCTGTCCTCAGTGATGTGGTAAAGATCTGTGTTCCTTGACCAGTCACCTATTTTATCCCCTGATACCTGCCAAACTTCATAAGCCTCACAATTATATGCCATACCTCCCCAAGTATTAAAATATTATGAATTAGTGTTAAATGAGTAATAAAGGATACTAATGACATATGACAGAAGTACTGTAATCTTCCTTTCCCATATCCTTAATTTCCCCAGCATTTAATTTTAAACTCTTCTAACCTGTAACTCATGAACCAACATGAAAAAATATGTAATGAGTAGATAAGGAATATTTTATGCTGCTGGTGTGTGGGAGACTTTTAGTTTGCTGTATTAGAGGAGGGTATAAAGATTTCCATTCAGACAATTACACTTCTCCCTCCAGACTGAACTACTCAGTTTTAAGTGGCAGAGATAATCTTACTCTGTTCTGTCAAATATCTTTATGGCATTTACCAGCGAGAGCCACTGGAGCACAGTTCTGCTTATATTTCTAACCATCTTCAACAGCATCCTAGAATTAATTAGTATCCATCTTCTTGGTGTAAATTCCCACTTGAGCCTTCTGAGTAATTGGAGAGCCATACCTTAATCTTTTAGCTTAATTGTGATGTTAGGTAACTGTACACAGGCCCATAGTTATTTTGTGACATTATGTTGTATTGTAAAACATACCTCTGAATCTGAGTCCTTTCAGGAACTAAAAGAACTTTAACCTAGCACTTCCCTTTGTCCAGGTTTAAAGAGTGAATTAGAAAGAAGAGTATGTCAGCAGTAAAAAAAAGTCATAAATGCATTATTAAAAAATTCTATATTTTGACAAGCATTTCAAGTGGTTTTAGTCAGAAAAGTTATTAATGGTCTCTGATTCATTTAATTCCATCTAGATCCTTAGCTAAAGATAATATTAGTGAAAAAATCATGGGAACTCATAAATTGATTTGAAAACTACATAATATTCTTTATGTAATAGTATTATATCATGAGCAGTCAGCCTTCCTGACCCCATAAATCATATGGCCAAGAGCCACAAAATATGTACCATATTCCTTCAAGTGCTGAGAGGGGGCTTAGCTTTGGGACTACACTAGGAGATGGCAGTGACTTCCATAATTATTACAGGACAGGGATTGGATGAGTGGGGCTCACCTTGCCCTGGCCAGGTCAGGTTTGCATTTTTCTGATTCATTTTACACCTCTGCTCAAGAATCAGGTTACCCTGGTTCAGCACATATGGTTACAGCTGGTCATTTGATCCAGAAATTTGAGGACATGGAAGACTCCAGAACCAGAAATTGGCCAATCAAAATCTTTCTCTGCGCTCCATTGAAGTCATCACCATTGCTGCGTTCAGAATTTGGATCTAGAGTTCATGAACTTCTACACTGTCCCCAAAAAGAGTTTATAACCTCCAAGTATCCTTTTAGCTAATAATATGATGTAAGAAAGGAAAGATCTATCTGAGCAGAGAGAGATCTGATTTCTTTGTTTTGCCATATTAGGTAGTAGGAAGGAAGGAAAAATTCTTGCAGTGCAGGAACACATAGCACACGTGAATCTCTTTGGCAATGCCTACTCAGGTTCCCACTTTTGTTAACCTGCATGTTAGAAAGAATGTCTGTTGAAGAGTGGTAGATCTTAAATCTAACTGAATTTGACAACTTCTATACAAGACTTAGCAAGTTAGTTAAAAACACAATGATTTAAGCTGTTGGAGTGCTATGTATAAGGAATCCATTGATTCCACAAGAATATAATGCAAAGAAAGCATAATAAAGATATGATTGGAATCAATATCAGGCAGTACTCATAAAAAACTCCTTAAAAATATTCATGATAATATTTAAATTTTACATTCAAGTCATGACAGTTTGAAACATGGGAGGTAGTAAAATTGTTTGAACAGCAGTGGTCAAAAACCAGTGAAATATGTCTATCCAACCCTGTCAGCATCACATGGATTACAGAGGCTGTGAATGCAAAATATCATCCTGTTAATTTCTGTACTTTCCAATAGCTGTGGATTGTTGTTTTTAAGTATAACTTTAATTTTTAATATTAGGATTTTCTTGTTTTCCTGTTTTTGAGAAAACTGTATTATAATCCAGAAGTTTTCCACCTAAACAGTTGATAAATATTTAAACCATTCATTTGCCTCATTTTTGGTCTAACAATTTTCTTAAAGAAAATACATAAATACATAGAAAGATGTGACATGGACAGATCATTTGCCTACCTGCTGAGGCAGGAAACAGCATTAGCACAAACCTGTGAAGGAACAGAAGTGATGAAAATGCTTGACAAAGAAGCAGAAAGACATATAAATGGCAAAGCAAACTCAGAAGTGTTGCAATAACCAAGGATGCTCTTCTGTAGTTGAATCCAGGTGGATGGTCTCTGTTGTTTAGTGTATGTACCCTGCTGCTCCATAAAAACTTGACTCTACTTTCTCTTGTGGGTTTTTAGAAAGTACTGAAGAGAGCTGAACAGCCAGGATGCTTATCCTTATTGGGGGCTTTGTGTTTTTTGTGACTGTAGTGAAGAGTTACTTGACCTCTAGCCCCTAGGCTATGGATGAACCACTAGAAATCCAAAGATGTTCTGTGAAATACCTGCAATTTTTTGTGTTTTTAAACACACATACATAGCCTTTTCCCAGAGTTGGCAGCTCCCAAACACTGACTGGGCCTTTTAAAATATCTGTAATTATAACAAAAATTATCATATTGGAAAGTAATAAAATGTTACTACCTAAAAAGAAAGTATTTAATTTCTTACTTTTTTTTTTAACCTCTATCATTTTACCTACTGGTTGCTAAATGATAAATAAAAATGGTGCCATGATATTTCTTGAAAATGTTAGATGGTTTCCTATAAGAAAAACTGAGAATTTTTTTTTTTTTAAATAATATAAAACGGTGAGATAAAACCTAAGAGTTTTCCAAACACTGAAAAAAGTAGGCAAGGTGAAAAAAGACAAAATAAAAGGATGATGCTGGCATAAACAATTGCTACCTTCTATTCATTTTAGATAATGAGGGTTTAGGGAATGTGAAAGAAAAAAAACAAAAAAAATTGTTAGTCGACTGACAATCAGAATATGAGGAGAGTTAAAAGAAAAAAGCTGAAAATTAATTGTAATGGTAGAATGTGGTTAGCTGGCTTGAGTGTCTGGAAATATAGATGTCTTGTTTGTGGGCACTGGTGGGCAGCTAGTCAACCCACTCCCTTAGGCCTCTTCATATAGTGGATGTCTACTCCAAAGGACATCCATTTCAGAGGCTAATGAATGGTATATGAAAACTGAGAAGTTATTTTATCTTCAAGAAACATGATTAAATAAACAAAAATATCACTCTGAAAATGAAAAGCGAGAAACAGAAACCACTTAGATATACTCCTGAGGGATAAAGCAGTTCCTTATCCCTATATTCTGGTTACTTCGTGTCTATAAGTTAAGAACCATCTCCGGAAGTTTAATACCTGAGACAATTTCTTGGACTTAGTCCTAGAGAGCAAAGAGATGAATTAAAGAGGGAGCTGGATCATTTTGAAGAGAGGGAGGAAAGAAGATAACTAAAATAAAATGGACTTAGGTCAAGCAGAGGTGTCAGAAAGGAAGTATTAAAGGACATTTCCTAGCTCAGGGAGAAATTAAATAGGAGAATTTCTCATGAGAGAGCCTGTGAGGTCTATCCTGAGCTACTTGGCTGCAATCTCCTTGCAAGGTTTGGAATCAAAATTAGTTCTCCATGGTCTGGTCTGAACAGTTGCTGAGCATTCAGACTGTACACTTTACATTTAGGCAGAACCTCAGTGGTTTCTTGCAGCCTTGTCTATTATAAAATTCCTTGGAGACTGAAACACATAGAAATTACTAAAACTAAAAACATGAAAACATTCACAAAGAGCATCATTTTGCCTTAAAGATATGTCGGACTGCACAAAACAGCCTGCTTGTTTACTTCTTTACTTACATTTCTGGAATCGTTCATCCATATTCTCAAGTTTTTCTTAATGTAACTTACTATAACCACAGCAGCTTAAGATAACCCACTCCCTCTCCCCTTTGAATAATTTCTTCTTCCTATTGCATGTACACACACTACAGTTTTCAAATGTTGGGCTAAAAAAGGAATGAACCAGATGTAAACACTCTGCATAAGTGATAATTAAAGTCCATAACTATAAGGTCTTCACATTTAATCTCATTTAGTCGCATTTAGACCTTGGCAATGGTTTCTAGAGCCTGGAGGGCTTTGCTGGTCTCAACTGGACTGATACAGGTGTGGGAAGAAAGGCAGTTGTTCGGATACTAAGACAACTACAACTTGATGTGGAAACTTGCAAACTCAGGGCAGGAAGCAGGTGCTGAATGCCCTTCTTCCAGTTACCAAAAAAGCACAGCATCTTGCAACAATTTCCATTTCTGGATGGACACGAGATATACCCTCCACCCCACTCCCAAGTAAATGCATTGCTAATATAGTATTAAAAATTGAAGTCTTTAGAAAAAGCTACCCCAAATCTCTCTTCCAGGTCAGTCTTCAAGCATATTAGAAACAACTAGATTTCTTTCAGTGGTACTCTTCTTAAGACCAGGTTAATAAAAACAAAGCAGTGAAAGGAAGTGTGTGTTAGGGCAATGGAATACTGAATACACACAAGGATGCATCAAAAGCATGAACAGAACAAGCAAGGCCCCTAAAACAGATTGTACTACTGCTACATCCAGCTGACAGTAAAACTCTTCTAAAGGGTTTCAGTTTCAAGTGCCTTAATCATGGGATTTGTCTGACAGCCTTTCAGAAGTGTTGCTGAAATTACCTTTTTTTCTTGTAAGCTAGGATTAGTTTAATACAAAAATACAGATAAATTGCCACATGATTACACAATATTTGTTTAGGATTTCATACAGATTTCTGGGAAGAGAAAGACAGTATTATTTAATACACTCATTTGGATGGATGCCTATAATAATTATAAAGGACAAAGTAAATAGCACAGTAGTAGAATACCAATATTAAGTGTGCCTCTGTTATGGAACAGGAAGGAAAAAAGAATGAAGGAAAGAAGATAGAAGGAAGGAAGGAAGGAAGGAAGGAAGGAAGGAAGGAAGGAAGGAAGGAAGGAAGGAAGGAAGGAAGGAAGGAAGGAAAAGAATGAAAGAAGAATCAGGCCCCATGTTGATTGGGAAAATGTGACATGGGAGCATGACGCAGAAACAAAATTTTTGGATGCTAACAATGAATGAATGCCCCTTTAGCTATCGCTGAACAGCACTTACAAGGCCTTGTTTCTCACTCCACCCCCCAAGCGAGTAGACTGGGGGTGCCCAAGAAGTTGGGAGGGGACACAGCTGGGACAGCTGACCCCAACTGACCAAAGGGATATTCCATACCATATGACGTTGCGCTTAGCAATAAAACTGGGGGGGGGGAAAGGAGGAGGAAGGGAGGGACATTCAGGGTTATGGCATTTGTATCCACAAGTAACCATTACACGTGATGAAGCCCTGCTTTCTTGGAAATGGCTAAACATCTGCCTGACAATGGGAAGTAGTGAATTAGACCCTTCTGATTCCCTCCAGTGTCAAAATGGTATGTCTGATGATGAATGGTATCTCTGATAATGGTAAGCCATTGAGACAACTGTATCTGATGTTTTTCTCAAGTGTATGTGCATATAAATATGTATTATGCATGTATAAATAAAAATTAATCTAATTTCTTAATTTTTAAAACTATCAAAACTAAATTTGGATTTTTCAGTAGTTCTTTTTAATCTTTGATAGGACACTGAAACCTGCCACAGTTCCTGAGTTCTATTTTGTAATGAAAAAAAATAGTTTGTAATACTTTGTGGTAAAATAATCTTATCACGTACTAGAACAATTCATTAATTTATTGTGTTATGTTATTATGTTTTGTTCACCAATGACACCCAGACTCTATTATGTTAATGTTTAAGTAGCACTATATTAGGAACATTTAATTAAGAGCTTAAAGTGATTATTCTTCATAACTTTTTCTTTTGAAGTGTATTTTTTAGTATGAATCACATTTTATTTGGCAGTCCCATCAGGAAGTTTGTGTGCCTTCTATTCTATTTTACTATTATAGATTCTCACTCTTCTCACAGGTCATGTGGAGTCCCAGGACCTTTAATGAAGACTTGGTCCATTTTCCTCTTACTCTTTTCTGTTTCCCATATAGTGGGATTTCTTAATCCCCTCCATGGTTTGGGTTCCGAGTGGCCTGTATTTTTGTCATTCATCTTTTTGCTATTCTTGAGTGTTCTATTTTCCTTGTCTTTGGTGGGAACTATGGTAGTATCTCCAAGTTTTCACTTTCTTCAATGCCAGGATTTATCATTACCTCACATTACAATAGATGGGTGCACATCACAAACTCCATCTAAGAACTCTACACCTTGTCCTTTTCTTTCATTTCCATAAGGGTCTCCCTCATGTAGATTCATGTGTGGATTCATGTACGGATTCATCATCCACCATGATGATGTACTCTTCTCTCTTAGGGTTTTTCTGTGTCCCACCACTTTTTTGCCTCGGTCTTCACCGGCAAGTGCTTTAGCCACACTGCCCAATTCACAGAATCCAAAGGCAGGGACTGGGAGAATGAAGTACTGCCCACCGTAGGAGAAGATCAGGTTTGAGACCATCTAAGGAACCTGAATGTGCACAAGTCCATGGGACTTGATGAGACGCATCCGAGGGTCCTGAGGGAACTGGCAGATGAAGTTGCTAAGCCACTGTCCATCATATTTGAAAACGCATGGCAGACTGGTGAAGTTCCCAGTGACTGGAAAAGGGGAAACATAACCCCCATTTTTAAAAAGGAAAAAAAGGAAGACCCAGGGGACTACAGGCTGGTCAGTCTCACCTCTGTGCCTGGCAAGATCATGGAGCAGATCCTCCTGGAAACTATGCTGAGGCACATGGAAAATGGAGAGGTGATTTGTGACACCTCTGGTTTCGGCTGGGATAGTTAATTTTCTTCCTAGTAGCTGGTATAGTGCTGTGTTTTGGATTTAGTACGAGAATAATGTTGATAACACACTGATGTTTTAGTTGTTGCTAAGCAGTGTTTATACTAAGTCAAGGACTTTTCAGCTTCCCATGCTCTGCCAGGTGCACAAGAAGCTGGGAGGGGGCACAGCCAAACTGGCCAAAGGGCTATTCCATACCATATGACGTCATGCTCAGTATATAAACTGGGGGGAGTTGGGCAGGGGGCAGCGATTGCTGCTCGGGGACTGGCTGGGCATCGGTCAGCGGGTGGTGAGCAGTTGCATCACTAGGTTTTTTTGGTTGTTTTTCCCTGGGTTTTGTTCCTTTCTCTCTCTCTCTCTCATTGTTTTCCTTTTCATTACAATTTATTATTGTTATTATTATTATTTTACTTTATTTCAATTATTAAACTGTTCTTATCTCAACCCATGAGTTTTCTTACTTTTGCTCTTCAGATTCTCTCCCCCATCCCCCTGGGAGTGGGGAGGGTGAGCGAGCGGTTGTGTGGTGCTTAGTTGCTGACTGAAGCTAAACCACAACACAGCCAACATGGCTTCACTAAGGGCAAATCATGCCTGACAAATTTGGTGGCCTTCTACGACAGGGTTATAGCATTGGTGGATAAGGGAAGAGCAACTGACATCATCTACCTGGACTTGTGCAAAGCATTTGATACTGTCCTGCACAACATCCTTGTCTCTAAAATGGAGAGACATGGATTTGACAGGTCGACCACTCGGTGGATAAGGAATTGGCTGGATGGTCGCACTCAAAGAGTTGCGGTCAATGGCTCAATGTCTGGGTGGAGACCAGTGACAAGTGGTGTCCCTCAGGGGTCTGTATTGGGAACAGCATTATTTAACATCTTTGTCAGGGACATGGACAGTGGGATTGGGTGCACCCTCAGCAAGCTTGCGAATGACACCAAGCTGAGTGGTGTGGTTGATACTCTAGAGGGAAGGGATGCCATCCAGAGGGACCTTGACAGGCTAGGGAGGTGGGCCCATGTGAACCTCATGAAGTTCAACAAGGCCAAGTGCAAGGTCCTGCATCTGGGTCACGGCAATCTCAAACATGGATACAGGCTGGGCAATGAGTGGACTGAGAGCAGCCCTGCAGAGAAGAACTTGGGGGTATTGGTGGATGAAAAACTGAATATGAGCCGGCAATGTGTGCTCGCAGCCCAGAAAGCCCATCGCATCCTGGGCTGCATCAAAAGAAGTTTGGCCAGCAGGTCGAGGGAGGTGATTCTCTCCCTCTACTCCGCTCTCGTGAGACCCCACCTGGAGTACTGCGTCCAGCTCTGGGGTCCCCAGTTCAGGAAAGACATGGACCTGTTGGAGTGAGTCCAGAGGAGGGCCGTGAAGATGATCAGGGGGCTGGAGCACCTCCCATATGAGGACAGGCTGAGAGAGTTGGGGTTGTTCAGCCTGGAGAAGAGAAGTCTCCAGGGACACCTTATAGCAGCCTTCCAGTACCTTAAGGGGGCCTACAGGAAAGATGGGGAGGGACTCTATCAGGGAGTGTAGTGATAGGATGAGGAGTAACGGTTTTAAACTGAAAGAGGGTAGATTTAGATTAGATATAAGGAAGAAATTCTTTACTGTGAGGGTGGTGAGACACTGGACCAGGTTGCCCAGAGAGGTGGTAGATGTCCCCTCCCTGGAAATGTTCAAGGCCAGGTTGGATGAGGCTTTAAGCAACCTGATCTAGTGGAACTTATCCCTGCCCATGGCAGGTGGGTTGGAACTAGATGATATTTAAGGTCCCTTCTATATGCAAACCATTCTCTGTTTTGGGCAGAGTGATCACGAAATGATAGAGTTTTTGATACGTGGAGAAGCGGCGAGGGGGGTCAGCAAAACTGCCACCTTAGACTTCCGGAGGGCAGACTTTGGCCTGTTTAGGAGACTGGTCGACAGAGTCCCCTGGGAGGCAGCCCTAAACGGCAAAGGAGTGCAGGAAGGCTGGACATCCTTTAAGGAGGAAGTCCTAAAGGCACAAGAGCAGGCTGTCCCCAGGTGCCAAAAGATGAGCCGGCGGGGAAGAAGACCGGCCTGGCTGAACAGAGAGCTCTGGCTCGAACTCAGGAAAAAGAGGAGAGTCTATGACCTCTGGAAGAAGGGGCAGGCAACTCAGGAGGACTACAAAGGTGTAGCAAGGCTGTGCAGGGAGAAAATTAGAAGGGCCAAAGCTGAGCTAGAGCTCAATCTGGCTGCTGCTGTAAAAGACAAGAAAAAATACTTCTTCAAATACATTAGCAGCAAAAGGAGAGCTCAGGAGAATCTCCAGCCCCTAGTAGATGGGGGAGGGAACACAGTGACCAAGGATGAGGACAAGGCTGAGGTACTTAATGACTTCTTTGCCTCAGTCTTTAATAGCAGGGCCAATTGTTCTCTGGGTACCCAGTCCCCTGAGTCGGAAGATAGGGACGGGAACCAGAATGGAGCCCCCATAATCCAGGGGGAAATGGTTAGTGACCTGCTGCACCACTTAGACACTCACAAGTCTATGGGGCCTGATGAGATCCACCCGAGAGTACCGAAGGAACTGGCAGAAGTGCTCACCAAGCCCCTTTCCATCATTTACCAGCAGCCCTGGCTAACTGGGGAGGTCCCAGTTGACTGGAGATTAGCACATGTGACACCCATCTACAAGAAGGGCCGGAAGGAGGACCCGGGGAACTAGAGGCCTGTCAGCCTGACCTCGGTGCCGGGGAAGCTGATGGAGCAGATCATCCTGAGTGCCATCGCACGGCATGTAGAAGATAACCAAGGGATCAAGCCCAGCCAGCATGGGTTTAGGAAAGGCAGGTCCTGCTTGACCAACCTGATCTCCTTCTATGACAAGGTGACCCACCTAGTGGATGAGGGGAAGGCTGTGGATGTTGTCTACCTGGACTTCAGTAAAGCCTTTGACACGGTTTCCCACAGCATTCTCCTGGAGAAACTGGCTGCTCATGGCTTGGACGGGTGTACTCTTCGCTGGGTTAAGAACTGGCTGGATGGCTGGGCCCAAAGGGTGGTGGTGAACGGAGTTTACTCCAGTTGGCGGCCGGTCACAAGCGGTGTCCCCCAGGGCTCAGTATTGGGGCCAGTCCTGTTTAATATCTTTATCAATGATGGGGACGAAGGGATCGAGTGCACCCTCAGTAAGTTTGCAGATGACACCAAGTTGTGCGGGAGTGTTGATCTGCTTGAGGGGAGGAAGGCTCTACAGAGGGACCTGGACAGGCTGGATCGATGGGCCGAGGCCAATTGTATGAGGTTCAACAAGGCCAAGTGCAAGGTCCTGCACTTGGGCCACAGCAACCCCATGCAATGCTACAGGCTTGGGGAAGAGTGGCTGGAAAGCTGCCTGGCGGAAAAGGACCTGGGGGTGCTGGTTGACAGCCACCTGAATATGAGCCAGCAGTGTGCCCAGGTGGCCAAGAAAGCCAACAGTATCTTGGCTTGTATCAGGAATAGTGTGGCCAGCAGGACTAGGGAAGTGATCATCATCCCCCTGTACTCAGCACTGGTGAGGCTGCACCTTGAATACTGTGTTCAGTTTTGGGCCCCTCATGACAAGAGAGACATTGAGAGGCTGGAGCGTGTCCAGAGAAGGGCAATGAAGCTGGTGAAGGGTCTAGAGCAGAAGTCTGATGAGGAGCGGCTGAGGGAACTGGGGTTGTTTAGCCTGGAGAAGCAGAGGCTGAGGGGAGACCTTATTGCTCTCTACAACTCCCTGAAAGGAGGTTGTAGAGAGGTGGGGGTCGGTCTCTTCTCCCAAGGAACAAGTGATAGGACAAGAGGAAATGGCCTCAAGTTGCGCCAGGGGAGGTTTAGACTGGATATTAGGAAATTTTACTTCACTGAAAGGGTTATCAAGCATTGGAACAGGCTGCCCAGGGAAGTGGTTGAGTCGCCATCCCTGGAAGTATTTAAAAGACGTTTGGATGAGGTGCTTATGGACATGGTGTATTGGTGGTCTTGGTAGTGTTAGGTTAATGGTTGGACTCGATGATCTTAAAGGTCTTTTCCAACCTATATGATTCTGTGAAAATAAAACAAGAGTCTTGTTTAGTCTTTTAGTCTTGGTGTCTGTGCATTTGTACATCCTTGAATCACAAAACCATTGAGGTTAGAAAGGACCGCTTGAGATCATCTAGTCCAACCCCCCTGTTCAAGCAGGGTCACCTAGAGCTGATTGCCCAGGACCATGTTGGGCTTTGAATATCTCCATGGATGGAGACTCCACATCCTCTCTAGGCAACCTGTGCCAGTGTTTGACCTGTAAAACACAGTAAAACAGTGTTTTCTTGTGTTCAGATGGAATTTCATGTGTTTCTACTTGTGACCTTTGTCTCTTGTCCTGTCAGTGGGCACTACTGAGAAGTCTGGCTCCCTCTTCTTCATTCCCTCTCTTCAGGTATTCATATACATTGATAAGAATCCTCCCTGAGCCCTCTCTTCTCGAGGCTAAACAGTCCCAGCTCTCTCAGTCTTTCCTCATAGGAGAGATGCTCCAGTCCGTTAATCATCTTTGCGACCCTTTGCTGGAATCTCTCTAGTATGTCCATGTCTCTCCTGTACTGGGGAGCCCAAAACTGGACACGGCACTCCAGGTGTGGCCTCACCAGTGCTGAGTAGAGGGGAAGGATCACCTCCCTTGACCTGCTGGCAATACACCTCCTAATGCGGCTGTGCTGGTTTTGGCTGAGAGACAGTTAATTTTCTTCATAGTAGCTAGTATGGAGCTATGTTTTGGATTTGTGCTGAAAACAGTGTTGATAATAGAGATGGTTTAGTTGTTGCTAAGTGGTGTTTACACTGGTCAAGGACTTCTCAGCTTCCCATGCTCTGCCAGGTGCACAAGAAGCTGGGAGGGGACACAGCCAGGATAGTTGATCCAAACTGACCAAAGGGCTATTCCATACCATATGACATCATGCTCAGCATATAAAGCTGGGGAAGAAGAAGGAAGGAGGGACATTCGGAGTGATGGTGTTTGTCTTCCCAAGTAACCATTACGCGTGATGGAGCCCTGCTTTTCTGGAGATGGCTGAACACCTGCCTGCCCATGGGAAGTAGTGAATGAATGCCTTGTTTTGCTTTGCCTGTGTGTGCGGCTTTTGCTTTACCTATTAAACTGTCTTTATCTCAACCCATGAGTTTTCTCAGTTTTACTCTTCTGATTCTCTCCCCCATCCCACTAGAGGGGGAGTGAGCGAGTGGCTGTGTGGTGCTTATTTGCTGGCTGGGGTTAAACCACGACAGTGGCCCAGGATACCGTTAGCCTTCTTGGCGGCAAGGGCACACTGCTGGCTCATGTTCAACTTGGTGTCTACCAGGAGCCCCCTAGGTCCTTTTCTGCCAAGCTGCTTTACAGCTTGTCAGCCCCCGGCATATACTGGTGCATGGGGTTGTTCCTCCCCAGGGGCAGGACTTTGCACTTCCCCTTGCTGAACCGCATGAGGCTCCTGCCTGCCCATTTCTCCAGCCTGTCGAGGTCCCTCTGGATGGCAGCACAACCCTCTACTGTATCAGCCACTCCTCCCAGTTTTGTATCATCAGCAAACTCGCTGAGGGTACAGTCTGTCTACCCATCATCCAGATCATTAATGAGGATGTTGAACAGGATTGGCCCCAGTATTGACCCCTGGGGTACACTGATAGTTACCGACCTCCAACTAGACTTCATGCCACTGATCACCACCCTCTGGGCCTGGCTGTTCAGCCAGTTTTCAATCCATCTCACCGTCCACTTATCTAATCCATACTTTGTCAGCTTGTCTATGATGTAGAAGTCTTTAATTTGTACCTGTTCTCATTCATCATTCTTGGAAAAACACTGAGCTTTATGCACCTGTACTCAGATGAGGCTTTACTAGAATCATGTAAAATCGCATCTTAATGCTTTTTTTAATCTGTGTGGAAAATCCTCACTTTACTTGTCCTGATACCACACACAACTTTTTTTTTTTTTTTTTTTTTTTCCCCATGGTGGTGATAGTGACTGCTCTGTTTGCAGCAGTAACTCGTATTAGTCCTCCAGGGTTTGTATTTTATAAGGACCATGTTTATTTTGTTATTTTACATTCTGTAAATCTCCTAATCTGATTTTTGTGATGAGTCTTTAGTCTGAAGGGGAAATTCTAACTGTAACTGCTCAGCAATGATAATTTGTGACTGAGGAATGATCTGGCACGGAGGAGGGCCTAACTGCAAGAAGGGGTTAAACTGGCTGGAAGCAGGAATGCCAGAGACAGAAGGACTCCTTGCAAGGCAGTGAAGTTTCCCTGGGTGATGAGATAAGAAACAGCCTCGGCATTGTCTTGTAGACCATCCTGGAATGCGAGTGCTCAGGGCCCAAGCTCAGGGGCCACCTTTGGGCAGCAGAGCTGGGCTGGGGGATGGACCCAGGGCAGGGCTGAGGTGCCCCGTGCAACCGCTCTTGGGATTGGTGCTGGTGCAAGTGGATATAAGGAATCTGCTTGTGACACATCTTTGCAGACTCCATGTAGAACTGCTTGTTGTGGTAGGACTCTGCCCAATGCATTGTTCATTATATGTTTCTTCTATATTTTAAGCATGAACGTGTGTTTAATTTGCCTCAAAGGGTACCATAAAAATTCCTCAAGTCCAAAATACTTGTACAATAACAGATTCAATGATCTGTCTTCAGCAAGCTGCTAGTATTGTTCTTACTATGTTTTTGTTTTGTTCTAGAGAAGCTGGAAATAACTGAGCAATGTTAACAGGTTATAGTTTGACAACCCAACTGTGGGCTGCTGCTGAAAGGGGTAAACTCTTGTGCTCTCTTGTGCTGACATTTGTATTTATACAACTTTTGAGTTGGATCTGGAAACTGGTCTAGCTTACAGAAAGTAAACAAAAAATCCAAACCTGCAGAAATATCCATCACTGGATGAGCTGGGTTAGTTCCCTGATCCAATACTGTGAACCCCCTGAGCACTAATGTCAGGAGAAGGCCTGGTAACTTGTCAGCAGAGTACAACTAGAGCGCCCTTTTGGAGGAGCATGTTCTTTAGTTTACTAATCTTAGCTGATATACTGTCACTGTCAATAAGACTAATTTAAGACCAGAACCTGAAAGAACACCAATGTTTTCTCTCTAGCTTGGCTGCTTTTATTTCAGCATAAGCTGTTTCAGAATTGATCAAAGAGGAAGGTGCTACAGAATTAATATTAATTTTCTTCTTCAGATTAACTTTTTCCCTTTGGGTACTCTATTTGATTAGGTCTAATCTGATTTCTCTTCTTGAAGAACAACATTCATGTAGAGAAGGGTACTAGCAAGATCAATATCTTGGAAGTAATTCAAACCTGTATACTGTATCTTCAACTGCATCCTTCAGAACTCTTTCTGAAGCCCAATATAATATTCAAACAACATGGGTAACTACAAATCCAACTTTTTTAATAGCAATTAATATGCTCATTTGTTAACTATTACCTATAATCAATCAATAAATAAATCTTAATACTGGCCTTAAAATTGTTTGCCTTTCAGTATTTTGGAAGTTATCTGGTTTTTTTGGAACTTGAGCACATGGAACATCTTTGATTTATTTCTCTACTTCAGCATGCTGATTAGGCCTGATAAAATCACAATTATTTTTTTCTGTGTATTTAAAAACAAACCAACCAACCTAAAATGCATTATCTGTACCTGATGAATTTAACTGACTTAAGGATATTGGATGTGTGTGTGTGTATGTATGTGTGGATTCCCGTCCAGTCTCAGTCTGAAGCCATTTTAACATGGAAGCTCATCTCTTGTATCTTCATTTTGCCAGTTAACTTTTCTTCAAATGAGCTACTTTTTGTTTCAGATTATTCAGGTTTTTTAATTCAAAACTGATAGCAACATCTGTTGTGGCTGTAAATATAACTGTCAGTGCCAGATTAGTGTTTCAACTTATTCTGAGGGTTTCCATGGTACAGAAACCCTAAAGATTATTCTTGGCAATCTTACTCTTGAGCTGTAGGCAGTTTGGCAACTTTGGCCTAAATGTAATGTGCCAATACAAGTGCTGTGTGAATGTACCAGCTCTGTGCTAGCTCATGGTAATGTGCTTTTAGCTATATCCACCAGATCGTGGTGTGACTTTTTAAAAATTCAGCCAATGCTTAATTGATTTATTTTGTTAATTACTTGACTGTGTAGTCTATTATGAATATAGTTTAAATTTAATTTTAATGAACTTATTACACTTAGAAATAGACTTCTAATTAAAAAGGGAAGTTTTATAAGCTTACTGCTGCCGTACTGTGGTATAATTACTCCTCCCTTGACTCTTCAATGGGAAATGCATAATACTCTGTTTTGCAGATATGGATGAGAATTGAAGGTTTTCAGAGCAAAAATTCTTCAAGTTAACCTTTTTTGGGGTGGTGTGTATAAGACTGGGGAATTGCCTATGTTGAAAACAAGTTCTTGAGCAAGGCTGAAACAGGAATTTTTAGCTATATTTACAGACCGATGTATTTCTTGAACTATACTTAAATATGCAAAACTGCTATGCAAGTGGCTTACTAATAGGGTTTGATTCAGCTCTTAAGCATTTAATGCTGCATCTGTTTCATTCTGGAGAACAAGAAAACTGTATGACACTTGAAAGGTCTCTAGCTGTTAGAGATGTATTAGGCTTATGTTTTTCAGATAATCAAGTGAAAACTACCTGTGTTCAGAACCTGGATCTGTTGTCCTAAGAAATGTGATTTCTCTTCATCTCAATGGATATCCAAAGGAGTATGACAATCAATATACAGTGATGAATAACTATTTTGATCATCACTTGCAGTAAAGTGATCCTTCTGGAAAGGATCAAGTGCATTGGTGCAATAAGGGAGCTAGTAGTTTGGTTCTGGGGAGGGCAGGGACAGTGTAAAAACTTCCAGCTCTGATGTTCCTCACCAGACAGTCCTAATTCTCCCCTGTAGAGACCTGTAAAATCTGAGGGTAAGACTTGACTTAAATTGGAAAGGACTTACCACAGATGTATACAAAATCAGGAGTGCTTATAGTGAACCATCAGAACCAGAACTGGGATGCGAGTTTTCTAAAGATAATTGCGTATGTTCTTCCTGGCTAGGATATGTTCTTGAGGTGTGAAGTATACTATATGTATTTCTTCCTTTTAAGTTGGATAGATTGGTTGCATCTGCAGATTGTACAGGAAGTTGCACCTCCTTTTTGTGACTAGATGTTAATGAGACAATTATTTCCTGTTAACTAGAACAAGACTTGACTTGGGGAAAATTAAACTTATTGCCAATTAATAACAGAGTGGGATATTGAGAAACAAAGACAAAACTAAAACCACCTTCCCTGCACCCCCCCCCCCTTTCTTCTCAGGCTCAACTTCACTCCTTTATTCTCAACTCTTCTACCTCCTCCCCCCACCCCCGAGCATCGCAGGGGGGAATGGGGAATGGGGGTTGCGATCAGTCCATAACAGTTGTTCTTTGCTGCTCCTTCCTTGTGCTTTTCCCCTGCTCCAACATGGGGTCCCTCCCATGGGATACAGTCCTTCACGAGCTGCTTCAACATGGGGCCTTTCTATGTGGTACGGTCCTCGAGGAACAGACTGCTCCAGCGTGAGTCCCCCACAGGGTCACAGGTCCTGCCAGAAAACCCGCTCCTGCGTGGGCACCTCTCCACAGGCCACAGTTCCCGCCAGGAGCCAGCTTCAGTGTCGGCTCTCCACAGGCTGCAGCTTCCTTAAGGGCACATACACCTGCTCCGGTGTGGGGTCCTCCACGGGCTGTATTGTGGATATCTGCTCTGGCATGGTCCTCCATGGGCTGTGTTGCATTAAGAGTTACTGTCGCGTAGGAGTCTGAGGAGTGGCTGGGGCGGGGGAACCCTCCCGTTGAGTCACAAGGTTCAGACAGGACCCCCTTGCTTTCTAAACTCCTTCTCAGAGAGGAGTCTAGGTGCAGCTAAGTCCAGTCTTAGTCTCAGACTTGGTCAATGGTTTATTTTCTAAGGACTGTATATGTAGCCACCCATCAGAGTCAACGTTTGCCTGTCAGAGCCCTCTCAGGGCTTTCACTGAAACAGCTTCATAAAGTCGATTAAGGTGACAGCATTAATTTGACAACGTTATAAGTCTGGTCGTGTTCAGCGTACTGAACTTCACGATTACGGATTCACTAGTAACACGCTTACACCCCCAGTCTAGTCGTGTTGCATGAACTATCACGGCCACACTTAAAGAGTCTGGTCGTGTTCAATGAGAACTACCACGGCTAGATCAATGAAGAGTGCAGTTTATTAGAGCAACAGACACACAGGTTCTTTTGGATTACCGGGGATAAATTCACTGTCTGCAAAGCACATGCAAATACCAAGAGTATGAGTAACACCGCCAGCTACAAATGCATTAAAAGATATAAAGTGACTCTATAGAGATTTCTAAGTTTCCTGGGGAGGCACTTGGTATAACCAAGTGTTCGACTCTTACCCAAAGGCATCCCGATGGGGGGGAAGAGAGGCTCAGCCCATCGACTGATCCCAAATGTCAGAGTGGTACACAATGGTGTCTTCCCTAACATTCTCTCTCTCTTAAGCCATTTTATACCATCTTTCACCTTTCAGGTGGAGCTTGAGTGACTCTAGTCATACATACCTTTGTTTAGGATTGGTGTAAAGTTTTCTCGCTTTGCTTTTAAAGGTATAAGCTAGGAAAATTCAGTGCGCAAGCTCAGTGAGGGGTGGTCGCACCTTGGAGGCGGGTAGCTTTTGGGACGGAGGTGTGTTTTGGTATTATAATGATGTTATAATGAGCAAAGTTCACCAAAAGGACAGCATTTTGTCAAAAACGTGACAGGCTGTTGGCCCAGGGTAGCAAATATGCAGCTTATCAGTTCCATAATACCTTTAAGTTCCCATATTATCACAGAGCCTGGCCGCAGTATCTCCACACCGCTCCACCCTCCGAGCAATACCTCTTAGAGCCAACACACCAAGTTCCCCTGGCGTTACCGACATCTAAGGTTGCAGGCCTAGGGAACTCCCATGGAATGGATTCCTTGCATGTCAGCCGCACTCTACTCTGGAAGCTTCTTCAGTGCTGTGCCTTACCTAAAAGTGTGAATATAAGTTTAATTTCTAAGTCACCTCCAGCAATTATTCCACAGGCTGCAAGGGAATCTCTGCTCCCGTGCCTGAAGCACCTCCTCCCCCTCCTTCTTCTCTGACCTTGGTGTCTGCAGGGCTGTTTCTTTCACATTTTTCTCACTCTTCTCCCTCACAGCTGCTATGCAGTGTTGGGTTTTTTTGGGTTTGTTTTCTTTACTCTTTCTTAAATATGTTATCATAGAGATGCCACCAGCTGCGTATCATGAAAATTTTGCAACTGGCCCGTGCTGACCAAGGAGAGAGGCTAGGATGCAAAGTATGCTGAGAGTCCAGATGGTTAGGTATACTAAAAAATGTGACGCATAAGCCGATTACAGAGCATCATTTAGCATTTACTAGAATTAATGTAATAATTGTAGAAGGATCTGGTACCACTGGGTGGGGAACTATGACCCACTCATTTATTGCCCTAAGATCTTGCACAAACTGGTTAACTTGTTTGCCATCTGGTCCCGGTTTAGGTTTTCTGATTGGTAGGATAGGAGTCAGCAAGGGGACTGACATTCTACTAATATTCCCTTTTTCATATACGCCTCTATCAGTGGCGTAATGCCTGCTGTAGCTTTGGTATATAACGGATATTGTTGGATTGAGGGTGGGTTACCACCTTTAGTTTGACTATATACTGGTGTGGCTTCTTTGAGTAAGCCCACATCCGTGGGGTCCTATCCCTGCAATGAAACTGGTATATCATTTAGTTCCTTAGGCAAAGTTCCTAATTGATTGGGGTTTGCCAAAGCAGGGATCAATTTTGGTAAATCTGGTATAGGTAATTTGAGTTTAATTCCATCTGGAGTGCAATGTAACTCTGCATTCAGCTTACAAAGAAGAACCTTTCCCAGCAAGTTGATGGGAGTGTCCTGTACAACTATGAAAGAGTGGTGAGAGGTATTTTTGTCATTCATCTTTTTGCTATTCTTGAGTGTTCTATTTTCCTTGTCTTTGGTGGGAACTATGGTAGTATCTCCAAGTTTTCACTTTCTTCAATGCCAGGATTTATTATTACCTCACATTACAATAGATGGGTGCACATCACAAACTCCATCTAAGAACTCTACACCTTGTCCTTTTCTTTCATTTCCATAAGGGTCTCCCTCATGTAGATTCATGTGTGGATTCATGTACGGATTCATCATCCACCATGATGATGTACTCTTCTCTCTTAGGGTTTTTCTGTGTCCCACCACTTTTTTGCCTCGGTCTTCACCGGCAAGTGCTTTAGCCACACTGCCCAATTCACAGAATCCAAAGGCAGGGACTGGGAGAATGAAGTACTGCCCACCGTAGGAGAAGATCAGGTTTGAGACCATCTAAGGAACCTGAATGTGCACAAGTCCATGGGACTTGATGAGACGCATCCGAGGGTCCTGAGGGAACTGGCAGATGAAGTTGCTAAGCCACTGTCCATCATATTTGAAAACGCATGGCAGACTGGTGAAGTTCCCAGTGACTGGAAAAGGGGAAACATAACCCCCATTTTTAAAAAGGAAAAAAAGGAAGACCCAGGGGACTACAGGCTGGTCAGTCTCACCTCTGTGCCTGGCAAGATCATGGAGCAGATCCTTTTCCCAGAGTTAATTTCCTTCCTAGTAGCTGGTATAGTGCTGTGGTTTGGATTTTAGTATGAGAATAATGTTGATAACACACTGATGTTTTAGTTGTTGCTAAGTAGTGTTTATACTAGTCAAGGACTTTTCAGCTTCCCCTGCTCTGCCAAGTGCACAAGAAGCTGGGAGGGGACACAGCTGGGACAGCTGACCCCAGCTGACCAAAGGGCTATTCCATACCATATGACATCATGCTCAGTATATAAAGCTGGGGGAAGAAGAAGGAAGGGAGGGATGTTCAGAACGATGGTGTTTGTCTTCCCAAGTAACTGTTATGTGTGACGTAGCCCTGCTTTCCTGGAGATGGCTGAACACCTGCCTGCCCATGGGAAGTAGTGAATGAATTCCTTGTTTTGCTTTGCTTGTGTGTGTGGCTTTTGCTTTACTTATTAAACTGTATGTCGTGGTTTACACACAGTCGGCAATGAAGCACCACACAGCCGCTCGCTCACCCTCCCCCCCAGTGGGATGGGGGAGAGAATGGGAAGAGCAAAAGGAAGAAAACTCGTGGGTTGAGATAAGAACACTTTAATAATTGAAATAAAATATAATAATAATAATAAATTGTAATGAAAAGGAAAACAAAAAGAGAGAGAGAGAGAGGAACAAAACCCAGGGATAAAACAAGTGATGCAACCTCTCACCACCGGCTGGCTGACCCCCAACTAGTTCCTGAGCAGTGGTCCCTGCCCTCCCTGGACAGCTCCCCCCAGTTTATATACTGAGCATGACGCCATATGGTATGGAATAGCCCTTTGGCCAGTTTGGGTCAGCTGTCCTGGCTGTGCCCCCTCCCAGCTTCTTCTGCACCTGGCAGAGCATGGGAAGCTGAGAAGTCCTTGACTAGTATAAGCACTACTTAGCAACAACTAAAACATCTCTGTATTATCAACACTGTTTTCAGCACAAATCAAAAACACAGCCCCATACTAGCTACTATGAAGAAAATTAACTCTATCCCAGCCAAAACCAGCACACCGTCGAAGAAGTTAATTAACAGGACACATTTTCTTTAAATGTGAAGTCTCAATTAATGCAATTTAATATTCTCTTGTGTTGGTTGTGTGGCTTGTTATTTACATGCTAAACCCAAACACTTTCAACCTGAACATATGATTTGCTCTAATAACCTAGAGCATGCTTAAACTAGTGCTTACTTGCTGAAAACAAACTCCCTTCTAATAAATTCCATTGGGCGGGGGCCAAGAAGAATAAACACACTGTCAAGAATATCTCAAATTCAAAATCACAATGCCTTCTAGTCGGCTGGACTCTGTACTCCTCAGAGAAGATGAAAGTACAGTAAAATGTTAAGCTACATCTTTTTTCAGTCATGGATTCTATTTATTTTGCTGTCTTAATTTTGTGGGAAATTCATGTAACCAGATGTATTTTCTCCTGAAATGGACACAAGACCAGAGAGAGGGATTTTCACTTTTTCTATTTTTTCTAATTTTCACAGCCTGCATACTTGCCTGGTTTACCTCATATGAGAAGTAATTATCTGTAAAACAATCTAGTTTTTTATATGGCTTTTAAATAAAACTGGTAAAACAGAACATGCTCTAGATTCAAAGACGGAAGGAAAAGCCTGAGGCCTATAGTAGTTAAGACTGAAATACAGTTACACATGGAAATCATCCATTTTTAAAAGGAGCTTTAAGGAAGTGATTCTAAAACTCTAAGTTATCACCAGTCAACAGCTAAGAAGGTGTATATATCAGACCAATTGGACCTGAAAATCAGAGGTTTGAACTGGATTTGGCTGCCAAGTTTCAGCCTGATGAGAATTCTTAAGGTAAAGTAACCTCAGTGGAAGAGAAATTCCAACAGCAAGTGACCTTTAAAATGAAAGCTTTACCCATTGTGCTTCAGTCCTGTAGCCTGAAAGTTCACATGGTGATAAGAACATCTTATGACTGAACTCTTGAATGCATTTCTCTTTTTCGCCTTCTCATTAATTAAATTATGAATTGACTGGCCTACTGTTGTTTCAGCTACATGGCTGAAAGAATAGCATGATCTAGGACATTTGTATTAGTAGCAGAATTTGTGAAATACTTGACCTAAACAAGTATTTCAGAGACTAGGACTTTGGCTCAATACAATTTTGGAGTCCAGATGTGTATACAAATATACATAAAATAATTTTCAGTATTTGGGAATCATATAGGATTGAAGTCGTATGCTTCAGTGTATTCATACTCAATTATCAAAAGAATATGCATTACTTGTAAGCCATAGGCAGTCCATTTGCTTGTCAAAATTTTCAAATACATTCCAATAATGAACAGTTTGCCAAATAGCATGACTCAAGTTTTGCCCAAAGCTAAGAATACCAACATTTGAAGTGTTTATTTGACAAATTAGTTCTTTAGCAGAAAATATAGTGCATATATTACCTTATTATCACTTGGTTTAGTCTTTCGAGCTGTGAGAAGTCTTTAAGATCTTATTGCATAATTGCTGCATATAGTGGAAGGGGGAGGTAAAACATCATGCAAGAAAAAAAATCCAGGAAAAAAAGTTTCATATTCAAAGAAACTGAATTTCATCTTGACTAATTAGATTTTATGCTTCCCTCTAAGATTGTATGTGATACTGGCTGAGTCACATTGTCCCAGACATCTACTATACAATTCTTATATTCTGGGATCTAAACTTAAACCACACAGGGTCTGGTTTGCAGTAGACTTCAGCAATGACTTTTACAGATGAAGTCAAGAGTTCAACTTTTCAAAGGACTATTACATGCTAAACATTCTGAAAGAGTTACTGTTTTGTTATCACAAAGCTGTCAAGTCTTAATGAGTTCTGGGTTTAATGCTTTCCTACTGTATGAAAGCTACCACCTATCTTAGAATCATAGAATGGTTTGGGTAGGAAGGGACCTTTTAAAGATCATCTAGTTCCAACCCCCCTGCCATGGGAAGAGACATCTTTCACTTGATCAGGTTGCTCAAAGCTCCATCCAACCTGACTTTGAACACTTCCAGTGATGGGGCATCCACAACTTCTCTGGGAAACCTGTTCCAGTCTCCCACCAACCTCATAGTAATGATTTTCTTCCTTATTTCCAACCTAAACCTACCCTCTTTCAGTTTAAAACTGTTACTCCTTGTCCTGTCACTACAGGCCCTGGTAAAAAGTCTCTCTCCATCTTTCTTATAAGCCCCCTTTAAGTATTGAAAGGCTGCAATAAGGTCTCCCCGGAGCCTTCTCTTCTCCTCAGCCTTTCGTCATAGGAGAGGTGTTCCAGCCCTCTGACCGTTTTCGTGGCCCTCCTCTGGACCCGCTCTAACAGGTCCATGTCTTTCTCGTACTGGGGACCCCAGAGCTGGACGCAGTACTCCAGGTGGGGTCTCACGAGAGCGGAGTAGAGGGGGAGAATCGCCTCCCTCGACCCGCTGGCCACGCTGCTTTTTACGCGGCCCAGAATTCGATTGGCTTTCTGGGCTGCAAGCGCACACTGCCAGCTCACGTCCAATTTTTCGTCCACCAGTATCCCCAAGTCCTTCTCTGCAGGGCTGCTCTCAATGCGTTCATCACCCAGTCTGTACTGATATCGGGGACTGCCGCGACCCAGGTGCAGGACCTTGCGCTTGGCCTTGTGGAACTTCATGAGGATTGCACAGGCCCGCTTCTCCAGCCTGTCAAGGTCCCTCTGGATGGCATCCCTTCCCTCTAGAGTATCAACTGCACCACTCAGCTTGGTGTCATCCGCAACCTTGCTGAGGGTGCACTCAATCCCACTAGCTATGTCAGTCATGAAGATATTAAACAGTATCGGTCCCAGTACGGACCCTTGAGGGACACCGCTCGTTACTGGTTTCCATTTGGACATTGAGCCATTGACCACTACCCTCTGAATGCGACCATCCGGCCAATTCCTTATCCATCTAATAGTCCATCCATCAAATCCATCTCCCTCCAATTTAGAGGCAAGAATGTTGTGGGGGACCGTGCCAAAGGCCTTACAGAGGTCCAGATAGATGACATCCATAGCTCTTCCCTTGTCCACTGATGCAGTCACTCCATCGTAGAAGGCCACTAGAGTAGTCAGGCACGACTTGCCCTTGGTGAAGCCATGCTGGCTGTCTCCAATCATCTCCCTGTCTTCCATATGTTTTGAAACATCTTCCATATGTTTTGAAACGTCTTCCAGGAGGATCTGCTCCATGATTATACCGGGCACAGAGGTGAGGCTGACTGGTTGGTCATTCCAGGGTCCTCCTTATTACCCTTTCTAAAAATGGGTGTGATATTCCCTTTTCTCCAGTCACTGGGGACTACGCTTGACTGCCATGACTGTTCCCAGGTTGTTATCATAACTTCACAGGTTGGTATCAAAACAACATTTATAAACAACCAAGAGCTACATCATTAATGGTATTAAGTACCCAAAGAGGAAGTAGTCACTTTAGAAACTTGCAAGAGCAATTAGACACAGAACATTGGCAGGTGATTAAATCACTTTAAAAGAAATACTGGCCTAAAATCATGAGACTATTACAGAAAAGTCTAGGAGGAAATTAATCTTTTTGTATGTACCATATCATTTCTAAGATAGGCAGCAATTTATGTACAAGGCCTCATACCAAATAATAGGATAGCATACTAGCTAGCTTTTCATTTGATGATTATCATCTATTCCTGCGTACTATATGAGATTGAAAATAAGTACTTAGATCAGCTCAACTAATGATATTTGAAGGGGACACAGACTGAGTGCAGGTTATACCTAAAAGACTGTTCTTCAGTTTTATAACAGGTGAAACTTAAACTAGACTACAGAGAATTAATTGTTTTGCCAAATTATAATCTTGGGCCATCACACTATGGCAAAGCAGTTAATTTAGTTCTGTCACAATCAAAGCAGGACATAGTTTTAGGCAAGAGCAGCTCTGGATTTAAATATGCATGCAACTCCATTATTGATGCAGCTTATGGGTGTATCCCACCCCACACACCCCCCCCCAGCAGCAGCAACTTCCCTTAAGAGTAGACCTGTGACTTAAAAGCTTTTTTTTATTATTATTACCATTCTGTATGTACTTTCTTTTAGCATAGAGGTATGCATTGTTCTTTAAAGCCCAGGCTGCCCTTTGGACTGACTGCTTTTACTGCTGATATACATGCACTTGTGTCGCGGATGGAGTTAGTGTGCACTTCACTCGCAAGAGAGAAGTAAAAATATAGTTTATTGATACAGAATAGGGAGTTAACAAAGTTCAATGCGACAGTGTTTTAACAAGATTCGATGGCAAGGTACACTTGATTATTTACTGCATAGAGGACAGGGTCAGACAAAACTGTCAGGGAGACCCTCCCGTTGAGTCATGAGGTTCGGAAAAAGATCCCCTTGCTTTCTAAACTCCTTCTCAGAGAGGAGTCTAGGTGCGGCTAGATCCAGTCCTAGTCCCAGACTTGGTCAACGGTTTATATCTAAAGGATTATATGTGCACAATCAATCCTTTATATCACTTAGCTAAGATTTCAAAGTTTAGCATGCTATTAGTCACTTACCGAGGATCTGTTGCGGCAAGGAATCTCTCAACCTCGAGGAGTAACCTTGAGAGGCGTCCCTGCTCAAGGGGAGATCCTGGCGTGCAGCCCGCTGCCGTGCAGGAGAGCTCAAAGGGCTCTTGGGCTGTCCACTATTTATGGGGGTAAGATGATTGACCCATAGTCATATTTGCATGCCGACCACAGATTTTAGTTTCTTCAGTGGGCGCATTGCACAATAGCTCTAGGCTATTGTGTTGTTATCTGTCTCCTGAATCCACTTTGAGCTGATGCAACCATCGTGACCAGATGCATCCATTACAATCACCACTGGTGGTTATCACCTGAGCAGGGTTGCAGGAGATAAAGGTCGGGGGTGGGGGAAGCACACCGTCACACTCCACCCCGTGACTATAGTCAATTCATCTTATTCTCACAGAGTGGTGGTATGGTCACCTCTTGCCTCTGTGCCATAAATAGTATATTGATAATTTATGCACTTATAGATCCACAATAAGTAGACAGTGAAGCACTGCTATTTGTTATGCGTTAATTTGTATGTTTGGGGTGGTTGAAGTTTGGTTATTTGTTTTATCATGTACCAAACCTTTATATACAATAGAATTATAAGCAATAGACACATTAATGTTAGAGTTAGTAAAATGACAACTGGGTGAAGCATAAGATTAAACACTCCCGTTGCTGTCGGTGACCATCCAAGAAGAGTTTCCCACCAATGGTGTTCTCCATCCTTCTTCACTCTTTCCAAGACATGGTGTATCTCTTCTGCATCATGATAAACGGTGATCAGAGTTTTGTGTCCATTGTTTTGGATGCATTCTAGCAGTTAACACAGGTCATCGTGTTGTAGTAGTTTCTTCACCAATGTAAGATTCATCCTGATGGGGGTCGGCAATAAATCTTGACTCGATGTATAGTAAAGTTACGAACACAAATATTTGAGCGATAACTTGTACCTATATAAATATAAAATCACAAAGGGTTCTCATACAAACACATCCTTTTCCAATATATACAAGTACAGTTTCAGGGGCTTCATCAGGTATGACAAACATTTTGTTCAGTGTCAAGACAGATGTCTTGGGCTTTGAGGGTGTTACTCTCACAAATAAATCCTTGTTGTTCCCATACAATGCATGCATTAACATCAACAGTTTGTTAGGGTTTGGAATAGTAACATGAACACAGCATTTCCATCTGACATCCAGTGGGGTGCTGTAAGAGAAAATAGAGACTTGTTTCGGTGGGGAGAGTCTGAACAGGTTACCCCATTAAGAAGAAGGAAAAATCCATCGTGAACTAATTCTGTGTTTTGCACCACTGCTATCAGTAGCTTCCCAGGCAAGTGGGCCACGAGGTTTAGTTAGTCATAGGCACAGTTCCGATGGATGGTAAATTGACCATCACAGGCTGTCCTGGCTGTAATGTCATTGGATATTCTCTTTTCCTAGTAGGTGGAGCGCTAAGCTCAGTTTTTACAAAGAATGCTCTGCTTACAGGGCTTCCAGTAGGCCCATATCGATTATTTAATTGATGGAGTACTTTGGGAAGTCTCATATCACATTGAGCTTCCTGTGGTTTTGTAACCAAAGTAGTTAATTGATAACTTTTGTAATCAAGGTGGGGGGGAATAACATAGAATAGAGCATAATAAATCATGGTTATGAACAATGTTGCTATGTTCCCAGTACAGCCCCAGCCCATCTTGACAATAGGTCGAGGACTAGCTGACCCACTAGAACAGTTGGTTTGTACTAGAATAGGAATAGGGGTAGCCAAGTATCAATCATATTGTTAGAAACCATGGACCATGGAGAAGGAAATGGGTTACATCAGCAAGGTGGGATTGCGCATGTCCAGAAAAAGGGGTCAACAAGGGGACACACCTGCACGACCACCAGAGACCACCGGAGACCCCCGTAGAAGCCCCTCGGAGCTCGAGGATGCATGCGTAATGACCACGCAAATATGATAATTAGTTCTGGGAAATAGAATGAATATGCATGATTATTCCGGGAAATTTGATGCATATGTATGTGATTGAAGAATATAAGTTTTGGTTGATGCAAACTGTGGTATGCACGATAGGAGGAGCAATCCCCCGTGCATCCAGCGCTGCAATAAAGAATGCCTGCTTCTTAATACTACATTGGTGTTAAGGAGTTTGATTCCCGATTTCGGTGACAGTTTTGGCGACCCAGATGGGACCCTGCTTCTGAATTTCAACGGATCCGAGGGATCTCAGGACCTCCAGCCGGCACCGAGGGATTCTCGGGGAGCACCTCCAATCCCTGGACTGAAGAATTCTGAGCAAGATCCCTTGGAACAAGGTAATAAGGCATTCTTCTAACAGGTAACAGAACTTTAGGTAGGACGTGGGTTAGAGTCCCACTCTGGGCAGTACGTGGGGTTAGAGTCCCAATTTAGGTAGGACGTGGGTTAGAGTCCCACCAAAGCCTGCTCATAAGGTGCGGCGAAAGCTACGCAGGGTTGGGCTAAGAGGTACCTCGGTTGGTAAGTCTCTGCTAGGCGAAAGCCTGTGGAGCAGGGCCCAAGGGGGAGTCTTCGACAGGGGGTTGAAGTCTCCAAGGTTGGGATTTCTGGCAGGTGGCTGGAATTCCAGAGGGAGCTCCAACAAGGGTTGGGGTCCCTCTGACTAGTGCTTGTGATAGTGCACAATCACAACCACTAGTCGTTTGGGAGATGGGTACATTTCCGACTAAAAAACCCATCCCACAAAGAACACCTTTGGGATCTATTTTAAAACATTGGAAAGATCTGGGGGGTGATCCTTTGACTTGGAAACAATTAATTGAATATTGCAATCATTGGTGGCCAATGTATACTTTGGAAGGAGGGGAGAAGTGGCCTGAAAATGGAACATTACGATATAATGCCATCTTGCAATTAATGTTATTTTGTAAAAGGGAAGGAAAGTGGGATGAGATGGCATATGTGGATTTGTTTTTTACGCTGCGAAATCATCTGGAGTGGCAGAAACGGTGTGAGATACATCCACAAAATTCAATGATAATGGCTTTGAAGGGGGAAAAATCTGATGGGGATTCGAGAAAGCCCTGCTCTACTTGCAGTATTAGTAAAAGATGTTTAAAACATGGATCCGAGGAAGATGATATTGATTTATTGGTTGCACCCCACCGGAGATGGGGAAATTATCGAGGGGATCACATCTTGGAGGCTGATAATGCTTCTGCTCCTCCTACAGAAGGGGAAGCAGAGGGATTTAGCCCGATTTCAGGAAGGACACGAGGAAGGAGAGGGGAGGCTGGACCAGCTTTTCTCCAAGCCCCTCTTCGAGAGGCAGTGGGGAATGATGGTCCGGTAGTGGTAAAAGTCCCTTTCTCGATAACTGATTTAAGATCATGGAAAGAAACCGCAGGCACCTATCGGGAGGATGCCGAAAGGGTAGCCAAGGTGATTGAAACAATAATTAGAACACAAGATCCTGATTGGAATGATTTACAAGTAATATTGGATACTTTACTTGATGATACTGAAAATAAAATGGTATTACATACTGCTAGAAAACAGGTGGAGGGAGCACATGCTAATGGGGATTTACAGGGAACGGTGGACCAGAATTTTCCATCCGCAAATCCTGAGTGGGACCCTAATCAACCGGGACCCAGAGGAATGCTAACTAGATATCAGAAGTTGATTTTATTTGGAGTTAGACATGCTATGTCAAAAGCGATAAATTGGTCAAAAATTTATGAAGTAAGACAAGACTTAAATGAGTCCCCTTCAGCCTTTATGGAAAGACTGAAGGTGACTGCTAGAAAATATACTAATTTGGACCCAGACAAACCAGAAGAAGTGATACAATTGGCTTCCATATTCATGGGTCAATTGGCCCCAGACATTAGAAAGAAACTTCAGAAATTGGAGGGACCTGAATCTAGAGATTTGGGCAAAATGCTTGAAATAGCTTGGACTGTATATAATAACAGAGAAAAAGAAAAAGAAATGAGGCAAGCACGAAGGGATGGAAAATTACTGGCGGTCCTGACTGAAAATAATAGGAGAGGTAGAGGAAGAGGACGAGGGATGAATATTGGTGAAAGGGGATTTGAAAGGAGGGTAACTCCCAGGTTGGCAGAAGACCAATGCGCTATCTGTAAGGGGTGTGGGCATTGGAAAAGGGAATGTCCCAAATTGAGAGAATTAGATCCTTCGCTACAGGCAATTAAGTTGATGACCTTGGACGATGAATCATGAAGGAGACCGGGGGAATCAACCCTAGCTGAACCCCTGGTTACATTGAGGCTAGGGAATGAAGAAATAGAATTTCTGGTAGATACAGGGGCTACTTATTCGGTATTAAATACATGTAAAGGGAGATTTAGTCAGGAATCAGTAGATGTTGTTGGTGCAACAGGGCAAAAGGAAAACCGACCCTTTTTAAAACCGTTAAAATTTAAATTGGGAAAACAGTGAGTAACTCACCAGTTTTTGTACATGCCAGAATGCCCATTACCTTTGCTAGGACAAGATTTATTAAGTAAATTAGAGGCAGAAATAACTTTTAAAGATGGGGAGATCAAATTACTAGTACCAGAATCAAAAGCCATGAAGGCAAGAATGTTTATGTTACAGGATTCCCCTAAGGAAGAACGGATTCCAGAAGAAGTAGAGAGTGCTGTAACCCCTTTGGTATGGGCAAGTGGAGTTCCAGGGCGATCTAAATTGGCAGAGCCGGTAAAAGTGACTTTAAAACCTGGAGCCAAGCTGGTAAGACAAAAACAATACCCTATTAAGTGGGAGGCTCGAAAGGGGTTGGAGGGGTTAATTATAAAATTTTTAGAATATGGGCTTTTAGTAGAATGTGAGTCTGAATTTAATACTCTTATATTACCGGTCAGGAAATCAGGAAGCAAAGATTATCGAATAGTCCAGGATTTAAGGGCTATAAATCAAATAGTTCAAGATATACACCCAGTAGTGGCTAATCCATACACTTTGCTGACCGCTTTGAAAGAGAAACATAGATGGTTTACTGTACTGGATTTAAAGGATGCCCTTTTCTGCATACCTCTGGATATAGAAAGTCAAAACATATTTGCCTTCGAGTGGGAAAGCCCTGCTACAGGACGGAAGATGCAATTGACATGGACTGTACTTCCACAGGGATTTAAAAATAGCCCTACAATATTTGGGAATCAATTGGCAAAGGAATTAGAGGTATGGAAAAGACAGAATCAAGGAGAAGGCGTATTGTTGCAGTATGTGGATGACATTTTGGTAGCAGCAGAAAGTAAAGAAAAATGTTTTGAGATGACTATCAGTCTATTGAATTTCCTGGGCCAGGGAGGATATAGAGTCTCCAGAAACAAGGCTCAAATCGGGAAAGAAGCAGTGATTTATCTGGGATTCGAGATATCTCAAGGACAGAGACAACTAGGGAGTGAAAGAAAAGAAGCTATTTGTCAAATTCCTGAACCTAATAGTCCAAAGGAACTTAGAGCCTTTCTGGGTATGATCGGATGGTGTCGACTTTGGATCCTGAATTATGGGCTATATGTGAAACCATTATATGAAGCCCTAAAAGAATCCAAAGATCTGTATCTGACTTGGACACCTGAATGTCAGAAGTCATTCAGAGAACTTAAAAAGGCATTAATGATGGCCCCTGCATTGGGTTTACCTGATCTAACCAAACCTTTTGAGCTGTTTGTGCATGAAAGGCAACACCTGGCCCTTGGAGTGTTGACGCAACGGTTGGGATCCTGGAAGCGGCTGGTGGGGTATTTCTCCAAACAACTTGACAACGTGAGTAAAGGATGGCCAGGATGCTTGCGTGCTGTGGCAGCAACAGTATTGCTGATTCAAGAAGCTCGAAAATTGACTATGGGCCAAAAGATAATAGTATATGTACCACATATGGTAATGACTGTTTTGGAGCAAAAGGGGGGTCATTGGCTATCCCCCAGCAGAATGTTGAAATATCAGGTTGTTCTATTGGAACAAGATGATGTGGAATTAAAAACCACAGCAATTGTAAACCCGGACATGTTTTTATCGACGGAAAATCCTATGGGGAATTTAGAACATGATTGCCTGCTAACTATTAAGCAAGTCTATTCTAGCAGACCGGATCTGAAGGACGAACCGTTGCCTAATCCTGATCTGGAATTGTTTACGGATGGAAGCAGCTTTGTGCAAGAAGGAAGACGAATGGCTGGATATGCTGTCGTCACCACCACCAAGGTATTGGAGTCAGGGACATTGCCTGCAAATACCTTGGCGCAGAAAGCAGAATTAATGGCATTAAAGCAGGCTCTACGGATGGCAGAAGGAAAAAGGGTAAACATATGGACTGATTCCAAATATGCGTTTGGTGTGATTCATGCTCATGGAGCTATCTGGAAAGAGGGAGGACTGCTATCGGCCCAGGGATCACCGATAAAGCATAAAGAGGAGATTCTCCAGCTCCTGGAAGATGTGCAGAAACCAAAGGAGGTGGCGGTAATGCATTGTAAGGCTCACCAATTTGGACAGACGGCTGTAAATATAGGTAACCGACTGGCGGATAAAGCTGCAAAAGAGGCTGCAGAGCGAGGTATCCTTGCACTAGTACCAGTAAAACAGATGAAATTCCCAAATTTAAAGCCAAAATATAATAAATTGGATGAACAATTGGCGGAACAATTAGAAGCATCTCAAAATACGGAGGGGTGGTGGGTAACGCCAGAAAGACAGGTAACAGTGACCCCGCAAGTTATGTTAGAACTTGCAAAGGAGAGGTATGAGCAAACACATTGGGGTGTAGATGCTATGGTTTCTAGTTTAAAGCCATCTGTGGCATGTGTAGGGATGACAGGAATAATTAAATCGGTAATAGCCAAGTGTCCAATTTGCCTTAAAAATAATCCCCTGAATCAAAGGAAAGCACCCTTGGGAGTTACGAAACAGGGTAATTCCCCAGGGGATTACTGGCAGGTTGATTTTTCTGAGTTACCTAGACAAAGTGGATATAAGTACTTATTAGTACTAATTGATACATTTTCTGGATGGCCGGAGGCTTTTCCTTGTCGCACTAACAAAGCAAGACAAGTGGTTAAAATATTGCTAAAAGAAATAATACCAAGATTTGGGGTACCAATAGGCATGTCTTTGGATAGAGGACCACATTTTATAGCAGAAGTAGTTCAACAAGTGAGTAGAATCTTAGGAATACAGTGGGATTTACATACTCCCTGGAGACCACAGTCAAGTGGGAAAATTGAAAGAATGAATCAGACATTGAAAAGACAAATTAGTAAAATCTGTCAAGAGGTGTCTTTAAAATGGCCGCAGGTCTTACCATTAGCTCTTTTAAGGATTAGGATTCAACCAAGATCTAAGGATGGTATAAGTCCATACGAAATCTTGTATGGCAAACCTTACCAGACTCCTCTAATCCCAGGGGATATGAAAGTGGTGGGGGAAACGGATTTAAAAGTGTATTTGATTTCTCTAGGAAAGACCCTCGAAGCACTTCGGAAGTACATTGTGCTGACTAGATCGCTTGCCTTGGATACACCTGTACATCAGTATCAGCCGGGTGATTTGGTGTATATAAGAACTTGGAATTCTGAACCGTTGCAGGAGAAGTGGAAAGGACCCTTCCAAGTACTGTTAACAACCTATACTGCAGTTAAAGTGGAAGGGGTGGAACCGTGGATACATTATACTCGAGTGAAGAGGGCCCCTTCGTGGAAGATTATCAATAAGGATCCCAAGACCGCAAAGTTGACTTTAAAATATGTTTAAACTAAGGAGTTACTATCATAGAATGGGAGGGGCATGGATCTTGATCTGGAAACTGATGATGATGGGAGCATTGTTTGGAATAAGGGAAGATCGATCAGAAGTGAGGGTGGAAAGGGGGGATCCGTTGTCAATAGAAGCGGAACAATTAATATACCTCCCAAGAAAAACCCCGGAAGATAATTTGATGGTGGGGCTAATAAAAGAATTTGCTAACTTACAGAATATAACCCAGATAACTGCATGCCTCCCAATTCCAAGAGCGGTGGGTGAATCAATCCCGTGGGGAATTTTGACAACAAATTTGAGTAGTGAGAAATCCAACAATGACAGTGCTTCTTGTGAGCAAGTTCCCGTTGTTGGATGGCAAGAGCAAATAAAATATGTCAAAAAGAAATGGAAAACCCCTGGGAATAGAGCAGATTGTGAAAAACTATTAAATTATGTTTTCATTAAGGTAGGGAGATATCACAATGTAGGCTGGTGTTCTTATGATGAGCCAATTAGGAAGAATGTCAGTCGAATGATTATGGAATGGAAATGTAAAGAGACTAACCGAACCGAACGAGAGATGGTTTCATGGGAATCAGTATGGTCAATGGCTATCCTATCTCAATTTCAGTACATGGATAATGCCTCTTGGTGTTTTACTTGGGATGGAATGACCTTTGCGGCTTTTCCATCAGTTAATGACAAGGGGAGTACATCCCGAGAAAAAGAAAGTATCGTATTTTGGTGGAATTGTAAAAAGGTATATAATTGTAGTACAGTTAGTAAAGCAATTCAGGATGTTCCACCTCTGGCCGCCGCATTGAAATATGGATGTTTATGTAGAGGACTTAGAAATGATTTACAATTGACTGATACATATAAGCCCAAGAGAGGGACAATATTCAGTTGTAGAAAATCTACAATCTAGAGCCCAGGACACTTAGTTTGGGCAATGAGTGATGGAACCTGGTCCACTCATCTACAATTGGATGGGAAGGTAAAACAAATTACTCTGGGGATGCCAACATTATGTCCAATTTGGAAGGAAGCTCCTTTTAAAGGAAGCTTGGAAAATTTAAAATTGGAACGGATAAAGAGATCACAAATAGATGATAATGCAGAATGGAATGAACCTTCGACCAGAGTAAAAATTGGATGGGCTCTGGAGTCTCTGTTGACCCCCTTATCAACTTATAAGAATAAGGCCTGGTTGTATAAATTAACTGGTCAAGTAGAAAGATTGGCTAATGTGACCAGGAAAGGATTTAAACAACTAAACTTGCAGTTACAAGCAACCTCGAGAATGACTTTGCAAAATCGGATGGCCTTGGATATGCTCTTATTGAAGGAACATGGAGTTTGTGAGTATTTGAAAGAGAGAATAGACCATTGTTGTATACACATCCCAAATGTCACTCAGGATGTTGAGCATGATTTGGATTTGTTGGGACAAATAGAAAAGGATACTCAAGAAATTCAACATGACATGCAGGAGAGTTGGCTCGACAAAATTTTTAATGGATTGGGATGGAACTTGAGCTCCTGGATAAAGTCCTTAATTGGCACTGGACTACTTTTATTGATAATATTTTTGGTAATATCGCTTATTTACTACTGTTTAAAGAAAGAACTCACTAGCAGAACTACTTTCAATCGGATGACTATTCAGACAGTGGCTAAAAGACCAGATTTAAGTGATTCAGTGACAACGCTCCCACCATCATATAGTGAAGGATAGATCATTGAATTATTGTAGATTCCAATTGTTATTAGTTAAGGAAATACTGAACTAGCATATAGTGAAATCTTTAAGATGGAAGTATTGAAAAGATGATTATTTAAAAACTTCCAAAAGGGGGAAATGTAACCAAAGTAGTTAATTGATAACTTTTGTAATCAAGGTGGGGGGGAATAACATAGAATAGAGCATAATAAATCATGGTTATGAACAATGTTGCTATGTTCCCAGTACAGCCCCAGCCCATCTTGACAATAGGTCGAGGACTAGCTGACCCACTAGAACAGTTGGTTTGTACTAGAATAGGAATAGGGGTGGCCAATTATCAATCATATTGTTAGAAACCATGGACCATGGAGAGGGAAATGGGTTACATCAGCAAGGTGGGATTGCGCATGTCCAGAAAAAGGGGTCAACAAGAGGACACACCTGCACGACCACCAGAGACCACCGGAGACCCCCGTAGAAGCCCCTCAGAGCTCGAGGACGCATGCGTAATGACCACGCAAATATGATAATTAGTTCTGGGAAATAGAATGAATATGCATGATTATTCTGGGAAATTTGATGCATATGTATGTGATTGAAGAATATAAGTTTTGGTTGATGCAAACTATGGTATGCACGATAGGAGGAGCAATCCCCCGTGCATCCAGTGCTGCAATAAAGAATGCCTGCTTCTTAATGCTACATTGGTGTTAAGGAGTTTGATTCCCGATTTCGGTGACAGTTTGAGATTCCTTTTCAATAAGCCATTAGCTCTTTCTACCATCCCATTTGATTGAGGGTAGTATGGGGTGTGGAATACCCATCTAATTCCCTCTTGTTTTGCCCAATCTTGCACTTCCTTACATGAAAAGTGTGAGCCATTATCACTCTGGATAACATCAGGAGTAGGTAGATTTGAGAACCAAAATGATAGCCCTCGCACTGTATTTCGCCCATCAGCTTTCCAACATTTAGTCGCCATAAGCAAGCCGGAGACTACTTCCACTCCTGAAAGGATGTATCAGTATCCTGCAGAGGATTTGAATGGTCCGATATAATCAATTTGCCATGTAGACCATAAAGCTTTCCCTTCATTGATATGTAAAGGTGGTGCTTTAGCAGGATGATCTGCTTGTAATTTCAGTCTACACTGGGGACATTCTGTAAGAATAGTTTCACAAGTTTTTCTATTTATAGGCCAGCCTTTACTCTGTGCAGTAAAGTGCTTCTTTACCTGTGTGGCCTAGGTTTTGATGTAACCATTCTCCCAGTCGATACCACTCAGGATTTAAGGTGATTTTCCTAATTGTAGTTAGCTCATCTACCTTTTGATTCTACTTTGTGGCTGGTTGATTATCTTTAGCATGAGCTTTTACCCATCCCATCTTGAAAGGTGTTTTCCTGGCTATATCTAGTAATAATTGCCAATCTTTGTTTCTCCAAACTGGGGATCTATTTACTTCCCAATTCAAGGCTTCCCATTGACAGAGCCACTGTGTGGCACCGGCCCACACAGCATAAGAGTCTACATATATGATTTTTGCTCCATTCTGTGCTGCCAAAACAACTGCTCTTATTTCTCCTACTTGTGCACTGCCTTCACCTTCTTCTACTACTTGTTTGCCGGTAGTAATATCTAATGCAACAGCCTCATATTGCCATTTACCATTTACCCATTTTGCTGAAGCATCTGTAAACCAAATGTTTTCTGTTGGTTTACCTTCAGTGAGGGGCGGTGCATCTAGAAATGGGTGATGGTTTAAATGGTTGTTGTAACGCTAAAGGGTCTGTGTTTATGGGCATCTGCAATTTGGAAAGCTTAGTGTGTCCTTCAGTTAGTTGCATATTTTCTGCAACTCCTGTTAGGTAGGCATACCATTTTCGGACAGTGGGGTTTTGTGCAGCTCCTTCTGGGGGAGTAGTCCCCTGTAGGATTGCTTCTAGTAAATTAAATGGTCCTCTAGTTTGCACAGGTTGTCCCTGATGTATTTTCTCAACTTGTTTAACTGCTCGGGCTAAAGATAAAAGTCCCTTTTCCCGTTCAGAGTATCGTTGTTCTGTTTCTTTAAATGCGGTTGAGCTAAACAATAAAGGTCTTTTTGGCCCATTGGGCCCAGTTTGGAACAGGTTACAGTAAGTAGCATGTTCGGCGAAACCCCATTCGGCTATAATAGGGTCGCGGGGGTGTACTGGTCCCAGTGACTGATATGTTTTTAACTCTTCAGTTAGAGTTTTGACCGCCTCTTTATGTTCTAATTTCCACTCCCAGGGTTTGCCTTTCCGTAACAGTGAGTATAAGGGACGGGAAATGATAGAAAATCCAGGCACATGATTCCTCCAATATCCTAAAGTTCCCATTAATTGTTGTAACTCCTCCCTTGATTGGGGCATTTGCAGCTCTTCAATTTTTCTTAAGGTATCTAGAGGAATCACTGCACTGCCTGCTATCCACCAAGTACCTAAAAATTTTACTTCTTTACTTGGTCCCTGACATTTTCCGGGTGGAATCTCAATTTCTGCTTTATTTAGTGCTTGCCATACTGCTGCTGCCGCTTCCCCAACCTTTTCAGGGGAAGTTCCTCCAATCATCTCTATATTGGTACAGTTTCACTTCTTGGGGGAGTGAGACTGTCTGTAAAAGTTCAGCAAGCGCAGCATGAGCAATTGTGGGTGAATGTTTATACCCCTGTGGGAGTCTGTGAAAGGTGTATTGTATTCTCTGCCAGGTGTAAGCAAACTTCTCTTTATCCTCCTCCTTTAAGGGAACCATAAAGAACATATCCTTTACATCTAGGGCTGCCATCCATGGGTGTGCAGCTGCTTGCAAAGTAGCTGTTAAGTTGGCAATGTTTGGCACAGCAGCTGTGAGCGGGGCTGTATTGGCGTTCAGGCGCTGATAATCGACAGTTAAACGCCACCTCCCGTCTGGTTTCCGGATGGGCCAGACAGGTGAGTTATATGGGGAGTGCGTTCTGGAGATAATTTGTCGTTTCTCCAAATCAGCTATGACTTCAGAAATTCCATTTCATGCTGCAGCAGAAATGGGATATTGCTGTACGTTAGCGATTTTTGACTTGGGGAGTGTGGGGGCTGCGTGCAGTGCCCGCACTGCAGCCTCCTGATTTCTGCTGGGGTTGGGATCGATGTTCGAGCCGAAGGACCACACGCTGCCATTCGGCAGGCGCCAGGTTCGTCCGTTTAAAACATCGAAACCTAAAATATTTTCATGGTGATCTTTAATTGCAAAGCGAGTACTCGACATGCGCTTCTCGCCCGGGAGCCATAAATTGACCTTGGCAGTTTGTCACTGAACACTCGCTCCGTTCACGCCAGTTAACTCTTTGCCGTCTGGGTCTGGGTCGTATGCCCAGCTTCTTGGCATCTTGTTGTGTTAATAGTGAAATTTGTGCTCCCGTATCTATTAAAAACTTTACCAATTGTCTTTGAGGACCAACTGGAATTAAAATGTATGGGCCATTATCACTTATCCACTGATAAGCCTCCACTTTCCGGACAGGCAGGCCCAGTTGCCTTCCGGACACTACTCGTTTTTTGACTTCATGCCCTGCAGTTCCTCCCTAAGGGGGAGGAAGGGGTTATCTCCCCTTCTGGGGTCTGGCACAGGAGGAGTTGAAATATGGTCCTTCCTTTCACCGTTATCTCGTTTTTGGAATGCTTCAATTAGACTTAAAATAATGCCAGTAGGCTGACCTTGAATCGCAGCTCTGGGAATGCCTAGGGCTAATGCATTCCTCCACAATTCATTCCTCCGTTCTCGAGATTCTGTTTGGGGGTTTTTAAATTTGTTTCCCTTCGATCTCTCGTTTCTGTTCCCCATTTTATGGGTCTTACTTTGTGATCTCCTCCTCGGGGCTTCAGGTTTTGTTTTTCAGCTGGTGCATCGTCCCAGCCCATCTCACGGCTGTAGTTAACAATATGTCGTGCATCAGTTCTGCCCAGGTGGGGAGCTGCTTGTGGGCGTTTTGAGCGTTATCACCTAGTCCCTCATTGTGTTCCGTGTCTTTCTTGATCTCATCGCGTTTTGCAACTAAATGGGGCTTAAGAATTGCCAGGGCTCCTCTAATCAGTGGTTTTAACATTGCGAAATCTACTGTAGCAGACAGTGGGACATCATGGGACCCTCGTTTGTGCATGGCTTGTATGCAAGCGTCTTTTGTGATGGCTGTAGAGAGCTCACTTAGACATTTAATGGGAATCATGGAGGGTTCATCTCGCTCCATGCTGTCTATTCCTCCAGCCCAATAAGCTACTCGGCTGGTGATAGAATGGGATGTATTTGTTGGGTCGGGTCCTAAATTTAAGAAAACTCCCAGACCCCAATAGCCATTTGCTTCGTCCTCACTCAACATTATTCGGTCACCGCCACTGAGGCATACTCGCCACAAGTATTCCGTTTCAGTTTCACCTGGTTTTCTGCTATATCTCTCTTGCAAATTTGTCAATTGCAACGGATCCCAGGGGATGGTTCGCGTAGTATGTCACGGATGAGCACCCCGAGGGCCCACAGTTCTTTCTGTTTTAACAATGGGTCTGGCTTCATACTCAGGAGGATTTGTGGGGAACAAAGGGTCGTCTTCTGGCTCGCTATCATCGGGATCACCCCAGATGTCTCCATCCCAATCTTCAGGGGATACTATTAGTTTCCTAATCTGTACGATGTCAGGGGGGCGGGGAGCCTGTATAAGCATCATCTCAACCTTTTCTCCCAACTTTTGTCTTTTTTCCTTTTCCTCCTGTAACTGTTTCTGCAGTTGTTCAATTTTAAAAGATAGTAACAACTCAGTTGCCTTTCTACCTTCTATTTCTTTCTCTAGGTCTTGCTCCTTTTTATTTCTGTTGTCTCTTTCCTGATGTGCAGCTTCTAAACGGGCACCTAGCATCTTGCAGATAACTCCTTTCCCTTTTCCATCCTTTGTGCAGCCTCTAGTTACTTTTAGGTGTTCTTCAATGGCTTCCCAATTATGCCAATTGTCACGAGTTCATTCTGCTGAGAATTTGGGACTCGGATTCACTCCATGCCTCCGTAAATAATCGGTGATACTACTTGCCATCCTGCCGACTACACCAATTTGTCGCGGATGGAGTGCACTTCACTCGCAAGAGAGAAGTAAAAATATAGTTTATTGATACAGAATAGGGAGTTAACAAAGTTCAATGCGACAGTGTTTTAACAAGATTCGATGGCAAGGTACACTTGATTATTTACTGCATAGAGGACAGGGTCAGACAAAACTGTCAGGGAGACCCTCCCGTTGAGTCATGAGGTTCGGAAAAAGATCCCCTTGCTTTCTAAACTCCTTCTCAGAGAGGAGTCTAGGTGCAGCTAGATCCAGTCCTAGTCCCAGACTTGGTCAACGGTTTATATCTAAAGGATTATATGTGCACAATCAATCCTTTATATCACTTAGCTAAGATTTCAAAGTTTAGCATGCTATTAGTCACTTACCGAGGATCTGTTGTGGCAAGGAATCTCTCAACCTTGAAGAGTAACCTTGAGAGGCGTCCCTGCTCAAGGGGAGATCCTGGCGTGCAGCCCGCTGCCGTGCAGGAGAGCTCAAAGGGCTCTTGGGCTGCTCACTATTTATGGGGGTAAGATGATTGACCCATAGTCATATTTGCATGCCGACCACAGATTTTAGTTTCTTCAGTGGGCGCATTGCACAATAGCTCTAGGCTATTGTGTTGTTATCTGTCTCCTGAATCCACTTTGAGCTGATGCAACCATCGTGACCAGATGCATCCATTACAATCACCACTGGTGGTTATCACCTGAGCAGGGTTGCAGGAGATAAAGGTCTGGGGCAGGGGAAGCACACCGTCACAGCTTGAGGACTACAACAAAAATAAGTTATAGATACTCGGGGAGAACCTCTAAATATGAGATTCAATTGAAAGGCCCTTTTTCCAAATAAATTTCAATCCTTTCTCAATCTGTGTGAATGAACTTACTGTCTAGTAAGTAATGCTGTCTTCCTCTATCTCTCCTGGAGGATGGAAAGGTCAGGGAATCATCAGCTTCTGAAAGAGCTTGCTTTAAAAAGAATAATGCTTTAGAGGTGTGGATGTGTGCTGTCTTGAGGCCAAGAAAGATATTTCTCCTCAGTTTAGTTGAACAGATTCATGAATTGCGGAGCTATAATTTGACCTGTTAGAACAGAAATAAAGATGTCCAACTGCATCTATATTACTGTTAAAGAAGTGGCCTTAAAAGCAGTTGCTCACTGTGTTTTAATAATCAAATGTAAGTATACAATTCACATAATGTTGATGCTGCTATAGAAATCCACTGTAGAGCCCTACCCTATCTCCATAGGAACTTAGACAATGTACCTTTGTCTAATAAGTAGGATGTGGCTGTCGAAAGCAGAAGTGTAACTGATGTATTACTAGCCCAGTTAGTAAACCATGAAGAACCCCTTAGATCTGCCAAAAAGGTAGGAAACTAGGGGAAAGGTAATTCCGGCAGGGGGAGATCGTGACCACCAACTCACGGACCACCTACCCCAATTATACCACCAACTCAAATGATGAAGTTGAAGAAGAACAACTAAGCATGCGTACTAATTTACATGCTGGGCGAAGAGATTTTAACCAATCATTTAATAGAAGAAGATTGCATATGTATTAGGAAGTTGAATATGTTAATGCTTTGTGTATAAATAACTGTTAATTTAAAAGCTTGGGGTGCTGTCTTGGGACAGACACCCATATCTGCGCAAATATGCAATAAAATACCTCTGCTCTGTGTGTATATTGGCATTTTGCATGCCAGGTAAATGAACCCCGATTTTTGGGACAACAACTGCAACATGCAAGCTTCTCTGTATGGGGGAAAACTAACCAACCTTTCTACAGTACACCAACTACTCTATTACCACTATGCCAGTAAAGCTTGCAAGTATGAACACTGGTCTGGAACAAACATGGGTGGTTTTTGCTTAATTATACTATCTGGAAAATCTGGTAGGATGCCTTACATAAACAAGTACTTTGCCTCAGTGTTCTTGTTCTTCTCACGTTGAAAAGTAAAAATTACCCTAGCAATTATTGGTTCACTCTGTTCATTTCTTACCAACTAATCCATCCTCAAAGGTATCCTCAGTATTCCCCCCATTCTTCATTCACCTGAAGTTTCCAGCTAGAAATCAGCCTTTCCCACTTGATCTTAGCAAGAGTCTCGCAGACACTCAGATACCAAAGAGACAGAGAGTTCAGAATGTAGGAAGATATCCATCTCATGTACTGCCATGTGAATGGCAAGTCATCCCAAAAGAATGCACTGGATGATGCTATTGAAATCTTTCCCTCAACTAGAAAGCCATTTCTTTAAAATGTTGCCGTGAAAAGCCGAAATCAGAACTCAATAGTCGGGATGACTATTAAGCAGGTATTCTTTATTGCAGCGATGGGCAGCGCTGGGGATCGCTCCGCCACAAGTGCTCCCCCAGGTTAGCACAACACATCAGTTCATATACAGAAAAATCATACATATTCATCAGATTTCCTGAAAAGGGCAGTCTTATGGTGATGAGTTCCCGGAATTCATTTACATAGTCCAAGCATGCGCAGTAAAATTAGGGTTAGGGTCTTTTCACCCTCCCAGTGGTCTTCCATAGTCTTCCTCACGTTGTCTGTTAGTTGAACTTTGGGCTTCCTTTGTCCATATATAGTCATAGAATTAGCTCATCAGTCCTTCAGACTCGGAATGTTACAAGGGGGTTGATTTAAACTAGTTCTTTGGTGCTTATCTTTGGCACAATCGTCCTGAGTTCCTGTTATCAGTGATTTAATTAGGAAGCCTAGCTCAAGGCCTGCTTAGTCCTATCAGGTAAGAAGTCACAGGAAATGTCCTATCATCAACTCTGCTCAGCAGGTAACCAAAACTATCTTTGCAGGGGAAGAGAACAAAAGAGAACAATAATGCGAGTGAAACTAAAAAAATGCAAGTCTATGTATCACAGTAAGGTCTTAGTCAGGGATTGTCAGGGATTTAACCCTTTCATTCCCCCCTTTTCTTTTTGAGGGCTTGTAGCTTACTTGGTACAGTCCTCAATATACAGTCTTATTACATCTGAAACTAAGCTTATTACAAAAACTACAATAAAATCAATAAAATTACTATTTAAAATAGTAAGGCTCTTTAACTACGACTAGTAAAATATTTCAAATCCTTTTAGGCCTAAAAGGGTGTTATCCTTAATTATTTTATGTTTGCAAAATTCATAAAATTTCATCCTTTTCAAGGGTCTGAGTAAAATACCTTCCTGTTTCTACTTGATGCCTAATCTTGTTTCTTTTCCCATCACTGTACGTCTCTGCTGAATTCCGGTGACACCAAAGAAAACATTTAAGAAATACACAAACAAATATTCCTAAAATCGCCAAAGTAATTAATCCAATGAATAATTGTTTCAACCATCCAAAGTTGGGAAGCCAAGAAGTCAATTTATCCCATAAATCTCGAAGCCCCAATGAAGTATCATCCGAAGATACTTCCTGGACTATTCGTGCTTTCTCCCAGAGTGCATTTAGATCTGCTTCTATCTGCTTATCTTTATTGATATATGCACAGCAACTGGTATTAATGATCATACATACACCTCCTTCTTTGGCAGTCAATAAATCTAATGCCATTCGATTTTGCAACACAACCTTACTAAGGGAAGATACTTCCGTCTGTAAATTTTTTTATAGTATTTATGGTTAGATTTTCCATCTGCTCTAGAACTGCGGAAATATTTACTATGGCCTCTTCTAGCTCGCTTACTCCTAGCCACGGTAAGAACCATCTAACAAAGCTATGGAATTTTGTTCCCCTAATTACAAGTGGGTTGTCTTCTCGCTTAGCCCATTTCCAGGACATTCTCAAAATACCTCTAGGTATTTGGGACTGATTATATATTCGATCCTGACTAACTAAATGACCTATGGTACACCTTCCATTCCATCCTGCAGGGAGTTGCTTTCTGCTGATACCATCACCACACAGCCACCAATACCCGTCGGGCAGTTTGCAGGGTCCATCGGTGGCTGTGAGATTAGCTCCATAAAATGATCTTTTGCTTACCCATCCAACCGATGTATTTCTGTTGGCATCCCACTTTGTAGGGCTATAGGTTTCTAACTGGGTTCTATTACAGAAATTAATATATGTCACGTTCAATCCCATCAAATTCCAAGTTCCTACTTCTACCACAGTCTTGTTGATCCAATAATCATCCCACCCATTCCTACAGGAACAGTTATGATATTTGTTGTCGGGGGGGGGGCGGCACGGACAATTATTGGATCTTGCCTTCCATAGGCAACTATTATTGCTAACTAGAATCTGGGTGTCATTATCCAGTATCTGCAGGTCGAATCTTGGTCCGATCCCATAGCTTGAATTATCATAACTACAATATCCTCCATCTTGTCTTTTCCAAAACTCAGGCCAAGTATTATTGTCACAATTCTAATTAGTAGACCCTATGCCATACAAAGGGAGTCTCATGTTACCTCTCGGTAGGGCAGTACAAATCCAACAATCCTTAGCCCCTGCAGCATTCGCTATCATCTGAATCGCATTATAATACAAGTTCTTGTTCCAAGCATCTACTGATAAGCTTAAAGTCAATAAAGTTATCGTCGTAAGCGTAATTTCAAATCTCCAACACTTTCAATGGTCCATCGTGGTTCAGAAGCTTTCTTTACTCAGGAGTAAGAGATCCAAGCTGTCTGCTCTTTAATCTTGATTGCAGTGAAAGTGGTTAGCAACACCTGATAAGGTCCATTCCACTTCTCCTCCAATGGGTCACCTGAAAAATTCTTAACATAAACCCAATCTCCAGGGCTAAATGGGTGGATCGGGTGATCTAACCCTTTTGCTCTGGTTCCCAAAACAGTCTTATTAATCTTTTCCAATTGTTTTCCTAAGGATATAACATAATTTTGTAAATAATTATTTCCCAGCTGATTCAAATCTTCCCCTTGATATTTGGCCTGATATGGCCTCCCATATAATATCTCAAAAGGGCTCAGATTTTCTTTGGCCCTAGGTTTTACACGTATCCGAAGTAGTGCAATAGGCAGTGCTTGATACCAATATAGGTTTGCTTCTTGACATATTTTAGCTATCTGTTGTTTTATCATGTGGTTCATTTTTTCTACTTGCCCGCTGGCTTGTGGTCTGTAGGGTGTGTGTAATTGCCAATCGATTCCTAATGGTTTGCTGACCTGTTGCACTACTTCTGCACAAAAATGTGTAACCCTATCTGATGAAATGACCGTAGGTACCCCGAATCGAGGTATTATTTCATTTAATAATACCTTAGTTACTTCTCTCGCTTTGTTTGTCCTACAAGGGAACGCCTCTGGCCATCCGGAAAAGGTGTCTGTGAGTACCAATAAGTATCTGTACCCCCCTTTTCTTGGAAGTTCAGAGAAAGCAATTTGCCAGTGGTCCCCTGGTACATTTCCTCTCCCAATACTTCCTAATTGTGCCCAGTTACCTGTATTGGGGTTATTTTTCAAACATATTTCACATTGCTGAGTCACCTGTCGAACTGTAGTATACAAATTTCTCCCTATTAATTTTTGATTTAAAAATTTATACAGGGAATCTGCCCCCCAATGTGTCTTATTGTGTTCTTCTTTAACAATTCCCCATACCTGTTTGGCAGGAATTCTAATTCTGCCATCACTCAAGTGGGCCCATCCTTTGGAGGGAACCTGCCCTCCCATTTCTTCTATTAATTCTTTATCAGCCCTAGAATATTCAACATTTTCATGGTCACCTAGGCTCCTACTTCTGTTATCCGGAATTAAGGTTAAAATCTTTTGCATTCTCTCCGCTGCCTGTTTAGCCTCATAATCAGCCAACCTGTTACCTTTTTCCTGGTCAGTGTTACCCTTCAGGTGTCCTCGGCAGTGCGTGATGGCGACTTTGGTTGGCAATTGGACTGCTTCTAATTAATAGGTGAAGGATTTCCTTGGCATGCTTGATCTGTCTCCCTTGTGCGGTTAGTAGTCCTCGTTCCTTCCAAATTGCTCCGTGAGCGTGGACAACTCCAAAGGCATATTTGGAGTCTGTCCATATATTTATCTTTTTCCCTTTTGCCAATTCCAGGGCCCTAGTCAGGGCAATAATTTCAGCCTTTGGAGCTGATGTTCCAGCAGGTAATGACTGAGTTTCAATTACTTTGCTTGCTGTTGTCACCGCGTACCCAGCCTTTCGAATACCTTGTCGCACGAAGCTGCTTCCATCCGTGAACCAGGAGTCTTGTGCATCTTCCAGGGGTTCTTCTTTTAAATCTGGTCTGCTAGAATATACAGTCTCTATGGTTTCCAAACAGTCATGTATCAATGATTCAGATGTCACCCCACTGAGGAAAGAAGTGGGTGCGTAACATTAGTCACTTCAATATTAACATCATCTGGTTCAACTAGAATAGCCTGGTATTGTAAAAATAGGGATGGAGAAAGCCAATGATTCCCTTTTTGTTCTAGTATGGCTGATACTGTGTGTGAAACCAGCACTGTGATTTTTTGGCCTAAGGTAAATTTCTGGGCCTCTTGGATATTTAGTACTACAGCTGCCACAGCTCGTAGGCACCCTGGCCACCCTTTGCTTACTTCATCAAGTTGCTTAGAAAAGTAGGCCACAGCTCTTTTGTAGAGTCCCAGTCGTTGAGCTAGGACTCCCAGAGCTATACCTTGTTTTTCATGGGAAAACAGCCAGAAGGGTTTAGTAACGTCAGGTAGGCCCAGGGCTGGGGCCTTCATCAGTTCCTTTTTAAGCATTTTGAATGCATTTTGAGCTTCTCTGGACCAAATCAATTGAGTGGGATTGTTTTTCAAAAATTCATATAAAGGTTTTACTATTATTCCATAATTGTAAATCCATAATCGACACCAACCTGCCATTCCCAAGAAGGTCCTGAGTTCCTTTACCATTTGAGGGAGGGGGGTTCTGCAGATGGCTTCTTTTCACTCCGTTCCTAATTCTCGTTGTCCTCCAGATAGCTCGTATCCAAGGTAGGTTACTTGCTGTCACACCATCTGAGCTTTCTGTTGAGAGACTCGATACCCATTCAGGCCCAAAAAGTTCAACAAATTAGTAGTCCATTGAATACAATCAGACTTTGTTTCAGTTGCTATTAATAAGTCATCCACATACTGTAGAAGAGTTCCGTCTCTGGAGGGAGGATCCCCTGTCTCAAGTTCTCGTGCTAATTGATTCCCAAAGATGGTTGGACTGTTCTTAAAACCTTGGGGTAACACTGTCCAGGTAAGTTGGGTTTTCCTACCAGTAGTAGGACTTTCCCATTCAAATGCAAACAGGTTTTGGCTCTCCTTGGCCAGAGGCAAGCAGAAGAATGCATCTTTCAAATCTAATACTGTAAACCATACTTGATTATTTCGTAATTTAGTAAGTAAAGTATAAGGATTGGCCACCACAGGGTATAAATCTTTAACAGTCTTATTTATCCCTCTTAACTCTTGTACTACTTGGTAAGTCCTGCCTGGCTTTTTTACAGGTAATATGGGGGTGTTATATTCTGATTCACATTCCACTAACAGTCCATGCTGTAAAAAGTTATTAATTGGGCCTTCTATCCCTTTTCGATCTTCTAACTTCAAGGGATATTGTTTTTGTCGTACCGGGCTTATTCCTTCCTTGAGTTCTACTACTATGGGTATGGCATTCCTTGCTCTTCCCGGGGTTCCCGCAGACCATACTCCTGGGTATACCTGATTGATAATTTCTTCAATCTCGGTCATTGGTGCAGCAGACCTTTCAGGGTACATTAGGGCTAAGCTTAGAATTCCAATTAATTGGTCTTCCTTCACCTTTAATTCCATGGTCCCCTGTTTAAAGACTATTTCTGCTTCCAATTGTTCTAATAGGTCCCGGCCCAGCAATGATTTGGGGGAATTTGGCAAGTATAAGAATTGATGTATCCCAGCCTGTTTTCCTAATTTAAAATTAAGGGGTTTTAGAAAGAACGCCTTTTCCTGTTGGCCAGTAGCTCCCACTACAGTCACAAAGTCTTTACTCACAGGTCTCAATTCTTGATTTAAAACAGAGAAAGAAGCGCCTGTGTCTACTAAGAATTCTACTTCTTTCTCTTGTCTCCCCAGCCTTATCTTAACCAGTGGATCCACTAGGGTAGATTCCCCAGGTCCCTGTCAATTGGCCTCTGCTCCAGCAGTCAAGACTTGCGGGGTTCCTTTGAGTCTTGGACATTTGCTCCTCCAGTGTCCTTCCTCTCGACAATACGCACATTGATTCTTTCCCAATACATTCCCCAGTCCTCCTCTACTTTCAGAGAGCCTTCCCCTTCCTCGTCCTCTAAATCCTCCTCTATTCACCATTCCTCTCTGTTCCAAGGCTGCCTCCGTGCGGCGGGAGGTTAAACACCACAATCCTTCTGCCACTCCGGGCGATTCCGCAAAGTAAAAAACATATCCGCATACATAACCGCATCCCATTTTCCTTCTCTCCGTAAGAACAACATTAACTACAATATGGTATTATAATTTAAAGATCCATTAAAGGGCCATTTTTCACCATCTTCTAATTTTACAGGGGCCACCACTGATTACAATATTTGATTAGTGTTTCCTTATTCACACTCCCACGTGGTTGTCCCCCTATCTCTTTCCAATGTGCTAAGATACATCCTAGGGGGCTTTTCTTTACAATACCACCACTTTGCTGTCCCCCATCCTACCTTATTGATTCTGTACTTCCGTTATTCTCCCACAGATTATTTTAATAACCTCAACCTGTTGCGCTTTATCCTCCCACTCTGACCACGTTCCACAATTCTCACATTGAATATCTCATCCAAATACAACCCATAAATTTTGGTCACAAATAAAACAATTTACGAGGAAAAGCGGTTCACATTCATTTTCAGGATGAGACGCACAGGACTCCAGGTTTTCCACACTCACTTTGCAGTCACACCGCGTCTCAGTCACTCACCAGTCACACCAGAGTGAACTCAGCTCATTCACACTTAATTGCCGATTTCGCAGTGCCTAACGAAAATATCCAAATTCAATACCAATAAACCAATATCCGAGTTCGGTGCCAGTAAATCCGTACCACCAACAGTACAAAACTCATGCGGGTTTCATAAGTGTACCAATACCAAAAGGCATGTTATTGCAGAAATACAAGGCTTAACCCATGCCTGTACCAACGTACTAAATACCAAATGTATACCCTCAGGCACTAGTAGCCTGGTATACGGCGCTCAGCGTAGGACGTCTCCTATGACTTAGGAGAACCTTCCAAATGACCGGTCCCAAATTCCAAAACAGAAAAGATTTAAAGAATAGCTTTTTTCCTTTAGATGGTCCTTGTCTGCTCCCGCAGCGATCCGATTGAGGCGAGGAGTCCCTCCGGGAAATCCCGGGGGTACCCTAGGGAGTCTTGTTCTCAGCGGGTCCTGCAGCCGAGCAGAGCGGGTCCCATCTGGGGTGCCAAACTGTTGCCGTGAAAAGCCAAAATCAGAACTCAATAGTCGGGATGACTATTAAGCAGGTATTCTTTATTGCAGCGCTGGGCAGCACTGGGGATCGCTCCGCCACAAGTGCTCACCCAGGTTAGCACAACACATCAGTTCATATACAGAAAAATCATACATATTCATCAGATTTCCTGAAAAGGGCAGACTTATGGTGATGAGTTCCCGGAATTCATTTACATAGTCCAAGCATGCGCAGTAAAATTAGGGTTAGGGTCTTTTCACCCTCCCAGTGGTCTTCCATAGTCTTCCTCACGTTGTCTGTTAGTTGAACTTTGGGCTTCCTTTGTCCATATATAGTCATTGAGTTAGCTCATCAGTCCTTCGGACTCGGAATGTTACAAGGGGGTTGATTTAAACTAGTTCTTTGGTGCTTATCTTTGGCACAATCGTCCTGAGTTCCTGTTATCAGTGATTTAATTAGGAAGCCTAACGAGCTTGCTCAAGGCCTGCTTAGTCCTATCAGGTAAGAAGTCACAGGAAATGTCCTATCATCAACTCTGCTCAGCAGGTAACCAAAACTATCTTTGCAGGGGAAGAGAACAAAAGAGAACAATAATGCGAGTGAAACTAAAAAAATGCAAGTCTATGTCTTAGGGATTGTCAGGGATTTAACCCTTTCATTATCTTGTAAGCTAGTTATAATAAATTTCTGCTGGTGATTGTTCGCCTCCTCATCCCACAAAAACCAAGCATCCCTTTGTCTTGGTTTATTGTCTTCGTGAAAGTAAGTTAATTTGTCCAGGTCAAAGGTTTCCTTGTCTGGAAATTGCAGTTCTGTTTTGGCATAAGTATAGCCCTTCCACTGGTGGGCAAGTTGGACCAATCGCTTGCTGGCACATGTAGCCTAATAGGCAAGGATCCAGACAGGAGGAGACTTGACCCATTTTCCCAATTAGTTTTTTACTTTTCTCAGTGAGGGAGTACAAAGCTAAGGCTTATGCAGGATAAAGGGATAGAAGGAGAGGTTCGGGCGTCCCTGAGAAGACAGTGAAAAGAGTTAAAATCTCCAAAGACAAAAAAAATGTTGTAAATATCTTGGTTGCTCGATGTTTCCTTTTAGTTTCCCTTTCGCAGATAATTTAGCCTAGCTTGTCAGTATTGTTGGCCTTAAGTAAGGAAGCTTAGATAGTAGAATTGCTAACGAGCATTCTTTATTTGAAGGAAACCTACATATGGTCTTTCCCCCCTCCTAACAATAATCATTAGAGTAAGAATGCTTTGCCTGTGTTAAATCCTTGGTTAGCTGAGATAGTTGCAATGTAGATAGATTAAAAGGAATTCTTCAGGCCTTGTGTCCTTGGAAAGGGCTGATAAGGAGAAGCTACACAAGAACCACCTGGTTTTGGATATGCAAGGAAGGTATGAGCAAGACAAAGATGGACTGAGCAGGTGTAAAGACAAAGTTCAGTCAGCGGCCAGAGTGATGAAGACTACTGACTTCCTCCAACGACCACCAGAGGATCCCTAACGACCACCTAAGGACTTAAGTACGCATGCGTCAGAGACACTTACATATATTAATGAGTTCCAAGAAAGCTCATGTTTATATAAATTAATCTTATGAATATGTATGATTTTGCAACATATAATCTCTGCGATTTTGCTTGTTTGTCGGAGCACTTATGGTGGAGCGATCCCCAGTGCTGCCCAGCGCTGTAATAAAGGATGCCTGCTTAATAGTAACTCCGTTGCTATTGAGTTTTATTTCGGGAACACTCTGAAACTCCGATTCGCCTGCTGGGAGATTTGGATTTTAAAGGGTAGTCTCCATGAATTTTGCTTCAACAGAGCTTTGACTTTATCCCCTCAAAACCTGGACCCAAATAAGAGACGTCTCGTTGTCACCCAGAGATGTCTCCAGAGCACGACCCAAGCTTTCAGAAGTCTCAAACTCAGCCTACTCGCATTCAGCTTTAAAAAAAAAAACAAAAAAACCCTCTTAATTCTGTTTCCCCTTAATTTTCCCCCTTTCTTTATATTATAAGCACAAACTAAAATAACATAGGGTTTGCTTACACTGACATGACGGCCAGCCAGGAAACACAGTAGGGAAGAAGACCATACGCAAGTGAGATTTTGAAATGAGTATCTCTTACCTCTTGTGGTGGCGCCGCGTTGGGTCTCCCCACCGGTTCCAGTCTGGTCGCTTCTGCCAGTGTGAAGCAATCCCACTTCTGACACCAAACTGTTGGGGAATTTTTATGATACCCATTGAAGCGAATTAAACACACGTTTGTGCTTAAATATAAAAGAAAAAATTAATGAACAATGCTTTAGGCAGAGTCTTTTTGCTGGACTTTTAGATAAAGGCAAGGCCATGCAGGAAGGGTAATCGCCAGTACCAAGTGGGAGCTGCCTGCCGGCTCCTCCGTTGCAATGAGCTGGCTGAGTTTATCCTGCGGCCAAGAGATTTGTTCAGCACAACACAGGCCTGAAGGCCAAACTGCGTGCAGCACAGTGCAGCACAGCACAGGCCTGGGCCTACTCAGGTTAACTGCATTGTTGTGACGGATGCACTCGACCTCTTAAACAAACTAGCAGTAGTTTGGTACAGGCCCCAAAGGAGGTAAAGGCCCGAGCTGTGACCAGGCAAAGAACTCCTCTGGTCCCGATCTGTTCGCTGAAAACCCACAAAGGAGCAGAGTGACATAGTGAGCATCGATGCATATGACCTTGGAACACCGATCATGCAGTTAACGCATGAATAGCGGGCGGCTTTTCCAAGACTCATTTATCAAGGAACAAAGAAAGTTGTGGGTACAAGGAGTCTCATGCATATTGTTCCTATCGCATGTAATTTGACTACGAGCCAACCACTTTATCTATAAATATGACAGCCTAAGTGAGCCTTCTCTGAGCTCTCCCTGCTAGGCAGTGTGGCTGCATGGCGGTGATCTCCCCTGGAGCTGGGACACCTCTCAAGGTTGCTCCTCGAGGCAGAGAGACCTTTTACCAACAGCAGATCTTTGGTAAGCGACTGATATCGCACATAACCTTGTAGTATGGTAACTTTGATTCTGTCTTGGTAACTTTGCATGCTGAATTGATAAATCTTGCATATATAATCCCTCAGACATAAACCGTTGTCCAAGTCTGAGACTAAGATGGGACCTAGCTGCACCTAAGCTCCATCAGGAGTTTAGAAAGCAAGGGGGTCTACTCTGAACCTCATGACTCAACGGGAGGGTCCTCCGTACCCTTTTGTATCCTCGGTCTCTCTGTGAATCATTTTAACTCGAGTGTAACCCAATTTTCCTGTGTATGTTTCTTCCATGCAGTAATTAATAGAGTGAACCTTGCCATCGAACTTTGTTAAGTCGCACTTTTATAAATCACATTAAAACTACTTTTGCTAATACCTTTGACGGTGATTTTTTTTGAGCGATCTAAATCACTCATTCGTGACAATTGTGGATTACTGACTCCTCAATGTACAACGGTCTCCTGGTCAGGATCACTACGCCCCCTTTCAAGAGCTCCAACACTCTTATGAAAGTCTTTGCTGTCTCTGTTTTCTGATGCTGAAAAGGAACTAGTATATTGCTGCCTCATAGAAGTCTGAAGTCCAAAATTTGTGTAGACATTGCAGGGATTCAGAGTCTTTGTCAATCCATATCCAAATGTCCCCAGTTTGAGAGCTGAGTTAGAAACTTGACAAAGATAGAAGCTTGCAAGAGTTTCTGGTTTTCCTATTTTCAATTGAAGCAGGAAAAACATTCTTTGTGTCTGTTCCCATTTTTTAGAAAAGAATAGGAAATGAAGTTTCCTTTATCTTTTTTGAGTTTTAATTTAGTTGCATCCTTTGATCTAGTTCTTGTTCAGGTTGGGATTTATTTCAAATAATCTGCTATTCCTTTCTATATTAGATTCAAATCTAGAAAATATTCTGACCAGTGTAAATATAGAATGAGAAACGAGTTCATCTTCACTAGGTAGATTATCCGAGAATCTGAATCTGAGCTCTCTTTTACAGAAGAAAAAAAGGAAAACAATAATACCTGCTTTTATTTTCTCTGTAATAAATCACAATAAAATAAATTGTTGCAAGGTAATGAAGCATTCAACTGGAAAGAAAGAGGAAATGGAAATAATCTGAGTATAAAATTTGCACAAGAGGAAATTGATAGATATACTCAATTGTGTTTATCAGCTAAGCAGGAATGAAGACAGTTTTATAATTAATTCTTCTGCAAGGATATTTTAGATCTGTAAGTGCCAGGTGAAAAATCTGAAGATTTTCACTGATTTTAATGGAAGAACTGCAGAACTTTGAATTTGATTTTGGTATTTCTGCATCTCCCTGCTCGCTTTGGTGCCTGGCTCAGTACCTAGCAAGGCTTTCTATGAATGGGTTCCACTCTGCAGGAGCTGAGGTGCATCCATAGTCCCTCCCACCACTGCTCTGCACACCTGCCACTGGATGCCACACTACATGTACTATAGCTACGATGGCATTGTGGAAGTGGTGGTGGACATAGAATAAAGCCAATGACAGGAAATGTACTCACTTTGATCCCATTCTGATTCTGGAGATGTTGCAAGGGTAAGTTAATAATATACCAGACTGTTTTAACTTGTGAACACCTGCTATGAGTACCCACATAATATGTTTATATTCCTCATGGAAATTATTTTACCAAAATTACTCTCCTAGTTTTGTACATGTTTTTAATAACAAACTCAGTGGGCCACATTACCTCAGAGGTGTGCAGTAGCATTGTCAGAGAAGGAAACTTTTTCTGATGTTTCTAAAATAGTATAGCTGCTGATAATAAATGGCTATTCATTGAATATATGAAGAGTATGATAGTAAAACTGTAATGAAATAACACTTTATTAGAGCTTCAGAATTCAGAGGATTTTTCATAAAATGCAGTAACTGTAATCATTTATATCTGAGAAATCTGTTACTATAAAGACTCATCTGCTGTCTTTTTTGTGTAGAATAGTTTGCAACTGATTCTTTTATCTATGAAAACATGGTGAAAAAGAGTTAAGTGTGTTCTGTCTGACAGACTGATGATGCCTCACCCAATCCAAATATAAGGGAGGCATGAGTAAAGAGGTGAGAAAGAGAAATGCTAGTGTGGTTTAAGCAGGTCTGAGACAAGAGCCCTAAGGGCATTCAGGTCTGTCAAATGTTAACTGGTTTGTTAACAGATTTTTGCACAAGCCCCAGGAAAGGGCAAAGTGTTGACTGTAAGATAGCCACTAAGGAGGTGACTCATTAAGACATGTGCCCATTTCCTATTGCCTCAGATTTCTCCTGTCCTGAGCGACCATCTTGACAGATGGGACCAAGTCATTGACTGTTCTTATGGACATTTGACAGGGTGGGGGCATGGAAAGGGGGAATAATATCTGTGTATATTTTAAGGGACAGGGGATGGTGGTCAATGAGGATGTATAAACCTCACTGTTGGATGTAAAGATGGTTTAAATACGTAGTATATGTTGTAAGTGTTGGTAAGAGGGGATTTTGGGAATGAGAAATAGAATGGGAAGGAAAAAGAAAGGTATGGGATAGAAGGATCAAATATTGTAATGCAGTGTGGGTTAGGTAAGGAAGGGGAAAGGTTTGAGTAGGGTAGAGAAATGAAACAATATATGAATGGGATGATCAGAGTTGTATCAGATAATGTGGGACCAGAGCATGACACAAATGGTATGGAATAAGAGGTGGAGGTTGTATCGGGTCTGGCTGGGATGGAGCTAATTTTCTTCATAGTAGCCCCTGTGGTGCTGTGCTTTCTATTTGTGGCTAAAACAGTGTTGGTGACAAACCAATGTTTTGGCTATTGCTAAACACTCCTTGCACAGCATCAAGGCCTTATCTCTCCCCCCTCCCCCCCGCCAAATTCAGTAGGGTGGGGGTGGGCAAGAGGTTGGGAGGGGGATATAGCCAGGACAGCTGACCCAAACTGACCAAAGGGATATTCCAATAACATATGACATCATGCTCAGCAATAAAAGCTCAGGGAAAGAAGGAGGAAGGGGGGATATTAATGGTTATGGCATTTGTCTTCCAAAGCAACCATTAGGCATGCTGAGGCCCTACTTTCCAGGAAGTGGCTGGACATGTCCTGGCTGTTGAGAAGTAATGAATGAATTCTTCTTTTTGCTTTGCTTGCATGCGCAGCTTTGGCTTTCCTCATTAAACCGTTATTATCTCTATCTGTGATTCTTTTCACCTTCCTTCTATTTTCTCCCCATCCTACAGGAGAGGGGAGTGAACGAGAGGCAGGGTGGGTGTTTGGCTGCTGGACAGGGTCAACCCACCACATACTCGAAGCTAAAATTTCAGGCTCGGATAAAGATTTGGGATGTCCCAATTGAATCAGTGTATCAGAGAGCATAGAGGCCTCTGTAATTTTTCTTCACAGCCTCTTTATCCTGAAGAGTACAGTTGTTCAGAGTCTGTTTCAGTGAATCAGAAAAGCAGAAGCTTTTAGAAAGGCCATGCATTTGAAAAATTAGTTCTGATTTTTTTCCCCAGTATTTTCCCTCCTTGAAAATTATGTAGAGGTCTTCCTTGGATCTTTTGTAACCCTGTAGTGGGCTAGTGGGGAAAAATATGACTGAAACTTTTAAGGATTTTTCCTATGTTTGTGGACTGTGGGAAGGTTTGAAGACAATATAATTGCACTGGCAGAAGGGGGTGAAATGTTGTTTCCCATGGTCTTCTTGGTGTACAAGGACCATGTAGCATTAGCAGAATACCCTGTAAGAATGCACTTTATAGCCTCTTTGAATTTTGGCTAATATCTGAAGAGAAAAGGAGGAAGACTAAAAAAAATCCACCCACCATCTCAACAAAGTGATAATTAAAATCATACTTGTTTGCCATTCTAAATTAGTGTACTGGGTCTGCCTGGGATGGAGTTAATTTTCTTCATAGCACCCCGTATGGTGCTGTGTTTTGCATTTCTCACCAAAACACTGTTGATTGATAAAAATACCAAAGTTTTGGCTATTGCTGAGCAGTGCTTGCACAGCATCAAGGCTTTCTCCCTCTCTCCCTCTTCCCCTCCAAAGCCAGTAGGCTGGGGGTGGGCAAGAAGCTGGGAGGAGACACAGCTAGGACAGCTGACCTGAATTTACCAAAGGGTTATTCCATACCATATGACATTGTGCTCAGCAATAAAAGCTATGGGAAAGAAGGAGGAATTGGGGATGTTCATGATTACAACATTTGTCCTCCCAAATAACTATTAGGAATGCTGAGGCCCTGCTTTCCAGGAAGTGGCTAGACATCTGCTTGCTGATGAAATGTAGTGAATTAATTCCTTATTTTGTTTTGCTTGCATGTGCAGCTTTTGCTTTCTTTATTGAACTATCTTTATCTCAATCTGTGAGTCTTCTCACCTTCCTTCTATTTTCTTCCCATCTTGTGGGAGACAGGAGTAAGTGAGAGGCTATGTGGGTGCTTGGCTGCTGGGGTGTGTTGACCCACACCAATTGCTGAAAAATTTGTGTTGCTTATTCCTATGGACTCCCAGATATTTTACTTTAACAGTTGCTTGTTACATAGATGACATCTTAATTTAGTTGGACTGTGTTGTGGTTTAGCCCCAGTTGGCAATTAAGTATCACACAGCCACTTGCTTACCCTCCCCCCCAGTGGGATGGGGGAGAGAATCGGAAGAGCAAAAGTAAGAAACCTTGCGGGCTGCAATAAGAAAAGTTTAATAATTGGAATAATAATAATAATAACAACAACAATAAATTGTAATGAGAAGGAAAACAACAAAAGAGAGCGAGAGAGGAACAAAACCCAAGGGAAAAAAAAACAGTGGTACAACCACCCACCAACCAATACCCAGCCAGTCCCCAAGCAGCAATCACTACCCCCTGGCCAACATCCCCAAGCTTATATATTGAGCATGATGTCACATGATATGGAATAGCCCTTTGGTCAATTTGGGTCAGCTGTCCTGGCTGTGCCCCCTCCCAGCTTCTTGTGCACCTGGCAGAGCAGGGGAAGCTGAGAAGTCCTTGACCAGTGTAAACACCATATCCACCCCTTATTCTATACCATCTACGTCAATGCCCAGGTCCTACCCTTTCCAATACATTCCAATTAATCACCACCACTTTTCCTGTCTTTTGATATATACACACAGATATCATTCCCTTGGTCTATGGGCCATCCCTCTAAAATGTCCATTGAGTTCATTTAGTCCATGACTTTGGCCTCCATCTGTCAATACAGTCCTTCAGGGCAGGAGAGATGGTGTGTGGTGTTGGATTGTTGCATGCTGAAGCCAGTTCTGGTTCCATCACGGCTGCACTTTGCTTGGTTTCATCAAAGCTCATTCTTCATTAGTCTGGGTGATTCTTACTGTAATACCGTTGATATGGCATATAGCAACCATAGTAGTGATGACATACAGTATTATATAGCAATTAACATCATACCATTCAGTTCACATGGTGACCCTGGAGAACCTCCTGTTTACAGCTGAACTGGACCATCACATACTGGCTGTATTTCAGCAATTTTGTGCTCTGCAGGCCTGAGGATTTTCATGTGTTGTTTTATCTGCAAGACTTAAAACCATTTTTCTTTAATGAGAGAAGCTCACCATGGGGAAAGAGGAAACTCTTTAATTCAGAACAGCTTTCATGTGTTCCTATATAAAGCAATACAGTACTCTAAGTAATAGTAACTGGTTTAGCATCATAAGTCTTATTAGCTATGACTGATAGAGGATTGGTGTGGAATAATGTATGTACTCTTTTAATTTGTCCTTTAATTTGGTTTGAATCTTTACTTCATGATACTATTTTTGCTTCTTCCCTCTGTCATTTGTCATATTGTCATATTATCATATGACAATAACAAATAGGTCAAAAAATTACAGAATTGGTTACCTCTGACTGTTTGTTAAAGTAAATAAATTGCAGAAATGTGAAACAGGATTTGTGGATGTGGCAGAAATGCACCTCTTCAGTGAGCAGTTTGATAAGATCTTGGTAGTAAGACACAAGAAAAATGACTTAACTCTGGGCATGTGAAACACTGAGCTTTCAAAATAGTCTAGAGCGTGTGGGTTTGTCTATCAAACTGACTAGATTATCACAGTTTGAAAGAACATGGTTGACAAACAATTGAAATATGTTTTTTAAATGTATTATCTGGTGTATTATTACAGTAGCTGCAAACAGCCAGCAGAGAAATTTCATGAACAATTTTTGAAGACTCTGATTCTTTTCCTAGTCTGTCTGAAAAACATGAATAGCCCCAACACTGGTCCCAGCTGGTAAATAACTGAGACCAATCAGAGGCAATCTATCCTGAATGGGGCAGAGTTTCCACTTCAGTATTGCAAAGTACATAAACTTTGGACACAGTGCACACACATTACGGAGGGTGTTTATCCTGTTATTTTGTTTTAGCTTGTAACTCCTTGGGCAGCTGAGCTTGCACTGGATTGGACCTATGGGTCAGCAATGATGCTAAAACCTTTTTTGATGTTGATTGTGGATAAACCAAGTGCCCATCTCCTGTGATTCAGTAACAACTGCTCCATGTCAGTTGAATCTGCTTGCTTTTTAATCTCTAAAATGTGAAGGCAGTGTCTGGCTCCCACACTTTCAAATAGCATTTTAGAGCTGAATTAGGTGGGACTTTGCAAGAAACTTAAATTGGGGACATGTACAACCTGGAAATGTAGTAGCCTTATCTTTTGTTGGATAAGTTTGAGTTATGCAAATAACATTACTTACATAAGCACTAAGGTGGTTGGTATCAGGGCAAGCAATAAGAAAGGCAAGGTGGAGGCATTATCTTAGGTGCTCAGTGCTCTGCAGTAATTCTGGTGTATTTACAAGCTGTTTACAGTCTCTGTCAGATAACTGTTCATACTCAGTGCTATTCAATACTTGAACTAGAAAATGGTGAGCTTTGAAGGATTTAGTTCTATAGTGGTTGTTTTTTTCCCCCAAATAAGTACCAAGTAACGCATAATCACTTTCATTCCTACATTAATCAATTGGCCTGATACTCAAGTGCAGAAGGCAAAAATTAATTGTTTGAGCATAAATGTAAAGCTTTTGTGTGGTCTGCAGCGATTGGGCACATCTTCAGAATCTTGAATCTGCTACTTTTTCTTTACCTGTTCTGTGTGATTTGACTAATTCCTCCACTCTTCTATAGTCAACCTTAACGTGTTTGTAAATTTGTTTTATACAAGGTGTTTGTCAGTCATGCACAGACGCTTGCTTCAGTCAATATCACGGATGCCCCCACTCTGACTGAGTGAACAGTACTTTGGTTCAGGCATCACCGACAAGTAGGCCTGACTGAAATCAGCCCTGCTGTGCAAACCTTGAAAATTGTGCTAGGCCATATCTTCTCAGACACTAAGGAATCTAGGCCACGTCTTATCAGGAGCTAACAGTACCAGCTTGAGCTGGGACTAGAAAAAACTACAACTGCTACAGCTGCACTCTTGCACATACACCAAAGGGGGGTTTGACTACAAGTCAATCACTTTATGCTATAAATATCTGTAGCCCCTTGAGCCCCTTGAGCTCTCCTGTAAAGCAGCAGGCTGCACGGCGATGATCTCCCCCTTGAGCAGGGACGCCTCTCAAGGTTATTCCTCGAGGTTGAGAGACCCCTTACCTGGCATCTGATATCTATAAGGAGGTAAGTGACATTTTACATCAGGCCTAAAGGTATATTGTATGCTAGCGACATTTATATATCCAGCTATAGCTTAATTATTAGAAGCGTAGTAAGTTGAGGTGTTTGATGGCCATCTAATCACCGTCTAAATTATTGTTTAAATCATCATTTAAATCATTGTCAAATCACTGTTTAATTACCATTCAATTATTGCTTAATCACAATTTGATTACCATTTAATTTTCATTCAATCATCAATTAATTATCATTTGATCATCATTTAATCATTAATAAAACCCTGGTAGTTAACCCCACAACGATGACTTCTCTTAATTCACCTGCGACAGTCAAATACCCTATTTTTCTTTAGAAGCATTTAATACAGTACAGAGGTGTGACTTGGGATCACAGCCTTTGATTTCCAGTGGGACTGACCAATAAGGGGTTCTCTCACTTTCATTAATGGAGGGGATGTCATTGAATTTAAAGTTGATTTCTCTAAAACTGAGAATGCAATGAAACTTAAAGGTGTGTAACTTCTCCAACCCTTTCATGAAGTAGACAAATGCTCCTGCTGGGAATATAGCTGCAAATAACTGAGCATGGACAGCGTAATCCTAATCACATAATTTAAAACCAAATTACAAGCCTCTCTTGTAGAATGTTTTTATCAGTAAGTGTTTAGCTGGTGTTGGTCTTGGTTGTAAGCACTGAAAGTACATGAGGATGTGCTTGACCATGTTCGTGTTAGTGGCTATATGACAAGTTATCTGTGTGTCTGTGGCTTGACAGTACTGCTCTCCTGCAAGGGAGAAGCATTTTCCTTTCCCAGCTGAAGTCCTCTTCAGAGAGTTGAAGTTCTCAGAACCAAAGTAGAAAAAGGAGTTCTCATGGCTTTATCAACTACTTTCCTTCTGCTGGTCCATGACAAACCACTCATAGATATTAAATTGGTAACTACACAACAGATTGAAAACTAGTGTCATGGTTTAGCTTCAGTCGGCAACTAAGCACCACACAGCCGTTGACTCACCCTTCCCCCCACAGCGGGATGGGGGAGAGAATCGGAAGAGCAAAAGTAAGACGACTCGTGGGCTGCGATAAGAACAGTTTAATAATTGGGAAAAAAAATATAATAATAATAATAAAAAATCGTAATGAAAAGGAAAACAACAAAAGAGAGCGAGAGAGGAACAAAACCCAGGGAAAAACAAGTGATGCAGCCGCTCAACACCCACTGACCAACGCCCAGCCAGTCCCCGAGCAGCGATCACTACCCCCTGGCCAACATCCCCCAGTTTCTATACTGAGCATGACGCCATATGGTATGGAATAGCCCTTTGGCCAGTTGGGGTCAGCTGTCCTGGCTGTGCCCCCTCCCAGCTTCTTGTGCACCTGGCAGAGCAGGGGAAGCTGAAAAGCCCTTGACCAGTGTAAACACCACTTAGCAACAACTAAAACATCAGCGTGTTATCAACATTATTCTCATACTAAATCCAAAACACAGCACTATACCAGCTACTAGGAAGAAAATTAACTCTATCCCAGCTGAAACCAGGACAGTATCCACCCCTTATTCTATACCATCTACGTCATGCCCAGGCCCTACCCTTTCCAATACATTCCAATTAATCACCACCACTTTTCCTGTCTTTTGATATATACACACAGATATCATTCCCTTGGTCTATGGGCCATCCCTCTAAAATGTCCGTTGAGTTCATTTAGTCCATGACTTTGGCCTCCATCTGTCAATACAGTCCTTCAGGGCAGGAGAGATGGTGTGTGGTGTTGGATTGTTGCATGCTGAAGCCAGTTCTGGTTCCATCACGGCTGCACTTTGCTTGGTTTCATCAAAGCTCATTCTTCATTAGTCTGGGTGATTCTTACTGTAATACCGTTGATATGGCATATAGCAACCATAGTAGTGATGACATACAGTATTATATAGCAATTAACATCATACCATTCAGTTCATTGGCTATTCTCACCCAAAATCAAATCCCCTTGAGGTACACATTGGACTTCCCCATCGTTCCGCATCATCCACCAAGTGCACCCAGGTCCTTGAGCAAAAGCAATCCCACGAATGGGCTTGCCTTTGCCTGAGGCAGGAGTAACCCAGACTGTGTTCCACAGCATGTCTTTTTATGCGCACTACAGGGACTTCATCTCCTTTGACGGTGCATAAAAGTTTTCATTGGGCAGGGTAAGCTCGACTGACAGATCCCCTGGTGTCGACTACCCAGGTGGCCTTTTCTAAATGTGTATCCCAATGTTTGAATGTCCCAGCACCCATTGCTCTCAGTGTAGTCTTTAACAGTCCATTGTATCATTTGATTTTCCCGGAGGCTGGTGCATGATAGGGGATGTGATACACCCACTCAATGCCGTGTTCTTTGGCCCAGGTGTCTATGAGGTTGATTCGAAAATGAGCCCTGTTGTCTGACTCATTTCTCTCTGGGGTGCCATGTCTCCATAGGACTTGCTTTTCAAGGCCCAGGATAGTGTTCCGGGCAGTGGCATGGGGCACGGGATATGTTTCCAGCCATCCGGTGGTTGCTTCCACCATTGTAAGCACATGGCGCTTGTCTTGGTGGGTTTGTGGGAGCGTGATATAATCAATCTGCCAGGCCTCCCCATATTTATATTTCAGCCTTCGTCCTCCATACCACAGAGGCTTTAACCGCTTGGCTTGCTTGATTGCAGCGCATGTTTCACATTGATGGATAACCTGTGCAATACTGTCCATGGTCAAGTCCACCCCTCGATCGTGAGCCCATCTATATGTGGCATCTCTCCCTTGATGGCCTGAGGTGTCATGGGCCCATTGAGCTATAAATAATTCACCCTTATGTTGCCAGTCCAGATCCACCTGAGCCTCTTCAATCTTAGCAGCCTGATCCACCTGCTGGTTGTTTTGATGTTCTTCAGTGGCCCGACCCTTGTGTACGTGAGCATCTACGTGATGTACTGTTACAACCAGGTTCTCTACCCGGGCAGCAATATCTTGCCACGATGCGGCGGCCCAGATGGGTTTGTCTCTGTGCTGCCAGTTGCTCTGCTTCCATTGCTGCAACCACCCCCGCAAGGCATTGGCCACCATCCATGAATCCGTATAAAGACAGAGCACTGGCCACTTTTCTTGATCAGCAATATCTAAAGCCAGCTGGATGGCCTTTACTTCTGCAAATTGGCTCGATTCACCTTCTCCTTCAGCAGTTTCTACAACTTGTTGTATAGGTCTCCATACAGCAACTTTCCATCTCTGATGTTTTCCGACAATACGACAGGACCCATCAGTGAACAGGGCATATTGCTTCTCATTTTCTGGCAGTTTATTGTACAGTGGGGCCTCCTCAGCACACATCACCCCTCCTCTGGCGATATTCCGAAATCTTTGCCTTCTGGCCAGTCCATGATCACTTCCAAGATTCCTGGGCAATTGGGGTTTCTTATTCAAGCCCGTTGTGTGATCAGTGCGACCCACTTAATCCATGTAGCATCAGTTGCATGATGTGTAGAGGGGACCCTCCCTTTGAACATCCAGCCCAGCACCGGCAGCCGGGGTGCCAGGAGGAGCTGTGCTTCAGTACCAACCACTTCCAAAGCAGCTCGAACCCCTTCATATGCTGCCGATATCTCTTTTTCAGTTGGTATATAGCAGGCCTCGGATCCTCTGTATTCCCGACTCCAAAACCCTAAGGCTCGACCTCGAGTCTCCCCTGGTGCTTTCTGCCAGAGGCTCCAGGTAGGGCCATTCTTCCTGGCTGCGGTGTAGAGTACATTTTTTACATCTTGCCCTGCCCGGACTGGCCCAAGGGCTACTGCATGCACTATCTCCCGTTTAATTTGTTCAAATCCTCTCTCTTGAGCAGAATAATGCTGACTCCTAATAGCTGAGATACTGGTCCATACAGGTGGAAAGTAGGACCTATCTTCTTCGAGTCGCTGGACCAGCTTCTCCACAGCTGAGATGAGGGAGGAAGAACTACTTTCTTCATATTGCCGGAGTTGGCTAGCCGCTTCATCCACCATTGGACCCTCTTCGTCTTTCCAGGTCAGTATTGCCAATGAGTTGGCATACAACGATGGTGCGCTCCGTACCAACTTCCGCCACATGGGTCGAGTGCACCTGACTTCATCTGGATCTTTGGATAACTGCTCGTTGTCCAGGTCACCATAAATCACCTCCAGCACGGCTAATTCCCTCAGGTACTGGATACCTCTCTCCATGGTGGTCCATTTGCCTGGGTGATATATAACATCTTCCTCGAAGGGATATCTTTCCTTCATACCTGACAGAAGCTGCCTCCAGAGGCTGAGGGCTGGTGCCCCTTTTCCAATTGCTTTGTCAATGCCCCCTTCCCTAGAAAGGGATCCCAGCTGTTTGGCTTCCTTACCCTCTAATTCCAGGCTACTGGCCCCGTTATCCCAACATCGGAGCAGCCAGGTGACAATGTGCTTGCCTGGACGATGGCCAAAATCTTTTCGCATATCTTGCAGCTCACTCAGGGATAGGGATCTGGTGGTTTCTTTCTCATTCACAAGTTCTTCCTCTTCCTCTCCTTGTGATGGCCCTGCTTTTCATCCCCCCTTTCTAAACGAGCTGACTTTCGCTTGCAAGATTTCTTCTTGTGTATAAGGATGGCTGATATCTACACGGGTTGGTTCCCTGCTTCAACCGCAGTATCTGTCACCGGGGCTGGAGTAGCCGCAGTGCCTGTCTCAGGCGGAGCTGGAGTGTCCACAGTGCTTGTTGCAGTGGGGCCTGGAGTAGCTGTGGTGTCTGTCGTTTTGTCACCAGATCCAGAGACCTTCTCTTCCCCTTGAGGGTTCTGAATAGTGTTGAACAGGGCTCGGTAGGCATGGGCCAGACCCCAGCACATTGCAGGGATTTGTGTCTCCCTAGAATTGCCAGGGTGACAGCATACTTTTTCCAAATATTCTCCTAGTTTTTCAGGATTCTGCACTTGTTCAGGGGTGACGTTCCAAAACATTGGAGGTGCCCACCGTCCTAGGCATTTGCCCATGCTATCCCACACACCCTGCCACTCATAGCTATCCGGCCTTGGGGCAGATCTCGGGATGGTATTCTTAAATTGCTTATTAACCTTAGACAAAACCGAAACAATATTCCCAAGCAATACCAATAGATGTATCTTAACTACCCAAGGATGTTCAAGATACTGAAAAGTTATCGTAATGAAGGAGGAAACATCATAGAAGAAGGCAGCGAAGGTGCCATTCTGTATTTCCTCCATAAAAAGCCTCTCAGAGGAAGAGGTATAATTGCGAATTGTCTCCATAAGGCGGTACCCGAAGTACAGTAATGGTTTCAGTACGGCACTTAGATACCAAAATAAACCCAAGGTCACTGTTTTAATAACAAACCTCCCAGGCAAAACATCACTAATCCCTGCAGAGCACAGCAAACTGCAAAAAACACCACCAATCTTTAACATGTACAGCAAAAAATGAGCATGGTGCAGATCAGGTAAACCAATATTGAGAACAGATTAATCAATATCGTGACCCGCAACTATTAACAGATCTAAATTCCTTAACATGCTCTGGTCAATCTGTCATTATCTCAAACCCTTCGAGCCCCACGTTGGGCGCCAAAAAGGACTTGTGGTTTAGCCCCAGTCAGCAATTAAGTACCACACAGCCGCTCGCTCACCCTCCCCCCCCGGTGGGATGGGGAAGAGAATCGGAAGAGCAAAAGTAAGAAAACTCGTGGGTTGAGATAAGAACAGTTTAATAATTGGAACTAATAATAATAATAATAATAATAACAACAATAATAATGATAATAAAAATTGTAATGAGAAGGAAAACAACAAGAGAGCAAGAGAGGAACAAAACCCCGGAAAAAAATTGCAAGTGATACAACCTCTCACAACCTGCCGACCGACGCCCAGCCAGTCCCCGAGCAGCGATCGCTATCCCCTGGCCAACATCCCCCCAGTTTATATACTGAGCATGACGTCATATGGTATGGAATAGCCCTTTGGCCAGTTGGGGTCAGCTGTCCTGGCTGTGCCCCCTCCCAGCTTCTTGTGCGCTCTGCAGAGCATCGGAAGCTGAAAAGTCCTTGACCAGTGTAAACATTACTTAGGAGCAACCAAAACATCAGCATGTTATCAATATTATTCTCATACTAAAATCCAAAACACAGCACTATATTAGCTACTAGGAAAAAAATTAACTCTATCCCAGCCGAAACCAGGACAATATGAGATCTCATGTGTGTTGCAGGCCAAAAAAGAGTTTTGCATCAGGGAATTTTGATGAGGTTATTGCCAATTAAGAAACATTTAATTACTGATTCTGGTATTGGGAAATAAAACCGAACAAATACATAAACACTTAGAGAAAACACAACTCAGCTCCTCTCCAGACACCTCTCCTCCCCTCTTCCTGGTCTCCATTCCCCTTGTTGTTGACACATTACACTCGGTCCCTTCAGTGAAGTGACAGGCAGCACAGGAGATTGGGGTCAGTGCATTGTGGTTCCTTTTCTTTTGCCATTCTCTCTTTCTTGTTCAATTGCTCCAGCATGTGAAGGGGAAATTCAAATTGTAACTGCTCAGCAATGGTAATTTGAGACTGAGGAATGATCTGGCCTGGTGGGCAAGAAGGCCTAACTGCAGAACCAGGTTAAGTAATAGAAGCAGGAATGCTGGAGGTGGAACAACTCCATATAAAGTTCCCTTGCTGATAAGATAAGAAATGCCACAGTATTGACTTGTAACAATATGATTGGTGCTGGTGCAAGTGTATATAAGGAATCAGCTGGTGCCACATCTTTGCAGACTCCTTGTAGAACTGCTTATGGCTGTAGGACTCTGTCCAATGCATTGTTCATTAAATCTCTTTATACTTAAGTACAAACTTGTATTCAATTTGCCTCAAGAGATACAATAAAAATTCCCCAGCACATGGGTTCCTCCACCAGCTACAGCCCCTTCAGAGTTGTACCTCGTCCTCTCTGTCCCTGCCTGGGCAGCTCTTTTCCTTTGGTGTTTTTCCTGCTATACTGCCCTACCTGCCCTGGCATCTCACTTGTGTCTCCTGTCTAGCACCTACCACCCTTTCTTAAATATGTTTTTGCAGAGGCACCATAAACTCATCTGATTGGTTCTGGTTTGGTACACAGTGAGTCTGTTTTGTCCATTGCCAAACCATCTGGAATTGGCTGTGACTGACACAGGACAGTCCATGATCTCCTCCTATACAGATCACCCCTGCAGCCACACACCCCCTCAAAACCCCCTGCCGATTATGCCCAATACACATATGAAAGGCCCTTTTTTCTGTTTTCCCCTGTTTAAAAAGTTATTCAAGTGTATTTAAGTGGGTTAGTTGGAGGTTTGGAGGTATGAGGAGAAAGTGTAGAAAGGAATTTTGCAAAATACTTTACTGCAAGCCAGGCACACCTGAAGTCTCTGAAGTAGACATGGCAAAAGAAACCCAACATACCATTCCAGTATAGTAAAGGCTCTCATTTCTTCCATTAAGCTCTCATCACTTTCATGGCTTCGTAAAAAGTATTTGTAACTTTTAAAGAATATTCCAATCTACTTTGGTAATAATCTACTTTGGTAATGATCCGGGATGAAACCAAGGGTGAATTGGGAAGGACAGTTGGAGGCATGAGGGATGGTTGTGGTGAGTTTGAAAAGAGGAGTAGGAGAGGAACTCAGAGACAAGGGAATAACATTAAACTTAAAAGAGAGTGATTGGAGCCTTAGCCCAAAGGCACACAATGGCAACAAGTGAGAAAGTACAAGAGTCAAACTACAAAAGGGTTGATGTAGGCACATGACGTGCTGATTGTTGGTCTGCTGATGGGTTGGTCCGCTGATGGGTTGGTCCATTAACTGATATAGGGGTGTCCCCATTATATTGTTTACAATCCCACAATTAACTGTGACATTCTGCCCTTGAGGTACAGAGGTATAATATTGTCTCAAAGAAGGATCCCATACTGGGGGAAGTGTGGGGGGTTCCTCCTACCAATATTAAAGTAGTGAGGTTCCATGAGCCAGGTTGTCCCATTTGTCCTGTAAATTTAGTGAACCAAGAGGCATGGGAAATTGGGGTTTCTTCTTCAGAGTAGCAGGATGTCAAAGGACGCAATCTGTAAGAAAAAGAACAAAAATGCATCCTGTCTAGGCTACAAGCCAGATGGCAGGTTATGTTATTTGAGTTCCTCCTTCCAGAATTCCTTCATACAAATTTAATCATAGTAAACCTGTATTTAGAGCTGTGGTGCTGGTGTTGGTAAGGGGAATACATGCTCACACAATAGTCCTTATGAGAGCTTGTGAAGGTGTCAAGGTTTCCATGGAGTGTAAAGACGAGTTTTCTGAGTGTGGAATGGGCTAATATGTGAGTTTTATGGGGCTACCCATTAGTCCTCTCCAATAGTTCAAGAGGGCAGCTACTTGGGGTAATAACATATCCCAGTGTTGCTGAGGAGAGATTATTTCCTAAGCGTGTTTTGTTCAGCCTTTAACAACCTATTCATACACTCCACTAAGCCATTGGCCCATGGGTTGTAAGGGTGGTGGAATGCCCACCTTACTTTGTGTTTGTCCTGGTTTCGGCTGGGATAGAGTTAATTTTCTTCCTAGTAGCTGGTATAGTGCTGTGTTTTGGATTTTAGTATGAGAATAATACTGATAACATGCTGATGTTTTGCCTGTTGCTGTGGTGTTTACACTGGTCAAGGACTTTTCAGCTTCCCCTGCTCTGCCAGGTGCACAGGAAGCTGGGAGGGAGCACAGCCAGGACAGCTGACCCAAACTGGCCAAAGGGCTATTCCATACCATATGACGTCATGGTCAGTATATAAACTGGGGATGTTGGCTGGGTAGCAGCGATCACTGCTTGGGGACGGGCTGGGCATCGGTCAGTGGGTGGTGAGCGATTGCATCACTTGTTTTTTTCTTTGGTTTTGTTCCTCTCTCTCTCTCGTTGTTTTCCTTTTCATTACAATTTATTTTTATTTTATTTTATTTTATTTAAATTATTAACTGTTCTTATCTCAACCCACGAGTTTTCTTACTTTTGCTCTTCCGATTCAAGGACCATCTTCAAGGACCATCCATGAAGTTTTGCTGGTGATGAGATGATTCCTCTAAAATCCTTTCAACTTGCTTTTACAAAACCTGACATCTTGTCTCACTTTTGTCTTGACATACTGTTGGGTGCAAATATAGGTGCATTAAAACTTGTTTAATTTTTCCTCTTTTTCTGAACACTAACGTTAATGAAGCCTTTTTACCCAGAATCACTTCGGTAGCTATAAGACTTGCATAACGCCACAGCCTAAATTTAAAGAAGTGCCGGGGAGGCATCATCTTTGACAGCCACTCAAGAGCTTCATGCTGTGTGTTTTGCTGCTTCTCTGGGTGAACAAGTACAAGCATCGTTGTGCCCCGTGAGTGCGAAGATAGGCGCAGGGTTTATTGCCTTTCAGCCGCTTTCTCTGGAGCACGTTGTTACAATTTTTCTTTCAAACATTCTGGTGAGATACTGGTGGAGATGAAGGAGTCATTTGGGGTAGTATAGAAGAGGGAATAGTCTCAGAAAGCCAGTGAGGATAAATTGGGCCAAAGGCCATATCTACTAAAAATCTCTGTTTCTGTGTGTGTATAGTTCATGTTGGTTTAATGGAGTACATTAAAGTGACCGCCTGATTACTTGCAGGTGACAGTTCAGGGTAATCCTTCATAGCTTATTTACTCACCGTGTTCTTGAGAGCAGAATTGCTTAGGGCTCCTTAGTGATTTGAGCCTTTCCTTCTTTACCTCTTTTTTTCTTCAAATGAGCTGTTTTTCCTTACTACTGCTACCTTATGGTCCTTTCTTTCCTGTCGAACCCTTCAGCAAGGCATTACAAATGCCATGATGCTTCAGGCGTGCTCTGTCATCCTTGTATTGGACATTTATCCTATGCTACTCCGCCTTTCACCCAAGGTAGTAAGAGAGGCAGCGGCTAAGGGAAGATGTAACCCAGGTATAAGATTCAAAACTACTCTTAACAGAAGTACAGGAGAGAGAAGCGTAGAGGAAAATCAGTCTGGATGGCGTGATTACCCTGATACAAGTGTGTCTCAGCACTCGTGAATGTAGACAGTCCATTTAATGACAGGACCATTCAGTCATTGCATTCAGAAGAAAACTATTTCTTTCTGCCTTACCTACTGAAAGCCCCTATCTTCATTGCCATCTTTGTGACCTTGCTTTTGTGGAGTGCATAGGTATGTGGCTAAATCTGAGCATATATCTTAGCTAGCTGGAGGCAGTGGAAGTGGAGGTGGGCAAAGTCCTGAGCTGAATTGGGTGAAGTTTCAGTAATGAAGTGGGAAGAGCATTTACCTCCACAGGGAGGAGCAGAGCATTTTGGGACCTCTAGTGAAGATGATGTTGGCCATTTCGGTGTCTGTGCTGGTGTTAGTGAGGAATTTGATGATGCAGACCAAGTTTTATAGTCATGCTTACACTGATTAGCATTTGTGAAAAATACCCTACTGAAGTCCACAGGCTGTTTTATGAAGAAGTGCAACTTGGCAGCCACGGGTGGGTGCGTGAGGTGCGGTGTGCATGTACAGCGCTGAGGAGGAATTAGGCATAGCAGGAGTGAAAGGGTTAACGAGATTGAAGTACTGAGGGTCTGGGTTATGCCTGAGGGAAGGAGGCTGTGTGTCAGGAGTAGGAGTGGATGGGATTGGAGAGAGATAGGCGAGCGCGTGATTTTTTGTTGTGAAGAAAGGAGCTGCAAAGTTGCAAAAAGATAGCCAATTGTATTAGCTGAAGGAACGCATGAAGGACGCGTGGACAAGACATATAAACCAATAAGAGTTCTTTCAGTAGCGCATGTACAAACAATTAGAAAGTATATAAGCCATGTAATAGTTCAATAAAGGGTCTTCGATTCAACACCAGCACCGGAGTCCGTATCTCATTCCCTTCAGATGGTGACCCTGACATTCGGAGGTAGCAGCGCTGCAAGTGGCGTCCGGAGGGAACCCCAGCTGAACGAATCAAGCCTGCGGCAGGACTGCGGCTTTAATCCTGGGACATCACCTTAAGAAACAGGTGAGCGGCTGGGCAGTGATCATGGGAGCTAATATATCAGCCGAGGAAGAGGCCATACTGAAGTTATTAATGCAGCTCCTATTAAAAAGAGGGGTGGAGTATGACCCCTATAAGATAAAGTTATTACTGAAGCTTTTGCAAAAGCAAGGGGCTCCCTTTACAGTATCTGCGGTGTTTGATGTGAAAACGTGGGAACAGGCAGGGGAGAAGATTTGGGAGGCAGCGTCCGGGGGGACACCACCGCCGCTGAAGTTATGACCACGTGGCATTTAGTAACTGAGACCCTGCAATCATGGCAAGCAGAAAAGAAAGTGCAGAATGCAGTCGCTCAGGTGGCACAAGCAGGGGATAGCGAACCGATCGCGAGCAAGCCCCAGGAAAAAGACGTTCTTATAGACTTGGGGGAGTCACCCCCTCCCGCCCTCCCCCCGTTGAAGCCGCCCCCCCCGCGCGTCCGATACGTGCATCAGAAGCACAACCCACGCCAATAGCAGAACAGGCTTTCGACCCCCGAGATCGGTGGGAGCGACTCCGTAGGGAGGCACTGAAGGATGGGGAAGCTGCGGGGTTTGTGTTTCCGGTGCGCGTACAAGACAATGGGCCGAATGAGTGGACCCCCTTCCAGTGGGAACTAATTAAGGAATTGAGAAAGACTGTCACTGTGTATGGCTTAAACGCGCCATTCACTCAGTCATTGTTAGAGAATGTTATGACAGGATATTTGCTAACCCCGTTTGACTCGCGGCAAGTGGCCGCAATGATTTTAACGCCAGCCCAGCGATTGTTTTGGGAGCAAAAATGGAAAGAATCCTGCGAGGTGGCAGCCCTGAGTAATCTTGGGTGGCAAGATGGCGATCCCCTTGCCGGGGCGGGAATTCCCCAGTTGATGGGCACCGACCCTTTGCTGGATCCTCGATTGCAAGCTAGATTGGATCCGAATGTTCTCCGACAGTCCGCGGCATTAGCTTTCCAGGCTATGCTGCGGTTGCCCGAAGTTGGAAAGCCAGAACAATCGTTTACTAGTATACGACAGGGGCTCCAAGAACCGTATATGCAATTCATTGATAGACTGAGGGATGCGCTAGAAAAACAAATTGAGAATCGTGAGGCGAAGGAAGCCCTAATGCTGAAACTGGCAGTGGAAAATGCAAATACGGACTGCAAAAAGTTATTGCACGCACTGCCTGTTAACTCTACGTTAGTATAGATGATCGAAGCGTGCAATCGAGTTGGCTCTATTGAACATCACACTGCTGTGTTGGCCGGAGCGTTTGCCGCTGCCCTCAATATCGGGCGGGGTGCCGTTGGAGACAAGCGATGTTATCGGTGCCATGCCGTAGGGCATCTAGCTGCTAACTGCCCGCAGCGAGGGTCAGCTGTTGGCCGGGGCGCTGGTTCTAATCCTCCTACCTTATGTCCACGATGCGGAAAGGGATGGCACTGGGCCAGCCAGTGTCGTTCACAATACAATGCGGAAGGACAACCTCTGCCAACGCGGCAGGGAAACGGGAAGCGGAGCGCGGGGCGGAAACGCGCGATGACACAAGTTCCGCCGCCCCTCGGGCCGGAAGGGCGGTCCACGCCGGACTTCCGCCCAAAGGCAATGATGGCCGGAAGTTTGACACCGGCTGCAGCGACAACAACGCCACAGACGTCGTTACCATGGACACCCTCTCCGCCAAGACCAGAGGGAGCGCCGGACTGGATGTCGCCACGGTAACGGATTTTACCCTTTGGGGACCCCATGTTCAAAAGATTCCACTGAATGTAAAGGGGCCCTTAGGGCAAGGGTATAGCGCACTTTTGTTGGGCAGATCTAGTACCACCTTGACGGGACTGTTTGTTTTGCCAGGAGTTATTGATGCGGATTTTAAAGGATAGATTCAAGCCATGGTCTGGACCCCCTCTCCTCCAGTGTTTATACCCAGAAAAACTAGAATTGCCCAGCTCATCCTGTTTAAGGCCATAGTTCCACGGGCTGAGAACTGCGAACGATGTGACGCAGGGTTTGGATCAACCGGTCCTCCTGCAATTTTTTGGGCCACGCAGATTGCCGCCACTAGGCCTATGCTTACCGTGACGCTGTATAATCCCCACACAAGCCCTGCTTGTATTCAACTGCCGGTTCTCATAGACACAGGGGCAGATGTTACCGTGCTAGCCTTGAAAGATTGGCCGCGCAGTTGGCCACTGGCCACCCCCACAGAAGGATTAGTTGGCGTTGGTGGCACTTCACATACCTTTCAAAGTATTAACTTGCTTAGTATTAAAACTCAAGAAGGATCCACATTCACTGTACGCCCGTACGTAGCTAATTTACCCATGAGTCTATTGAGGAGGGACGTGATGGCACAAGGCGGCTTTACCCTGAATTGCCCCGAAAATTTTCGGTAGCGGCCATTGATGAGCGACCGACAATGAAACTAACCTGGAAAAAGGAGACACCCGTTTGGGTAGATCAATGGCCGCTCCCTAGAGAAAAGGTCGCTGCACTTCAAGAGTTAGTCGCAGAGCAACTCCAACAGGGGCACATCACACCTACAACCAGTCCCTGGAATTCTCCGGTATTTGTTATCAAAAAGAAAAGCGGAAAATGGCGACTGTTGCATGATTTGAGACAAATAAATGAAGTAATGGAAGAAATGGGGTCACTCCAGCCTGGATTACCTTCACCGACCATGATACCCCGAAATTGGGACACAGTAGTTATAGACTTGAAAGACTGCTTTTTTACAATCCCTTTGCACCCTGCAGATGCACCTCGTTTTGCATTTTCAGTGCCTAAAGTAAATCGAGGCGAACCAATGGATAGGTATCATTGGACTGTTCTACCTCAAGGTATGAAAAATTCTCCAACAGTCTGTCAGGCATATGTGGCCGAAGCCATACACCCTGTGCGACTCAGATTTCCAGGAATGTATATTTATCACTATATGGATGATATTTTGCTTGCTAGCCCTACGAACAACCAAGTGCAAGAGGCGTTACCTGTTTTGAGGAGCTCATTGCAAAACCGAGGCCTCCAGATTGCGCCCAAAAAGATCCAAATGGAGGCACCCTGGAAATATCTTGGGTGGAAAATATTACAACAAACCATTCAACCTCAGAATGTGGCCATCTCTACAGACATCAAAACATTGAATGACGTACAAAAACTATTGGGCAATATAAATTGGATTAGAACACAATGTGGTATAGACAATGAAACATTAGCACCGTTGTTCGAGTTATTAAAAGGGGACACTGATCTTAATGCTCCACGACAATGGACCACAGCGGCGAAAGATGCACTGAGAACAGTGAATGAAAGACTCTCCTTGCAGCAATGTCACCGACGAGTTTAAAATCTACCCGTGCAGTTATACCTTTGTAATCAAGAACAACAACCTTTAGCAATTATTGGACAATGGGAGACCCAGGAAAGAGACCCCCTTATAGTGTTAGAATGGGTGTTTTTGCCGTATCAACCTACAAAGACTCTTGTTACTCGCATTGAGCTGTTTGCTGCCCTAATCAAAAGAGGCAGAGAACGAATTGTCGAAATGACTGGGGAAGAACCTGGACTTATTGTCCTTCCGGTTGCAAAAATTACCTAAATTGGTGTTTGCAAAATAGCCTGGAACTTCGAATGGCTTTAGCAGGGTTTGATGGGCAAATGGATACTCATCACCCCCCTCATAAAATGTTTACCTTTTATAATAATGTAAAAATCGAAAATAGGCCACTATATCAGTGGCAACCCGTTACGGGCACCACAGTATTTACTGATGGGTCAGGGAAGACAGGAAAAGCGGTAATTACATGGAAAGAAAAAGATCAATGGCAACATCAAATAGAACGAATTGAGGGTTCACCTCAGTTAGTTGAGTTGCACGCCATTACTATGGCCTTTAAAAAATGGCCTTTGACTCCTTTAAATATTGTATCAGACTCGCAGTATGCTGTAGGAGTAGTCCAGCGCATTGAAAGAGCGCAGTTAAAACATATACCAAAAGAAGCTCTGTTTTTGAAATTTAAGGAATTATTATTTTTAATAGAGCAGAGAAGACATCCCTATTCTGTGATTCACATTAGAAGCCACACAAACTTACCAGGGTTTTTGACAGAAGGAAATGCACGAGCTGACTGCCTAACAAATATGGCATTACACACTCCTGTACCACACACACTTACCCAAGCTCAGTTGTCACACCAATTTTTCCACCAATCTGCCAAAGTTTTAGCAAAGCAATTCGCAATATCTGTGGGGAATGCAAAACTCATAGTTCAAACGTGCCCAGACTGTCAACAACAACCATCTGGACCATCTTTTATGACAAACCCTAGAGGTTTTTTTTCTCTTCAACTCTGGCAGACTGATGTGACACATATACCTGAGTTTGGTCGACATAAATATGTTCACGTGTCCATCGATACCTACTCCCATGCGGTATGGGCTACCGCAATGACGGGCGAAAACAGTCGACATGTCCAAAGCCACTTCCGTGCTGCTTTTGCGGCGCTCGGTATTCCGAGGGAGATAAAAACAGACAATGGCCCTGCATACATTAGTCACACGACGCGTAGGTTTTTCCACACATGGGGCATCAACCATAAGACAGGCATACCCCATTCCCCCACAGGACAAGCTATTATAGAGCGCACACACCGCACCTTGAAAACTCTTTTACAAAAACAAAAAAAGGGGGAAGCTCAGGAATCGCCGCAAAACAGGTTGGGGAAAGCTCTGTATGTAATGAATCATCTATCATTACCTTTTCAACATGAAGATATTCCACCTATAGTTAAGCATTACAAGGCAATGGAATCAGGGTTAACACCAATATTGCGGGAGAAAGCAATGGTAATGATGAAAAATCTAAATACAGGGTGCTGGGAGGGACCGTATCAATTAATAACCTGGGGTCGAGGATACGCTTGTGTCTCCACAGGTCAAGGGCCCCGACGGGTACCAGCACGGGGAGTTCGACCTTGGTTAGAAGCATCATCATCAGACTCAGCGAGCCATGGGTCTCCGTCCAACCCCGAAACAACATATGGGTAACGCTCGCCAACAGGACAGGGCAGGAATTTTTTTGATTTGTGGCGATAGAGCATGGCAAGGTATCCCTTCTCATATATCTGGAGGGCTTTGTACCCTAGGATGCCTTACCTTGCTAACACCAAAAAAAAAAAAAAAAAAAAAAATCGATGCAATCAGTCTGGCTCATAGAAACAAAAAAAAAGGAGGGGAAATATAGGAGATCAGTACGCTGATGACCTTGACTTAATAAACACGTCTCTGAACTAAGGTTGTGGGCGAGGGACCAAGAGGAAAAAAGAGAATAAAAGAATGCAAAAGAAGGAACAACAAGATAACTATAAACCAATGAAATGCTGCGTGATAAAAGTTACAGAGCAACCAATAATGATCCTTTGCTTTTGATAGAATGGGTGTCTTTAGCGCGAACGCTGAATCAAACTGCTTTTTGTGTATCTAGGGAACAACCGGAACAACCATTCCATACATGTCTTGTAGGATTGCCTATAGATGAGGTAGGGTTAATACAAAAAGAAGCAAGTGGAGTGCTAACTGCAGATAAATGTAATTCTACCACCAGTAATGTTAGCGCCTGCTTTGCGGATTGAGATAAGTGGGTGGCTTAAATCATTATTAAAAACTGGGTTATTGGTTATCGGTATATTTTAATGTATCTTGCTGCTTTTACCCTGTTTATTGTCACGTGTCCAAGGAATGCTGCAGAAAATGGTGTAAAAAATATATGTTGTTGAAAAACAAAAAGGGGGAATTGAGGAGGAATTAGGCATAGCAGGAGTGAAAGGGTTAACGAGATTGAAGTACTGAGGGTCTGGGTTATGCCTGAGGGAAGGAGGCTGTGTGTCAGGAGTAGGAGTGGATGGGATTGGAGAGAGATAGGCGAGCGCGTGATTTTTTGTTGTGAAGAAAGGAGCTGCAAAGTTGCAAAAAGATAGCCAATTGTATTAGCTGAAGGAACGCATGAAGGACGCGTGGACAAGACATATAAACCAATAAGAGTTCTTTCAGTAGCGCATGTACAAACAATTAGAAAGTATATAAGCCATGTAATAGTTCAATAAAGGGTCTTCGATTCAACACCAGCACCGGAGTCCGTATCTCATTCCCTTCACAGCGCAGTGTGAGTGACGGTGTCGTGGTTTAGCCCCAGCTGGCAACTAAGCACCACGCAGCCCCTGGTGGGATGGGGGAGAGAATCGGAAGAGCAAAAGTAAGAAAACTCGAGGGTTGAGATCAAGACAGTTTAATAGGTAAAGCAAAAGCCGCACACGCAAGCAAAGCAAAGCAAGGAATTCATTCACTCCTTCCCATGGGCAGGCAGGTGTTCAGCCATCTCCAGGAAAGCAGGGCTCCATCACGCGTAACAGTTACTTGGGAAGACAAACGCCATCACTCCAAATGTCCCCCCTTCCTTCTTCTTCCCCCAGCTTTATATACTGAGCATGACGTCATGTGGTATGGAATAGCCCTTTGGTCAGTTTGGATCAACTATCCTGGCTGTGTCCCCTCCCAGCTTCTTCTGCACCTGGCAGAGCACGGGAAGCTGAAAAGTCCTTGACCAGTGCAGCAACAACTAAAACATCTCTGTATTATCAACACTGTTTTCAGCACAAATCCAAAACATAGCCCCATACCAGCCACTATAAAGAAAATTGACTCTATCTCAGCTGAAACCAGGACAGACGGCGATGTCAGCTCCTGGCGGAGATAACAAGGTAGGTTCCTGGCACTGTGGGACAGAGAAATGTTTCATCTCCGCTTGCAGTAACACTTAGTGAAATATTTCAGCAATCAAAATGTTTTTATTACATGTTGTGTACATTAAGTATTTGCCAATGTTTTATATAGAAGGAATGGATTACACTGGAACAGGTTGCCCAGAGAGGTGGTAGATGCCGCATCCCTGGAAACATTCAAGGTCAGGTTGGACAGGGCTCTGAGCAACCTGATCAAGTTGAAGATGTCCCTGCTCATTGCAGGGGGAGGTTGGACTAGATGACCTTTAAAGGTCCCTTCCAACCCAAACTGTTCTATGATTCTATGATTCTATTCTATGATTCTCTCCCCCATCCCACCGGGGTGGGGTGGGGAGGGTGAGCAAGTGGCTGTGTGGTGTTTCGTTGCCGACTGAGGCTAAAACCACGACAGTGTTTATCTGCCCAGGCATGAACATGATGGTTCTTGAAGTGCAACTTGTCTGATTCAGTTGTTATGGGTTGTACGTGGGCTGGCTGGGATGGAGTTCACTGTCTTCATAGCAGCCTATATGGTGCTGTGCTTTGCACTTGTGGCTAAAACAGTATTGATAACACACCTATGTTTTGGCTATTGCTAAACAGTGCTTGCACAGTGTCAAAGATTTCTCACCAACTCCACCCCCACCCAAAGGCAGGTAGGCTGGAGGTGGGCAGGAGGTTGGGAGAGGACACAGCCAGGACAGCTGACCCAAACTCACCAAAGGAATACTCCAAACCATATGATGTCGCACTCAACAATAATAAGGTCCCAAATACTGATACTGTTGAATACTTTTTAGGAGAAGGGTTAGGGCCTCTTGATGACTCACATTCCAGCCCCAGGTGGAACGTTTGTGCAGCAAGGAATACAGAGAATGCGCTAGCTGACTAAAACCAGAGACATGGGCAAGTCAAAAATTTAAAGTTCCTAGGAGGCTCTGGAGGTTGTGTTTGGAGGAGGGAGAAGGCAAAGATAAAACAAATTGCAAGACATTTTCAGGAATACCTTAGGTACCAACACACAAGGAGACTCCTAAGAAAATTGCATTCTGGGCAAGACTCTGGCATTTACCAGAAGGAATAGAAAGATCCCAGCATTCTTTGAGGGATGAAATTAAGAGGGTCATATCTTGTGCAACAGATTTGCGTGTAGGTCCGCCCAGGAGTATGTCATCAATATACTGGTGGTGAGAAACATCAGGAGTGGGAGAAATTTCAGCTAAGGCTGAGGCTAACAGGCCATGAACAATGGTAGGAGTATGGCAATAGTCTTGAGGTAAACGAGTAAAGGTGTACTGAGTGCCATTCCAAGTAAAAGCAAAGTGAGCTTGGTTGTCTGAGCAGATAGGGTACTGGAAGAACATATCTTTAACATCCAAAACCACCATGCATAGATAAGAAGCGATGTGAATGGCGTTGAGTACTTCAGCAGCTGTTGGGATTGCTGCATGAAGTGGAGAGGAGGCAGTTTATGGTCAGTAGTCAATGGTCAGACACCAAGACACATTGGGTTTGCACACTAGCCATATGGGGCTGTTAAAAGGGGAGTTGGTGAGAACGACTACTCCCTGTTCTTCCAATTCTGTGAGAAGGGAGGTGATGGGTTTTGGGGCTTGTGGGTTCACAGGGTATTGTTGTAAATTGACAACATGGGTCATTGGAGGTAGGGGAGGTGCTTTTCACAGTACGCAAACTAGCAGGAGGTTAGGTTCAGAAGTACCAAGAGACCATACCTTCCCTTTAGCCTCACGGAAGATTTGGCCTCTGAGTAGACAGAGGGAGAAAAGGCACTAATTAGTGTATCCCATTTAACTTCACATAATCTTGAGTTCTTTTCTACATGGCCAGCCAGCAAGCCAAGCAGAATAATCATCAGGTACATAGGTCAGAGCCAATCCTCACATATGGCCTTTTGCCTCTGTAGAAGGAAACTGGAGGGAGAAAGAAAGTGAAACTGCTGATGGGTAATAGAAGATTTAGAAGTTGGAATTGCTGTCGTGCAAGTAACAAGGAAAATACAAATCTGTAAGAAACCAAGGCTCATTAGTTCTGCTGTCTGAAGGACACCATCTATTGGAGTCAGCCTTCTGTGTGTAACGGCAAAGTTAGAGATGCTTTTGCAGGTTTCAGCTCAAACTCACCTGTTGACTACTAAGAGAATTTTGAACCTGAGTTTGGAGTCACTTTTGGCCCAGGCTATTTGATCTCACTAAATTATGAACTATAGCCCATGTGTTCTGGTCTGGAGCATCTGCACTCCTCAGTGAGGATATGGGCAACAGTATTTGGAAGGTATACCTTAGAAAATACTGAGTTCTGCTTATGACAGAAATCCTAGCAGTTATCCTTTCTTTTCTAGGTTCTTTGGGAAATCATGTGCTTTTATATTAATAGATGTCGTGGTTTAGCCCCAGCTGGGAACTAAGCACCACGCAGCCGCTCGCTCACTCCCCCCCAGTGGGATGGGGGAGAGAATCGGAAGAGCAAAAGTAAGAAAACTCGAGGGTTGAGATAAAGACAGTTTAATAGGTAAAGCAAAAGCTGCACACGCAAGCAAAGCAAAGCAAGGAATTCCTTCACTCCTTCCCATGGGCAGGCAGGTGTTCAGCCATCTCCAGGAAAGCAGGGCTCCATCACACCTAACGGTTACTTGGGAAGACAAACACCATCACTCCGAATGTCCCCCCCTTCCTTCTTCTTCCCCAGCTTTATATACTGAGCATGATGTCATGTGGTATGGAATAGCCCTTTGGTCAGTTTGGATCAACTATCCTGGCTGTGCCCCCTCCCAGCTTCTTCTGCACCTGGCAGAGCATGGGAAGCTGAAAAGTCCTTGACCAGTGCAGCAACAACCAAAACATCTCTGTACTATCAACACTGTTTTCAGCACAAATCCAAAACATAGCCCCATACCAGCCACTACAAAGAAAATTGACTCTATCTCAGCTGAAACCAGGACAATAGACTAACAACATGAGTGTTTGGAGTGCAGGGACATGTGTGATAGGGGAGATGAGGCAAGAACACTGAGGATCTGGATCAGCCTCACAGGTGTTGTGAGTAGAGCTCAGTATTTTCTAAGACATACCTTCTTCTACTTAAGAGCATATTGAAATGCTGTTTGCATTCTGGCAGCCAGAACTCCTCAAGCTGAGGTGCTCTGCTCTCCCTCTCCTTTTTCACATATTTAAAGATGGCATAAGGACTCAGAAAAGTCCTTTGGTTAGCTCATTTAAAGGGCTATGCAGTTCTGGTTCTCCTGCAAAAGAGAAAAAAGTGCAGAACTCCTGATCCGCTCTGGCCCAGAGTTTATGCCTCACTGAATGAATATAATGACACGTTTGAGTTTACAAGTTGCTGCTTGAAGACAGATCTGTACATAACCCATTGATAGCTATACAATCCAGTAAAACTGATGAGTCTGGGAATGCCAAATGGAAACATCTCTGACTACAACAGTATATTGTAGTATGTTTATAGGTGGGCTAGGGATTTGTGACTACCAGCATATTGAAATCCTAGTCTATTTCCTAGTGCTTTTCCTCTCTAAGGAAGAAAGAGGCAGTAGTCCACAATTAGTCCGTGATGACTCTAGTTATCAATGCTCATGATAAAAATCTTGCTATTTCGGAATATGTGCCAAGGAAAAATTTCCAACCTAATGCTATAGCAACTGCTCAATACATTACTTCCTTTGAAAGCAGATTTGTACAGTTTCACTTCAGTATTATCATAAGTGGCAATTAAAATGAGTTTGAAAGCAGATGCTTAAAGAATAGAATGGTGTGCGCAATGTGAATTGTTAAACACAAACCAGGATCCAAGGAGGTTGCCTATATTTTCTAACAGTACCTATGGTTGGGATGCTAACAAGTATCACTAAGAAGGGATTTCTTCCTCAAAACCAGTCTGAATTCCAGGTGCAAACCTCTCTTCCGTTCATTTTTGGAGACTGGTTGGTTGTTTTTGGAGGGTTTTTTCCTAGTTATTTAAAACTTATATCACTTATTCTAATCTTTAGGTTCATGCCCCTGGATTTCTTCAGCCCTGATTCTTATCTCACCTGTAACAGTACAGACTGGGAGCAAGTCAATGGATGGATGAATTAATTAGAGAAATTTCATTCATTGTCCTGGGTCTGGCTGTGCCGGAGTGGGAGACGGACCCGGAGTAACGATGAGTCTCAATATGAGTATGGTCGTTCTCCTTTAATTAGACTATTCGACAGGTTTATATATACAACCAAGCAAAGCACGCGCTAATAACAACTATACTATTGGATAACTACATTTGTCCATGCACCTAAAACAGTTACTTGGTTGGTACAAAGCTGCTGTTCACGCGCTGCTCACGCGAAGGGGGTCCGTCGACATTTCCCAGGCTTGGTTCCGCTTATCTTGTTTACCAAGTGCTCCTCCTGCTTTCTTCCTTATCTCAAAGACATTCCACCGTGACATCTGGTTCTTCAGCCATATCAAAGGCTGGAATGCTCACATCAATCAAATTGTGCCCTTTGTCACTCAACCACTCTCCCACAATTCCCCCTTCTTGTTTTTGAGCAATCCAGGCATGGTTTACTATGGTTAAGAGGGTCCTTTTAATACAGCTAAATGCTATACAAAAACACAAACCTACAATAACTAAGATTATTAAAAGTCGCAACCCTTCAGCTAACAAGCCTTTTAGCCATTGCGGCAAAGGCCCAAATAAACTGGTTAACCATTCATCAAGAAACCCCTGATCCTGTTGAATTTTGTTGGCATGCTCTTTTAGCCGCTGCAGCTGTTTGTGAATTGATTCACCATGATCAGACAGGTTCATACAACACATGCCTTCAAAATCTTCACAACCATGACCTTGAGCTAATAGCAAAAAATCAATTGCTGCTCTATTTTGCAAAATTGCATGGCGCAAGCTATTTTGATCCTCTAATAAAGCCTCTATTATTTATTAATGAGTGTGGCGCTACATTCGCTACTACTTTTAGATTGGCTACAATTTTGGCTAGCAAAGCTACCAAATTCATCTGCCTTAAAATGTGGTACTCCTATTAAACATGTTCTAAAAGGTTCTGTAACAGACGCAAGTGAAAGGCAAAATGCTTGTTGACCTGTTTTGTTCGCCCAGGTAACCCACATATTTTCCCTGGGCTCAGTCTTGTGAAGACTCATTACCACCGGGAGTAATGCCCCGATTATCAGGAGCAGGTTCATCTTGTTCGTCGGATGAGTTACGATGAGCTAGAACAGGCTTCACGTTTCTGCTCGGCACCCACACTGGACCGCGATCTGTGGAGACACACATATATCCTCGACCGTTAAATATAACTGGGACAGGTCCTAACCACATTCCAGAGGCAGGATCCCTATACTTTACTTTAACTTGGGGAAGTGTCGTTACACTATTAAACTTAAGATGTTGATGATGAATCACTACTGGTGGTTCCTCTCGATCTCCCATAAGACAGAGAAAATTTAGTGTAAAGAGTACACGATGCAATCTCTGTTGAGGATCTACCTCTATACCCCTTTGTTTGTCTAGATAGTCCTTCAGGACTTGGTGCGTGCGTTCCACTAGCCCTTGTCCAGTAGGCGAGTGTGGGATCCCGGTAACATGATCGACTCCCCATCTTGCTAAAAATGCCCTGTCCTTTTGGCTAACATAAGCAGGTCCATTATCAGTTTTAATACGTTCAGGCACGCCTAACACTGCAAAACAAGCAAGCAAATGTTTACATACATGATGCGCCCTTTCTCCAGGCAACACAGTTGCCCATATCATTTTTGAAAAGGTGTCTATAGTTAGATGCAGATACTTCAATCGACCAAACTCGGGAACATGTGTGACATCCATCTGCCATAATTCTAATGCCTTTAGTCCTTTTGGATTCACTCCAGACCCTATACCTGGACCATGATTTCCACATTTTGGACAGGCCTGAATTATACCTTTTGCCTCATTTTCTGTTAAATTAAATTGTCTTTTTAACCCCTTAGCATTTTGATGGAAATTTTCATGACTTTGTCTAGCTTGTTGGAATTTATCCATAGGAGGTACATGACACACTGGACTGACTAGACTATCAGCCAGCTGATTACCTTGGCCAAGACCAATGTCCAATTGATGACTACGAATATGGATAATACAACAGGCTGCTGTTCGTTGACCTAATACAGATCGTAGTTTGACAAACAAATTCCCCAATCTAGGATTCGTTGTTTCCCTTAATAGGGCATCTTCTAGACGCGGCACTACTCCAGCCACATACATTGAATCAGTCACCACATTTAAGGGAATATTTATCCAGTTAGTCAAAGCCCAAACTACAGCAGTCAGCTCCAAAGTCTGGAGGGAATCTTGAAGTTGTCCATCCATGATATGTCGCTTCCAATTGTCACCTTCCTTCCAGACACAGGCTGCACGCCGCAGACGCTTGCCGGCATCAGTGTAGACAGTGACACCGCCTGGCAATGGGTTCTTACTTACTTTGGATCTCTGTATCCATTGATTGCGCCTTAACAATTGCCATAATTTCCCTTGTGGCTGCTGAGAATGTATCTTGCCACCATAGCCTAAAAAGGCATTCTGTATGGCCTCATCATTACGAAGCCACCACTCCACATCTACGGCGCTAACGGGTATGCTAATATCTCCTGGCTCTTGGCCACTGATTTCTATGGTTCGTGACCGTCCTTTCCGTATTAGTTCACCTATTGCTTCAGTCCGTGTTTGGATACTCATTTTTGGTTGTACACCTAAGAATACCCATTCCAAAATATTAAACATATCTCCTTGTCCTTTGCATTTGGCAGTGGCATCTAACTGAAGGGGAGAAATGAATTCCCCTTTCTTGTTTTGCCACTGACAAATGACTGCATAAGGTGAGTCTTTTCCGTTGCATATGATCAATGATATTGGTAGTGGCAGGATGCGGCGTGATGACCAAGCCGCGTGCATTTTTTGAATAATTTGTTGTAGCGCTGTGTGGTGCTCCATTGTTAACGTCACTTTGTCTGCAGGATTTGTTCCGCGCAACAGCGCAGTCAGGGGTGCAATATCAGTATTGGAAATACCAACACAGTTGCGAACCCATTGAATGTCTCCAAGCAAAGTTTGGACATCATGTAATGTATGCAGTTGAGTGGCAAGTTCTGTCTTTTGTGGTCGGATTTTTGAGTCTGAGATGGACCACCCAAGATATTTCCAAGGGGCAGTACGCTGCACCTTTTCTGGTGCAATGACAAGCCCTTTTTTTGCTAAGATGCAGGTAAGCTGCTGTAACGACCTGTCTGAGAATGGTTGTTCTTGACAACAAAGAATATCGTCCATATAATGACAAATTATTGTATTTGACCACTGGGCTCGAAGTGGTTGCAGCGCCCATGCTACATACAATTGACACAACGTGGGTGAATTTTTCATCCCTTGTGGCAAAACAACCCATTCGTATCGCTCTGCCGGTGCGGCCTTGTTCACTGTCGGCACCGAAAAGGCGAAACATTGAGTGTCTTGCGGGTGCAGTGGAATGGTAAAAAAGCAGTCTTTTAAATCAACTATCAAGACGTGCCATCCATGTGGTAACATACTAGGAGATGGCATCCCAGGCTGCAATGCACCCATAGATTGCATTTGTTCATTGACTTTACGCAAATCATGCAAGAGTCGCCACTTTCCACTCTTTTTGGGATTACAAAAATGGGAGTGTTCCATGGACTAACAGAAGGTCTAATATGGCCAGCTGCAAGCTGTTCAGCAACCAGTTGTCTGGCGATGTGCAGTCGCTCTTCAGTCATGGGCCACTGGTCAACCCACACAGGCTCGTTTGTAAGCCATGTCAATGGCGGGTTGGGCGGGCTGGGCGGGCTGGGCGGGTTGGGCGACTGCTCCCCAGTGCCCATGACTGAAAATACTTCGTTGTTAAAACTGCTCCAATTTGACTCAAAACATCCCTTCCGATTAGTGCTTCTAATGTCCCAGGTAAAGGTAACACATACACCTTAAGAGTGGCATGCTGCCCTTCCGGAAATTGCAAATGTATTGGCTGTTTACTAATATAGGGTGTTGATTGTCCACCTACTCCTGTGATACATGATGTCGGTAACTCTACTGGCCACATTGAAGGCCATATGTCACGGCTGATGATTGTAACATCAGCCCCAGTGTCTAACATTGCATCAATTTTTTGTTATATGCCCTGTTGAGTAATGGTTATTTTTATCGTTGGCCATTGGTTCAGTTTTGCTGTAAAACAAACGGCAGGTCCAGTGGACCCGAAACCGTGATTGCCTCGGTGAACATTTGATTGTGGCAAATGGCCTAGTGGATTGCAAACTGCGACTATCTGTGCGATTTTACTACCTCCAGGGATAAACAAAGGTGGACAAACGGTATAGACCATAATATAAATACGACCCGTGTAATCTGCGTCGATCACTCCGGGCAACACAATGAGACCTCTTATACCGGCGGAGGACCGGCCTAGTAACAATCCTCCAACGTTGCTATCTTGATGAACGAGAGGCCCTATAACATACTCCATATGTTGAAATAGTGGTTCGGGCTTGTTGTAATATTTTCCAATCATGCGGTGCCCATTTTCCTTGCCCGTTTTCTTGTATGACCGGAAACGCTAATGTTGCAGGGCCCTCAGCCCCTCCAACAGGCTTCCATTGTCCTTCTAAAATTGCATCTTTGATGACAGCACTCCAGCGTGTAGTTCTAGGGAGTGCTGGAGGGTTCATTAAACATGGAGGCACAGCTTCTCCTTTCCTTTTTGCTTGTAATTCCAGATCGTCAAGACGTTTTACAAGTGTTTGCAATATTTTTGCAGTGACATCTGAGGATTGTGGCAGCTCCTCCCCGCTAGTCGGCGTGGTGGTTCCAGAGGATTCGGTAGAGGGAGGCAGAGGCGGGTAGAACGAGGATGAGGGTGGTACCGGAGGCGCGGAGGGTGGTTCACTGGGAGGGGCTGTAGGGGGGGGTCGGCGGGATGCTCTGCCCAAGTCATTAAGTTTCGTCAACCCCACCCCTCTAGGAGCCTTTGGTGGAGTTACTTCCGCATTTACTCCACAGTTCGCATCAACTCTGCTAGCAGGAACTTCCGTTTTTCCCGGCGTTTGCATCGACCCCGACGTGGCACTACCCATTTCATTTAATGAGATGAGGCCTTCTTTTTCCCGCAGTTCAGAAACATTTTTACAGACAGCTCCAGACATGCCCTTCACGGCAGGCAACCCAAAAAATCGCGCAATAGGTCCCGGTTTACTTCTGGGCTTATCACTAGACACTCCCGGACCTAACATTTTGGCAGCGGCGCAAGCTACTTCTCTCTCCGCCTTCATCGCTTTCAAAGTCTCTAACACAGCGTTCCAGAGCCCACGAACCGCTTTTATTTCCTTCTCATCCTTTTCATCTCCCTCTATTGTTTTTTGCCACATTGTTCCTCCAAAATCCCGCCATTCCGAGACGGAAAACAACATGCAGGTGTCAGAAAAGTGACCCCAACTTTGTCCCAGCTTAATTAATCGAATTAATTGCTTCACTGGTGCTTCTATCCCTCTCTTGGAGAGGATTCCAGCGAGCAGCGTGGCTGCAGCTTCTATTTCCATCACTGCACCTGAGAGGTGAGGAGCGACCTCACACCAGCGTCTGCCCCGCTTCTGCCCCAAGCAGCGCTTCTCTCAGCCGTGGTTTCCCACTCCCCTCCTCTAACTGCTTACCGCAGTCACGGAGATCTCACCCGGCGAGTAACCATCCTCTGCTACCAGATGCCGGAGTGGGAGACGGACCCGGAGTAACGATGAGTCTCAATATGAGTATGGTCGTTCTCCTTTAATTAGACTATTCGACAGGTTTATATAGACAACCAAGCAAAGCACGCGCTAATAACAACTATACTATTGGATAACTACATTTGTCCATGCACCTAAAACAGTTACTTGGTTGGTACAAAGCTGCTGTTCACGCGCTGCTCACGCGAAGGGGGTCCGTCGACATTTCCCAGGCTTGGTTCCGCTTATCTTGTTTACCAAGTGCTCCTCCTGCTTTCTTCCTTATCTCAAAGACATTCCACCGTGACATCTGGTTCTTCAGCCATATCAAAGGCTGGAATGCTCACATCAATCAAATTGTGCCCTTTGTCACTCAACCACTCTCCCACGTGGCTGGGATGGAGTTAATTTTCTTCATAGCACCCCGTATGGTGCTGTGTTTTGCATTTGTGACTAAAACAGTGTTGATAACACACCCATGTTTTAATTATTGATGAACAGTGCTTACACAGCATCAAGGCCTTTTCTTTTTCCCACTCTTCCTCCCTAGCAAGTACTCTGGGGGTATACAAGAAGTTGGGAGGGGACACAGCCAGGACAGCTGTCCCCAACTCACCAAAGGGATGTTCTATACCATATGACATCATACTCAGCAATAAAATCTCAGGGAAAGAAGGAGGAAGGGGGTGACATTTGTGACTATGGCATTTGTCTTCCCAAGTAATTGTTAGGCATGCTGAGGCCCTGCTTTCCTGGAAATGGCTGCACATCTGCCTGCCAATGGGAAGTAGTGAATGAATTCTTTATTTTGTTTTGCTTGTGTGCACAACTTTGCTTTACTTAGTAAACTGTGTTTATGTCAACCCCACAAGTTTTTCTCCCTTTTGCCCCTCCAATTCTCTCCCCCATCCTGCTGTGGGGGAGTGAGCAAGCAACTGCTCAGACAGACCCCAATATGCTGGACAGACCTTCCTCTTAGGAAAGTCTGCTGCCTCCATGGGGCCTGGGTTAGGGACATCACTAGGAAACTTCCTAGCCTGGTACGGCCCTCGGACTATTACCCATTACTGCTCTTCCATGTGGGTGGCAATGAAGCCACAACGCGTAGTCCAAGGGCAATCAAAAGAGACTTCAGGGCCTTGGGACAGTTGGTAAGGGAATCTGGAGCACAGGTTATTTTTTCCTCTGTCCTTCCAGTTGTGGGCAGTGACATTGGAAGAAACAGACAGAACCAGTCTATTAATACATGGCTCTGTGGCTGGTGTCACTGTCACAATTTGGGGTTTTTCAGTAATGGGATGGCCTACACAGCACCAGGCCTGCTGGCATCAGATGGGATTCATCTTTCTCAAAGGAAGAAGAGGGTCTTTGCTCATGAGCTAGCAGGGCTGATTGATTGACAGAGCTTTAAACTAGACTTCAAGGCGGGAAGGGGATAATATCAGCCTTGCCTGTGACAAGCTGACACATGGATGACATGCCAAGGTTTGAGGGACAGGGTGCTAGCGAGGGCCCTCAGCCTGTTGCTCTGAGATGTGCTGGGTACACTGCAGCACACTTGAAGTCTTAAGGAGATGAGCCAGGGCCTCCTGAGGTAATGGGAGCCAACAGGGAAACACCAGGGAAATACCTCAAAGGAATTAAGGTGTGTTCCTCTGAGAAGGTGACATGGCCAACAGCCCAGCTGAAGTGCCTCTACACCAATGCACACAGCATGGGCAACAACCAGGAGGAGTTGGAAGCCACCGTGCTGCTAGAAAGCTATGACCTGGTTGCCATTACTGAAACCTGGTGGGATGAATCCCATGACTGGAGTGCAGCTATCGATGGCTACAGGCTGTTCAGAAGGGACAGGCAGGGAAGGAGGGGCGGAGGTGTTGCCCTCTACATCAAGAAATGGATAGATTGTGAAGAGCTGTCCCTGAAGAATAGCCACGAGCAGGTCAAAAGCTTATGGGTAAGAATTAGAGACCGAGGCAACAAAGGGAACCTTGTGGTTGGTGTCTACTACAGGCCGCCCGATCAAGGGGAGCCTACCGATGAAGCCTTCTTCCTCCAGCTACAGGAGGCTTCACGCTCGCAAGCTCTCGTCCTGCTGGGGGACTTCAACCACCCCGACATCTGCTGGAAAAGTAGCACAGCGAGCTGCAGGCAATCCAGGAGACTCCTGGAGTGCATTGAGGATAACTTCTTAAGCCAGGTGATAGACAGCCCTACCCGAGGGGATGCGACACTGGACCTGCTGGTCACCAACGCAAGTGAGCTCATCAGTGACATTAAGATTGGAGGCAGCCTGGGCTGCAGTGATCATGCACTGGTGGAGTTTGCAGTCCTGAGGGATATGGGACAGGTGAAGAGTAGAGTCAGGAGCCTGAATTTTAGGAAAGCAAACTTCCAGCTGTTCAAGGAGCTAGTCAATAGGACCCCCTGGGAAACTGTCCTCAGGGACAAGGGAGCAGAACAGAGCTGGCAGAGCTTTAAGGATGCTTTCCATAGAGCGCAAGAGCTCTCGAGCCCCAGGTGTAAGAAATCAGGAAACGAAGGCAAGAGACCAGCATGGATGAGTCAAGACCTGCTGGTCAAACTAAAGGGCAAGAAGGAAATGCACGGGCAGTGGAAGCAGGGACAGGTAACCTGGGAAGAGTATAGGGATGCTGCCTGGTTGTGTAGGGATGGGGTCAGGAAGGCCAAGGCGCAGCTGGAGATGAACTTGGCAAGGGATGCAAAGAATAATAAGAAGGGCTTCTACAGGTAGGTCAGCCAGAAAAGGAAGGTCAAAGAAAGCATACCCCCCCGATGAACATGACTGGCAAACTGGTAACAACAGACAAGGAGAAGGCTGAGGTACTCAACAACCTCTTTGCCTCAGTCTTCACTGGCAACTTCTCTTCCCACACCTCTTGAGTGGATGGACCTCAAGGCAGGGACTGGGGGAGCAAAGTCCCTCCCACTGCAAGACCAACTCCCACTTCGAGACCACCTGAGGAACCTGAGCATACATAAGTCTGTGGGGCCTGATGAGATGCATCCCAGAGTCCTGAGGGAATTGGCTGATGTAGTTGCTAAGCCACTGTCCATCATATTTGAAAAGTCCCTGGTGACTGTAAAAAGGGAAACATTGCACGCATTTTTAAAAAGGGTAATAAGGAGGACCCTGGGAACTACCGACCTGTCAGCCTCACCTCTGTGCCTGGGAAGATCATGGAACAGGTCCTCCTGGAAGCTATGTCAAAGCATACAGAAGACAGCGAGGTGATTTGAGAAAGCCAGCGTGGCTTCACCAAGGGCAAATCGTGCCTGACTACTCTAGTGGCCTTCTACGATGGAGTGACTGCATCAGTGGACAAGGGAAGAGCTATGGATGTCATCTATCTGGACTTCTGTAAGGCCTTTGGCACGGTCCCCCACAACATTCTTGCCTCTAAATTGGAGGGAGATGGATTTGATGGATGGACTATTAGATGGATAAGGAATTGGCCGGATGGTCGCATCCAGAGGGTAGTGGTCAATGGCTCAATGTCCAAATGGAAACCAGTAACGAGCGGTGTCCCTCAAGGGTCCGTACTGGGACCGATACTGTTTAATATCTTCATGACTGACATAGATAGTGGGATTGAGTGCACCCTCAGCAAGGTTGCGGATGACACCAAGCTGAGTGGTGCAGTTGATACTCTAGAGGGAAGGGATGCCATCCAGAGGGACCTTGACAGGCTGGAGAAGCGGGCCCGTGCAATCCTCATGAAGTTCCACAAGGCCAAGCGCAAGGTCCTGCACCTGGGTCGCGGCAGTCCCCGATATCAGTACAGACTGGGTGATGAACGCATTGAGAGCAGCCCTGCAGAGAAGGACTTGGGGATACTGGTGGACGAAAAATTGGACGTGAGCTGGCAGTGTGCGCTTGCAACCCAGAAAGCCAATCGAATTCTGGGCCGCGTAAAAAGCAGCGTGGCCAGCGGGTCGAGGGAGGCGATTCTCCCCCTCTACTCCGCTCTCGTGAGACCCCACCTGGAGTACTGCGTCCAGCTCTGGGGTCCCCAGTACGAGAAAGACATGGACCTGTTGGAGTGGCCACAAAAATGATGAGAGGGATGGAACACCTCTCCTATGAGGACAGGCTGAGAGAGCTGGTGTTGTTCAGCCTGGAGAAGAGAAGGCTCCAGGGAGACCTTATTGCAGCCTTTCAATACTTAAAGGGGGCTTATAAGAAAGATAGGGACAAACTTTTTAGCAGGGCCTGTAGCAATAGGACAAGGGGTAGTGGTTTTAAACTAAAAGAGAGTAGATTCAGACTAGATATAAGGAAGAAATTTTTTACGATGAGGGTGGTGAAACACTGGAACAGGTTGCCCAGAGAGGTGGTAGATGCCCCATCCCTGGAAACATTCAAGGTCAGGTTGGACAGGGCTCTGAGCAACCTGTTCTAGTTGACGATGTCCCTGCTCATTGCAGGGGGGTTGGACTAGATGACCTTTAAAGGTCCCTTCCAACCCAAACTATTCTATGATTCTATGATTCTATGAACTGGGTGGGGCTTACCTGCCAGCTGGGGTCAACCCACCACATTCATTTATCAGAAAAATCTAAGGGTTTAGAGCTCTGACCAATACATGTTAGCAAACAAAAATTGGATTGTCTATCTATCATTCTTGAGATACAAGTGTCTGAGATGTAATAGCTTCTTTAATGTGCTGGACTGAAAACTACAGAGGTTCAGGAACAGATTCACTGGCAGGTCAGCCATGGTTGCCTCTCAGGATGCTTGCCTCTCTCCTCTTAGCAGAACTCAGCAGACAACTGCTCATGGTGCCAGCCACTAGCATGCAGTCCTAATGCTTTGGTTTCTTTCTCTGCTTTTGGAATACCTAAAAGCACCACCTCCAGAGAAGACAGTGAGACTATTTACTTACTTCTGAAGTTGTCCATATTTACACTCTTGCGATGCTTTTTGGATTTTCTTAAATCATTTTATATTATGCTTGTTGAGATAAATTTTGCATGTATCTTGATTTATGTTGTAAAGTGTGACTTAAGCATGTAAGCCAGTTACTAGAATTTGAAGGTTCTCAGCTGACTATGAAATGTCCTGTGTTTTTTCAGGGCAAGCAAAATAATTCAAATCTTACAATATTGCTGTAGCTTTGTAGCAGCATTTACTCCAGTGATTCAAACACTGCAAGGCTTGAAATAAATGTGAATAAGCTGTAATAAAATAGGGTTTATGAAGAATTCAGAGATACTAAAGCAAAGAATCTTGAAGGATGTTTCTAGGTTTAAAAAGCCATTTATAATTGCAATTTTGGTCTTAGAGTTTATTTCTTTGTCTTGTGTGACCCACAGACAGAGTCAGCATATCACAGACAGCCTCTTGTGTCTGAAATCAGGTCATTATTAGTGGCTGATAGCTGGCTTATCATCCTGTCTCCCAGATAACCAAAATGGCATATCAGAGTGCTGTTCAGATAGCATTCTCTTAATGGATATCAATAGAAGGACTGAATAGCAGAAGTTGCTTTGTGCATTTGGTACCTATACTGGAGTATAGATAGCCAGCATGGTAACCAGCTGAGTGGCAGACCAGTAAAATGATTTGAGGACATTCAAAGGAAAAATTCACTTCCCTCCCATATTGTGAAAGTAAAGTTATACTATATTTAAAGACCATTTGATATGCCAGTAAACATATACCATTGTGGTTGAAACCCATAGAGAAGCTTGGAACAATACTGTGCAGCATAAAAGGTGCCAAAGGAAAGCAAGAGTAATGAATATCGAAGGCTGACATCTGTAGCTGCTGGTGTGCTGTGAAAATAAGGCTAATCTCACCAAAGAAGCCACAAGAGCTGGGTTCAAGTATATTGAATTGATGGAAGATTTCATCACTAAATTCAATAGGAAGAAATAATATTGCTGAGGGCTTGCAATCTGTTTGAGTTTCTCCATCTCTTTCAAAGGATGTTCAGTGGTGTTCTGGTGTTAAAAGTAGATGTGAGAAACATTCAGAGAAGAATCTGAGCTTGCAGTCTGAATTAAAAAAATTACGACTTGATAGCCTCTAAGCTGAGCCTTTTGATCAGTTATGACTCCACTTCAGCAGAGCACAAGCACATGCTTAAGTCCTCTGTTAGCAGCAGGACAACTAAGTTTATACTTGCATCTTGCTGAATGTCAGTAAGATTAGCCACTGATTTTGTGTTCTCTGAGCCGTTGTCCTATCCATGTTACTGGATCCATGAACCCCCGCTTCTCTCCCTTTGGAAAGCAGAAGCTGTATGCACTCTTACTTCTAGACATTGTTAAACTTCAAAGCTATGAATTTTTCAGTCTGTTTGGTTATTAAATGTAAAAAAAAGTGTTTCAGGGAATAGCCTTTTAACAAGCTGTCACTTCAGAATATTGGCAGAAAGTGTGAAAGGGCAGTTTATTATCTAACACTTCACCTTTGTTGGCAACATCAGTGTTGATCTACCATTGGAATGTTGGCTGAGGTTTTTTCAAAATATAATCAATTTAAAAACGTTAGATATTCACCACCTCTCTAGGGTATGAAATCTTACTTAATTTTTCAATAAACTGTAGTTTTTCCTATGATTTATGAAATATGGAAATCATAGTTTGATCTTTTGGGAGTTTAGAAGAATATGATGCTGAATGTAGAACTTTAAGCCAAACACATCTAGAATGATGAGACCTATATTTCTTTGTAAATTCTAGCCATCAGATTGTGATCAAAACTAATTATACAGTAAGATGTTCCTTTCCAAATTTGATTTTCATGTAGTCATTGTTTTGTTGAAAGTGGATAGTGAATCTCCAGTCACTTAAAGCAAATTGCAAGACTGTGCCCTAGTCCTCTGTTGCAACACCAATGCTAACTTATTCCTTTTGCCAGTTATTTGTGTCACATTTATCATAGGCATGGTAGCTAGCTTAGTAGAACTGCTCTAACCTAGCAGTTTACCCACCACAAATACTGACATTGAATGTCTTTGCCAGCTTTGCCATCTATGAGTGAGTGTGGGTTGAGCCATGACAGTTCTTTTATTTGTTAAGAAAGCTCAAAAAATTTCTAAAGAAATATTTTCCTTTATGAAAATTGGTGTTTCCTCAAGATCTTCAATGGGGGAAAAAAATAACTTCTAGTATACTTTTTTCCATGGGTAAAATCTTTAATAAATCATGGGGGGTTTTGAGTCAAATTGGAAATCTGCACCCACCTGAGCTTTTGGGGTGCCTCTTTGGAGCTATATTTCTGACTCCTCAAACCCTTCCTCCTAATCCTCTTCTGCAGGGCACTGGGAATTAGTCAATGTCTCTTATCTGATATATTGCCTAAATGAGAAAGAATTAATGAGTAGGACCACCAATTAATTGTAGATGCACTTGGTATCACCCAGAATAATGTTTTTCTAGCTCTTAGCTGCATCCAAGCTCAGTTATGGGTGCAATCCACTATAGTGGCAATTATAAGGGAAGGCGATGAGGGCACCTTGCCCACTGAGATTTGAAAGGTAATTTGGGATAATGCGACTCAATTCGAAAAAGATTTCCAGTCTTGGTGGTATCCAGTCAATTTCACTAATGACCGCACCAACAGTAAAGCCACAGCTTTTTTTTTTAACAATATGCAGTGCTTCGGTATACACCATATACCCAATCATTGCGCTGGGATTAAATCACAATGGAACTGTACTCTATCTGTTAGAACACAGAGTATGGGCCCAACAAAATGGGAACAAATGGCAAACTATTGATGTTGATGCATGTGTTGTACAGGAACAACAAGGATTTATTTGTGAAAGTAATACCATTAAGGCCCAAGACATTTGTCTTGACACTGAACAAAATGTTTGTCATTTTGAAATACATCCCGATGAAACCCCTGAAACTGTACTTGTATATGTTGGAAATGGATGTGTTTGTATGAGAACCCTTTGTGTTTCTATATTTATAGGCAATACCACTGTAGATATACATGATCACTCAAATATCTGTATTTGTAATTTTACAAAAATTATGTGATGTGACTTTAACTATTCAGCTCCCGTCACATCCCACGAATTGTTACGATCTAACTCTACATTGTATCAAGATTTATTACCTACCCCCATTGGAATGAATCTCACATTGGTAAGAAAACTGTTGCAACATGACAACCTGAGTCAATTGCTAAAATGAGTTTGAAACAACGGACAAAGAACCCTAATTACCATCCATCATGACGCAGAGGAGATACACCACCTCCTAGAAAGAGTAAAGAAAGATGGAGAACATAATTGGTGGGAAACTCTCCTTGAATGGTCACCAACAGCAACTGGAGCTTTGAATTTGATATTACACCCAATTGCAGTCTTGTTAATCTTTGTAGTTTTGTGTTTATTGTTAACCCTTTGTTTATATATCAAATTATGGTGCTTATCTCAACGTATAATAGCTATGAGTGAACATGTTAATATTAAAGAATCAACAAATCTGATATATTAACTTATTTACCAGCCTATCGAGAAGATGATGTCTTTACTGCCCCATATTTATGGCACAGAGGCAAGAGGTGACCGTACCACCACTCTGTGAAGTAAAGTGGATTGACTGTAGTCACGGGGTGGAGAGTGTGATGGGTGCACTCCTCCTGTTTGAACTAACTGAACTTTGGACCAGGCAGATGCTCAACAAGTAGGCCTAACCAAAGTTAATCCTATTGTGTGAGGCTATCAGTGAGAACTAGCACCAAAACCACAAAACCAGTTTGGCTGGAGACTGGGCTAATAAGCGGCCGAAACTGCATGAACACAGCAGAAAATCTGACTATGAGTCAACCACTTTACACTATAAATATCTGCAGCCATCAGGGTCCATTGAGCTCTCCCTCCAAGGCAACTGGCTGACTGGCTGCGCAGCAGTGACCTCCCCTTGAGTAGGGATGCCTCTCAAGGTTACCCCTCGAGGCTGAGAGATCCCTTACCTGACACCAGGCATCAGTGGGTTGGTAAGTGACATTTTTTGCATGCATGTAACATTTAGATACATATAGTAAGCTTAAGCGATGACCTTTGTATCCCATACTAACTTTAAGTGTAGTAAATAGTATTGACTGCCAATTCATCTGTACTTATTAAATATTTTACATATCTAAATTTACTGATTAGAACTCAGTAAACTAACTACTAGATCAGATCTGTCTGAGTGACCTCTGACTCTTCTCCTGCACATCCTTCTTAAATTGTGGGGCCCAGAACTGCACGCAGTACTCAAGGTGAGGCCGCACGAACACTAAATACAGTGGGATAATCGCCTCTTTTGACTGGCTGGATATGCTGTGTTTGATGCACCCCAGGATGCAGTTTGCCCTCTTGGCTGCCAGGGCACACTGCTGACTCCTCTTGAGCCTGCTGTCAACCAGCACCCCCAGATCCCTTTCTGCAGGGTGGCTCTCCAGCCACTCCTCTCCCAGTCTATACTTGTGCCTGGTGTTACTCCATTCCAGGTGCATAATCTGGCATTTGTTCTTGTTAAATTTCATGTCATTAATCATTGCCCAATGCTCCAATCTATCAAGATCCCTCTGCAAGGCATCCTGTCCCTCAAGAGAGTCAACAGCACCTCCCAGTTTGGCATCAGCAAACTTGCTAATGGTGCATTCAACTTCTGCATCCAGATCATTGATAAAAATATTAACCAGGACTGGTTATTAACCAGAACTGAGCCCTGAGGAACACTGCTGGTGACCGGTCGCCAGCCAGATGTAGTCCCATTCACTATAACCCTTTGAGCCCTGCCATTCATCCAGTTCTTCACCCAGCGCATTACGTACCTGCTCATCTCACAGTTGGACAACTTGTCTAGAAGGATGCTGTGAGGGGCAGTATCAAAAGCCTTACTAAAATCCAGAAAGACTACATCCACCGCCTTCCCTTCATCCACTAGGTGGGTGACTTATCATAGAAGAAGATCAAATCAGTTAGACAGGACTTTCCCTTTGTGAACCCATGTTGACTGTGCCTGATGATTGCATTGTCCTTTAAATGCCTTTCAATAGTACCCAGTATGATCTTCTCCATAATTTTTCTATGAAAAGAGAAGATCCCAATCATGGATTTGGTAAATAACTTTTAACTAGAAAAGGAAACCTCTTTCACTATGATAGTAAAATGTATAAACAGAACCATATCCTGGGCTGCATCAAAAGAAGCGTGGCCAGCAGGTCAAGGGAGGTGATTCTGCCCCTCTACTCTGCTCTCGTGAGACCCCACCTGGAGTACTGCATCCAGCTCTGGGGTCCTCAGCACAGGAAAGACATGGACCTGTTGGAGCAGGTCCAGAGGAGGGCCACAAAAATGATCAGAGGGCTGGAACACCTTTCCTATGAAGAAAGGCTGAGAGAGTTGGGGTTGTCCAGCCTGGAGAAGAGAAGGCTCCAGGGACACCTTATAGCAGCCTTCCAGTACCTGAAGGGGGCCTACAAGAAAGCTGGAGAGGGACTTTTTACAAGGGCATGTAGTGATAGGACAAGGGGTAATGGCTTTAAACTGAAAGAAGGTAGATTCAGACTAGATATAAGGAAGAAATTTTTTACAATGAGGGTGGTGAAACACTGGAACAGGTTGCCCAGGTTGCACAAACGTTCCACCTGGGGCTGGAATGTGAGTCATCAAGAGGCCCTAACCCTTCTCCTAAAAAGTATTCAACAGTATCAGTATTTGGGACCTTATTATTGTTGAGTGCGACATCATATGGTTTGGAGTATTCCTTTGGTGAGTTTGGGTCAGCTGTCCTGGCTGTGTCCTCTCCCAACCTCCTGCCCACCTCCAGCCTACCTGCCTTTGGGTGGGGGTGGAGTTGGTGAGAAATCTTTGACACTGTGCAAGCACTGTTTAGCAATAGCCAAAACATAGGTGTGTTATCAATACTGTTTTAGCCACAAGTGCAAAGCACAGCACCATATAGGCTGCTATGAAGACAGTGAACTCCATCCCAGCCAGCCCACGTACAACCCATAACAACTGAATCAGACAAGTTGCACTTCAAGAACCATCATGTTCATGCCTGGGCAGATAAACACTGTCGTGGTTTTAGCCTCAGTCGGCAACGAAACACCACACAGCCACTTGCTCACCCTCCCCACCCCACCCCGGTGGGATGGGGGAGAGAATCATAGAATAGAATCATAGAATCATAGAACAGTTTGGGTTGGAAGGGACCTTTAAAGGTCATCTAGTCCAACCTCCCCCTGCAATGAGCAGGGACATCTTCAACTTGATCAGGTTGCTCAGAGCCCTGTCCAACCTGACCTTGAATGTTTCCAGGGATGCGGCATCTACCACCTCTCTGGGCAACCTGTTCCAGTGTAATCCATTCCTTCTATATAAAACATTGGCAAATACTTAATGTACACAACATGTAATAAAAACATTTTGATTGCTGAAATATTTCACTAAGTGTTACTGCAAGCGGAGATGAAACATTTCTCTGTCCCACAGTGCCAGGAACCTACCTTGTTATCTCCGCCAGGAGCTGACATCGCCGTCTGTCCTGGTTTCAGCTGAGATAGAGTCAATTTTCTTTATAGTGGCTGGTATGGGGCTATGTTTTGGATTTGTGCTGAAAACAGTGTTGATAATACAGAGATGTTTTAGTTGTTGCTGCACTGGTCAAGGACTTTTCAGCTTCCCGTGCTCTGCCAGGTGCAGAAGAAGCTGGGAGGGGACACAGCCAGGATAGTTGATCCAAACTGACCAAAGGGCTATTCCATACCACATGACGTCATGCTCAGTATATAAAGCTGGGGGAAGAAGAAGGAAGGGGGGGACATTTGGAGTGATGGCGTTTGTCTTCCCAAGTAACTGTTACGCGTGATGGAGCCCTGCTTTCCTGGAGATGGCTGAACACCTGCCTGCCCATGGGAAGGAGTGAATGAATTCCTTGCTTTGCTTTGCTTGCGTGTGCGGCTTTTGCTTTACCTATTAAACTGTCTTGATCTCAACCCTCGAGTTTTCTTACTTTTGCTCTTCCGATTCTCTCCCCCATCCCACCAGGGGCTGCGTGGTGCTTAGTTGCCAGCTGGGGCTAAACCACGACACCGTCACTCACACTGCGCTGTGAAGGGAATGAGATACGGACTCCGGTGCTGGTGTTGAATCGAAGACCCTTTATTGAACTATTACATGGCTTATATACTTTCTAATTGTTTGTACATGCGCTACTGAAAGAACTCTTATTGGTTTATATGTCTTGTCCACGCGTCCTTCATGCGTTCCTTCAGCTAATACAATTGGCTATCTTTTTGCAACTTTGCAGCTCCTTTCTTCACAACAAAAAATCACGCGCTCGCCTATCTCTCTCCAATCCCATCCACTCCTACTCCTGACACACAGCCTCCTTCCCTCAGGCATAACCCAGACCCTCAGTACTTCAATCTCGTTAACCCTTTCACTCCTGCTATGCCTAATTCCTCCTCAGCGCTGTACATGCACACCGCACCTCACGCACCCACCCGTGGCTGCCAAGTTGCACTTCTTCATAAAACAGCCTGTGGACTTCAGTAGGGTATTTTTCACAAATGCTAATCAGTGTAAGCATGACTATAAAACTTGGTCTGCATCATCAAATTCCTCACTAACACCAGCACAGACACCGAAATGGCCAACATCATCTTCACTAGAGGTCCCAAAATGCTCTGCTCCTCCCTGTGGAGGTAAATGCTCTTCCCACTTCATTACTGAAACTTCACCCAATTCAGCTCAGGACTTTGCCCACCTCCACTTCCACTGCCTCCAGCTAGCTAAGATATATGCTCAGATTTAGCCACATACCTATGCACTCCACAAAAGCAAGGTCACAAAGATGGCAATGAAGATAGGGGCTTTCAGTAGGTAAGGCAGAAAGAAATAGTTTTCTTCTGAATGCAATGACTGAATGGTCCTGTCATTAAATGGACTGTCTACATTCACGAGTGCTGAGACACACTTGTATCAGGGTAATCACGCCATCCAGACTGATTTTCCTCTACGCTTCTCTCTCCTGTACTTCTGTTAAGAGTAGTTTTGAATCTTATACCTGGGTTACATCTTCCCTTAGCCGCTGCCTCTCTTACTACCTTGGGTGAAAGGCGGAGTAGCATAGGATAAATGTCCAATACAAGGATGACAGAGCACGCCTGAAGCATCATGGCATTTGTAATGCCTTGCTGAAGGGTTCGACAGGAAAGAAAGGACCATAAGGTAGCAGTAGTAAGGAAAAACAGCTCATTTGAAGAAAAAAAGAGGTAAAGAAGGAAAGGCTCAAATCACTAAGGAGCCCTAAGCAATTCTGCTCTCAAGAACACGGTGAGTAAATAAGCTATGAAGGATTACCCTGAACTGTCACCTGCAAGTAATCAGGCGGTCACTTTAATGTACTCCATTAAACCAACATGAACTATACACACACAGAAACAGAGATTTTTAGTAGATATGGCCTTTGGCCCAATTTATCCTCACTGGCTTTCTGAGACTATTCCCTCTTCTATACTACCCCAAATGACTCCTTCATCTCCACCAGTATCTCACCAGAATGTTTGAAAGAAAAATTGTAACAACGTGCTCCAGAGAAAGCGGCTGAAAGGCAATAAACCCTGCGCCTATCTTCGCACTCACGGGGCACAACGATGCTTGTACTTGTTCACCCAGAGAAGCAGCAAAACACACAGCATGAAGCTCTTGAGTGGCTGTCAAAGATGATGCCTCCCCGGCACTTCTTTAAATTTAGGCTGTGGCGTTATGCAAGTCTTATAGCTACCGAAGTGATTCTGGGTAAAAAGGCTTCATTAACGTTAGTGTTCAGAAAAAGAGGAAAAATTAAACAAGTTTTAATGCACCTATATTTGCACCCAACAGTATGTCAAGACAAAAGTGAGACAAGATGTCAGGTTTTGTAAAAGCAAGTTGAAAGGATTTTAGAGGAATCATCTCATCACCAGCAAAACTTCATGGATGGTCCTTGAAGATGGTCCTTGAATCGGAAGAGCAAAAGTAAGAAAACTCGTGGGTTGAGATAAGAACAGTTAATAATTTAAATAAAATAAAATAAAATAAAAATAAATTGTAATGAAAAGGAAAACAACGAGAGAGAGAGAGAGGAACAAAACCAAAGAAAAAAAACAAGTGATGCAATCGCTCACCACCCACTGACCGATGCCCAGCCCGTCCCCAAGCAGTGATCGCTGCTACCCAGCCAACATCCCCCAGTTTATATACTGACCATGACGTCATATGGTATGGAATAGCCCTTTGGCCAGTTTGGGTCAGCTGTCCTGGCTGTGCTCCCTCCCAGCTTCCTGTGCACCTGGCAGAGCAGGGGAAGCTGAAAAGTCCTTGACCAGTGTAAACACCACAGCAACAGGCAAAACATCAGCATGTTATCAGTATTATTCTCATACTAAAATCCAAAACACAGCACTATACCAGCTACTAGGAAGAAAATTAACTCTATCCCAGCCGAAACCAGGACAAACACAAAGTAAGGTGGGCATTCCACCACCCTTACAACCCATGGGCCAATGGCTTAGTGGAGTGTATGAATAGGTTGTTAAAGGCTGAACAAAACACGCTTAGGGAAATAATCTCTCCTCAGCAACACTGGGATATGTTATTACCCCAAGTAGCTGCCCTCTTGAACTATTGGAGAGGACTAATGGGTAGCCCCATAAAACTCACATATTAGCCCATTCCACACTCAGAAAACTCGTCTTTACACTCCATGGAAACCTTGACACCTTCACAAGCTCTCATAAGGACTATTGTGTGAGCATGTATTCCCCTTACCAACACCAGCACCACAGCTCTAAATACAGGTTTACTATGATTAAATTTGTATGAAGGAATTCTGGAAGGAGGAACTCAAATAACATAACCTGCCATCTGGCTTGTAGCCTAGACAGGATGCATTTTTGTTCTTTTTCTTACAGATTGCGTCCTTTGACATCCTGCTACTCTGAAGAAGAAACCCCAATTTCCCATGCCTCTTGGTTCACTAAATTTACAGGACAAATGGGACAACCTGGCTCATGGAACCTCACTACTTTAATATTGGTAGGAGGAACCCCCCACACTTCCCCCAGTATGGGATCCTTCTTTGAGACAATATTATACCTCTGTACCTCAAGGGCAGAATGTCACAGTTAATTGTGGGATTGTAAACAATATAATGGGGGACACCCCTATATCAGTTAATGGACCAACCCATCAGCGGACCAACCCATCAGCAGACCAACAATCAGCACGTCATGTGCCTACATCAACCCTTTTTGTAGTTTGACTCTTGTACTTTCTCACTTGTTGCCATTGTGTGCCTTTGGGCTAAGGCTCCAATCACTCTCTTTTAAGTTTAATGTTATTCCCTTGTCTCTGAGTTCCTCTCCTACTCCTCTTTTCAAACTCACCACAACCATCCCTCATGCCTCCAACTGTCCTTCCCAATTCACCCTTGGTTTCATCCCCCATCATTACCAAAGTAGATTATTACCAAAGTAGATTGGAATATTCTTTAAAAGTTACAAATACTTTTTACGAAGCCATGAAAGTGATGAGAGCTTAATGGAAGAAATGAGAGCCTTTACTATACTGGAATGGTATGTTGGGTTTCTTTTGCCATGTCTACTTCAGAGACTTCAGGTGTGCCTGGCTTGCAGTAAAGTATTTTGCAAAATTCCTTTCTACACTTTCTCCTCATACCTCCAAACCTCCAACTAACCCACTTAAATACACTTGAATAACTTTTTAAACAGGGGAAAACAGAAAAAAGGGCCTTTCATATGTGTATTGGGCATAATCGGCAGGGGGTTTTGAGGGGTGTGTGGCTGCAGGGGTGATCTGTATAGGAGGAGATCATGGACTGTCCTGTGTCAGTCACAGCCAATTCCAGATGGTTTGGCAATGGACAAAACAGACTCACTGTGTACCAAACCAGAACCAATCAGATGAGTTTATGGTGCCTCTGCAAAAACATATTTAAGAAAGGGTGGTAGGTGCTAGACAGGAGACACAAGTGAGATGCCAGGGCAGGTAGGGCAGTATAGCAGGAAAAACACCAAAGGAAAAGAGCTGCCCAGGCAGGGACAGAGAGGACGAGGTACAACTCTGAAGGGGCTGTAGCTGGTGGAGGAACCCATGTGCTGGGGAATTTTTATTGTATCTCTTGAGGCAAATTGAATACAAGTTTGTACTTAAGTATAAAGAGATTTAATGAACAATGCATTGGACAGAGTCCTACAGCCATAAGCAGTTCTACAAGGAGTCTGCAAAGATGTGGCACCAGCTGATTCCTTATATACACTTGCACCAGCACCAATCATATTGTTACAAGTCAATACTGTGGCATTTCTTATCTTATCAGCAAGGGAACTTTATATGGAGTTGTTCCACCTCCAGCATTCCTGCTTCTATTACTTAACCTGGTTCTGCAGTTAGGCCTTCTTGCCCACCAGGCCAGATCATTCCTCAGTCTCAAATTACCATTGCTGAGCAGTTACAATTTGAATTTCCCCTTCACATGCTGGAGCAATTGAACAAGAAAGAGAGAATGGCAAAAGAAAAGGAACCACAATGCACTGACCCCAATCTCCTGTGCTGCCTGTCACTTCACTGAAGGGACCGAGTGTAATGTGTCAACAACAAGGGGAATGGAGACCAGGAAGAGGGGAGGAGAGGTGTCTGGAGAGGAGCTGAGTTGTGTTTTCTCTAAGTGTTTATGTATTTGTTCGGTTTTATTTCCCAATACCAGAATCAGTAATTAAATGTTTCTTAATTGGCAATAACCTCATCAAAATTCCCTGATGCAAAACTCTTTTTTGGCCTGCAACACACATGAGATCTCATATTGTCCTGGTTTCGGCTGGGATAGAGTTAATTTTTTTCCTAGTAGCTAATATAGTGCTGTGTTTTGGATTTTAGTATGAGAATAATATTGATAACATGCTGATGTTTTGGTTGCTCCTAAGTAATGTTTACACTGGTCAAGGACTTTTCAGCTTCCGATGCTCTGCAGAGCGCACAAGAAGCTGGGAGGGGGCACAGCCAGGACAGCTGACCCCAACTGGCCAAAGGGCTATTCCATACCATATGACGTCATGCTCAGTATATAAACTGGGGGGATGTTGGCCAGGGGATAGCGATCGCTGCTCGGGGACTGGCTGGGCGTCGGTCGGCAGGTTGTGAGAGGTTGTATCACTTGCAATTTTTTTCCGGGGTTTTGTTCCTCTCTTGCTCTCTTGTTGTTTTCCTTCTCATTACAATTTTTATTATCATTATTATTGTTGTTATTATTATTATTATTATTATTAGTTCCAATTATTAAACTGTTCTTATCTCAACCCACGAGTTTTCTTACTTTTGCTCTTCCGATTCTCTTCCCCATCCCACCGGGGGGGGAGGGTGAGCGAGCGGCTGTGTGGTACTTAATTGCTGACTGGGGCTAAACCACAAGTCCTTTTTGGCGCCCAACGTGGGGCTCGAAGGGTTTGAGATAATGACAGATTGACCAGAGCATGTTAAGGAATTTAGATCTGTTAATAGTTGCGGGTCACGATATTGATTAATCTGTTCTCAATATTGGTTTACCTGATCTGCACCATGCTCATTTTTTTGCTGTACATGTTAAAGATTGGTGGTGTTTTTTGCAGTTTGCTGTGCTCTGCAGGGATTAGTGATGTTTTGCCTGGGAGGTTTGTTATTAAAACAGTGACCTTGGGTTTATTTTGGTATCTAAGTGCCGTACTGAAACCATTACTGTACTTCGGGTACCGCCTTATGGAGACAATTCGCAATTATACCTCTTCCTCTGAGAGGCTTTTTATGGAGGAAATACAGAATGGCACCTTCGCTGCCTTCTTCTATGATGTTTCCTCCTTCATTACGATAACTTTTCAGTATCTTGAACATCCTTGGGTAGTTAAGATACATCTATTGGTATTGCTTGGGAATATTGTTTCGGTTTTGTCTAAGGTTAATAAGCAATTTAAGAATACCATCCCGAGATCTGCCCCAAGGCCGGATAGCTATGAGTGGCAGGGTGTGTGGGATAGCATGGGCAAATGCCTAGGACGGTGGGCACCTCCAATGTTTTGGAACGTCACCCCTGAACAAGTGCAGAATCCTGAAAAACTAGGAGAATATTTGGAAAAAGTATGCTGTCACCCTGGCAATTCTAGGGAGACACAAATCCCTGCAATGTGCTGGGGTCTGGCCCATGCCTACCGAGCCCTGTTCAACACTATTCAGAACCCTCAAGGGGAAGAGAAGGTCTCTGGATCTGGTGACAAAACGACAGACACCACAGCTACTCCAGGCCCCACTGCAACAAGCACTGTGGACACTCCAGCTCCGCCTGAGACAGGCACTGCGGCTACTCCAGCCCCGGTGACAGATACTGCGGTTGAAGCAGGGAACCAACCCGTGTAGATATCAGCCATCCTTATACACAAGAAGAAATCTTGCAAGCGAAAGTCAGCTCGTTTAGAAAGGGGGGATGAAAAAGCAGGGCCATCACAAGGAGAGGAAGAGGAAGAACTTGTGAATGAGAAAGAAACCACCAGATCCCTATCCCTGAGTGAGCTGCAAGATATGCGAAAAGATTTTGGCCATCGTCCAGGCAAGCACATTGTCACCTGGCTGCTCCGATGTTGGGATAACGGGGCCAGTAGCCTGGAATTAGAGGGTAAGGAAGCCAAACAGCTGGGATCCCTTTCTAGGGAAGGGGGCATTGACAAAGCAATTGGAAAAGGGGCACCAGCCCTCAGCCTCTGGAGGCAGCTTCTGTCAGGTATGAAGGAAAGATATCCCTTCGAGGAAGATGTTATATATCACCCAGGCAAATGGACCACCATGGAGAGAGGTATCCAGTACCTGAGGGAATTAGCCGTGCTGGAGGTGATTTATGGTGACCTGGACAACGAGCAGTTATCCAAAGATCCAGATGAAGTCAGGTGCACTCGACCCATGTGGCGGAAGTTGGTACGGAGCGCACCATCGTTGTATGCCAACTCATTGGCAATACTGACCTGGAAAGACGAAGAGGGTCCAATGGTGGATGAAGCGGCTAGCCAACTCCGGCAATATGAAGAAAGTAGTTCTTCCTCCCTCATCTCAGCTGTGGAGAAGCTGGTCCAGCGACTCGAAGAAGATAGGTCCTACTTTCCACCTGTATGGACCAGTATCTCAGCTATTAGGAGTCAGCATTATTCTGCTCAAGAGAGAGGATTTGAACAAATTAAACGGGAGATAGTGCATGCAGTAGCCCTTGGGCCAGTCCGGGCAGGGCAAGATGTAAAAAATGTACTCTACACCGCAGCCAGGAAGAATGGCCCTACCTGGAGCCTCTGGCAGAAAGCACCAGGGGAGACTCGAGGTCGAGCCTTAGGGTTTTGGAGTCGGGAATACAGAGGATCCGAGGCCTGCTATATACCAACTGAAAAAGAGATATCGGCAGCATATGAAGGGGTTCGAGCTGCTTTGGAAGTGGTTGGTACTGAAGCACAGCTCCTCCTGGCACCCCGGCTGCCGGTGCTGGGCTGGATGTTCAAAGGGAGGGTCCCCTCTACACATCATGCAACTGATGCTACATGGATTAAGTGGGTCGCACTGATCACACAACGGGCTTGAATAAGAAACCCCAATTGCCCAGGAATCTTGGAAGTGATCATGGACTGGCCAGAAGGCAAAGATTTCGGAATATCGCCAGAGGAGGGGGTGATGTGTGCTGAGGAGGCCCCACTGTACAATAAACTGCCAGAAAATGAGAAGCAATATGCCCTGTTCACTGATGGGTCCTGTCGTATTGTCGGAAAACATCAGAGATGGAAAGTTGCTGTATGGAGACCTATACAACAAGTTGTAGAAACTGCTGAAGGAGAAGGTGAATCGAGCCAATTTGCAGAAGTAAAGGCCATCCAGCTGGCTTTAGATATTGCTGATCAAGAAAAGTGGCCAGTGCTCTGTCTTTATACGGATTCATGGATGGTGGCCAATGCCTTGCGGGGGTGGTTGCAGCAATGGAAGCAGAGCAACTGGCAGCACAGAGACAAACCCATCTGGGCCGCCGCATCGTGGCAAGATATTGCTGCCCGGGTAGAGAACCTGGTTGTAACAGTACATCACGTAGATGCTCACGTACACAAGGGTCGGGCCACTGAAGAACATCAAAACAACCAGCAGGTGGATCAGGCTGCTAAGATTGAAGAGGCTCAGGTGGATCTGGACTGGCAACATAAGGGTGAATTATTTATAGCTCAATGGGCCCATGACACCTCAGGCCATCAAGGGAGAGATGCCACATATAGATGGGCTCACGATCGAGGGGTGGACTTGACCATGGACAGTATTGCACAGGTTATCCATCAATGTGAAACATGCGCTGCAATCAAGCAAGCCAAGCGGTTAAAGCCTCTGTGGTATGGAGGACGAAGGCTGAAATATAAATATGGGGAGGCCTGGCAGATTGATTATATCACGCTCCCACAAACCCACCAAGACAAGCGCCATGTGCTTACAATGGTGGAAGCAACCACCGGATGGCTGGAAACATATCCCGTGCCCCATGCCACTGCCCGGAACACTATCCTGGGCCTTGAAAAGCAAGTCCTATGGAGACATGGCACCCCAGAGAGAAATGAGTCAGACAACAGGGCTCATTTTCGAATCAACCTCATAGACACCTGGGCCAAAGAACACGGCATTGAGTGGGTGTATCACATCCCCTATCATGCACCAGCCTCCGGGAAAATCAAATGATACAATGGACTGTTAAAGACTACACTGAGAGCAATGGGTGCTGGGACATTCAAACATTGGGATACACATTTAGAAAAGGCCACCTGGGTAGTCGACACCAGGGGATCTGTCAGTCGAGCTTACCCTGCCCAATGAAAACTTTTATGCACCGTCAAAGGAGATGAAGTCCCTGTAGTGCGCATAAAAAGACATGCTGTGGAACACAGTCTGGGTTACTTCCTGCCTCAGGCAAAGGCAAGCCCATTCGTGGGATTGCTTTTGCTCAAGGACCTGGGTGCACTTGGTGGATGATGCGGAACGATGGGGAAGTCCAATGTGTACCTCAAGGGGATTTGATTTTGGGTGAGAATAGCCAATGAACTGAATGGTATGATGTTAATTGCTATATAATACTGTATGTCATCACTACTATGGTTGCTATATGCCATATCAACGGTATTACAGTAAGAATCACCCAGACTAATGAAGAATGAGCTTTGATGAAACCAAGCAAAGTGCAGCCGTGATGGAACCAGAACTGGCTTCAGCATGCAACAATCCAACACCACACACCATCTCTCCTGCCCTGAAGGACTGTATTGACAGATGGAGGCCAAAGTCATGGACTAAATGAACTCAACGGACATTTTAGAGGGATGGCCCATAGACCAAGGGAATGATATCTGTGTGTATATATCAAAAGACAGGAAAAGTGGTGGTGATTAATTGGAATGTATTGGAAAGGGTAGGGCCTGGGCATGACGTAGATGGTATAGAATAAGGGGTGGATACTGTCCTGGTTTCAGCTGGGATAGAGTTAATTTTCTTCCTAGTAGCTGGTATAGTGCTGTGTTTTGGATTTAGTATGAGAATAATGTTGATAACACGCTGATGTTTTAGTTGTTGCTAAGTGGTGTTTACACTGGTCAAGGGCTTTTCAGCTTCCCCTGCTCTGCCAGGTGCACAAGAAGCTGGGAGGGGGCACAGCCAGGACAGCTGACCCCAACTGGCCAAAGGGCTATTCCATACCATATGGCGTCATGCTCAGTATAGAAACTGGGGGATGTTGGCCAGGGGGTAGTGATCGCTGCTCGGGGACTGGCTGGGCGTTGGTCAGTGGGTGTTGAGCGGCTGCATCACTTGTTTTTCCCTGGGTTTTGTTCCTCTCTCGCTCTCTTTTGTTGTTTTCCTTTTCATTACGATTTTTTATTATTATTATTATATTTTTTTTCCCAATTATTAAACTGTTCTTATCGCAGCCCACGAGTCGTCTTACTTTTGCTCTTCCGATTCTCTCCCCCATCCCGCTGTGGGGGGAAGGGTGAGTCAACGGCTGTGTGGTGCTTAGTTGCCGACTGAAGCTAAACCATGACACTAGTTTTCAATCTGTTGTGTAGTTACCAATTTAATATCTATGAGTGGTTTGTCATGGACCAGCAGAAGGAAAGTAGTTGATAAAGCCATGAGAACTCCTTTTTCTACTTTGGTTCTGAGAACTTCAACTCTCTGAAGAGGACTTCAGCTGGGAAAGGAAAATGCTTCTCCCTTGCAGGAGAGCAGTACTGTCAAGCCACAGACACACAGATAACTTGTCATATAGCCACTAACACGAACATGGTCAAGCACATCCTCATGTACTTTCAGTGCTTACAACCAAGACCAACACCAGCTAAACACTTACTGATAAAAACATTCTACAAGAGAGGCTTGTAATTTGGTTTTAAATTATGTGATTAGGATTACGCTGTCCATGCTCAGTTATTTGCAGCTATATTCCCAGCAGGAGCATTTGTCTACTTCATGAAAGGGTTGGAGAAGTTACACACCTTTAAGTTTCATTGCATTCTCAGTTTTAGAGAAATCAACTTTAAATTCAATGACATCCCTCCATTAATGAAAGTGAGAGAACCCCTTATTGGTCAGTCCCACTGGAAATCAAAGGCTGTGATCCCAAGTCACACCTCTGTACTGTATTAAATGCTTCTAAAGAAAAATAGGGTATTTGACTGTCGCAGGTGAATTAAGAGAAGTCATCGTTGTGGGGTTAACTACCAGGGTTTTATTAATGATTAAATGATGATCAAATGATAATTAATTGATGATTGAATGAAAATTAAATGGTAATCAAATTGTGATTAAGCAATAATTGAATGGTAATTAAACAGTGATTTGACAATGATTTAAATGATGATTTAAACAATAATTTAGACGGTGATTAGATGGCCATCAAACACCTCAACTTACTACGCTTCTAATAATTAAGCTATAGCTGGATATATAAATGTCGCTAGCATACAATATACCTTTAGGCCTGATGTAAAATGTCACTTACCTCCTTATAGATATCAGATGCCAGGTAAGGGGTCTCTCAACCTCGAGGAATAACCTTGAGAGGCGTCCCTGCTCAAGGGGGAGATCATCGCCGTGCAGCCTGCTGCTTTACAGGAGAGCTCAAGGGGCTCAAGGGGGCTACAGATATTTATAGCATAAAGTGATTGACTTGTAGTCAAACCCCCCTTTGGTGTATGTGCAAGAGTGCAGCTGTAGCAGTTGTAGTTTTTTCTAGTCCCAGCTCAAGCTGGTACTGTTAGCTCCTGATAAGACGTGGCCTAGATTCCTTAGTGTCTGAGAAGATATGGCCTAGCACAATTTTCAAGGTTTGCACAGCAGGGCTGATTTCAGTCAGGCCTACTTGTCGGTGATGCCTGAACCAAAGTACTGTTCACTCAGTCAGAGTGGGGGCATCCGTGATATTGACTGAAGCAAGCGTCTGTGCATGACTGACAAACACCTTGTATAAAACAAATTTACAAACACGTTAAGGTTGACTATAGAAGAGTGGAGGAATTAGTCAAATCACACAGAACAGGTAAAGAAAAAAGTAGCAGATTCAAGATTCTGAAGATGTGCCCAATCGCTGCAGACCACACAAAAGCTTTACATTTATGCTCAAACAATTAATTTTTGCCTTCTGCACTTGAGTATCAGGCCAATTGATTAATGTAGGAATGAAAGTGATTATGCGTTACTTGGTACTTATTTGGGGGGAAAAAAACAACCACTATAGAACTAAATCCTTCAAAGCTCACCATTTTCTAGTTCAAGTATTGAATAGCACTGAGTATGAACAGTTATCTGACAGAGACTGTAAACAGCTTGTAAATACACCAGAATTACTGCAGAGCACTGAGCACCTAAGATAATGCCTCCACCTTGCCTTTCTTATTGCTTGCCCTGATACCAACCACCTTAGTGCTTATGTAAGTAATGTTATTTGCATAACTCAAACTTATCCAACAAAAGATAAGGCTACTACATTTCCAGGTTGTACATGTCCCCAATTTAAGTTTCTTGCAAAGTCCCACCTAATTCAGCTCTAAAATGCTATTTGAAAGTGTGGGAGCCAGACACTGCCTTCACATTTTAGAGATTAAAAAGCAAGCAGATTCAACTGACATGGAGCAGTTGTTACTGAATCACAGGAGATGGGCACTTGGTTTATCCACAATCAACATCAAAAAAGGTTTTAGCATCATTGCTGACCCATAGGTCCAATCCAGTGCAAGCTCAGCTGCCCAAGGAGTTACAAGCTAAAACAAAATAACAGGATAAACACCCTCCGTAATGTGTGTGCACTGTGTCCAAAGTTTATGTACTTTGCAATACTGAAGTGGAAACTCTGCCCCATTCAGGATAGATTGCCTCTGATTGGTCTCAGTTATTTACCAGCTGGGACCAGTGTTGGGGCTATTCATGTTTTTTCAGACAGACTAGGAAAAGAATCAGAGTCTTCAAAAATTGTTCATGAAATTTCTCTGCTGGCTGTTTGCAGCTACTGTAATAATACACCAGATAATACATTTAAAAAACATATTTCAATTGTTTGTCAACCATGTTCTTTCAAACTGTGATAATCTAGTCAGTTTGATAGACAAACCCACACGCTCTAGACTATTTTGAAAGCTCAGTGTTTCACATGCCCAGAGTTAAGTCATTTTTCTTGTGTCTTACTACCAAGATCTTATCAAACTGCTCACTGAAGAGGTGCATTTCTGCCACATCCACAAATCCTGTTTCACATTTCTGCAATTTATTTACTTTAACAAACAGTCAGAGGTAACCAATTCTGTAATTTTTTGACCTATTTGTTATTGTCATATGATAATATGACAATATGACAAATGACAGAGGGAAGAAGCAAAAATAGTATCATGAAGTAAAGATTCAAACCAAATTAAAGGACAAATTAAAAGAGTACATACATTATTCCACACCAATCCTCTATCAGTCATAGCTAATAAGACTTATGATGCTAAACCAGTTACTATTACTTAGAGTACTGTATTGCTTTATATAGGAACACATGAAAGCTGTTCTGAATTAAAGAGTTTCCTCTTTCCCCATGGTGAGCTTCTCTCATTAAAGAAAAATGGTTTTAAGTCTTGCAGATAAAACAACACATGAAAATCCTCAGGCCTGCAGAGCACAAAATTGCTGAAATACAGCCAGTATGTGATGGTCCAGTTCAGCTGTAAACAGGAGGTTCTCCAGGGTCACCATGTACTGCTGAATTATCTGGTGATGCTGCAGATAAAAAGATAAACCTTTGTTGCTTTCATTCATCTTCATACACAAGAACAGGCAGAAGAGTCAAGACGTATTGTATCACAGATCAAATGTTTTCACCAGAACTAACAAGCGCATCTAATTTACACAACACATTAATCACTGTCGACAGCAAGAATGGAGCGTACATTGAAATCCTGTTTTGAGAAGTACTGGGTTTCCTGTAGCTACTCAGTTCTAATCCTGATTCTGAATAGTGTGTAGAGGCAACTGCACAGATATGCTAGGACTCAGGACATTTGCTTTAGCATTAAGTCATTTTTATGATCAGGGTAGAGACTAACCCATAGAGGGAATTATGCCATTAATCCCATGCAGTTTCCCATCCTCTAACACAATTTATGTTCATGTAAACACAAATAATTTTCTATTACTCTGGCTGTTGCTTTCAGGCAGTTACTTAACTGGCTTTTTACATCTGTTGCCAGATTTAATATAGAGCCAAGAGTTCCAAACTATATTTTTAAATAGCTATTCATTATAATCAGATACATAAATTTAAAACATTTTCATCCACTTCTTAGGCACTTATTTTGGTATACTTGTTCTCTCAAGACTCTACCCTTACTATAACATGTGGTAAGAAAAACTCAGCTACATTTACAACCACGTCTCAATATTGTTTTGCACTATATTCACAGTGAGAAACAAATCAAGGAGCTCACTCTCCAGTCATTTAGCAAGTCTGTAGCAAAGATGGGGTCAAAACCAGAGACAGACACAGCCAAAACTCACACTAGTCCCTGAAAAAGACTGGTGATGCCAGCTATGTCTGTTCTAATAGAGGTGGTAAAAATAAGTGACCAAGCTCAGCTCTCAAATCATGTAAGCTTTTCTTTCCAGCAGCTGCCCAAAGCCTTCCAAACCAAGAAGTGAAGCTTACCTGTAGGAAAATTTGCTGCAACCTCTCTATACAGCTTTTGTACCAAGGCGTAAATACATCAATCCCACCAGTTTCACAGCGCACTAAGTGTTCAGTTAACAACATAATGAAACGCTGTAGAAGAACACAAATAGAATGTTGGTTCAGCAAATCTTTTCAGATGAGAATAGGTTACTAGTCTCAGATGAGATAATCCATGGGACATTTGACAGACAGAAGCTTTGAACAGCAATGTCAGAATGAATATTTCACTTAGGAGACACTAAGTAGAGTAACTACTTATATTCAAAATAACTTGTGTTTGTTTAGGAAATTGCATGCTATCAAAAGAACTCATTTTCTCAAGCTCTTGATGCTGAAACAATTCTTGTTTAGGGGAGTTAGGCAGTTCTTTGATTCTTATCCAGAATAAGCCCATCTACCCCTTCCCATGTACTCACCCCAAGAAAATTATTAAGATACAAATGATGCTGCAAAGACATCACCCATCATTACCTGGAATATAACAAGGAAGAGATTCTTCTGTTCACTCTGGGCTGATTCTACTCTCTCCTGCAAGCGTTCTATTTGCTCTTCTAGAGGTCCATCTTCCCTATCACTACTTCGGTCATCGTCGTCATCATCTTCATCGCTTTCTCGCTGTAATTAAAAACAAAACACAACTAACTGGAGATGTGACTTCCTGTGGATTCTGCTAGTATCCATTGGAATGATAAACAGGCCTCCTGATTGACTAAACACAAAGTCTGCAGCACAACTGAAGCTGCTCTGTAGCCTTTCAAGTGCTATATGTTGAGGGCTGCTTACTCTATAAATACAATTCAAGAAGGAAATATGGAAGGAAAGAGAATGAGAAGCTTAAGCTGAATCAACTTGAGACAATGCCAGGATGGAAAAGGCCTGGAAACAAACAAACAAACAAAAACAAACAGAAGAACCACGGCAGGTTGTACTGGGTCTGGCTCAGGTGGAGTTAATTTTCTTCATAGCAGCCCATATGGTGCTATGTTTTGGATTTGTGACTAAAACAGTGTTGAAAACTGTATTGGGTTTATGTAGCAAGGTTTTGGCAGCAGGGGAGCTGCAGGGGTGGTCTCTGTGAGAAGAGACTGGAACCGCCCTGTGCTGGACACAGCTGGTGCCAGCCAGCTCCAAAACAGACCCACCATTGGACAACACTGAACCCATCAGAGAAGCTGGTGGCACCTCTGTGAAACATATTTAAGAAAGGGCAAAACACTACACAGCAGAGAGAACTGAGGGAAAAAAAAGTGTGAGAAACAATCCTGCAGACACCAAGGTCAGAGAAGAAGGAGGGGGAGGAGGTGTTCCAGGCACTGGAGCAGAAATTCTCCTTCAGCCTGTGGAGAGATCACAGTGGAGCAGGTGGATATTCCCTGAAGGACTGCAGCCTATGGAGAGGACCCATGCTGGAGTAGAGGAAAAGTGTGAGGAGGAAGGAGCAGCAGAGAGGAACTGTTATGAACTAACCGCAACCCCCCATTCCCCATCCCTCCTGCAACTCTGAGGGGGAGGAGGTAGAAGAGTCAGGAATGAAGGAGTGAAGTTGAGCCTTGGATAAATGTTCAGGAGAAGGTGTTGTTTTAATTTTGTCTTTGTTTCTCACTACCCAAATCTATTTTAATTGTCAATAAATTTAATTTTCCCCAAGCTGAGTCTGTTTTGCCCATAATGATAATTGGTAAGTGATCTCCCTGTCTTTATCTTGACCCATGAGATTTTCCATCTCTTTTATCCTCCTGTCCTGTTGAGGAGGGGGAGTAAGAGAGTGGCTGGGTGGGCATCTAGCTGCCAGCCAAGGTCAACCCACCACAACAACACACTAATGTTTTAGCTATTGCTGAACAGTGCTTGCACAGCATCAAGGCCTTTTTGTTTTCCCACTTTGCCCCTCCAGTGACTAGGCTGGGGGTGGGCAAGAGGCTGGGAAGGGACACAGCTGACCCAAACTGACCAAAGGGATATTCCATGCCATATATATATACACATATATATATATATTCCAACGTCATGCCCAGCAATAAAAAAATGGAGGTTTGGTCTTCCAAGGTAGCCATTGCTCGGAGAGTGCCTGGGCATTAGTCTGCTGGTGGGAGGTGGTGGGTGACTGCCTTTGTATCACTTGGTTTTTTCCTCTTTCCTTCACTTATTAAACTGTCTTTATCTCAACCCACTTTTTCTTGCTTTTGATCTTCCTATTCTCTCCCCCATCTCACTGCAGGGGAAAGTGAGTGAGCAGCTGTGTGGTGCTTGGCTGCTAGCTGGGGTCAACCCACGACACAGGTTTAAAGACTTGCAAGATCATTTTCTAGTGGAGCCACAAAAAGACGGTATGCTGACTATCATCAACAGACAAATAGCAGCTCAGTAACATATCTGTGGCAGACCTTTTTAAAAACTTGTCTAAACACTGTTCCAGGACTCAGATTTCATTCAGGAACCTCACTGATGTCACAGGACTGCCAAAAACAAATATCTTTTGTGCCAGAACTCAGATGGATCTGGTGGGTTAGCACAGCTAGAGGAAAGGGACTGGAACCCAGGGTGTTCAAGTGGGAAGACTACATATGAAACCTAGTGGATTATCTCCAATTAAAAAGGGTCAGAAAGGCAGCCAACCTCATAACAATCAAAATACCATGCTAGTTCCCCTTTTAAAAAAAGAGTACATTATATCAGATCTGCTATCTAGTAATTGGATGAGGAAAAGACCTACACAAGGAAAGTCCTATACTAGGCTCCAAGGTGCATGGAACCTTTGTTGCAGCTGTCTCCTGATTAGGGAGGGTCAAGCACCCTTTTAGCCGGTGCTCGGGAGAGACCGATAGAAGAGCCAGGCCTAGAAGGCAGTTTCTAGAGGGCAGCTAACAGACACAGGCAACAGGTGCAGCAGTTTCTGCAGAAAGGTGCCTCAGCTGAATTTGTACCAGCAGAACAGTCTCAGGTATGATGATAACACACCACAGGGCAGATTCCCCAGCAGTTATTGGAACAGCTGTCTCTGCCAGGGCAGAGGCTTTGACACAGACAGAGCTTCAGATGGTAAAAGCACCTCTCCAAGTCCCAAGCTGCAGGGAGTGCCTGGGGCCTCTCTCTGACACCAAGAGAGAAGGCCCTCTGTTCTGCAGGAGGTGTGCTGTCTTGGAGGACCTGTGTTACCCACTGGAAGAGTTACAGTAAGAAGTGAGCAGACCGTGCAATCTGTGTTCCTCAAACATTATTCCTTGAACCAATTAATCTCAGAGTGGCTGATGATTTGTGGCTTGTGCCAATCCTTTGTATCCACTGTGTTAACAAGGGACATGTTACCCATCTCCCACTATGTCATCTGGACGTGTAAAAGCCTTACTGAAATGAATTAAAATAGGCCTTCAAAATTCTCTTCTTCCAAGCAATGATTTAGATCAGGAGGAGGGAAGCTCAGGGCAGGTGAGAAAATTTTGTGTCAGTGCTGATAAACGTTTGTGGTGCACATCTTAAACCAAGATTAAAAAAAAAATTACTTCCTCTGCCATGCTCCTAAGCATGATGTCAAACCTAACTGTAACTAGTGTCTGATGTGGCTCTGGATTTCATATTTGTTTTCAGTCAGAATCATACCAGGGAGACATCTACCCCCTGGCTACTGGGTGAGGACCCTTTAGTCAATCTTCTTAAGAACAAAACAGCACTGGGGGGGAAGGTCGTTGAAGGAGTCATACTCCTGGTGGAGTTGTGGTGGAGCTGAATGGTCATAGAATAATGTAGGTTGGAAGGGATGTCTAGAGGTCTCTGGTCCAACATGCTGCTCAGAATCACATGGTATCACAGAATCATTGAGGTTGGAAGGAATCTCTTGAGATCATCTAGTCCACCACCACCACCACCCCCACTCAAGCAGGGTCAACCAGAGCAGGTTGCTCAGGATATTGTCCAATTAGGTTTTGAATATCTCCACTGATGGAGACTCTTGCTCAAAGCAGGTCCAATCAGATCAGGTTGTTCAGGGCCTTGTCCAGTGAAATTTTCAGTATCTCCAAGGATAACTGTCCCTTACCCTCATGAACAGCTTCTTCCATTTGCTAATAATTAGAGTGTGTCTACACTGAAGTAAACTATGTGACTGCATCTCATGTATATGTACACTCGCTAAACTGCTTACTGCCTAAAGCATAAACCCTGATCCACAGTATTTGCCATGTTTTTATACGTTTGTGTTAGCATTAACTTTTGTAACACTAGAGCCTTGATACATTTTAGTAGAAATATACTCATTTCACTGATGGTCTGTGCAGAATAAAGTATGACCCAGGTTCCTTGACCACTTCATTGTAAGGGTATGTAGAAGGAGGGTGTCTGCTCCTTTAAGGGTATCTGGTCAAAGGAGCCATACGCAAGAACATACAGAGGCATTTGAAAGTCCATGCAGTAATACTTTCATTAAGATTGTGGCTGGGTACTCTCTGTGAGGGGGAGCGGCCCTTTTATGTGAGAGAACAGCTGGAATGCAAGGAGCCCTGCCTGGGGATGGCTGATGAGCCGACCGAGAGCTCATGGGTAAGGACCGAAGAGAAGACGGGTAAGGGTGGCATTGTAGCGGGCGTCTGCTATAGGCCGCCTGACCAGGAAGAACAAGCGGATGAGGCCCTCTACAGACAGATAGGAGCAGCCTCGTGTTCACAGGCCCTGGTCCTCACGGGGGACTTCAACCACCCCGATATCTGCTGGAGGGGATAACACAGCAGGGCATAAGCAATCTAGGAGGTTCCCAGAGTGCATCGACGACAACTTCCTCACCCAAGTGACAGAGGAGCCAACGAGGAGAGGTGCTCTGCTGGACCTCCTACTGACCAACAAGGAGGGGTTCATTGGGGATGCAAAGGTCAAAGGCAGCCTTGGCTGCAATGACCACGAGATGGTGGAGTTCAGGATCCCAAGAGGAGAGAGAAGGCTAAAAGGCAAGCTCACAACCCTGGACTTGAGGAGAGCAGACTTTGGCCTCTTCAGGGATCTGCTTAGAAGCGTCTCGTGGGATAAGGCCCTGGAGGGAAGAGGGGCCCAAGAATGCTGGTTGACATTCAAGGATCACCTCCTCCAAGCTCAAGAGCGGTCCTTCCCAACGAGCAGGAAGTCAGGCAAAAATGCCAGGAGGCCTGCATGGATGAACAATGAACTCCTGGCCAAAGTCAAACACAAAAAGGAAGGTGGAAGCAGACACATGTAACCTGGGATGAATACAGAGAAATTGTCTGAGAATACAGGGATGATGTTAGAACAGCCAAAGCCTACCTGGAATTGAATCTGGCAAGGGATGTCAAAGACAACAAAAAGGGCTTCTGTAAGTACATAAGTGGCAAAAGGAAGACTGGGGAAAATGTGGGCCCAGTGCTGAATGAGATAGGGGACCTGGTGACACAGGACATGGAAAAGGCCGAGGTACTGAATGCTGCTTTTGCCTCAGTCTTTGCTAGCAAGACCAGCCTTCAGGAATCCCAGGCCCCGGAGGCCAGGGGGAAAGTCTGGAGCAAGGAAGACGTACCCTTGGCGGAAGAGGATCTGGTCAGGGAATACTTAAGCAAACCGGATGTACGTAAGGCCACGGGCTCTGATGGGATGCACGCATGAGCGCTGGGGGAGCGGGCAGATGTCATTGTGAAGCCACTCTTGATAATCTTTGATCGATCACGGCGATTGGGAGAGGCGCCTGAGGACTGGAGGAATGCAAATGTCACCCCTCTCTTCAAGAAGGGCAAGAAAGAGGACCCAGGGAACTACAGGCTGGTCAGCCTCCCCTCGATCCCTGCAAGGGCGACGGAGCAGCTAATCCTGGAAACCACTTCCAGGCACATGAAGGACAAGACGGTCATCAGGAGTAGTCATCATGGATTCACCAAGGGGGGAGTCATGCTTGACCGACCTGATAACCTTCTATGATGAAACGATTGGCTTGGTAGACGAGGGGAGAGCAGCGGATATTGCCTACCTAGCCTTCGGGAAGGCTTTTGACACCGTCTCCCGTAAGATCCTCATAGAGAAGCTGATGAAGTATGGGCTGGATGAGCAGACAGTGGGGTGGGTTGAAAACTGGCTGAACAGCTGGGCCCAGAGGGTGGCGATCGGTGGCATGAAGTCTAGTTGGAGGCCAGTCACTAGCGGTGTACCCCGGGGGTCAATACTGGGTCCGATCCTGTTCAACGTCCTGATTAATGATCTGGATGATGGGTAGACAGACTGTACCCTCGGCGAGTTTGCTGATGATGCAAAACTGGGAGGAGTGGCTGATACACCAGAGGGTTGTGCTGCCATCCAGAGGGACCTCGACAGGCTGGAGAAATGGGCAGGCAGGAGACTCGTGCGGTTCAGCAAGGGGAAGTGCCAAGTCCTGCACCTGGGGAGGAACAACCCCATGCACCAGTATATGCTGGAGGCGGACCGGCTGGAAAGCAGCTTTGCAGAAAAGGACGTGGGGGGCTCCTGGTGGACACCAACGTTGAACATGAGCCGACAGTGTGCCCTTGCTGCAGAGAAGGCTAATGGTATCCTGGGCTGCATTAGGCAAAGTATTGCCAGCAGGTCAAGGGAAGTGATCCTTCCCCTCTACTCAGCACTGGTGAGGCCACACCTGGAGTGCTGTATCCAGTTCTGGGCTCCTCAGTACAAGAGAAATATGGACATAGTAGAGAGTCCAACAAAGGGCCACAAGGATGATTAAGGGACTAGAGCATCTCTCCTGAGGAAAGGCTGAGACAGCTGGGACTGTTTAGCCTAGAGAAGAGAAGGCTCAGGGGGGATCTTATCAATATATAAAAATACCTGAAGGGAGGGTGCAAAGAAGACTGAGCCAGGCTCTTTCCATTGGTGCCCAGTGACAGGACCAGAGGCAATGGGCACAAACTGAAACACAGAAGGTGTTGTCTGAACATAAGAAAACACTTTTTTACTGTGAGGGTGACTGAGCACTGCAATAGGTTGCCCAGAGAGGTTGTGGAGTCTCCCTCCTTGGAGATATTCAAACACCACCTGGACATGTTCCTGGGCAACCAGCTCTAGGTGGCCCTACTTGAGCAGGGGGATTGGACAAGATGACCCTCCAGAGGTCCCTTCCAACCTGAATCATTCTGTGATTAAATGATGTATAGCAAGAAAGGGGGAATCTGGTAGATTAAGGCACATTCAATACATTCAGTTACAGATATTGCTTCAGTCTCACAATGTTGTTTCTCTGCAATAATATCCATAAATTAACAGCTATAAACATCATTTTTTTGTAAAAAGAGTATGTGCGACTTAAGACAAAAATAGGGCCATGTGCTAACTCACCTACTGTATGCAAATCACACTTGCAATTTATATTTTTGAATGCAAACTAGTAACTTGAAAGATACTCTGACAACTCTGAATTACTGCAATATTTAAAGCAGAAGGACTTGAGAATTTGTAGTAATTGAGAATTTTGACATTTTCTTCACCACAGGATCATATTTCCCCCCCCCCCCCCCAACTTAGACTAACTGCTCAAGGACCAGTGGACACTGTGTTAACTCCCCTAGGAGCAGGCAGGTAAGCCTTGACCTCATCCCATAACATGCCAGTCCACTTAGCACTGGGGCCATCAAAATTTGACATTTTACATCCTCAGTGAGGAACTGCAGTCTGGTAAAGCATCTGCTTATAGAACTACTCATATTTTGTCTATTTTACTGTGGTGGGTTAACCATGGCTGGCTGCCAGGTGCCCACCAAACTGCTCTATCACTCCCCCTCCTCAGTGGGACAGGGGGGGAAAATAAGATGAAAAACTCGTGGATTGAGATAAAGGCAGTTTAATAAAGAAAACAAAGGCCGTGGGAGGAATCAAAGGAAACAAACAAACAAACTAATCTGTTCTCTACAGCAGGCAATATCCAGCCACTTCCTGGGAAGTAGGGCCTCAGCGTGCGTAGCAGTTGCTTCGGAAGACAAATGCCTTAACGAATGCCCCCCTTCCTCCTCCTTTCTTTTAGCTTTTATTGCTGAGCACAATGTCATATGGTTTGGAATATCTCTCTGGTCACTTTGGGTCAGCTGTCCTGGCTCTGTCCCCTCCCAACCTCTTGCCCACCCCCAGCTTACTGGGCTTTGGGGGTGGGGTGGTTGGAGAGACAGCCTCCATGCTGTGGGAGCACTGCTCAGCAGTAGCCAAAACACTGGTGTGCTATCAACACCCTTCTAGCTACAAATACAAAACACAGCACTATGAGGGCTGCTATGGGCAAAGTTAACTCCATCCCAGCCAGACCTAATACATTTACTTACAAAAGTTATCTCATGGCATAACACTGCCCTTTAAAGCACTCCGTACTCAAGAGCCGCAGCTAGGAGACAGTACAGAAACAAAAACATAGGCATATCCATTGAATGATACCAGACAATCTCTTTGCCTCACAGTGAAATCAATGAATAGCTCTTCAGTACTCACAAACATTTGTTAATTGCTGATGAACATAGATCGAGGAGGTAAGCAACTACCGTGGCTGTTGCTGGGAATGAGCAAGGAAAAGAGCTGAAAGAGTTGGGATGAACTGACATCAGCAAACCATGAGGTCCTAGTGATCTCTCAGATGATGCTCATAGGAAATGACTTGTGCTGGTGACATTTTTTGCATGATCCTGCGTGTGTTCCATGTTGTGCCAAATTCTGATGTTAACCTAGGCCAAAGATTTAGAAGTAGCCTAGTGTTTTGTGCAGGTACTGGAAGACCATAGATCAACAAGGAAATACTCTCCTTTCTGTGAAACTAAGATAATTTATAGAAATTGGCTTCATTTGATATCAGGATTAAATACTGTAGTCAGCCAAACTGTCTTGAGTCCTGCCCTCTGGGGCTGCTACAGGAGATACCACTCTCACCGTACTTTACAGCATCATTACTTAGACCTGAAGCCCCAAAATAGCCAAAAGTGAATTAAAAAGAGGACTAATTAGACTGGAGTGGCTGACTAGGGACATTGAAAGTATTTGGTGCCATAAAACACTCAGATGGGGAAGGCACAGAAAGCACCTTCTTTTCCCAAGTGCAGTACAAAATTCCAGTAAACCAGCTGCTTGTCCAGGAATAACAAGCTTCTACTATCACTTAGGACTTAAGAGTCCACACAATGTGTCTAAAAATATTTGATAGTCATCTCACTGTAAATAGTAGTCTAGGTCATACAAGGACATTTGAAAATAAAATCCAAGAGAAGCAAAAGGCAGATGCAACTGTCTGAATCCAGCAGCATCTGTTAAAAGAACAGCGACAACTATCTCTGCTTCTCAATGACAGCTTGCTGTTTCCATGCACTTCTCCACACAAGATACAAGGTCCTAAATGACTACTTACTAGTAAAATCTGAAAGTAACTAACAAAACCTGCAGTAAACTTGAGTATGAATTTGACTGTTCCTATTGCTACCCAATAATGTAACAGGAACCAAGATTCAAAAAACAGAGTGAAAGAAGCTCATGTTGGAACAAAAACTTAAGAGAAAAACCTTGAATGGTGCAAATGCATGTGAACTTCTTTAAAGACTTCAATGAATTCTCAGGCTCTAACAGCCTTTAGAAAAACATACAAAAAATGTGTCAACTTTAGTGTCCTAGTACTAGAGATGGCAACACATGTAGATATGCCTCCTGACAGTATTTTTATTCAGCCCCTCCAAGAACCAATTGTGTGTCAGTCTGAAACATGACAGCCTGCAGGTTACTTAGTGTCAAATATATGTATTAAAAAAAAACCCAAAAAAACAAATTACTCTTTTGTGCTGTCTTGCCAATCTTGCCTTAGTCTCCTCCAGTTCTTTGTGAATCTTCAGTACATGCTTGTTCATTTTACGAATTGTGGAATGTAAGATTTCCCAGACATAGAACCTAGGAAAGATGCAGAACCCAAAACAGTAAATTGCACACTGTTCCAAGATAGAAAATGCACAGGTCTGCTATAACTCTCAACTCTTCTTATTCAAGCCATCAGAAACAGGGCAACTTTCTATTACTACAGAGCAAGTTAAATTAATAAACAGAGAAGCACACAACACTGATCTGGGGGAAATTTACAACATTTCATCATTATTACCTAGGACATCTACTGGAGTGAGCAAACATTCAATATTAAGAAAGCATATCACTCACTTCTTACCTGTACTTTGCACTAAATTACCAAACCAGCGCTTTATTTCAGAATCATTCTGCAACACTACTAGCATCAAACTGCCAGGTCTAAGCATTTTTCCCCACTCTCAGTAAACAATATATCTGAGGGTGACGCAGGATACATGCCCTAGGTGCAAGCCAAGACTCCACCAGGCTAGCAGCTATACAACAGGGTTAATGGTTCTTGTCCAGAAATGGTCCTAGAGCTTCTCCTTCCACTTTGGCAAACTTATAGGCTACTTGCATGAATCTTGCTAGCATAGCAAGGACATAGAAATGCACACTGCAGCTCAGAGGAAAATACTAAAGCTTGTGTTTTAGGGAAGCAACACAATTTTATGTAGAGTTTAAAGCAAAATAATGAAAGTAAAAACTACAATTATTTTAAGTTAAAAAAAAAATGGATTCTAACCATTTAAAATAAAAATTTAGATAAAAAGCAAATGAAGACAGAAATTCCACACTTGTTACCTAGTAAAATCATGTGCAAGTTCTGAAGAGAAGATCCAGTTTGCTACTGCAGCGCAATCAACAATCTGTGTTCGAATCATCTTATCCACAAGAACAGCAATCATCTACATTTTGGGAAAGACAAAATGGTCATTCCAACCATAAGAAATGGTCAAGTTTACCTGCTGCAACATGGAGTCTCGGAAATTACTGTGGGCTAAGGTACAACCAGTGCTGGGTTGTATGAAAAGCTATTAGAGTCAAGTTTGGTTTTATGCAACTTTGCAAATACATTAGTCAAACTAATGGGTGATTTCAAACACTTTAGGAAGCTAGTACTGCTTAAAGCAGACATCTCATTTGCTGAACATAAAAATGCTCAAACTAGGGGAGCTGTATCAATCATGCCAAGTATGCATTCACATTTTAACAAGTCATCTTTACTCCTCATGAGAGTGATGACTTCAATTTTCATTCAAGTGAGTACTTCTGCTATTCCCAAGAGCAAAAATACAAGAACTGAATTTTGAGACAAGGCATCAGAGAAGCAAGTCCCAATAGTCAACATTGGAGTATCCAACCAGAAGATGTGTTCCTGTTACATAACCATAAGGTAACAGCAACTGCTAGCCTACTCTACTTGGATTGCAACAGTCCCCAACCACAACCATATGCTCTTTCCTGCAGGACCTCTTCATTTTAGAATGAAACCAGCACTGTATATAAGTATTTACTACAGGACCCTACCTTGATGAGGCTTGTGGGAAAATCAAGCAGGTAGCTACAAAAACTATCTTGTGATTAGAACAGCTTTGTGCCATTCAGAAGAAAGGGCCCATCTTAATTATTCGTGTACTCTACACCACAATACCCAAGAAACTCAACCTGCAACATATTTATTCTCATAATCATCCATTCTCAAATAGGGAAGTGTAACAAAGCTCAATTTAAGGTAGAAAACTAAATTAACAAAATGAATCCGAGAACTCATGACTCATTTCTCAATTTCCAAGATTGCTTCCTATATTCATTTGTCTTAAGAAATTCTTCCTGGCATTATCCAGATTACCTAGTTTGAGCCTTCATGTAACACAGACATAGGAATTTGTGAAAGTATTCAATCTTGATGTTAAAGTTTTCCTTTATGACATCAAAGCCTTTGTGCCCCCAGAAAACAGTTGAGGCTGTGACCATCCATATTTTAAAGGTTGATATTTCAGGTAGGAATGTGTATATATATATTTAATCTCTGCTTTTTTTGATGCTTTTATTTAAGAAGCTATTTTACAATATCTTACCTCTCTTTCAGGACCTGACTTTTAAGAATATTAAAAGTAATCTTTTAGTAACCCTAGAAAATGGGCCTTAGGCCCAGTAGCAGATGCAAGGATTCTCCAGCACTTAATGAGATTACTTTTGGAAGTCTGGCTCATGCAACTGAGGCACCAATCACTTCCAGACATAATATCATATATTACAAACATACCAGGGAGAAGTATCCAAATAACTAATGCAGAAAAATTGAACACAAGTTTCTTACTGATCTCCATTTATAAAATTACGACAACATGGGGAAACAACAACTGCTGTAAAGAAATTGCATGTTTTAAACAACTGAGGTATTTTTCATAGTTCTTTCAGCACATTATTTCATCAGACTCAGGAATGAACTTTAACCATGGTAGCGTCACAGACAAATCTGTTCTGAACGTTGGTTGAGAGCAGATTTACTTGCTCTGTCTGTGCATAACACTGATTCCAACCTGGTCTTTGTGGCTCATTGTGATTGCTAGTGAAAAACCACACAAGTGCTAAATAACCAGGTTCTCTCTTTTTGCCTGCTAACCTGCTAACCAGGTTCTCTCTTCAGCCTACTTCTGTGTTACAAGATCTACATCTTAAAAAGCATAAAGCACGAGAATGCTGTTCTAGTATTGAAATTTTGAAGAAAAACAGGGTTGGGTTGGGTTTGATTTGGTTTGGTTTTTAAGTTATTCTCTTGTAAACCAGAGCATAGCACAAAGCTGAAAGTCTTCTACACTGAACTTTTAACATGAAAGTCTCACTGATAGAGAATAAATTTGATGTCCAGTTTAAGGCACTTAACAGTAGTAAACACAACTTCAATTCTTTTTAAAAACAAATAGACAATAGACAGTATTTTTAAGTAAACAAAGGAAATTATAATGCTTTATATTTTAACATGACTTTCTGTGAGTGGAAACTTCAATATCTGCCATTGATGCTCTTACCTGCGGATGATTCTTCCAAACCTCGTATACAACTCTCAGGACATGGAGTTTCCCCTCATCACTTTCAGCAAGTACTTTGAAGACTTCATGAAACCTTTAAAGAAATATAAGTAGTCAATGGAGGGGTTAGGATCAGGGCAATGAAGCAGGAGACACATACTAAGCGGTTTAGATGGTCCCAACATTTTCTTTTGGCCAATCTGCAACAATTCTGGAAAGGCTACCCCCTGACAAATAGAACTGTCCTGAGTTTAAAAGGTTGCAGAGACAAGACAACTCCTAAAAGCAATGTAACCCTGCCTCAGGGGCAAACTTACTCCTCAAAGCTAGGCTACAGTTCTCATGCTTTTAAATGCAGGAGAGAACTCTGCTGCTCAGTGTGCTTATGTATATGCAGGCAGAGTGAAATGTGCTGCATTTTGTGCCTTGGACTTTGCCTATTGATAGGTGTTTCCATAACCATAGACCGTTATTCCGTCTCCCCTCTACTGAGGAAAGCACTGAGAGCATCTACTTCAGTAGAGTTAAACTGACTCCTATGTCAGTATTCGCAGCCCAGTTTATGTAATGTAGCTATAAAGTTTAAATGGCTCCTTTTGACCTTATAGATATCACTGTTGATATGCATCAGTGAAACCACTATAGCTCTGAATACACAGAGTCCTGCTCCTTATGTTACTGACTGTAACTGGCTAGTGACCATCGTTTCTTATAAACCGTCATCATAAATCTTCCATGTGCAGACAAAAATCAAGCTTTTACATTTGTAAAGTATATAAAGTTGTATAAATAGAAAAATAATTCAGTAAGACACGACCACCTCTTTCATACTGAGACAGTTTAACAGCATCAAGTATGCAGTGTCAAAAAAAAGTTATTTTCATCTCATTTTGCTTAAACAGTTGCAGTCAATCCTCTAGAAGTTAAAGCATGTCTTTAAGAGCATGCACTCCAAAAATATTCTAGAATAAATTTTATATTGCTTACGTATATTTAAGAAGTTGTGGGTTGATTTAAAAAAAATTTTTTTTTTTTTTTTAAAACACCAACTTAACTGATTTTGAGTCATACTGGTTGTTGCAACACACTGTAGAAGACATGATACTGTCATGGGAGGTATGCAGTCACTCAACATGAAGCAATATCACTTGCTCCTCAGGACACTCAGCAAATGATTAATTTTAAAATGAACTAATCTACCAGCTGTTCCTTCTCTGTGATGTTCCAAAGTGCATTATGCTTGTGAACTCACAGATGGAGCCAGCCAAAGGGGTTTAGGAAAGGTTCCCCCCATGCATAAGCTATATGGCTTTGTACATTTAAATATGCATCAGTCTTTGGAATACAGAATACACAGCAAAGAAACAAACCACCTGATCCACTCTATGGTGGCTTCCCAGCACTTCAGATACTAGTAGCATAATGTGCTGTTGGACAGTTAAGGAAGAATAGGTAAGGCTTGATGTGAGAGAAAAAAAGCAGGGCAAACTACAGTAAGTACATTTTAAAGCCAGCTGCAGTACTCCTCTCCCATTATTCTTTGGGGTCTTCTAAACATAAAATTCATTAGCATCACAAAGCAGTCAAGCACTTGCAAGCACCTCCAGGACAGGCAATAAGGTATCTGCTGCACTGTGACCATTTTCAGCTCCAACTTTTCTTCCAGTCAGGTAACAGCTCTTTGTCTCATGGACTTTGTAAGTCTAAATAAAGTTCAGTAATGCAAATGAAACGGAAAACAGAGAACGGGTGGCTTGAGCAATAACTTTCATCTTTCAAAGGAAAGTATAGACAGAGTGCCTCATTTGTTTGATTTAGAAACTATCATTAAGAGGATGCAATAGATTTGCAAGTAGCTAATCCGGACACTACCTAGGATATTTTTCATTACACAGTGGGTGTTTCTCAAGACTTTGCAATAGTATGCAGAAAGAAACATAACACACCACACTTGTTAGAAAGATTACTTAAGATTTCCTATTAACTCTATATTTTAGGTAGATTAAATTTTCATAATTAGGAGTCACATACAGAAATATCTACACACTTAATGAATTGATTAACTGCCACACAAATTATCTCCTCCCTGTTTATTTTTTTGTTTTGTTTTGTTCTTTTAAACCAACTAACCTGCATGCTATTGATTGATTTAAACACAACAGCACAACCCAACAGCAGTATGATTGTGCAGGCAACTAACTCATAGCGCAATACCTTTTGTTAGTAACAAAAGCAAGGGGAGAGCTGGGTTGAAGGACATCTTTATAGGCTACAATGAAGGGTACAAGGGGATTTATTTCAGCTCAATTTCAGGAGTAACATTTGCATTTGAGAAAGCTACAAAGATTTTTTGTTTTATTTCAATAACAGACATTTACAACAATCTCCACTGCACAGATGTGCGTTTCCTCTCGCACTTTCTGCCAACATTAAACTCCAGGAAAGACCTAATTGCTTTTGTGCAGTGACTGAGTACCAGTCTCTATTTTAGAACCCCTACAGGGCTACTGGTAGAATTAGGAACTGAATCACAGACATTCAAGGATGTGCTCAGAGTCATGCTCAGGTGAAGAACACCGATATACCCAGATGTGACAACAGGAAAACCCCAAATTGATATGTATCTTTATACTTGCAAGAGACTTAAAGCAGACAGAACCCTCACCCTAATGCAATCAACATGCTTAAGATGTGTATGGTCTTGTTAATAACTCCATTCAGCTATGTAACCTAGTTTTCACATTACCTTCCTTTTAGTAGTGTTACTGCTTCTGCCCAAAACACACCATCACATCACATTGTGTAGCATCTAAAATGTTACTGAAGCCTGTAGATGAGTTATTTTATCAGGCACTTCACTGTCAGAATGAAATGGTTCTGTAAGCCCCAACATAATGCACATACCACACTTACTTAGCCAGAGCACTGAAGGAGTGGCTGAAAGACTTCGCAGCTAGATGGAGCAGAGTCTGTACAAAAACTTCTATTTTCAAAGGATTGAAGGTGAATCCTTCATCTGCAAGTTATTTAAAGTTAAAACAATAAGTACTTCAAGTAGAGGTTTTAAGTTGCTCCAAAATCTTTAAAGATAATTTTTGTAAAATGAATTAAAACAATAAATTAAGTTTCAGCGACTGGATTTTGCAAGGCTGAACAGGGAGTTAGTAAATATCTTCTAAAAGGTGCAGATCTTGGGACTTCCATCTGTCATGGAGAAAACATGTAGAAATAGTTCCAGGTTAATGAGAAATAGCAGCAGAGAGACAGCTATGCTAGTGGCATCTAACAGCGCTGATGGAGGGAAGCAGGGAACAACAGCTGAAGATGTTGCAGAAGTCTGCATTGGGTTGGAGACAAGGCAGGCCATAGAGCATGGGAAAGGGGGAATGGATGAGAAGAGAGGAAGCTGCAGATGATTATAATACAGAGGTTGGGTATTTGTAACGGTTGGGGAAGGGGGGCACCAATTGTGCATAGGGGATGTGGGACACTTGAGGTGAATGGTTCTGAATCCCCTGGACACTGCTGTAGACCTGCTGGCAACAATGGGTAAGAAAAGGAACATCGATTACTATGTGGTCTTTATAGCAAATCCAGGAAAACAATACTGGCTCTCAAGCAAAAAAAGACTCACTGCTGCCCTTGTGCCTGCATAACAGAACACTTACAAGTATTGCAGTATTACCCAAACTGTCCCTATGTTTTTAAGATCACTCCTCAAACCTGTAGCTCATACTCCATTCAGACCCCAAGAGCACACTGGCTTTGGAAATCGAGCATTAGGTGTGGCTGGACCAACAGCAAAGCTGGAAAGAACTTGAGCAAAGTCCTACTGTGAGAATGCCAGTTTCATTTAGATCTAGGGAAAGCTAAGATAGTCAGGGTGCTAGCTTTAACTGCTATGGGACTATATCAACAGGAGGCAAGCTCTTAAGTAGGGCAAAAGCACTGGATCTTTGGGACAAAGCTGACACCATGAAAAGAGCTCTAATGCTGAAGGCAGAGAAAAACATTAAAAATCCTTCATGCCACCTCTGTGGATAATTAGCAGAACCCACATCAAGGGCCAGGTTGCTTCTATTAACTAGAACAGACCTGTCTCTGTACATGACAAGAACAGAAGAAACACTGACAATTGTATGTTACTTCCATTTATTGTTAAACTGAAACCAACTATTAGAAAGGAAAGCATACAGTTCAATTAGCAGCAGAAACCATAACTACAAGACAGCAAAATGGTTTAGATGCAAAACTAATGACAACCTTGCAATGCCTAATATCAGATGTCCTTACCATCGTCGTCATCCTTATTTGGATTAGGCACATCTTTTAAAATGTTGAAGATTTCATCGTTACTGGCCTTATTTTTAATTGCAATCGTTAAACAGAGTGCTACAGTATACCCAGGAAGAGACCCTAAATGAAAACAGAAAGTTCATATAATCCTTTTCAAGTCTAGGATGGAATGAATATTTTTACATCAGCGTGTTTCTCAGAGAAGCATGTACACTTCCCAGCTACCCCAAAACTTGCTGCTCCCAATACCACTGTCCACATGACCATTCCATAAAATTCATCAGTGGGTTTCCTATTCTTCACACATTCAAGCCCTTTTCTAGCACCTTCAGAGTTGAGGGGGGAATAACTCCCCTAATTAAAACTCCATTCTAATTTCCATCAGCTTCTTGAAAATGCAATACTTACTTACCTGCATTTTCTCACTTATCTCTGCCTTTGATAATGACAGATCCTTCACATGATTTGCTGCCTCTCTGCTTGCATCATTAAACCAAATTTGTTTAGTAAAATCTTTTATTGTTAAGTGCCCCATTCATTCAAAAACAAGTCCATATTATCTTTTGCTACATTCATTTCTGCACAGTATTCTGCCTGAATGATGGAAATAAATGAAATTTTCTTTTTTTAGACTCCTGGCAAACCAAAGCAATGCTGTAGCACCTAGACTGCAGTCACCTCAGCATGATTTAACTTCATACAGCTAGACTGTTTTTTATTTTTTAAAAAAAGGTTTAGATTAGAAAGATCTGGACATAGCACTAGATCAAAATCAAGCATATTTATTTCAGCTGAGTTCTTCATGAAGTTAAGTGACTTGACACTCAAGCTAGGACATTCCATTGCTTTAAAACAATTTGCTTGGAATTGAAATTTCAGTAACTTAAATACTTACTATTGCTTTCATCTCCATATTTGTAAATACACACTGGGTTTGCAGGACTGAGGACAGAAAAGCTTGGAGGAACAATGTCTATTATTCGCTGATGGTAGGAAAGCCTACAAAAGTAAGTTTCACAGCAGTAGAATTATAATGGCATATCATCATCAGGGCTGACTCAACTCACTGATTTAAAGTATTTTTCCTATTTTTTAATTTGGACTGTGCAAAAAAAAAAAAAAAAATCAAAAAGTTTACTCAATGCAATGGTAGTTCCTGACAGATAGCAAGAGCTAACTTAATCAAAACTTTCTAGTAGATGCTTAATACTAGAATTTCATCCTCACACAAGTCTAAGATGCTACAGGGACAACTGGTAAAATACCGGTATTAAAAGCGGGGGGGGAGGAAAAAGAAAAAAAAAAAGATTAAACCAAATGGCTTCATTTTACCTTCCATCTTACTTACCTTACAAACACTGAATTCCTCTACTAAATTTGCAGTAAAATCAAAAGGACCCACAGACAAAATGAAACATTGCAGCACAACAATTTCACACTTCGTATATTAAACTCTTGCAAAACAACAGGTAAGCTTTTTCCATGTAAAATACTAAATTACATAGGTTCTTTGAATATTTTGCTCTTGCACTCTCCTATACCTCCCATTTCCACAATCATTAGCCCAATCCTGACAGCTGTTGTGCTTTTGCAGCTTCTTTTTAAGGTCCATGAGAATCAGAGATGCCCAGAACAATCAAGATACTTATTTATCTTAAACTAGATACAATAAACCCCCGTATTTCTGTGAATAACCACTGTTTTCCAGCAAATTACCTGAACTCTTTTTCCTTCCCTGCCTGCTCTATTGTCAACTCTTTTTACCTACCCCCAAGCAGAAAAAGTAAAGCCTTCTTAATTTGTACCTAGAAGCATGAACAAGTGGGATGTCACCTCCACTTGCTCCACCTATTTGTCCCCCAGTCCACTAGGAAAAGCAGTGCCCTACAACAGATACACTATAACAAAACTGAGCAAGACAACAGAACAGACTTTAGCTAAAAAAGTTAACTGAGAAAATATGTATGCTTAAGACAAGAGCCACATTAAAAGGAATGCATCATTACCTAGAAGCAATGACCAAACTTCAATTTAACGTAACTACAAAAGCAAGATGTTCGGAAGTCTTACTTACCTCATGCATTTTTCCAAAACCTCTCTCACAAATTTGGATTTGGGCTTCTCAAGGTCCTGAGTAAGACAGTCTGACCTATCAAAAAAACCCAAAAAAACAAAAACCAAAAAAACCCCACACGATAATTTCTAACAAATGTATTTGTGTTCTAATCTGTTTTGGTCTGATACAACAGGTAGGGAACATTCACTGGATAATCGCAATTCAGAAAATCATTCAGGTTGGAAAGAATCTCAGGAGGCTACCTACTCCAACTTCCTGCTCAAAGCATGGTCAACAATGAATTCAAACCAGGTCACTCAAGGGTTTTGTCCAATCAGTTCTGAAAACCTCCAAGGATGGAGATGCCACAACCTCTCTGGGCCCCTGCTCTAGTGCTTATCCTCACAATTAAATATTTTGCTTTATATCCAGATGGAACCTCCCCTGTTTGAATTTATGGCCACTGTCTCTCATCCTCCTGTCATGCACCTCAGTAAGGAGATTGGCCCCATCCTCTCAGTAACCTCCTCGTAGGTATTAGAAGGCTGCTATTAGGTCCCCCTGAAGCCTTCTCTTCTCCAGGCTGAACAAGCACAGTTCCCTCAGCCTCTCCTCATAGAGCATATGCTGCAGACCCCTGACCAGCTTGGTGGCCCTCTGATTAACTCCCACCAGTTTCTCAATGTCTGTCTTGTATTGGGGGGGCCAAAACTGGACACAGTACTCTAGATGAAGTCTAACAAGTGCCAAGTAAAGGGGAATAATCACTTCCCTCAATCTACTGGATGCACTCCTGTTGACACTGCCCAGGATACTGTTTGGCCTTTGTCACTGCCAAGGCACACTACTGGCTTGTGTTTAGCCTAAGGACAATAGGCAGGATCCCCAAGTCCTTTTCAGCAGAGCTGCTCCCCAGCCAGTCAGTCCCCCACCTGCACCACTGCAGGGGGTTAGTTCATTCCAAGTACAGGACTCTGCGTTTGTCCTTGTAGAATTTTGGGAGGTTCCTCTCAGGCCATTTCTCCAGCCTGAATAGGTCCCTCTGAATGACAGCCCTGTCCTCAAGCATATCAACTGCACGCCCAAATGTAATGTTGTCTGCAAGCTTGATGAGGGTGCATTCTGTCCCCTACAGGTCATTGATAAAGATCTTAAACAGGACAGGTCCCAGGACTGACCCCTGTAGTACTCCACTTGTAACCAGGCTCCAGGTAGAGTACAAACCATTAACCACTACCCTCTGAGCCTGACAAACCAGACAGGCTTTCATCCATCTAGACCATAACAATCCAATTTGGATACAAGGATGCTGTAGGAGACCACGTAAAAAGCTTTTCTAAAGTCAAGGTGGATGACATTCCCTGCTCTCCCCTCATCCACAAATTTAGTCCTTTCATTATACAAGGCAATGAGGTTGGTCAGGCATGATTTACCCTTGGTAAACCCATACTGACTGTTCCCAGTCACCTTCTTATCCCTTGTGCTCAGAAATGTGTTCCAAGAGGACTCACTCCATGATTTTCCCAGGGACCAAAGTGAGACTGACAAGCTTATAGTTCCACAGATTGTTCTGTTGGCCTTTTTTGAAAATGGGTGCAACATTTACCTTTCTCCAGTTATCAGGGACCTCTCCTGATCTACACAGCCTTTCAAAGACAATAGAGAGCAGCCTCACAATGAAATTGGCCAGCTCTCCCAGCACCCTCAGGTGCAGCCCATCTGGTCCCATGAATTTGTATGGATTGAGATTTCTCAAGAGATTCCCGACTTGATCCTCTTCCACTACTGGTAATTCTTCTCCTCCTTGAACACTATCTCTAAGCACAGAGACTCGGGAGACCATGTTTGTGAAGACTGAGGCAAAAAAGGCATTGAGTACCTTAGCTACCTCTGCTGTCACTAAATCATCTGCCCCATTCAGCTGCAGGCCTGCATTTTCCTTGTTTATTCTTTTACTGATAATGTAGCAGCAGAAGCTCTCATTGCCCTTTATGTCCTTTGCAAATCTCAATTCAAGTTGAGCTTTGGCTTTCCTAATACCATCCCTGCATGCCCAGGCAATGTTTCCAAATTCCTCCTTTGTAGACTGTCCTTCCTTCCACCTCCTGTGCACATCCTTTTGCATTGGACCTCAGTTATGATCTCCCTGATTAGCCAAGCTGGCCTACTTGGTTTCCTGAGTATCAGGATAGACCATTCACGTACTTGGAGGAGGGTGTCCTTAAAGACCTGGCAGCTCTTTGGAGTTCCTTTGCCCTTCAGAGCTGTCTCTCATGGGATCCTCCCTACCAGTCCCCTGAATAAGATCGCATCTGCTCTCCTGAAGTCTAGGGTCTGTATTCTGCTACTCTTCTTCCTCACTCCCCTCAGGATCTTGAGCTCCACTATTTCATGGTCGCTACAGCCAAGGCTGCCATTGATTATCACATCCTCAACCAGTTCTTTCTTGTTAGTGAATAGCAGATTCAGCTGTGTGTCACTCCTGATTGGCCCATCCAGTACCTGTGTCAAGAAGTTATTCCTGACACCCTCCAGAAATCTCCTTGACTACTTGCATCCCTCTGTGTTGCCCTTCCAGCAGATGTCAGGGAGGTTTAAGTCCTCCATAAAGAACAGGGTCTGGGATCCAGAGAATTCCTCCAGTTGTTTAAAGATGACTGACTGCTTTCTAATCCTGATCAGGTAGTTTGTAACTCCCACCATGATGTCACCCTCACTGGCCTCTCCTCCCATCTTGACCAACAAGCTCTCAATCAGCCTGTTGCCCATTCCATAGAAGAGGTCCATGTATTCAATCCGGTCCTTCACATAGAGGGCAACTCCCCTCCTCTTCTTCCCTGCCTGTCTTTTCTGAAGAGTCTGAATCCATCCATTACAGAACTGTAGTTATATGAGCTCTCCCACCACAGCTCAGCTACTCATCACAGTTCTTCATCTGCACACAGAGCTCTAGCACTTTGTTTGTTTCCCTGGCTGTATGCATTTGTGCACAGGCACTTGAAGGGGGCCCTTTTGTCCTGCTTTATCCTTCCAAGTGCTTTCTCGCTCCCATCACCCCACCCCATGTACTTTCCACCCCATTTTCCATTCCCTCATGTCACTTCATGGTATGAACTCCATCACCCAACATACCTAATTGAAAGCCATTCTCACCAGGTTGGCAAGCCTGTTGGCAAAGATGCTCTTGCCTCACCTTGTCAGATGGATCCTGGCTCTCCCTAGCAATCCTCATTCCTCAGAGGGACCCACAGTCATAAAAGCCAAAGTGCTGCCTGCAACACCAGCCATGCAGCCAGCTGTTAACTCACAGAATGCATCCACTCCTCATGTAGGTTTGAGAATACTACCCATGTCCTTCACCTTTGTCCCCAGAGCTCTGTAGTTACTCTTGATATATTCCAGGTCTCCCCTGGCAGTGTTATTGGTGCCCACATGGATGAGCAGCAAGAGGTAATAGTCCAAGGGCCAGACAAGTCTTAACAGTCTCTCCACAACCATCCTGGATATGGGCCCTTAGCAAGAAACAAACCTTCCATGACAGCATGTCTGGTCAGCAGATGGGTGCCTCCATCCCCTGCAGAAAGGGATCTCCAACCATTATCATCCGCTGCTACCTCCTGGTGCTAATGCACAATTCATGCCCAGCTGGCTCTGAAGCCTCCCTTACAGAGCCTGTTCCCCTGCATTAGCTATTACAGGACTGTACTGATCCTATAAGTTCAGATCTAAGGGCAGATCCTAAGGAGAAGGAGCCTTTCTCCTGCTCCAGAAGTTACAAGTCTCCGGCCTCCCTCATCTTGGCTATCTCCATCCACCACTGGTTTAAGCGTAGCTTCTTGCTGTCCCTTCTTCCTTGCACTATGTGGTTCAGGCTCTGGTCTTTGCAAGGTCTCTGTGCAGACCCTGTTGATCCCTTTGCCTTCCCTAATGCTACAACAGCCTGCTCACCTCCTTACACAGCTCCTTTACCTGGCAACTCTGCTCTTTGACTAGAGCACACCTCCCACAAGCAAAACCACCACTACCTCCTGCTTCAGGCAATTCCTGCAGCCCCAGACCTCGACAGCAACATTCTTCCTCTAAAGCTCCATCTGGAACAAGACTTTTAATTTACCAGGGTGTTGTTTCCAACCAGTGCTGGGGACAGAGCCCTGTGGCGCATCACCACCACTGCTGTACAGCCCCACACTGTCTGGAGCTCCCTGGTGTGCTGACTGCCCTTCTAACTACTTCTGTTTTCTGTACTCTGGGAGCTGCATTTCTGCTTACCAGCTAAACAGGCATCACCCACAGCAGCTGACCAGCAGATTACTCCCTAGTCAGCAGACTGTTTTAGACTTTCATGTTTTACAGTGTACACAATTTGAAGATAAGGAGCCAGTCTATCACTATTTCCTTATTGGCCATTAGCAATCTTAGGAATCCCATCTTCATAAGGTAACTTTTTGAATGGCTTCTCTGAAAAATTAAAGCAGTGTTTGCTCTGTTGGTTAGACTGCTTTCCCGAGGAAACAAAGCTTGTGTGATTTCACTATGTTCCTCCCTCCAAACAATTTTTGGGTTCTTAGCTGATATTAAATATATTTCAGAGAAAGAGAAGTCTCAAAGACAGTTATATTCTTAAAAGTTTTGTGAAAACTGGCAGCTTGGTAGAGAGATATCCACATCAGTGTTCCCAACAAGGGGAATGCAGGCAATGAAAAAACAGCTATTTGGAGGCTCCCACTTGGTCAGTCAACATGAACAAACTTGATAATCAGCAAACGCACAACTCCCAATTGGCACAACACAGGGGACATAAGTAAATCTAAAGTAATGCATCACATACAGGGCTGCACCCCTCTTCCCAGGGACACCTAGGCACATTGGCTATGGGATGCAGGTATGGTAGCAGGCTGCAGAAGTTAGACTGTAGGGAGGACTAAGCCCCCAAGTAATCTTTCTTTATATGTGGGAGCAGGACAGGATGGGAGTAAGCAGAAGGCATGGTACCTGGAATAAAAGGCTTTGGGAAAGCTATGGTTAGGCACTGAGGGGGTGCAGGGAGCTCCTGCTAGAAGCCAAAAGATCAAGATTCAGGGGGAGGGTGGGGGTGTCATGTTAGGATGGCACTCAGAGAGTGAGGTTACACATATGAATGCAGGGAGCCAAAGGGAAGGAGAGTCAAGGCAAATTACTGATAAGTAGGAGAACCCTTCTGAAAAGCTTGCAAACAACTGACTGAGGTGATAAGGACAAAAATCTACAAGCAAATCAGGTTTCCACTGTTTACAGAACACAGTAATGCTTGGATATTCATTACAGAAAACTGGGATTGTTTTTATAGTGACTAAAGGTTACCAACCTTGTCTACCAAGGAATAGCAGTAAACAGGTGGGGGGAGGGATCAAAAGTGTTAGTGGAAAGCAATTAACAGAACCACTATGTTGTGACATTTGCTGGATAAGTTTGAAGGTTTAAGTTCTGATGGGAGACAGAGACTGACTTACCAATCTTCCCAGCTCCAACGGAACTGAAAGTTACTCAGGTGGTGGGAAAACCAGTTAATAAACCTTTTTTAAAAGAAGAAAGTTCTATTAAATACCAGAACTGCAAAGAAAAACAACAAACAAAAAAATCCCCACAAACCTCCTAATTGACAAGTAGAATACATCTATAAGAAAATCTCAAAGATAAGCCCAAACTCTCCAATCTGTAGTCATGAATGCATTAAATAGACATCGATGTTGACTCATACAAAAAGACTGAATTGAGAGTCAAAAGCCAGCCTTTATGGATGAATGTGCAGTCTCTCTTGTTCTGGTGCATATACAAGACTAATGACTTACTAAAATAAGCAGTGAAAAAAACTTAGTGCAAGTCTACAGGTTTTCACATTTTTGCACAGTAATTTTAGTTCTACATAACGCAGACCACTCAAACCACAGAAACACCATTGCTCTTTTCCAGCTAGCCAACCTTCCCATAAACCCACTTCCAACTCTTTCCTTCCTCAGCCCAATAGGGAGGAGAAAGTAGTACATAACAGAAGGGGGTATGGATGTGGAAGAGTTGTCATATTTTTTATAGCTGCACTGTATAGCTAATCAGACTAGTGACTTGAAGGAAAGAGTTTCTGGGGGAAGAGAGGCAAGTGGTCAGTCCATCCCTTACCTTCTCTTCAGATGGCTCAAGTCTAGAGCCCCAAAAACATTTTGTACAGAACCAAACTGTTTATCAAGGATTTCAGATGATCCTTTTCAAAAATGCATCAATATCCAATGCACAAGAAAAATGAGAAACATTTTCTGTTGTCCCCAAAATACATACTTACCTGTCTATACATGTAGTATTCATTGTATCCAAGCGCATGTAAAGCATTTCTGTGGCTTGTGCAAGCTGAAAGTTTCTTATTAAAGTTAACAGAGAAGCATCTGAAATCATAAGTTACTCCATTTTTCAGAGATGATTTCGTCAACTCTCTACTGACAGCTCCCTGTCTCTATATCATGACTTACCCCATTTTGAAAAGGCCACAGGAATAAATAAATAATGAAACATGCAGTTTTCTCCAATAAGTAACACCTATTCTCTAATCCAAGTCTGTTTTTTTTCCATTAATTACAGTGAGACCATTAGCTGCTTTTACTGGAAGCCAGAATCCCCACCATGAGACAACAAAAACTGCACACTAATGATATGAATGGATATCAACTTCGTTATGGACCACATTTTTATGATCTCACAGTTTTAGCTTCACATGATCCTGTTGCTGCCTAATCAACAGACCATCTTTGCTCATCATTAACAGCTCAAGAAAGTACGTCCACGCTGGCCTGACCCAAAGACCGTGGCCAGCCAACCCTGATTCTTTGTTGCTGTATCCCTATTGATACTTACTGCAAGCAGGTACCCACAATTTTAGGGATAGTCTCAGTGAGAGTTTAGGCTATGTGGGTGATTTCACCCACTGGGTGATTTCAAGCAGTAGAATAAAAATTTGGGAATGGAATTACCAGTAGGTATGTCTGTTAGTCCTCCATTCTCAGTGACTGTAGCTCATTAGCCACAATCTAAAACTACAATGAAAATGGGCCAATGCAATACTCAGAATTAGCTAGGAGCTGATACTTCCTTCCTCACCATTAGCTACTCTCTGACCTGAGAGATTATTATTGACTTTATGAATACTCCTAGTCCATTTCAGTGCAAACTCAAACAGGTTAATTTATCTACTACACTTTGCAGTGAGATGGACTAGGAGCACTCATACTGCTGTTACAACAAAAGATTTAAGAAATGAATAATTTCCTTTCCTTTTCCAGGTTTTAATGTGACTATAGCCATGCCACAAGCTGCCCTGATGTAAAAACAGGGCTCAGAATCACGCAAGTTATTTATTCCATCCCTTGGCTACAAGAGGGCTCCTCAAAAAGATCTGAGGAAGAATCGGAACAAGGTCTCTCAGTTTGCCTGGTCTGCAAGCTAAAGAACAGGCTTAGATGCGAATGCAGGCTTTACTTATGACGGTTGAGCTGTGTTATTCCTTCATGTGATCAGTGTTATTGGCAAAGTTTCATACAGCTAAATATGGAAAGAAGGAAAATTTATTACTGCTGACATTTATTGTTATTCCATCTTGTACAGAACAAAATAAAAAAATACTCCATTTTAAAAAGGCTCTTTAGCAGCATGAAAAGGATACAACTTGTGGTAAAGAGCCAGGCTGGAGTTTGCACAGTTCAATGAGGAGTGCTGTGTACATAACCTCAATATGTGGTGGAGATGGAAGCTGAAACAATTCTGCAAATATTACCTACACGGGAGGAAAGCACAGAATCAGAGCACAGAATCAGAGCACAGTCAGACTCAGCCTGCACAGTCCTGAACTTGAGAACAGCAATGCACACATTCAGCAATTATATACCAAAACAAGGCCCATTTTATTCTGTCAAACTCACATTCTGGGAATAAGAGAGGAGCTTCAAAAGATTCTTCACCATACTAATATAAGCCTCCTTAATTACCCCTATCATTTTAGATTAATGCCATGCATAAGACTAGCATTATGCAACAATTCTGTTATGTCTAGTAAATACAACGAACAGTGTAGAAATGTGCACTGAGTTATAGCATGAGCTAACGCAATATTATAGCAGAATCTGAGGAAGGAAGGAAGCAAGAAAGCTAGCTGAATTCATCTGCTCCTGACCTAGGAAAGTATTAAATGAAAGATAAGCATTTAACATGAAAAAACAGTTGCATGAAAGTGCCATCTGTACCTTTCTTATAGCACTGTGTTTACTTTACTCCCACCTAAAAAGTTATATAAGGGTATTTGCATGTCTGTTAGGCAAAAAACTGCTCCTATCCTCAGGATACAAAACAGAAAAAAAAAGAAAGAAAAAAAAGATAAGGACTGATCTACTTGAGACATTACATAGGACTATGTTTTTGAAATTCATCAAGTGTTCATTATCAAATGTTCAGATACAAGTTTCAAACTGGCATATCATACTTGAGGGGGGGGGGGGGAATCACCCGGCTACCTGGAAGATCAGGGCACTGATGACATACCCAGACTCTGTAAAGCTTAAGTTCTAAGTTAACTTAAGTTCTAAGTGCTTATGTTGTTTTGACACTTTGGTTTGACAGACAACAATAATACCAACACATACATCTATGTGGAGCTATTAAGAAAAAGGGGCCACACTTCAGAGCGTTTCACACAGACTACAGAGTAGTATGGAGAATTCTGGGCTTGGCCTTATGAACTTTAAAGACATGAGGTCCCGCAGGTGATTAATCCTTTCAGTCACCACTACAAGTGGGTTTATTTGAAAAGGGATAGAGTGCTTTCAGTTTATATTTACTTCTGCCTTGCAAATAAAGAAAAGTGTTGTTTTAGCATTTAGAAAATATCAGTTAGGCTAAATTATATGTATTGCTCTATGTCCATCTGCAAAGCAAGGGAAATCTCTTAGAGATGTTTATTATATTGTAGTTGAAGGCAATGGATTATCAACTTGACAGGCCTTACAAGAAAATAGCAATAAGCAAACGGAATACAAGGCTGCAGAATTCACACTAAAGTTTAAAACACTGCAGCTCTGCTGAAAACATTTGTAGACAAGAAATAAGGTTAGTATTCCAAAATAAATTCAAATACTTGGGAGGGAAACCAAGGAAATTAGCAGTTATGCTCAGTTAGTATATCAGCTTTCCATTTCTTCTCAGTAAAGGGACAGGCAAGGAAGGAGGGGCAGAGGGGGCTTGCCATCTGTGTAAAAAAAAATGGACTGATTGCACAGAGCTGTCTTTGAAAGACAGCGATGAACAGGTTGAGAGCTTATGGGTGAAAATTAGAGGCCAAGCCAACAAAGGAAACCTCGTGGTTAGTGTCTACTACAGGGGAGGATGTTGACAGAGCGTTCTTACTTCAACTACCAGAAGCATCACACTTGCAGGTTCTGATCCTGCTGGGGGACTTCAAACACGCTGACATCTGCTGGAAAAGCAGCACAGCAAGCTGTACACAGTCCAGGAGACTCCTGGAGTGCATTGAGGATACCTTTTTAATCCAGGTGACAAACAGCCCAACCAGGGGAGAAGCGTTACTAGACCTGTTGCTCACCAACACAGATCAACTAATTGGAGAGGTCAAGATTGGTGGCAGCCTGGGCTGCAGTGATCATGCCCTGGTGGAATTCACAATCTTGAGGGATATGGGCCAGGCGAAGAGTAGAGTCAGGACCCTGAATTTTAGGAGAGCGAACTTTCAGGTGTTTCAAGAACTCGTGGATGGGACCTCCCTGGGAAACTGCCCTCGGGGATAAAGGAGCAGAAGGGAGCTGGCAGCTCTTTAAGGACGTTTTTCGTAGAGCACAAGAGCTCTCGATTCCCATGCGTAAGAAATCAGGCAAGGAAGGCAGGAGACCAGCATGGCTGAGTAAGGACCTTCTGGTCGAGCTGAAGCGCAAGAAGGAAATGCATAGTGAGTGGAAGCAGGGACACGCGTCCTGGGAAGAATATAGGGATGCTGCCCGGGTGTGTAGGGATGGGATCAGGAAAGCTAAGGCACAGCTGGAGCTGAATTTGGCAAGGGATGTGAAGAATCATAAGAAGGGCTTCTACAGGTGCGTTGGCCAGAAAAGGAAGACTAAAGAAAACGTACACCACCCCCATGCCCCCCCCAATAAATAAGACAGGAGCTCTAGTGACAACCGACTTGGGGAAGGCTGAGGTACTCAACGATTTTGTTTTGCCTCCGTTTTCACTGGCAATCACTGTTCCCACATCTCTCAAGTCCCTGAACCTCAAGGCAGGGACTGAGGGAACAAAGTCCCTCCCATCGTAGGAAACGATCCGGTTCAAGACCACGTGAGGAACCTGAACATACACAGGTCCATGGGACCTGACGGGACCTTGCTACAAGCATGCAGCACTCACACACTCATCTCAAAGACACTCCACACTCATGGATTCCCCCCCCAGATACCAGCACGGACCCTCTGCCCCACCTGATACCCATGCCTGGACCCAGCGTCTCCTACTCGCCAGCTAGTCCAGCTCCGGCCAGTGGCGCTGAGCCTCTCACTCGCCTCACCCACTCCAGTCCCTCCCCGTAGCTGGTTTTGGGGACACACACTGTTCCCACCCCAGTGGCTGGCAGCTGAAATCCCCACCCACTCCAATAGCTGGCACTGGGACCCCACTTGCTCCAGTAGCTGACACCACAGGCCGTGGGGCACCTACGCCCCTGGTCTGACTCCAGTTGCTGGCACCCAATCCACTCACACACACACACAGAGGTCTCACAAGGAGCTGATAATTACTCCTTGCAGCACACGTACACACGGGATAGAGAGTGAGATTATGCAGAGATAGTTAAGAAAAGATTTAATAAGAAGATAGGACAGACTGCAGTGATCAGGCACAGGGCTCAGCCAGAAAAGTGTGCTGACTGGCCCCATTTTACATGCAACCAGCCCCTTTTATACTCCTTTCTGTCTACCCTGCCTTTGTTCCTTCCCAATTCCCTTCCCCTGCACATTGCCCCATCAGTTGGCATAGTTCCACCAACCCCCTCCAACATCCTGGACCCTGAGCTTTGCATCCTTATCAGTCACAAAGTCCCAGTTTGCCTGCAATTTATTGATTGTCCAACAATTAGTGTGACTGACCAGGTTTGTTTCTGGTTATTATCTTTGTTAACACTAATTGGTTAGGTTTTATGTCTGTGTGTTTGCCTCCTTCCCTTTCCTTATCCTCACAGCTGAGAAAATGAACAGTCTCACAATCCACATAGTGTTACCAATTAGTGCGACTGACCAGGTTTGTTCTCATCACGACCTCCCTTACGATGTGTCAGTCAGGTTTGTGTCTCTCTGTGTTCTCGTGTATGGCTCCTTTGACCAGATACCCTTAAAGGAGCAGACACCCTCCTTCTACATACCCTTACAATGAAGTGGTCAAGGAACCTGGGTCATACTTTATTCTGCACAGACCATCAGTGAAATGAGTATATTTCTACTAAAATGTATCAAGGCTCTAGTGTTACAAAAGTTAATGCTAACACAAACGTATAAAAACATGGCAAATACTGTGGATCAGGGTTTATGCTTTAGGCAGTAAGCAGTTTAGCGAGTGTACATATACATGAGATGCAGTCACATAGTTTACTTCAGTGTAGACACACTCTAATTATTAGCAAATGGAAGAAGCTGTTCATGAGGGTAAGGGACAGTTATCCTTGGAGATACTGAAAATTTCACTGGACAAGGCCCTGAACAACCTGATCTGATTGGACCTGCTTTGAGCAAGAGTCTCCATCAGTGGAGATATTCAAAACCTAATTGGACAATATCCTGAGCAACCTGCTCTGGTTGACCCTGCTTGAGTGGGGGTGGTGGTGGTGGTGGACTAGATGATCTCAAGAGATTCCTTCCAACCTCAATGATTCTGTGATACCATGTGATTCTGAGCAGCATGTTGGACCAGAGACCTCTAGACATCCCTTCCAACCTACATTATTCTATGACCATTCAGCTCCACCACAACTCCACCAGGAGTATGACTCCTTCAACGACCTTCCCCCCCAGTGCTGTTTTGTTCTTAAGAAGATTGACTAAAGGGTCCTCTGTGAGTAATCTGTCTTAATCTTCAACTGCTCCAGGCTGTGCTGACAGAACAGAGATCTCTCAGGAACAAACAGCTGCTGCAGAGATCTCACCTGGTTGTTCAGGTGCACTGAGAAAGTCTTTTCTGATGCTTTGCACCTGACAAAAGCCAAAGACAAAGCACTGTATGATCATGCCTCTCTGCTGGCCAGAGATTTCAGTACCATCTTTGTCCATCACCATCTTGAAACTGTTGTCACTGTGTTATTCTCCTGCTTCAAGGATAGAGACACTGAGCTCATCACTGAGCAGTCTCATCAGTAAGAGCCACTGTAAAATGCGTTGCTGCCCGAGGTATTACACTCCTTTTATAGAATCACAGAATCATAGAATCATTAAGGTTGGAAAAGACCTCTAAGATCATCTAGTCCAACCGTCAACCCAACACCTCCATGCCTACTAAACCACGTCCTGAAGTGCCACGTCTACACGTTTTTTGAACTCCTCCAGGGATGGTGACTCCACCACCTCTCTGGGCAGCCTGTTCCAATGCTTGACCACCCTTTCAGTAAAGAAATTTTTCCTAATATTATAGAGGTTTTCTAAACCTCTCCTGACGCAACCTGAGGCCATTTCCTCTCGTCCTATCGCTAGTTACTTGGGAGAAGAGACCAACACCCACCTCACTACAACCTCCTTTCAGGTAGTTGTAGAGAGCAATAAGGTCTCCCCTCAGCCTCTGCTTCTCCAGACTGAACAACCCCAGTTCCCTCAGCCGCTCCTCATAAGACTTGTTCTCCAGACCCTTCACCAGCTTTGTTGCCCTTCTCTGCACACGCTCCAGCAACTCAATGTCCTTCCTGTAGTGAGGGGCCCAAAACCGAACACAGTATTCGAGGTGCAGCCTCACCAGTGCCGAGTACAGGGGGATGATGATCACTTCCCTAGTCCTGCTGGCCACACTATTCCTGATACAAGCCAGGATGCCATTGGCTTTCTTGGCCACCTGGGCACACTACCGGCTCATGTTCAGCCGGCTGTCAACCAGCACCCCCAGGTCCTTTTCCGCCAGGCAGCTTTCCAGCCACTCTTCCCCAAGCCTGTAGCGTTGCATGGGGTTGTTGTGACCCAAGTGCAGGACCCGGCACTTGGCCTTGTTAAACCTCATACAATTGGCCTCGGCCCATCGATCCACCCTGTCCAGATCCCTCTGCAGAGCCTTCCTACCCTCAAGCAGATCAACACTCCCATCCAATTTGGTGTCATCTGCAAACTTACTGAGGGTGCACTTGATCCCTTCGTCCAGATCATTGATAAAGATATTAAACAAGACTGGCCCCAAAACTGAGCCCTGGGGGACACCACTTGTGACTGGCTGCCAACTGGATTTAACTCCATTCACCACAACTCTCTGGGCTCAGCCATCTAGCCAGTTTTTTACCCAGCGAAGAGTACACCCGCCTAAGCCATGAGCCACCAGCTTCTCTAGGAGAATGCTGTGGGAGACAGTGTCAAAGGCTTTACTAAAATCTAGGTAGACAACATCCACAGCCTTTCCCTCATCCACTAGGTGGGTCACCTGGTCGTAGAAGGAGATCAGGTTGGTCAAGCAGGACCTGCCTTTCATGAACCCATGCTGGCTGGGCCTGATCCCCTGGTTGGCCTGCACATGTCTGTTGAGCGCACTCAAGATGAACCGCTCCATAATTTTCCCCAGTACTGAGGTCAGGCTGACAGGCCTGTAGTTCCCTGGATCCTCCTTCTGTCCCTTCTTGTAGATGGGCATCACATTGGCAAGCCTCCAGTCGTCTGGGACCTCCCCTGTTAACCAGGACTGCTGATAAATGATGGAGAGTGGCTTGGCAAGCTCCTCCACCAGCTCCCTCAGTACTCTCGGATGGATCCCATCCGGCCCCATAGACTTGTAAGTGTCCAGGTGGCGTAGCAGGTCGTTAACTGCTTCCTCCTGGATTATGGAGGGTTTATTCTGCTCTCCGTCCCTGTCTTCCAGCTCAGGGGGCTGAATACCCTGGGGATAACTGGTCTGACTATTAAAGACTGAGGCAAAGAAGGCATTAAGTACCTCAGCGTGCATCCAAAGAGTTACGGTCAACGGCTCAATGTCCAAATGGAAACCAGTAACGAGCGGTGTCCCTCAAGGGTCCGTACTGGGACCGATACTGTTTAATATCTTCATGACTGACATAGCTAGTGGGATTGAGTGCACCCTCAGCAAGGTTGCGGATGACACCAAGCTGAGTGGTGCAGTTGATACTCTAGAGGGAAGGGATGCCATCCAGAGGGACCTTGACAGGCTGGAGAAGCGGGCCCGTGCAATCCTCATGAAGTTCCACAAGGCCAAGCGCAAGGTCCTGCACCTGGGTCGCGGCAGTCCCCGATATCAGTACAGACTGGGTGATGAACGCATTGAGAGCAGCCCTGCAGAGAAGGACTTGGGGATACTGGTGGACGAAAAATTGGACGTGAGCTGGCAGTGTGCGCTTGCAGCCCAGAAAGCCAGTCGAATTCTGGGCCGCGTAAAAAGCAGCGTGGCCAGCGGGTCGAGGGAGGCGATTCTCCCCCTCTACTCCGCTCTCGTGAGACCCCACCTGGAGTACTGCGTCCAGCTCTGGGGTCCCCAGTACGAGAAAGACATGGACCTGTTAGAGCGGGTCCAGAGGAGGGCCACGAAAACGGTCAGAGGGCTGGAACACCTCTCCTATGACGAAAGGCTGAGGAGAAGAGAAGGCTCCGGGGAGACCTTATTGCGGCCTTTCAATACTTAAAGGGGGCTTATAAGAAAGATGGAGAGAGGCTTTTTTACCAGGGCCTGTAGTGACAGGACAAGGGGTAACAGTTTTAAACTGAAAGAGGGTAGGTTTAGGTTGGAAATAAGGAAGAATTTTTTTTTACGACGAGGGTGGTGAGACACTGGAGAACGGGTTGCCCAGAGAAGTTGTGGATGCCCCATCACTGGAAGTGTTCAAGGTCAGGTTGGGCGGGGCTTTGAGCAACCTGATCAAGTGAAAGATGTCCCTGCTCTTGCAGGGGGGGTGGACTAGATGATCTTCCAACTCAAACCAGTCTATTAATATAAGAATTTCATCTATACAAACTTTGGTTATTTTCAGATTTGATGAGTTTCTGAATCAAATAATTTTTCAAGGCCTTTAAGTAGTCTGTTTAATCATGATCTGCAATAACTGTTTTTGGAAGTAATGTGTAACTGAGCATAAAGTAATATTCTGTAAAACAGCTGTACAGACACCTGAGGTGTTAACGTCCCTGAAAGTACTTAGATGTTAATGGCAGAAAAACTTTACTAACTCTAAGATTTCTCTTGACTGAACTTGGTATACGGAAAGTGTCTCAAGCTGACCAAAAGTAAATTTCAGGGCATTCAGAATATTTGGGGTTTTGGTGCAAAGTTGAATTGTTAATCCCATCTTGATTAAGGTAAGCATTCCACAATCTTATGACTTCTTGCATTGAGCTCTGAATTTCATTTCTAGTTACCTCTTTTTAAGTTTTTCACATGACAATTTAGTGTTATTACTGCAATCACTTTTTATCTTTTAACTTTAGACAGGAGTTTTTGAAGCAAGTTTTATACATCTCTGCATCTTGTTAGCAGTCCACTGAAAGGAGGCAAGAGGAAAACTACATTCCTATTCCAATATATATTTATGGTTATTTAAAATCCTCCAACTCGAAGGAGAAAACATACCACAAACATACCATATTTCACAACAAATGCCTTTCAGGGGCATTGGTATACAATTCATCCAAGTGACTTAGAAGATCACTTAAGAGATCACAGAAAAGACTAACTTAAAAGATCTTGTGAATAAAAGTTACTTAAGTGCAGTCATCTCCAAGACAGTCTAACACATCAGAGTGATTAACACAGAGAAACATTCAAGAACAGCTTGAGAAATACCACAACTTGGAATGCTTTTGCACCATAAGATCCTGATTCCTGAACAAGGCTCCTAAACATCACATAAATAAATTAATAACAATAGTAATAATAATAATAGTTGAATTATTATTATCTAACCTGTTCAAAGCCGTTGCACTTTAAGTCAACAGGATAAGACTGCAGACTCCTAAATCATACTGTAATTTAATAAATAGATTCATCATGGAGTTAATTGGGGTATGTTACTTTGGAAATAAAGAGGTTATCTGTAAAACACATACCTCTACTATGTGGTAGTTCAAGGGGATCTTATTATTTCCTGGATAGCTCAACAATTGTGCAGCACTGCAAATTAACAGATGCATTTAGTTTAAACTGAAATACAGCAAAAATGATGTAGATATTAAACATACATGAAATACTTAATTCTTTGCAAGAGTTTACCCTTATGAAGCAGGTAAAATAAGCAGACCTCAAAGACTGAAATTGTCTATTTATCCACAGAACACATACAAAAAACCTGGCACAAACTCTTAACAGCAGTACCTGAACCATGGTTCGGAGAGACACATTTCATCTCCATACCCAAGCAATGCTTGAACACAGACTGCTAAACAAAACACAGTTTTACATAAACCCTCACTGTGACCTGTGATGCTGTCATCCATCCACTAAAGGACAAACTACATTGGTATATCAGGAAAAACAAAAAAAAAATCCAAACAATAGATTTGCTTTCCAGTCATTCTCAACCCATCAAACTAATGGGCTACAGAAGACATATTAGTGTTACAAATGAATTGATTAAAAGATACAGCATCACCCATTATTTATAAAATGCAAAAAAAAAAAAAAAAAAAGCCGTTTTTCAAATTTTAGCTCTCTAGCACTTCTTATAACGTCCCTCTAGTCTTACTTTCTTTGGGGAAATAAAGTCCCCTCCATTAACTTCAACAGCACTGGATTTCTAGTCTCTGCCAAGTCAAAAAGCCGTAACCAAAAACCTACAACACATATCCACACTAAAAACACTATTCCTGCCTAATTTTTGCACAGTATACCAAGTTTGCTGGCTCTTACTTGGGAGCACAAGAGAGCTAAATATCTGTGGTAAATTATTTGGGTTACCAATTATCCATATCAGATATTATTTCAGCAGAAATGAAGAAATCTAACTGGACTGTTCCCTGGCAGCAAAAAGAATTGCAAGAGAAGTGTTAAGACTGGCCTCAATGGAAAATGAATAGGAATGTCTGGGTGTGGAAGCACCAGAAAGAAGAGGGAAGGAAGGCCCTGAGTACATCCCTCCCCAAGGTTTTGCTGCTGGACTGTGGTGGGTTAGCCTTGGCTAACAGCCAACACCACACACATGCCCCACCCCACCCCCAGCTGCTCACTCACTCCCCTCTCCCACGAGATCAGGAGAAAACCAAAGGAAGATGAAAAGACTTGTGGATCAAGATAATGACAGTTTAATAGGGAGAGCAAAAGCTGCACATGCAAGCAAAGCAAAATAAGGATTTCATTCATTACTTCCCATTGGCAGGAGGATGTCCAGCCACTTCCTGGAAAGCGAGGCCTTAGCATATGTAATGGCTGCTTGGGAAAACAAACTCCATAACTATGAACGTCTCCCCCTTCCTCCTCCTTTTCCCAAACTTTTATTGCTGAGCACAATGTCATATGGTATGGACTATCCCTTTGGTCGGTTGGGGTCAGCTGTCCTGGCTGTGTCCCCTCCCAGCCTCTTGCCCACCCCCAGCCTACTTGCTGAGGGGGCAGTGAGTAACAGAGAAGGCCTTGACACTGTGCACTACTCAGCAATAGCTAAAATATCAGTGTATTATCAATACTGGTTTGGTCACAAATCCAAAGCACAGCACCATACGGACTGCTATGAAGAAAATTAACTCCATCCCAGCCAGACCCATTACGTGGCCTTAAAATAATGACTTATAAGAATGCTCAGCAGAGGCTCCCCTCAACTCTTTTTCCTTTGGAGCTGCTTTTAAGCTGAGGTTCTTGCACCTGGCCCTGCATGAGCTACACTGCAGTTGTGTTGCAGCTATGCCTACACCTGAGCTTTTACCTCCCCGATTCTGACCCACTGACTCGACCTCAGCCCTGACTCATCACTACAGACTTGCCTGGTGATCACTGGACTGTGCTTGACCCTGGTTATCATCATGGACCCGCTCTGCTCTTGATTGGGTCCTGAGGGACTGCACCCTGTCAGCGAGGACACTGCCCTGCCTTGTGGCTCCCTGACAGGCTATAAGAGCATATGTTAATGTCACCAAGATTTACAGGTCATCAAGATCCTAGCACACCTCTACCTGCAGCTTATCAGGATACCCAACTTGGGGAAAGGAAGGTCATCCTAAAAGAAGTGATAGCCCACATCCAGACTAAAAGATTCAAGCCATTAAGAGATAATGGTGGGAAGACAGAAGAGGGTAGGAGCCATAAGACACCCAGATAAGGAGATACAGAACAGAAACAGTAAGCAAATCCTACTGACTCTCAGAGGTGTCCGACACAGGATGGAAAGACAAAAGATTGCAACTACTTGTCAACTCCTTAAGCATACAAAAAGGCCCCAAACCAGCACACAGTTGCTAAATGAAGAACAATCTAGGAGACATGAGGAGGACTCGGTAGCTGGTGGGAATCCCTTGTCCTTGTAAATTCAAGGAATCTTGAACAGATTATCCAGATACAACCATCTTGATGCCCAACTGCTGGACAGACCACTTGGGACTCACTCATGTTTTGATGCCTGAGAGGGTGAGTGTGAATGAGCTTTACTTCAGTTTTATTTTAAAATTAAACCATCTTCCCTCCCCATAAGGTCTCTCATTGAGATCTGCTACATTGTTGCAACATCATTTCCTACAGCTGCACAGAACTTTAAATAATAAACTTTGTTGCCACTGTACTGGCTCCCATGCAGACCTAGCTCAATTATCTCTTCCATATAATTACAAAAAGAAGAAAAAAGAATGGGATGAAGAAGCAGGAGCAACAGGAAACTTCCAGACAGAGCCAGTTCAACACTCATCATGCTTGTGCTGGAAAGCATGGTACAAATACATTGAGAGTCTCTGCAGCACTGCAAAGAGTGGGTCTGTGCCATCCTCCGTAGAGAAATCCTGGATAATCCAGGATGCAATCATCAGGGTGCCTCAGCCCTACTGAATTACATGAACAATCCATGATCAGGATACTCCAGCCTCACATTATTCCAGATAACAGCGTCAACCATAGTTCAATGAACACTTCAGGAAATGCTGAATTTCAAACTTTTACTTAAATGTTGTTGGGCTTTGAAGGTCCCTCATGTTAGGGGAAGCCATGATTGTATATAAACAGTGCTGGGAACCCATAACAATAAGCAGCATCTTACCAAGTCTTTCTCTCTTTCCAGTGGGATTTGATGATGCAGTGGAGGTTTTCTTCTATTACAAATCTTTCAACAGAATGACTGCCAGGCATGACAGGGCCCTATTAAAATGGAATCAAGATTGATGAAAGACCACTGTAGAGAAACACAATTTTTTAATACGCACGCACATATATAAATAAAAATAAAACTTGACAGATTTAATTAGGCACTCATGGAGATTTAACATCAGCAAGTTTTAGAGTCAACAGCTAAAAGATGGGCTTCAAACTTCAGTACAAAGTTACCAAATACAACATTATCATAAGAAAAGATTTGGGATTTTTGTACCAGATTTGTACATGAATCATGTAAAAATCTTATAAACAAATAACCAGTTATGATTTCAACTGCACCCAATTTACAATGAAACAGTTTTGGTGACATTTATAGTTTGTTAATTTCACGTACAAGATTTAAGTACTTCTATATTTAGGCAGCTGGAACCATGCTAAACAATTGATGTTTTGCACCTTTTTTTTCTTCAAGTTACACAAAATTATTATACATCGGGAGTGTATTAATACACACTTCATCTTTTCCAGTTACAGCACAGAAGATCAGAGTGATCTGGGAACTGACAATGCAGCCTGCTCTAGTTGCAAAGTGAAAACATTGCAGCTTTAATCATCTCAATGTTCTGTCTTTATGCTGGTTATAAAAGCATAGTTTAATAGCTAGCTTAACAAACATGTTTTACTTCATAATTAGTCCACAGTGTGTCTTAGTTGTATATTCACTGTCTGTTACTATGCATCAGCTGATGCAAGAACTCAAGCTGCAAGAACTCGATTGCATACCAGTACCCTATTATCCTTTACAGACTTGCAAAACTAGACCCAAAGCATCACAAACCTACATTTATAGCAAGTGCAATACTTGCAAAAGATAACTATTTCATTGGCTCTGAGGATTATCTTCCAAAAACCCAAAAGAAATAGTCCCAGAAACATCCTAAAAAGTAGGACAGAATGATTTTGTAAGCACATTGTTAATTCTTTGTAATGTGCTCACAGTTATGTATCAATGTTCCAGAAAATATAATTAAATGGCACTGAGATTACTGTATCTATTTGCTCTTCCCATTGTGGCTATAACAGCTCTGTTCACAGAAAGGTGGAAATTTTGACTAGGCAAGGGCAATCTCACTGTAAAACTAAAGAACCATCAAGGTATAAAGCATGCAGGAGCAAGTATAGGCCATACTGGTAGAAGAGTGGTGTTGCATGTTAAAGGGAGCACAGATGCAAATCAGATCAACAAGCTAAACATGTAAATAAGTAACAGAACCCTGATGGACTGAAATTCCAGGCCTAAACAGGGAAAAGATGTAGTATTTGACTACATGACTGACTGTGACAGCAACACAGGCTATAACATGCTGAGTAAAAAATACACTACTGCATTTTTTCATTTTACATACTTAGCTTCAAAAAGGGTGTTATGAATAGAAACTAAAAGGGGCAGCTAAAATGTTCCATTTTTGAGGGTGGCACAGAGACTATTTAAAGTTACCGTCCAGCAAATGCATACTATTTACTGAGAGACTTGCAAAGAGGCAAAAAGGAAATCAGACGTGCTAAACAGTAGTACAAGAGAGGTTAGCAAAAGGAATCCTGAAAGCTGAAGTTGTGTCTAGATGAAGACATACCAACAAGTGATTACCCACCAAAGAGTTCAAGGAACTTGAGAATGAAATAGCTGACCTATTAATTGGGGTGCATATCCTCTCATTCAAAAACAACCTGATATCTAATCAACTAAGATGATATCAATTGTAAAGGTCTTCCAGGAAATTGCAAACCAGCAAAGATTACTTCCATATTGGGAAAATTATTGAAAACTATTAAAAAATAATAGCATTAGGAGGCATAGGCATAAATGCTGTTTGGGGAAAGAGGCAGCACAGCTTTTGTAAAGTCAGGCCTCTCAAACTTATTGGAGCTCTCTGACAAAGTCAGCAATCATGTGTAGATATGAGAAACATGGCTGACAGCCTAGCTTGATCTTCAAAAGGCTTTCATGTAAACTAAGCAACCACAGTATAAGAGGGGAAGTCCTTACACAGATAAATAACTGGTTAAAAGATAATTAAATGATCAGTTCTCACAGAAGAGGATGGTCACCAGCAGAATCCCACAGGAATCTATCCAGGGACCTGTGCTGTTCAGCAGATCCATAAATGATCTGGAAAGGGAGCAGGCATTGGATATGAAAAAGCTTGCAGATGCTACTTTTAAATAACTTGGTAACAAGGGCCATCCATGAAAAATTGCAGATAAAAAAAAACCTTGAGAAACTTGGTGTCTGGGTGTTAAAGCAGAAGATAACCATAAAATGACTGGCTGACTTTTGCCTACAGATTGGAAAAATAGACCAGCTTCACATATAAAGTGGTGAGCACTGAACTGCCCTCTATTGTTCAGGAATGCAAACTTGGTTGTGAAATAATTCTATACAAACCTTATGTCAGTATTCAATAACAGACTGGACTTATCAGAAAAGGAATAGGGAACAATACTGAACATTATGCCACTGTATAGGTTCATGGTGCATCCACATCTTCCATTCCGTATGCAGTTCTAGTCATACTCGCCACTTTCCCCTCCCCCAACAGGATATAGCAGTATAGCAGAACTGGAAAAGTTTCAGAAAAAGGTGATGGTGGTGATTCAGGGTATAGAACAGCTTCTGTATAAGGAACAATTAGACAGGCTACTATCATTCAACCTAGAAAAGACACAGTTGAGCCAGGATATGCTAGAGATTTTATAAATTATGAATTGCCTAGAGAGGTTGGAGAGAACAAAAGTTTGTTGTCTCTTCCAATGCAAGAATTGGGGGCCATCAAATGAAGCTAACAGGTGGAAAAGTGCTTGGAGAAAGCATTTTCTTTTCTTCCCCTATGCCTAAATTCTCTTGTCAAAACATCTGCTCTTGGCCACTGCTGAAGACAGAAACCGGGCTAGATGGACTTTTGATCTAACCCAGGTCAACCACTATGTTCCATGATCTATACCAACCAATTTGAACAGATGGGTAGAGGATAGTCTTCAATGTATAAAGTTCCTATAAGCAGCTAGGCTGAGGAAACCCAAGCCACCATCCTCACAGAAGGAGAGGCTGCTACCTGAATACAGTTATATTATTAGACATCAGAGAATCCATTCAAGACATATCCTTAATGAAAACATCTGAAAATCACTTATTAAATTTTAAACTTCAATAATCTACCTGTCAGCATTAACTCTGTCATCTAGTTAATCTCCCCAGCAGTATCAAAATGTAATTACTGCTGACTTTCACACTGATAACCATTCTGGGAGAGGCGATACTGCATCTTGACCAGCACTGCCTTGCAACCCCCCCATTGCACATTCAGTTCCACCCCAGCAAATACATACCTCTGGGTCATCTGTGTAGTCAAACATCCGAAAAATAACCCTTGGCATTGGGTACACTGAATCTTCAGTGTGAGGCGGAGGAGTGAATGGAGGCAGGTTATGCTGCAATGCTTCACAAAGAATACTGTCAAAGGCAAGGTAAGGCCTCAGAATGTGTCTTTCTTGCCAACGGTCTTTTTTCAACTTCTGAATCTGGGCCCAAAGACAGTCCAAGTACTGGAGGAAAAGACACGAAATATCAGATATGCTGAATTTTATAAATGAACTTGTAGCTCCTTGTGACGTATGGACTATCAAACATTTAGGTAAATTCCTTATTGCATTCAGAAAAAAATCCCAAGCAGCTACTTAAATTGCTTATTAGAAGCTATCTAGTGATTCAGTAAACCAAGAGACAACTTAACAACTCTGAACAGCAATCTTGCTCCTAATTTCACACATTAAAGGCATCTGCCATTTTACTAGTAAAATAAACACCAGAGTGCAGTCCAGGAGTCCAAGTGTGACACACAAATTCACTGCATCAATATTAATTCAGTCAACGTTCATTCCACCTACAAAAAGACCCACATTATTTCAATATCACAATTAAAGATTTAAATACAGTCTAAGAGATACCAAATTGGGGGGGAGCGGTTAATACAAGAAGAGCAGGGTTGATGTTCAGAGGGACCTGGACAGGCTGGAGAAATGTGCTGAAAGGAACCTCATGCAGTTCAACAAAGGCAAATGCCAAACCCTACACCTGGGAAGGAACAACCCCAGGCACCAGTATATGCTGGGGGCTGACTAGCCAGAAAGCAGCTTTGCAGAAAAGGACCTGGGGGTCCTGGTGAACAAGTTAAATGTGAGCCAGCAGTGTGCCCTTGCAGCAAAGAAAGCCAAACACATTCTGGGCTTTATTGGCAAGAGCGTAGCCAGCAGGTCAAGGGAAGTGATCCTTCCCCTCTATTCAGTACTTGTAAGGCCACATCTGAAGTGCTGTGTCCAGCATTGGGCTCCTCAGTACAAGGCAGACATTGATATATACTGGAGTGAGTCCAATGGAGGAAAAAGTAAAAGTTCAATAAAAAGAAAAAACACCCCATATCAGTGAGCTCTCCCCTCTAATACTTTTGGTTTAATTATGAAAGAGGGTGCAATTAGTGCTGCATAACATTTGCTTGTATCTGTTTAGTACTTTCTAGAGCTGTAAAAAGCAAAGCCACTGCAGGAAGAACACTCTAAAGGTTTTCTTTTCGCATAAGGGAAACATTTTAATGGGTAAATTACATCTTCCTTCTCCAAAAGGTACTTTCAGTACAGAGCCTTGTAACCCCATTTCCCCAAGAATATTATGTTCAGTGACCATTCCTCATTTAGCAGCATTTCCTAAAGGGGACTGTCACCAAACAACAAAATGCTCTCCCACTCACCCAATGCAGCTCTAAGTTTTAGCCCAAGACTTAGAAGAGAACTTCTTACCTAGAATCCATTTGGAATAAAGACACATGGGAGGGCGATTCAAAAGAATTAATTTTTTTCTTAAAGCACCTTTAATTTTAAATTTCTGAAGAACACTTCAGCCAAATAAAAATCTTTTAAAGCATCTTTTAAACAGTACAGAATAAATAAAGCCGACTTGCCTCTTCTTGTGGATGTGGTTTATCAGCAGTCCAAACTTGTAACATGGGTACATGAATCTTCTGGCGACGCCTGTTTATACAGGAAAGAAAACCTAACACTTAAAAAGCTGATCTAAGAAAGCAATGTTTTCTTATTGTGTGTGCACTACTATTTGGTCTATTGAGCTGATGAGGTCTGCAGTAGTATAAAAACAGGTTTGTGAACATTTAAATTATCACTAACACCTAGTCTCAATGGCAGTGTTAAATCACTTAGAGAAAAAGACACACACACAAACAGACAGACAGACACACAGACACAGGTGACCAGCAGCCTAGTCATAACAACGCAGACATATATGCATCAAGAAAATATTACCTTCAACGCACACAGAAGTTGAGAATGATACTTAAGTTGTTTAGATTAATAAACCTCTACATCTATTTTATTTTTCAGGGTCTTTTCCTCACAGTTGTTTGGGTCTAAGAATTTAGAGTATTTCTAAATTAACAATAATCAAAGCTATTGATCCATACTTGAATAGGTACCAGAAAGAGTATATTTTTACTGGTTATAGCTTACTTCAGATAGCTTTCTGTGTGGGACAAGAGGCGATCTATTTCAGCATCTTTCTTCTCATATAACTCTTTTCCAACCCAAGGCAAAGATGACAGAAATGCAAACACATACCAATCGCATCGTACCTACAGGAAATAAATTAAAAAGTGATTTCTTTGACAAACTTATTGAATTTGTCTCAATGCAAAGAGTAGCAAACCCAGGAGTATTTAAGGGGATGTAGAGATCAACTCCAGTTAAATCAGCAATCAATACTTGGGAGTACAACTGTGTGTCAGTTCAAGTTCCTGAAGACATGTCAAGAGGCTGTTTGAAAACAGGAATGTATAATTCAAGAGGCAGACATTTAGACATACAGTATATTTGGAGACCCACACAAAAACCCTTCTACAGAGCCTCTTTACTTAAATCATTCAAAGTTACCAATGCCAAGTTTCCTGAAGAATTTCTTTTAAAACTCTTAACAAAGAAAAAAAGTGAAATTTAAGTTGAACTAAGCTATCAGCAGAATGATTTAATAATTGACCCTTCCATAAAGTAGGCATGTGCAACCCATAAAGTGCATCACTGTTACAGTGACATTAACATGATCTATGAATTCTTTAGGCTATTGCAATGCACTCATCAGCAAAGAAAGAGCTAAACCCAATTCCCATAGTCCACGGTGCGTTAGCTGGATCGGCAGCCAAGGAAAAAACATATTCTTACCTGAAAGATGTTATATTTTATTTGGAACATGTTATGCACACATAAGAGAACAAATATTACTTTTAGAATCTTTCTGCAAACTAACTATATATTACAACTGTTCAATAAACTTGGCAAAACTCACTGAGTATTATATACTTGCCAGAAGTGAAGGAAATTTACTTGAGTTACCTCACTACAGAAGACTTAACTATTTCACTGTATGCATATATTGTCTAACTCACAGGATCCTTTTATTCATGCTAAGTGAATGTTTTATTCATGATAAAGTGAAATTGTGTAAAAACAGCACAACACTTGAGATGGCAGTTACTATGCTTACTTGCGGTATATCTTCCTCATGTGTCACACTCACAAAGTTCTCAAACATGGCTACCATTGAAGGTGCAGCTATTACGTGACAATTCACAAGATCAGATAGAAAACGAACCTATTGAACAACAACAAAAAATGTTATTTTATTAATTTTTAAATGAATACTCTTGCATTCAACTACACAAAAAGAAATAAGCATTAATTCAACTTCAAAGGAGGTGGGGGGGAAAGGGATGGACACACAGGGGGAGGGGGAAGGGGGGAAGAGGGCACAACAGAGCAGGAGGGGAAATGGATGGGACACACAGTGACAGCTGGAGAAAGAAGTGAGAGGGAGACACAGGGCACAAGCCAGAATGTGTCACACGGTGGGAGCATGAGAAGCAGCAGCAAGAACGCGCAAGCCAAAACGCATGAGCTAGAGTGCACGACAGGGTGGGAGCTCGAGAAATGAGCCAGAGGGCACCAACAGTTGACAGCTGAAGAATGAATGAGTGAGACACAGAGAATGCAATCCAGTGCATGATAGAGCACGTCACAGGGAGGGAACTGGAGAAAGCAGGAGCAAGAGAGCAAGCCAGAGGGCACGAGCCTAAGAATGAGTGAGACACGAGACATGAGCCAGAGCACATTACAGGGTGGTAGCTAGAGAAAGAACAAGTGAGAGAGTGAGACACAGGGCACAAGCCAGAGAAAGAAATAGCCAGCAAGTGAGACACGGGGCAGGGGCTGGAAAGAGCATGCATGAGACACAGGGCAGGGTCCTGCGAGCAAGAGAGCGTGACATGGGGCAGGGGCGAGAGTCAGAGAGATAGAGACATGAGGAGTGGGCAAGGGGTGGGGCAGGGGAGCTGTTGGAGGTGAGAGGCACAGAATAACACACACACATTATGCAAGACTGAAGATGGAAATTCACTTTTTGCATGTATCCAGAAGAATAACAGTACGCATCAGTGTTAAATCAGTATGCTGCTCATACACGACTTTCATACAAAATACATTTCTATGGTCACTTATCCATAACTTGAACTAGTTTCATACAGACAGACCCTTAAAACCACTGCTACTGTCAGGTTTTAACAAAGCACCAAACTAATAGTATGCTGCTAATCAAATGGAAGTGGTTTCAAAAGGAGCCAGCGCTGAAAATTACCCTCTTGGTCTTCATTACTCACAAGCAGGATGAGCATACAGGACTGATTACAGCCATCCAATATAACCTATCCAGTTGGGAATAAGCTGCCTTTTAAATAAATAAATAAATAAAAGGGACCCAACAGGAACAGTATTTGTCTCTGAGCACAGGAGAAATGAATAGCTTTCATTCACCTTCTAGATTCTCCTGTAGAACAAACTGGGGGGGGGGGAAAGGAGAAAGAAAACCTTTGCTTTCCTGAGAGTTAATTTGGCTGTGGGAAATTTCACACATAGTTTAGAGGTCAGTTTTGCAATCATAACCTAATTTTTAATCTCCTTAGGAAGGAATACCACACGCTTTCTCCTGACATGTCTATGGAGCACTACATGGGGATGCCAGAAAAGACCATGTTGCATACAGAAACCCTCCAGCCCCTCTGGATGTCAAAACGAAGAGTAAGTAATATTGGGTGGGGACGGGCAAAGGAAGACTAGGGGAAAAAAGAGATGTGAAAGATTCCACTTACTAAGTACTCAGCTTCATTATACATGTTGACTTTCAAACATTCTTTGAGCTGACGAATCATGGCTTCTACAAATTCCCCACCAAAGTTGTAGTTCCTGGCATTCAGCAGCCCAACTAACGTTGTATAAATGGTAAGCTTTTCTGGTAATAGACGTGCACTGATTTAAAGGAAGAAAAACAAGCATTTTGTTAGATGTTCATTTATCACATGCCAACCACTGCATTTACATAGCATCTTTGAACCTGCTTTGTATAGGTTACGCTTCTCTTGTGTTTAAGCAAGGTAAACTGCTAACCTCACATTAGTTATATGTCCTGTGGACAACAGATTACAGAACATCCTTTTTAAGACTATAATCCTTTAGGAATATATACACTACTTTTAACTACATTTCAATATATTTTCTCTTTAATTATTTTTAACTCATAAGCATTTAGGATTATAGTAGGTTCTAAAACCTATAGCAACTACACTTTAAGACATTTTCAGCTGCAGTCTCCAACTCAGCAAAACTTTCAATCTGGACAAAGGCTGTTATTGAAGCAAAGGGCATAAGGTATCAGACTGGAATGACATTTGACAAAAGCTTATAGTAATATAATTTTAAGTACTGCCAAAATATATAATTTAACAGAAAGTTTTGAAAGTATCAGTCATTTAAAAAAAAAAAGTTAATTAAATATATATATTAGAAACCATTCTGACTATTCTGCCTCTTTTTCCAGTATTTTATATACTCTATGGGAATATGGCCAAATAATACCATTTAAGACAACTTGTTCAGTGTAGCATAAGTTAGCCATTATATTATACTAGAACAGCAAGATTACACAAGAGATGTAAACATTTTACATCACTTAAAAGTTAAATTTGATTGTAAGTATCTCAAACTTAAGTAAGAAATTTTCAGTATAAGGTCTTAAAGAAATAGACAGGTTAGGTCCTATTGTAACTACTTATTTTCTTCAAATATTTTGTAAATGTGTAAGCTAACTCCATGCCTTCAAAGGCATTCAGCTGTTGTGGGAAACAGATGTACTGTTTGACTTATGTTTATGAACAGTGCTACAAAATAGATTTAAAGTTTCCTTACAGCTACAGCACAAGCCAGCACTGAAACACACACCCCACACACACACCCCAAAATGTGGTATACTATTGCGGACCCCACACAATCCCCTCCTGGGACATGTCCTCAGTGGCCCAACAGACAAAGCAACTCTGTTCCAGTGCTTTGCTAGGGAGAGGAAGGAGTGCTGCTAGCCAAGGCGGGAGCCTACCTCTGGTCCCTTCATCTCTCCACTACTAGAGGGTAGGTTCATGGAGAGAGGAGCACCTCAGCCCCTAAAAAGGGGAATAGGAAAAGTAGGAATACACAGATAAGAATTGGCACCCAACAGATTTTTGTATTCTTTAGTGACCTTTCAATTCAGAAACAAGATACTACCCAGCATATTCCCCATGGCAACAAGAAAGCAGCTCTGGGATCTACTCTGCTTAAGACCTTGCGCATACATTGTGCATCCACTGTATGTGGATATTTTCCTTGATTTATGCCTAAGTCAATAGACTAAGCTTCTCCTCGGATTTATTTTGCCTGGAGTAAGACAAATCCTAAGCAATAACAGTGTTCAAGAACTAAAAGCTGTTCATAGCATTTAAAGTACTTCAAATACTTAAACTTTTCTATTTAGCATAGATAACAGAGCACCTCCCAAATCTTCTGCATACATACACAGTACAAAGAATTCTTAATATCTTGCTTTTATAGTTTGGTAGATCAGCTTCCAAGACACCAGCTAGACCCTCCAAGTTGCTCTCCAAAGAGGAAGTACTCTAAGAAAGAAAAGAGTGTCTTCTCATCAATCAGGTATATCAACTATCCCCACAGTAACAAGCAGAAAACAAGCAAATAGGATAAAACAAAATATTACTTTGCATTTTCTTCCTGTTAGAAGTAATGATTCAAATTCCATTAGGAATTCACAATTTCTCTCATTTGCTAGAAATAAGAAGCAAAAATGACTAAGAAGAGCTTCAATTGTGACTTCTCCACAGCAAGGAGCTCTAGTGTTTTCCTAGGAAGTAAGAGTTAACATAGCTTCAGAGGTCTCTCAGTAACTGAATTAAACATTATATTAATGACATCAGGGGAAGTGAAACAACTACATAGCTTGTATGTGGCTTAAATTAATGTATAAGACCCATCATATTTGTTGTAACCCTTTTTTCTACGCTTGTTACAAGCACCAAACCCAGCCAAGTCCCAAGATCAGTTGTGACATTGGTGGGGTCTTTTGTTGTTTGTTTGTTTGGGGTTTTTTGGTACACATCTCATTAGTTTCCCTCTACTCCTTGAAAAAAATGGAAGCAGTGATAAAGTTCAGAGTTGGAATTATACCTCTTCACTAGTTATACTTCAGCACTGTATCACAGGGTTAACATTTAAGAATTTTCTTTTTAAAAACCCAGTTTTGCAGAGGCCAACAATTTTCCAGCTAGGAAGTTTCCAATGGATTTTCTTTTTTTGGACCACTAATGTTCTATTAACACATAAAAACATATAAAACAAAGAAAACAAAAACACCAATGTATTATGTTCAAGGACCCTAAGTCACAAACCAATATGGAAATAGTATTTATACCTTCTCTCCCACTCTGCATATTAAAGATTCAAGTCTCTCTTCAATTTCAGATGGCTCAGATGTTCTCCTCCTTTTGTGAGGTTGCCCTGTTTCAATACATTAAATATGTTATTTGCCTGCTGTGGTGGGTTGACCCTGGCCAGCAGCCAAGCATGCATGCAGCCACTTGCTCACTCCCTCCACCCCCAGCACAATGGGGGAGATAATAGGAAGAGCAACAGTGAGAAAACTCATGGATTGAGATAAAAGACAGTTTAATAAGTGAAGAAGGGGGGCAGGAGGGAAACAAGTGATACAAAGGCAGTCACTCACCACCTCCCACCAGCAGACCAATGCCTATCCAGTCTCTGAGTGACAACCACCTTGGAAAGATTACCCCCCAGTTTTATTGCTGATCATAACGTTATATGGTCTGGAATATCCCTTTGGTCAGTTGGGGTCAGCTGTCTCAGCTGTGTCATAGAATCATAGAATCATTAAGGTTGGAAAAGACCTCTAAGATCATCTAGTCCAACCGTCAACCCAACACCTCCATGCCTACTAAACCACGTCCTGAAGTGCCACGTCTACACGTTTTTTGAACTCCTCCAGGGATGGTGACTCCACCACCTCTCTGGGCAGCCTGTTCCAATGCTTGACCACCCTTTCAGTAAAGAAATTTTTCCTAATATTATAGAGGTTTTCTAAACCTCTCCTGATGCAACCTGAGGCCATTTCCTCTCGTCCTATCGCTAGTTACTTGGGAGAAGAGACCAACACCCACCTCACTACAACCTCCTTTCAGGTAGTTGTAGAGAGCAATAAGGTCTCCCCTCAGCCTCTGCTTCTCCAGACTGAACAACCCCAGTTCCCTCAGCCGCTCCTCATAAGACTTGTTCTCCAGACCCTTCACCAGCTTTGTTGCCCTTCTCTGCACACGCTCCAGCAACTCAATGTCCTTCCTGTAGTGAGGGGCCCAAAACCGAACACAGTATTCGAGGTGCAGCCTCACCAGTGCCGAGTACAGGGGGATGATGATCACTTCCCTAGTCCTGCTGGCCACACTATTCCTGATACAAGCCAGGATGCCATTGGCTTTCTTGGCCACCTGGGCACACTACCGGCTCATGTTCAGCTGGCTGTCAACCAGCACTCCCAGGTCCTTTTCTGCCAGGCAGCTTTCCAGCCACTCTTCCCCAAGCCTGTAGTGTTGCATGGGGTTGTTGTGACCCAAGTGCAGGACCCGGCACTTGGCCTTGTTAAACCTCATACAATTGGCCTCGGCCCATCGATCCACCCTGTCCAGATCCCTCTGCAGAGCCTTCCTACCCTCAAGCAGATCAACACTCCCATCCAATTTGGTGTCATCTGCAAACTTACTGAGGGTGCACTTGATCCCCTCGTCCAGATCATTGATAAAGATATTAAACAAGACTGGCCCCAAAACTGAGCCCTGGGGAACACCACTTGTGACTGGCTGCCAATTGGATTTAACTCCATTCACCACAACTCTCTGGGCTCGGCCATCCAGCCAGTTTTTTACCCAGCGAAGAGTACACCTGCCTAAGTGTCCCCTCCCAACATCTTGTCCACCCCCAGCCTACTTTCTGGAGGGGCAAAGTGGGAAAAAGAAAAGGCCCTGACGCTGTGCAAGTACTGCTCAGCAACAGCTAAAACATTGGTGTGTTATCAACACTGCTTTAGTCACAAATTCAAAGTACAGCACCATATGGGCTGCTATGAAGAAAGTTAATTCCATCCCAGCCAGACCCAGTACACCTGCTTATTCTAAAAGAACTCTCTAGATACTTTTACCATTCCAGCAACATACTTCTAAGAAAAAAAGTCCTGACAAAGCATTAAAAATTGACCCAATAAACAAGAAAAACAAAAGTATAGCCATATTACTGATGACCTAATCCATGAAGTAGAAACAGTTAACATTGTAGCTGTCTCAAATTTTATTTAGAAATAATTCTGCATTTCTGCTACAGTATGAGACAGTATATGTGAGATAAACTAAACATACTTTACAGAGTTATCAGTTACTGTGTATGTTGTTAGTGCTTTATAACACCTTCTTCAGCATATATATATAAAAAGATATTAAGAATTCTTGTTTATATTTTTAGGGGTTTTATAAGTGTAGAAAATACTGTACATCAAAGCAATTTTTTAAAAAAGTGTGATTAAAAACCAATTTATCTTTGCAATCAAAAGCTGAAAAAGCTAGTCGCAAAACTGTCCAACTCTCTGCTCACACAGATTTACGTTATTAAGAGAAACAGCATTTGCTTCAGTTTCTGAAGTCGGTCGTTCTCCACTCCCAATGTTTTCTGAACGTTTTCCATTAAGCCTCTACAAGATGCGAGAACACACCCTTTCTGACTACACGTATGCAGAGCTGAGTGCTCTGATCAGTTTACTTTCACCCAGGGCGCTCCTTGTATTTGAGGCAGACCGAAGCAACGGCTCAGGACAGTCTTTAGCCCCAGTTACATAAGCCGATTCCTTGCACCAGAGCGCCCTACAAGTCCTGACAGAGGACCAGGGTGAGCCGCTACCACCCCAAGCCAAAGGCGAGGCAGCGCCGCGGGACCCACCTCAGCCGAGACCTGCCCCTCCCCCAGCCCTAAGGATGACACAGCCCCAAGCGCAGGGCATGCGGAGTCCAGACCCTGGAACTATCTCACTCACTCCATCCATGCTTACCATCACTCTCGTCGCTGTGCCGCCGCCGCCGCGACATACTAGCACCGCCCCTGCGAGAAATCTGCGTGTGAAAGAGGAAAAAGCAGGAACGCTATACCCACAGCAGGAGAAGAGAAGGAAGAGCACTATGTAAAGACCATACAACAGGGATCAGAATATTTTCCTCCGCTTGCCCCCTCCCTACTTCCTGTTCGTCTCAATCTTCTTCCGGGGTAAAAGAGCAATAGGAAAAGCTCCTGCCTTCTCTTTCGTGACTTCCCGGCGACTCTGGGAAATAGCGCTATTCTACCTGTTTCTCTATAGTACAAAGAACTCGGATGATTTCTAAGATGGGGGAAGGAATAGACACAAAGTTAGTGAATTTTCCATTAAATAAAAAAGTTTTATTTACTTTCACTTGTGCCTGGTCTCTTTTGAAGGCTTATATTTTGCCCACTGCACACGTGAATTGTGCTCTGTGGGCCCCACCCCTGGGATACCTTACTGACGTCTGGTGACATCCTAAGGTTTCTGGTAGGCTCCCAGACACAAGTCACATTAGCTTTGATGATCTGACAAAGTAAGAAAATCCCTTGACAATTTGAAAAAGTTACTTGCTATAAGTAGGTTTGCATCTGGCTCACACCTCACATCATCCAGCACAAGTTCAAATTTCTCTTTTTTAAAAATGAAATTTAGACAAGTGAAACTTTGAGGTACAGAAAAGACCTTAGCTTTTGATCTTCCTTTACTCAACTGGTTTAGATCCCCTCTACGATTCATCCAGTTTCCTTGAACTCATTCCCAATTTTGTGTACCTTTCACAGCTGCTTACACCTGCACAAAGCATTACTGCTGTGCTGATACAGAAGCATTTACCTCCATTTTACATTGGTATAATCAATGGCAAAGATGGGGACTTTATAAGATCAACCCCACCCCCCAAAAAAACTGTATTTTTCCTGCAGTGTCAAAGCAGACCTGTGCTAATGTTACTCAACACCTCATCCCTATGAACAGACACGCAGCAAGGAAAGCCAGCAACAGGAGGGAGTAGGAATAAGTAGGTCATGATCTTCATAGATCCATTTTCCTCTCATTTTCCTCCCTCTCAAATTTAGCTTTTAATGAGACACTAATGTGTCCAGAAAACAAGAGTTCTTGTGTCTAGTCTGTTAAAAGAAAACTGATCACAATATGCTGTAAGCTACTGACAGAGATGTACTGTATAGCACAGGTTAATTTATTTTGTCAGGTTTCCAAAGAACTACGAACGTGGGAGATGTCCTAACTTTAGTGTATATTTCTCTCTTGGAACTAAATGAAAAACAGATGTGCTAGCTCCACCAAGATTTTTCACGTCCTTGGAGAAAATTGGCTGCTTTTTGAGGGGTTAATGCTAAAAACATTTTATTTGTGCTGCCAAGTCTAAAATCCTCTTTCTATCTGTTCTAATTTGTCATGTTATGGGCAACAAGGTAGAAGTACTGCTATGTTACTGTTACTGTGAGGCGAAGGACCCAGGAAAGCTCTCTCTTTGGCAAAAGGCTCAGTGCCAACACCTGCATCTCACTGGCAAGGTAATGTTTTAAGCAGCAGCAGTTACTTTCTTTACAGAGATTTGTCTTTGCTTAGTGCAGGATAACGTGTTATATGGAGAGTGAAATTGTAATCTGTATTGCCAGGCATGAAAAGAGCAAAACAGCTGACAACTTAGATCAAATCATAGGAATAGCATTGCTCATTACTGCATAATATCCTTGTTCTCTTAATTCCTCAGAGACTAGAGCCAAGGAGGTCAGTTGGCCAGGTTTCTTAGGCTCCCTGTATAGTCAGTGGGGAAAGAGTCCTCTAGAGGGCAAGTCTGAGCAGAAAATTAAACTTCTTTGAATTGCCTTCCCAAAGGAGGGAAGGCCTTTCTCTGTGCTGATAGTGGGAGAATGGTCTCCCTAGGCTAAACTTAACCATTGTGGTTACCCCTGCAGTTACTCAGTTGCACTACTGACACTGTAAGATATATTTTCTAGCTTGGCTGGAGAATATCTCCAGTAATATCTGCCTCATTTCCCCTTCTCTTCATGTTCCATTTCCCAGGACCTTTTTTCTAATGTAGAGTGTGGTTTGTGTTTTTGTTGTTTTTTTTTATCTACAGGCTTTGGCTTCCTGTTCTGCCATTTTCTTGAATGCTGAATGTTGTTGTCAGTCACTTGTAGCTTAACTACATAGAAATTATTGTCTAAGCTTTGTCTGTATCCCCTGGTGCAGGATGAACTGTGCCACTGATGCTTCATGTCCTTTGTCACTTTCCCAAACTTCACATCATTTTTTCCTTCTTTTTGTGGTTATTTTTTACTTTTCTATATCATCAAAGGTTGGAACAAAACTTCACACAGTATTCTAACTCAGCTAACAGACTTGCATATCTGGTCTGTGACCTCCTTCCCAGAGCTGATGCTATTTAAAGCAAAAGAAATTCAGTGTTCTGCAAGTACAAAGCCATTCTTCCTTGTTCAGATGAAATGAAAGGAAGGTACCCCCTCATACACATACACTTCTCTGCAGCTCCCAGGGTAAAATGTCCTGATGCTTCTTATCTCATAGTTTCCCAGCTCTTGTTTCCCAGCTCTTTTTTCTCCAAGTGTATTTGGTTTACGGGGGGGGGCTGCAGGGGTGGCCTCTGTGAGAAGAGACCAGGGGCTGCCCCTGTGTCAGACAGAGCCAGTTCTAGCCAGCCTCAAAACAGACTGGCCAAACCGCTGGCCAAAGATGAGCCAATGAGTGAAGCTGGTGGCACCTCTGTGAAAACATATTTAAGAAAGGATAAAAATCACTGTGCAGCAGCTGTGAGAGACAGGAGTGAGAAAATGTGAGAGAAACAGCCTGCAGACACCAAGGTCAGTGAAGAAGGAGGGGGAGGAGGTGCTCCAGGTGCCAGAGCAGAGATTCCCCTGCAACCCATGGAGAAAACCATGGTGACGCAGGTTGTCCTCCTGCAGCCCATGGAGGTCCACGGTGGAGTAGATATCCACCCTGCAGCCTGTGAAGAGCCCACGCTGGAGCAGGCTCCTGGCAGGAACTGAGGCCTGTGGGGGACCCGTACTGGAGCAGTCCATTCCTGAAGGTCCTGGAAAGGACCCGTGCTGGAGCAGTTCTTGAAGAATTGCAGACTGTGGGAAGGACTCACGTTGGGAGCAGTTCGTGAAGGACTGTATCCCATGGGAGGGACCCCACACTGGAGCAGGGGAAGGAGCGGCAGGCACAGAGTATTGCAACCCCCATTCCCCATCCCCCCTGCGCTGCTCAGAGTGGGAGGAGGTAGAAGAGTTGGGAGTGAAGTTGAGCCTGGGAAGAAGGTGGGGGGAAGGTGTTTTTAGATTTGTTCTCATTTTTCACTATCCTACTCTGCTATTAATTGGCAATAAATTAAATTAATTTCCCCAAGTTGAGTCTGTTTTGCCTGTGACAGTAATTGGTGAGTGATCTCCCTGTCCTTATCTTGACCCATGAGCTTTTTCATCTTATTTTCTCCCCTTGTCCTGCTGAGGAGGGGGAGTGAGAGAGCAGCTTTGTGGGCACCTAGCAGCCAGACAAGTTTAACACACCATACCAAGATAGATACTGCATTTGACTTCTCAATCAATTGTGGATTTCCCCCCCCCTCACTTCCTTTGATTCAGTAAAATTTGTTTCACTGGTTCAGAGATTTTGTTCATTTATGTCAATGCTGTAGATGGAATGAATCAGCTAGATTTAATGTCAATATTATGCACATTGACATTTTTCATTCTAGCTACCTGAATTACTGGGCACAATTCTACTGTCTGTCCTCAGGCAAACTTCCAGCGGGAGTTTTTACTCTATAATGACTGCAGGATTTGCCTGTTAACCAGTCATAACTTCTTTTTCTTGCACAAGCTTTTGTAACTCTTTTCTATCATTCTTAAGAAAAGATACAAAAGTGGCTACTGAATGTTTTTCCCAGTTTTTCTTTTATTGTATCCTTCTTGCTCAAGTTAAGGGATGTTAGGAATGGCCACCACCTCCAGCAGCTCTGGCCCAGGACTCCCTCCTGCCCGGCCACTGGAACCCAGCCTGGTGCACCCAGGGACCTGGGGTTTCTGCCCAGGCTGAGGGACATAGCTGCTGCTTTCCCATTTGGAGGTTCAACCAGTAGCGAAGCTGAGCACATATCGCAGAGACACAAACACAGGACACTGAGATGGCCAGTCACACAGACTGCCACAGACAAGGCACTGCCTTCAACAGCACCTACATATAGGACTCACATAAAGCACAAACACAGACAGCCAAGTCCCCTTCCTCCTCTTTGTCTGCCAGAGACAGTTCACTAGTGAAGGCACACACACACAACAATCTCTAGATTCACAAGCACACACACATTTGCGGATCCCTTGAGTACCAGCATGGCCCCTCTGTCTGCCTGGTACACCTTCATGGATCCCCCTACTCGCCAGCTGGTCCAACTCTCAGTTTGCTAGTGAGTTACATGCAGACACCTAGTCTGACTCCAGTTGCTGGCACCCAGTCCACTCACGCCAGTCCCCCCAGTAGCTGGCACTTAGTCCTTGCAGCATGCATACACACAGGATAGAGAATGAGATTACACAGAGAGATAGTTAAGAAAGGATTTAATAAGAAGATAGGACGGATTGCAGTGATCAAGCACAGGGCTCAGCCAGACAAGGGTACTGACTGTCCCCATTTTACATGCAACCAGCCCCTTTTATACCCCTTTTGTCTACCCCCACTTTGTTCCTCCTTGCTCCACCTTCCCCTGCGTGTTGCATCATCAGTTGGCATAGTTCCACTGACCCCTTCCAAAATCCTGGACCTGCTTCTCCTTTTGACTCCCACGTACAAATTGCTTCAGAGTCACTCCCAGCTCTGTGCAGGCAGCACAGAGGTGAAGGAAGAGGCGTGTTCCAGCCCCATCATTCCTATCACGCACCTTTACTCCAACCACCCTGCCCAAAAGAGGACCACACACACCATATCTTTATCCTTGCAATGTATTCCTGTGCTCTCTTCCTCACTCTGTCTTAAGACTCTGGCTTAGTTTGCACTGGTACAAATGTACTGGTTTCGGTTCATGGAGTTTTTGTTGTTGTCCCAGGCTCCCTGTAAGGTCCACGGTTGATTCCATGAACCAGATACCATTGTTTTCTAGAACAAATGCACAGAGTCAAGACCCTTCTCCCAGCTGCCATCAGTGCCTGACCAGAGGGAGTCAGGTGGTGACTCCTGCCTATGTCTGAGCACGTGTTGACTACTCTGTTCAGACAGTGACAGCAGCTGGAGGTACCTCTGGAGAGAGCTGTATGCCATTCTGATGAGCTTTCCCTCCCATAGTGCTATGGGTACTGTATGCTATTTTTGAGGGGAAGCTATTTGCTCTTCCTGTTATCAGTACTGTTGTCTTCCAGACAGTTTTATTTGCAGAAAGTACCACTTCATTTTCTGTACATAACCAAATCAAAGACTGTTGCTGTTCTGGCTGTGGTTATACGCCTGTTGGTTTTTTGAAAGACAAATCTTCTGTTGTTTTATTGTTGATATGGGGTGTTCTCAGCTGGCAAGAGCTGGCTTAGGTTGAATCTTCAGGTCACATCGACCCTGAGGTAATAGCTCATAGTCTCAGGTAGTGTTCATTCTTCTAAGCAAGTTGTATTGCAGTTAGCATCTTGCTTTTCACAGATATCAATAGGGTGAGGCCTGGCATATCAATTAAATCACACTGATGCAAACCTATCAAGGCAAGCACCACGTGCTTACCATGGTGGAGGTAACTACCGTATGATTGGGAACATGCCCTTTAACCCATGCCACTGCCTGAAACATCATCCTGTGTTGTATTAGTCACTTTCTAGCCCAAAAAGAATCCAATACATACCATTAGTAGCAAAGCTTGTTGAAGCCTTAGGCCGCAAGCTGTGAACTTTCACCCAGATTCACTGACCGTATACTGAACTTTTACTTATACATGAAGGAAGGCCCCTGAAACCGGTGCAAACCAGAAAGATAAGGAAGCTACAATCTCAGCAGAAGCTACAACCTTAGAGATAAGAGAAGAATCGGCCTGCCTAGAGACAATGAAAGGACCCAGTGAAAAACGGGAAGACCCCAGACCCTAATATTACTATTGGTCCGAACTGTCTCCTGAGGGGAGGGGAACTTAAATTGTAAGGGTATAATTGCCCAGGGATTTCTTTGTTCTGGGTCCCTCTCCGGAGGCACCCAGTTCAAGCTGTTTTTCACCTCTGTACTAAATAAATTCATCTGGCGTACATCGTATCAGAGACTCTGCTTCAGGAAACCTAGGGTCGAGCCAGAGGGGAGAGGAAGTGCCTGAGAGTGAGTGTGTGTGCGAGCGAGGAGTCGAAAAGGGGCACCCATCAGCTCAGTGGAGCTGCCCACTGCGAAGGGACTCCAGTCCTAGCAGTTAAAGTCTTGGGTGGTGTGTGTGCGACTCCCTGAATGGTGTGTGAGTGCTCAGGCAGCGGCTTCTCCTTTAACACCTGGGCATTGAAAAGCAAGTTCTGTGGTGACACAGCACCCCACAGAGAACTGAGTCAGAGCAACCAGACTCATTTCCAAAACAACCTCATAGACACCTGGGCCAAGGAGCATGGCACTGACTGGATGTATCACATCCCCTATCATGCACCAGCCTCCAGGAAGATTGAGCAATACAATGGACTGTTAAAGACTACTGAAAGGGATGGGCACTGGAACTTACAAGCACTGGGATGCAAATTTAGCAGAAACCACTTGGCTGGTTAACACCAGAGGATCTGCTAACTGACCTGGCCCTGCCCAAAGCCCCTACATACTGTGGAAGGAGATAAGGTCTCCATAGTGCTAGTGGGGAAACAGGCTTGGTGTCAGAGCCCAATACTATATGACCAGGTTTTTTTATATATTCCACACAAGGAGGGTTTAAAGTTCCATATCCAATTTACTTATTTGAAGATATTTGGCATTACATGGAATTTTGATTTAGAAGAATGATACAGCAATATACTGAAATCACAACACAAGGATAATATAGTAACTACAACATACAGCTGGATCACAATACAAATGCGATTCCCATTACTGGTCTCTACATGCTAACCATCATGACGCTGGGCATCCCCAGTCACCGAAAAGGAATATGTGGGTCGAAGCCAGCTGAAGCGTGTTGCTCTCCTCAAGGTGTTATCCCACAAGTGTGAGGTCATTTACCTGGTGTGCAAGACGCCAATATACACACAGGGCAGAGGTATTTTATTTCATGTCTGCGCAGAGATGGGTGCTAGGTGGTAGCTCCACAAAGCTAGCGCAAAGTTCGGTCATACAGGTACAGTATTTATACAGTCCAGTTATGCATATGCATAAGTAATTATACAAAGCAGTTTTCTATTGGTCTACATTTCTCTTGTTTCAACTTAAAGCTACAGCGCTACTTTAATATTCTGCACATGCTCAAAGGTGAGGGGTCTCTGCTTGGGCTGGGGTCTCCAGCTCAAGGGGTGTGACTTTTAGTATTATAATGAGGATAGTTTGCATGAGGGTGCTTCTTATCACACTTCTACTAGTAGTTTCAGATGGTTCCCAAAACATCTTAATTAGCTTACATATTTCTCCAGGATGTGCTTCTCTCCCAAGGACAGTAATTCTTGTTTAGATGTTCCGCTTTCCAGCCTGAATCCCCCTTATCAGCTTTACATAAGCCCTGGCATTCCACCAGCTCCTGACTACAATTCCCCCCTTTGAGACAATGAGACTTTTCTTCATAGTCCTCATATGTCTCATTATTAGTTCTCATTAATAGTATATTATTTACAGTAGTAACTTGCACAATTAGTCATCTAACACATTTTAAGGCACAACTGACAACAATACAGATTATTATCATGATGATTACAATTATAATTATCGTTTGAAGTAAACTTGCCAACCATCCAGTTAGGGAGAATCCAAAATTTTGTAATATTTTGTTGAGAGGCCTGAATATTTCTACTTGATTTTGCCACTTGTTTTATTTCATCTATTTGTTGGTCTAAATATTCACTTATATTGGGGATATGGATGCAACAACCTTTGTTTTTCAGTTTTAGGTACCCACGTACCCTGCGTTCATGTAATAAGGTTAGCATATTGTGCAATGCCATTTTTGAAGTTTCCTGTAATTTAGTGTTTTAAATCCTGTAATCCTGCTCTACTTGCATGCGCTAACCACATTCGACTCTGAAAGGAGGTAATTTGGAGACTGAAGAAAGCTTCAGTTTAAATCTAAAGTTAAAATTCCCCACTTGAGGGGATCGGCTGCAGATTTAGGTAATGGTGAACAGGCCGTTATACTGTTGACATTATGGATTCTTCCAAAGGATTGGACAAGTTTCAAGACTAGATGTCTGTTACAAAAAGTAAATGCTAGGTTAATCAATGTCAGAGAGACAATTTTCATTATAACTATGCTAAATTAATAATACTTTCCAAGAGTGTCCTAGGGGGTAACTTCAATAGTAGTTTTCTAAAAGAAAAACCTTGATACAATTCATTGACAGTCCCTGGTTAGTCGGAGTTTCAGTTCTACAGTTGGCATAGAGGTCCACTTGTCCTGGTCTCGTGCCTTCTTTACTCTAGTATAATGAATCCAGGAGTCGATCCCATTCACTTTTACTGCTATATAGACTTTTAATAGCACTGTATAAGGTCCTTTCCACTTTTCTTTCAAGGGCTCATCTTTCCAGGTTTGTACGTAGACCGTGTCTCCTGGTTGGAATGGGTGGACTGGAGTGTCCAAGGGAATGGGAGTCTTCTGGTTTAGGTACCTATGCAGGGAGGATAAATTCTGCGAGAGAGAGATCAAATACTCTTTAATTACAGCCTGTGCCTTTATATGCATTTGGTCTCCCTTCGTGGTTAAATGATTAATTGGATATGGTTTCCCATACAGGATCTCAAATGGACTAACACCTTCCCTAGCTCTGGGTGTAATTCATGCTCTCATTAATGCCATGGCTAGCATATCTACCCATTTCATTTGAGTTTCCTGACACACTTGAGAATTCTGTCTTTTTAGAGTTTGATTCATTCTTTCTACTTTGCCGCTGGACTGTGGCCTCCAAGGGGTATGCAAATCCCATTCAATGTCTAGAAATCTAGAAACTCCCTGCACTATTTCTGCAATAAAGTGGGGTCCGTTATCAGAGGATATACCTTCTGGAACACTGAATCTGGGGATAATTTCTTTCAATACAATTTTAATCACTTCCCTAGCCTTGTTAGTGCGACAAGAGAAAGCTTCGGGCCAACCAGAAAAGGTGTCTACCATTGCCAATAAATATTTATACAGATTACACCTTGGCAATTCCATGAAATCTATTTGCCAGTATTCCCCAGGAGATATTCCTTGTTTTACGATTTCTCCCATGATTTTCTTTGCAATTTTTGGGTTATTGGCGCAACAGATAGCGCACTTTTTAACTATTATATCCGCTGGGCTTTGCATTCTTGGCCCAATGATGTGTCTTTTGGCAATTAGTACTAATGCATCTGCTCCCAAGTGTGTTTCTTGGTGCAGTTTCTCAAGTAGAATTTCCATCATCTTTTCAGAAATTAGTAATTGCTTCAGTGGTGTCACCCACCAACCCTGATCATTTTTGGAACAATCTAATTGCTCTGCCAATTGATTTTCCTTCTTAGTATATTGTGGAGGCGATAATTCCAGATGGGGTACTGGAATTAAAGCTCCTTGAAATTTTGATTTCTGTAATGCTGCTGCTTTTGCTAACCGGTCTGCTGTTCGGTTTCCCTTCATGATTTCACTGTTTCCCTTCTTTACAATGCATTATAGCAACCTCCTTTGGTTGAAGGACTGCCTGTAAGAGCTCCATTATTTCTGTTCCATATTTGATCGGGGTCCCGTGGGAACTTAATAGTCCTCTTTCTTTCCAAATTGCCCCATGTGCATGCACTACTCCAAATGCATACTTAGAATCTGTGTAAATATTGACTCTTTTTCCCTGACTAAGCTCCAAAGCTCGTGTTAGTGCAACCAATTCTGCCTTTTGAGCAGATGTATTACTAGGCAAAGATTTAGCTTCTAAGGCCCGAGTATGTGTTACCACTGCATATCCAGCTTTCCATCTTCCTTCCAACATAAAGCTGCTTCCATCAGTAAATAACTCCAGTTCTGCATTTGGTAGGGGTTCGTCTCGCAGGTCAGGCCTACTAGAATACACTTGTTCGATGGTGGTTAAGCAGTCATGATGCAATTCACCGGATTCGGAAAGCGGGAGCAGAGTTGCAGGATTTAGAGCAGAGGTCAGGGAGATTACAACAGCATCTTGTTCCAGCAGCACCGCTTGATATTTAGCTAACCTGCTTGGGGAGATCCAATGAAGCCCTTTATTTTCAAGGAGAGAAGACGCAGCATGAGGTACAAACACAGTAATCGATTGGCCTAACATCAATTTCTGAGATTCTTCAATTAAGGTTGCAGTCACCGCTGCTGCCCTCAAACAAGCGGGCCAGCCTTTACTGACCTCATCTATTAGATGCTTTGAAAAATATCCCACCGGTCTTTTCCAGCTCCCCAAGTTTTGTGTCAAAACTCCTAATGCCACTTGCTGTCATTCATGTACATATAATTGGAAGGGCTTCCTCAAATTCGGGAGTCCCAAAGGAGAAGCCTCCATGAGTTTCCTTTTAATTTCATCAAAACTCTTCCTACATTCAGCTGTCCATTTGAGAACCCCCTCAGGTCCTTTCACAGCAGCATACAGTGGTTTGGCAATTAGTCCAAAATTGGGAATCCATAAGCGACACCATCCGGCCATCCCCAGAAATCCTCCTGATTGCTGCTTTGATGTAGGTCCAGCAATTCTACAAATTGCCTCTTTTCTCTCAGTACTTAATTCTCTGTCCTTTGGTGATTTCAAACCCCATATATTGGACCTTTTTTTTCCCAATCTGAGCCTTTTTCTTAGAAACCCGATACCCTGCCAAGCCCAGAAAGTTAAGCAAACTGGTGGTGGCTTCCAGACATGCCTCATAACTGTCAGAACCAATTAGCAAATCATCAACATATTGCAACAATGTTACATCATCGTGATCATTTTGCCATCGTTCCAATTCTTTGGCTAGTACCTTACCAAACAAGGTAGGGCTGTTCTTGAATCCTTGGGGAAGGACAGTCCAGCAGAGTTGTGTCTTTCGTCCTGTAGTTGGATTCTCCCATTCAAAGGCGAAGATGGTCTGGCTCTGCTCATCCACAGGTATACAGAAGAAGGCATCCTTTAAATCTAATACTGTGAAATAAGTATTCCTGTTAGGGATTGTAGTAAGGAGGATATATGGGTTTGGAACCACAGGGTGGACATCTACTGTCCTTGCATTAATTTCTCATAAGTCCTGTACCAGTCTATATTCAGAAGAATGGGGCTTCTTTACAGGTAGGATGGGAGTATTAAATTCCGATTGACACTCCCGTAACAACCCATGTTCTAAAAAGGAGCTTATTATAGGTTCTAATCCTTTTGAGGCCTCCAGCTTAATGGGGTATTGTTTCTTTCTTACCGGTTCGGCTCCTGGTTTCAGTTCAATCTTTACCGGGGTCGCATTCTTCGCTCGTCCAGGTATCTTCGATGCCCATACCAGAGGTGTGACTGCATTCAGTACTTCCTCTGGAATATTCATTTCTTCATTAGGATCTTTCTCGGTTAACAAACATATCTGGGCTTTCCAGGCAGTCTCTGGAGGAATATGCAACTGAACAGAGCCTTCAGAAAAAGTTAGTTGTGCATTCAGTTTACAAAGTAAATCTCATCCAAGCAATGGTAGGGGGCATTCTGGCATATAAAGGAATTCATGAGTTAATTTAGTATTTCCAATTGAACATTCCATAGGTTGTAAAAACGGCCTTAAAGTCTTTTTCCCTGTTGCACCAACAACGCTTATTTTAGTTCTACTTAAGGGTCCCCTACAACTAGTTACTACAGAGTGTGTGGCTCCACTATCAATTAAAAAATCTATTATTTCATTCCCCGGCTTGACTGGAACCAGAGGATCGGCTGGGGAAACTTTATACACTTTATATGCGATTGACAGTAACTGTGAGATTGTCATGCCATCCACACCCTCTACCTTTTGTAATTTCTTTCTTATATCTGCTGCCGCTTGACCAATAAACAGCATGTTAAATAACTTGGAATTGCTATCATCTTACAGATCCAGATCTGTCCATTTTCGAGCTACCTCACACAGTCTCTCATAGAAGGCTGACGGGGTTTCCTTCTCCCCCTGCGTTACTTCATATAGTTCAGAGAGATAAATTCTTGGGCTTTTGCACTCCATGTTGAATCCCATACAAAATTACCTTTTGATATTCCTTTACCATCTGTAATCCCTCACTTGTGTTTGGATCCCACTCTGGATCCTCTTTTGGGAGGTACATATTGGTATTAGGCACCCGCCCATGTTCTTGAGTTAGTCCCTCTCTAGCCTTCTCTAAAATCATTCTCCTCTCCTCAGTGGTAAACAAATATTCTAGGAGAGCCTGTACATCTCCCCAGTTAGGATTATGAGTCATCATTACAGTTTTAACAGTACTATACATTCCTTCTGGATTGTTCTGATAGGATCCAACTGCCTGTTTCCAGTTGAATAAATCAGAAGTAGTAAAAGGTACATGTACATACACCGGTGTTTCTTCAGGCCCTACAGCCTGTCTGAGGGGAGCTTGAATTATCGGTTTCTGTCCCCTTGTTCTTTTAGAGATAGGACTCTTAATTCCATTATCACTTGAGCTATCGGATTCTGGCTGTTTTGGGGGAGCTACCAACAGCTGAATATCCTCTTCTGAATTTTCCGATTCAATACAAGATTTTCCCTTTTTCTCTTTTAATGCATATATTCCAATCTGATGTTTAGAATCCACTAAGCCACATTTCTTCCTAATATCCCAATATTTTCTTAACGCAAAAAACATATCCACATAAGGTATTTCATCCTATTTTTCAGTTCTCCGACAAAACAACATTAATTGCAATATAGTATTATATTTCAAGGATCCATCCTCATGCCATCTTTCACCATCTTCCAATTGATATTGTGGCCACCATTGATTACAATATCGTTTTAGCATATTTTTACTTTTCCAGTCTGAATCCCCCTTATCAGCTTTACGTAAGTCCTGGCCTTCCACCAGCTCCTGATAGACTACAGTACCATTCCACATGCTTCACCTGAGGGCAACAAAAGATGGTTGTTGTACCACCAAGGTTGGCTCCAGTAAGGCCTACTGATGGGCAAGGAACCCTTTGATGGGCTTAGATCATGGAAAACATCCACTAGGCTGTGGCAAGCCTCTGCAACTACATGAAGACGTAAGCACAAGCTGGTGGCCCTCCTCAAAAACTCCAGGGACAACCAGTCCCAGAAAGACCAATAAGATTCATGCAGGTGAGAAGGGTTGCTCAAGCTCATGTTGTGAAATGGCAGAGGGCACCAGCCCTCTAATCACAGAGTGGAAGGCTTAGACTCCAGTGGCCCAACAAGGAGGTGTGCATGCGAGGGACAGAAAGGGTTTTGCTGCAGCCTTATCCCAACAGAGAGTCTGACAAGGAATATGGAGAGCCCCGGGGTCCCATTTTCTAGTGCCAAGGTGATGGTGCCAGGAAAGTCAGGTACTAGTCGGGGCGAAGTAAGGAGGGGTGTGAGCAAAACCACTACCATGGACTTCTGGAGGGCAGATTTTGGCCTGTTCAGGACACTGGTTGAGAGGGTCCCTTAGGAGACAGTCCTGAAGGGCAAAGGAGTCCAGGAAGGCTGGACATTCTTCAAGATGGTAATCTTAAAGGCGCAGGAGCAGGCTGCCCCCATGTGCCGAAAGACGAGCTGGCGGGGAAGAAGACCAGCCTGGCTGAACAGGGAGCTTTTGCTGGGACTCAGGAAAAAAAGGAGAGTTTACGAACTTTTACTTTTTCCTCCATTGGACTCACTCCAGTATATATCAATGTCTGCCTTGTACTGAGGAGCCCAATGCTGGACACAGCACTTCAGATGTGGCCTTACAAGTACTGAATAGAGGGGAAGGATCACTTCCCTTGACCTGCTGGCTACGCTCTTGCCAATAAAGCCCAGAATGTGTTTGGCTTTCTTTGCTGCAAGGGCACACTGCTGGCTCACATTTAACTTGTTCACCAGGACCCCCAGGTCCTTTTCTGCAAAGCTGCTTTCTGGCTAGTCAGCCCCCAGCATATACTGGTGCCTGGGGTTGTTCCTTCCCAGGTGTAGGGTTTGGCATTTGCCTTTGTTGAACTGCATGAGGTTCCTTTCAGCACATTTCTCCAGCCTGTCCAGGTCCCTCTGAACATCAACCCTGCTCTTCTTGTATTAACCGCTCCCCCCCAATTTGGTATCTCTTAGACTGTATTTAAATCTTTAATTGTGATATTGAAATAATGTGGGTCTTTTTGTAGGTGGAATGAACGTTGACTGAATTAATATTGATGCAGTGAATTTGTGTGTCACACTTGGACTCCTGGACTGCACTCTGGTGTTTATTTTACTAGTAAAATGGCAGATGCCTTTAATGTGTGAAATTAGGAGCAAGATTGCTGTTCAGAGTTGTTAAGTTGTCTCTTGGTTTACTGAATCACTAGATAGCTTCTAATAAGCAATTTAAGTAGCTGCTTGGGATTTTTTCTGAATGCAATAAGGAATTTACCTAAATGTTTGATAGTCCATACGTCACAAGGAGCTACAAGTTCATTTATAAAATTCAGCATATCTGATATTTCGTGTCTTTTCCTCCAGTACTTGGACTGTCTTTGGGCCCAGATTCAGAAGTTGAAAAAGACCGTTGGCAAGAAAGACACATTCTGAGGCCTTACCTTGCCTTTGACAGTATTCTTTGTGAAGCATTGCAGCATAACCTGCCTCCATTCACTCCTCCGCCTCACACTGAAGATTCAGTGTACCCAATGCCAAGGGTTATTTTTCGGATGTTTGACTACACAGATGACCCAGAGGTATGTATTTGCTGGGGTGGAACTGAATGTGCAATGCGGGGGTTGCAAGGCAGTGCTGGTCAAGATGCAGTATCGCCTCTCCCAGAATGGTTATCAGTGTGAAAGTCAGCAGTAATTACATTTTGATACTGCTGGGGAGATTAACTAGATGACAGAGTTAATGCTGACAGGTAGATTATTGAAGTTTAAAATTTAATAAGTGATTTTCAGATGTTTTCATTAAGGATATGTCTTGAATGGATTCTCTGATGTCTAATAATATAACTGTATTCAGGTAGCAGCCTCTCCTTCTGTGAGGATGGTGGCTTGGGTTTCCTCAGCCTAGCTGCTTATAGGAACTTTATACATTGAAGACTATCCTCTACCCATCTGTTCAAATTGGTTGGTATAGATCATGGAACATAGTGGTTGACCTGGGTTAGATCAAAAGTCCATCTAGCCCGGTTTCTGTCTTCAGCAGTGGCCAAGAGCAGATGTTTTGACAAGAGAATTTAGGCATAGGGAAGAAAAGAAAATGCTTTCTCCAAGCACTTTTCCACCTGTTAGCTTCATTTGATGGCCCCCAATTCTTGCATTGGAAGAGACAACAAACTTTTGTTCTCTCCAACCTCTCTAGGCAATTCATAATTTATAAAATCTCTAGCATATCCTGGCTCAACTGTGTCTTTTCTAGGTTGAATGATAGTAGCCTGTCTAATTGTTCCTTATACAGAAGCTGTTCTATACCCTGAATCACCACCATCACCTTTTTCTGAAACTTTTCCAGTTCTGCTATACTGCTATATCCTGTTGGGGGAGGGGAAAGTGGCGAGTATGACTAGAACTGCATACGGAATGGAAGATGTGGATGCACCATGAACCTATACAGTGGCATAATGTTCAGTATTGTTCCCTATTCCTTTTCTGATAAGTCCAGTCTGTTATTGAATACTGACATAAGGTTTGTATAGAATTATTTCACAACCAAGTTTGCATTCCTGAACAATAGAGGGCAGTTCAGTGCTCACCACTTTATATGTGAAGCTGGTCTATTTTTCCAATCTGTAGGCAAAAGTCAGCCAGTCATTTTATGGTTATCTTCTGCTTTAACACCCAGACACCAAGTTTCTCAAGGTTTTTTTTTATCTGCAATTTTTCATGGATGGCCCTTGTTACCAAGTTATTTAAAAGTAGCATCTGCAAGCTTTTTCATATCCAATGCCTGCTCCCTTTCCAGATCATTTATGGATCTGCTGAACAGCACAGGTCCCTGGATAGATTCCTGTGGGATTCTGCTGGTGACCATCCTCTTCTGTGAGAACTGATCATTTAATTATCTTTTAACCAGTTATTTATCTGTGTAAGGACTTCCCCTCTTATACTGTGGTTGCTTAGTTTACATGAAAGCCTTTTGAAGATCAAGCTAGGCTGTCAGCCATGTTTCTCATATCTACACATGATTGCTGACTTTGTCAGAGAGCTCCAATAAGTTTGAGAGGCCTGACTTTACAAAAGCTGTGCTGCCTCTTCCCCAAACAGCATTTATGCCTATGCCTCCTAATGCTATTATTTTTTTAATAGTTTTCAATAATTTTCCCAATATGGAAGTAATCTTTGCTGGTTTGCAATTTCCTGGAAGACCTTTACAATTGATATCATCTTAGTTGATTAGATATCAGGTTGTTTTTGAATGAGAGGATATGCACCCCAATTAATAGGTCAGCTATTTCATTCTCAAGTTCCTTGAACTCTTTGGTGGGTAATCACTTGTTGGTATGTCTTCATCTAGACACAACTTCAGCTTTCAGGATTCCTTTTGCTAACCTCTCTTGTACTACTGTTTAGCACGTCTGATTTCCTTTTTGCCTCTTTGCAAGTCTCTCAGTAAATAGTATGCATTTGCTGGACGGTAACTTTAAATAGTCTCTGTGCCACCCTCAAAAATGGAACATTTTAGCTGCCCCTTTTAGTTTCTATTCATAACACCCTTTTTGAAGCTAAGTATGTAAAATGAAAAAATGCAGTAGTGTATTTTTTACTCAGCATGTTATAGCCTGTGTTGCTGTCACAGTCAGTCATGTAGTCAAATACTACATCTTTTCCCTGTTTAGGCCTGGAATTTCAGTCCATCAGGGTTCTGTTACTTATTTACATGTTTAGCTTGTTGATCTGATTTGCATCTGTGCTCCCTTTAACATGCAACACCACTCTTCTACCAGTATGGCCTATACTTGCTCCTGCATGCTTTATACCTTGATGGTTCTTTAGTTTTACAGTGAGATTGCCCTTGCCTAGTCAAAATTTCCACCTTTCTGTGAACAGAGCTGTTATAGCCACAATGGGAAGAGCAAATAGATACAGTAATCTCAGTGCCATTTAATTATATTTTCTGGAACATTGATACATAACTGTGAGCACATTACAAAGAATTAACAATGTGCTTACAAAATCATTCTGTCCTACTTTTTAGGATGTTTCTGGGACTATTTCTTTTGGGTTTTTGGAAGATAATCCTCAGAGCCAATGAAATAGTTATCTTTTGCAAGTATTGCACTTGCTATAAATGTAGGTTTGTGATGCTTTGGGTCTAGTTTTGCAAGTCTGTAAAGGATAATAGGGTACTGGTATGCAATCGAGTTCTTGCAGCTTGAGTTCTTGCATCAGCTGATGCATAGTAACAGACAGTGAATATACAACTAAGACACACTGTGGACTAATTATGAAGTAAAACATGTTTGTTAAGCTAGCTATTAAACTATGCTTTTATAACCAGCATAAAGACAGAACATTGAGATGATTAAAGCTGCAATGTTTTCACTTTGCAACTAGAGCAGGCTGCATTGTCAGTTCCCAGATCACTCTGATCTTCTGTGCTGTAACTGGAAAAGATGAAGTGTGTATTAATACACTCCCGATGTATAATAATTTTGTGTAACTTGAAGAAAAAAAAGGTGCAAAACATCAATTGTTTAGCATGGTTCCAGCTGCCTAAATATAGAAGTACTTAAATCTTGTACGTGAAATTAACAAACTATAAATGTCACCAAAACTGTTTCATTGTAAATTGGGTGCAGTTGAAATCATAACTGGTTATTTGTTTATAAGATTTTTACATGATTCATGTACAAATCTGGTACAAAAATCCCAAATCTTTTCTTATGATAATGTTGTATTTGGTAACTTTGTACTGAAGTTTGAAGCCCATCTTTTAGCTGTTGACTCTAAAACTTGCTGATGTTAAATCTCCATGAGTGCCTAATTAAATCTGTCAAGTTTTATTTTTATTTATATATGTGCGTGCGTATTAAAAAATTGTGTTTCTCTACAGTGGTCTTTCATCAATCTTGATTCCATTTTAATAGGGCCCTGTCATGCCTGGCAGTCATTCTGTTGAAAGATTTGTAATAGAAGAAAACCTCCACTGCATCATCAAATCCCACTGGAAAGAGAGAAAGACTTGGTAAGATGCTGCTTATTGTTATGGGTTCCCAGCACTGTTTATATACAATCATGGCTTCCCCTAACATGAGGGACCTTCAAAGCCCAACAACATTTAAGTAAAAGTTTGAAATTCAGCATTTCCTGAAGTGTTCATTGAACTATGGTTGACGCTGTTATCTGGAATAATGTGAGGCTGGAGTATCCTGATCATGGATTGTTCATGTAATTCAGTAGGGCTGAGGCACCCTGATGATTGCATCCTGGATTATCCAGGATTTCTCTACGGAGGATGGCACAGACCCACTCTTTGCAGTGCTGCAGAGACTCTCAATGTATTTGTACCATGCTTTCCAGCACAAGCATGATGAGTGTTGAACTGGCTCTGTCTGGAAGTTTCCTGTTGCTCCTGCTTCTTCATCCCATTCTTTTTCTTCTTTTTGTAATTATATGGAAGAGATAATTGAGCTAGGTCTGCATGGGAGCCAGTACAGTGGCAACAAAGTTTATTATTTAAAGTTCTGTGCAGCTGTAGGAAATGATGTTGCAACAATGTAGCAGATCTCAATGAGAGACCTTATGGGGAGGGAAGATGGTTTAATTTTAAAATAAAACTGAAGTAAAGCTCATTCACACTCACCCTCTCAGGCATCAAAACATGAGTGAGTCCCAAGTGGTCTGTCCAGCAGTTGGGCATCAAGATGGTTGTATCTGGATAATCTGTTCAAGATTCCTTGAATTTACAAGGACAAGGGATTCCCACCAGCTACCGAGTCCTCCTCATGTCTCCTAGATTGTTCTTCATTTAGCAACTGTGTGCTGGTTTGGGGCCTTTTTGTATGCTTAAGGAGTTGACAAGTAGTTGCAATCTTTTGTCTTTCCATCCTGTGTCGGACACCTCTGAGAGTCAGTAGGATTTGCTTACTGTTTCTGTTCTGTATCTCCTTATCTGGGTGTCTTATGGCTCCTACCCTCTTCTGTCTTCCCACCATTATCTCTTAATGGCTTGAATCTTTTAGTCTGGATGTGGGCTATCACTTCTTTTAGGATGACCTTCCTTTCCCCAAGTTGGGTATCCTGATAAGCTGCAGGTAGAGGTGTGCTAGGATCTTGATGACCTGTAAATCTTGGTGACATTAACATATGCTCTTATAGCCTGTCAGGGAGCCACAAGGCAGGGCAGTGTCCTCGCTGACAGGGTGCAGTCCCTCAGGACCCAATCAAGAGCAGAGCGGGTCCATGATGATAACCAGGGTCAAGCACAGTCCAGTGATCACCAGGCAAGTCTGTAGTGATGAGTCAGGGCTGAGGTCGAGTCAGTGGGTCAGAATCGGGGAGGTAAAAGCTCAGGTGTAGGCATAGCTGCAACACAACTGCAGTGTAGCTCATGCAGGGCCAGGTGCAAGAACCTCAGCTTAAAAGCAGCTCCAAAGGAAAAAGAGTTGAGGGAGCCTCTGCTGAGCATTCTTATAAGTCATTATTTTAAGGCCACGTAATGGGTCTGGCTGGGATGGAGTTAATTTTCTTCATAGCAGTCCGTATGGTGCTGTGCTTTGGATTTGTGACCAAACCAGTATTGATAATACACTGATATTTTAGCTATTGCTGAGTAGTGCACAGTGTCAAGGCCTTCTCTGTTACTCACTGCCCCCTCAGCAAGTAGGCTGGGGGTGGGCAAGAGGCTGGGAGGGGACACAGCCAGGACAGCTGACCCCAACCGACCAAAGGGATAGTCCATACCATATGACATTGTGCTCAGCAATAAAAGTTTGGGAAAAGGAGGAGGAAGGGGGAGACGTTCATAGTTATGGAGTTTGTTTTCCCAAGCAGCCATTACATATGCTAAGGCCTCGCTTTCCAGGAAGTGGCTGGACATCCTCCTGCCAATGGGAAGTAATGAATGAAATCCTTATTTTGCTTTGCTTGCATGTGCAGCTTTTGCTCTCCCTATTAAACTGTCATTATCTTGATCCACAAGTCTTTTCATCTTCCTTTGGTTTTCTCCTGATCTCGTGGGAGAGGGAGTGAGTGAGCAGCTGGGGGTGGGGTGGGGCATGTGTGTGGTGTTGGCTGTTAGCCAAGGCTAACCCACCACAGTCCAGCAGCAAAACCTTGGGGAGGGATGTACTCAGGGCCTTCCTTCCCTCTTCTTTCTGGTGCTTCCACACCCAGACATTCCTATTCATTTTCCATTGAGGCCAGTCTTAACACTTCTCTTGCAATTCTTTTTGCTGCCAGGGAACAGTCCAGTTAGATTTCTTCATTTCTGCTGAAATAATATCTGATATGGATAATTGGTAACCCAAATAATTTACCACAGATATTTAGCTCTCTTGTGCTCCCAAGTAAGAGCCAGCAAACTTGGTATACTGTGCAAAAATTAGGCAGGAATAGTGTTTTTAGTGTGGATATGTGTTGTAGGTTTTTGGTTACGGCTTTTTGACTTGGCAGAGACTAGAAATCCAGTGCTGTTGAAGTTAATGGAGGGGACTTTATTTCCCCAAAGAAAGTAAGACTAGAGGGACGTTATAAGAAGTGCTAGAGAGCTAAAATTTGAAAAACGGCTTTTTTTTTTTTTTTTTTGCATTTTATAAATAATGGGTGATGCTGTATCTTTTAATCAATTCATTTGTAACACTAATATGTCTTCTGTAGCCCATTAGTTTGATGGGTTGAGAATGACTGGAAAGCAAATCTATTGTTTGGATTTTTTTTTTGTTTTTCCTGATATACCAATGTAGTTTGTCCTTTAGTGGATGGATGACAGCATCACAGGTCACAGTGAGGGTTTATGTAAAACTGTGTTTTGTTTAGCAGTCTGTGTTCAAGCATTGCTTGGGTATGGAGATGAAATGTGTCTCTCCGAACCATGGTTCAGGTACTGCTGTTAAGAGTTTGTGCCAGGTTTTTTGTATGTGTTCTGTGGATAAATAGACAATTTCAGTCTTTGAGGTCTGCTTATTTTACCTGCTTCATAAGGGTAAACTCTTGCAAAGAATTAAGTATTTCATGTATGTTTAATATCTACATCATTTTTGCTGTATTTCAGTTTAAACTAAATGCATCTGTTAATTTGCAGTGCTGCACAATTGTTGAGCTATCCAGGAAATAATAAGATCCCCTTGAACTACCACATAGTAGAGGTATGTGTTTTACAGATAACCTCTTTATTTCCAAAGTAACATACCCCAATTAACTCCATGATGAATCTATTTATTAAATTACAGTATGATTTAGGAGTCTGCAGTCTTATCCTGTTGACTTAAAGTGCAACGGCTTTGAACAGGTTAGATAATAATAATTCAACTATTATTATTATTACTATTGTTATTAATTTATTTATGTGATGTTTAGGAGCCTTGTTCAGGAATCAGGATCTTATGGTGCAAAAGCATTCCAAGTTGTGGTATTTCTCAAGCTGTTCTTGAATGTTTCTCTGTGTTAATCACTCTGATGTGTTAGACTGTCTTGGAGATGACTGCACTTAAGTAACTTTTATTCACAAGATCTTTTAAGTTAGTCTTTTCTGTGATCTCTTAAGTGATCTTCTAAGTCACTTGGATGAATTGTATACCAATGCCCCTGAAAGGCATTTGTTGTGAAATATGGTATGTTTGTGGTATGTTTTCTCCTTCGAGTTGGAGGATTTTAAATAACCATAAATATATATTGGAATAGGAATGTAGTTTTCCTCTTGCCTCCTTTCAGTGGACTGCTAACAAGATGCAGAGATGTATAAAACTTGCTTCAAAAACTCCTGTCTAAAGTTAAAAGATAAAAAGTGATTGCAGTAATAACACTAAATTGTCATGTGAAAAACTTAAAAAGAGGTAACTAGAAATGAAATTCAGAGCTCAATGCAAGAAGTCATAAGATTGTGGAATGCTTACCTTAATCAAGATGGGATTAACAATTCAACTTTGCACCAAAACCCCAAATATTCTGAATGCCCTGAAATTTACTTTTGGTCAGCTTGAGACACTTTCCGTATACCAAGTTCAGTCAAGAGAAATCTTAGAGTTAGTAAAGTTTTTCTGCCATTAACATCTAAGTACTTTCAGGGACGTTAACACCTCAGGTGTCTGTACAGCTGTTTTACAGAATATTACTTTATGCTCAGTTACACATTACTTCCAAAAACAGTTATTGCAGATCATGATTAAACAGACTACTTAAAGGCCTTGAAAAATTATTTGATTCAGAAACTCATCAAATCTGAAAATAACCAAAGTTTGTATAGATGAAATTCTTATATTAATAGACTGGTTTGAGTTGGAAGATCATCTAGTCCACCCCCCCTGCAAGAGCAGGGACATCTTTCACTTGATCAGGTTGCTCAAAGCCCCGCCCAACCTGACCTTGAACACTTCCAGTGATGGGGCATCCACAACTTCTCTGGGCAACCCGTTCTCCAGTGTCTCACCACCCTCGTCGTAAAAAAAAATTCTTCCTTATTTCCAACCTAAACCTACCCTCTTTCAGTTTAAAACTGTTACCCCTTGTCCTGTCACTACAGGCCCTGGTAAAAAAGCCTCTCTCCATCTTTCTTATAAGCCCCCTTTAAGTATTGAAAGGCCGCAATAAGGTCTCCCCGGAGCCTTCTCTTCTCCTCAGCCTTTCGTCATAGGAGAGGTGTTCCAGCCCTCTGACCGTTTTTGTGGCCCTCCTCTGGACCCGCTCTAACAGGTCCATGTCTTTCTCGTACTGGGGACCCCAGAGCTGGACGCAGTACTCCAGGTGGGGTCTCACGAGAGCGGAGTAGAGGGGGAGAATCGCCTCCCTCGACCCGCTGGCCACGCTGCTTTTTACGCGGCCCAGAATTCGACTGGCTTTCTGGGCTGCAAGCGCACACTGCCAGCTCACGTCCAATTTTTCGTCCACCAGTATCCCCAAGTCCTTCTCTGCAGGGCTGCTCTCAATGCGTTCATCACCCAGTCTGTACTGATATCGGGGACTGCCGCGACCCAGGTGCAGGACCTTGCGCTTGGCCTTGTGGAACTTCATGAGGATTGCACGGGCCCGCTTCTCCAGCCTGTCAAGGTCCCTCTGGATGGCATCCCTTCCCTCTAGAGTATCAACTGCACCACTCAGCTTGGTGTCATCCGCAACCTTGCTGAGGGTGCACTCAATCCCACTAGCTATGTCAGTCATGAAGATATTAAACAGTATCGGTCCCAGTACGGACCCTTGAGGGACACCGCTCGTTACTGGTTTCCATTTGGACATTGAGCCGTTGACCGTAACTCTTTGGATGCACGCTGAGGTACTTAATGCCTTCTTTGCCTCAGTCTTTAATAGTCAGACCAGTTATCCCCAGGGTATTCAGCCCCCTGAGCTGGAAGACAGGGACGGAGAGCAGAATAAACCCTCCATAATCCAGGAGGAAGCAGTTAACGACCTGCTACGCCACCTGGACACTTACAAGTCTATGGGGCCGGATGGGATCCATCCGAGAGTACTGAGGGAGCTGGTGGAGGAGCTTGCCAAGCCACTCTCCATCATTTATCAGCAGTCCTGGCTACCCAGGGAGGTCCCAGACGACTGGAGGCTTGCCAATGTGATGCCCATCTACAAGAAGGGACAGAAGGAGGATCCAGGGAACTACAGGCCTGTCAGCCTGACCTCAGTACTGGGGAAAATTATGGAGCGGTTCATCTTGAGTGCGCTCAACAGACATGTGCAGGCCAACCAGGGGATCAGGCCCAGCCAGCATGGGTTCATGAAAGGCAGGTCCTGCTTGACCAACCTGATCTCCTTCTACGACCAGGTGACCCACCTAGTGGATGAGGGAAAGGCTGTGGATGTTGTCTACCTAGATTTTAGTAAAGCCTTTGACACTGTCTCCCACAGCATTCTCCTAGAGAAGCTGGTGGCTCATGGCTTAGGCGGGTGTACTCTTCGCTGGGTAAAAAACTGGCTAGATGGCTGAGCCCAGAGAGTTGTGGTGAATGGAGTTAAATCCAGTTGGCAGCCAGTCACAAGTGGTGTCCCCCAGGGCTCAGTTTTGGGGCCAGTCTTGTTTAATATCTTTATCAATGATCTGGACGAAGGGATCAAGTGCACCCTCAGTAAGTTTGCAGATGACACCAAATTGGATGGGAGTGTTGATCTGCTTGAGGGTAGGAAGGCTCTGCAGAGGGATCTGGACAGGGTGGATCGATGGGCCGAGGCCAATTGTATGAGGTTTAACAAGGCCAAGTGCCGGGTCCTGCACTTGGGTCACAACAACCCCATGCAACGCTACAGGCTTGGGGAAGAGTGGCTGGAAAGCTGCCTGGCGGAAAAGGACCTGGGGGTGCTGGTTGACAGCCGGCTGAACATGAGCCGGTAGTGTGCCCAGGTGGCCAAGAAAGCCAATGGCATCCTGGCTTGTATCAGGAATAGTGTGGCCAGCAGGACTAGGGAAGTGATCATCATCCCCCTGTACTCGGCACTGGTGAGGCTGCACCTCGAATACTGTGTTCGGTTTTGGGCCCCTCACTACAGGAAGGACATTGAGTTGCTGGAGCGTGTGCAGAGAAGGGCAACAAAGCTGGTGAAGGGTCTGGAGAACAAGTCTTATGAGGAGCGGCTGAGGGAACTGGGGTTGTTCAGTCTGGAGAAGCAGAGGCTGAGGGGAGACCTTATTGCTCTCTACAACTACCTGAAAGGAGGTTGTAGTGAGGTGGGTGTTGGTCTCTTCTCCCAAGTAACTAGCGATAGGACGAGAGGAAATGGCCTCAGGTTGCGTCAGGAGAGGTTTAGAAAACCTCTATAATATTAGGAAAAATTTCTTTACTGAAAGGGTGGTCAAGCATTGGAACAGGCTGCCCAGAGAGGTGGTGGAGTCACCATCCCTGGAGGAGTTCAAAAAACGTGTAGACGTGGCACTTCAGGACGTGGTTTAGTAGGCATGGAGGTGTTGGGTTGACGGTTGGACTAGATGATCTTAGAGGTCTTTTCCAACCTTAATGATTCTATGATTCTGTGATTCTATAAAAAGGAGTGTAATACCTCGGGCAGCAACGCATTTTACAGTGGCTCTTACTGATGAGACTGCTCAGTGATGAGCTCAGTGTCTCTATCCTTGAAGCAGGAGAATAACACAGTGACAACAGTTTCAAGATGGTGATGGACAAAGATGGTACTGAAATCTCTGGCCAGCAGAGAGGCATGATCATACAGTGCTTTGTCTTTGGCTTTTGTCAGGTGCAAAGCATCAGAAAAGACTTTCTCAGTGCACCTGAACAACCAGGTGAGATTCTGCAGCAGCTGTTTGTTCCTGAGAGATCTCTGTTCTGTCAGCACAGCCTGGAGCAGTTGAAGATTAAGACAGATTACTCACAGAGGACCCTTTAGTCAATCTTCTTAAGAACAAAACAGCACTGGGGGGGAAGGTCGTTGAAGGAGTCATACTCCTGGTGGAGTTGTGGTGGAGCTGAATGGTCATAGAATAATGTAGGTTGGAAGGGATGTCTAGAGGTCTCTGGTCCAACATGCTGCTCAGAATCACATGGTATCACAGAATCATTGAGGTTGGAAGGAATCTCTTGAGATCATCTAGTCCACCACCACCACCACCCCCACTCAAGCAGGGTCAACCAGAGCAGGTTGCTCAGGATATTGTCCAATTAGGTTTTGAATATCTCCACTGATGGAGACTCTTGCTCAAAGCAGGTCCAATCAGATCAGGTTGTTCAGGGCCTTGTCCAGTGAAATTTTCAGTATCTCCAAGGATAACTGTCCCTTACCCTCATGAACAGCTTCTTCCATTTGCTAATAATTAGAGTGTGTCTACACTGAAGTAAACTATGTGACTGCATCTCATGTATATGTACACTCGCTAAACTGCTTACTGCCTAAAGCATAAACCCTGATCCACAGTATTTGCCATGTTTTTATACGTTTGTGTTAGCATTAACTTTTGTAACACTAGAGCCTTGATACATTTTAGTAGAAATATACTCATTTCACTGATGGTCTGTGCAGAATAAAGTATGACCCAGGTTCCTTGACCACTTCATTGTAAGGGTATGTAGAAGGAGGGTGTCTGCTCCTTTAAGGGTATCTGGTCAAAGGAGCCATACACGAGAACACAGAGAGACACAAACCTGACTGACACATCGTAAGGGAGGTCGTGATGAGAACAAACCTGGTCAGTCGCACTAATTGGTAACACTATGTGGATTGTGAGACTGTTCATTTTCTCAGCTGTGAGGATAAGGAAAGGGAAGGAGGCAAACACACAGACATAAAACCTAACCAATTAGTGTTAACAAAGATAATAACCAGAAACAAACCTGGTCAGTCACACTAATTGTTGGACAATCAATAAATTGCAGGCAAACTGGGACTTTGTGACTGATAAGGATGCAAAGCTCAGGGTCCAGGATGTTGGAGGGGGTTGGTGGAACTATGCCAACTGATGGGGCAATGTGCAGGGGAAGGGAATTGGGAAGGAACAAAGGCAGGGTAGACAGAAAGGAGTATAAAAGGGGCTGGTTGCATGTAAAATGGGGCCAGTCAGCACACTTTTCTGGCTGAGCCCTGTGCCTGATCACTGCAGTCTGTCCTATCTTCTTATTAAATCTTTTCTTAACTATCTCTGCATAATCTCACTCTCTATCCCGTGTGTACGTGTGCTGCAAGGAGTAATTATCAGCTCCTTGTGAGACCTCTGTGTGTGTGTGTGAGTGGATTGGGTGCCAGCAACTGGAGTCAGACCAGGGGCGTAGGTGCCCCACGGCCTGTGGTGTCAGCTACTGGAGCAAGTGGGGTCCCAGTGCCAGCTATTGGAGTGGGTGGGGATTTCAGCTGCCAGCCACTGGGGTGGGAACAGTGTGTGTCCCCAAAACCAGCTACGGGGAGGGACTGGAGTGGGTGAGGCGAGTGAGAGGCTCAGCGCCACTGGCCGGAGCTGGACTAGCTGGCGAGTAGGAGACGCTGGGTCCAGGCATGGGTATCAGGTGGGGCAGAGGGTCCGTGCTGGTATCTGGGGGGAATCCATGAGTGTGGAGTGTCTTTGAGATGAGTGTGTGAGTGCTGCATGCTTGTAGCAAGGTCCCGTCAGGTCCCATGGACCTGTGTATGTTCAGGTTCCTCACGTGGTCTTGAACCGGATCGTTTCCTACGATGGGAGGGACTTTGTTCCCCCAGTCCCTGCCTTGAGGTTCAGGGACTTGAGAGATGTGGGAACAGTGATTGCCAGTGAAAACGGAGGCAAAACAAAATCGTTGAGTACCTCAGCCTTCCCCAAGTCGGTTGTCACTAGAGCTCCTGTCTTATTTATTGGGGGGGGTGGCATGGGGGTGGTGTACGTTTTCTTTAGTCTTCCTTTTCTGGCCAACGCACCTGTAGAAGCCCTTCTTATGATTCTTCACATCCCTTGCCAAATTCAGCTCCAGCTGTGCCTTAGCTTTCCTGATCCCATCCCTACACACCCGGGCAGCATCCCTATATTCTTCCCAGGACGCGTGTCCCTGCTTCCACTCACTATGCATTTCCTTCTTGCGCTTCAGCTCGACCAGAAGGTCCTTACTCAGCCATGCTGGTCTCCTGCCTTCCTTGCCTGATTTCTTACGCATGGGAATCGAGAGCTCTTGTGCTCTACGAAAAACGTCCTTAAAGAGCTGCCAGCTCCCTTCTGCTCCTTTATCCCCGAGGGCAGTTTCCCAGGGAGGTCCCATCCACGAGTTCTTGAAACACCTGAAAGTTCGCTCTCCTAAAATTCAGGGTCCTGACTCTACTCTTCGCCTGGCCCATATCCCTCAAGATTGTGAATTCCACCAGGGCATGATCACTGCAGCCCAGGCTGCCACCAATCTTGACCTCTCCAATTAGTTGATCTGTGTTGGTGAGCAACAGGTCTAGTAACGCTTCTCCCCTGGTTGGGCTGTTTGTCACCTGGATTAAAAAGGTATCCTCAATGCACTCCAGGAGTCTCCTGGACTGTGTACAGCTTGCTGTGCTGCTTTTCCAGCAGATGTCAGCGTGTTTGAAGTCCCCCAGCAGGATCAGAACCTGCAAGTGTGATGCTTCTGGTAGTTGAAGTAAGAACGCTCTGTCAACATCCTCCCCTGTAGTAGACACTAACCACGAGGTTTCCTTTGTTGGCTTGGCCTCTAATTTTCACCCATAAGCTCTCAACCTGTTCATCGCTGTCTTTCAAAGACAGCTCTGTGCAATCAGTCCATTTTTTTTTACACAGATGGCAAGCCCCCTCTGCCCCTCCTTCCTTGCCTGTCCCTTTACTGAGAAGAAATGGAAAGCTGATATACTAACTGAGCATAACTGCTAATTTCCTTGGTTTCCCTCCCAAGTATTTGAATTTATTTTGGAATACTAACCTTATTTCTTGTCTACAAATGTTTTCAGCAGAGCTGCAGTGTTTTAAACTTTAGTGTGAATTCTGCAGCCTTGTATTCCGTTTGCTTATTGCTATTTTCTTGTAAGGCCTGTCAAGTTGATAATCCATTGCCTTCAACTACAATATAATAAACATCTCTAAGAGATTTCCCTTGCTTTGCAGATGGACATAGAGCAATACATATAATTTAGCCTAACTGATATTTTCTAAATGCTAAAACAACACTTTTCTTTATTTGCAAGGCAGAAGTAAATATAAACTGAAAGCACTCTATCCCTTTTCAAATAAACCCACTTGTAGTGGTGACTGAAAGGATTAATCACCTGCGGGACCTCATGTCTTTAAAGTTCATAAGGCCAAGCCCAGAATTCTCCATACTACTCTGTAGTCTGTGTGAAACGCTCTGAAGTGTGGCCCCTTTTTCTTAATAGCTCCACATAGATGTATGTGTTGGTATTATTGTTGTCTGTCAAACCAAAGTGTCAAAACAACATAAGCACTTAGAACTTAAGTTAACTTAGAACTTAAGCTTTACAGAGTCTGGGTATGTCATCAGTGCCCTGATCTTCCAGGTAGCCGGGTGATTCCCCCCCCTCAAGTATGATATGCCAGTTTGAAACTTGTATCTGAACATTTGATAATGAACACTTGATGAATTTCAAAAACATAGTCCTATGTAATGTCTCAAGTAGATCAGTCCTTATCTTTTTTTTCTTTCTTTTTTTTTCTGTTTTGTATCCTGAGGATAGGAGCAGTTTTTTGCCTAACAGACATGCAAATACCCTTATATAACTTTTTAGGTGGGAGTAAAGTAAACACAGTGCTATAAGAAAGGTACAGATGGCACTTTCATGCAACTGTTTTTTCATGTTAAATGCTTATCTTTCATTTAATACTTTCCTAGGTCAGGAGCAGATGAATTCAGCTAGCTTTCTTGCTTCCTTCCTTCCTCAGATTCTGCTATAATATTGCGTTAGCTCATGCTATAACTCAGTGCACATTTCTACACTGTTCGTTGTATTTACTAGACATAACAGAATTGTTGCATAATGCTAGTCTTATGCATGGCATTAATCTAAAATGATAGGGGTAATTAAGGAGGCTTATATTAGTATGGTGAAGAATCTTTTGAAGCTCCTCTCTTATTCCCAGAATGTGAGTTTGACAGAATAAAATGGGCCTTGTTTTGGTATATAATTGCTGAATGTGTGCATTGCTGTTCTCAAGTTCAGGACTGTGCAGGCTGAGTCTGACTGTGCTCTGATTCTGTGCTCTGATTCTGTGCTTTCCTCCCGTGTAGGTAATATTTGCAGAATTGTTTCAGCTTCCATCTCCACCACATATTGAGGTTATGTACACAGCACTCCTCATTGAACTGTGCAAACTCCAGCCTGGCTCTTTACCACAAGTTGTATCCTTTTCATGCTGCTAAAGAGCCTTTTTAAAATGGAGTATTTTTTTATTTTGTTCTGTACAAGATGGAATAACAATAAATGTCAGCAGTAATAAATTTTCCTTCTTTCCATATTTAGCTGTATGAAACTTTGCCAATAACACTGATCACATGAAGGAATAACACAGCTCAACCGTCATAAGTAAAGCCTGCATTCGCATCTAAGCCTGTTCTTTAGCTTGCAGACCAGGCAAACTGAGAGACCTTGTTCCGATTCTTCCTCAGATCTTTTTGAGGAGCCCTCTTGTAGCCAAGGGATGGAATAAATAACTTGCGTGATTCTGAGCCCTGTTTTTACATCAGGGCAGCTTGTGGCATGGCTATAGTCACATTAAAACCTGGAAAAGGAAAGGAAATTATTCATTTCTTAAATCTTTTGTTGTAACAGCAGTATGAGTGCTCCTAGTCCATCTCACTGCAAAGTGTAGTAGATAAATTAACCTGTTTGAGTTTGCACTGAAATGGACTAGGAGTATTCATAAAGTCAATAATAATCTCTCAGGTCAGAGAGTAGCTAATGGTGAGGAAGGAAGTATCAGCTCCTAGCTAATTCTGAGTATTGCATTGGCCCATTTTCATTGTAGTTTTAGATTGTGGCTAATGAGCTACAGTCACTGAGAATGGAGGACTAACAGACATACCTACTGGTAATTCCATTCCCAAATTTTTATTCTACTGCTTGAAATCACCCAGTGGGTGAAATCACCCACATAGCCTAAACTCTCACTGAGACTATCCCTAAAATTGTGGGTACCTGCTTGCAGTAAGTATCAATAGGGATACAGCAACAAAGAATCAGGGTTGGCTGGCCACGGTCTTTGGGTCAGGCCAGCGTGGACGTACTTTCTTGAGCTGTTAATGATGAGCAAAGATGGTCTGTTGATTAGGCAGCAACAGGATCATGTGAAGCTAAAACTGTGAGATCATAAAAATGTGGTCCATAACGAAGTTGATATCCATTCATATCATTAGTGTGCAGTTTTGTTGTCTCATGGTGGGGATTCTGGCTTCCAGTAAAAGCAGCTAATGGTCTCACTGTAATTAATGGAAAAAACAGACTTGGATTAGAGAATAGGTGTTACTTATTGGAGAAAACTGCATGTTTCATTATTTATTTATTCCTGTGGCCTTTTCAAAATGGGGTAAGTCATGATATAGAGACAGGGAGCTGTCAGTAGAGAGTTGACGAAATCATCTCTGAAAAATGGAGTAACTTATGATTTCAGATGCTTCTCTGTTAACTTTAATAAGAAACTTTCAGCTTGCACAAGCCACAGAAATGCTTTACATGCGCTTGGATACAATGAATACTACATGTATAGACAGGTAAGTATGTATTTTGGGGACAACAGAAAATGTTTCTCATTTTTCTTGTGCATTGGATATTGATGCATTTTTGAAAAGGATCATCTGAAATCCTTGATAAACAGTTTGGTTCTGTACAAAATGTTTTTGGGGCTCTAGACTTGAGCCATCTGAAGAGAAGGTAAGGGATGGACTGACCACTTGCCTCTCTTCCCCCAGAAACTCTTTCCTTCAAGTCACTAGTCTGATTAGCTATACAGTGCAGCTATAAAAAATATGACAACTCTTCCACATCCATACCCCTTCTGTTATGTACTACTTTCTCCTCCCTATTGGGCTGAGGAAGGAAAGAGTTGGAAGTGGGTTTATGGGAAGGTTGGCTAGCTGGAAAAGAGCAATGGTGTTTCTGTGGTTTGAGTGGTCTGCGTTATGTAGAACTAAAATTACTGTGCAAAAATGTGAAAACCTGTAGACTTGCACTAAGTTTTTTTCACTGCTTATTTTAGTAAGTCATTAGTCTTGTATATGCACCAGAACAAGAGAGACTGCACATTCATCCATAAAGGCTGGCTTTTGACTCTCAATTCAGTCTTTTTGTATGAGTCAACATCGATGTCTATTTAATGCATTCATGACTACAGATTGGAGAGTTTGGGCTTATCTTTGAGATTTTCTTATAGATGTATTCTACTTGTCAATTAGGAGGTTTGTGGGGATTTTTTTGTTTGTTGTTTTTCTTTGCAGTTCTGGTATTTAATAGAACTTTCTTCTTTTAAAAAAGGTTTATTAACTGGTTTTCCCACCACCTGAGTAACTTTCAGTTCCGTTGGAGCTGGGAAGATTGGTAAGTCAGTCTCTGTCTCCCATCAGAACTTAAACCTTCAAACTTATCCAGCAAATGTCACAACATAGTGGTTCTGTTAATTGCTTTCCACTAACACTTTTGATCCCTCCCCCCACCTGTTTACTGCTATTCCTTGGTAGACAAGGTTGGTAACCTTTAGTCACTATAAAAACAATCCCAGTTTTCTGTAATGAATATCCAAGCATTACTGTGTTCTGTAAACAGTGGAAACCTGATTTGCTTGTAGATTTTTGTCCTTATCACCTCAGTCAGTTGTTTGCAAGCTTTTCAGAAGGGTTCTCCTACTTATCAGTAATTTGCCTTGACTCTCCTTCCCTTTGGCTCCCTGCATTCATATGTGTAACCTCACTCTCTGAGTGCCATCCTAACATGACACCCCCCACCCTCCCCCTGAATCTTGATCTTTTGGCTTCTAGCAGGAGCTCCCTGCACCCCCTCAGTGCCTAACCATAGCTTTCCCAAAGCCTTTTATTCCAGGTACCATGCCTTCTGCTTACTCCCATCCTGTCCTGCTCCCACATATAAAGAAAGATTACTTGGGGGCTTAGTCCTCCCTACAGTCTAACTTCTGCAGCCTGCTACCATACCTGCATCCCATAGCCAATGTGCCTAGGTGTCCCTGGGAAGAGGGGTGCAGCCCTGTATGTGATGCATTACTTTAGATTTACTTATGTCCCCTGTGTTGTGCCAATTGGGAGTTGTGCGTTTGCTGATTATCAAGTTTGTTCATGTTGACTGACCAAGTGGGAGCCTCCAAATAGCTGTTTTTTCATTGCCTGCATTCCCCTTGTTGGGAACACTGATGTGGATATCTCTCTACCAAGCTGCCAGTTTTCACAAAACTTTTAAGAATATAACTGTCTTTGAGACTTCTCTTTCTCTGAAATATATTTAATATCAGCTAAGAACCCAAAAATTGTTTGGAGGGAGGAACATAGTGAAATCACACAAGCTTTGTTTCCTCGGGAAAGCAGTCTAACCAACAGAGCAAACACTGCTTTAATTTTTCAGAGAAGCCATTCAAAAAGTTACCTTATGAAGATGGGATTCCTAAGATTGCTAATGGCCAATAAGGAAATAGTGATAGACTGGCTCCTTATCTTCAAATTGTGTACACTGTAAAACATGAAAGTCTAAAACAGTCTGCTGACTAGGGAGTAATCTGCTGGTCAGCTGCTGTGGGTGATGCCTGTTTAGCTGGTAAGCAGAAATGCAGCTCCCAGAGTACAGAAAACAGAAGTAGTTAGAAGGGCAGTCAGCACACCAGGGAGCTCCAGACAGTGTGGGGCTGTACAGCAGTGGTGGTGATGCGCCACAGGGCTCTGTCCCCAGCACTGGTTGGAAACAACACCCCTGGTAAATTAAAAGTCTTGTTCCAGATGGAGCTTTAGAGGAAGAATGTTGCTGTCGAGGTCTGGGGCTGCAGGAATTGCCTGAAGCAGGAGGTAGTGGTGGTTTTGCTTGTGGGAGGTGTGCTCTAGTCAAAGAGCAGAGTTGCCAGGTAAAGGAGCTGTGTAAGGAGGTGAGCAGGCTGTTGTAGCATTAGGGAAGGCAAAGGGATCAACAGGGTCTGCACAGAGACCTTGCAAAGACCAGAGCCTGAACCACATAGTGCAAGGAAGAAGGGACAGCAAGAAGCTACGCTTAAACCAGTGGTGGATGGAGATAGCCAAGATGAGGGAGGCCGGAGACTTGTAACTTCTGGAGCAGGAGAAAGGCTCCTTCTCCTTAGGATCTGCCCTTAGATCTGAACTTATAGGATCAGTACAGTCCTGTAATAGCTAATGCAGGGAACAGGCTCTGTAAGGGAGGCTTCAGAGCCAGCTGGGCATGAATTGTGCATTAGCACCAGGAGGTAGCAGCGGATGATAATGGTTGGAGATCCCTTTCTGCAGGGGATGGAGGCACCCATCTGCTGACCAGACATGCTGTCATGGAAGGTTTGTTTCTTGCTAAGGGCCCATATCCAGGATGGTTGTGGAGAGACTGTTAAGACTTGTCTGGCCCTTGGACTATTACCTCTTGCTGCTCATCCATGTGGGCACCAATAACACTGCCAGGGGAGACCTGGAATATATCAAGAGTAACTACAGAGCTCTGGGGACAAAGGTGAAGGACATGGGTAGTATTCTCAAACCTACATGAGGAGTGGATGCATTCTGTGAGTTAACAGCTGGCTGCATGGCTGGTGTTGCAGGCAGCACTTTGGCTTTTATGACTGTGGGTCCCTCTGAGGAATGAGGATTGCTAGGGAGAGCCAGGATCCATCTGACAAGGTGAGGCAAGAGCATCTTTGCCAACAGGCTTGCCAACCTGGTGAGAATGGCTTTCAATTAGGTATGTTGGGTGATGGAGTTCATACCATGAAGTGACATGAGGGAATGGAAAATGGGGTGGAAAGTACATGGGGTGGGGTGATGGGAGCGAGAAAGCACTTGGAAGGATAAAGCAGGACAAAAGGGCCCCCTTCAAGTGCCTGTGCACAAATGCATACAGCCAGGGAAACAAACAAAGTGCTAGAGCTCTGTGTGCAGATGAAGAACTGTGATGAGTAGCTGAGCTGTGGTGGGAGAGCTCATATAACTACAGTTCTGTAATGGATGGATTCAGACTCTTCCAGAAAAGACAGGCAGGGAAGAAGAGGAGGGAGTTGCCCTCTATGTGAAGGACCGGATTGAATACATGGACCTCTTCTATGGAATGGGCAACAGGCTGATTGAGAGCTTGTTGGTCAAGATGGGAGGAGAGGCCAGTGAGGGTGACATCATGGTGGGAGTTACAAACTACCTGATCAGGATTAGAAAGCAGTCAGTCATCTTTAAACAACTGGAGGAATTCTCTGGATCCCAGACCCTGTTCTTTATGGAGGACTTAAACCTCCCTGACATCTGCTGGAAGGGCAACACAGAGGGATGCAAGTAGTCAAGGAGATTTCTGGAGGGTGTCAGGAATAACTTCTTGACACAGGTACTGGATGGGCCAATCAGGAGTGACACACAGCTGAATCTGCTATTCACTAACAAGAAAGAACTGGTTGAGGATGTGATAATCAATGGCAGCCTTGGCTGTAGCGACCATGAAATAGTGGAGCTCAAGATCCTGAGGGGAGTGAGGAAGAAGAGTAGCAGAATACAGACCCTAGACTTCAGGAGAGCAGATGCGATCTTATTCAGGGGACTGGTAGGGAGGATCCCATGAGAGACAGCTCTGAAGGGCAAAGGAACTCCAAAGAGCTGCCAGGTCTTTAAGGACACCCTCCTCCAAGTACGTGAATGGTCTATCCTGATACTCAGGAAACCAAGTAGGCCAGCTTGGCTAATCAGGGAGATCATAACTGAGGTCCAATGCAAAAGGATGTGCACAGGAGGTGGAAGGAAGGACAGTCTACAAAGGAGGAATTTGGAAACATTGCCTGGGCATGCAGGGATGGTATTAGGAAAGCCAAAGCTCAACTTGAATTGAGATTTGCAAAGGACATAAAGGGCAATGAGAGCTTCTGCTGCTACATTATCAGTAAAAGAATAAACAAGGAAAATGCAGGCCTGCAGCTGAATGGGGCAGATGATTTAGTGACAGCAGAGGTAGCTAAGGTACTCAATGCCTTTTTTGCCTCAGTCTTCACAAACATGGTCTCCCGAGTCTCTGTGCTTAGAGATAGTGTTCAAGGAGGAGAAGAATTACCAGTAGTGGAAGAGGATCAAGTCGGGAATCTCTTGAGAAATCTCAATCCATACAAATTCATGGGACCAGATGGGCTGCACCTGAGGGTGCTGGGAGAGCTGGCCAATTTCATTGTGAGGCTGCTCTCTATTGTCTTTGAAAGGCTGTGTAGATCAGGAGAGGTCCCTGATAACTGGAGAAAGGTAAATGTTGCACCCATTTTCAAAAAAGGCCAACAGAACAATCTGTGGAACTATAAGCTTGTCAGTCTCACTTTGGTCCCTGGGAAAATCATGGAGTGAGTCCTCTTGGAACACATTTCTGAGCACAAGGGATAAGAAGGTGACTGGGAACAGTCAGTATGGGTTTACCAAGGGTAAATCATGCCTGACCAACCTCATTGCCTTGTATAATGAAAGGACTAAATTTGTGGATGAGGGGAGAGCAGGGAATGTCATCCACCTTGACTTTAGAAAAGCTTTTACGTGGTCTCCTACAGCATCCTTGTATCCAAATTGGATTGTTATGGTCTAGATGGATGAAAGCCTGTCTGGTTTGTCAGGCTCAGAGGGTAGTGGTTAATGGTTTGTACTCTACCTGGAGCCTGGTTACAAGTGGAGTACTACAGGGGTCAGTCCTGGGACCTGTCCTGTTTAAGATCTTTATCAATGACCTGTAGGGGACAGAATGCACCCTCATCAAGCTTGCAGACAACATTACATTTGGGCGTGCAGTTGATATGCTTGAGGACAGGGCTGTCATTCAGAGGGACCTATTCAGGCTGGAGAAATGGCCTGAGAGGAACCTCCCAAAATTCTACAAGGACAAACGCAGAGTCCTGTACTTGGAATGAACTAACCCCCTGCAGTGGTGCAGGTGGGGGACTGACTGGCTGGGGAGCAGCTCTGCTGAAAAGGACTTGGGGATCCTGCCTATTGTCCTTAGGCTAAACACAAGCCAGTAGTGTGCCTTGGCAGTGACAAAGGCCAAACAGTATCCTGGGCAGTGTCAACAGGAGTGCATCCAGTAGATTGAGGGAAGTGATTATTCCCCTTTACTTGGCACTTGTTAGACTTCATCTAGAGTACTGTGTCCAGTTTTGGCCCCCCCAATACAAGACAGACATTGAGAAACTGGTGGGAGTTAATCAGAGGGCCACCAAGCTGGTCAGGGGTCTGCAGCATATGCTCTATGAGGAGAGGCTGAGGGAACTGTGCTTGTTCAGCCTGGAGAAGAGAAGGCTTCAGGGGGACCTAATAGCAGCCTTCTAATACCTACGAGGAGGTTACTGAGAGGATGGGGCCAATCTCCTTACTGAGGTGCATGACAGGAGGATGAGAGACAGTGGCCATAAATTCAAACAGGGGAGGTTCCATCTGGATATAAAGCAAAATATTTAATTGTGAGGATAAGCACTAGAGCAGGGGCCCAGAGAGGTTGTGGCATCTCCATCCTTGGAGGTTTTCAGAACTGATTGGACAAAACCCTTGAGTGACCTGGTTTGAATTCATTGTTGACCATGCTTTGAGCAGGAAGTTGGAGTAGGTAGCCTCCTGAGATTCTTTCCAACCTGAATGATTTTCTGAATTGCGATTATCCAGTGAATGTTCCCTACCTGTTGTATCAGACCAAAACAGATTAGAACACAAATACATTTGTTAGAAATTATCGTGTGGGGTTTTTTTGGTTTTTGTTTTTTTGGGTTTTTTTGATAGGTCAGACTGTCTTACTCAGGACCTTGAGAAGCCCAAATCCAAATTTGTGAGAGAGGTTTTGGAAAAATGCATGAGGTAAGTAAGACTTCCGAACATCTTGCTTTTGTAGTTACGTTAAATTGAAGTTTGGTCATTGCTTCTAGGTAATGATGCATTCCTTTTAATGTGGCTCTTGTCTTAAGCATACATATTTTCTCAGTTAACTTTTTTAGCTAAAGTCTGTTCTGTTGTCTTGCTCAGTTTTGTTATAGTGTATCTGTTGTAGGGCACTGCTTTTCCTAGTGGACTGGGGGACAAATAGGTGGAGCAAGTGGAGGTGACATCCCACTTGTTCATGCTTCTAGGTACAAATTAAGAAGGCTTTACTTTTTCTGCTTGGGGGTAGGTAAAAAGAGTTGACAATAGAGCAGGCAGGGAAGGAAAAAGAGTTCAGGTAATTTGCTGGAAAACAGTGGTTATTCACAGAAATACGGGGGTTTATTGTATCTAGTTTAAGATAAATAAGTATCTTGATTGTTCTGGGCATCTCTGATTCTCATGGACCTTAAAAAGAAGCTGCAAAAGCACAACAGCTGTCAGGATTGGGCTAATGATTGTGGAAATGGGAGGTATAGGAGAGTGCAAGAGCAAAATATTCAAAGAACCTATGTAATTTAGTATTTTACATGGAAAAAGCTTACCTGTTGTTTTGCAAGAGTTTAATATACGAAGTGTGAAATTGTTGTGCTGCAATGTTTCATTTTGTCTGTGGGTCCTTTTGATTTTACTGCAAATTTAGTAGAGGAATTCAGTGTTTGTAAGGTAAGTAAGATGGAAGGTAAAATGAAGCCATTTGGTTTAATCTTTTTTTTTTTCTTTTTCCCCCCCCCCCCCCCCGCTTTTAATACCGGTATTTTACCAGTTGTCCCTGTAGCATCTTAGACTTGTGTGAGGATGAAATTCTAGTATTAAGCATCTACTAGAAAGTTTTGATTAAGTTAGCTCTTGCTATCTGTCAGGAACTACCATTGCATTGAGTAAACTTTTTGATTTTTTTTTTTTTTTTTGCACAGTCCAAATTAAAAAATAGGAAAAATACTTTAAATCAGTGAGTTGAGTCAGCCCTGATGATGATATGCCATTATAATTCTACTGCTGTGAAACTTACTTTTGTAGGCTTTCCTACCATCAGCGAATAATAGACATTGTTCCTCCAAGCTTTTCTGTCCTCAGTCCTGCAAACCCAGTGTGTATTTACAAATATGGAGATGAAAGCAATAGTAAGTATTTAAGTTACTGAAATTTCAATTCCAAGCAAATTGTTTTAAAGCAATGGAATGTCCTAGCTTGAGTGTCAAGTCACTTAACTTCATGAAGAACTCAGCTGAAATAAATATGCTTGATTTTGATCTAGTGCTATGTCCAGATCTTTCTAATCTAAACCTTTTTTTAAAAAATAAAAAACAGTCTAGCTGTATGAAGTTAAATCATGCTGAGGTGACTGCAGTCTAGGTGCTACAGCATTGCTTTGGTTTGCCAGGAGTCTAAAAAAAGAAAATTTCATTTATTTCCATCATTCAGGCAGAATACTGTGCAGAAATGAATGTAGCAAAAGATAATATGGACTTGTTTTTGAATGAATGGGGCACTTAACAATAAAAGATTTTACTAAACAAATTTGGTTTAATGATGCAAGCAGAGAGGCAGCAAATCATGTGAAGGATCTGTCATTATCAAAGGCAGAGATAAGTGAGAAAATGCAGGTAAGTAAGTATTGCATTTTCAAGAAGCTGATGGAAATTAGAATGGAGTTTTAATTAGGGGAGTTATTCCCCCCTCAACTCTGAAGGTGCTAGAAAAGGGCTTGAATGTGTGAAGAATAGGAAACCCACTGATGAATTTTATGGAATGGTCATGTGGACAGTGGTATTGGGAGCAGCAAGTTTTGGGGTAGCTGGGAAGTGTACATGCTTCTCTGAGAAACACGCTGATGTAAAAATATTCATTCCATCCTAGACTTGAAAAGGATTATATGAACTTTCTGTTTTCATTTAGGGTCTCTTCCGATGTGAAGGACCGGATTGAATACATGGACCTCTTCTATGGAATGGGCAACAGGCTGATTGAGAGCTTGTTGGTCAAGATGGGAGGAGAGGCCAGTGAGGGTGACATCATGGTGGGAGTTACAAACTACCTGATCAGGATTAGAAAGCAGTCAGTCATCTTTAAACAACTGGAGGAATTCTCTGGATCCCAGACCCTGGATCTCAGACCCTGAGCCACCAAATAGCTGTTTTTTCATTGACTTGAGAGATGTGGGAACAGTGATTGCCAGTGAAAACGGAGGCAAAACAAAATCGTTGAGTACCTCAGCCTTCCCCAAGTCGGTTGTCACTAGAGCTCCTGTCTTATTTATTGGGGGGGGTGGCATGGGGGTGGTGTACGTTTTCTTTAGTCTTCCTTTTCTGGCCAACGCACCTGTAGAAGCCCTTCTTATGATTCTTCACATCCCTTGCCAAATTCAGCTCCAGCTGTGCCTTAGCTTTCCTGATCCCATCCCTACACACCCGGGCAGCATCCCTATATTCTTCCCAGGACGCGTGTCCCTGCTTCCACTCACTATGCATTTCCTTCTTGCGCTTCAGCTCGACCAGAAGGTCCTTACTCAGCCATGCTGGTCTCCTGCCTTCCTTGCCTGATTTCTTACGCATGGGAATCGAGAGCTCTTGTGCTCTACGAAAAACGTCCTTAAAGAGCTGCCAGCTCCCTTCTGCTCCTTTATCCCCGAGGGCAGTTTCCCAGGGAGGTCCCATCCACGAGTTCTTGAAACACCTGAAAGTTCGCTCTCCTAAAATTCAGGGTCCTGACTCTACTCTTCGCCTGGCCCATATCCCTCAAGATTGTGAATTCTACCAGGGTGTGATCACTGCAGGCCATGCTACAGTGGTGTCCAGTGACAAGACAAGGTGCAATGGGCACACACTGAAACACAGGAGGTTCCCTCTGAACACCAGGAAACACTTTTTTACTGTGAGGATGACTGAGCCCTGGAACAGGTTGCCCAGGGAGGTTGTGGAGTCTCCATATATTCGAATGCCATCTGGATGTGGTCCTGGGCAACCGGCTCTAGGTGGCCCTGCTTAGCAGGGGAATTGGACAAGATGACCTCCAGAGGTGCCCTCCAACCTCAACCATTCTACAGTTTTGTGATTCTATGAGTGGATTTTGGGCCAGTTACTGTATTCAGACTGGGAGTGTGGGTGTCCCTGGCCTGTGGTGTCAGCTACCAGAGTGAGTGAGGGTCCTATAATCAGTAGTTGGAGGGGCCAGAGCTCTCTGAATTGGCATGGGTCCTACAGACTTTGTGCCCAGAGCCCCAGCTGCTGGGGAGAGCAGCATGAGTGGACTGGGTGCCAGCTACTGGAGTCAGACCAATGGTATAGACACCCTGGGTCTTTCGTGTCAGATACTGGAGTGACTGGGGGTCTCAGCCTCAACTACTGGAGTGAGTGGGGTCTCAGTGTCAGCTACTGGAGAGGGTGGGTGTCTCAGACACCAGACACTGGAGTAGGAACAGTGTGTCCCCCAAAAACCAGCTACTGGGGGGGGGATTGGCATGAGTGAGGCAAGTGAGGGGCTCATCACCAGTTGCTGAAGCAGGACTGTGGGTCACAGCCCATGTGCCTGATGCCAGTTACTGAGGGAGCAAATGTCTCTATCTTCCCCAAACTGGGTGTGCATGGGTGTGGGTGTGTGTCATTTGCTAGCAGACTTCAAGCTGGAATAGCTGGCAAGTAGGAGACCCTGGGTCCAGGCAGGGGGATCAGGTGGGAAGAGGGTCTGTGCTGGTATCCAGGGGAATTTGCAAATGTGGAGTGCCTGTGGGATGAGTGTGTGAGTGCTGCATGTTTGTAAGAAGCATGAGGCTGGACCAGCCGGTGAGTAGGAGACCCGTGGGGTGGGTCAGAGGGCCTGGGATTTGGGAAGGAATATCAGATGGACAGAGAGGCCATGCCTTTACTCAGGGGATCCGCAAGCATGCGCGTGCTTGTGAACCTAGAGTGTTGTGTATGTGCCTTCACTAGTGAACTTCTGTCTCTACCAGCCAAAGAGGAGGAGGGGACTTGGCTGTCTGTGCTTAGGTTCTCTGTGAGGTGCTGTTGAAGGCAGCGCCTTGGCTGTAGTAATCGTCTATGTCAGTGTCCTGTGTATGTCCTCTGTGTATGTGTCTGTGTATCTCTGCGATGTAGCGGATTGATGCACGGACTCCGATCGAGGGGTAAATCGAAGACCCTTTATTGAACTATTACATGGCTTATATACTTTCTAATTGTTTGTACATGCGCTACTGAAAGAACTCTTATTGGTTTATATGTCTTGTTCACGCGTCCTTCATGCATTCCTTCAGCTAATACAATTGGCTATCTTTTTGCAACTTTGCAGTTCCCTTCTTCACAACAAAAAATCACACGTTCGCCTTATCTCTCTCCAATGCTATCCACTCCTACTCCTGACACACAGCCTCCTTCCCTCAGGCATAACCCAAACTCTCAGTACTTCAATCTTGTTAACCCTTTCACTCCTGCTATGCCTAATTCCTCCTCACTGCGATATGTGTTCAGCTTCACTACTGGTTGAACCTGAAAATGGGAAAACAGCAGCTGATTCCCTCAGCCTGGGCAGAGACCCCACATTCCAGGCACACTGGGCTGAGCTCCAGCAGCCGGGAAGGAGGAAGACCTGGGCCAGAGCTGCTGGAAGCAGCAGCTGCTCTTAACATCCCTTAACAGTCATATTGGTCCAGCATGACTTCATAGAGTGACTGAGGGTGTGGGTGAGGCATGCACCTTTCACAGAATCACAGAATCATTTAGGTTGGAAAAGACCTCTTAAGATCATCTGGTCCAGTCCCCCATTCAAGCAGGGTCAGCTAAGAGCAGGTTGCCCAGGACTGTGTCCAGTCAGGTTTTGAATATCCCCAAGGATGGAGATTTCACAAACACTCTGGGCCCCCCTTTAGTGTTTGACCACCCTCATGGTAAATTTTTTCTTATATCTAATCAGAATTTCCCATGTTCCAACTTGTGTCTGTTGTCTCTCATCCTATCCCTGTGCACCTCTGAGAAGAAAATGGCTCCATCTTCTCTGCACCTTCTCATTAGGTAGTTGTAGACAGCAAAAAGATCTCCCCTCGGCCTCTTAACGCTGAACAAATTCAGTTCTCAGCCTCTCCTTATATGTCATGTGCTCCAGGTCCCTATAATAATCTCAGTGGCCTTCCACTGGACTCACTCCAGTATGTCCATAACTTCCTTGTACTGGGGAGCCCAAAACAGGACACGTCACTTCACAATTGCTGAATAGAGGGGAAGAATCACTTTCTTCAGTCTGCTGACTCCACTCTTGCTAATGCAGCCCAGGCTACTGTTGGCCTTTGCTGCAAGGGCACTTTGCTGGCTCATGTTCAACATTTTGTCCACCAGGACCCCAGGTCCTTTTCTGCAAAGGTGCTTTCTAGTGAGCTAGCACCCAGCCTGTCCTGTTGCACTGGGTAATAACAAAGAGGACAAGCTGGCAAACAGTGTCATCTTCTGAGCATGAAGCTATTATAAAGCCATCAAATGGTTTCCACTTGATTTCTAGCACATTCTCTTTGTTCCCACATATTTGGGGATAATGTGGGTCAAGCTTGCCCGTCTGGAAACAAACAAACAACTATATCAAATCCCAGGTGAGACATGGAATTATGGGATGTTTTCAATCAACACCTGAGCCAGCTCCAAAGAGAAACACCTCTTTTTGCTTTGTACATTCCAAATGCCCTAAATGTTATCCAGAATACTCTCTCTGCTAAGAATGGGTTCTTGCTGTCCCTGAAAAGCAATTTTTGATCATACAACGGAGAAAAAAGTAGTCTGGTACTGCCTAGGCCCTGCCAAGTACACACTGCTGTTGTGGTTTAGCCCCAGTCGGCAACTAAGCACCACACAGCCGCTCGCTCACTCCCCCCCGGTGGGATGGGGGAGAGAATCAGAAGGGTAAAAGTGAGAAAACTCGAGGGTTGAGATAAAGACAGTTTCATAGATAAAGCAAAAGCCGCGCACACAAGCAAAGCAAAGCAAGGAATTCATTCACTCCTTCCCATGGGCAGGCAGGTGTTCAGCCATCTCCAGGAAAGCAGGGCTCCATCACACGTAATGGTTACTTGGGAAGACAAACGCCATCACTCCGAATGTCCCCCCTTCCTTCTTCTTCCCCAGCTTTATATACTGAGCATGACATCATATGGTATGGAATAGCCCTTTGGTCAGTTGGGGTCAGCTGTCCCAGCTGTGTCCCCTCCCAGCTTCTTGTGCACTTGGCAGAGCATGGGAAGCTGAAAAGTCCTTGACTAGTGCAGCAACAACTAAAACATCTCTGTATTATCAACACTGTTTTCAGCACAAATCCAAAACATAGCCCCATACCAGCCACTATAAAGAAAATTAACTCTATCTCAGCTGAAACCAGGACAGTATCCACCCCTTATTCTATATCATTTACGTCATGCTCAGGTCTCACATTATCCAATACATTCTCATTACCCACCATCACCCTTCCCATCCTTTGATATAATACACACATATCATTCCCTTAGTCTATGGACCACCCCTGTGAAATGTCTGTAAAATGTCCACAAATGTCCACAAGATGTCCACTGAGTTCATTTAGTCCATGACTTTGGGCTTCATCTCTTATGGTGGTCACTCAGGACAGAAGAGGTGGTGTGTTGCATGGAGTTATTGGGCACCAAAGCCAGCTCAGGTCGGGTCACTGCTGCACTTGCACTGCTTCTTGTAAGGCTTCTCCTGCATTTGTTCAGGTGGTTCCGGCTGTAGCAATTCCTATAACATGCAATTCAAATCATGGGTTACAACAATTTAAAGTTATATCCATTACAATCTCCACCCCTGGTCCCATTGCACCAGGATATAGGGCTTAACATTGCAATGAACTCCTCCCCTTGCTCCTAGCCTGGCTAGCAACAAGGGGTTCCTGCTATAGTAGAGTAAGATGATAAGCAGTACAGCAGCACAGCAGCACAGCAAGCAGCGAAAGCAAAAAGCAGCCACTAACGAGCCCTAGACTCTAATATACAGTGAGGCAAACAAGCCTATGGCAAGCACAGAAGCCTGCCGATTAATAGCTAAACAGCAATAACAGCTATAAATTCTATCTATCTAGCACATTCCAATCAAATCTGTCATTATCTCGAACCCTTCGAGCCCCACATTGGATGCCAAAAAGGACTGTCGTGGTTTAGCCCCAGTCGGCAACTAAGCACCACACAGCCACTCACTCACTCCCCCCACAATGGGATGGGGGAGAGAATCGGAAGAGTAAAAGTAAGAAAATTCATGGGTTGAGATAAAGACAGTTTAATAGGTAAAGCAAAAGCCGCGCACGCAAGCAAAGCAAAGCAAGGAATTCATTCACTACTTCCCATGGGCAGGCAGGTGTTCAGCCATCTCCAGGAAAGCAGGGCTCCATCACGCGTAACAGTTACTTGGGAAGACAAACACCATCACTCCAAATGTCCCCCCTTCCTTCTTCTTCCCCAGCTTTATATACTGAGCATGACATCATATGGTATGGAATATCCCTTTGGTCAGTTGGGGTCAACTATCCTGGCTGTGTCCCCTCCCAGCTTCTTGTGCACTTGGCAGAGCATGGGAAGCTGAAAAGTCCTTGACTAGTGCAGCAACAAGTAAAACATCTCTGTATTATCAACACTGTTTTCAGCACAAATCCAAAACATAGCCCCATACCAGCCACTATAAAGAAAATTAACTCTATCTCAGCTGAAACCAGGACAACTGCTAAGGGCCCAAGGCCCAAGTAGAAATTGAAACTGCTGAGGAAAGCAGGGATCAATTGGTTCAGCCACCAAAACAAAAATTAGAAGGGAAATTCTTCAGGGTGGACTGAATCTTTTACATTTTTTAAAGATTTTTGGACAAAACAGAAACATCTCTTACTTTATTCTTGACCCAACACATTTCTTGCAAGAAGAATAAAACCCCTATTTGTTTCTGGATTATTTTTTTTTGTCCCTGTACTGGTTTTGGCTGGGATTGAGTTAATTTTCTTCATAGCAGCCCATATGTTTCTCTGTTTTGGATTTGTGACCAAAACATTGTTGATAAGACACCAATGTTGTAGCTATTGCTGAGCAGTGCTTACACAGAGTCAAGGCTTGCTTTGTTTCTCACTCTGCCCCTCCAGAGAGTAGGCTGGGGGTAGGCAAGACGCTTGGAGGGGACACAGCTGGGACAGCTGACCCAAATTGACCAAAGAGATATTCCATGTCATATAATGTCATGCTCAGCAATAAAAAACTGTGGGTAGACTTATATAAGTCTGTGGGTAGTGTGGGTAAACTGTGGGTAGACTTATATAATGTCATGCTCAGCAATAAAAGACTGTGGGTAGTCTTTCCAAGGTAGCTGTTGCTTGGAGACTGGCTGGGAATCAACCTGCTGGTGGGAGGTGGTGAGTGACTGCCTTTGCATCACTCGTTTTTTTTCTTTCCTTCACTTATTAAACTGTCTTTATCTCGACCCATGAGTTTTCTCGCTTTTGCTGTTCTGATTCTCTCCCCCATCCCACTGTGTGGTGGAGTGAGCAAGCAGCTGGTGGGTGCTCAGTTGCTGGCCAGGGTCAACCCACCACAGGCCCTTCAACTACCTTTTTTTTACTACAAAATTACATTTTGAAACAAATTGCAAACCCATTTTCTCTCCTGACAGGTTCAACATTTCTCTCTATTGTTTTGGAAACCCAAATCATTCACCGTATTCAATTTGCACTCAGGATTCCCCAACCCCCCCAATAAAGGCAGGTCTGAACAGTGTAGTCATTGAGAAAAATCATCCAGTTGTAGGAGTTAAGGAGCAGTGAGGACCTTATACCACAAGGGGACTGTTTTGGATCAGGATAAATCCTGACTGCTGACTCCACAGGTCACATGAGAGTCTGCCAGAAGTGGCTACAAATTAAAGTCAATACATATGTATTAGAAAACAATGATGGGGATTTGGTTAACATCAGAAAAGCATTCTTCTTTTGCTTCCTCCTAGTAGGAACAGGAGTAATACATGGAGCTTTGAGAGACACCCTTCTCTCCCCAGCCTTGTGTGTGAGAGCAAAGGCTGGTCACAATGACAAGGATATGGTGGCAAGCTGGTTGTGATGGCATACCTATTGCCAGTTTTTATACCACATGGAAGATTCATAAATGAACCTGTCATGAAAAATGCAAAGCATGTGCTTTTCTGGAAAACAGATGCTTTTGTGGGAGTACTCTCCATACCTGCCTAGACATAGACATTACAAAGATAAGACTGAGAGGAAATAATTTTGTCCATAACCTGAATGTGTCTAGGATTTCATTCCCAGCCTTAAACTTCTACCAATTAAAATCTTTTGAATGTAGAAAAGAAAATAATGTATAACAATTCTGGCTTTACTGGAAAGCTTGTCACATAGACTAGGACTAACCTGCTTTAAAGTGAACACCCTGAGGGCTTGAAAGATATTTTTTTTTAGATTACATTCTAGAATAATTCATTTTAAAAACAGGGACATTCAAAGTGAAGACAGAACATAGATAATAGGGTTTTATAAATAAACATTTCCTCACCCACTGCATTATCTTGCAGACAGGTTCTTCCTTTAGGGCTTGGTCTCAATCCAGCAACCCTGATCTATAGGAAAATTCTGTCACCTCTGAGATCTGGCTGCATCTGGATTCAGGTTCTCCCTGCTCCTCTTAGAAGACTCCCAGGCTGTTCTGTTGCTTGCTCACCCTGTGCTAAACTCTATCATCTGCCTCATCCTGGAAGCTTCTTTTTCCCCCACTGCCCCAGCAGGCTTGGTTGATCCCAAGAGAAGCTACTGCCCTCTCTCCAGTCAGTTCCACTGACCCAGTATAATCTAGCACCCTTGAAACAGAACAGAAAATATGGTACATAATAAACTACAAACAAACAGTTCAATATCCTTAGTCTAAGATATACATCTATACATACAAATAAAACTCTTACATGCTGAGGGAATATTCTTTCTAGAGATGAAAACTCTTTCAGCAAATACATACATGTTGTACTTCACACAGTGGTACCTGACACTTCAGTTTTCTTTGCAGAGGTGGAAAACAAGTTAAAAGATTAAATGAGAGCATGTACAAAAAAAATATGAAAAGACACTGGAGGAATGAGAACAGCCTCCCAAACCAGAGGTTGCTCACCCCGGAAAACATACATTATAAAACAAGTGGTACTGGTTTTGGCTGGGATGGAGTTAATTTTCTTCATAGTAGCTTGTATGGTGCTATGTTTTGGATTTGTAACCAAAACATTGTTGATAAGACAACAGTGTTGTAGCTATTGCTGAACAGTGCTTGCACAGTGTCTAGGCTTTCTCTCTCCCCTTTCCCCCCACTCCCCAGCGAGCAGGCTGGGGGTGGGCAAGGGGTTGGAAGGGGACATAGCTGGGACAGCTGACCCAAACTGACCAAAGGAATATTCCATACCATATGACATTGTGCTCAGCAATAAAAGCTGCAGGGAAGAAGGAGGAAGGGGGGACGGTCGGAGTTATGGCATTTGTCTTCTCAAGTAACCGTTACGTGTGATGAAGCCCTGCTTTCCTGGAAATGGCTGGACATCTGCCTGCTGATGGGAAGTAGTGAATGAATTCCTTATTTTGCTTTGCTTGTGCATGCAGCTTTTGCTTTCCCTATGAAACTGTCTTTATCTCAGCCCACGAGTTTTCTCACTTTTACCCTTCTGATTCTCTCCCCCATCCCACTGTAGGGGGGAGTGAGTGAGCAGTTTTGTGGTGATTAGCTGCCTCCCAGGGTTAAACCACAACACAGGCCTTCCTTTGCTGACTGTGGGCTATTCTTTCCCTCCATGTGGGCCACATGGAGTCCTTTTGTATCCCTGCAAGGCCTCCATTAGTGGAGGGAAAGGAGCAACTGGTGTTAAAGTAGAATGGTGTCTTCTGCAAGTGTTATGAAGCAGTGGATAGCTGCAAATGCTGTCAGACCTGGAATGGACACCAACATGGTGATACCAGGATGCTTAAACTGTCCAACCAGGTGTTTCCCTGTTAGTCAGGGAAAGCACCTGACCCTACTCCCATCCCAAGCCTACTGACTGCAGAAGCAGGTCAGACTTGTGTGGTATGATCAGTACAAAAGGTTTGATTTGTTGTTCTGCTCCAGCTGCAGTGATCAAGTGCACAGCTGCCTGACAGGGACCTCCAAACAACAACCATCACATCATTTGCATACCTTATTATCCCTTTTCCCATTTCTTGGCCCTCCTTTTCACTACCCCAGTCTCCTCCTAAATAATGATTTTTTTCCCCATTGGTCGCAGTTTTGCTTCATCCATACGCCAATTTGGTATTTCTTATACCATTACCTAGGTCATCTTGGCCATACATGGTATTACTGATGCAGTTACCTAGGCATTGCTGGCCTTGGAAGACTCCGCTCCCCAAAAGGTCCCCATCACCGCCCTTCAGTTAGCTGTGAAGCTTGGCCATCTCTCGCATCACTCCCTGTGAAATCCAGCCATCCCTCACAGCACTGTCTGTAACTTCTGTCAGCTTCTCACTCTGTTATCTGTCACATCCAGTAATTTCTCATGTCATGTCTGGTAGTTTCTCATGATCTGTTCAGTTAGTTAAACATCAGTCAGTGGCCTGCAGCCTTAACACCTTCTAGGTAGAACGGTTTGGAGATGAGTGGGGTAAGGAAAATGTGAGACTTAAAGGCCTCCAGTTTTGTATTTTGAGGTCTTCCAGTCTGAGTGCTGGAGTACTGTAGCTGTTAAGGGATGTTAAGAGAGAGAGTGGCTACTTTCTCCAGCAGCTCCAGTCCAGGCCCCTCCTGCCCAGATGCTGGAGCCCAGCCTGGTGCATCCAGGGACCCGGAGTCTCTGCCCAAGATGAGGGTTGTGGCTGCCGCTTTCCCATTTGCAGGTTCAACCAGTAGTGAAGCAGACACACACACGTGCGGGACACTGACATGGCTGGCTACAAAGACTGCTGCAGACAAGGCACTGCCTTCAACAGCACCTACATATAGGACTCACATAAAGCACAAACACAGACAGCCAGGTCCCCTTCCTCCTCTTTGTCTGGCAGAGACAGAGGTCACTAGTGAAGGCACACACACGACACTCTAGATTCACATACACATTTGTGGATCACCTGAGTACCAGCATGGCCCCTCTGTCCATCTGGTACCACTGCCCAGATCCCAGGCCCTCTGACCTGCTTCACAGGTCCCCTACTCGCTGGCTGGTCCAGCTTGATGCTTGCTAGCAAATACGCAGCACTCGCACGCTTGTCCCACAGTCTCCCCACACTTGCAAGTTCCCCCAGATACCAGCACAGACCCTCTGCCCACCTGATACCCCTGCCCAGATCCCAGGCCCACCTGCTTACCGGCTAGTCCAGTTTGAAGTTTGCTAGTGAATGACACGCACACCCCCAATGCACACCCAGTTTGGAGAAGATACAGACACTCGGACCCCCCAGCAGATGGCACCAGGCACACAGGCTGCGACCCGTAGTCCCACTCTAGCTGCTTGCGCTGAGCCCCTTACTCATGCTGGTTTCCCCCAGTAACTGCTTTTTGGGACATACACTGTTCCCACCCCAGTGGCTGGCCGCCAAGACCCCCACCTGCTCCAGTAGCTGGCACTGAGAACCCCACTTGCTCCAGTAGCTGACACCACAGGCCCAGGGCACCTACACCCCCGGTCTGATTCTAGTAGCTGGCACCAAATCTACTCACACACACACACAGAGGTCTCACCAGTAGCTGGCACCTAGTCCTTGCAGCACACATACACACGGGCTAGAGTGTGAGATTATGCAGGGAGATAGTTAAGAAAAGATTTAATAAGAAGATAGGACAGACTGCAGTGATCAGGCACAGGGCTCAGCCAGAAAAGTGTACCGACCAGCCCCATTTTACAGGCAACTGGCCCCTTTTATACTCCTTTCTGTCTACCCCCACTTTGTCCTTCCCCAATTCCCTTCCCCTGCACATTCCCTCATCAGTTGACATAGTCCCACTGGCCCCCTCCAACATCCTGGACCTTCAGGTTTGCATCCTTATCAGTTGCAAAGTCCTGGTTTGCCTGCCATTTCTTGATAGCCCAGTGTGACTGACCAGGTTTGTTCTCATCACCACCTGTCATTTGTTGGTCAGGTTTGTCTCTGTATGTTCTTGTTTATGGGTTTTTTGACCAGATACCCTTAAAGGAGCAGACACTCTCCTTCCACATACTCTTAAAGTAGATATAATTGTAGAGGACTGTTATTTATTTCATTTTTTAAAGATATTTCTCTGATCATTTTGGAAAAGCAGAGATAATTGAAGAACAGATGTAATTTTTGAATTGAAAGAATTTTGAAAGTTTAACTTGTTTTACCAACTATACTGGTCACTTACGGTTGTGCACTTCCTTCCATGTGGACAATTAAAACAGGCTAATATAACTTCCTTCTCTCCTTGCCTTCATTAAGACAAGAATTATTGTTTTCAATTGAATGGGAATATCAAGAGTGACTCCTATCTGTCTTATAGCCCATATAAACTGTTTACTAGTTGCCTACTCTTGCACAAATACCAAAGTGAGTTTTTAGTCATACTGTCATCAACTGATAGAAAAAAAATCCCCTTTTGTCCAAACAGGCACAAGCTGGTGAGATAGCCAAGTTGCAGGATGACAACTGGACAAACATTAAAGGTGAAAGTTTTCATACCCATCAATATTATATCTAAAACTGGTTTGTTTTATATAAAACTGGGCTTAAAGCCCAGTGTTGATATCCATTCACTGAATTTTCAATCCAACAGAAAAGGACATTCAATAGAGGGAATCAGAACTGAACCGCTACCACGCCCTGGAAATAAGTCACTAAGACGTGAATAGAGAGAGCGTTGCGACAAGACTGCTCCCCGTGCATGCTGGGAACTATAGTCCGCGAATAGCCTAGGGACCATTCATAGTTTTGCGCACGGCCCAGGACGCGGCTGAGGGCCAGTGTGTTTTGGGAGTTGCAGTTTTGGGTGGATCGCAGTGTTTGTCGGGAACTGTAGTCTAGTGAGGTAATCGCAGCATGACCGACTCGTAGCCTGTTACTGGGTCTCCTCCCTTTGATTCCCCACCCCCGAACAACTAAGAGGGTGGGGTTTCCGGGGGTGGGTTTTTGTCGGTTCAAAATTCTCCGGATGTGGACATTAGTTTGGAATTTTCCAGAAAGGTTGAGTTGTAAGTTCTAGATTTTGTGTAGTGCGGTTTGATTCTTTCCTTCGATGAGGGGGTTGCTGTGTCCGTATGTTGGGATTAATTGCTTAGTGTTCTTGTAGGTCTGTCGCCATGGTGAAGGAGACCCTGTATTATGATGTGCTGGGGGTGAAGCCCAGTGCCTCTGCTGAGGAGCTGAAGAAGGCGTACCGTAAGCTGGCCTTAAAATATCACCCTGATAAGAACCCCAATGAGGGTGAGAAGGTTAGTGTTGAGGGAGCGGGAGCTGGACCGAAGCTGCTGAGGGGTTGGGGGGGAGTCACCCCTGATTTTTGCCTAGGGGCTGACTGGAGCGAGGGGCTTGAATGGGGAGATTATAAAGACCCTTCCAGATATTGTTGCTGCTTTTGGAGGGGAGAGGTTTGGTTTGGGGGGACCCTATTGTCTGTGCGGAGGGAAGTGTTCTCTTGCCAGGGGCCTGGTTGGAGTGGGGAGGGGTCTAATGGTAAACTGAGGGACCCTGTGGGGGAGGTTGGTAGGAATGAGAGCCCCTAGTGGAGAGAGGGGTTCTGGCTGGACCTGACTGGGGGGGGAATGGGCACTTGAGGGAGGATTGTCAGGTTGGGGGTGGGGGGAATGGCCTCCTGGGGGAGCTGCTGCTTAAGGATTGCGGTCTGAGGCTTAATGTGCATCTTTCACAGTTCAAACAGATTTCCCAAGCCTATGAGATACTGTCTGACCAGAGGAAGAGAGATCTGTATGATAAAGGTGGTGAGCAGGCCGTCAAAGAGGGTGGCTCCAGTAGTAGTTTTGGGTCACCCATGGACATATTTGACTTGTTCTTTGGAGGTGGTGGGAGGATGCAAAGGGAGAGACGAGGTAATGGTCCTACTTCTGATGCTGCCCTAGACTTAAAAGTATGACCATTGTACGTCAAAGTGCTGAAGTTTGCCTCGGGTGAATAGTGTGGCTTGCAAGACTGCATCAAGGCTATTAAAATGATCTTATAGCTGTATTCTGGAAACCATACAAAACTGTTGTTAGCCTTTAAAGCCTAAAATGAGTAGGGAAAGGGGTGTCTGTGTAATGAGAAGGGTACTCATTTATACACTGGTAGTTTAGATCTCTGAGTTGTCTTATGTTAATTTAATACCTAGCTAGACTCTGCATTTGGAAAGCCTTTATCTAAGGATAAGCCTAGCTTTCAATAAAATAGGACAGGACTTTGGATGGTAAAGTATCTTACTTGGTAACTAAAGTACCACAAGTGTACTGTCAAAATCTGAGTTTTTAAATCATTTCTAGCTGAAAGACTTTAGTTAAAAGTAACAACATAGAAATAAAGTGAACAAAGCAGTTTTTGTTTATTAGATCTCCTTGTTCTTCTGTACTGTCCAGTGGAATTGGGTTAAAGCTGCAGTAAAGCTAAAATGCCAATCCAAATTGAAGTTCAGACCAATAGTATCAGCAAAGATGTCAATATTAATTTAAAAACTGTGTTTAAGAGTAGTGCTGACTATATCACTTCTTAGTTCATATGCAGTGCTGGTAAATGAAAGAAAAGAAGGTCTTATATCAAAATGTCATATAACTTCATGTAGCAAAACATTTTCAGTAAGCAAGAACTTGTTAGCCTTACCATGGATTTGATTAGAACTTTACTTGGCAAAAACAGTTCCTGATTGTAAAAATTCAGTTGCCCAACTGTTTTGGGAAACTTCCGGGGGGAAGGGGGCGTAGGGGTGGTGGTAGTATTTCATTGGCTGTAGAAACTATCTCCTACTTCCCTGTAGTTATGCAAACATACCTGTCTATTTTCACCCTTTAGACAAAGTTAAAATCTTAAACCTAAATCTCACTGTATTTTGTTGTTATTATTATCGCTTATACTTTCATGGAGGAGTCTTCTGGCTCCTTCTGAAAAAGATTACTAAGAAAGCAATGATAATTGTTACATAATTGTAAGATTAAATAGGAAAAAGCTATTGATAACAGCAGAAGTAGATAAATAGGAAGTGTTAAAGCTTTTAAAGACTTATTCTAATGCGATTTGAACATAGTAACATGGGAAACTTATAATTTTGGGTTCAAGCTATCAAATTTGAATAAATATACTCTCCCCTCCCTCCCCTTCCCTTATAGGCAAAAATGTTGTTCATCAGTTGTCGATAAGCTTAGAAGATCTGTATAATGGTGCAACAAGAAAGCTGGCTTTGCAAAAGAATGTGATCTGTGACAAATGTGAAGGTAACTTCAACACTAAAACTAGACATTAGTTATTTCTGAAGCTCCAAATGTATTTTGACCTTCTAGTTTCTTCTGGAAATATAACTGTTTGATTCTCACTCTGTCGTCAGGTCGTGGTGGTAGGAAGGGTGCAATAGAATGCTGTCCTAATTGCAGAGGCACAGGCATGCAAATCAGAATTCACCAGATTGGTCCAGGAATGGTGCAACAGATTCAGTCTGTATGTATGGAGTGTCAGGGGCATGGGGAGCGTATCAGCCCCAAGGACCGGTGCAAGAGCTGCACTGGCAGAAAAATTGTTAGAGAGAAGAAGATTCTAGAAGTTCACATTGACAAAGGTAAAGGTTTTACTAACTTGGAGTATTATATTTAAATAGATTGTCATTGGGGTTGGTGGTTTGTGGGGGTTTTTTAGCACTAAAATAGAAGCTTCAGCAAATGCATGGTGTTGATCACTTGTTATAATGAGTAACACTGTTGGATATGCATTCAGTACAATAGCCTGTTCCTACTCTTTAAAGGTAGACTTGCCTTTAAGCAAGAGTGATTACTTGTGTATTAGTGCCCACTTACTATATACATTACTGTTAATCCCAAAGCTTGTAATGATGTAAGTAGTGAACTAATCTCCATAAGAGCAGGTTCAGAAACAAAAATGCTGACCAGTTAATTGGATTGATAAAAAGCGAATACATCACTTAGCTTATTAAGCAAGTTTAAGTATTATCTTGACATTTTGGAGGCCCTACAGAATCTGATCACTTTTATGGCATTTTACTGCGAAGGGGAGGACCAGGTCTCCTGAAGTGTGAAGACATTGCTAAACCTATAATGCTTAGAATTCATTTTGTTATGTCACCCTGATGACATTGCACAGTACAGATGTTCTGGTCTGTGTCATTTATGTCTGGCAAAACTTAATACAGAATTTAAATCCCCAGAATTATAAGGGAATGTGAGGCTATTTAGCAACAAACACTTTTCTTCAGAGTAGGCTGCTCAAAAGTAGGTGGGAGTGGTCTTTGGAGGAGTTGGAGTTGAAAGATAAAATGCATTGGCAAGCATGTGGCTTACAATAGACTTGTACCTAACAGTAATCAGTAACTGTTTTACATCTCTACTTAAGCGTGCTTTATGTAATGTCTCATCTTTTAGAGGAGGAATATGATAGTAACACTAAACTTGAAGCTTGGCAAGAGTATATCACTGATATTTTTAAACACTGTTTTAAAAGTTACTGAAAAGAGCAAAAATTTGACTATTGTAGTCATCTTGGTTTTCTACCAGGTAGCATGAGGCTGCTAGAATTAATAGTGCAATAACCCTTCTGTAGGTGAAGTTGCTTTCCTGAGTGACAGTCATGCTCCTAGGAAGAGTGCTTCCTAAACTGAAGGCATTGAGATCTTTTTTTCTCAAGTAGTTCAGCCACAGACTTAAGAGACTTATCAACTTCTTAAAGCAAGCTTTGTGTGCAGTGTTTCTTCTATGCCTCTTCTGTAGTGGTTATGCATATGATAGAAGCCATCTTAATATTTCCCTCAAGGATTTTTATCTTGGCAGGTGACTAATTTCTACTAGAATGGGATTTCATGCTTATGAAACATAGCTCAAGTTGGCAGTACTAACATGTTTTGGAAAGATGAGTTGGTAAGATACTTGCTTCAAGCAAAGGTCCTAATGTTGCAATCTCAAGGTTCAGTAATATCCTAGTACAAGCTAGTGCCTAATAAAATATTTCACATTGTTACATTTGAGAGGAAAGGAAAAAAAAAAAAAAGGCTGAAATATGTGGTCTCTGCAATAGGAATGAAGGATGGTCAGAAAATAACATTCCATGGTGAAGGGGACCAAGAGCCAGGACTAGAGCCAGGGGACATAATTATCGTCTTGGATCAAAAAGATCACCCTACACTTACAAGGTAAACTCCATGAGTCTTTATGCATGCTCCTGAGATGCTTCTGGCTTTTTTTAGTAACTGGAAATGTTGTCAGATAGGACTATATGTCTAGAGCTCACTTGTGAGTTGGTTTGGGCTGTCAGATATTGACATATTTATAGAAGTACTGGTAGAACTAGTCAAAGCAGTTGGTGCTCTAAACATACAAGGTTTGTGGTTATATGGTTTATTTTTTGGGTTGTTTGGAGTGAGTTTTTCTTTCTTTCTCTGGGGGTGGGAGAGAAAGTAAGACAAACCGAAGGGAGTTATGGATATTGGGAATTCACAAACTTCTAAGGAGTACCAATGTTGGAAAATAATTGTTTCTTGATAGCTGTGAATATCTGTAGCAGTTGTCTTACTAATTCCTTGTTCTTGCCTCCTTCTGTGAAAGTCTTCCAGTACCAAACTCTGATCTAGCATAGGCAACTGCTTGTTATGTAGTTTCTTCTGCCTTGAAGCCAAGCTTCCGTGCTTGTGCTATTTCTCAGGATCCTGTTTATGTCCACCTTATGGTCAGAAGTGTGCATCCTATATGCATAATATCAAGGTGATCTGCCTCCTATGTGTATTCCTTGCCTGAATGCATTGGGTAACATGAGGAATGGAGAGGACTGATAATTTGCAGAAGTGAAACTGAACCGGGTAGTGTCAACTATGTTAGTCAAGTACTTCACATTGCCTAACAATGTTGCTTTGTGTTAAAGTCCATTGTTTCAAGTTACTTTGTGGAATGAGTCTCTCGTGTAGTAGCTTCTCTTCTGGAAAAAGCAGCACTTTGGCCACCTCTAGAAGATGAGCAGTAGGTACCAAGTGCAACTAACTGCTGATCAGAGCATTCATGAGGGGAACGATGAATTTGGGAAGCCATTGGTCTCTTAACTTGGGAGCACTTAGTCTAACAGCTCATTTTGTCCCTGTAAGTAAGAATGACAGGTCAAAGGCTTTAGTGTAGCCTGTAGTCAATCCAATCAGCAGTCTTGTATGGTGCTTAGCTCCAGAAACTGGTGCTAAAACTTTGTGCTGAGGCAGGACAGATGGAATACTACTGTTAGCAGCTTCCAGCATTGAGCTCACAGATTAAAGAATCGGAACCTTCATGGCATTTGGCAGGCTAGTGATGAGCAATTTTTTCTACCCAGCTTCCAGTGAAACCAGGTGTTGAATCAGTTGTGTCAAAGGGTCTGTCTGGTCCATGCATTTATTATGTTACCTGGGACTTGAAGTTCTGACTGTACTGGAGTACTGATGTCCATCCCCCTGCACTAGCTTCAGCTTTAATGTCCTTAGATGTTCCTTGATATCAGTAGTTTTGTGGGGTTATGCTGAGGTAATACCACTTCTGGGGCAGGTGGAATATACCTCCTGTCCCTTCAGGGTCTAAAACTTTCCAGGCAAGTCTCTTTCCAGACACCTTTAAATTCAGCCTTTTTAACAGGTCCAGGTCCTTTTAAGAGGTTTGAGGTGCCCTTAAACTAAATAACTCCTGAACATCCCAGCACATGCAGACATAATTTGTGCTGACTTTAATGTAATTTCTTTAATTTCCAGTTCTGACATAACTGGATGTGTTGTCATCCTCGTAGATGACGTTGGCGGGGAAGCGCCTTGCCGATGATCTTTCCGAAGACAGTAGTGGCGCCACCGGACCGGGCGGCCCGCGCCCCAATAATCTCGTCAGCCACGACAACGCCCGTTGTCGCCCCCGCGCTTCCTCCACTCGGCCAGGCCCTCCGCGGCGCCCATTGGGCCGCCAGATCGCCGCCGGCCGATCCCGCGTCCCGATTGGCTGTCTCGTCTGTCGTTTTCGCTTGTCCTCGCCCCCTTGGCGGGTCCGCCCTCGTCGACCTGGTGCTTACCGGGGCTCGGGGCGCTTGCGTGCCCTCGGGGCGCGGAGGGATCCGACCTGGGGGTGGAGGGAGAAGACGTTGGGCGAGTCCGCGGAGGGACCTGTGCCGTGTAGTGCTGCGACCCTGTGGGCGGGCAACGAGGTCTCGGAAGAGGCTGTTGTAGCTACAAGTACTATTTCTTGTTATTTGTTACCGCATCAAGTCCACCCCAAACGTGCTTGTGGCTTTTTGGTGCTGCTCCCTCCAGGCAAATGACTGCTTTGGCCAGGCCAGGCCAGGCCAGGCCAGGCCTTAACTTTTCAGAACATCTCGTAGAACCGACAGAAGTTGCTCTAAATTGGTCCCTGAAAGCCCCGCTTCAATTGCAGACGCTTCTAAGCTGCACGCCTCCTCCTGGGAGAAAATAAAATACAAGGCGTGCCTTCGGCACTGGTGGCTTGAGGGCTGGAGGGCAGATCAAGATAGGCTTTGCGCTAAGCTGGGTAGGAGGCTTTTAGGAAAATAGGCAGTGCCCCCAAAGCTGCCCAAGGGCGGTCTGTGGTGCCCTGCACCCCGGGGATAGTGGGCAATTCGATCGGTCTACACAGCTGTATTGTAACATACGTAAACCCTGCTTTCCTCTATATCGGGCTAAGGATATCCTTAGCCTTCTTTGCGGCAAGGGCACACTGTCGGCTCACGTTCAACTTTGGTGTCCACCAGGAGCCCCCCCACGTCCTTTTCTGCAAAGCTGCTTTCCAGCCGGTCCGCCTCCAGCATATACTGGTGCATGGGGTTGTTCCTCCCCAGGTGCAGGACTTGGCACTTCCCCTTGCTGAACCGCACGAGGCTCCTGCCTGCCCATTTCTCCAGCCTGTCGAGGTCCCTCTGGATGGCAGCACAACCCTCTGGTGTATCAGCCACTCCTCCCAGTTTTGTATCATCAGCAAACTCGCCGAGGGTACAGTCTGTCTACCCATCATCCAGATCATTAATCAGGACGTTGAACAGGATCGGACCCAGTATTGACCCCGGGGTACACCGCTAGTGACTGGCCTCCAACTAGACTTCATGCCACCGATCACCACCCTCTGGGCCCAGCTGTTCAGCCAGTTTTCAACCCACCCCACTGTCTGCTCATCCAGCCCATACTTCATCAGCTTCTCTATGAGGATCTTACGGGAGACGGTGTCAAAAGCCTTCCCGAAGGCTAGGTAGGCAATATCCGCTGCTCTCCCCTCAAAACTCCATCGCCTTCCCCCGCCACGTCTAGTTTAAAGCCCTCCTTGTAAGTCTGTCCAGCTTGTTCGTGAAGATCCTCTTGCCCCATTGCATTTCCATTTGTTGAACTTCATGAGATTCCTCTCTACCCATTTCTCCAGCCTATTGAGGTCCCTCTGAATGACAGCACACCAATCTGATCTCTCGGCCACTCCTTCCAGTTTTGTATCATCTGCAGGCTTGCTAAGGCTGCACTCTTTTCCAGCATCCATGTCATTAATGAAGAGGTTAAACATTACTTTCCCTATTATCGTCCCCTGGGGTACAACACTAGTGACTTTCCCCCAGCTGGACTTTGTACCACTAATCACCACCCTCTGGGCCTGGCCATTCATCCAGTTTTCAGTCCACCTCACTGTCCACTTATCTAGACCGTATTTTTTCAGTTTGTCTATGGTGTTATGGGAGACACTCTCAAAGGGTTTACAAAAGTCGAGGTAAACAGCATCCACTGCTCTCCCCTTGTCCACCAAGCTAGTCACCTAATTTTAGAAAGTTATCAGCTTGGTCAAGCATGATTTCCCCTTCATAAATTCATGCTGAATACTCCTGATCACCTTCTTGTCCTTCATGTGTTTGTAAATGCTTTCTGGGAGGATTTTCTTTATCACCTTCTCAGGGATCAATGTGAGGCTGGCCAGCCTGTACTTCCCTGGGTCCTCCTTCTTGCCCTTTTTGAAGATAGGAGTTGACATTTGCTTTCCTCCAGCCCTCAGGCATCTCTCACAATTGCCATGATCAAAGATAATCGAGAGTGGCCTCGCAGTGACATCAGCCAGCTCCCTCAGCACTCATGGGTATAACCCATCACGCCCCATGGACTTATGCATGTCCAGTTTGCTTTAGTGATTTCTAACCTATTCTTCCTCCACCGAGGGTAAGTCTTCCTTGTTCCAGAGGAACAGGTCCCACTCCAGTGGCTGGCACTCAGACCCCCATACACACAGATGCACAGGCGCAGGGCATTGCCAGACAAGTGTACTAACTAGCCAACTATTTACACACAACTGGCCCTTTTGATCCACTTATCCCAGTATTTCCCACACACATTCCTTCCCAAAATCACCTAAATCCCACCCTTTCCCCCTTTTGGTTCACGCCATAAGCATCCCATAATGTCTCATGCAATCCTGAAATGCTCTTCCTCTGCATCCCATAATGTGTCCCATACCCCTAGGCAGCACCCCCTCAGTCTGAAACATGCTCTGGCATTGACTCATGTTGATGGGTTTCACGCCTGGACAACCGGTTCATGCCTGGACAACGGGGCTGAGGGTCTACTGGGACAGCCCAAGGAGGGCCTTGGACAGGGTGTCCCTTCCTCTGAGTCCTTAATTTGGGTTCCCATCTGCCTTTGTGCCCCTGTGCTCCTCTGGGCTTGTGCGAATGAGCCTTTGATGGGTTTATGGCTCCTGTGATGGGCCTGGGAGTAGCCTGGCAGGCTCCCCCTCCTGCCGTTGTCTATCTGTGCTCCTTTGTGTGTGTGCAGAGGAGTTTTTATAACATAACTAATATATTTGCCATGCAGACCTGTAACTGATTGCCCATTAAATATAGGCCAAGTCTGGTCATAGCTGTAAAGCTAGTGCAGGCTTCTTGATATCAGGTTCTTGACATTAGTGCTTGCACTAACTTAATGGACTTTCAAGATCCAAAATTCACTTTTGATACATTTACTATCAACATGCCATTCGTAATGGATTTGCTAAAAAAAGTCTATTGAAACTCAGGCTAGACGTCCTTTCATTGTTATTTATTCCATGCAAGTAACACTGTTGTCCCAAAACTTGGGGTTTGTTTACCCGGTGTGCAAAATGCCAGTGTACACACAGAGCGGAGGTATTTTATTGCATATTTGCGCCGATATGGGTGCTTGTCTCAAGACAGCACCCCAAGCTTTCAAATTAACAGTTATTTATACACAAAGCATTAACATATTCAACTTCCTAATACATATGCAATCTTCTTCTATTAAATGATTGGTTAAAATCTCTTCGCCCAGCATGTAAATTAGTACGCATGCTTAGTTGTTCTTCTTCAACTTCATCATTTGAGTCGGTGGTATAATTGGGGTAGGTGGTCCGTGAGTTGGTGGTTGCGATCTCCCCCTGCCGGAATTACCTTTCCCTAGTTTCCTACCTTTTCCTACCATATGCATTTCTTGGTGTAATTTCTTTAATACAAATTCCATTGTCCTTTCGGGGATTAGAAGTTGTTTTAAAGGTGTCATCCACCATCCCTGTTCCTTTTTAATACAATCCAGTTGTTCAGCTAATTGATCTTCCTTTTCAGTGTATTGTGGTGGAGTTAGATCTAGATGACGTCCGGGGATTAAAGCTCCTTCCACATTCAACCTTTTCAGGGCTGCTGCTTTTGCAGCTGTATCCGCTTTCCGATTTCCCCTGATTATATCACTGTTCCCTTTTGGTGTGCCCTGCAATGAATTATTGCAACTTTCTTTGGCTGTAATACAGCTCGTAACAATTTCATAATTTCAGTTCCATATTTAACAGGAGTTCCTTGTGAGTTTAAAAGTCCCCTTTCTTTCCAAATTGCCCCGTGAGCATGGGCAACTCCAAAAGCATATTTTGAATCTGTGAAAATATTAGCCTTTTTCCTGGTACTTATTTATAGAGCTCGAGTTACAGCGATCGATTCCGCCTTCTGGGCTGATGTATTATAAGGCAAAGATTTGGCTTCCAAAACATGGTCTCTGGTCACTATTGCATATCCAGCACGTTGCTTTCCTCCGAACATGAAACTGCTTCCATCTGTATATAATTCTAAATCAAAATCAGAAAGAGGAGTATCCTGTAAATCCGGTCGGCTGGAACAAACTTGTTCGATTGTTGTCGGACAATCATGTTGTAATTCCTCTTGTTCTGAGATCGGCAGCAAAGTCGCAGGATTTAAAGTGGCAGATATTGAAAGGGTAACATCATCCTGCTCCAGCAAAACAGCCTGGTATTTAGCCAGTCTGCTGGGAGAAATCCAATGGTGTCCCTTGTTTTCTAGGAGAGAGATCACAGCATGGGGTACAAACACGGTCATGGGTTGTCCCAAGGTCAGTTTCCTGGCCTCTTCAATTAAGATCACTGCTGCAGCAACAGCTCTCAGACAAGCAGGCCATCCTTTACTGACTTCATCTAATTGTTTAGAGAAATACCCCACAGGTCTCTTCCAGCTTCCCAACATTTGAGTTGGGACTCCTAAAGCCACCTGTTGCCTCCTAAAGCCACCTGACGCGATATCCTGCAAGTCCTTAAAAGTTCAGCAAACTAATTGTAGCTTCAAGACATTCACTGCAATTGCTTGAGCCAATTAATAAATCGTCAACATATTGCAACAAGACTATATGTCCATTATTACATTGCCATTGTTCCAATTCTTTTGCCAATACATTAGAAAATAACGTTGGGCTATTTTTGAATCCTTGTGGTAGTACAGTCCAACATAGTTGAGTCTTTTGTCCGGTGGTCGGGCTTTCCCATTCGAAAGCAAAGATGAGCTGACTCTGTTCATCCACCGGAATGCAAAAGAAAGCATCTTTTAAATCTAGAACTGTAAAATACATATTATTTTCAGGGATGGAAGCAAGTAAAGTATATGGGTTTTGGCACCACAGGGTGGACATCGACTGTTCGAGCGTTAATTTCCCGCAAGTCCTGCACCAACCTATATTCTTGAGAATTAGGCTTTCTTACTGGCAAAATGGGAGTATTAAATTCCAATTGACACTCCTGTAATAGCCCATATTCTAAAAAAGAATTAATGAGCGGTTCCAGTCCTTTCTGTGCCTCTAATCTGATAGGGTATTGTTTCTTTCTTACTGGTTGGGCTCCAGATTTCAACTCAGTTTTGATTGGGGTAATGCTTTTTGCTCGTCCCGGTTTCCCTGATGCCCATACCAGTGGTATCACTGCATTCAATACTTCTTCGGGAACATCTGCATTTTCATCCTTTTCGCCTTGAGTCAGCAGACACATTTGTGCTTTCCAGGCGTTTTCTGGGGGAATGTGCAGCTGTACCAAATTTTTGGAAAAAGTTATTTGTGCATTTAATTTGCATAGCAAATCTCACCCCAACAATGGCAAGGGGAGAAATGAGCGAGTTACCATAGCATTTCCAATAGTACACTCCATTGGTTGTAAGAATGACCTTAGAGTCTTTTTCCCGGTGGCACCAATTACACTAGTCTTAATTTTACTTAAAGGTCCTTTACAATCAGTAAGTACCGAGTGAGTTGCTCCACTATCTATTAAAAAATCTATTGTTTCATTCCCCAGCTTTACTGAAACCAGAGGATCGGCTGGGGAAACTGTAATAAATTCCTCCGGCCCCCTTCAGTCCAATCCTATCTCTCTCAATACCTCAGCAGCTGCCTCTGTTCCTCTTTCCTGATTATTCGAAAGGTGTGAGCAATCCTTTTTCCAGTGACCCTCTTGTTTACAATATGCACACTGATTCATTCCTAAAGGAGTATCACTATGACTTTCTCCAGTATTTCCATGATTTCCTCCTCTACCTCGAAATCCTCCTCTAAAATTTCCTCTGCTTCCTCCTCTGCCTCTTCCTTGTCCTTCTGACAAGGCGGCCAACAAGGAAGCCTGCAATTTTGATTTCTTTTGTTTTTCCTTTTCCTCTACTTCATCCCGGTTATTATAAACTTTGTAAGCAATTGATAACAACTGGGATATTGTCATAACATCAGCACCGTCCACTTTCTGTAATTTCTTTCTAATGTCGGGTGCTGCCTGACCAATGGACAACACATTAAGAAGTCTAGAATTGTTCTCATCCTCAGGGTCCAAATTAGTCCACTTCTGAGCTGCTTCACATAATTTTTCATAAAAGAGCGATGGGGGGTTCTTTATCTCCCTGTCGTATTTCATACAGTTTTGCCCAATTCTGTGGTTTCTGGATTCCATGCTGGATTCCATATAGAATAAATTTTTGGTATTCTTTTATTCTCTGTAACCCTCCACCAGTGTTTGGATCCCACCCGGGATCCCCCCTTGGGAGATAGGTATCTATGTTAGGCACTCCTCCATGTTCCTGGGTTACTCCTTCTTTAGCCTTTTCTACAACTGTTCTTCTTTCCTCTGTAGTAAACAAATATTCCAAAAGAGCTTGAATGTCACCCCAATTAGGATTCTGAGTCATCATTACAGTTTTACGAGGCGCAACTAACAACTGAACATCCTCATCATTTTCCTCTGTACCATTCCTTTTTGTTTTACAGCTTGTACAACAAGAATTGCTATCCTTTTTCTTGACCAAATAGATACCATTTTGATATTTAGAATCCACAAGTCCACAATTTTTTCTAACTTCCCAATTGTTTCTTAAGGCAAAGAACAAATCTACATAAGGTATTTCATCCCATTTTTCAGTCCTTTGACAGAATAACATCAATTGTAATATAGTATTGTACTTAATAGATCCATTTCCAGGCCATTTTTCACCATCATCCAATTGATATTGTGGCCACCATTGCTTACAATACCGTTTTAATTTATCCTTTGTCATGGGGTCCCCTCCAAACTTATTCCAATTTTTCAGGATGCATCCTAAGGGAGAACAAGGGGGAGTCTCCTGAGAAGTAGCACTACCCATATCGGTACCGAAAAAGCCTATTTTACTGCCGCGTATCTTTCCGTGAGGTGCCTTACGCAGTATTCTTCTGCTGCGTATCTCTCTTTGATACGCCTTACGCAGTATAAGTATGCTACTTCCCAAAAAAGACTTCTCCCTTTTCCCTTGATCAGAAAATACCTCTTTTCCAATAGCGTTGCACCGTTGTGTCGCCACCGCCCGACTGCAGGAGAGGAGCCGATGGAGTCCCTGATCAACAGGTCGGTGCGTGCTGGAGTCCACTCAGTCCTCTTCCCCGCGTCGGGTATGGCAAGACGAACCGGGCAAGGCTGTCAGCGCAGACCCACCTGGGTCACCAAAATGTTGTCCCAAAAATCGGGGTTTGTTTACCCGGTGTGCAAAATGCCAGTGTACACACAGAGCAGAGGTATTTTATTGCATATTTGCGCCGATATGGGTGCCTGTCTCAAGACAGCACACCAAGCTTTCAAATTAACAGTTATTTATACACACAAAGCATTAATGTATTCAACCTCCTAATACATATGCAGTATTCTTCTATTAAATGATTGGTTAAAATCTCTTTGCCCAGCATGTAAATTAGTACGCATGCTTAGTTGTTCTTCTTCAACTTCATCATTTGAGTCGGTGGTATAATTGGGGTAGGTGGTCCGTGAGTTGGTGGTTGCGATCTCCCCCTGCCGGAATTACCTTTCCCCTAGTTTCCTACCTTTTTGGCAGATCTAAGCAGTTCTTCATGGTTTACTAACTGGGCTAGTAATACATCAGTTACACTTCTGCTTTCGACAGCCACATCCTGCTTATTAGACAAAGGTACATTGTCTAAGTTCCTATGGACATAGGGTAGGACTCTACAATGGATTTCTATAGCAGCATCAATCATTATGTGAATTGTATACTTACATTTGATTATTACAACAGATGCATCCTGGTTTCATCTAGAAGCTCCTTTCAGAGTGACTCAGAGTTGCTTTCTAAAGTTCCTTACCACCAGACCTTAAGAGGGAGCGTAGGAGACTCTGAAGGAGGCAACTGAGGGCGTAGGAGAGATGATTCCCGTACAGACTTCTTTCAATACTGTCTTAAAACCTAGCTGGTTGTTACTGGATATGTTTTGTTGTTTAGTTGGCAGTAGCTGTTCCAGTTACTACCTTATGACAATTTCAAGCCTCTGGCTTTACACTGCTCATAAAACCAAGTCCTATTTTGTTCTTATGTTTCCATTTGGAAGGTTCTTTGAGGATGTTGATACCTAAATATCAAGTTTAACTTCTTGCAACTAACTTGTACCTGCTGTTTCTGCTGGAAATAATTTTTGTGACTGGAACAATTGACCTAGTAATTTCACTGCTACCTTTACACTTAATCATCTCCAGCTGAGCTTGCTGCATATATTAAGGTTTTAGTGTTCAAGTATGTGACCTAGAATTTTGTATTGATAAATCCCCAGTTGGATATCAGCCTTCAAGGCCAACTGGTTAACTAACTTCTTGCTCCATATCTTTGTTTACTGTAGTCCAGATGAGAATACTGTCCCATGAAGAAGAATTAGGCATAGCAGGAGTGAAAGGGTTAACAAGATTGAAGTACTGAGAGTTTGGGTTATGCCTGAGGGAAGGAGGCTGTGTGTCAGGAGCAGGAGTGGATGGGATTGGAGAGAGATAGGCGAGCGCGTGATTTTTTGTTGTGAAGAAAGGAGCTGCAAAGTTGCAAAAGATAGCCAATTGTATTAGCTGAAGGAACGCATGAAGGACGCGTGGACAAGACATATAAACCAATAAGAGTTCTTTCAGTAGCGCATGTGCAAACAATTAGAAAGTATATAAGCCATGTAATAGTTCAATAAAGGGTCTTTGATTTATCCCAGCACCGGAGTCCGTATCTCATTCCCTTCAGTCCCACAGCTATCTTCATTTAAAAAGCATTGCAAAGTGTTTAGCATCTAAGGTACATATGGACATGAAATGAAATACAGGAAATTCCACTTAAGAAAAATCTTTTTTTTACTTGGGGGGTGGTGGCATCAAACACTGGAATGGGTTGCCCAGAAAAGCTGTGGGGTTTCCATCCTTGTAGTTATTCAAAACCCGACTGGACGTGGCCCTGACCAACCTGCTCTAGTTGACCCTGCTTTGAGCCAGGGGGGTTGGACTGGAGACCTCCAAAGGGTCCCTTCCAACCTCACCTATTCCATGATTCTTTGATAATTTATCCAGCTGCATTTAAAAGGCCCCCTTACTTACAACACAGGATTGAGTGTTCTTAAGTGTTCAGGCTGTCCCTTTCTCCATGTTAAAATTTCTCTTTTAAACTGATTGGTGAAGTCAAGAGTTGTTTCTGACTTCTCTTGAAATAAAAGTTTAGTTCTGAGCTCCCTGTGTTTTGTTTTCAGTCTCACTAAAATTACTGTATCTACTTCATCTACAGTAACCTTCAGGTTATTATTTTTAATAGCAGAAAATATTAACTCTTTGTTTGGCTGAAGTGTTTCAAATTAAGATTTCTTTAAGCAGAAATGCTCAAGCTTTCACACTTGCAGTGGTGTTTACTGCAGACTAGGGAGATCCAGGTGATCTATTGAATTGCTAAAATGGCATTGAATGAAATTCTTCAGCAAAGGGTTTTTGAATATACTAAACCACCAAGGAGTGGAAGGGAATATTACATGGATAAATGACTGGCTAAAAAGTAGGAAACCAGGTAAGAATATAATTCCCTCTGATAAAGAAACATGATGGGACCCTGAATGAGTCCTAAAAAGAGCTGCACTGGGGACCTTTAATTTCATTTAAACTCTGAGGTAGTGACTTGTTGATGATACAGAACTTTTTACAGGGTAAGGAAGATGGAAGTTGGTTAGAGTTGCAGAATGATTGCATGATATAATGCAACAAACATGACAATTTAAGTTGAATGTTAAATGTAAAATGAAGTGCATAAACTTAAATACTTGCACAACAGTGGGATCTCAACAGTACCAAAATGTTGGTTGTAACAGATCTATGAATAGATCATCTCAATGCTAAGAAGCAAGTAAAATGTTAGGAATTCGGGGGGGGGGGACGGGACGGACGGACGGACGTGGGACGACGACAACACAACCAATTGCTGTCTATATAAAAATCTGTGGTGCGCCTGCACCTTGAATACTGCATGTAATGCAGATTTTACATTGCAAAGTGTCGTGGGTTGACCCCAGCCAGCAGCCAAGCACCCACAGAGTTGCTTGCTTACTTACCCCCCCCCCAGCATCCCCAGGGAGAGGATAGGAAGAGCAAAAGCAAGAAAACTTGTGGGTCGAGATAAAGACAGTTTAATAGGTGAAAGTAAGTCACAAATCTAAAACACAGCACCACATGGGCTGCTATGAAGAAAGTTAACTCCATCCCAGCCAGACCCAGTACACAAAGATACAGTAGAACTGGAGAATCTTAAAGAAGGGTAATGAGGAAAAGATAGAATAGCTTCTATGTGGAGAGTGATTTTTTTTGAAGTAGATCCTTCCTTAGTAGAAAAGAGGGGAGGAAGGAGGAGGGAAAATTTGTGTAGGAGCAACTGTTGTCTGTCTCTTAGTATCACTTCAGATAGTACAGTTACTATTACCAACAGGAGCAGAGGCAGTGGGCACAAACTGAAGCACAGGAGGTTCTGTCTGAACGTAAGGAAACACTTTTTCACTGTGAGGGTGACCAAGCATTGGAACAGGTTGCCCAGAGAGGTCATGGAATTTCCTTCCTTGGAGATGTTCAAAAGCTGTCTGGACATGGTCCTGGGCAGCCTGCTCCAGATGACTCTGCTTGAGCAGGGGAGCTGGACCAGATGACCTCCAGAGGCTCCTTCCAACCTCAACCGTTCTGTGAGGTTCAGAACTGGAAGTGGTGCTTTGTATGTGGATATGGAAATCTTTGGCATAAGATGCTGTCAATGGTTGATAGCCATCAATAGATTTCATGAAAGGGAGGGAAAAAATAAAACTACACTTCCAGGTTAAAGTCCTTGAGGTGTCCTGATAAGGGCTGGAAGCTGAGTGTATTCTGGGGCAGTGCCTTGCTCTTGTACTCTTCCCTAGGCATCTGCTCTTGAAGTGAGGATATTTAAATTAGTCAAAGATCAGCTTTACCAGATTAGGGTAGCAGCCTGATCTCAGGGAAGTTGGTCTCCCCTAATGATGTAACTAGAAGGAAGAAGAAGGTACAAAATCATATTGGATCCCTAGTGTTGCCCACATCTGAAAGCCAAAAATTATGTTGTAGAAGAATAAAACAGATTGATTAAAAAAGTGTTGCTGCGTCTTGTTTCTTTAGATGATTGTGCTAATATATGACAGTATTGTGCAAATTTTTGTCCAATTTGGACAATGTTAAAGAAAGGATTAATTGTCCCAGCAGCAGAAGTTTGGAGGCTGAGACAAACCTTTTCCCAGAAGGGGGAAAGCATAGTGAAATGCAACTGAATGCTGTTGTGTGTGGTATGGTTTGGGGGGGGGTGGGGGGGTAGCTTTTGAATAACTGTCCTTGAGTAGTAAATGGCTCTTATCACAGGTATTATCCCTGAAGTAGTTGGCTTAGTTAATAGTTAATGTTCTCTATTTTACTGGTCAGGCTTCTTAGTATTAAGATTCCAACTTTATTGTCTTTACCAGATTTAATACCTGAGTTAGGCATGGTCCTTCTCACTCTTCCTATTCCCCCACCCTACGCCTGACTACCATTGCTTGGTTCTACCATAGGCAAGGGGAAGACCTTGTTATGTGCATGGATATACAGCTGGTTGAAGCACTGTGTGGCTTTCAAAAACCTATCACAACACTGGATAATAGAACTATAATTATTACTTCTCATCCTGGTAAGTGTTGGTTTGCTTTGTGCTAAAAATCTGTACATCCAGCAAATGTAAGCTGAAAAGCAAGCAATTAGCATAGGGGAGCAGAAAGGATTGATCCTTAAAATACTACTTCTTTCCCCAGCCCCCAAGTCTTTACAGCAGAGAGCTTTAAACAAATAAGAGTTTTGCTTAGTGGGCAACAGTAACTACATGTTTCTTTGTATGACACAGTAACAAACTTTACTTCATGGATGTGCTGATATCCTGAGGATACTCAAGGTCTCTGAAGATAAATTTTTCAGGCTCGGAACTCATGGAATACTTGACATTCATAGGTATGCTCCCTTTGAGAAGCATACAAAATGGTAGAATATAGCATAGATGTGTACCTGTTCTCCTACACAAAAACTATCAGGCGGTAGGTCCCTATTAGACTACTGGATATCGGTATAGTTGTTGAAACAAAGCTTATAAGGCTGCACAAATGCATACTGAAAGGAACTGAAACCAAAATTGCTTGTTTTGTCTGCCTGGATTTTTTTTTTCTTTTTTTTTTTATTTACATAAGGCCAGACTGTCAAACATGGGGATATTAAGTGTGTGCTGAATGAAGGCATGCCAATATATCGTAGGCCATATGAAAAAGGACGTCTAATCATAGAGTTCAAGGTAAGTGAATCAACTTCTATGGTACAGCTTAACACTGAACATGCAGAACTTCAACCTTAAGTAATAACTCAAGCAAGAAGAGACACTAATCATTAAGTGTCTTGTTTAGTGTGTTTCTTGCAGTGTGGACAGATAACCTAATGCAATGCACAAGGCTATAGACAGAAAGTATCCAATTCTTTCTTGTACTGGTTTTGGCTGGGATAAAGTTAATTTTCTTCATAGTAGCCTGTATGGGGCTAGTTTTGGATTTGTGCTGAAAGTAGTGTTGATAACACACTGTTTTAGCCGTTGCTGAGCAGTGCTTACACAGCATCAAGGCCTTTTCTGCTTCTCACACTGCCCTGCCAGCAAGTAGGCTGGGGGTGCCCAAGGACTTGAGAGGGGACGTGGCCAGGACAGCTGACCCCAACTGACCAAAGGGATATTCCATACCATATGATGTCATGCTCAGCAATAAAAGCTGGGGAAAGAAGGAGGAAGGGGGGACATTCGGAGCTATGGCGTTTGTCTTCCCAAGTAACCGTTACACGTGCTGAGGCCCTGCTTTCCTGGAAATGGCTAAACACCTGCCTGCCGATGGGAAATAGTGAATGAATTCCTTATTTTGCTTTGCTTGTGCACGCAGTTTTTGCTTTGCCTATTAAACTGTCCTTATCTCAACCCACAAATTTTCTCACTTTTACCCTTCTGATTCTCTCCCCCATCCCTCTGAGTGTGGGGGAGTGAGTGAGCGGCTGTGTGCTGCTTAGCTGTTAGCCGGGGTTAAACCGCGACATTTCTAAATAGCTCTTTACTGAAAATATACTGTTGTGCTTTAGCCCCAGTCGGCAACTAAGTACCACACAGCCGCTCGCTCACCCTCCCCCCCCCGGTGGGATGGGGGAGAGAATCGGAAGAGCAAAAGTAAGAAAACTCGTGGGTTGAGATAAGAACAGTTTAATAATTGGAACAACAACAACAATAATAATAAATTGTAATGAGAAGGAAAACAACAAGGGAGTGAGAGAGGAACAAAACCCAAGGGGAAAAAAAAAACCAGTGATACAACTGCTCACCACCTGCTGACCAACACCCCATGGCCAACTCCCCCCAGTTTATATACTGAGCATGACATCATATGGTATGGAATAGCCAGTTTGGATTAGCTATCTTGGCTGTGCCCCCTCCCAGCTTCTTGTGCACCTGGCAGAGCAGGGGAAGCTGAAAAGTCCTTGACCAGTGTAAACACCACTTAGCAACAGCCAAAACATCAGCATATTATCAATATTATTCTCATACTAAAATCCAAAACACAGCTGAAACCACGAAATATACTAAGTACTGAAATAATGTGTTTGGATATCCTGTGAATTTTCATGTTTGACATGTTTTTTGGCCTCCAACACGTCTTGGGAAGAACTGAAATCTAACTGACCTTGTATTGGAGCAAGGGGATCAGCTAGTTAATTGTAATTGCTTAAGAGAGTTTCATTAGTACTGATGGGAGGGGAATCAGGCTAATCTCTAATTGCTGTGTCCCCCTACTCTGGCTTTAGTTGAGGATATCTTATTTTACTCCTTTCAATATGGCCGTCTGGGGCAGAAAAAAGACTGAACTAGTCAAGACAGTGAAGTTGCCAAATATAGTAGAAATGCACTTTTGGCAGATGTGAAAGACTGGCAAGTGACCTATTTCCTTAGCAATGGGTTTTCAAGTTTTCTGTAATTATAAAGCTGATGCTGGCAGATAATTGACCTGTAGTAAGTGAGATAGAAGCCAGTTAAAGTCAAATTCAGTAACTGCAGCTCTTTATTTCAGGTGAACTTCCCAGGTAGTGGCTTCTTCTCCTCAGATAAGTTGTATTTGCTGGAAAAACTGCTACCTGCAAGGCAGGCAGTAGAAGAAACTGAGGAAATGGAACAAGTGGATTTAATGGACTTTGATCCAGCTCAAGACAGAAGACATTGCTGTAATGGAGAAGCCTATGAAGATGATGAGCATCACCCTGGAGGTGGTGTTCAATGTCAGACTTCTTAAAAGGGCCAGTTAATAACCACTGTGATGCCACTTTTATATGCATTGGTAGACAAGTGAAGGACTACAGGTGATTCACCCTTACTTCCTGATATATTTTGTTGTTGTTGTTGCTGTTAAATTCAGCTATAGTTCATTCTAAAAGCATAAAGAAATTAAAGTGGTAATATGAAAACTGACTTTGCAATTTGTATAAAGCTCCAGGATCCAAGTGCAGATCAAGTTGATCACAAACGCTGTCAGACAAGCAGTCTGGAATAGTTTTCTTGACTAAATCTGCAATTCTTGTATCTGTGTTCAAGTGCCTGGTCTTAGACTAAGGTTCTGTAGCATTCTTGATGCTCTGTAGAGCTGCAGTTTACTGAAGGATGCGCAAGTATTTCTAATTCATGTCAAGATATATCTATAGTTTTTGGATTTGCACTGCTGTTTGTCAAATCGGAACTTGCTCTATAATACAAATGTGTAATAAGTGAACCTGACACAAATTTGTTTAATTTTTTTCATGTCCATTAAAATTGTGTGATTTACCAGTTTATTTAAGCATTAATAGTTTCTTGGTCTGCCAGCTTTAGTCCTGATGTAGTGAGCTAGTTGTAAAACTTTTTGTTTCTAACCAGCTGCTACTTAAATACTGTTCTGTGCTATGCTGTGTATAGCCAATGTAGGTTGTTCATGACTAAAATGTGGAATCTGTGTCGACTTACTGCCATGTGAAGCTTGACTTCACCTTCATTATTGAAATCATGTAATCTGTAGTGATGTGTTAAGTAAAGCAGTAGCAGATGTGGTCATAGGAATAGGTGAGCATGTAGAGGAGAAAAGCAGAGAGGTATTATTTTAACTTGGTTCTGTCTGTATGTTCTAATCATTGTAGGTGAAAAACTTCAATGTAATTCTAACATTTTTTCAATGTTGCTTTTCTTAGACCAGTTTTCAGTTTAAGAAAATTCAGTTCTAGACTGCTAATCCTAGTACAAAATGCTATTTTATAGACCATGCTGAGAAGAGTGGTCCAGTCTTAACCTCAAGCACAGTAGTTTAGTCCTGGTCTACCATTGGTCCTGGGAAGCGGTGTCTGCTTTCCTGTTATAATGCTTCTCTCCCCTTTGAGAATCCCTGAAAATTGGGAAAAAATGGGTTAGTCAAGAAAAGGAGCTCTTGGAGCAGGCTCCTTGGGCTAGTTCTTCCCATAAGTGTTATGGCCTTTATTTTATGAAGGCAACTATTTACATGATCCTTGTCTCAAGTGGAATCTTATTTTGGGTTCTTGCAGATTAGAGGTCAAAATATAGATGAGTTCAAAATAACTCTTTGCATATTCCACCTGGTCAGAATGAAATATTGCAAGCCAAATTCCTTTTCCAAGTTACCATTGATGAGTTTATAGTCAGCTACGCCCATGTGACTGATAGGAGCATTTGCCTTATCAGTGGGACAATTCTCTTCAGGCAGGGGAAGGAATAGAATGCAATTTCTAGCTCTTGGTCTTGCTACATTCAAAATCTTGTTTATGGCGAAAGAGGAAGCACTACTTTTATTTTCTTATTTTTATATATGTTTAATATATAATATACTTAAATTATGTAAATGTAATAACTTATTTTTAGTATAATGGAAATCTTAACAGTCTAATTGAACTATTATCATTAGTCTAGATCTAATTATTACAGGAAAAAAAACAGAGAATAATAATGCAGCTAGAGTACTTATATAGGAAAAAGTTGTAATAATAGAATTAAGTGCAACACATACACACAGAGTTTCTACACCTCTTCCTGGTGTTATGCTCACCCTTTCACTGCTTCTCTGAGCCCTAAGGTCAGATGCTGGTAGGAGGAGGGTGTTACAGCGAGTTGTCAGCAGCTGAAGTCCTTTGCCAGGAGAAATATGATGTTCATGTTGATGGTTTCTTCTTCCTCCCTCTAGTATCCCTTCATGGTCACTTTTATACATTTGCTAACATGTTTTTATACCCTACTCCTTCTTCATTGCTCTGCAGCTCCAGGATACATCTAAAATTACTATATATCTTACCACTTATGTATGTTAGATATTAATTCTTTGTTCTCTTTGTTACCCCTGAAACTAGTTTTGTCCAGCTCCAGGTCTGCAGGTTTTTTAAGTGACCATGGGTGAGTTGTTTATAGCTGTGGGATCTCCAGTGCCAGCATGCGCCCCATGTTTTATCATCCCATGCATGTATACCTCTATGCCGCATCCTCTGTCTCCACTTCTTGGAGGCCTCTGCTGTCATACGAAGCCTGTATTTCTCTACATCATTGTATTAGTTGTAAATATCTCATTCTACCTAGAACAACTGCTTCTTATTGCTATCTATATAAAACTATGGTTGTATCACACAAAGATAAAAGTAAAACAACTTGGTCATAGACCTGTGGTCAATTAGAGAAATGGCTGTCACAGCTAAACTAAGTAAAACAAAGCTGCAGCCAGGTCAAGAAAATTTCAGACAGAGGAGGCCTGACACACCTGTCCCGAGGCCTTGCAAACTCAGTATAAAGTTTATGGCCTGTTACTAGCAATAGCAATACTGTATTACAGGGCTACACAGTTACAGACTTGAGCTAAAAATGCTTTGGAAAAGTGCCTCAATCCAGATATGCAAACTCATTTTAGTAAATGCCATAAATGTGAAAACTCAGTACCTAGCCTGTGCCCATACTGCTATGTGAGTCATACAAAAGTCAGGAGATAAGGTGTTGATCCTACTGCCCTAATGACTTGTATCAACAGTGCTAACTTTGCTACTTGCAGCTTGGAAAAAGCATTGACCCCATAGGTTGCCTGGACACACCAAGAGCCTTGTAATCTACAAGGGCTGCTTGGACAACTTGAACTGTCTACCAGCAACAGCTGCTGCTGCAGAAACAGCTACATCTTCTACCCTCAGTATGTCAGGAGGGGGAGGGCTATGAATTGGTCTACTGGAGGCCTAAGGACTTCAGCCAATCCTGATACTGAGAAATTAATGAGACACGGGTCTGCATCAGAGTATGAGAGCCACATTTAAGAGCATCAACTTTTGTCCTAGGCCTCCAAAACCTCCTTTAATGTCTGAACTGTGATCTGCTCATAATTGACAGCAACCTGGTGATCAGCCACCTCGCCTCCTAAAGACAAAACAGTGACCCCAATGATGGTGCAGTCAGGCCACTAACTGTGACATCTGTGCATGTCACCACATCTTCCAATGGAAGTGGAACCAATAGGAATTTGTTAGTGGTGGGATGCTATTGTTACTAGTCACAAGAAGCTAGTGATGTATTTCTACTGCTTTCTGTTTCATGATGTCCCTGAACTTCAGTAAAGGTTTTCTTTCTGACCTCATGAGGGCTTAATCTACTTTAGAAGCTGTTTGTAAAGGAGTTGTTCTGTAAGTAATTACTCAGATTTCTGTGCAAGTCATCCCTCAGTTTCTAATAGGATGTAGAGAAATTGGCTGATGGCTTGGTTTTGGGGTTTTCGCATGTGTTTTTCTCCTTTGCAGATAGTAAGCTGGTTATGGTGTCAGAGCAGGATTGTACTTAATAACAGTGGGCACATATGTGCTACTTAGGCAGGGGTATTTCCCTAGGAACATAAAAAAGCAAGTTAAGCCCATGCTTAATACAAACCGAGACTCCCTGGTTCCCGTTCATGAGCTGATTCATTGACTTGAGAGCCAAGGAGTAATGAGAAAGACTTGCTCACCCTTTAATAGTCCCATATGGCCAATGCAAAAGTCTGACAGAGGGTGGAGGTTAACAGTGGACTATCATGGCCTGAATGAAGTCACATCACCTTGGGTGCTGCTGTACCGGACATGCTAGAACTCCAATATGAATTGGAGTCAAAGACAGCCAAGTGGTATGCTGCACTTGATATTGCCAATGCATTTTTCTTGATCCCTTTGGCAGCAGAGTGCAGGCCATAGTTTGCTTTTGCATGGTGAAGGGGTGTCCAATACATCTGGAACCGACTGCCCCAGGGGTGGAAGCACAGTCCTACCATTTGCCATGGACTGATCCAGACTGCACTGGAACAGGGTGAAGCCCCTGAACATCTGCAATACATTGATGACATCATCGTGTGGGGCAACACAGTATAGGAGGTGTTTGAGAAAGGGAAAAGAATAATCCAGATTCTTCTGAAAGCTGGTTTTGCCATAAGACAAAGTAAGGTCAAGGGACCTGCACAGGACATCCAGTATTTAGGAATAAAATGGCAAGATGGGTGTTGTCATATCCCAATGGATGTGATCAATAAAATAACAGCTATGTCTCCATCAACTAACAAAAAAGAAACACAAGCTTTCTTAGGTGTCTTGTCCCACTCGGTGGGTTGCAAGATGGGTGAATCTTTTGATTCCCCAGGGATTTGTGTACCGACAAAGGCCAATCTCTGCTCAGCAGAGCCGCAGGACAGTAGAATCATGACACTGACTCAGAGGAACAGTCAGACTAGCAACTTTATTAACTAGCGAACTAGACAAATGGACAAACTTAACGAACTAGCAAGCTCAGCGAACGAAGAGGCAATTTGGCAATGGAGCTATTTTCTGGGCAACCCGTCACAATTCATCCAAAACTCATATACCCAGATATATATATAGTGGAAGAGTAGAGGAACAGAGAAGTGAGAAAAGGAAAAGAGAAGAGAGGAGGATAAAGAAAAGGAAAGGTATCACCACCCTTGGATCCCTCGATGATGATGACAGACGTGGCAATCCTCCGGTGATGGGCGCGCGCTGTTCCCTGGGGACGGTGCCTCTTTATACTCTAATCCCTGCCTCAGGTCATGCCCCTGGAGGACTTATGTTGTTCTGGTCCTCAAAAGTTCACAGGCGCTGGGGGAGGGGGGTGGTCGTGAGGAGTTTAATTCCAAGTTTCAGGTGGTCACAGGCCCATTCCTTAGATAAAGTCTGTGTGACCTCTGGCCATATATGGTAACTGTGCATCCTCCGATGCGCTCTTCTCATCCCGTGATAGCCGACTTGCTGCACCTTATCTCGCTTAAGACAGTACCTCTTTCAGTGTCTCACAAGACAATACCTCTTTTAGTCTCTCCGATGAGCTCTCCCCATCCCAAGCTAGCTGACTTGCGGTCGCCATGCAAATCACGCCTTATCTCTCCACAGTGTTTGAGACATTAACTCTTTCAGTCTCTCACACTTAGGCATTGTGGGGTTTTGGAGAATGCATATTCCAGGTTGCAGTCTGATCATAAGCCCTCTCTATTGAGTGACCTGGAAGAAGAATGGTTTCAAATGGGGCACTGAGAAGTGACAAGACTTTGAACAAATTAAGCAGGAGATAGTTTGTGCGGTAGCCCTTGGGCCAGTCCAGACAGGACAAGATGTGAAAAACATGCTTTACAACACAGCCAGGGACCATGGCCCCACCTGGAGCCTCTGGCAGAAAGCACCTGGAGAGACTCGAGGTCGACCTCTAGGGTTTTGGAGCCGGGGATATAGAGGATCTGAAGCCTGTTACACTCCAACTGAAAAAGAAATATTAGCAGCATTTGAAGGGGTTGGTACAGAAGCACAGTTCCTCTTAGCACCACGATTGCCTGTGCTGGGCTGGATGTTCAAAGGGAGGGTCCTCTCTACACATCACGCAACTGATGCTACATGGAGTAAATGGGTAGTGTTGATCACACAACGGGCTTGAATGGGAAAGCCTGACCGCCCAGTAATCCTGGAAGAGATCATGGACTGTCCAACAGGCAGAGATTTCAGAGCATTGCTGAAGGAGGTGACTCGTGCCGAACAGGCCCCACTGTATATAATAAACTGCCAGAAAATGAGATGAGAAGCAATATGCCCTGTTTACTGATGGGTCCTGTCGTATTGTGGGAAACCATCGGAGGTGGAAAGCTGCTGTGTGGAGTCCTACATGACAAGTCACAGAAACTGCTGAAGGAAAAGGTGAATTGAGTCAGTTTACAGACTGTACTGAGTCATGGATGGTGGCAAATGCCCTGTGGGGGTGGCTACAGCAATGGAAGTGGACCAACTGGCAGCGCAGAGGGAAGCCCATCTGGGCTGCCGCATTGTGGCAAGACATTGCTGCCTGGGTAGAGAACCTGGTTGTAAAAGTATGTTATATAGATGCTCACATACCTAAGAGTTATGCCACTGAAGAACATCGGAACAATGAGCAGGTGGACCAGGCTGCTAAAATTGACATGGCTCAGGTGGATCTGGACTGGGAGTGTAAAGGTGAGCTATTTATAGCTCGATGGTCCCATGATATATCAGGGAGTCAAGCCTCCCTGGAAAAGAGGGTGGTGAGATATCAATATGGGGAGGCCTGGCAGATCAATAATATTGGACCACTGCCACGAACCTGCCAAGGCAAGCGCTGTGTGCTTACAATGGAGGAAACGAATACTGGATGGTTGGAAACTAACCCTGTGACCCGTGCTACCACCTGAAACACTATCCTGGGCCTTGAAAAACAAGTTTTATGGCAACACGGCACCCCTGAAAGAATTGAGTCAGATAAGGGGACTCATTCCCAAAACAACCTCATAGACCAAGGGCCAAGGAGCATGGCATTGACCGGGTGTATCACATCCCCTATTATGCACTAGCCTCTGGGAAAACTGAACAATGCAATGGACTGTTAAAAGCTATACTGGGAGCAATGGGTGCTGGTATATTCAAGCACTGGGATAGAGATTTAGCAGAAGCCACTTGGCAAGTTAGCACAATCTGCCAGTCGACCTGGCCCTGCCCAATCGAAACCCCTATGTACTGTGGAAGGAGATAAAGTCATAGATCATAGAATCATAGAAGGGTTTGGGTAGGAAGGGACCTTTTAAAGATCATCTAGCCCAACCCCTCTGCAATGGGCAGGGACATCTTTCACTTGATCAGGTTGCTCAAAGCCCCGCCCAACCTGACCTTGAACACTTCCAGTGATGGGGCATCCACAACTTCTCTGGGCAACCCGTTCTCCAGTGTCTCACCACCCTCGTCGTAAAAAAAAATTCTTCCTTATTTCCAACCTAAACCTACCCTCTTTCAGTTTAAAACTGTTACCCCTCTACCGACCACGCGGCTCTGCCGAGCAGAGATCGGCCTTTGTTGGTCGGTACGCAAACCGTCAGGGAATCAAAAAGATTCACCCATCTCGCAACCCACCGAGTGGGACGAGACACCCTGGGATGCACCTCGTCAGGTCCCATGGACTTGTGTATGTTCAGGTTCCTCACGTGGTCTTGAACCGGATCGTTTCCTACGATGGGAGGGACTTTGTTCCCCCAGTCCCTGCCTTGAGGTTCAGGGACTTGAGAGATGTGGGAACAGTGATTGCCAGTGAAAACGGAGGCAAAACAAAATCGTTGAGTACCTCAGCCTTCCCCAAGTCGGTTGTCACTAGAGCTCCTGTCTTATTTATTGGGGGGGGTGGCATGGGGGTGGTGTACGTTTTCTTTAGTCTTCCTTTTCTGGCCAACGCACCTGTAGAAGCCCTTCTTATGATTCTTCACATCCCTTGCCAAATTCAGCTCCAGCTGTGCCTTAGCTTTCCTGATCCCATCCCTACACACCCGGGCAGCATCCCTATATTCTTCCCAGGACGCGTGTCCCTGCTTCCACTCACTATGCATTTCCTTCTTGCGCTTCAGCTCGACCAGAAGGTCCTTACTCAGCCATGCTGGTCTCCTGCCTTCCTTGCCTGATTTCTTACGCATGGGAATCGAGAGCTCTTGTGCTCTACGAAAAACGTCCTTAAAGAGCTGCCAGCTCCCTTCTGCTCCTTTATCCCCGAGGGCAGTTTCCCAGGGAGGTCCCATCCACGAGTTCTTGAAACACCTGAAAGTTCGCTCTCCTAAAATTCAGGGTCTTGACTTTACTCTTTGCCCGCGAGTGTGATGCTTCTGGTAGTTGAAGTAAGAACGCTTTGTCAACATCCTCCCCTATAGTAGACACCAACCACGAGGTTTCCTTTGTTGGCTTGGCCTCGAATTTTCACCCATAAGCTCTCAACCTGTTCATCGCTGTCTTTCAAAGACAGCTCTGTGCAGTCAATCCTTTTTTCTTTTTTCCATAGCGGGCAACCCCCCCGCCTCTCCTTCCTTCTGAACAGTTTATAGCCATCGATTGCAGCCCTCAAGTTGTGTGAGTCATCCCACCAAGTTTCAGCGATAGCGATTAGGCCATAGCTTTCCAGCTGCACAGCGGCTTCCACCTCCTCCTGTTTGTTACCCGTGCTGCGTGCATTGGGATAGAGACACTTCAGCTGGGCTGTCGACCGCGTCACCTTTTTGGAGGCTCAAGCCCCAATTCCTTTGCAGCATTTCTCAGGTGTTCCCCTGTTGGTTCCTAATGCATCAGCAGCCCCTGGCTCCTCTCTGTTGCTCAAAACTCCATCGCCTTCCCCCGCTGGGTCTAGTTTAAAGCCCTCCTTGTAAGTCTGGCCAGCTTGTTGGCGAAGACCCTCTTGCCCCGCTTGGTCAGGTGAACCCCATCAGCTCCCAACAGACCTGGCTTCTCAAAGGTAGATCCATGATCTACCTTTGCCAAAACCTTGAGTATGGCACCAGCTACGCAGCCAGGCATTCCCCTGTTCAATTCGTCTCCTCCTTCCTGGACCCCTTCCTCTGACTGGGAGGTTAGAGGAGACCACCACCTGTGCTCCTGATCCTTTTAACATTGCTCCGAGGGACAGATGGTCTTTTTGGAGCCTCGTCTTTTTGACGAGGCTCTAAGTTGCCTCGTCAGACCCTACGCGGAATAGTAGGAGCAGATGATAATCTGTAGGGCTCACCAGGCTCGGCAGCCTCTCAGTGACGCCACGAATGCGAGCTCCTGGTAGGCAGCAGACTTCTCTAGAGAAATCGTCTGGATGGCAAATGGGTGCTTTGGTGCCTCTCAGTAGGGAATCTCCGATTACTAATACCTTACGTGCTTTTCTGGTGGCACCGGTTCTAATGCGGGTGGGTGGTTGGGTCAGCTTTGCATGGTTGCCCTGCTGTCTTGTCCCTCCAGCAGATATCGGGGTGGTTGAAGTCCCCCGTGAGGACCAGGGCCTGCGAATGCAAGGCTGCTCCTATCTGTCTGTAGAGGGCCTCATCCGCTTGTTCTTCCTGGTCAGGCGGCCTATAGCAGACGCCCGCTACAATGCCACCCTTACCCGTCTTCTCTTCGGTCCTTACCCATGAGCTCTCGGTCGGTAGGCTCATCAGCCATCCCCAGGCAGGGCTCCTTGCATTCCAGCTGTTCTCTCACATAAAAGGGCCACTCCCCCTCCTCATCTTCCCGGCCTGTCCTTCCTAAAGAGCCCCTATCCCTCCATTGCAACACTCCAGTCACGGGAGTTCTCAGCTTTCGGTCTCCTTTGCTACTGAATTTCAGTTATAGAAGACGGATTGGAACCTGCGCTTCAGTCAAATCAACATTCAGTCCTAATCCTTCCCGACAAAAGGATCGGGAACTACATCTCCAGCCTTACTTATTGTCCTTTTACCCTTCACATCCTCAAGGCATTGCCTTCTCTAAGGCTCTGTTTTAATCAAGTTTTGCAAGACCAAGTTAACCAAGCTCACATCTACTCCATGACCTCTTTATAGCTGTTCCTGGGTTTCCAACACACACACACACACAGAGAGCATCCAACAGGCTCCGTACATTTTCATCCCTTTGCACGCAGGAGTTCCAGTTCTTTGTCACTTTTATTACCAAGTGAGAAAAAATGGAGTCTAGATCCTTTTTCTCACAAGAACCTCTTATTGCTCAGAAAGAAGGCTTTTTCTCTTGAAATTTCCCCCTCCTCAAAGTGACTGGATCCCCAGATATTTCCCAACTTTCCTACCTCCAAAAGGTCCTGTTCCTACCCCAGTCACTATCATTCTTTAAACCACCGACCCCCTTCAGCTTCTACACGGAGGAATCTGCCTTTTAGGCTTTGTGGTGGGTTGACCTTGGCCGGCTGCCAGGGGCCCACCCAGCTGCTCTCTCGCTGCCCCTCCTCAACAGGACAGGGGGAGAAAATAGGATGAAAAAGTGCCTTCAGGAAATATCCACCTGCCGGATCCACGGGCAGCAGGGATTGCTGCCCCGGCTGCCCACCTGCCCCGGACAGCGCTTTGCCCTTTCTTAAATATGTTTTCACAGGGGTGCCACCAGCTTCGCTGAGTTGCTCAGCTTTGGCCTGCGGTCAGTGCGGTGCCTAGCTGGCTGGAACCAGCTGTGTCCGGCACAGGGCAGACCCTGGCCTCTTCTCACAGAGGCCACCCCTGCAGACCGCACCTGGAGCGCTGTGTCCGGTTCTGGTCCCCACAATTCAAAAAGAGACGCAGACAGACTGGAGCAGGTCCCAAGGAGGGCCACAAAGACGATCAAAGGGCTGGAGGACCTGCCCTATGAGGAAAGACTGAAGGAGTTGGGTCTTTTCTCCCTTGGAGAAGAGAAGGCTCAGGGGGGAACCTCATCACAGTATTCCAGTACTTAAAGGGTGGCTACAAAGGGGACGGAGGCTCTCTCTTCACAAGGAGCCACATGGAGAAGACAAGGGGCAAAACGGGTACAAGTTGCACCAGGAGAGAGGTTTCATCTTGACACAAGACAGACATATTATTATTTGTATTTATTTCTTTATTACACAGCGAGAGCAATCATCCACCGGAACAGCCTCCCCAGGGATGTGGTAGAGTCCCCATCGCTGGAGGTTTTCAAGATGCGATTGGACAGGGTGCTAGATAATCTCATCTAGGCTGCCTTTCCCACAAAAGGTTGGACCAGATGATCTTTCCAGGTCCCTTCCCACCTGGGCTGCTCTAGGATGCTACGATTCTTCAGCGGATCACTGTTTAATAACCCTTTGCTCTCTCTGGTTTGGAGCAAAGTATCGGCAACGTCGCCTGTGAGGCGAGACGTAAATTCCACCAGGCGCCACAGACTTCTAAAACCTATGGCAATCGCCCAGTCTCTCTGAATGTATAAGCCGTACCTAGCCTCTTCAACATTCCCCCGCCCCCAGAAGCGGGAACACCTTCTAGATACCTTAGGGAGTTTACACAGACAGAACAATAGATGTTACCTAGCTCAATCATTCAGTAAGCAAACACTGCACCAGCGCAGCTTCCAGGAAACATCATATGTCAGCTTCCATCTACTTCAGGTAAATCGTTTCCATCTCCTCCCGGGAAGATTAAATAAAGGTGAAGTCCTCGGGTTACTTACACGCCCGTGTCACCCAACTTCACCTGATCGCTTGGGGATATAGAAGAGATGAAGACGCCTCCCAGTGGGCGTCTCAGATGCCTCAGCAACACAGCGTTCAAGGGCAACGAAGGATCGCCCTGCTTTCCCATGCCCATCTCCCTTTTTGAGCAGCTGTTAAAAGACAGACAAAGTTTGCTGTCTCCCTGTGATGCAGTTTTGGTTTGGGTCTGGCTGGGATGGAGTTAACTTTGCCCATAGCAGCCCTCATAGTGCTGTGCTTTGTAGTTGTAGCTAGAAGGGTGTTGATAACACACCAATGTTTTGGCTACTGCTGAGCAGTGCTCCCACAGCATGGAGGCTGTCTCTCCAACCACCCCACCCCAAAGCCCAGTAAGCTGGGGGTGGGCAAGAGGTTGGGAGGGGACAGAGCCAGGACAGCTGACCCAAAAGTGACCAAAGGGATATTCCACTGTGCTATGGAAGCACCGCAGCTGCCATTCGGACCGACTGTTTTCTCCTACCATATCCCTCCTCACCAGAAAAGGGATAGCAACGGGGCCTTATCACACAGCCATTGATAAAGTGCTCCAACAGGAGTTGGATGCTTCCAACACATTGCACTGTGCTGAAACCACCCTTGTATGGCATGCCTGTAGCGTCACATACAGTATTTTCTACAGTTTTAGCAGCAGCCTACGCCGGCTTTATCTACGTTTGCGTACCACTTCCAAAAAGCTAAGAGTTTGCCTCCTACGAGACGCAGGAGACTGCTAAGCGGTTCCAGCGTCACGCTTCAAGTGACTGGGCAAATCACTATCTACCTATAGAACACTGTTAACAGACTGAAACACTCCACGTACTTACACTCCGGGAGACACCATTTTAACTTGCAGAACTATTTCCCTCAGTAAGACGCACAAGACAGAGATGATATCCCCATGCTAAATCTTTATTGTGCAACTGCTGCTCAAAGCTTTTATTACCTTCCGCAGACACACGTCACAAAAAATTAGACATCAACGGTGTGGCTAGACCGACGGGCAACAGATGAAATCCATTCAGTGGCGATTCGTACACGTGCAGCAACTCTTGTGGTGCAAAAATCTTAGCCAGGCGGCCAGCCCAACTGACGGCCACCCAGAATACGTAGATGTACGTGACAGACAGACTGCCCACCCTCGGGCCCTTCATCCACAACCGTCCGGAACCCATTGGTCAGGCCCAGGTGAGCAGCACGCATCTTGCCAACAATCATTAAATGCCCAAGAAGCTGGAGAAGGAAGTGCAAACCCATAAATAAATAACATAAAAAGCCACACACAAAGAGGGGAGAGGGCAGCAAGGGAAGGAACGAGAGCAGAGAACCACCCAGAGAAGCCAGTTAGCCAATTCCTAGCAATTCGACCATTGCGCTTCAAATTACTGTCTGTCCGCCTGCAACTGACATTTTCCAAGCAAAGCTACAAAGACCAATTATGCACACTACAGGGAAAAAAAGAGCTATGCAATTTTTTTCAGGCTAGACAGTAACGGACTACAAGACAGCCACAGAAGCTAAGTTTGTCTCCGGGCTAAAGCCCCCATTATACCTTCAGGCAACATAAGCAATTCTGGTGGAAAATAAACTTTAGGCTGCCTTTTGCGTGGGTTTACAAAGCCTTTGAACTTGACTTTTAGAGCTAAAAGTGAAGCACCCAGCACCTCTCAACCAGCTTTGCCCTTCCTCACCCCTGACCTGCCAAAAACCCCAAGCCCCCTTCTCCGTATTAGGAGAAGTACTACTACTCTTACTCTAAACCATGACAATAGGCATCAGACCGCGCTCCAGAACACCACCGCATTTTGCACCAGAAGTACATACCCAGGGATGAGCATTGCTTTATAGCACTACTTTTAGTCAAAAGCTCAATTCCATTACAAGCTAGAGGCAAAAGATTACAGCGCCAGAAAACCCCAAATAGCCTACTGTGCCCTATCAAGAGGGAAAGAGGGGATGGGAAAGAGTCTAGTAAATTAGGAACTAATTACAGGGACAGTTCAGCGTGCAGAAAGCTTCCACGGTACTTACAGATTCACCAGAATCTTCTGCTTCAGATAGCCTGATAATTGGCTCCTTAGGCACGACTAGGAAAAGCGTCGGAGCTTGGGGTGAAAGATCATGGAACGCAAGGCACTGGAGGAAGAGTAAACAGTTAAAACTTGATTGGCTTCGGGGAAAGGCAATAGCTTGAGCAAATCAATACGCCCCACTGAACTCGTACAGAAGCAGATTACCAGATGCCCCAAACACAAGCCGAAACGTTGATTTTTCTTACGTGATATTAATACTTGCTATACACAAAATACAACATATTTACAGAGCCCCCTCCAGAAGTGGGATTCAGCGTGCAAGATGATGGGGGCAAGGAGACGGGCCAGTACTTCAGATTAGCGACCTCCATCCAGTATGTTTTAATTTGGGTCGATCATTTCCTAAGCAGTTTTTCTATTCGATGTGGTCCACACAGAGGCAGGAGACAAAGGGCTTAACTGAATCAGCAAAGAATTTAGTGAAGTGGAAGATCAGCGGCCATTCACTTTCCATGGTACAGGGAGCTCAAGTATTGAACAAAAGCATAATCACAGGAAGCCTGCAAGTGCATAGTACGAGTCTGCCTTCTATATTGCACATAAACCCTACCTTCAAAAGCAGAAGACACCCCTAACTGTTAATCTTCAGCGTTTTAATAAAAAATTATAGGCGACACTATCTTAAAGATAACATCGTGTAGGTAACGGCTGCATTTTTTCCACCCATAGTCTAAGCAGCTCACTCCAGTTCCTAGCACGTTGTGGTGCACCAGCATGCGTGAACCTTGCAAGCATGCTGTTATCACGGTCCCGCTTCACCACAGAAACAAGGTCTGGGAAGCTTTTGCAGCCTGCAGGATGGCCGGTTTCTAGATTTTTTTTTTTTTAAGAAAAATAAGAAAAGCTGTAACTCTTTGCTTTAATAATCCAGTTTGGGGGCTCAGAACCAAAGCCTAGCACAGCAGAGCTGTGAAATCTCTATAATGCTATTACGAGGCACATCAAGACCTGCATTTCTCCTATGCAGAACTAACTCATTACGGTCACTACTCAGACCTTCACTGCTTGCACACACACACGCACCCACCCCTCCCCCCCAGAATCCCCGAGGAGACTGACCGCGCGTGCTTAATCTAAGGTTTCAAGACTATCATCCTACGCGAGGTAGGACCACTCCCATCCCTCGGCAGCAAACTTTGCACGACTTGCAGTGCCAAAGGGATATCACGCGGCAAACGTCTGCGGCTGCCACCGAGTGCGTTACCGTCAGAGGCCCTCCTCTACGCACGCGCGCACACGACACGGTGGGGCTGCGAACCGAGGCGAGCCGGACAGCACCAGCAACCCAGTACGCGCCGCGGCAGCCGGCGGGGGGGGCACCGAAGAAGCGCGATGTTTTAGGGATGGCGCAGTAGAGAGCGCCACAACCCAGAGAGGCCCCGTCCGTCCCCCGTCCCTCCACCCACCCACCCGCCCGCAGCAGCGCCGCCACCCGCCCTGCCGCGCTCCCGGGCACCGCACAACGGGTCCTCGGCTCAGGGCGCCTGCGAGCGCCGGGGGAGGGGGGGAACGGAAGGGAAGGGAACGGAAGGGAAGAGGAACCGCGCACAGAGCAAAGCCGCGGCTACCTCCTCGTCCTCGTAGATGACGTTGGCGGGGAAGCGCCTTGCCGATGATCTTTCCGAAGACAGTAGTGGCGCCACCGGACCGGGCGGCCCGCGCCCCAATAATCTCGTCAGCCACGACAACGCCCGTTGTCGCCCCCGCGCTTCCTCCACTCGGCCAGGCCCTCCGCGGCGCCCATTGGGCCGCCAGATCGCCGCCGGCCGATCCCGCGTCCCGATTGGCTGTCTCGTCTGTCGTTTTCGCTTGTCCTCGCCCCCTTGGCGGGTCCGCCCTCGTCGACCTGGTGCTTACCGGGGCTCGGGGCGCTTGCGTGCCCTCGGGGCGCGGAGGGATCCGACCTGGGGGTGGAGGGAGAAGACGTTGGGCGAGTCCGGTCTCGAATTTCAGAGTCCCATCTGGGTCGCCAAAACTGTTGCCTCGCTGTAAAATAACTCCCAAAACACACAGAGCATGTTTAGAGAGGAGACATTGCTTTATTCTGCGCAGGGTGCAAGGTGGAAAATTTCCACAAATCGAGCACACCTATTGCAATTCTTTTTCAGTATTTATACATAAAAGTTAACACACCACGCCTATCTAATACATAATCATTAGACTAACTAATCATCCTCTTCTTCCATTGGTCCGTATTTTCTCCGCTTCAAATTAAAGTCACAGTATGATTTTAATTCACTGCGCGTGCTCACAAGGAGTGTGTGTGTGGGGGGGTAGTCCTTTCGTCCCCCAATTGGGTCGGTGGCCGCGATCTCCCCTGCCGCCTTTACCTTTCCCTAGTTACTGTTATTCCTGTTGTTTTCATGGTTGTTGTGGTGTCCCTTTATCTTTACGGCTCTCCCGGTAAGAGGATGTTCCCGTTATCGGTCTTTGAAGGGTTACAGCTTCGCATTCTTTGAGGAGAAACATAGGCTTGTTAGTAAAATATGCAGTGCCCATACCCTCTTATCTAACTTAGGCATTATCTATTACCTTGAAGATTCTACAATTCTCACAGTCTCGTATGCTAGTTTCTATTTCTAACTGTCTATGATTCTCACACTCTAGTATGCTAATTTCTATTCTAACTGTGATCCCTTCTTAACTACTAATAACTCTTATACTATTTCTATTTTATTCTAAAATACATACTCATATACTAAAATATTCTAAAATGCATACTCATATATACACAATTCAAGGTGACAATCTGACCTGGGGGTGGAGGGAGAAGACGTTGGGCGAGTCCGCGGAGGGACCTGTGCCGTGTAGTGCTGCGACCCTGTGGGCGGGCAACGAGGTCTCGGAAGAGGCTGTTGTAGCTACAAGTACTATTTCTTGTTATTTGTTACCGCATCAAGTCCACCCCAAACGTGCTTGTGGCTTTTTGGTGCTGCTCCCTCCAGGCAAATGACTGCTTTGGCCAGGCCAGGCCAGGCCTTAACTTTTCAGAACATCTCGTAGAACCGACAGAAGTTGCTCTAAATTGGTCCCTGAAAGCCCCGCTTCAATTGCAGACGCTTCTAAGCTGCACGCCTCCTCCTGGGAGAAAATAAAATACAAGGCGTGCCTTCGGCACTGGTGGCTTGAGGGCTGGAGGGCAGATCAAGATAGGCTTTGCGCTAAGCTGGGTAGGAGGCTTTTAGGAAAATAGGCAGTGCCCCCAAAGCTGCCCAAGGGCGGTCTGTGGTGCCCTGCACCCCCGGGGATAGTGGGCAATTCGATCGGTCTACACAGCTGTATTGTAACATACGTAAACCCTGCTTTCCTCTATATCGGGCTAAGGATATCCTTAGCCTTCTTTGCGGCAAGGGCACACTGTCGGCTCACGTTCAACTTTGGTGTCCACCAGGAGCCCCCCCACGTCCTTTTCTGCAAAGCTGCTTTCCAGCCGGTCCGCCTCCAGCATATACTGGTGCATGGGGTTGTTCCTCCCCAGGTGCAGGACTTGGCACTTCCCCTTGCTGAACCGCACGAGGCTCCTGCCTGCCCATTTCTCCAGCCTGTCGAGGTCCCTCTGGATGGCAGCACAACCCTCTGGTGTATCAGCCACTCCTCCCAGTTTTGTATCATCAGCAAACTCGCCGAGGGTACAGTCTGTCTACCCATCATCCAGATCATTAATCAGGACGTTGAACAGGATCGGACCCAGTATTGACCCCGGGGTACACCGCTAGTGACTGGCCTCCAACTAGACTTCATGCCACCGATCACCACCCTCTGGGCCCAGCTGTTCAGCCAGTTTTCAACCCACCCCACTGTCTGCTCATCCAGCCCATACTTCATCAGCTTCTCTATGAGGATCTTACGGGAGACGGTGTCAAAAGCCTTCCCGAAGGCTAGGTAGGCAATATCCGCTGCTCTCCCCTCGTCTACCAAGCCAGTCGTTTCATCATAGAAGGTTATCAGGTCGGTCAAGCATGACTCCCCCCTTGGTGAATCCATGATGACTACTCCTGATGACCGTCTTGTCCTTCATGTGCCTGGAAGCGGTTTCCAGGATTAGGTGCTCCGTCGCCCTTGCAGGGATCGAGGGGAGGCTGACCAGCCTGTAGTTCCCTGGGTCCTCTTTCTTGCCCTTCTTGAAGAGAGGGGTGACATTTGCATTCCTCCAGTCCTCAGGCGCCTCTCCCAGTCGCCGTGATCGATCAAAGATTATCAAGAGTGGCTTCACAATGACATCTGCCCGCTCCCCCAGCGCTCATGCGTGCATCCCATCAGGGCCCGTGGCCTTACGTACATCCGGTTTGCTTAAGTATTCCCTGACCAGATCCTCTTCCGCCAAGGGTACGTCTTCCTTGCTCCAGACTTTCCCCCTGGCCTCCGGGGCCTGGGATTCCTGAAGGCTGGTCTTGCTAGCAAAGACTGAGGCAAAGGCGGCATTCAGTCACAGAATCGGAGAATGGTTTGGGTAGGAAGGGACCTTTTAAAGATCATCTAGCCCAACCCCTCTGCAATGGGCAGGGACATCTTTCACTTGATCAGGTTGCTCAAAGCCCCGCCCAACCTGACCTTGAACACTTCCAGTGATGGGGCATCCACAACTTCTCTGGGCAACCCGTTCTCCAGTGTCTCACCACCCTCGTCGTAAAAAAAAATTCTTCCTTATTTCCAACCTAAACCTACCCTCTTTCAGTTTAAAACTGTTACCCCTTGTCCTGTCACTACAGGCCCTGGTAAAAAAGCCTCTCTCCATCTTTCTTATAAGCCCCCTTTAAGTATTGAAAGGCTGCAATAAGGTCTCCCCGGACCCTTCTCTTCTCCTCAGCCTTTCGTCATAGGAGAGGTGTTCCAGCCCTCTGACCGTTTTCGTGGCCCTCCTCTGGACCCGCTCTAACAGGTCCATGTCTTTCTCGTACTGGGGACCCCAGAGCTGGACGCAGTACTCCAGGTGGGGTCTCACGAGAGCGGAGTAGAGGGGGAGAATCGCCTCCCTCGACCCGCTGGCCACGCTGCTTTTTACGCGGCCCAGAATTCGACTGGCTTTCTGGGCTGCAAGCGCACACTGCCAGCTCACGTCCAATTTTTTGTCCACCAGTATCCCCAAGTCCTTCTCTGCAGGGCTGCTCTCAATGCGTTCATCACCCAGTCTGTACTGATATCGGGGACTGCCGCGACCCAGGTGCAGGACCTTGCGCTTGGCCTTGTGGAACTTCATGAGGATTGCACGGGCCCGCTTCTCCAGCCTGTCAAGGTCCCTCTGGATGGCATCCCTTCCCTCTAGAGTATCAACTGCACCACCCAGCTTGGTGTCATCAAGTCCCCATAGTACACATAAGGAACTGGCTGGGAAAGACAGTCTGATTTACTCCTTCCTCAGGAAAAGGCAAACCCATTCGTGGGATTGCTTTTGCTCAAGGACTTGGGTGCACCTGGTGGGTAATGCGGAAGGATGGGGATGTCCGATATGTACCTCAGGGAGATTTAACCTTGGGTGAAAATAATCCATGATTTGAGTTGTATGATGCCATTGCTATATGATGCCAGTTTTATATGATGCTGTATGTCGCCACTGCTGTGTCTGCTATATCTCAACGGTATTACAGCAGGAGTCACCTGAACCAATGAAGAATGAATCTCATAAGGAACTGGGCAAGTGCAATGATGATGCAACCTGAGCTAGCTGCAGTGTGCTATAATCCAACACAACATACCATCTTTCCTGTCCTGAACGAGCATTGCAACAGATGGAGCCCAAAGTCATAGACTAAATGAACTCAAAGGACATTTTGTGGACATTTTACAGGGGTGGCCTATAGACTAAGGGAATAATATCTGTGTGTATATCAAAGGACAGGAAGGGAGGAGGTGGCTAATGAGGAGGTATTGCATAGTGTGGAATACGGGGTGGAGATTATACTGCTTTGGGCTGGGATAGAGTTGATTTTCGTCATAGTAGCTTGTATGGGGCTATGTTTTGAATTTTTGATGAAAACAGTGTTGATAACACACTGATGTTTTAGCTATTGCTGAACAGTGCTTACATGGTGTCAAGGCCTTTTCTGCTTCTCACACTGCCCCGCCAGCGAGTAGGCTGGGGGTGCACAAGAAGCTGGGAGGGGACACAGCCAGGACAGCTGACCCCAGCTGACCAAAGGGTATTCCGTACCATATGACACCGTGCTCAGCAATAAAACTGGGGGGGGGGGAAGTTTGCTAGGGTTGATGTTTCTCGGGGACTTGCTGGGCTTGCTTGTCTTTCTTGGTTTTGTTTTTCTTTGTTTCTTTTCGTTTGCTTGGGTTTTTACTTATTAAACTGGTTTTATCTCAACTCACAAGTTTTCTCACTTTTACCCTTCCGATTCTCTTCCCCATCCCACTGGGGAAGGGTGAGCAAGTGGCTGTGTGGTGCTTAGCTGCCTACCAGGGTTAAACCTGTGGCCTTTAAAACTGGTTTTAGCATGGGGTGCATGCCTCATAAATTACAGACTGACTGGAAAAAAGAATTTTTAAATCAGCCTTTAAACAATTTGTTAAAGCAGTGTAATGTTCACGCTTTTGTTACTAATAATGAGCAAAAGCATCCATCATAGAGCATTTGACAGGATGCTCAAAACCAAGATGTGGAGATATTTTATAGTGTGCAACACTTTTCTCTACATTGATGTATCAGAGTTTATAAGAAGCTATAACCATAGCTTCTACAGAACTATCAGAGCCAGGCCTGTGGACATAAACACTTGAAAGGGAGGCCATGTCAGAGTGTCTAGAACAAAAGAAAGATTTAAGAAAGGTTATGAGCAGATGTTCACAGATAAAATTTTTGTAATAGCTGAAATTGTGAGAAGGGGACAGATACTTGTGTACCGCTTAAGAGACTATGATCATGAAGCAATTGAGGGGACATTTTACCCTAAAGAAGTTGAAAAAGTGAATACAGATGAGGACAGAATCTACAAAATTGAGCAGCTCTTTGCTGCAAAAGGGAAAGGAAGAAATAAACAGCTGCTGGTGAAGTGGCCTGGCTGGCCCCAGAAATTTAACAGTTGGATAGAAACCTCCCAAGTCCAGGACATCTAATGACTAGAAGTGGAGCAGGGAAAAAAAGAGGGATGGCAGATGGGGGCTTCTACATCACGCTACCCAGCAATGCCAGCAATGCCAGCACCAGAATCTTCCCACAAAACACCAGCTCAAACTTCACCATATATCTGGTGAGGCTCCTGGAGCTCTCAGGCACGTGGGAGGTGGGGGCTGGCAGAAATACAGTACCCGCACATCTGGAATAACATCAATGAAGACACAGCCTTTCAAATAGCACTGCAGGGTAGTATACTTTGTGGAAAGGCTATTATCCATCCCTCCCCATGTTGATGGAACATATGAAATGTTATTAACCCATACACCGAAGCTTCAGCTGTTGACTCTCCAGGCACAGGCCTGGTCTACAACCCTGTCATAAGGAAAACAAAGCTCAAAATGGATGAAAACCCTTACAGTTTTTCTAGAACAGAGGATCTGGCACAGACTTTGGTGGCTTCTCCAGGGGTTGTTGCTAAAAAAATTCCCTTTATGGTGTAGACTACCAAAGGGTTTAACTTGCTCTACTTCTACACAGCTTTTGTACAGCACCAGCTTGTTGAGGACATTTTGGTTCCATTATTGTGCTGTGTCCTGACCAGCGGTAATAACTATGAGATCGTTATGGTGACGTATGATAAGCCACACTACATGCCAGTAAACCACCAGCACATTGACACCATCAGCGCTGAAACAAAGACTGACCAGAACAAGCATGTCTCGTTTCACTTTGGGAAGGTGACTGTGAAGCTGCATCTTTGGCCCAGGAAGCCTCTGATATTTTAATAAACGACGTCAAAATGGTAGTGGTGAAGAATTATGGGGACCTGTCCTTGTACGTGAATTATTAGAGAGCCCAGGCCAGCAATGGTCTCCCTGCTTTTCAAGGCATTCCTGTGATGAGTGGGTTGAGTATCAGAGGTATAATTTGTAGTCTATTTAGAAAGGTCATCCCACTTTTGAAAAGGGGTTTGGAAATTGTTAAGCCACACATTAAAAGCACCACTCAAGATATTGAAAAAAAAAAAAAAATTGAGCATTTTTCCAAGACTGTCCTGAACAAGTTGGAAACACTGGCATATCAGGAGGGCTAGGGGATCTTTTATATTCAATTAAAAAGCCTTACAAGAGATAGAGACATGTCATACCCCCAGAGGAAAGGTCCACCCCAGCCCTTTAAAAGAAAAAGGATTGAGGATGCCAGACAACAGTCTGACCAGGACAAGAAGAAGAAAAAGAACAAATCAGGCAGAACAGTGCAAAAGAAACAGAAAACCCAGAGAAAGAGGGTCCATTCTACTGCTAGAAAAGGAAATATATTTTAAAAGGGATGGCTTTTGTTCATGGCTGCTCAGAAGAATGTACCAAATCTGAGATGGATCTGTTTGAAGTGTCCCCAATGCAGACCAGCTGTCGTGGTTTAATCCTAGCCAGCAACTAAGCACCACTTGCTCCCCACCCCCAGTGGGATGGGGGAGAGAATCGGAGTAAAAGTGAGAAAACTTGTGGGTCGACATAAGAACAGTTTAATAATTGGAATAAAGTATAACAACAACAACAACAATAATAATAATAGAATATACAAAGCAAGTGATGCACAATGCAATTGCTCACCACCCGCCGACCGATCCCAGCCAGTCCCTGAGCAGCGGTCACTGCCCCCCAGCCAAATCCCCCCAGTTTATATACTGACCATGATGTCATATGGTATGGAATAGCCCTTTGGCCAGTTTGGGTCAGCTGTCCTGGCTGTGCCCCCTCCCAGCTTCTTGTGCACCTGGCAGAGCAGGGGAAGCTGAAAAGTTCTTGACTTAGTGTAAACACTACTTAGCAACAACTAAAACATCAGTGTGTTATCAACATTATTCTCATACTAAATCCAAAACACAGCACTATACCAGGTACTAGGAAGAAAATTAACTCTATCCCAGCCAAAACCAGGACACCAGCATTGAGAAAGGCCTGTTTACTGAGGTGCCTTCCTGTTTGAATTTCTCCACTTCTTGTTTCTTTCTCCTGCTGTAAAACGTTTTTCTGAACTATTTTGTACAAACTGATTTTAATTTGGGAGGCTTTAGCATGCCTGGGCCCAACCTTACATCCACAGGCCAAATGTCTGTGGAATTTGACTCAGCATAGTGTGCTGAAGAGGCTCTGGAACCAGGCAAACAGAGCAGGGATATAGGTAGGAAACTCATAGAGTTATCTATCTCCACGTAGCACAAGTGTAAATGTTAAGAAAGTTAATCATCTGAATCTGAGAAATTGCTACCCCCTCCTTCTTCAGGATGACAACATGGAAATGTGTGTGTTTAATGTAATGTTATGCATGCAAAATGCACCATTTGAGGGATGGGTGATGGAATTTTTTTCCTTGTGATCTCTGTGTGTATTGGGCATAATTGGCAGGGGTTTGGTAGTGGGGGGGGCTGCAGGGGTGACCTGTGTGGGAGGAGGTCATGAACTGCCCTGTGCCAGTCACAGCTGTTTCCAGCTGGCTCGGCAATAGATGACACTGACCTACTGTGCACCAAAACTTCAACCAATCAGAGGAGCCTGCAGCGCCTCTACTCAAGCATATTTAAGAAAGGGTGGAACCAACTAGGTGAAGGAGGCACAAAAGGAGATGAAGGAGGAGATATACCTCTGAGGAGACTATGGCCAGTGGAGAAGCCACACCAGAGCAGAGAAAATGAGTAAGAAGCAAGGAGCATCAGAAAGAAACCGCTATGTCCTGACCTCAACCTCTTGTGCCTCCCATTGACTCACCAAAGGCACTGACTGTAACCTGTGATGAAAGCAAGGGGAGTGGAAACTAGGAAGAGGGGAGGAGAGATGTCTAGACTGAAGTTGAACCTGAGAAGGGGGAGGAAAGGTGTTTCCCTTAAATGCTTGTTTAATTGTTTGTTTGGGGTTTTTGTTTGTTTGTTTCTCAATACCTGGATCAGTAATTAAAAGTTTATGTTAATTGCCAATTGCTTTGGGTGTAAATGGCAAGGTTTGGGGGGGATGGGCGCTGCAGGGGTGGCCTCTGTGGGAGGAGGCCAGGGGCTGCCCTGTGTCGGGGACAGCCGGTTCCAGACAACTCAGCAACAGACCCACCGCAGGCCAAAGCTGAGCCCATCAGCGAAGTTTGTGGCACCTCTGTGAAAAATTATTTAAGAAAGGGCAGTAAACACTGAGGGGGAAAGAACACGGAGAGAAGGAGGGAACAGAGAGAGAGGAGCCAGCTGGACGTTATGCTGGGGGACCAACTGATAAGCCAGAGGAACAACTGCTACCCCTACCGTGCCTTCATTGAGTCACCTCTCAATTACAGCTGTGACATGCTGTCTGCGCACTTCTCCACAGGGCTGTTCTACAAAGACACAGCCAGGCAGCAGGAAGTGGTCATGCTAGATGGTGTAGGTAATCAGAGGTTTAAGCAACACTCGGCTCTGATGGCCCAGCATAGGAGGATTGAGCTATTTGGAATCCTCCACAGCGATCTGTTCTTTCAAGACAAGCTTTTGTTGAACAACAGTGTTGTGGTTTAGCCCCAGTCGGCAATTAAGAAAATTAACTCTATCCCAGCCAAAACCAGGACACATAGATATAAAAATTAAGCTGACACACAGCAAAGACAGCTTTTGTTTGATGAGCTCCCCAGCAGCAGGAGCCTGCAAGCTGATTATTACCTATGCCTCACTGTTTGTGAAGAAGGTGCAGGTGGCACCCAGGGTGCTTTTGGGACATGCTGAGGCTTTACTTATGGCCAACACTAAATACCCAGTGAACCAGGTGGGCATGAAAGTGTTCAGCATACCAACTGTCAACCCTGTCAGAAACCAGGAAAATTTGTTTCTGGGACAACTGCACAAGCTTGTTGTTATTGGGTTCATAGATAACAACACTTTTAGCAGCAATTATGCTAAGAGCCCTTTCCACTTTAAACATAATGATATAAATTTTGTGGCCCTCTATGTGGATAGTGAATGAACCTGGTGAAACCACTGCAGCCTGATTTTGAGAATGGCTGCTATGTGAGACAATACATGCAGCTTGTTCAGACAATTGGCAGCCATATGAAAGACCATTCCCTGTTTGTTGACAGGAAAGAGTTTGCTATACTCTGTTCACCTTTGACCTGTCTCCACACCAGGAATGTGCTGATCATGATTCCCTGATTAAAACAGAAAACCTGAGAGAAGAAATACAGTTTGCAGGGGCCTGGACCACTGCCATCAATATGACTGTGTATGGCGAATTTGACAAAAATCACAGAAATAAACCAGAGGAGACGTGCTTTTCAACCACATATGAGGATGTACATCGAACAGCTTTCCTGTTTCTTTTCAGCAGACCCTAATGCCAGAGAAGCATTTCTAGGCATGTACCCAAGCACCTGACTCCCTAGGGCCCTGTTTCTCCAAGACCGGCAAGTATGATTATGAATAGGCATCCACATAACCAACCTGGAGCATGTAAGGGTATGTGGAAGGAGTGTCTGCTCCTTTAAGGGTATCTGGTCAAAGACCTTTTTCAACACAAAAAGGGATAATAAGTAAAGGAAGAAGCCATAAACAAGAACATAGAGAGACACAAACGTGACTGACAAATTATAAAGGAGATCCTCATAAGAACAAACCTGTTCAGTCCCACAAATCAGCAAGGATATGTGGATTGTGAGAATGTTTATTTCTTCAGTAAGATTATCTGACTAAGACCTTGCCAAATTGGGAGGATAAGGAAAGGGAGTGAGACAAACACACAGAGACATAAAACCTGACCAATTAGCCTTAACGAAGACAAAGGGGCTGGTCAGTACGCTTGTCTAGCTGAGCCCTGCACTTGATCACCACAGTCAGTCCTATCTTATTAAATCCTTTCTTAACGATCTCTCTGCGTAATCTCACTCTCTAGCCCACGCACGTGTGCTGCAAGGAGTAAGTGCCAGCAACTAGTGAGACCTGTGTGAGTGGGTTTAGTGCCAGCTACTGGAGTCAGACCAGGGAGTAGAGGTGCCCCTGGCCTGTGGTGTGAGCTACTGGAGTGAGTGAGGGTCTCAGCATCAGTAGTTGGAGGGGCCATAGCTCTCTGGATCATTGCTGGTCCTACAGACTTTGTGCCCAGAGTGTCAGCTACTGGAGGGACTGGTGTGAGTGGATTTTGTGCCAGTTACTGGAGTCAGACCGGGAAGTATAGGTGCCCCGGGCCTTTGGTGTCAGCTACTGGAGTGAGTGGGCTCCCAGTACCACCTACTGGAAAGGGTGGGTGTCTTGGCCACCAGCCGCTGGGTTGGGAATGGTGTGTGTCCCAAAAACCAGCTATTGGGGGGACTGGCACGAGTGAGGCGAGTGAGGGGCTCAGCACCAGCGGCTGCAGGAGGGCCAGGGGTCACAGCCCATGTGCCTGGTGCCAGCTGGTAGCAGGGGCCAAGTGTCTGTATCTTCCCCGAACCAGGTGTGCGTGGGAGTATACAGGTGTATTCGCTAGCAAACTTCAAGCTGGACCAGTTGGCGAGTTGGAGACCCTGGGTCCGGGCAGGGGGATCAGGCGGGTGGAGGGTCTGTGCTGGTATCCGTGGGGACCCATGAGTGTGGAGTCCCTGTGGGATGAGTGTGTGAGTGCTGCATGTTTGCAGCAAGCATCAAGCTGGACTAGCTGGTGAGTAGGAGACCCATGGGGCAGGTTAAGAGGGCCTGGGATCCAGGCAGTGGTACCAGACAGACAGAGGCGGATGTGTGGGTACTCGGGGGATCTGCAAATGTGCATGTGCTTGTGAATCTAGAGAATGGTGCATGTGTGCCTTCACTAGTGAACTTCTACCTCTACCAGCCAAAGAGCTGTCTATACTTTTGTTTAATGTGAGTCCCATATGTAGGTGCTGTTGAAGGCAGTGCCTTGTCTGTGGCAGTCTGTGAAACCATCTGTGTCAGTGTCCTTTGCGTGTCCTTTACATGTCTCTGTGTGTCTTTCTGGGAATATATGTACTCAGCTTTGCTACTGACTGAACATGCAAATGGGAAAGCAGCCACAGTGTCCCTCAGCCTGGGCAGAGACCTCGGGTCCCCAGGCGCGCTAGGCTGGGCTCCAGCGGCGGGGCAGGAGGGTCCTGGGCTGCAGCTGCTGGAGGAGGCGGCCACTCTTAACAACCCTTAACAGAGAGCACTGGCTAGCAAATTTCCTGGTAGATCAGAACTGCACAGTTTATTAGTTCATAGGGCTACTCTCCAACAGCACTCTTTCCTGTAAGAATCATGTCCTTTTTAAAATGCAATGCTATGGACATCACTTTTCAGAAGAAGCAACTGCAGCATCCCCTCTCTACGGCCTGCATATACCACTGTGTCTTTTTCCTACATCACCATAACAAAGGACTGTTGAACAGCTTTTAAAACTGTATTCTAACAATTTAGTACAAAATAACCAGCTGGTGATACATTTTGTAAAATATGAATATGGAGCTTTCCCCACTACCGGGGATACTCAAACTATCTTTCACAAGAACCAGACCTGCATCTTTTGTAATGATTTTCATAAATGTATGTGGTGGGTTGACCCCAGCCAGCAGCTAAGCACCACACAGCTGCTTGCTCACAGCAAAACAGGAGAGAGAATCAGAAGAGCAAAAGCTGAAAGTTCGTGCGTCGAGATAAAGACAGTTTAATAAATGAAGGAAAAAGGGGGGAAAAAACCCCAAAAACCTGAAGTGATGCAAAGGCAATCAGTCACCAGCTCCCACAAGTAGACCGATGCCCAGTCAGTCTCTGAGCAATGGCTACCACCCAGACCAACTGTCACGGTCCATTTGGATCTCTCAAATTTACAGGACAACGTACTCTGTAAATTAAACTTTATTTTATAAGTTCACTGGGAAAGAAAACAAATGAACACGTCAAACAAGGGCTCAATCCCCTTTGTACAGTGCATGTGAATGCACCAATTCATCACTTCATTAATTCATGAAGTTTCTAACTCACAAATTCTCTAATTCATAACTTGTAACTTGTAACTCACAACTCGTAACTCATAATTTGCAACTCATAACTCGTAACTCGTGTACCTATGAGGAAAATAGCTACCTATCTGACGGTGACAGTGCTCATTCTTTCTCCTCGGTCATGGTGCGGGCGTCCCCTGTATCACACCGGGAAGCACAAAAGCTTCAGCAGTCTGGCTGCTGTTGGATCCACTTCAAAAGCTTTTTGGGTAAGCTGATGTATTTGTACCTTCCAGCTTGGAAGTTTGACTATATCATTTCCATAAGTTAATAGAATCTGAAGAAAATGCCAGACACTCAATATGCAAAGATGATGGCTGCAGGAGACAGCAAGCTGCAGGTGATAATGGCTGCATAATGAGCTTTATACCATTCTGTCCATCATGTCCTGCCTATGTGTTGCTATCAATTTAAGAAAGGGCACTGTTGTGGTTTAGCTTCAGTCGGCAACTAAGCACCACACAGCTGCTCTCTCACCCTTCCCCCCCGCAGTGGGATGGGGGAGAGAATCGGAAGAGCAAAAGTAAGAAAACTCGTGGGTTGAGATAAGAACAGTTTAATAATTGGGGAAAAGAAAAAAATATTATTAATAATAACAATAATAAATTATTGCAATGAAAAGGAAAACAGCAAAAGAGAGAGAGGAACAAAACCAAGGAAAAAAGAAAACAAGTGCTGCAACCACTCACCACCTGCTGACCAACGCCCAGCCAGTCCCCGAGCAGCGATCGCTGCCCCCTGGCCAACTCCCCAAGTTTCTATACTGAGCATGACATCATATGGCATGGAATATCCCTTTGGCCAGTTTGGCTGTGCCCCCTCCCAGCTTCTTGTGCACCTGGCAGAGCATGGGAAGCTGAAAAGTCCTTGACCAGTGTAAACACCACTTAGCAACAGCCAAAACATCAGCGTGTTATCAACATTATTCTCATCCTAAATCCAAAACACAGCACTATACCACCTACTAGGAAGGAAATTAACTCTACCCCAGCCAAAACCAGGACAGTATCCACCCCCTATTCTATACCATCTACATCATGCCCAGGTCCTACCCTTTCCAATACATTCCAATTAATCACCACCACTTTTCCTGTCTTTTGATATATACACACAGATATCATTCCCTTGGTCTATGGGCCATCCCTCTAAAATGTCCGTTGAGTTCATTTAGTCCATGACTTTGGGCTCCATCTGTCATTACAGTCTTTCAGGTCAGGAGAGATGGTGTGTGGTCTTGGATTGTTGCATGCTGAAGCCAGTTCTGGTTCCATCACTGCTGCACTTTGCTTGGTTTCATCAAAGCTCATTCTTCATTAATATGGGTGATCCTTACTGAAATACCATTGATATGGTGTATAGCAACCATAGAAGTGATGACATTCAGTATTATATAGCAATTAACATCATACCATTCAGTTAATTGGCTATTCTCACCCAAAACCAAATCCCATTGAGGTACACAGTGGAGGTATACAACTTCCCCATCCTTCTGCATTACCCACCAAGTGCACCCAGGTCCTTGAGCAAAAGCAATCCCACGAATGGGCTTGCCTTTGCCCAAGGCAGGAGTAACCCAGACTGTCTTCCCCAGCATATTTTTTACATGCACTACAGGGACTTTAATCCCCCTCCACAATATGTAAAAGTTTTGATTGGGCAGGGCCAGCTTGATTGGCAGATCCCCTAGTGTTGACTAACCAGGTGGCCTTTGCTAAATGTGTATCCCAATGTTTGAATGTCCCACTACCCATTGCTCGCAGTGTAGTCTTTAACAGTCCATTGTATCGTTCAATTTTCCTGGAGGCTGGTGTGTGATAGGAGATGTGATATACCCACTCAATGCCATGCTCTTTGGCCCAGGTGTCTATGAGGTTGTTTCAAAAATGAGTCCCGTTGTCTGACTCAATTCTTTCTGGGGTTCCATGTCACCATAAGACTTGCTTTTCAAGGCCCAGGATAGTGTTCCAGGCAGTGGCATGGGGCACAGGATATGTTTCCAGCCATCCGGTGGTTGCTTCCACCATGGTAAGCACATGGCGCTTGCCTTGGGGGGTTTGTGGGAGTGGGATATAATCAATCTGCCAGGCCTCCCCATATTCCTATTTCAGCCTTCGTCCTCCATACCACAGAGGCTTTAACCGCTTGGCTTGCTTGATTGCAGTGCATGTTTCACATTCATGGATAACCTGTGCAATAGTGTCCATGGTCAAGTCCACCCCTTGATCGTGAGCCCATCTATATGTTGCATCTCTTCCTTGATGGCCTGAGGTGTCATGGGCCCATTGAGCTATAAATAATTCACCCTTATGTTGCCAGTCCAGATCCACCTGAGCCTCTTCAATCTTAGCAGCCTGATCCACCTGCTGGTTGTTTTGATGTTCTTCAGTGGCCTGACTCTTGGGTATGTGAGCATCTACATGACGTACTTTTACAACCAGGTTCTCTACCCGGGCAGCAATATTTTGCCACAATGCTGCAGCCCAGATGGGTTTACCTCTGTGCTGCCAGTTGTTCTGCTTCCATTGCTGCAACCATCCCCACAGGGCATTGGCCACCATCCATGAGTCAGTATAGAGATAGAGCACTGGCCACTTTTCTCTTTCAGCAATGTCTAAAGCCAGCTGGATGGCCTTTACTTCTGCAAATTGGCTTGATTCACCTTCTCCTTCAGCAGTTTCTACCACTTCTCGTATAGGACTCCATACAGCAGCTTTCCATCTCCAATGCTTTCCTACAATATGACAGGACCCATCAGTGAACAGGGCATATTGCTTCTCATTTTCTGGCAATTTATTGTACAGTGGGGCCTCCTCAGTACATGTCACCTCCTCCTCTGGCGATATTCCGAAATCTTTGCCTTCTGGCCAGTCCATGATCACTTCCAAGATTCCTGGGCAATTGGGGTTTCCTATTCGAGCCCGTTGTGTGATCAGTGTGACCCACTTACTCCACGTAGCATCAGTTGCATGATGTGTAGAGGGGACCCTCCCTTTGAACATCCAGCCCAGCACCGGCAGCCGGGGTGCCAGGAGGAGCTGTGCTTCAGTACCAACCACTTCCAAAGCAGCTGAAACCCCTTCATATGCTGCCAATATCTCTTTTTCCGTTGGTATATAGCAGGCCTCGGATCCTCTGTATCCCCGACTCCAAAACCCTAAGGCTCGACCTCGAGTCTCCCCTGGTGCTTTCTGCCAGAGGCTCCAGGTAGGGCCATTCTTCCTGGCTGCAGTGTAGAGCACATTTTTGACATCTTGCCCTGCCCGGACTGGCCCAAGGGCTACTGCATGCACTATCTCCTGTTTAATTTGTTCAAAGGCTTGTCATTGCTCAGGGCCCCATTGAAAGTCGTTCTTCTTCTGGGTCACTTGATAGAGAGGGCTTACGATCAGACTGTAATTTGGAATATGCATCCTCCAAAAACCCACAACACTGAAGAAAGCTTGTGTTTCCTTTTTGCTAGTTGGTGGAGACATGGCTGTCATTTTGTTGATCACATCCATTGGGATCTGATGACGTCCATCTTGCCATTTTATTCCTAAAAACCGGATCTCCTGTGCAGGTCCATTGACCTTACTTTGTTTTATGGCAAAACCGGCTTTCAGGAGGATTTGGACTATTTTCTTCCCTTTCTCAAAAACTTCTTCTGCTGTGTTGCCCCACACGATGATGTCATCAATGTATTGCAGATGTTCTGGAGCTTCACGCTGTTCCAGTGCAGTCTGGATCAGTCCATGGCAAATGGTAGGGCTGTGTTTCCACCCCTGGGGCAGTCAATTCCAAGTGTACTGGACACCCCTCCAAGTGAAAGCAAACTGTGGCCTGCACTCTGCTGCCAAAGGGATTGAGAAGAACGCATTAGCGATATCACTTGTGGCATACCATTTGGCTGCTTTTGACTCCAGTTCGTATTGCAGTTCCAGCATGTCCGGCATGGCAGCACTCAGCGGCGGCGTGACTTCATTCAGGCCACGATAGTCTACTGTTACTCTCCACTCTCCATTAGACTTTCTTACTGGCCATATAGGGCTGTTAAATGGTGAGCGAGTCTTGCTGATCACTCCTTGGCTCTCCAGTCGACGAATCAGCTTATGGATGGGATTCAGGGAGTCTTGGTGCGATATTGCCTCCGGTGCACTGTTGTGGTAGCAATTGGCACCTGTTGTTCTTTGACCCTCAGCAACCCCACAACAGAAGGGTCTTTCGAGAGACCGGGCAGGGCGGACAGCTGTTTAATTTCCTCCGTCTCCAAGGCAGCTATACCAAAAGCCCACTGATACCCTTTTGGGTCCTTGAAATACCCTCTCCTGAGGTAGTCTAGGCCAAGGATGCACGGAGCCTCTGGGCCAGTCACAGTGGTGTGCTTTTGCCACTCATTCCCAGTTAGGCTCACTTCAGCCTCCAATACAGTCAGCTGTTGGGATCCCCCTGGCACTCCAGAAATACAGATGGGTTCTGCCCCTGTATAACTTGATGGCGTTAGGGTACACTGTGCACTGGTGTCCACTAGAGCCTTATACTCCTGTGGGTCTGATGTGCCAGGCCATTGAATCCACACAGTCCAGTAAACCCGGTTGTCCCTTTCCTCCACCTGGCTGGAGGCAGGGCCCCTCTAGTCCTGGTCATAGTATTCGTTACCCACTTCTTGTGCATACAAATCAGGAGTTCCTTCATTAAAATCAGGAGTAAGATCAGCCCTTCTGCTCTGTCTGGGGAACTGCCCACTGGAAACCGGAGCAGCAATTTTCCTGGAAAAACCCCCTTTGGTGATTGTTTTTCCTTGCAACTCACGTACCCGTGCCTCTAGGGTCGAGGTAGGTTTTCCATCCCACTTCCTCATGTCATCTCCATGGTCACGCAAGTAAAACCATAGGGTGCCTCGTGGTGTGTACCCTCTATATCCTCTCTCTTGAGCAGAGGAACGCTGACTCCTAATGGCTGAGGTACTGCTCCGTACAGGTGGGGAGTAGGACCTATCCTCTTTAAGTTGCTGGACCTTCTGGGACAGTTTCTCCACAGCTGAGACAAGGGAGGAAGAGATACTTTCTTCGTATTCCCACAGTTGGCTAGCTGCTTCATCCACCATTGGTCCCTCTCCGTCTTTCCAGGTCAGTATTGCCAATGAGTTGGCATACGACGCTGGTGCACTCCATACCAACTTCCGCCACATGGGTTGTGTGCACCTGACTTCATCTGGATCTTTGGATAACTGCTCGTTGTCCAGGTCACCATAAATCACCTGCAGCACGGCTAATTCCCTCAGGTACTGGATACCTTTCTCCATGGTGGTCCATTTGCCTGGGTGATATATAACATCTTCCTTGAAGGGATATCTTTCCTTCATACCTGACAGGGTTCGCCTCCAGGCAAAAAGGGCTGGTTCCCCTTTTCCAATTGCTTTGTCAATGCCCCCTTCCCTAGAAAGGGATCCCAGCTGTTTGGCTTCCTTACCCTCTAATTCCCTGCTATTGGCCCTGTTATCCCAGCATCAGAGCAGCCAGGTGACAATGTGCTCGCCTGGATGATGGCCAAAATCTTTTCGCATATCTCGCAGCTCACTCAGGGATAGGGATCTTGTGGCTTCTTTCTCATCCACAAGTTCTTCCTCTTCCTCTCCTTGTGACGGCCCTGCTTTTTCATCTTCCCTTTCTAAACGAGCTGACTTTCGCTTCAAAGATTTCTTCTTGTGTATAGGGGCAGCACAGGTTGGTTCCCTCATTCAGCCGCAGTGCCTGTCACCAGGGCTGGAGTAGCCGCAGTGCCTGTCACAGGGTGGGGGCTGGAGTAGCCGTGGTGCCTGTCACAGGGTGGGCTGGAGTAGCCACAGTGCCTATAGTTTTGTCATCAGATCCAGAGACCTTCTCTTCCCCTTGAGGGTTCTGAATAGTGTTGAACAGGGCTTGGTAGGCATGGGCCAGACCCCAGCACATTGCAGGGATTTGTGTCTCCCTAGAATTGCCAGGGTGACAGCATACTTTTTCCAAATAGTCTACTAATTTTTCAGGATTCTGCACTTGTTCAGGGGTGGAGTTCCAAAACACTGGAGGTGCCCACCGTCCTAGGTACTTGCCCATGCTATCCCACACACCCTGCCACTCATAACTATCCAGCCTTGGGGCAGATCTCGGGATGGTATTCTTAAATTGCTTGTTAACCTTACACAAAACCGAAACAATATTCCCAAGCAATACCAATAGATGTATCTTAACTACCCAAGGATGTTCAAGATACTGAAAAGTTATTGTAATGAAGGAGGAAAGATCATAGAAGAAGGTAGCGAAGGTGCCATTCTGTATTTCCTCCATAAAAATCCTCTCAGAGGAAGAAGTATAATTGCTAATTGTCTCCATAAGGTGGTACCCGACGTACAATAATGGCTTCAGTACAAAACTTAGATACCAAATTAAGCTCAAGGTCACTGTTTTAATAACAAACCTCCCAGGCAAAACATCACTAATCCCTGCAGAGCACAGCAAACTGCAAAAAACACCACCAATCTTTAACATGTACAGCAAAAAAATGAGCATGGTGCAGATCAGGTAAACCAATACCGAGAACAGATGAATCAATATCGTGACCCACAACTATTAACAGATCTAAATTCCTTAACATGCTCTGGTTAATCTGTTATTATCTCAAACCCTTCGAGCCCCACGTTGGGTGCCAAAAAGGACTTGTGGTTTAGCTTCAGTCAGCAACTAAGCACCACACAGCTGCTCGTTCACCCTCCCCCCTCCCAGGGGGATGGGGGAGAGAATCAGAAGAGCAAAAGAAAGAAAACTCGTGGGTTGAGATAAGAACAGTTTAATAATTGGGGGAAATATTATTATTATTAATTTTAATAATAATAATAATAATAATGAAGAAAAGGAAAACAACAAAAGAGAGAGAGAGGAACAAACCCAAGGAATAAAAAAACAAGTGATGCAACTGCTCACCACCCGCTGACTGACACCCAGCCAGTGTCCGAGCAGTGATCGCTACCCCCCCAGTCAACTCCCCCAGTTTATATACTGAGCGTGACATCATATGGTATGGAATAGACCTTTGGCCAGTTTGGATCAGCTGTCTTGGCTGTGCCCCCTCCCAGCTTCTTGTGCACCTGGCAGAGCAGGGGAAGCTGAAAAGTCCTTGACTAGTGTAAACACTACTTAGCAACAACTAAACCATCAGTGCGTTATCAACATTATTCTCATATTAAATCCAAAACACAGCACTATATCAGCTACTAGGAAGAAAATTAACTCTATCCCAGCCGAAAGCAGGACAGGCAGTAAACACCGAGGAGGAGAGAACACTGGAGAGAAGGAGGGAACAGAGAGAGAGGGAGAGAGAGGAGGAGGAGGGAAACAAAAAGGTCAGAGGAGTGGGAGGTGCTAGTGGCAGAGCAGATACTTCCCCAAAGGGACTGCGGCTTGTGGATAGTCTCACACTGGAACACAGGAAAAGAGTGAGAAGGAAAGAGCATCAGAGAGAAACAGCTACACCCTGACTGCAACCCCCCTGCCTTCAGTTGCTCATTGCCTTACTGAATGAACTGAGTATAACCTGCAGTCATAACAAGGTGGCGGGGAGAGGTTTCTGGAGTGAAGTTGAGCCTGGGAAAGTGGGAGGAGAGGTGTTTTCCCTAAGTGTTTAAATATTTATCTTCTTTCTTTGTTTCCCAATACCCAAATCGGTACTCAAATATTTATGCTAATTGGCAATAAATGAAATTAAATTCCCCCCAGTTGAGTCTGTTTTGCCTTGTACTTGGTAAGTGATTTCCCTGTCTTTATTTCAATCCATGAGGTTTTTTTCTGCTCCTGTTCCTCCCATTTTCTCCTCCCCACCCCCCCCCCCAGGAGCAGGAGGGTGGTGTGTGTTTGAGTGAGCGGCTGTGTGTGTTCTTGGCTGCTAGCTGGGGCCAACCTACCACAGCAATAAACTAAAATTAAGTGAAATTCCCCAAGTCGAGACTGTTTTGCCTGTGACACCGTGTCATGATCCTTTCTTGAGGAAAGAGCAATTCAGTTGCCATTAATATTTCTCCTTGATGAGAAACCTGTAGAGCAATGGTGGATGGAACAGCTTGGAAAAGAGCCATCCTCCTCAAAGACAATTCAATCACCTCTGTGCAAGTCATGTGTTACAACTGATGTTCAAACCATATGACTCACTTAAGGAGTAAATGAACACCCTGGAACTCCCCGACTATTGAACCAGCAAACTGTATTGGTCATAGAGGAGACAAAGGCCCAAGAAAACAGGCCCTCTATGCTCTGCTCCCTGGAAGTCAGAAAAGCAGTTACTTAAGAAATAAACAATTGCAAAAGGATTTCCTCACTTAAAAAGAAAAAAAAATCAACCTATATGGGTCAAGACATCAAAACTCCCATTTGTATTGAAAACCATACCTCTGGGAGGAAAAAGGTACAAATCTTAACCCCATTGTCCTGATGTAAGGGCCATAGAGGCCTTACGAAACAAGACACTTTTTGTATATACAACGCATGCCTTGCTAATGACTGTGCCCTTGAAGAAAAACTAAGAGACTGATAAAAGGGGAATATGCAGGCCTCGTTAATCACTAACCTTTGAAGAAGAAACTAAGACGAAGGACTTCAAGGACTGATAAAGGGAACATCTTGTTATAAGGGAGATTTCCAGGCTGGGAGGATACGGCACTACATGAAGTCAACAAGATTTACAGAAACTAGGGGAAAGGTAACGACAGCAGGGGGAGATCACGACCACCGACTCAATTAAAGACCAAAGAAAGCTACCCCCCCCCACTTCCTGCAAGCATGCGCAGAATATTAAAGTAGTACTGTGGCTTTAAGTTGAAACAAGAGAAATGTAGACCAATAGAAAACTGCTTTGTGTAATTACTTATGCATATGCATAACTAGACCGTATAAATATTGTACCTGCATGACTGAACTTTGTGCTAGCTTTGTGGAGCTACCACCTAGCACCCATCTCTGCACAGACATGAAATAAAATGGCCTCAAGTTGCGCTAGGGGAGGTTTAGACTGGATATTAGGAAATTTTACTTCACTGAAAGGGTTATCAAGCATTGGAACAGGCTGCCCAGGGAAGTGGTTGAGTTGCCATCCCTGGAAGTATTTAAAAGACGTTTGGATGAGGTGCTTAGGGACATGGTATAGTGGTGGTCTTGGTAGTGTTAGGTTAACGGTTGGACTCGATGATCTTAAAGGTCTTTTCCAACCTATACGATTCTGTGATTCTGTGATTCTGTGAAAATACCTCTGCCCTGTGTGTATATTGGCGTCTTGCACACTGGGTAAATGACCTCACACTTGTGGGATAACAATCCTATGAAAGAAAGTAGCATCCATCACTAAGGGGGTGAATGCGGAAAGAAAACGAAGTGATAAAGAGTTGCTTACAGGAATGGTAAACAGAGATGGAAGAGTTAAATGTTGAGGGGTGGCAGTCAAAGCTCCTGGAGAAGTGATAGCAGATGCATGCTGTCCTGGTGCAGAGGCTAATCACAAGAATGGGAAAAACAGATAAGAGCCCCAGGAGCACAGTTACAAAACAAAAGAAGGCCTATAATGCAAAGAGCTAGCATCTTTAATTACCAACAGTGTTATAGGGAACCAGAAAGGGCTGGGAAATGGCCCAAGATGCAGTAAATATAAGGATTATATTTACTCCGATTATAAGCAAAATTCAGTGTAAAGAAACAGTTCAAACTCGGGTAAAAGAGGGATGAAACCTTGAGTAATGAAGGAGAAATTCAAATTTTAACTGCTCAGCAATGGCAATTCGTGACCAAGGAATGATCTGGCATGGAGGGCAAGAAGGCCCAACTGCAGAAGGGGATAAACCCGCTAGAAGCAGAAATGCTAGAGACTGAACAACTCCATATAAGGGAGTGAAGTTTCCCTTGGTGATGAGAGAAGAAACGTTGCAGTATTGTCTTGTAGCAATTGTGAAATGCAGTGCTCAGAGGCCACTTTTGGTCAACAGAACTGGTGCTGGGTGATGAACTGAACCCGGGCTAAGGCGCCTGATGCCAACACTCACATGATTGGTGCAAGTGCAAGCGTATATAAGACACTGGCTTGTGACGCATCTTTGTGGACTCCTTGTAGAACTGCTTATGGCGGTAGGACTCTGTCCAATGCATTGTTCATTAAATCTTTTTATATTGAAGCACAAACATGTGTTTAATTCGCGTCAAGGGGTACAATAAAAATAAATTCCCCAACGATAATCTTAAGAGAAATGGTTTCAGCAGCAACAAAGGCAAACTATAACACCCTAATGGCCTTAGTAGGTCTTTTTGTTTGGTTTTACAGGGCGAGCCTCTGAAGAACAACTTGAAAAGAAGCAGCCAGACATAGTGATAGAATTGTCTGTTTCAGTCATGTTTTTTTTAGGCAAGTGTATAAGTAACAGAACAACTCTAGGAACCAGAATAGAAGTAACATTAAAGGAAGATGGCATAGATAAGCATTAGAGGATACTCATACCTGTCTGATAACCAAGTTTAACAGCTGTATTCTAGTGTTTCTAGGTGTTTACCCTGTATACTGCATGATCCTAAGTAAGGTGCTTACACCTTCCCTTGAAAGGAAAGAAAGAGGACAGTAAAATCTATGCACAAATATAACAACTGCTGATTTGAGCTAAAGTGTAAAGTTTGCCTGTTTAGTATAGAGAAGATGGGGAGATAGATGGATGAGAAATAAAAAGTGATTTCATACCAGAAGCTGCTATGAAGGGAAATATTCCAGCTTGGGGAGCAAAGATATCTATCAACAACAATCTTTTGTTAACCTTATCTTCAATAGGTAACACAGAAAACTTACTCATCCCAACTTTATAGATACTGATCTATGTACATTATGTATGTGTACTTATGAGTATCACTTTATGTGCTGCACAATGTGGGGAGAGATGAATTGCTGACAGACTCACATAAATCCTCCTGTGTAAACAGGTGGTTGGTCAGTACACTTGTCTGTCCATGCTCTGCGCCTGATCGGTGCAGGCTGTTCTGTCTTATTAAATTCCTTTCTAACACTTTTCCTGTGTGAGGGCTCTCTATTCTGTGTGCATGTGTGTGTATGGGGGTGTGAGTGCCAGCAACTGAAGTCAGACAATGGCTAGAAGGGCCCATGTGTCCATGGTGTGTAAAAGGCAGTTCTTTGCTGGCCGAGGAGGGAGACAAGGACGCTTAGCATAGCATTACCAAGGGAATTTATTCTCTCATATTAGCTATGCGCATAGTGGAGCCCCAGCCTAATGCGTGGAGGACCCCAACGCAGAGGAAAGCAGGGTTTATGTATGTTACAATACAGTTGTGTAGACCAATCAAATTACTCATGTTAAGGGGTGGGCTAATCAGTTACTATTGCTCGCGTAATCAGTATGTGCTTGTCCCGTGCAGGTGGTGTGGATGTATGGTCAGTGGTGTGTTAATCTTCATTGTTCTAAACCAATATCCCGTGCAGGTGGTGGTGGGGTTTATACTGGATTCTGGTCTGTTGCTGTTCTGGCCGTGGTTATACGCCTGTTGGTTTTTTGAAAGACAAATCTTCTGTTGTTTTATCATCAGTATGGAGTGTTCTCAGGTGGTAAGAGCCGGCTTAGGTTGGGTCTTCAGGTCACATCGACCCTGAGGTAACAGCTCATAGTCTCAGGTAGTGTTTGTTCTTCTAAGCAAGTCATATTGCAGTGTAGCATCTCACCTTTCACAGGTGCCAGCGACACGAGTGTGGGTGCGCGAGTGTGTGTGATCACCGGCGAAGATCAAGCCAGACTAGCCAGTGAATAGGTGGAGTGGCCTGGGAGCAAGGGGGTGAGTGGGTTTCTAAGGGCCAGCTGTGGGTGTGAGAGTGCCTGTGTATCTCTAAGTGTGAGAGCACAGGGGGATTGGCTATGGGGACCTGGAAAGGCCTGGCCAGTTGTGTGTGTATGCGATGGTCTGTACCAGCAACTGGAGCTGGGCTGTGGCCTCAGGGGCTCATATGTCCAGGTGCCAGCAACTGGGGAGACTGGGATCCAGGGGCCAGCTACTGGGCAGACTGAGTGTCTGAGCCCAGCTGCTGGAGGGATCCACCTTGGGGAGAGAGAGAGAGAGAGAGAGAGTTTTGTTTTTTTTTTTTCTCTCTCACTAGTGGACTTCCATCCTGCTCAGCCAGAGAGGGGAGCAGGATAAAGCTGTTGGTGCTCTCTATGTTCTTGCAGGTGCTCTGATTGTCTGTTTGTGATCTGTGTGGCCGGCCATGTATATATGTATGTATGTATGCATATATGTAGTGTAGCTGTGTGCTCTCTTTGTGCGTGTGTGTGCGCACGCCTGCTGGGAATACATCTTCAGCCTTGCTACTGGTTGGACTTGGGGACATGGAGTAGCAGCAGTCTTGCCTATCTCAGGCTGTGAGTGGACCTAAAACTAAACCATATGACTAAGAACGTCGTCCAGATGCTCCTTGAACTCTGACAGGCTTGGTGCCGTGACCACTTCCCTGGGAAGCCTGTTCCAGTGACCAACCACCCTCTCAGTGAAGAACCTTTTCCTAATGTCCAATCTGAACTTCCCCTGAGGCAGCTTCATACCATTTCTTTGTGTGCTATCACTGGTCACCAGAGAGAGAAGATCAGCACCTCCCCCTCTGCTGCCCCCTTGAGGAAGTTGTAGACTGCGATGAGGTCACCCCTCAGCCTTCTCTTCTCCAAGCTGAAGAAGCCAAGTGACCTCAGCTGCTCCTCATAAGTCTTGCCCTCGAGACCTTTCACCATCTTGGTCGCCCTCCTCTGGACACACTCTAACAGTTTGACATCCTTCTTATATTGAGGCGCCCAAAACTGCACACAGTACTCGAGGTGGGGCCGCACCAGTGCAGTGTAGAGTGAGACAATCACCTCCTTCGACTGGCTAGCTATGCTGTGCTTGATGCACCCCAGGACACGGTTGGCCCTTTTGGCTGCCAGGGCACACTGTTGACTCATATTCAACTTGCCGTCAACCCAAACCCCCAGATCTCTTTCCACAGGGCTGCTCTCCAGCCTCTTGTCCCCCAATTTGTACGTATAACCAGGATTACCCCATCCCAGGTGCAGAATCTGGCACTTGCTTATGTTAAATTTCATACGGTTGGTGATTGCCCAGCTCTCTAGTCTATCCAGATCTCTCTGTAAGGCCTCTCTACCCTCGAGGGAGTCCGCAGCTCCTCCTAGTTTAGTATCATTGGCAAACTTACTTAATGTAGGTTCGACTTCTGCACCCAGATCATTTATAAAAACATTAAAGGGCACTGGCCCTAAAATTGAGCCCTGGGGAACCCCACTGGTGACTGGCTGCCAGCCTGATTTAACCCCATTTACTAAAACTCTTTGAGCCTGTCCCGTCAGCCAATTGTTCGCCCAACATATTATGGACTTGTCTAGCTGTGTGCTGGACATTTTGTCCGGAAGGATACTGTGAGAGACAGTATCAAAAGCTTTGCTAAAATAAAAAAACCCCCACATCTACTGGCTTCCCTTGGTCAGCTAGATGGGTGACCTTGTCATAAAAGGAAATTAAGTTGGTTAAGCAGGACTTTCCCCTCGTGAACCCGTGTTGGCTATGACCAATGACTGCATTGTCTGTCAAGTGTTTTTCAATAACTCCCAGAATAACCTTCTCCATAATTCTACCAGGCACTGAAGTGAGACTGACAGGCCTGTAATTACCAGGGTCTTCCTTCTTATCCTTCTTGAAAATTGGGACATTTGCCAGCTTCCAGTCAACTGGGACCTCTCCAGACTCCCAAGACCGTTGAAAAATAATGGAGAGGGGGTCCCGCAATAACATCATCCAGCTCTTTTAGTACCCTGGGATGAATCCCATCGGCCCCCATAGACTCATGTGCATCCAGCTGGAGCAGCAAGTCTCAAACAAGTTCAGAGTCGGCTGGGAGTTTATCATTCCCCCAGTCATGGTGTTCCAACACAGGGCTCCGGGGGTCCCAGGGCCCATCATTGGTGTTAAAGACAGAGGCAAAGAAGGCATTAAACGTCTCTGCTTTGTCTACAACCCTATTTGTGAGGTGACCGACCTCATCAAGCAACGGACCAATGTTTTCTCTGACCCTCCTTTTGCTGTTAACATATTTTCAAAAGCCCTCTTTGTACTGGCCAGTACTGGCCAGCTTGAACTCTAATCGAGCTTTGGCTGCACGAATTTTCTCCCTACAGTGGTGAACAGCATCTCTGTAGTCCTCCCGTGTTCCCTGTCCTTGCTTCCAATTTCCATACACTTTCCTTTTCCACCTAAGTTCTAGAAGAAGATCCCTGCTCAGCCAAGCCGGCCTTCTGCCCCCCTTGCTTGACTTCCGACACTTTGGAATTGCCTGCTCCTGCACTCTTAAGAGATTGGCATTCATGGACCCCAATACCTTCAAAAGCAGATTCCTAGGGGACCTGGGACAATGCAGCAGTCCAGATGGGTTTACCTCTGCACTGTCAGTTGATCTGCTTCCATTGCTGTAGCCACCCCTACAGGGCATTTGCCACCATCCATGAGTCATTATAGAGTACTGGCCTCTTTTCTCATTCAGCAATATCTAGGGACAGCTGGATGGCTTTCACTTCTGCAGACTCACTCGACTAGCCTTTTCCTTCAACAGTTTCTGCAACTTGTCGTGTGGGACTCCACACAGCAGCTTTCCCCTTCTGATAACTCATTATAAGGTGGCGCATCTTGGGCACAAGTCACCTCCTCGGGTGATGGTCCAAAATCTCTGCCTTCTTGCCAGTCCATGACCCACTTACTCCACATAGCATCAGTTGCATGATGTGTAGAGGGGACGTTTCCTTTGAACATCCAGTACAGCACGGGCAATCACAGTGCCAATAGGAGCTGTGCTTCTGTACCAACTACTTCTGAAGTGGCTCAAACCCTCGCATATGCTGCTAGTATCTCCTTTTCAGTTTTTGTGTAGTGGGCCTCGGATCCTCGATACCCCCAGCTCCAAAACCCTAGAGGTCAACCTTGGGTCTCTCTGTGTGCTTTCTGCCAGAGGCTCCAGGTGAGGCCATGCTCCCCAGCTCCAGTGTAGAGCACGTTTCTCACAGCTGGTCCTGTACGGATGGGCCCAAGGGCTACTGCATGAACTGTCTCCTGTTTGATCCGTTCAAGGACTTGTCATTGCTCAGGGCTCCACTCAAATTAGTTCTTCTTTTGGGTCACTCAATAAGAGAGGGCTCATAAGCTGACTGTAATGCTGAATATGCATTCTCCAGAAACCTACAATGCCTAGGAAAGCTTGTGTTTATTTTTTGTTAGCTAGTAAGGTGTCCACCAAAGCCTTATACTCCTTTGGGTCCGATGTGCCAGGCCATCGAATCCACACAGTCCAGTAAACCCGGTCGTCTCTTTCCTCCGCCTGGCTGGAGGCAGGGACCCTCTACTCCTGGCTGGAGTATTCACTATCTGACCCCTGCAGCATCAGACCAGAAGTCCCTTCACCAAAATCAAGAGGAGAGGCTTTCTCAGCCTTTCTTCTTCTAGGGGATTGCTGGTTGCCTTCCACTGTCTTGACAGCACGTGGAGCAACAGCCTTCTTGGATGGCCCCTTCTCAGCAGCTATCTTCTCCCGTAGTTCACATATGCGGGCTTCTAGCTTTGAGGCAGGCTCTCCATCCTACTTCCTCATGTCCTCCCCCTGGTCACACAGGAAGAACCAGACAGTGTCACACGGAGTGCACGTGGGGAGGGAGAGAGATTCTCTTTGAAACACCGGAGCTGGCAGTCCAGTCTCTCCACAGTTGGTATCTGGAGGTCTGGCCAGTCCATCATTGCTATGGTGTTGACATATGACACCAGTGCATTTTGGACCAACGTCCTCCACATGGCCCGTGTACACTGGATGTCATCTGGATCTTTGGAGACCTGGTTGTTGTCCAGGTCACTGCAGACAGCCTCCACCACCACTAATTCTCTCAGATATTGGGCACTTTCCTCCAGGGTAGTCCACTTCCCTCGGTAATTTACAAGATCATCCTTGAGGGGATACCTCGCCTTTTCCTTCAACAGGAGCCCCCTCCAGAGGCTGTGGATTGTTGCGTCTCTTCCGATTTCTTTGTCAATTCCCCAGTCCCTAGCAAGGGATCCCAGCTGCTGGGCTTCCTTACCCTCTGATTCCTGACTATTGGCCCCACTATCCCAGCATCAGAATAACCAGGCAGCAATCCACTTGCCTGGCTGGCAGCCGTAATCTCTCCACGTATCTCCAAGTTTGCTCAGGGTTAGGGACTGGCTGGTTTCCGCCTCTTGGGTGACTTCTGTCACTTCCTCCTCCTGTTTCATTGCCGAAGGACCAGCTTCCTGATCAGACCCTTCCTCCCCCTCTTCCTCCCTTACCCATTCAACTCCATGTCCAGTGTTTCTTTTTGACTACTGGAGAGATTACTGTAGTTAGGGGTTGGGTCCCTGTCTCAACCACAGTGTCGTCAGATGTAGAGGCCCTCCTTCCCATGCTCCTATTATGGAGCTGAACAGAGGTTCAATAGGCACAGGCCAAGCCCCAAAACAGTGCTAGGAGCTGCTGGGTCTCATCGGGGTAGGCAAGACACCCTTCTGTCAGGTGGTGCGCCATTTCAACAGGATTACATGGCTATTCAGGCATAAAATCCCAGGCTATTGGCTGTGATAAACACCCTAGGCACCTGCCCAAATCCTCACACACACCTCGGGGCATGTTTCTCTGTGGCCTCACCAAGAAGTTGTTTACTCTTATGTCAGGATGAAACCAGGTTCCACACACCCAACAAAAAGCCAGTGATGTTACATAATAGGATCAAACAGCTTACATAAGAGTTAAGGGATGTTAAGAAGCAGCTGCCTCCTCCAGCTGCTCCAGCCCAGGACCCATCCTGCCTGGCTGCTGGAGTCAACCAGTCCCCCAGGGCCCTGGGGTCTCTGCCCAGGTTGAGGGATGTGGCTCCTGCTTTCCCATTTGCAGGTTCAACCAGTAGTGAAGTTGAGCATGTATCCCAGCAACACATGTACAAAGACACACATGGACATGCACGGACGCACACAGGACACTAACATGGATGGTTACACAGACTGCCTGTACAGACAAGACACTGCCTTTAACAGCACCTACATATAGGACTCACATTAAACAAAACAAAAAATCCAGTACCACTGCCTGGATCCCAGGCCCTCTTACCTGCCCCATGGGTCTCCTACTCGCCGGCTAATCCAGCTTGATGCTTGCTGCAAACACGCAGCACTCACACACTCATCCCACAGGGACTCCACACTCATGGGTCCCCACGGATACCAGCACAGACCCTCCACCCGCCTGATCCCCCTGCCCGGACCCAGGGTCTCCAACTCGCCAACTGGACCAGCTTGAAGTTTGCTAGCGAATACACCTGTACACTCCCATGCACACCTGGTTCAGGGAAGATACAGACACTTGGCCCCTGCTACCAGCTGGCACCAGGCACATGGGCTGTGACCCCTGGCCCTGCTGCAGCCGCTGGTGCTGAGCCCCTCACTCGCCTCACTCGTGCCAGTCCCCCCAATAGCTGGTTTTTGGGACACACACCATTCCCAACCCAGCGGCTGGTGGCCAAGACACCCACCCTTTCCAGTAGGTGGTACTGGGAGCCCACTCACTCCAGTAGCTGACACCAAAGGCCAAGGATGCCTACACCCCTGGTCTGACTCCAGTAGCTGTCACCCGGTCCACTCACACCAGGAGCTGGCACTTAGTCCTCGCAGCACACATACATATGGGATAGAGAGTGATATTGCACAGAGAGGTAGTTAAGAAAATATTTAATAAGAAGATAGGAAAGACTGAGGTGATCGGGTGCAGGGCTCAGTCAGACAAGCGTGCTGACTGGTCCCTTTTTAGATATGACTGGCCCCTTTTACACCCTTTTCTGTCTACCCCCGCTCTTTGTTCCTCCCTGCTCCCCCTTCCCCTGTGCATCGCCTCATCAGTTGGCATAGTCCCACTGACCCCCTCCAACATCCTGGACCCTGGATCCTTATCAGTTGCAAAGTCCGGGTTTGCCTGTACTTTCTTGATAGCCCATCAATTAGTGTGACTGACCAGGTTTGTTTCTGGCTATTGTTTTTGTTAATGCTAATTGGTCAGGTTTTATGCCTCTGTGTGTTTGTCTCCCTCTCTTTCCTTATCCTCCCAGCTGTGAAAATAAACATTCTCACACTTCACATATCCTTACCAATTAGTGCGACTGACCAGGTTTGTTCTCATCATGACCTCCCTTATCATGTGTCAGTCAGGTTTGTCTCTGTATGTTCTTGTTTATGGTTCCTTTGACCAGATGCCCTTAAAGGAGGGACACTCTCCTTCCACATATCCTTACAATGAGGAAGTACAAAAACCTCGGGAGCCCATTCAACAAACCTAGCCACATCAATCCCAGAGGAGAAGAGGGAGGTGTAATCCTTCCTTCTCTCTGCAAGACAGCGCACCCAGCACAGGAACAGCATCAGTGTCAGGGCCACCCAAGTGCATAGCCATTGCTTTTATCAAAATTTTCCCAGGCACAGCAAAATAGAGTGATAAGCAGCATGGCAATCAGCAAGAGCTGAAAGTAGCCAGTAACAAGCCCCAGACTCTAACAGACAGTAAAGCAAGCAAACTCTGTGACCCGCACAGAAGCCTGCCAATTAACAACTACAACAGCTCAGATCATGCTCAGATTTTGTTATCTCGTGTCCCAAACTTTTTAGCTTGTCACTAAAAAGGACTAGCGTGGTGGGTTGACCCCAGCCATCAGCCAAACACCCGCCCTGCCTGTCACTCACTCCCCTCTCCTGTGGGATGGGGAGAAAATAGAAGGAAGGTGAGAAGACTCATGGATAGAGATAATGCCATATGATGTCTTGCTCAGCAATAAGACTGGGGGTGGAGGTTGGGGGGGCGGCTGCTCAGGGACTGGCTGGGCATCTGTCGGTTGGTGGTGAGCAATTGTTTTCATTTGCATCACTTGTTTTTCTTGTGTTTTATTTTCCTCTCTGTTGTTTTTTTTTCCTTACAAATTTATTTTTTAAAAATTTATTTTTCATTATTAAACTGTCTTTATCTCAACCCACGAGGTTCTTTCTCACCTTTACCCTTCCGATTCTCTCCCCCATCCCACCGAGGCGGGAGAGTGAGCGAGCGGCTGTGTGGTGCTTAGTTGCCGGCCAGGATTAAACCACGACACCTGCTTTCCTCTGTGTCAGGGTCCTCCATGCATTAGGCTGGGGAACCGCTATGTGCATAGCTAAAATAAAAGAATAAATTCCCTTAGTGTTTCTATGCTAAGCGTCCTTGTCTCCCTCCTCCGCTGTCAAAGAACTGACTTTTACACATGCATGCTACAACCTTCACATAATAATATGACAGCAACGTGCGCAAGAGTATACAACCCCATGTTATTGCATATAACTTAACTAAAAATCATTTGCATATCACGCAGACAGTGCTTATATCACAATCAGAAGCTTCTTTCTAATTCCATAACTCTCAGCACAGCAGTAATTCCTATTATGCTAAATAGCTTCATTCAGCCTTCGACAGATTTAACAAACCACACTACACATGATACAAAGGCAGCAAAAAATATTTTTAATTGATCTTTTAGCTATCTGGTCTGATAGTGCTTTGAATCACAGGGATACTCTCTAGCCTGTCTCTGAATTCCAGGCATTTCAAAGCCCATGACTTGCTTTTGGGACAAGCAGGGGCAAGTGGAGACCATTTTAAAAAAAGCCACATTCATAAATAATTCCCATGTGAGCTCTGTGAAGACAGACCCACGCAACCACTTTCAAAAGTTCCAAAGACATCAAGGGAAAAAAAATTAAATACTCCTGTGGGATAACTGCTGAGGTGACTTAGAAATTAGAACTTATAGGTAAGGCACAGCATTGAAGAAGCTCCCCAGGTGGAATGCGGCTGACATGCAAGGAATCCATTCCATGGAAGTTCCCTAGGCCTGCAACCTTAGATGTCGGTAATGCCAGGGGAACTTGGTGTGCTGACTCTAAGAGGCGCTGCCCGGAGGGTGGAGCGGTGTGGAGATGCCGCGGCCAGGCTCTGCGATTATATGGGAACTTAAAGGTATTATGGAACTGATAAGCTGCATATTTACTACCCTGGGCCAACAGCCTGTCACGTTTTTGACAAAATGCTGTCCTTTTGGTGAACTTTGCTCATTATAACATCATTATAATACCAAAACACACCTCCATCCCAAAAGCTACCCGCCTCCAAGGTGCAACCACCCCTCACTGAGCTTGCGCTCTGAATTTTCCTAGCTTATACCTTTAAAAGCGAAGCGAGAAAACTTTACACCAATCCTAAACAAAGGTATGTATGACTAGAGTCACTCAAGCTCCACCTGAAAGGTGAAAGATGATAGTATAAAATGGCTTAAGAGAGAGAGAATGTTAGGGAAGACACCATTGTGTACCACTCTGACCTCTGGGATCAGTCAACGGGCTGAGCCTCTCTTCCCCCACATCGGGACGACTTCGGGTAAGATTCGAACACTTGGTTATACCAAATGCCTCCCTGGGAAACTTAGAAATCTCTATAGAGTCGCTTTATTATCTTTTAACGCGTTTGTAGCCGGCAGTGTTACTCATACTCTTGGTATTTGCACGTGCTTTGCAGACAGTGAATTTATCACTGGTAATCCAAAGAATCTGTGTGTCTGTTGCTCTAATAAACTGCACTCTTCATTAATCTAGCTGTGGTAGTTCTCATTGAACACGACCAGACTCTTTAAGTGTGGCCGTGATAGTTCATGCAACATGACTAGACTGGGGGTGTAGCACGTTATTTGTGAATCCGTAATCGTGAAGTTCAGTATGCTGAACACGACTGGACTTATAACGTTGTAAATTAATGCTGTCGCCTTAGTGAAAGCCCTGAGAGGGCTCTGACTCTGATAAGTGGCTACATATACAGTCCTTAGAAAATAAACCGTTGACCAAATCTGAGCCTAAGACTGGACTTAGCCGCACCTAGACTCCTCTCTGAGAAGGAGTTTAGAAAGCAAGGGGGTCCTGTCTGAACCTCGTGACTCAACGGGAGGGTCCCCCCCCCCCACTCCTCAGACTCCTATGCGACAGTAACTCTTTTAACGCAACAACTCCCCCCCACCAAACTGAGAACGCTTCCATTTTGTGACCTCAAAACCATGTTTATACAATAACAAACCAGTTATTTGTTATTCAGATGCGTTGATCCATAAACAGCTGACCAGGGAGTACTAAGACAGGGAGTCAGCTTTGTAACTTGAAAACCACGTGTAGATTTTTCAAAAGTTTCTTTATTTTCCCTTTTCAATCTGCAATAATAAAGGTGTTTGTATAAATGTGGCACTTTGATAACGAGTGAAATGATCTCTAATCTCTAGATCATGTATGCTTATGGTCTGGTCGTTAGTCATTTACTATGCAAACAGGTCAGTGTAATAAGCTCCTTTATTTGAATTTATAGTAGTATCAATTCAAACAGCAACAGTTAACAAATAGCAAGTTGTGAGACAGCCTCATATTAAAATAAAAAGCTCTGAAATTATTTTTTTTTTTAATTTCATGAAAATATGCAAAGTTGATTGAACAAAACAGCTGCACTAGATCAATGTAAAATTTAAAACACCATTAGGCCATAAACCTGCAAACAGTCTATGAGTCTCTAAGCTCTCAAGTAGTCCTAGGAAGGGCCTTGGAGGAGAGCTCCAATTCACATTGAACAAAAGCCACATTACCATGGTTCAGACATGAACAGGTTCATGGTTCAGGCATGACAGGTCTGAATACGTGGGAAGCATTGCTACAGTGCATAACATCTATATTTATAACATTGCCTCACAGCACTTATTATGCTATTATCAATACCACTCAAAGAGTAGGTCCAAACACAGAGATTGCAAAAATCTGAGTAATACAGAGAGCCATTTCAGAGGATCCTTCCTCTGAAATTGGTCAAGAGGAATTGTTAGGAGTTGACAAATCCAGTAGCCTGACAAAGGTGAGCTACTCCAGCTCCATGCTCCCAAGGCCAATCAGTAGCAAGGCTAAGCAAGTATTCCCAGTAGGCACACATATACACACAGCCAGCCACACAGATAATCACAGACAGAGAACACAGCACCCATGCAAACACAAATGGCACCAACAGCCTTATCCTGGTCCCCTCTCCAGCTGATCAGGATGAAGTTAGTGGGAAATATATAAATATATGCAATATGGCACCTGGATGTGCAAGCCCTCAAGGTAGCAAACCCACTCCAGTTGCTGGTAAACAGACTCCCTTGCATGCACAAACACGCACGCAGACACAAACTATGGATCCCTCCAGTAACTGGCCTTAGACACTCAGTCTACCCAGTAGCTGGCCCTCGGATCCTCTTGTCTCTGGTTGCCTCACGCATAGACATATGCACACATACAAATGAGTCTCTCCATTGACACCCCAGATCCCATGGCCCCTCCAGTAGCCAACTTGCATACCCTCTGATCTCTCCAGTATCCGTCCCAGACATATGGCTGCTTTGATACCTGGCTCCCAAGCCTCTTATCCTACTTGCCAGCTAGTCTGGCTTGATATTCAGTAGCAATCACACAATGGCATACACACCCTCAGTCGCTGCAGTTGCTGGCACCACGGACACACGGGCCCCTATGACTTGCAGTCCCACTCCAGTTGCTGGCATTTAAGTCTACTCATCCTGGTCTCTCCAGTCACTGGCACCACAGACACACAGGCCCTCCAACTTGTGGTCAGACTCCAGTTGCTGGCACTCAGACCCCCATGCACACACATGCACACAGAACAGAGAGTCCCTCGCCCAGGAAAGAATTAGAAAGGAATTTAATAAGAAGACAGGACAAACTGTGCTGATCAGGTGCAGGACATGGCCAGACAAGCATACCAACCAGCCACCCGTTTACAGGCAACCAGCCCCTTTTATCCCCTTATCCCTCTACTTTCCCACTCTTGTTCCTCCCCGTATCACCTAGATCCATCCCTTTCCCCGCCTTTAGTTCCTCCCCTAAACATCCCATAATAAGTCCTGTGCAGTCCTGAAACACGCTTCCCCTGCATCCCATAATGTGTCCCATACCCCTAGGCAGTGACTCCCCTCAGTCTGAAAGGTGATCTGGAGAGGGGCCAGAGCAGGGGATCCATTTCTCTAACTGGGGTATTGGGGTTTCCCCACCTGCCTTTGTACCTCTGGGCTCCTTTGCATGTGTGTGGAGACAAGCCTTTTATCACATAGCCTAACAGGAATATTTTCAGGAGACAGTTCCCAGAGGAAATTACCCAGCCTCTCTGACAACTGATTAAAAAGAAACACTCTGCAAAGGAGCCCTCAGGAAAAAAAACAGTGGCTTTGTAATAGGAAACTGATCACTAACACTAGCTGCCACAGTGAAACACTGAGTAAAAGATTTATAAGGTGGAGGAAACAATATTGTATTTTTAAGTGTCTTCCTAGTAGGATCACAGGGAAACATTCTCAAAAAATGTCAAGACTGTACTTCTGATTGCATTCTTTCCAACAGCATTCAATTGTTAAATAAGTCCTTGGACTATGACTTCCTCCAGTATGCAAATGCTCTGGAGGTTTTCCCAGAAATCATCTCCTAATCACAGCCAGGTCCAATGTTTTATCTACATACTAATGTCAAATAAAGTGAATAGGTATAACCATGCTACTGTCAAGCCCCATATCTATAGCACAGATGACCCTTATAGCTTGTCTGCACATTAAAATTAGGTTAAATTATGCCACATACTAAACCTGAGGAGTTATCAAAAGTAAGTGTTCCTGTAGAGAACCTTTGAGACTCAAGGTAGTTGGACAAAGATGGAAATTCAGTGCTAGAAGACCACAGTTTGGGAGCTGTGAGGATCCACCACCAATGCCTGTTAGTTGAAGTGATCAGGATGCTACTTGATATGCAGCTGACAGGATCCTACCTTGTGTGACAGTGCATCATTGAAAAGTGTCTGTCCTTGGTGTCCTTGGCTCCTTGTTTGACTGCTCAGGAAGGAGACCAGGAAAGCACTTGAGCCTTTACCTGGACATAGGATGCCTGGCTCCAGGGTCTCCATGCCAAGCCCTGGGGGCAGGGGATCACCCCACCCCTCTCACAGCTCTCGAGAAGAGACTCCCGGAAGAGCTTCTGCATGTAATCTGATCCAAAGTGGATCCCTGGGTCCCTGTCCCACTGGTAGGAGATCCTGTCTTGTTTGGCCTTTGAGATACCAAGATTTCATGAGGGCGGGGGGGGGGGGGGATAGTGGTGTCAGAATGTGGCCATCAGATATGTTATTTCAACATGATGGTGTGTCACACCAGTGCTTCCACATTTAGCTATGGCTCCGCTTCCCTGGCAGATGTGGGACATGGCATAACAAGCTCCAGAGAGACAGAGCTGTGAAAGGCGAGATGCTACACTGCAATATGACTTGCTTAGAAGAACAAACACTACCTGAGACTATGAGCTATTACCTCAGGGTCGATGTGACCTGAAGACCCAACCTAAGCCGGCTCTTACCGCCTGAGAACACCCCATACTGATGATAAAACAACAGAAGATTTGTCTTTCAAAAAAAAAACCAACAGGCATATAACCACGGCCAGAACAGCAACAGACCAGAATCCAGTATAAACCCCACCACCACCTGCACGGGACATCAGTTTAGAACAATGAAGATTAACACACCACTGACTGTACATCCACACCACCTGCACGGGACAAGCACATACTGATTACGCGAGCAATAGTAACTGATTAGCCCACCCCTTAACATGAGTAATTTGATTGGTCTACACAACTGTATTGTAACATACATAAACCCTGCTTTCCTCTGCATCGGGGTCCTCCATGCATTAGGCTGGGGCACTGCTATGCGCATAACTAAAATAAAATAATAAATTCCCTTGGTAATTCTATGCTAAGCATCCACGTCTCCCTCCTCTGCCGGCGAAGAACTGACCTTTACAGCAGCCAGGGGACGGGAGACACCAACTGGTGAAACCAGTCACAAAGCACATTTTCCCTATGCACAGAGCAAAAAAAGGCTGATCCTGACCTGAGCTTTTCACCAGTCAAGAGGAAAATTATAAATTAATAATTTTAAAAGCAATTAAAAGAAATCCTCCTACTGCAGTGAAAGTGCCTCACCAGGTTTTGAGCCAGATGCATGGGGGGGGGCAGAAAGAGTTCTAAGGGGCGATACGGGGTGTATGGGGAGGACTTAAAAGTTGAGGGAATGAGACATGTAAGTCGGAGGAGAAAGCACGGATCAGCCAAGGAATCGGAGATCTGGGTGGCACAGCTGGGGATCAAAGAGGGAAAAAGAGTATGTGGATGGGGGTACTGGGTATAGAAGACCAGGGATGGGGAGGAACTGGAGAGCTAAGGGGAGATGAGGCCCAGGAATACAGAAAGGGGACCGGAAGGGAGGGACCAGGCGTGCAGAGAGGGAGACCAGGGAAGCAGGGTAGAGACCCAGGAGGCTGAGAGAACAAAGGCAACACCCGGGGCGTGACATGGAGAAGGGCCTGAGGGTGGCAGAAGAAAACCGACCTCAGAGGCTGGGAGGCACAAGGCTGGGAGGTACAAGGCTGTGCGGCCGGCAGGGAGCAGCACTCACCCACAGGTGGGGAAGGGTCAGGACAGGTGGGCAAGGGCTCTACACCATGCAAGGCAGGGAGACGCAGGCAGTGCAGTGGCTCAAAGGTGGGGGGAGGGGCCTGCCAGGCAGTAGAGCAGCGTGGCAGAGAGGTGCAAGGTGCAGAAGGCCACGAGCGGGTGGCAGGCCCTCTGCAATGACATACCAAGCAGAGCCCATGGCTGGCTACACAGACAAGGTGTTACCTTCAACAGCACCTACATACAGGACTCACATAAACATAAATATAGATGGCTTCTTTATGCCACTCCAATCGCACTCAGCCTAGCCCACAACACCTGCACTCTGCTTCTCTATGCTATTGGTGAACAGGAACCAAAGGTCAGGCCTGGGATCCTCCCCTCTGTGCACAGGGGAGGGACGCTCTGCAGCATCATGTGTGAATGACTCTCCTCAGCACTGTACAGAGCTCCACGGGTAACCAGTAGCAAAGCTGAGCATGTGTTCTGCACTGGGGTGAGGGGTGGTGGAGTGTGAGGTGAAGTGAGGGGGAAGAGAGAGAGAAAGAGATGGTGCAGGGTTCTTTCTGGATCTCAATAAGAAAGGCCCAACAACAAATGGCTTAATAAGATAACTACTTTAATAAGACAGAATAATAAGAGGAATATAGATAGCGAGTAAATCTTACGTCCCTTCAGATGCTGGGCACCCCCTGTTCGTGCAGCATTGGACAGAACCCAGATGGATTTTCCCACTGCACTGCACAGATCCTGTCCATGGAGAGAAGCTCTCCCTTTTGGTCATTCGAGCTATTATATAATTTACTTACAAGAAAAGAACTCTATTCATAAAAGATGTTCTCATGAGAACGTCTTGCTGCACTATTAGATAAAGGCAAGGACACACAGGTGGTATAATCACCAGTACCAAGTGGGAGCTGCCTGCCGGCTCCTCCGTTGCAATGAGCTGGCTGAGTTTATCCTGCGGCCAAGGGATTTGTGCAGCACAACACAGGCCTGAAGGCCAAGCTGTACGTGCAGCACAGCATAGGCCTGTTGTCTACTCAGGTTAACCTTTATGTGGATCACATTGGGAAATTTTTATTGTACCCCTTGAGGGAAATTAAACACACATTTGTGCTTAAATGCATTAGAGATTTAATGAACAATGCATTGGACAGAGTCCTACAGCTATAAGCAGTTCTACAAGGAGTCTGCAAAGAACCAGCTGATTCCTTAGATAGAATTGAACCAGCACCAATCATATCGTTACAAGTCAATACTGTGGCAATTCTTTCCTTATCCGCAAGGGAACTTAGGCTCCCTTATATGGAACTTATATGGAGTTGTTCCGCCTCTGGCATTCTGACACAGTTGGTGAAAGTGCCAACTAGGGAAGGTGCCCCGCAAGGACCCGTTCTTTGCGAACAGAGAAGGACTTGTGGGTGATGTGATGGTTGGAGGCCGTCTTGGGCATAGCGATTATGAAATGATAGAGTTTTTGATTCTCAGAGAAGTAAGGAGGGGGGTTAGCAGAACTGCTACCTTGGACTTCCGGAGGGCAGACTTTGGCCTGTTTAGGGGCCTGGTTGAGAGAGTCCCTTGGGAGGCAGTCCTGAAGGGCAAAGGAGTCCCGGAAGGCTGGACATCAACAAGGAAGTCTTAAAGGCGCAGGAGCAGGCCGTCCCTACGTGCCGAAAGATGAGCCGGTGGGGAAGAAGACTGGCCTGGCTGAACAGAGAGCTTTGGCTGGAACTCAGGAAAAAAAAAGAGAGTTTATGACCTTTGGAAGAAGGGGCAGGTGACTCAGAAGGACTACAAGGATGTTGTGAGGCTATGCAGGGAGAAAATTAGAAGGGCCAAAGCCCAACTACAACTTAATCTGGCTACTGCCGTAAAAGACAATAAAAAATGTTTCTGTAAATACATTAACAACAAAAGGAGGGCTAAGGAGAATCTCCATCCTTTATTGGCCGCAGGGGGAAACATAGTGACAAAGGATAAGGAAAAGGCTGAGGTACTTAATGCCTTCTTTGCCTCAGTCTTTAATAGCAAGACCAGTTGTTCTCAGGGTACCCAGCCCCCTGAGCTGGAAGACAGGAACGGGGAGCAGAATGAAGCCCCCATAATGCAAGGGGAAATGGTTAGCGACCTGCTACACCACTTAGACACACACACAAGTCTATGGGGCCAGATGGGATACAGCCAAGGGTACTGAAGGATCTGGTGGAAGTGCTCACCAAGCCAGGACAACCAGTTGATCAGGCCCAGTCAGCATGGGTTTATGAAAGCCAGGTCCTGCTTGACCAACCTGATCTCCTTCTATGACAAGGTGACCCGCTTAGTGGATGAGGGAAAGGCCGTGGATGTTGTTTACCTGGGCTTTAGTAAAGCCTTTGACACGGTTTCCCACAGCATTCTCCTGGAGAAACTGGCTGCTCATGGCTTGGACAGGTGTACTCTTTGCTGGGTAAAAAACTGGCTGGATGGCCGGGCCCAAAGAGTGGTGGTGAATGGAGTTAAATCCAGTTGGCGGCCAGTCACAAGTGGTGTTCCCCAGGGCTCAGTTCTGTTTAATATCTTTATCAATGATCTGCACGAAGGGATTGAGTGCACCCTCAGTAAGTTTGCAGACGACACCAATTTGGGCGGGAGTGTTGATCTGCTTGAGGGCAGAAAGGCTCTACAGAGGGATCTAGACAGGGGGATCGATGGGCCAAGGCCAATTGTATGAGGTTTAACAAGGCTAAGTGCAAGGTCCTGCACTTGGGTCACAACAACCCCATTGCAATGCTACAGCCTTGGGGAAGAGTGGCTGGAAAGCTGCCTGGTGGAAAAGGACCTGGGGGTGTTGGTTGACAGCCGCCTGAATATGAGCCAGCAGTGTGCCCAGGTGGCCAAGAAGGCCAATAGCATCCTGGCTTGTATCAGGAATAGTGTGGCCAGCAGGAGTAGGGAAGTGATCGTGCCCCTGTACTCAGCACTGGTGAGGCTGCACCTCGAATACTGTGTTCGGTTTTGGGCCCCTCACTACAAGAGAGACATTGAGGGGCTGGAGCGTGTCCAGAGAAGGGCAATGAAGCTGGTAAAGGCTCTAGAGCAGAAGTCTTATGAGGAGCGGCTGAGGGAACTGGGGTTGTTTAGTCTGGAGAAAAGGAGGCTGAGGGGAGACCTTATTGCTCTCTACAACTACCTGAAAGGAGGTTGTAGAGAGGTGGGGGTCGGTCTCTTCTCCCAAGTAACTAGTGATAGGACAAGAGGAAATGGCCTCAAGTTGTGCCAGGGGAAGTTTAGACTGGATATTAGGAAAAATTTCTTCACTGAAAGGGTTGTCAAGCATTGGAACAGGCTGCCCAGGGAAGTGGTTGAGTCACCATCCCTGGAGGTATTTAAAAGCCATGTAGATGTGGTGCTTAGGGACATGGTTTAGTGGTGGACATGGCAGTGCTAGGTTAACGGTCGGACTGAATGGTCTTAAGGGTCTTTTCCAACCTAAATGACTCGATTCTATGATTCTATTCCTGCTTCTATTGCTTAACCTGGTTCTGCAGTTAGGCCTTCTTGCGTGCCAGCCAGATCATAGAATCATAGAATCATAGAATCAGAGAATGGATTGGGTTGGAAGGGACCTTTAAAGATCTAACCCTAACCCATGGGCAGGCACATCTTTCACTAGATCAGGTTGCTCAAAGACCTGACCTTGAACACTTCCAATGATGGGGCATCCACAACTTCTCTGGGCAACCTGTTTTCCAGTGCCTCACTGTAGCGGATTGATGCACGGACTCCGATAGAGGGTAAATCAAAGACCCTTTATTGAAATATTACATGGCTTATATACTTTCTAATTGTTTACACATGCGCTACTGAGAGAACTCTTATTGGTTTATATGTCTTGTTCACGCGTCCTTCATGTGTCCCTTCAGCTAATACGATTGGCTATCTTTTTGCAACCTTGCAGTTCCTTCCTTCACAACAAAAGTCACGCGCTCGCCTATCTCCCTCCCATGACCCGGACCCTCAGTACTTCAATCTTGTTAACCCTTTCACTCCCGCAATGCCTAATTCCTCCTCATCTCACCAACCTCATTGTAAAGAATTTCTTCCTTATGTCCAAAACAAATCTACCCTCTTTCAGTTTAAAACTGTTACCCCTTGTCCTGTCACTACAAGCTGTGGTAAAAAAATTCTCTCTGTCTTATAAGCCCCCTTTAAGTATTGAAAGGCCGCAATAAGGTCTCCCTGGAGCCTTCTCTTCTCCTCAGCCTTTCGTCATAGGAGAGGTGTTCCAGCCCTCTGACCGTTTTCGTGGCCCTCCTCTGGACCCGCTCTAACAGGTCCATGTCTTTCTCGTACTGGGGACCCCAGAGCTGGACGCAGTACTCCAGGTGGGGTCTCACAGGAGTGGAGTAGAGGGGGAGAATCACCTCCCTCAACCTGCTGGCCATGCTTTTTATGTGGCCCAGAATTCGATTGGCTTTCTGGGCTGCAAGCGCACACTGCCAGCTCACGTCCAATTTTTTGTCCACCAGTATCCCCAAGTCCTTCTCTGCAGAACTGTTCTCAATGCATTCATCACCCAGTCTGTATTGATATTGGGGATTGCCCTGACCCAGTCCACCCATGAAACCCATATCTCTCCAATTCAGAGGTTTCCATTTGGACATTAAGCCATTGACTGTAACTGTTTGGATGCGGCCATGCGGCCAATTCCTTATCCATCTAATAGTCCATCCATCAAACCCATATCTCTCCAATTTAGAGGCAAGAATGCAGTCACTCCATCGTAGAAGGCCACTAGAGTAGTCAGGCACGATTTGCCCTTGGTGAAGCCATGTTGGCTTTCTCAAATCACCTCGCTGTCTTCCGTATGCTTCGACATAGCTTCCAGGAGGATCTGCTCCATGATTATACCGGGCACAGAGGTGAGGCTGACTGGTCAGTCGTTCCCAGGGTCCTCCTTTTTACCCTTTTTAAAAATGGGTGTGATATTCCCTTTTCTCCAGTCACTGGGGACTTTGCTTGACTGCCATGACTTTTCAAATATGATGGACAATGGCTTAGCAACTACATCTGCCAGTTCTTTCGGGACCCTGGGATGCATCTCTTCAGGTCCCATGGACTTGTGTATGTTCAGGTTCCTCACGTGGTCTTGAACCGGATCGTTTCCTACGATGGGAGGGACTTTGTTCTCCCAGTCCCTGCCTTGAGGTTCAGGGACTTGAGAGATGTGGGAACAGTGAAAATGTGTGCTGGTTTTGGATGGGATAGAGTTAATTTTCTTCAAAGTAGCTTGTATGGGGCTATGTTTTAGATTTGTGCTGAAAACAGTGTTGATAATATAGAGATGTTTTCGTGTTTTCGTTATTGCTGAGCAGTGCTTACACACAGTCAAGGACTTTTCGGCTTCTCATACCACCCCACCAGCGAGTAGGCTGGGGGTGCACAAGAAGTTGGGAGAGGACACAGCCAGGACAGCTGACCCCAGCTGACCAAAGGGATATTCCATACCATATGACGTCATGCTCAGCATATAAAGCTGGGGGAAGAGGAAGGAAGGGGGGGACATTTGGAGTGATGGCGTTTGTCTTCCCAAGTAACCATTACGCGTGATGGAGCCCTGCTTTCCTGGAGATGGCTGAACACCTGTCTGCCAATGGGAAGGAGTAAATGAATTCCTTGTTTTGCTTTGCTTGCATGCGCGGCTTTTGCTTTACCTATTAAACTGTCTTTATCTCAGCCCACGAGTTTTCTCACTTTTACCCTTCCGATTCTCTCTCCCATCCCACTGTAGGGGGAGTGAGCGAGCAGCTGTGTGGTGCTTAGTTGCCAGCTGGGGTTAAACCACAACAGTCCTTTTTGGCGCCCAATGTGGGGCTCAAGGAGAGGAAATGGCCTCAAGGAAGAGAGGAAATGGCCTCAAGTTGTGCCAGGGGAGGTTTAGATGGGATATTAGGAAATTTTACTTCACTGAAAGGGTTATCAAGCATTGGAACAGGCTGCCCAGGGAAGTGGTTGAGTCACCATCACTGGAAGTATTTAAAAGATGTTTGGATGAGGTGCTTAGGGACATGGTGTAGTGGTGGTCTTGGTAGTGTTAGGTTAACAGTTGGACTCGATGATCTTAAAGGTCTTTTCCAACCTATACGATTCTGTGATTCTGTGATTCTGTGACTCAAAGGTTTTGAGATGACGACAGGTTTGATTGGAATGTGCTAGATAGATAGAATTTATAGCTGTTATTGCTGTTTAGCTATTAATCGGCAGGCTCCTGTGCTTGCCATGGGGCTTGCTTGCATTACTCTATATTAGAGTCTAGTGCTCGTTAGTGGCTGCTTTTTGCTTTTGCTGCTTGCTGTCCTGCTGTACTGCTTATCATCTGGCTCTGCTGTGCCTGGGAACATTTTGATAACAGCAATTGCCATGCGCCTGAGCTGGCAGATGGCCAGGGCATCGCTGCTGTTTCTGTGCTGCTGTACTGGACAGGCTGGAACTCCAGTGTGAACTCGAGTCAAAGGGAGTGTGACCTGTGGATGAGTCCACATGGGAGCAGGACACCCTGAAGCCTCTGTGGCCATGGTTATGTCTGTGCCGCAGCAGGTATACCTCTGAAGGGATTGTGGCTCAAGGATAAGTCCACGCTAGAGAAGGTACACCTTGAAGCATCAGTGGCTGTGCATGAGGTCGTGCTTGTTGTTTTCCTTCTCATTACAATTTATTATTGTTGTTGTTGTTGTTGTTGTTGTTGTTCCAATTATTAAACTGTTCTTATCTCAACCCACGAGTTTTCTTACTTTTGCTCTTCCGATTCTCTCCCCCATCCCACCGGGGGGGGGAGGGTGAGCGAGCGGCTGTGTGGTACTTAGTTGCCGACTGGGGCTAAAGCACAACAGTATATTTTCAGTAAAGAGCTATTTAGAAATGTCGCGGTTTAACCCCGGCTAACAGCTAAGCAGCACACAGCCGCTCACTCACTCCCCCACACTCAGAGGGATGGGGGAGAGAATCAGAAGGGTAAAAGTGAGAAAATTTGTGGGTTGAGATAAGGACAGTTTAATAGGCAAAGCAAAAACTGCGTGCACAAGCAAAGCAAAATAAGGAATTCATTCACTATTTCCCATCGGCAGGCAGGTGTTTAGCCATTTCCAGGAAAGCAGGGCCTCAGCACGTGTAACGGTTACTTGGGAAGACAAACGCCATAGCTCCGAATGTCCCCCCTTCCTCCTTCTTTCCCCCAGCTTTTATTGCTGAGCATGACATCATATGGTATGGAATATCCCTTTGGTCAGTTGGGGTCAGCTGTCCTGGCCACGTCCCCTCTCAAGTCCTTGGGCACCCCCAGCCTACTTGCTGGCAGGGCAGTGTGAGAAGCAGAAAAGGCCTTGATGCTGTGTAAGCACTGCTCAGCAACGGCTAAAACAGTGTGTTATCAACACTACTTTCAGCACAAATCCAAAACTAGCCCCATACAGGCTACTATGAAGAAAATTAACTTTATCCCAGCCAAAACCAGTACAAGAAAGAATTGGATACTTTCTGTCTATAGCCTTGTGCATTGCATTAGGTTATCTGTCCACACTGCAAGAAACACACTAAACAAGACACTTAATGATTAGTGTCTCTTCTTGCTTGAGTTATTACTTAAGGTTGAAGTTCTGCATGTTCAGTGTTAAGCTGTACCATAGAAGTTGATTCACTTACCTTGAACTCTATGATTAGACGTCCTTTTTCATATGGCCTACGATATATTGGCATGCCTTCATTCAGCACACACTTAATATCCCCATGTTTGACAGTCTGGCCTTATGTAAATAAAAAAAAAAAGAAAAAAAAAATCCAGGCAGACAAAACAAGCAATTTTGGTTTCAGTTCCTTTCAGTATGCATTTGTGCAGCCTTATAAGCTTTGTTTCAACAACTATACCGATATCCAGTAGTCTAATAGGGACCTACCGCCTGATAGTTTTTGTGTAGGAGAACAGGTACACATCTATGCTATATTCTACCATTTTGTATGCTTCTCAAAGGGAGCATACCTATGAATGTCAAGTATTCCATGAGTTCCGAGCCTGAAAAATTTATCTTCAGAGACCTTGAGTATCCTCAGGATATCAGCACATCCATGAAGTAAAGTTTGTTACTGTGTCATACAAAGAAACATGTAGTTACTGTTGCCCACTAAGCAAAACTCTTATTTGTTTAAAGCTCTCTGCTGTAAAGACTTGGGGGCTGGGGAAAGAAGTAGTATTTTAAGGATCAATCCTTTCTGCTCCCCTATGCTAATTGCTTGCTTTTCAGCTTACATTTGCTGGATGTACAGATTTTTAGCACAAAGCAAACCAACACTTACCAGGATGAGAAGTAATAATTATAGTTCTATTATCCAGTGTTGTGATAGGTTTTTGAAAGCCACACAGTGCTTCAACCAGCTGTATATCCATGCACATAACAAGGTCTTCCCTTGCCTATGGTAGAACCAAGCAATGGTAGTCAGGCGTAGGGTGGGGGAATAGGAAGAGTGAGAAGGACCATGCCTAACTCAGGTATTAAATCTGGTAAAGACAATAAAGTTGGAATCTTAATACTAAGAAGCCTGACCAGTAAAATAGAGAACATTAACTATTAACTAAGCCAACTACTTCAGGGATAATACCTGTGATAAGAGCCATTTACTACTCAAGGACAGTTATTCAAAAGCTACCCCCCCACCCCCCCCCAAACCATACCACACACAACAGCATTCAGTTGCATTTCACTATGCTTTCCTTCTGGGAAAAGGTTTGTCTCAGCCTCCAAACTTCTGCTGCTGGGACAATTAATCCTTTCTTTAACATTGTCCAAATTGGACAAAAATTTGCACAATACTGTCATATATTAGCACAATCATCTAAAGAAACAAGACGCAGCAACACTTTTTTAATCAATCTGTTTTATTCTTCTACAACATAATTTTTGGCTTTCAGATGTGGGCAACACTAGGGATCCAATATGATTTTGTACCTTCTTCTTCCTTCTAGTTACATCATTAGGGGAGACCAACTTCCCTGAGATCAGGCTGCTACCCTAATCTGGTAAAGCTGATCTTTGACTAATTTAAATATCCTCACTTCAAGAGCAGATGCCTAGGGAAGAGTACAAGAGCAAGGCACTGCCCCAGAATACACTCAGCTTCCAGCCCTTATCAGGACACCTCAAGGACTTTAACCTGGAAGTGTAGTTTTATTTTTTCCCTCCCTTTCATGAAATCTATTGATGGCTATCAACCATTGACAGCATCTTATGCCAAAGATTTCCATATCCACATACAAAGCACCACTTCCAGTTCTGAACCTCACAGAACGGTTGAGGTTGGAAGGAGCCTCTGGAGGTCATCTGGTCCAGCTCCCCTGCTCAAGCAGAGTCATCTGGAGCAGGCTGCCCAGGACCATGTCCAGACAGCTTTTGAACATCTCCAAGGAAGGAAATTCCATGACCTCTCTGGGCAACCTGTTCCAATGCTTGGTCACCCTCACAGTGAAAAAGTGTTTCCTTACGTTCAGACAGAACCTCCTGTGCTTCAGTTTGTGCCCACTGCCTCTGCTCCTGTTGGTAATAGTAACTGTACTATCTGAAGTGATACTAAGAGACAGACAACAGTTGCTCCTACACAAATTTTCCCTCCTCCTTCCTCCCCTCTTTTCTACTAAGGAAGGATCTACTTCAAAAAAAATCACTCTCCACATAGAAGCTATTCTATCTTTTCCTCATTACCCTTCTTTAAGATTCTCCAGTTCTACTGTATCTTTGTGTACTGGGTCTGGCTGGGATGGAGTTAACTTTCTTCATAGCAGCCCATGTGGTGCTGTGTTTTAGATTTGTGACTTACTTTCACCTATTAAACTGTCTTTATCTCGACCCACAAGTTTTCTTGCTTTTGCTCTTCCTATCCTCTCCCTGGGGATGCTGGGGGGGGGGTAAGTAAGCAAGCAACTCTGTGGGTGCTTGGCTGCTGGCTGGGGTCAACCCACGACACTTTGCAATGTAAAATCTGCATTACATGCAGTATTCAAGGTGCAGGCGCACCACAGATTTTTATATAGACAGCAATTGGTTGTGTTGTCGTCGTCCCACGTCCGTCCGTCCGTCCCGTCCCCCCCCCCCGAATTCCTAACATTTTACTTGCTTCTTAGCATTGAGATGATCTATTCATAGATCTGTTACAACCAACATTTTGGTACTGTTGAGATCCCACTGTTGTGCAAGTATTTAAGTTTATGCACTTCATTTTACATTTAACATTCAACTTAAATTGTCATGTTTGTTGCATTATATCATGCAATCATTCTGCAACTCTAACCAACTTCCATCTTCCTTACCCTGTAAAAAGTTCTGTATCATCAACAAGTCACTACCTCAGAGTTTAAATGAAATTAAAGGTCCCCAGTGCAGCTCTTTTTAGGACTCATTCAGGGTCCCATCATGTTTCTTTATCAGAGGGAATTATATTCTTACCTGGTTTCCTACTTTTTAGCCAGTCATTTATCCATGTAATATTCCCTTCCACTCCTTGGTGGTTTAGTATATTCAAAAACCCTTTGCTGAAGAATTTCATTCAATGCCATTTTAGCAATTCAATAGATCACCTGGATCTCCCTAGTCTGCAGTAAACACCACTGCAAGTGTGAAAGCTTGAGCATTTCTGCTTAAAGAAATCTTAATTTGAAACACTTCAGCCAAACAAAGAGTTAATATTTTCTGCTATTAAAAATAATAACCTGAAGGTTACTGTAGATGAAGTAGATACAGTAATTTTAGTGAGACTGAAAACAAAACACAGGGAGCTCAGAACTAAACTTTTATTTCAAGAGAAGTCAGAAACAACTCTTGACTTCACCAATCAGTTTAAAAAGAGAAATTTTAACATGGAGAAAGGGACAGCCTGAACACTTAAGAACACTCAATCCTGTGTTGTAAGTAAGGGGGCCTTTTAAATGCAGCTGGATAAATTATCAAAGAATCATGGAATAGGTGAGGTTGGAAGGGACCCTTTGGAGGTCTCCAGTCCAACCCCCCTGGCTCAAAGCAGGGTCAACTAGAGCAGGTTGGTCAGGGCCACGTCCAGTCGGGTTTTGAATAACTACAAGGATGGAAACCCCACAGCTTTTCTGGGCAACCCATTCCAGTGTTTGATGCCACCACCCCCCAAGTAAAAAAAAGATTTTTCTTAAGTGGAATTTCCTGTATTTCATTTCATGTCCATATGTACCTTAGATGCTAAACACTTTGCAATGCTTTTTAAATGAAGATAGCTGTGGGACTGAAGGGAATGAGATACGGACTCCGGTGCTGGGATAAATCAAAGACCCTTTATTGAACTATTACATGGCTTATATACTTTCTAATTGTTTGCACATGCGCTACTGAAAGAACTCTTATTGGTTTATATGTCTTGTCCACGCGTCCTTCATGCGTTCCTTCAGCTAATACAATTGGCTATCTTTTTGCAACTTTGCAGCTCCTTTCTTCACAACAAAAAATCACGCGCTCGCCTATCTCTCTCCAATCCCATCCACTCCTGCTCCTGACACACAGCCTCCTTCCCTCAGGCATAACCCAAACTCTCAGTACTTCAATCTTGTTAACCCTTTCACTCCTGCTATGCCTAATTCTTCTTCATGGGACAGTATTCTCATCTGGACTACAGTAAACAAAGATATGGAGCAAGAAGTTAGTTAACCAGTTGGCCTTGAAGGCTGATATCCAACTGGGGATTTATCAATACAAAATTCTAGGTCACATACTTGAACACTAAAACCTTAATATATGCAGCAAGCTCAGCTGGAGATGATTAAGTGTAAAGGTAGCAGTGAAATTACTAGGTCAATTGTTCCAGTCACAAAAATTATTTCCAGCAGAAACAGCAGGTACAAGTTAGTTGCAAGAAGTTAAACTTGATATTTAGGTATCAACATCCTCAAAGAACCTTCCAAATGGAAACATAAGAACAAAATAGGACTTGGTTTTATGAGCAGTGTAAAGCCAGAGGCTTGAAATTGTCATAAGGTAGTAACTGGAACAGCTACTGCCAACTAAACAACAAAACATATCCAGTAACAACCAGCTAGGTTTTAAGACAGTATTGAAAGAAGTCTGTACGGGAATCATCTCTCCTACGCCCTCAGTTGCCTCCTTCAGAGTCTCCTACGCTCCCTCTTAAGGTCTGGTGGTAAGGAACTTTAGAAAGCAACTCTGAGTCACTCTGAAAGGAGCTTCTAGATGAAACCAGGATGCATCTGTTGTAATAATCAAATGTAAGTATACAATTCACATAATGATTGATGCTGCTATAGAAATCCATTGTAGAGTCCTACCCTATGTCCATAGGAACTTAGACAATGTACCTTTGTCTAATAAGCAGGATGTGGCTGTCGAAAGCAGAAGTGTAACTGATGTATTACTAGCCCAGTTAGTAAACCATGAAGAACTGCTTAGATCTGCCAAAAAGGTAGGAAACTAGGGGAAAGGTAATTCCAGCAGGGGGAGATCGCAACCACCAACTCACGGACCACCTACCCCAATTATACCACCGACTCAAATGATGAAGTTGAAGAAGAACAACTAAGCATGCGTACTAATTTACATGCTGGGCAAAGAGATTTTAACCAATCATTTAATAGAAGAATACTGCATATGTATTAGGAGGTTGAATACATTAATGCTTTGTGTGTATAAATAACTGTTAATTTGAAAGCTTGGTGTGCTGTCTTGAGACAGGCACCCATATCGGCGCAAATATGCAATAAAATACCTCTGCTCTGTGTGTACACTGGCATTTTGCACACCGGGTAAACAAACCCCGATTTTTGGGACAACATTTTGGTGACCCAGGTGGGTCTGCGCTGACAGCCTTGCCCGGTTCGTCTTGCCATACCCGACGCGGGGAAGAGGACTGAGTGGACTCCAGCACGCACCGACCTGTTGATCAGGGACTCCATCGGCTCCTCTCCTGCAGTCGGGCGGTAAGCGACACAACGGTGCAACGCTATTGGAAAAGAGGTATTTTCTGATCAAGGGAAAAGGGAGAAGTCTTTTTTGGGAAGTAGCATACTTATACTGCGTAAGGCGTATCAAAGAGAGATACGCAGCAGAAGAATACTGCGTAAGGCACCTCACGGAAAGATACGCGGCAGTAAAATAGGCTTTTTCGGTACCGATATGGGTAGTGCTACTTCTCAGGAGACTCCCCCTTGTTCTCCCTTAGGATGCATCCTGAAAAATTGGAATAAGTTTGGAGGGGACCCCATGACAAAGGATAAATTAAAATGGTATTGTAAGCAATGGTGGCCACAATATCAATTGGATGATGGTGAAAAATGGCCTGGAAATGGATCTATTAAGTACAATACTATATTACAATTGATGTTATTCTGTCAAAGGACTGAAAAATGGGATGAAATACCTTATGTAGATTTGTTCTTTGCCTTAAGAAACAATTGGGAAGTTAGAAAAAATTGTGGACTTGTGGATTCTAAATATCAAAATGGTATCTATTTGGTCAAGAAAAAGGATAGCAATTCTTGTTGTACAAGCTGTAAAACAAAAAGGAATGGTACAGAGGAAAATGATGAGGATGTTCAGTTGTTAGTTGCGCCTCGTAAAACTGTAATGATGACTCAGAATCCTAATTGGGGTGACATTCAAGCTCTTTTGGAATATTTGTTTACTACAGAGGAAAGAAGAACAGTTGTAGAAAAGGCTAAAGAAGGAGTAACCCAGGAACATGGAGGAGTGCCTAACATAGATACCTATCTCCCAAGGGGGGATCCCGGGTGGGATCCAAACACTGGTGGAGGGTTACAGAGAATAAAAGAATACCAAAAATTTATTCTATATGGAATCCAGCATGGAATCCAGAAACCACAGAATTGGGCAAAACTGTATGAAATACGACAGGGAGATAAAGAACCCCCATCGCTTCTTTATGAAAAATTATGTGAAGCAGCTCAGAAGTGGACTAATTTGGACCCTGAGGATGAGAACAATTCTAGACTTCTTAATGTGTTGTCCATTGGTCAGGCAGCACCCGACATTAGAAAGAAATTACAGAAAGTGGACGGTGCTGATAAAGAGGACAATATCCCAGTTGTTATCAATTGCTTACAAAGTTTATAATAACCGGGATGAAGTAGAGGAAAAGGAAAAACAAAAGAAATCAAAATTGCAGGCTTCCTTGTTGGCCGCCTTGTCAGAAGGACAAGGAAGAGGCAGAGGAGGAAGCAGAGGAAATTTTAGAGGAGGATTTCGAGGTAGAGGAGGAAATCATGGAAATACTGGAGAAAGTCATAGTGATACTCCTTTAGGAATGAATCAGTGTGCATATTGTAAACAAGAGGGTCACTGGAAAAAGGATTGCTCACACCTTTCGAATAATCAGGAAAGAGGAACAGAGGCAGCTGCTGAGGTATTGAGAGAGATAGGATTGGACTGAAGGGGGCCGGAGGAATTTATTACAGTTTCCCCAGCCGATCCTCTGGTTTCAGTAAAGCTGGGGAATGAAACAATAGATTTTTTTAATAGATAGTGGAGCAACTCACTCGGTACTTACTGATTGTAAAGGACCTTTAAGTATAATTAAGACTAGTGTAATTGGTGCCACCGGGAAAAAGACTCTAAGGTCATTCTTACAACCAATGGAGTGTACTATTGGAAATGCTATGGTAACTCGCTCATTTCTCCCCTTGCCATTGTTGGGGTGAGATTTGCTATGCAAATTAAATGCACAAATAACTTTTTCCAAAAATTTGGTACAGCTGCACATTCCCCCAGAAAACGCCTGGAAAGCACAAATGTGTCTGCTGACTCAAGGCGAAAAGGATGAAAATGCAGATGTTCCCGAAGAAGTATTGAATGCAGTGATACCACTGGTATGGGCATCAGGGAAACCGGGACGAGCAAAAAGCATTACCCCAATCAAAACTGAGTTGAAATCTGGAGCCCAACCAGTAAGAAAGAAACAATACCCTATCAGATTAGAGGCACAGAAAGGACTGGAACCGCTCATTAATTCTTTTTTAGAATATGGGCTATTACAGGAGTGTCAATTGGAATTTAATACTCCCATTTTGCCAGTAAGAAAGCCTAATTCTCAAGAATATAGGTTGGTGCAGGACTTGCGGGAAATTAACGCTCGAACAGTCGATGTCCACCCTGTGGTGCCAAAACCCATATACTTTACTTGCTTCCATCCCTGAAAATAATATGTATTTTACAGTTCTAGATTTAAAAGATGCTTTCTTTTGCATTCCGGTGGATGAACAGAGTCAGCTCATCTTTGCTTTCGAATGGGAAAGCCCGACCACCGGACAAAAGACTCAACTATGTTGGACTGTACTACCACAAGGATTCAAAAATAGCCCAACGTTATTTTCTAATGTATTGGCAAAAGAATTGGAACAATGGCAATGTAATAATGGACATATAGTCTTGTTGCAATATGTTGACGATTTATTAATTGGCTCAAGCAATTGCAGTGAATGTCTTGAAGCTACAATTAGTTTGCTGAACTTTTAAGGACTTGCAGGATATCGCGTCAGGTGGCTTTAGGAGGCAACAGGTGGCTTTAGGAGTCCCAACTCAAATGTTGGGAAGCTGGAAGAGACCTGTGGGGTATTTCTCTAAACAATTAGATGAAGTCAGTAAAGGATGGCCTGCTTGTCTGAGAGCTGTTGCTGCAGCAGTGATCTTAATTGAAGAGGCCAGGAAACTGACCTTGGGACAACCCATGACCGTGTTTGTACCCCATGCTGTGATCTCTCTCCTAGAAAACAAGGGACACCATTGGATTTCTCCCAGCAGACTGGCTAAATACCAGGCTGTTTTGCTGGAGCAGGATGATGTTACCCTTTCAATATCTGCCACTTTAAATCCTGCGACTTTGCTGCCGATCTCAGAACAAGAGGAATTACAACATGATTGTCCGACAACAATCGAACAAGTTTGTTCCAGCCGACCGGATTTACAGGATACTCCTCTTTCTGATTTTGATTTAGAATTATATACAGATGGAAGCAGTTTCATGTTCGGAGGAAAGCAACGTGCTGGATATGCAATAGTGACCAGAGACCATGTTTTGGAAGCCAAATCTTTGCCTTATAATACATCAGCCCAGAAGGCGGAATCGATCGCTGTAACTCGAGCTCTATAAATAAGTACCAGGAAAAAGGCTAATATTTTCACAGATTCAAAATATGCTTTTGGAGTTGCCCATGCTCACGGGGCAATTTGGAAAGAAAGGGGACTTTTAAACTCACAAGGAACTCCTGTTAAATATGGAACTGAAATTATGAAATTGTTACGAGCTGTATTACAGCCAAAGAAAGTTGCAATAATTCATTGCAGGGCACACCAAAAAGGGAACAGTGATATAATCAGGGGAAATCGGAAAGCGGATACAGCTGCAAAAGCAGCAGCCCTGAAAAGGTTGAATGTGGAAGGAGCTTTAATCCCCGGACGTCATCTAGATCTAACTCCACCACAATACACTGAAAAGGAAGATCAATTAGCTGAACAACTGGATTGTATTAAAAAGGAACAGGGATGGTGGATGACACCTTTAAAACAACTTCTAATCCCCGAAAGGACAATGGAATTTGTATTAAAGAAATTACACCAAGAAATGCATATGGTAGGAAAAGGTAGGAAACTAGGGGAAAGGTAATTCCGGCAGGGGGAGATCGCAACCACCAACTCACGGACCACCTACCCCAATTATACCACCGACTCAAATGATGAAGTTGAAGAAGAACAACTAAGCATGCGTACTAATTTACATGCTGGGCGAAGAGATTTTAACCAATCATTTAATAGAAGAAGATTGCATATGTATTAGGAAGTTGAATATGTTAATGCTTTGTGTATAAATAACTGTTAATTTGAAAGCTTGGGGTGCTGTCTTGAGACAGGCACCCATATCGGCGCAAATATGCAATAAAATACCTCCGCTCTGTGTGTACACTGGCATTTTGCACACCGGGTAAACAAACCCCAAGTTTTGGGACAACAGTGTTACTTGCATGGAATAAATAACAATGAAAGGACGTCTAGCCTGAGTTTCAATAGACTTTTTTTAGCAAATCCATTACGAATGGCATGTTGATAGTAAATGTATCAAAAGTGAATTTTGGATCTTGAAAGTCCATTAAGTTAGTGCAAGCACTAATGTCAAGAACCTGATATCAAGAAGCCTGCACTAGCTTTACAGCTATGACCAGACTTGGCCTATATTTAATGGGCAATCAGTTACAGGTCTGCATGGCAAATATATTAGTTATGTTATAAAAACTCCTCTGCACACACACAAAGGAGCACAGATAGACAACGGCAGGAGGGGGAGCCTGCCAGGCTACTCCCAGGCCCATCACAGGAGCCATAAACCCATCAAAGGCTCATTCGCACAAGCCCAGAGGAGCACAGGGGCACAAAGGCAGATGGGAACCCAAATTAAGGACTCAGAGGAAGGGACACCCTGTCCAAGGCCCTCCTTGGGCTGTCCCAGTAGACCCTCAGCCCCGTTGTCCAGGCATGAACCGGTTGTCCAGGCGTGAAACCCATCAACATGAGTCAATGCCAGAGCATGTTTCAGACTGAGGGGGTGCTGCCTAGGGGTATGGGACACATTATGGGATGCAGAGGAAGAGCATTTCAGGATTGCATGAGACATTATGGGATGCTTATGGCGTGAACCAAAAGGGGGAAAGGGTGGGATTTAGGTGATTTTGGGAAGGAATGTGTGTGGGAAATACTGGGATAAGTGGATCAAAAGGGCCAGTTGTGTGTAAATAGTTGGCTAGTTAGTACACTTGTCTGGCAATGCCCTGCGCCTGTGCATCTGTGTGTATGGGGGTCTGAGTGCCAGCCACTGGAGTGGGACCTGTTCCTCTGGAACAAGGAAGACTTACCCTCGGTGGAGGAAGAATAGGTTAGAAATCACTAAAGCAAACTGGACATGCATAAGTCCATGGGGCGTGATGGGTTATACCCATGAGTGCTGAGGGAGCTGGCTGATGTCACTGCGAGGCCACTCTCGATTATCTTTGATCATGGCAATTGTGAGAGATGCCTGAGGGCTGGAGGAAAGCAAATGTCAACTCCTATCTTCAAAAAGGGCAAGAAGGAGGACCCAGGGAAGTACAGGCTGGCCAGCCTCACATTGATCCCTGAGAAGGTGATAAAGAAAATCCTCCCAGAAAGCATTTACAAACACATGAAGGACAAGAAGGTGATCAGGAGTATTCAGCATGAATTTATGAAGGGGAAATCATGCTTGACCAAGCTGATAACTTTCTAAAATTAGGTGACTAGCTTGGTGGACAAGGGGAGAGCAGTGGATGCTGTTTACCTCGACTTTTGTAAACCCTTTGAGAGTGTCTCCCATAACACCATAGACAAACTGAAAAAATACGGTCTAGATAAGTGGACAGTGAGGTGGACTGAAAACTGGATGAATGGCCAGGCCCAGAGGGTGGTGATTAGTGGTACAAAGTCCAGCTGGGGGAAAGTCACTAGTGTTGTACCCCAGGGGACGATAATAGGGAAAGTAATGTTTAACCTCTTCATTAATGACATGGATGCTGGAAAAGAGTGCAGCCTTAGCAAGCCTGCAGATGATACAAAACTGGAAGGAGTGGCCGAGAGATCAGATTGGTGTGCTGTCATTCAGAGGGACCTCAATAGGCTGGAGAAATGGGTAGAGAGGAATCTCATGAAGTTCAACAAATGGAAATGCAATGGGGCAAGAGGATCTTCACGAACAAGCTGGACAGACTTACAAGGAGGGCTTTAAACTAGACGTGGCGGGGGAAGGCGATGGAGTTTTGAGGGGAGAGCAGCGGATATTGCCTACCTAGCCTTCGGGAAGGCTTTTGACACCGTCTCCCGTAAGATCCTCATAGAGAAGCTGATGAAGTATGGGCTGGATGAGCAGACAGTGGGGTGGATTGAAAACTGGCTGAACAGCTGGGCCCAGAGGGTGGTGATCGGTGGCATGAAGTCTAGTTGGAGGCCAGTCACTAGCGGTGTACCCCGGGGGTCAATACTGGGTCCGATCCTGTTCAACGTCCTGATTAATGATCTGGATGATGGGTAGACAGACTGTACCCTCGGCGAGTTTGCTGATGATACAAAACTGGGAGGAGTGGCTGATACACCAGAGGGTTGTGCTGCCATCCAGAGGGACCTCGACAGGCTGGAGAAATGGGCAGGCAGGAGCCTCGTGCGGTTCAGCAAGGGGAAGTGCCAAGTCCTGCACCTGGGGAGGAACAACCCCATGCACCAGTATATGCTGGAGGCGGACCGGCTGGAAAGCAGCTTTGCAGAAAAGGACGTGGGGGTCTCCTGGTGGACACCAAAGTTGAACGTGAGCCGACAGTGTGCCCTTGCCGCAAAGAAGGCTAAGGATATCCTTAGCCCGATATAGAGGAAAGCAGGGTTTACGTATGTTACAATACAGTTGTGTAGACCGATCGAATTGCCCACTATCCCCGGGGGTGCAGGGCACCACAGACCGCCCTTGGGCAGCTTTGGGGGCACTGCCTATTTTCCTAAAAGCCTCCTACCCAGCTTAGCGCAAAGCCTATCTTGATCTGCCCTCCAGCCCTCAAGCCACCAGTGCCGAACGCACGCCTTGTATTTTATTTTCTCCCAGGAGGAGGCGTGCAGCTTAGAAGCGTCTGCAATTGAAGCGGGGCTTTCAGGGACCAATTTAGAGCAACTTCTGTCGGTTCTACGAGATGTTCTGAAAAGTTAAGGCCTGGCCTGGCCTGGCCTGGCCTGGCCAAAGCAGTCATTTGCCTGGAGGGAGCAGCACCAAAAAGCCACAAGCACGTTTGGGGTGGACTTGATGCGGTAACAAATAACAAGAAATAGTACTTGTAGCTACAACAGCCTCTTCCGAGACCTCGTTGCCCGCCCACAGGGTCGCAGCACTACACGGCACAGGTCCCTCCGCGGACTCGCCCAACGTCTTCTCCCTCCACCCCCAGGTCGGATCCCTCCGCGCCCCGAGGGCACGCAAGCGCCCCGAGCCCCGGTAAGCACCAGGTCGACGAGGGCGGACCCGCCAAGGGGGCGAGGACAAGCGAAAACGACAGACGAGACAGCCAATCGGGACGCGGGATCGGCCGGCGGCGATCTGGCGGCCCAATGGGCGCCGCGGAGGGCCTGGCCGAGTGGAGGAAGCGCGGGGGCGACAACGGGCGTTGTCGTGGCTGACGAGATTATTGGGGCGCGGGCCGCCCGGTCCGGTGGCGCCACTACTGTCTTCGGAAAGATCATCGGCAAGGCGCTTCCCCGCCAACGTCATCTACGAGGACGAGGAGGTAGCCGCGGCTTTGCTCTGTGCGCGGTTCCTCTTCCCTTCCCTTCCCTTCCGTTCCCCCCCTCGGCGCTCGCAGGCGCCCTGAGCCGAGGACCCGTTGTGCGGTGCCCGGGAGCGCGGCAGGGCGGGTGGCGGCGCTGCTGCGGGCGGGTGGGTGGGTGGAGGGACGGGGGACGGACGGGGCCTCTCTGGGTTGTGGCGCTCTCTACTGCGCCATCCCTAAAACATCGCGCTTCTTCGGTGCCCCCCCCGCCGGCTGCCGCGGCGCGTACTGGGTTGCTGGTGCTGTCCGGCTCGCCTCGGTTCGCAGCCCCACCGTGTCGTGTGCGCGCGTGCGTAGAGGAGGGCCTCTGACGGTAACGCACTCGGTGGCAGCCGCAGACGTTTGCCGCGTGATATCCCTTTGGCACTGCAAGTCGTGCAAAGTTTGCTGCCGAGGGATGGGAGTGGTCCTACCTCGCGTAGGATGATAGTCTTGAAACCTTAGATTAAGCACGCGCGGTCAGTCTCCTCGGGGATTCTGGGGGGGAGGGGTGGGTGCGTGTGTGTGTGCAAGCAGTGAAGGTCTGAGTAGTGACCGTAATGAGTTAGTTCTGCATAGGAGAAATGCAGGTCTTGATGTGCCTCGTAATAGCATTATAGAGATTTCACAGCTCTGCTGTGCTAGGCTTTGGTTCTGAGCCCCCAAACTGGATTATTAAAGCAAAGAGTTACAGCTTTTCTTATTTTTCTTAAAAAAAAAAAATATCTAGAAACCGGCCATCCTGCAGGCTGCAAAAGCTTCCCAGACCTTGTTTCTGTGGTGAAGCGGGACCGTGATAACAGCATGCTTGCAAGGTTCACGCATGCTGGTGCACCACAACGTGCTAGGAACTGGAGTGAGCTGCTTAGACTGTGGGGGGAAAAAATGCAGCCGTTACCTACACGATGTTAACTTTAAGTTAGTGTCGCGTATAATTTTTTTTATTAAAACGCTGAAGATTAACAGTTAGGGGTGTCTTCTGCTTTTGAAGGTAGGGTTTATGTGCAATATAGAAGGCAGACTCGTACTATGCACTTGCAGGCTTCCTGTGATTATGCTTTTGTTCAATACTTGAGCTCCCTGTACCATGGAAAGTGAATGGCCGCTGATCTTCCACTTCACTAAATTCTTTGCTGATTCAGTTAAGCCCTTTGTCTCCTGCCTCTGTGTGGACCACATCGAATAGAAAAACTGCTTAGGAAATGATCGACCCAAATTAAAACATACTGGATGGAGGTCGCTAATCTGAAGTACTGGCCCGTCTCCTTGCCCCCATCATCTTGCACGCTGAATCCCACTTCTGGAGGGGGCTCTGTAAATATGTTGTATTTTGTGTATAGCAAGTATTAATATCACGTAAGAAAAATCAACGTTTCGGCTTGTGTTTGGGGCATCTGGTAATCTGCTTCTGTACGAGTTCAGTGGGGCGTATTGATTTGCTCAAGCTATTGCCTTTCCCCGAAGCCAATCAAGTTTTAACTGTTTACTCTTCCTCCAGTGCCTTGCGTTCCATGATCTTTCACCCCAAGCTCCGACGCTTTTCCTAGTCGTGCCTAAGGAGCCAATTATCAGGCTATCTGAAGCAGAAGATTCTGGTGAATCTGTAAGTACCGTGGAAGCTTTCTGCACGCTGAACTGTCCCTGTAATTAGTTCCTAATTTACTAGACTCTTTCCCATCCCCTCTTTCCCTCTTGATAGGGCACAGTAGGCTATTTGGGGTTTTCTGGCGCTGTAATCTTTTGCCTCTAGCTTGTAATGGAATTGAGCTTTTTGACTAAAAGTAGTGCTATAAAGCAATGCTCATCCCTGGGTATGTACTTCTGGTGCAAAATGCGGTGGTGTTCTGGAGCGCGGTCTGATGCCTATTGTCATGGTTTAGAGTAAGAGTAGTAGTACTTCTCCTAATACGGAGAAGGGGGCTTGGGGTTTTTGGCAGGTCAGGGGTGAGGAAGGGCAAAGCTGGTTGAGAGGTGCTGGGTGCTTCACTTTTAGCTCTAAAAGTCAAGTTCAAAGGCTTTGTAAACCCACGCAAAAGGCAGCCTAAAGTTTATTTTCCACCAGAATTGCTTATGTTGCCTGAAGGTATAATGGGGGCTTTAGCCCGGAGACAAACTTAGCTTCTGTGGCTGTCTTGTAGTCCGTTACTGTCTAGCCTGAAAAAAATTGCATAGCTCTTTTTTTCCCTGTAGTGTGCATAATTGGTCTTTGTAGCTTTGCTTGGAAAATGTCAGTTGCAGGCGGACAGACAGTAATTTGAAGCGCAATGGTCGAATTGCTAGGAATTGGCTAACTGGCTTCTCTGGGTGGTTCTCTGCTCTCGTTCCTTCCCTTGCTGCCCTCTCCCCTCTTTGTGTGTGGCTTTTATGTTATTTATTTATGGGTTTGCACTTCCTTCTCCAGCTTCTTGGGCATTTAATGATTGTTGGCAAGATGCGTGCTGCTCACCTGGGCCTGACCAATGGATTCCGGACGGTTGTGGATGAAGGGCCCGAGGGTGGGCAGTCTGTCTGTCACGTACATCTACGTATTCTGGGTGGCCGTCAGTTGGGCTGGCCGCCTGGCTAAGATTTTTGCACCACAAGAGTTGCTGCACGTGTACGAATCGCCACTGAATGGATTTCATCTGTTGCCCGTCGGTCTAGCCACACCGTTGATGTCTAATTTTTTGTGACGTGTGTCTGCGGAAGGTGGTAAAAGCTTTGAGCAGCAGTTGCACAATAAAGATTTAGCATGGGGATATCATCTCTGTCTTGTGCGTCTTACTGAGGGAAATAGTTCTGCAAGTTAAAATGGTGTCTCCCCGGAGTGTAAGTACGTGGAGTGTTTCAGTCTGTTAACAGTGTTCTATAGGTAGATAGTGATTTGCCCAGTCACTTGAAGCGTGACGCTGGAACCGCTTAGCAGTCTCCTGCGTCTCGTAGGAAGCAAACTCTTAGCTTTTTGGAAGTGGTACGCAAACGTAGATAAAGCCGGCGTAGGCTGCTGCTAAAACTGTAGAAAATACTGTATGTGACGCTACAGGCATGCCATACAAGGGTGGTTTCGGCACAGTGCAATGTGTTGGAAGCATCCAACTCCTGTTGGAGCACTTTATCAATGGCTGTGTGATAAGGCCCCGTTGCTATCCCTTTTCTGGTGAGGAGGGATATGGTAGGAGAAAACAGTCGGTCCGAATGGCAGCTGCGGTGCTTCCATAGCACAGTGGAATATCCCTTTGGTCACTTTGGGTCAGCTGTCCTGGCTCTGTCCCCTCCCAACCTCTTGCCCACCCCCAGCTTACTGGGCTTTGGGGGTGGGGTGGTTGGAGAGACAGCCTCCATGCTGTGGGAGCACTGCTCAGCAGTAGCCAAAACATTGGTGTGTTATCAACACCCTTCTAGCTACAACTACAAAGCACAGCACTATGAGGGCTGCTATGGGCAAAGTTAACTCCATCCCAGCCAGACCCAAACCAAAACTGCATCACAGGGAGACAGCAAACTTTGTCTGTCTTTTAACAGCTGCTCAAAAAGGGAGATGGGCATGGGAAAGCAGGGCGATCCTTCGTTGCCCTTGAACGCTGTGTTGCTGAGGCATCTGAGATGCCCACTGGGAGGCGTCTTCATCTCTTCTATATCCCCAAGCGATCAGGTGAAGTTGGGTGACACGGGCGTGTAAGTAACCCGAGGACTTCACCTTTATTTAATCTTCCCGGGGAGGAGATGGAAACGATTTACCTGAAGTAGATGGAAGCTGACATATGATGTTTCCTGGAAGCTGCGCTGGTGCAGTGTTTGCTTACTGAATGATTGAGCTAGGTAACATCTATTGTTCTGTCTGTGTAAACTCCCTAAGGTATCTAGAAGGTGTTCCCGCTTCTGGGGGCGGGGGAATGTTGAAGAGGCTAGGTACGGCTTATACATTCAGAGAGACTGGGCGATTGCCATAGGTTTTAGAAGTCTGTGGCGCCTGGTGGAATTTACGTCTCGCCTCACAGGCGACGTTGCCGATACTTTGCTCCAAACCAGAGAGAGCAAAGGGTTATTAAACAGTGATCCGCTGAAGAATCGTAGCATCCTAGAGCAGCCCAGGTGGGAAGGGACCTGGAAAGATCATCTGGTCCAACCTTTTGTGGGAAAGGCAGCCTAGATGAGATTATCTAGCACCCTGTCCAATCGCATCTTGAAAACCTCCAGCGATGGGGACTCTACCACATCCCTGGGGAGGCTGTTCCGGTGGATGATTGCTCTCGCTGTGTAATAAAGAAATAAAGAAATAAATACAAATAATAATATGTCTGTCTTGTGTCAAGATGAAACCTCTCTCCTGGTGCAACTTGTACCCGTTGCCCCTTGTCTTCTCCATGTGGCTCCTTGTGAAGAGAGAGCCTCCGTCCCCTTTGTAGCCACCCTTTAAGTACTGGAATACTGTGATGAGGTTCCCCCCTGAGCCTTCTCTTCTCCAAGGGAGAAAAGACCCAACTCCTTCAGTCTTTCCTCATAGGGCAGGTCCTCCAGCCCTTTGATCGTCTTTGTGGCCCTCCTTGGGACCTGCTCCAGTCTGTCTGCGTCTCTTTTTGAATTGTGGGGACCAGAACCGGACACAGCGCTCCAGGTGCGGTCTGCAGGGGTGGCCTCTGTGAGAAGAGGCCAGGGTCTGCCCTGTGCCGGACACAGCTGGTTCCAGCCAGCTAGGCACCGGACTGACCGCAGGCCAAAGCTGAGCAACTCGGCGAAGCTGGTGGCGCCCTGTGAAAACATATTTAAGAAAGGGCAAAGCGCTGTCCGGGGCAGGTGGGCAGCCGGGGCAGCAATCCCTGCTGCCCGTGGATCCGGCAGGTGGATATTTCCTGAAGGCACTTTTTCATCCTATTTTCTCCCCCTGTCCTGTTGAGGAGGGGCAGCGAGAGAGCAGCTGGGTGGGCCCCTGGCAGCCGGCCAAGGTCAACCCACCACAAAGCCTAAAAGGCAGATTCCTCCGTGTAGAAGCTGAAGGGGGTCGGTGGTTTAAAGAATGATAGTGACTGGGGTAGGAACAGGACCTTTTGGAGGTAGGAAAGTCGGGAAATATCTGGGGATCCAGTCACTTTGAGGAGGGGGAAATTTCAAGAGAAAAAGCCTTCTTTCTGAGCAATAAGAGGTTCTTGTGAGAAAAAGGATCTAGACTCCATTTTTTCTCACTTGGTAATAAAAGTGACAAAGAACTGGAACTCCTGCGTGCAAAGGGATGAAAATGTACGGAGCCTGTTGGATGCTCTCTGTGTGTGTGTGTGTGTGTGTGTGTTGGAAACCCAGGAACAGCTATAAAGAGGTCATGGAGTAGATGTGAGCTTGGTTAACTTGGTCTTGCAAAACTTGATTAAAACAGAGCCTTAGAGAAGGCAATGCCTTGAGGATGTGAAGGGTAAAAGGACAATAAGTAAGGCTGGAGATGTAGTTCCCGATCCTTTTGTCGGGAAGGATTAGGACTGAATGTTGATTTGACTGAAGCGCAGGTTCCAATCCGTCTTCTATAACTGAAATTCAGTAGCAAAGGAGACCGAAAGCTGAGAACTCCCGTGACTGGAGTGTTGCAATGGAGGGATAGGGGCTCTTTAGGAAGGACAGGCCGGGAAGATGAGGAGGGGGAGTGGCCCTTTTATGTGAGAGAACAGCTGGAATGCAAGGAGCCCTGCCTGGGGATGGCTGATGAGCCTACCGACCGAGAGCTCATGGGTAAGGACCGAAGAGAAGACGGGTAAGGGTGGCATTGTAGCGGGCGTCTGCTATAGGCCGCCTGACCAGGAAGAACAAGCGGATGAGGCCCTCTACAGACAGATAGGAGCAGCCTTGCGTTCGCAGGCCCTGGTCCTCACGGGGGACTTCAACCACCCCGATATCTGCTGGAGGGACAAGACAGCAGGGCAACCATGCAAAGCTGACCCAACCACCCACCCGCATTAGAACCGGTGCCACCAGAAAAGCACGTAAGGTATTAGTAATCGGAGATTCCCTACTGAGAGGCACCAAAGCACCCATTTGCCATCCAGACGATTTCTCTAGAGAAGTCTGCTGCCTACCAGGAGCTCGCATTCGTGGCGTCACTGAGAGGCTGCCGAGCCTGGTGAGCCCTACAGATTATCATCTGCTCCTACTATTCCGCGTAGGGTCTGACGAGGCAACTTAGAGCCTCGTCAAAAAGACGAGGCTCCAAAAAGACCATCTGTCCCTCGGAGCAATGTTAAAAGGATCAGGAGCACAGGTGGTGGTCTCCTCTAACCTCCCAGTCAGAGGAAGGGGTCCAGGAAGGAGGAGACGAATTGAACAGGGGAATGCCTGGCTGCGTAGCTGGTGCCATACTCAAGGTTTTGGCAAAGGTAGATCATGGATCTACCTTTGAGAAGCCAGGTCTGTTGGGAGCTGATGGGGTTCACCTGACCAAGCGGGGCAAGAGGGTCTTCGCCAACAAGCTGGCCAGACTTACAAGGAGGGCTTTAAACTAGACCCAGCGGGGGAAGGCGATGGAGTTTTGAGCAACAGAGAGGAGCCAGGGGCTGCTGATGCATTAGGAACCAACAGGGGAACACCTGAGAAATGCTGCAAAGGAATTGGGGCTTGAGCCTCCAAAAAGGTGACGCGGTCGACAGCCCAGCTGAAGTGTCTCTATCCCAATGCACGCAGCACGGGTAACAAACAGGAGGAGGTGGAAGCCGCTGTGCAGCTGGAAAGCTATGGCCTAATCGCTATCGCTGAAACTTGGTGGGATGACTCACACGACTGGAGGGCTGCAATCGATGGCTATAAACTGTTCAGAAGGAAGGAGAGGCGGGGGGGTTGCCCGCTATGGAAAAAAGAAAAAAGGATTGACTGCACAGAGCTGTCTTTGAAAGACAGCGATGAACAGGTTGAGAGCTTATGGGTGAAAATTAGAGGCCAAGCCAACAAAGGAAACCTCGTGGTTGGTGTCTACTATAGGGGAGGATGTTGACAAAGCGTTCTTACTTCAACTACCAGAAGCATCACACTCGCGGGCAAAGAGTAAAGTCAAGACCCTGAATTTTAGGAGAGCGAACTTTCAGGTGTTTCAAGAACTCGTGGATGGGACCTCCCTGGGAAACTGCCCTCGGGGATAAAGGAGCAGAAGGGAGCTGGCAGCTCTTTAAGGACGTTTTCGTAGAGCACAAGAGCTCTCGATTCCCATGCGTAAGAAATCAGGCAAGGAAGGCAGGAGACCAGCATGGCTGAGTAAGGACCTTCTGGTCGAGCTGAAGCGCAAGAAGGAAATGCATAGTGAGTGGAAGCAGGGACACGCGTCCTGGGAAGAATATAGGGATGCTGCCCGGGTGTGTAGGGATGGGATCAGGAAAGCTAAGGCACAGCTGGAGCTGAATTTGGCAAGGGATGTGAAGAATCATAAGAAGGGCTTCTACAGGTGCGTTGGCCAGAAAAGGAAGACTAAAGAAAACGTACACCACCCCCATGCCACCCCCCCCAATAAATAAGACAGGAGCTCTAGTGACAACCGACTTGGGGAAGGCTGAGGTACTCAACGATTTTGTTTTGCCTCCGTTTTCACTGGCAATCACTGTTCCCACATCTCTCAAGTCCCTGAACCTCAAGGCAGGGACTGGGGGAACAAAGTCCCTCCCATCGTAGGAAACGATCCGGTTCAAGACCACGTGAGGAACCTGAACGTACACAAGTCCATGGGACCTGACGAGGTGCATCCCAGGGTGTCTCGTCCCACTCGGTGGGTTGCGAGATGGGTGAATCTTTTTGATTCCCTGACGGTTTGTGTACCGACCAACGAAGGCCGATCTCTGCTCGGCAGAGCCGCGTGGTCGGTAGAGGGGTAACAGTTTTAAACTGAAAGAGGGTAGGTTTAGGTTGGAAATAAGGAAGAATTTTTTTTTACGACGAGGGTGGTGAGACACTGGAGAACGGGTTGCCCAGAGAAGTTGTGGATGCCCCATCACTGGAAGTGTTCAAGGTCAGGTTGGGCGGGGCTTTGAGCAACCTGATCAAGTGAAAGATGTCCCTGCCCATTGCAGAGGGGTTGGGCTAGATGATCTTTAAAAGGTCCCTTCCTACCCAAACCATTCTCCGATTCTGTGACTGAATGCCGCCTTTGCCTCAGTCTTTGCTAGCAAGACCAGCCTTCAGGAATCCCAGGCCCCGGAGGCCAGGGGGAAAGTCTGGAGCAAGGAAGACGTACCCTTGGCGGAAGAGGATCTGGTCAGGGAATACTTAAGCAAACCGGATGTACGTAAGGCCACGGGCCCTGATGGGATGCACGCATGAGCGCTGGGGGAGCGGGCAGATGTCATTGTGAAGCCACTCTTGATAATCTTTGATCGATCACGGCGACTGGGAGAGGCGCCTGAGGACTGGAGGAATGCAAATGTCACCCCTCTCTTCAAGAAGGGCAAGAAAGAGGACCCAGGGAACTACAGGCTGGTCAGCCTCCCCTCGATCCCTGCAAGGGCGACGGAGCAGCTAATCCTGGAAACCACTTCCAGGCACATGAAGGACAAGACGGTCATCAGGAGTAGTCATCATGGATTCACCAAGGGGGGAGTCATGCTTGACCGACCTGATAACCTTCTATGATGAAACGACTGGCTTGGTAGACGAGGGAGAGCAGCGGATATTGCCTACCTAGCCTTCGGGAAGGCTTTTGACACCGTCTCCCGTAAGATCCTCATAGAGAAGCTGATGAAGTATGGGCTGGATGAGCAGACAGTGGGGTGGGTTGAAAACTGGCTGAACAGCTGGGCCCAGAGGGTGGTGATCGGTGGCATGAAGTCTAGTTGGAGGCCAGTCACTAGCGGTGTACCCCGGGGGTCAATACTGGGTCCGATCCTGTTCAACGTCCTGATTAATGATCTGGATGATGGGTAGACAGACTGTACCCTCGGCGAGTTTGCTGATGATACAAAACTGGGAGGAGTGGCTGATACACCAGAGGGTTGTGCTGCCATCCAGAGGGACCTCGACAGGCTGGAGAAATGGGCAGGCAGGAGCCTCGTGCGGTTCAGCAAGGGGAAGTGCCAAGTCCTGCACCTGGGGAGGAACAACCCCATGCACCAGTATATGCTGGAGGCGGACCGGCTGGAAAGCAGCTTTGCAGAAAAGGACGTGGGGGGGCTCCTGGTGGACACCAAAGTTGAACGTGAGCCGACAGTGTGCCCTTGCCGCAAAGAAGGCTAAGGATATCCTTAGCCCGATATAGAGGAAAGCAGGGTTTACGTATGTTACAATACAGCTGTGTAGACTGATCGAATTGCCCACTATCCCCGGGGGTGCAGGGCACCACAGACCGCCCTTGGGCAGCTTTGGGGGCACTGCCTATTTTCCTAAAAGCCTCCTACCCAGCTTAGCGCAAAGCCTATCTTGATCTGCCCTCCAGCCCTCAAGCCACCAGTGCCGAAGGCACGCCTTGTATTTTATTTTCTCCCAGGAGGAGGCGTGCAGCTTAGAAGCGTCTGCAATTGAAGCGGGGCTTTCAGGGACCAATTTAGAGCAACTTCTGTCGGTTCTACGAGATGTTCTGAAAAGTTAAGGCCTGGCCTGGCCTGGCCTGGCCTGGCCAAAGCAGTCATTTGCCTGGAGGGAGCAGCACCAAAAAGCCACAAGCACGTTTGGGGTGGACTTGATGCGGTAACAAATAACAAGAAATAGTACTTGTAGCTACAACAGCCTCTTCCGAGACCTCGTTGCCCGCCCACAGGGTCGCAGCACTACACGGCACAGGTCCCTCCGCGGACTCGCCCAACGTCTTCTCCCTCCACCCCCAGGTCGGATCCCTCCGCGCCCCGAGGGCACGCAAGCGCCCCGAGCCCCGGTAAGCACCAGGTCGACGAGGGCGGACCCGCCAAGGGGGCGAGGACAAGCGAAAACGACAGACGAGACAGCCAATCGGGACGCGGGATCGGCCGGCGGCGATCTGGCGGCCCAATGGGCGCCGCGGAGGGCCTGGCCGAGTGGAGGAAGCGCGGGGGCGACAACGGGCGTTGTCGTGGCTGACGAGATTATTGGGGCGCGGGCCGCCCGGTCCGGTGGCGCCACTACTGTCTTCGGAAAGATCATCGGCAAGGCGCTTCCCCGCCAACGTCATCTACGAGGACGAGGAGGTAGCCGCGGCTTTGCTCTGTGCGCGGTTCCTCTTCCCTTCCCTTCCCTTCCGTTCCCCCCCTCCCCCTCCCCCGGCGCTCGCAGGCGCCCTGAGCCGAGGACCCGTTGTGCGGTGCCCGGGAGCGCGGCAGGGCGGGTGGCGGCGCTGCTGCGGGCGGGTGGGTGGGTGGAGGGACGGGGGACGGACGGGGCCTCTCTGGGTTGTGGCGCTCTCTACTGCGCCATCCCTAAAACATCGCGCTTCTTCGGTGCCCCCCCCCCCCGGGGGCTGGCGCGGCGCGTACTGGGTTGCTGGTGCTGTCCGGCTCGCCTCGGTTCGCAGCCCCACCGTGTCGTGTGCGCGCGTGCGTAGAGGAGGGCCTCTGACGGTAACGCACTCGGTGGCAGCCGCAGACGTTTGCCGCGTGATATCCCTTTGGCACTGCAAGTCGTGCAAAGTTTGCTGCCGAGGGATGGGAGTGGTCCTACCTCGCGTAGGATGATAGTCTTGAAACCTTAGATTAAGCACGCGCGGTCAGTCTCCTCGGGGATTCTGGGGGGGAGGGGTGGGTGCGTGTGTGTGTGCAAGCAGTGAAGGTCTGAGTAGTGACCGTAATGAGTTAGTTCTGCATAGGAGAAATGCAGGTCTTGATGTGCCTCGTAATAGCATTATAGAGATTTCACAGCTCTGCTGTGCTAGGCTTTGGTTCTGAGCCCCCAAACTGGATTATTAAAGCAAAGAGTTACAGCTTTTCTTATTTTTCTTAAAAAAAAAAAAAAAAATCTAGAAACCGGCCATCCTGCAGGCTGCAAAAGCTTCCCAGACCTTGTTTCTGTGGTGAAGCGGGACCGTGATAACAGCATGCTTGCAAGGTTCACGCATGCTGGTGCACCACAACGTGCTAGGAACTGGAGTGAGCTGCTTAGACTGTGGGGGGAAAAAATGCAGCCGTTACCTACACGATGTTAACTTTAAGTTAGTGTCGCGTATAATTTTTTTTATTAAAACGCTGAAGATTAACAGTTAGGGGTGTCTTCTGCTTTTGAAGGTAGGGTTTATGTGCAATATAGAAGGCAGACTCGTACTATGCACTTGCAGGCTTCCTGTGATTATGCTTTTGTTCAATACTTGAGCTCCCTGTACCATGGAAAGTGAATGGCCGCTGATCTTCCACTTCACTAAATTCTTTGCTGATTCAGTTAAGCCCTTTGTCTCCTGCCTCTGTGTGGACCACATCGAATAGAAAAACTGCTTAGGAAATGATCGACCCAAATTAAAACATACTGGATGGAGGTCGCTAATCTGAAGTACTGGCCCGTCTCCTTGCCCCCATCATCTTGCACGCTGAATCCCACTTCTGGAGGGGGCTCTGTAAATATGTTGTATTTTGTGTATAGCAAGTATTAATATCACGTAAGAAAAATCAACGTTTCGCCTTGTGTTTGGGGCATCTGGTAATCTGCTTCTGTACGAGTTCAGTGGGGCGTATTGATTTGCTCAAGCTATTGCCTTTCCCCGAAGCCAATCAAGTTTTAACTGTTTACTCTTCCTCCAGTGCCTTGCGTTCCATGATCTTTCACCCCAAGCTCCGACGCTTTTCCTAGTCGTGCCTAAGGAGCCAATTATCAGGCTATCTGAAGCAGAAGATTCTGGTGAATCTGTAAGTACCGTGGAAGCTTTCTGCACGCTGAACTGTCCCTGTAATTAGTTCCTAATTTACTAGACTCTTTCCCATCCCCTCTTTCCCTCTTGATAGGGCACAGTAGGCTATTTGGGGTTTTCTGGCGCTGTAATCTTTTGCCTCTAGCTTGTAATGGAATTGAGCTTTTTGACTAAAAGTAGTGCTATAAAGCAATGCTCATCCCTGGGTATGTACTTCTGGTGCAAAATGCGGTGGTGTTCTGGAGCGTGGTCTGATGCCTATTGTCATGGTTTAGAGTAAGAGTAGTAGTACTTCTCCTAATACGGAGAAGGGGCTTGGGGTTTTTGGCAGGTCAGGGGTGAGGAAGGGCAAAGCTGGTTGAGAGGTGCTGGGTGCTTCACTTTTAGCTCTAAAAGTCAAGTTCAAAGGCTTTGTAAACCCACGCAAAAGGCAGCCTAAAGTTTATTTTCCACCAGAATTGCTTATGTTGCCTGAAGGTATAATGGGGGCTTTAGCCCGGAGACAAACTTAGCTTCTGTGGCTGTCTTGTAGTCCGTTACTGTCTAGCCTGAAAAAAATTGCATAGCTCTCTTTTTCCCTGTAGTGTGCATAATTGGTCTTTGTAGCTTTGCTTGGAAAATGTCAGTTGCAGGCGGACAGACAGTAATTTGAAGCGCAATGGTCGAATTGCTAGGAATTGGCTAACTGGCTTCTCTGGGTGGTTCTCTGCTCTCGTTCCTTCCCTTGCTGCCCTCTCCCCTCTTTGTGTGTGGCTTTTTATGTTATTTATTTATGGGTTTGCACTTCCTTCTCCAGCTTCTTGGGCATTTAATGATTGTTGGCAAGATGCGTGCTGCTCACCTGGGCCTGACCAATGGGTTCCGGACGGTTGTGGATGAAGGGCCCGAGGGTGGGCAGTCTGTCTGTCACGTACATCTACGTATTCTGGGTGGCCGTCAGTTGGGCTGGCCGCCTGGCTAAGATTTTTGCACCACAAGAGTTGCTGCACGTGTACGAATCGCCACTGAATGGATTTCATCTGTTGCCCGTCGGTCTAGCCACACCGTTGATGTCTAATTTTTTGTGACGTGTGTCTGCGGAAGGTGGTAAAAGCTTTGAGCAGCAGTTGCACAATAAAGATTTAGCATGGGGATATCATCTCTGTCTTGTGCGTCTTACTGAGGGAAATAGTTCTGCAAGTTAAAATGGTGTCTCCCCGGAGTGTAAGTACGTGGAGTGTTTCAGTCTGTTAACAGTGTTCTATAGGTAGATAGTGATTTGCCCAGTCACTTGAAGCGTGACGCTGGAACCGCTTAGCAGTCTCCTGCGTCTCGTAGGAAGCAAACTCTTAGCTTTTTGGAAGTGGTACGCAAACGTAGATAAAGCCGGCGTAGGCTGCTGCTAAAACTGTAGAAAATACTGTATGTGACGCTACAGGCATGCCATACAAGGGTGGTTTCGGCACAGTGCAATGTGTTGGAAGCATCCAACTCCTGTTGGAGCACTTTATCAATGGCTGTGTGATAAGGCCCCGTTGCTATCCCTTTTCTGGTGAGGAGGGATATGGTAGGAGAAAACAGTCGGTCCGAATGGCAGCTGCGGTGCTTCCATAGCACAGTGGAATATCCCTTTGGTCACTTTGGGTCAGCTGTCCTGGCTCTGTCCCCTCCCAACCTCTTGCCCACCCCCAGCTTACTGGGCTTTGGGGGTGGGGTGGTTGGAGAGACAGCCTCCATGCTGTGGGAGCACTGCTCAGCAGTAGCCAAAACATTGGTGTGTTATCAACACCCTTCTAGCTACAACTACAAAGCACAGCACTATGAGGGCTGCTATGGGCAAAGTTAACTCCATCCCAGCCAGACCCAAACCAAAACTGCATCACAGGGAGACAGCAAACTTTGTCTGTCTTTTAACAGCTGCTCAAAAAGGGAGATGGGCATGGGAAAGCAGGGCGATCCTTCGTTGCCCTTGAACGCTGTGTTGCTGAGGCATCTGAGACGCCCACTGGGAGGCGTCTTCATCTCTTCTATATCCCCAAGCGATCAGGTGAAGTTGGGTGACACGGGCGTGTAAGTAACCCGAGGACTTCACCTTTATTTAATCTTCCCGGGGAGGAGATGGAAACGATTTACCTGAAGTAGATGGAAGCTGACATATGATGTTTCCTGGAAGCTGCGCTGGTGCAGTGTTTGCTTACTGAATGATTGAGCTAGGTAACATCTATTGTTCTGTCTGTGTAAACTCCCTAAGGTATCTAGAAGGTGTTCCCGCTTCTGGGGGCGGGGGAATGTTGAAGAGGCTAGGTACGGCTTATACATTCAGAGAGACTGGGCGATTGCCATAGGTTTTAGAAGTCTGTGGCGCCTGGTGGAATTTACGTCTCGCCTCACAGGCGACGTTGCCGATACTTTGCTCCAAACCAGAGAGAGCAAAGGGTTATTAAACAGTGATCCGCTGAAGAATCGTAGCATCCTAGAGCAGCCCAGGTGGGAAGGGACCTGGAAAGATCATCTGGTCCAACCTTTTGTGGGAAAGGCAGCCTAGATGAGATTATCTAGCACCCTGTCCAATCGCATCTTGAAAACCTCCAGCGATGGGGACTCTACCACATCCCTGGGGAGGCTGTTCCGGTGGATGATTGCTCTCGCTGTGTAATAAAGAAATAAAGAAATAAATACAAATAATAATATGTCTGTCTTGTGTCAAGATGAAACCTCTCTCCTGGTGCAACTTGTACCCGTTGCCCCTTGTCTTCTCCATGTGGCTCCTTGTGAAGAGAGAGCCTCCGTCCCCTTTGTAGCCACCCTTTAAGTACTGGAATACTGTGATGAGGTTCCCCCCTGAGCCTTCTCTTCTCCAAGGGAGAAAAGACCCAACTCCTTCAGTCTTTCCTCATAGGGCAGGTCCTCCAGCCCTTTGATCGTCTTTGTGGCCCTCCTTGGGACCCGCTCCAGTCTGTCTGCGTCTCTTTTTGAATTGTGGGGACCAGAACCGGACACAGCGCTCCAGGTGCGGTCTGCAGGGGTGGCCTCTGTGAGAAGAGGCCAGGGTCTGCCCTGTGCCGGACACAGCTGGTTCCAGCCAGCTAGGCACCGGACTGACCGCAGGCCAAAGCTGAGCAACTCGGCGAAGCTGGTGGCGCCCCTGTGAAAACATATTTAAGAAAGGGCAAAGCGCTGTCCGGGGCAGGTGGGCAGCCGGGGCAGCAATCCCTGCTGCCCGTGGATCCGGCAGGTGGATATTTCCTGAAGGCACTTTTTCATCCTATTTTCTCCCCCTGTCCTGTTGAGGAGGGGCAGCGAGAGAGCAGCTGGGTGGGCCCCTGGCAGCCGGCCAAGGTCAACCCACCACAAAGCCTAAAAGGCAGATTCCTCCGTGTAGAAGCTGAAGGGGGTCGGTGGTTTAAAGAATGATAGTGACTGGGGTAGGAACAGGACCTTTTGGAGGTAGGAAAGTCGGGAAATATCTGGGGATCCAGTCACTTTGAGGAGGGGGAAATTTCAAGAGAAAAAGCCTTCTTTCTGAGCAATAAGAGGTTCTTGTGAGAAAAAGGATCTAGACTCCATTTTTTCTCACTTGGTAATAAAAGTGACAAAGAACTGGAACTCCTGCGTGCAAAGGGATGAAAATGTACGGAGCCTGTTGGATGCTCTCTGTGTGTGTGTGTGTGTGTGTGTTGGAAACCCAGGAACAGCTATAAAGAGGTCATGGAGTAGATGTGAGCTTGGTTAACTTGGTCTTGCAAAACTTGATTAAAACAGAGCCTTAGAGAAGGCAATGCCTTGAGGATGTGAAGGGTAAAAGGACAATAAGTAAGGCTGGAGATGTAGTTCCCGATCCTTTTGTCGGGAAGGATTAGGACTGAATGTTGATTTGACTGAAGCGCAGGTTCCAATCCGTCTTCTATAACTGAAATTCAGTAGCAAAGGAGACCGAAAGCTGAGAACTCCCGTGACTGGAGTGTTGCAATGGAGGGATAGGGGCTCTTTAGGAAGGACAGGCCGGGAAGATGAGGAGGGGGAGTGGCCCTTTTATGTGAGAGAACAGCTGGAATGCAAGGAGCCCTGCCTGGGGATGGCTGATGAGCCTACCGACCGAGAGCTCATGGGTAAGGACCGAAGAGAAGACGGGTAAGGGTGGCATTGTAGCGGGCGTCTGCTATAGGCCGCCTGACCAGGAAGAACAAGCGGATGAGGCCCTCTACAGACAGATAGGAGCAGCCTTGCGTTCGCAGGCCCTGGTCCTCACGGGGGACTTCAACCACCCCGATATCTGCTGGAGGGACAAGACAGCAGGGCAACCATGCAAAGCTGACCCAACCACCCACCCGCATTAGAACCGGTGCCACCAGAAAAGCACGTAAGGTATTAGTAATCGGAGATTCCCTACTGAGAGGCACCAAAGCACCCATTTGCCATCCAGACGATTTCTCTAGAGAAGTCTGCTGCCTACCAGGAGCTCGCATTCGTGGCGTCACTGAGAGGCTGCCGAGCCTGGTGAGCCCTACAGATTATCATCTGCTCCTACTATTCCGCGTAGGGTCTGACGAGGCAACTTAGAGCCTCGTCAAAAAGACGAGGCTCCAAAAAGACCATCTGTCCCTCGGAGCAATGTTAAAAGGATCAGGAGCACAGGTGGTGGTCTCCTCTAACCTCCCAGTCAGAGGAAGGGGTCCAGGAAGGAGGAGACGAATTGAACAGGGGAATGCCTGGCTGCGTAGCTGGTGCCATACTCAAGGTTTTGGCAAAGGTAGATCATGGATCTACCTTTGAGAAGCCAGGTCTGTTGGGAGCTGATGGGGTTCACCTGACCAAGCGGGGCAAGAGGGTCTTCGCCAACAAGCTGGCCAGACTTACAAGGAGGGCTTTAAACTAGACCCAGCGGGGGAAGGCGATGGAGTTTTGAGCAACAGAGAGGAGCCAGGGGCTGCTGATGCATTAGGAACCAACAGGGGAACACCTGAGAAATGCTGCAAAGGAATTGGGGCTTGAGCCTCCAAAAAGGTGACGCGGTCGACAGCCCAGCTGAAGTGTCTCTATCCCAATGCACGCAGCACGGGTAACAAACAGGAGGAGGTGGAAGCCGCTGTGCAGCTGGAAAGCTATGGCCTAATCGCTATCGCTGAAACTTGGTGGGATGACTCACACGACTGGAGGGCTGCAATCGATGGCTATAAACTGTTCAGAAGGAAGGAGAGGCGGGGGTTGCCCGCTATGGAAAAAAGAAAAAAGGATTGACTGCACAGAGCTGTCTTTGAAAGACAGCGATGAACAGGTTGAGAGCTTATGGGTGAAAATTCGAGGCCAAGCCAACAAAGGAAACCTCGTGGTTGGTGTCTACTATAGGGGAGGATGTTGACAAAGCGTTCTTACTTCAACTACCAGAAGCATCACACTCGCGGGCAAAGAGTAAAGTCAAGACCCTGAATTTTAGGAGAGCGAACTTTCAGGTGTTTCAAGAACTCGTGGATGGGACCTCCCTGGGAAACTGCCCTCGGGGATAAAGGAGCAGAAGGGAGCTGGCAGCTCTTTAAGGAGGTTCTTCGTAGAGCACAAGAGCTCTCGATTCCCATGCGTAAGAAATCAGGCAAGGAAGGCAGGAGACCAGCATGGCTGAGTAAGGACCTTCTGGTCGAGCTGAAGCGCAAGAAGGAAATGCATAGTGAGTGGAAGCAGGGACACGCGTCCTGGGAAGAATATAGGGATGCTGCCCGGGTGTGTAGGGATGGGATCAGGAAAGCTAAGGCACAGCTGGAGCTGAATTTGGCAAGGGATGTGAAGAATCATAAGAAGGGCTTCTACAGGTGCGTTGGCCAGAAAAGGAAGACTAAAGAAAACGTACACCACCCCATGCCACCCCCCAATAAATAAGACAGGAGCTCTAGTGACAACCGACTTGGGGAAGGCTGAGGTACTCAACGATTTTGTTTTGCCTCCGTTTTCACTGGCAATCACTGTTCCCACATCTCTCAAGTCCCTGAACCTCAAGGCAGGGACTGGGGGAACAAAGTCCCTCCCATCGTAGGAAACGATCCGGTTCAAGACCACGTGAGGAACCTGAACATACACAAGTCCATGGGACGTGACGAGGTGCATCCCAGGGTGTCTCGTCCCACTCGGTGGGTTGCGAGATGGGTGAATCTTTTTGATTCCCTGACGGTTTGTGTAGCGACTGTCGTGGTTTAGCCCCAGCTGGCAACTAAGCACCACGCAGCCGCTCACTCACTCCCCCCCGGTGGGATGGGGGAGAGAATCGGAAGAGCAAAAGTAAGAAAACTCGTGGGTTGATATAACAACAGTTTAAGAATTGGAACAAAATAATAATAATAATAATAATAATAATGAATTATAATGAGAAGGAAAACAACGAGAGAGAGAGAGAGGAACAAAACCCAAGGGAGGGGAAAAAAAAGGAAAAAAAAAAATAATTATACAACCGCTCACCACCCGCCGACTGACGCCCAGCCCGTCCCCGAGCAGCGATCGCTACCCCCCGGCCAACTCCCCCAGTTTATATACTGGGCATGACATCATATGGTATGGAATAGCCCTTTGGTCAGTTTGGATCAACTATCCTGGCTGTGCCCCCTCCCATTTCTTGGGCACCTGGCAGAGCATGGGGAGCTGAAGAAAAGAAAAGTCCTTGACCAATGTAAATACCGCTTAGCAACAGCCAAAACATCAGCGTGTTATCAATATTATTCTCATACTAAAATCCAAAGCACCGCACTATACCAGCTACTAGGAAGAAAATTAACTCTATCCCAGCCGAAACCAGGACATTAGTCTAATGATTATGTATTAGATAGGCGTGGTGTGTTAACTTTTATGTATAAATACTGAATAAGAATTGCAATAGGTGTGCTCGATTTGTGGAAATTTTCCACCTTGCACCCTGCGCAGAATAAAGCAATGTTTCCTCTCTAAACATGCTCTGCATGTTTTGGGAGTTATTTTACAGCGAGGCAACAGTTTTGGTGACCCAGATGGGACTTTGAAATTCGAGACTGGACTTCGATCGACACTTGCTACCGCCGGAGGATCGCGAGCTGGACTCCAGTGCACACCAGAGGACTTTGTCTGGGGACTCCTCTCGCGGTTCCCTGGTGGGTGGTGAGTGGCCAATTGATACCGGGATAGAGGCATTGTCATTTTGAAATTTTGCTGGTTATTGGTCCGAACCAGAGTTGTTGGTATAATTTGTCCTCGTGTATTTACGAGAGTGATACAAACCAGAGTTGGTATAATTGGTTGTGATTAATTGCAGCTGCTGCATTGGTATATTGGTCTCTCCTATGCTACTACAGTGATGACCGGAGCAGGTAGAGTTTTGGTTTGGTTCGGTTTACTTGTATTGGTTTACTTGTATTGGTAATCATTGGTGTTATTGTTGGTGATTTTAAAGAATATTGTTGTACCATATTACAAATGAGAAATGTGACATCTTCCACAGAAGGGGAAATACTTAAAGCTTCCCCATTGGGTTGTATTTTAAAACATTGGAATAAGTTTGGAGGTGACCCGTCATCACGAAAAAGTTAATAGAATGTTGTAATTAATGGAAATTTGACATATAATACTATGTCACAGTTAATGTTGTTTTGTAGAAGAGAAGAAATATATGGGGAGGTAATGACCAGGCTGGAAATGAGGAAGCCAGAGAAGGTGATGCTAACAGTGATGCTGAAAGTGAAGGGGAGAATTTTAGTCCGATAGCAGGAAGAACTAGGAGATGGGGGGTGGCAGTGCTGCAAGCACCCTTAAGGCAGGCAGTAGGTCCGGCAGGAGAGCCGGTGCGGGTTAAAACTGCCTTCTCGGTGGCAGACTTAAGGACTTGGAAAGAGATGGCTGGAACATATAGGGAAGATCCAGAAAAGGTGGCAAAGGTGTTAGAAACGGTTATTGAAAATCATGACCCAGACTGGAGAGATATACAGGTGGTGTTAAAGACATTGTTGTCATATGAGGAACAGAGAACTGTTGTGGTTAAGGCTAGGGAAGAAGCAGAGAGGGTTCATGCCCAGGCTGCACAGGCAGGGAGACTGGAGGATCATTTTCCTTCCAATAATCCGAATTGGGATCCTAACAATCAGGCACAAAGTTTATTGTTAACTGAATATCAGAGGTTTATACTGTTTGGTGTAAGGAATGTGATTCCGAAACCGAAAAATTTGTCCAAATTATATCAGGTGGTACAAGGGAAAGATGAAACTCCATCAGCCTTCTTTGAACGATTATGTGAAGTGGCTAAGAAATGGACTGATTTGGATCCGGAGAGAGAGGCCGATGCACTAACGTTTGTGACTTTGTTCGTGGGGCAGTTGAATCCTGATATTAGGAGAAAATTGCAAAAGATAGAAAACAAAATTTAGCTGTCATTGGAGCCACAGGGAAAAGGGAGGTAGGGCCTTTCTTCCAACCAATTAAGTGTGGGATTGGAAATCGAGTTATCACTCACAAATTTTTATACGTTCCCGATTGCCTGATGCCTTTGTTGGGAAGAGATTTACTAAGTAAACTAAATGCACAAATTATTTTTGAAAACGGCAATATACAGGTACAGATACCAGAAGAAAAAGCCCTAGAAGCGCAAGTGTTAATATTGCAGGAAGAAGCACAAGAGACTCCAGACCCTGAGACAATCCCAGAAGAAATATTGAATGCGGTTGACCCCACTGGTATGGGCCTCCGGGATCCCAGGACGATCGCACGCTGCTGAACCGGTAAACATCCCATTGAAACCTGGAGCACGACCGGTAAGACGAAAACAGTATCCTATTAAACTAGAAGAGAGAAAGGGTTTAGAACCCATAATAGAAAAATTTATGGTTTATGGACTGCTACGAGAATGTCAATCGGAGTATAATACTCCAATTTTACCAGTAAAGAAACCTCATTCAAATGAATATAGGCTGGTTCAAGATTTGAGAGCAGTAAATCAAATTGTGCAGGATGTTCACCCAGTGGTAGCAAATCCATATACTTTACTGACTGCAATTAGAGAAACAGATCAGTGGTTTACAGTATTAGATTTAAAGGATGATTTCTTTTGCATTCCTCTGGAATTTGAAAGTCAAAAGATATTTGCCTTTGAGTGGGAAAATCCAAAAACTGGCCGAAAGGCTCAACTGTGCTGAACCGTTCTTCTGCAAGGATTTAAGAATAGTCCAACAATCTTTGGAAATCAATTAGCGAAGGAATTGGAGGATTGGCAAAAAGAAAATCCAGAAATAACTCTACTACAGTATGTGGATCATATACTTTTGGGAATAAAAATATTAGAAGACTCTGTACAGTATACCATTGATCTCTTGAACTTTTTAGGAGCAGCGGTGTATAAAGTGTCAAAGAAAAAGGCACAGATTGCACAACAGACAGTGACTTATTTGGGATTCACCATCACCAAAGGGCAGAGAAGCCTTGGTCCAGAAAGAAAAGAGGCAATTTGTCAAATACCAGAGCCTGTGTCTAAACGAGAGCTAAGAGCATTCCTAGGGATGGCCGGATGGTGTCATCTATGGATTATTAATTTTGGATTGATTGCAAAACCCCTTTATGAGGCTGTGAAAGGTACAGGGGAACTTCTAGAATGGACTCCAGAATGCCAAATAGCTTTTTTTAAATTGAAAGAAGCCTTGATGTCAGCACCTGCACTAGGGCTTCCTGATTTGGAAAAACCCTTTGAGCTTTTTGTGAATGAAAGACAGCATGTTGCGCTAGGGGTTCTGGTCCAAAAGACTGGATCCTGGAAAAGACCAGTTGGATATTTTTCTAAGCAACTAGATCAAGTAGGCAGAGGATGGCCCTCTTGTTTAAGAGCCATTGCTGCGACTGTGCTGCTCATTCAGGAAGCTAGGAAATTAACTCTGGGACAAAGAATGACGGTACAGGTGCCACATGCTGTGACAACCGTTCTAGAGCAAAAGGGGGGACATTGGTTATCCCCTAGTCGAATGATGAAATATCAGGCCATGTTACTAGAACAAGATGATGTGGAGCTGAAAGTAACAACCACCTTGAATCCAGCCACCCTGTTACTGTTGCCTGGAGAAACTGAACTGGAACATGATTGTTTGAAAACAATCGAACAGGTATATGCGAGTAGGACTGATCTGAAAGATATACCCCTGGATTCAGCAGAATTAAATTTAGACGGGAGCAGCCAAGTGATCAATGGAGTCCAAAGAGCCGGATATGCAGTTATTATTGGAGGAGAAGAATTAGATGAACTGGAAGCAAAAGCCCTCCCTGCCAATACATCTGCCCAGAAGTCGGAGTTGATAGCATTGATAAGAGCTTTAGAGCTAGCAGAAGGAAAGACTGTGAACATATGGACAGGTTCTAAATATGTTTTTGGAGTAGTTCATGCACATGGAGCAATTATTTGGAAATAAAGGGGTCTCCTTTCATCACAAGGAACACCAGTTAAGTATGGAGAACTAATAAGAAAATTATTACAGGTTATTAAACTGCCTGAACAAGTAGCAATCATGCACTGTAAGGCTCATCAATTTGGAAATACCCTTGAAGTGATTGGGTATCGACGGGCAGATTTAGCAGCTAAAAGAGCAGCAGAGCAACAACAAGTTTTGGGAATATGGCCTAAAAAGTATGAAGACTTAAAGGGACCGCCGACTTACAACAGAGAAGATGATCAATTAGCCAAATTGCTCAATGCAAAGAAGAATAAAGATGGACGGTGGATCACAGAAGATAATCGAGTAGTAGTACCTCCAAACATTATGAGAGAATTTATGGAAAAAGAACATAGAGAAACACATTGGGGGGTAGAAGCTCTTATGGACAATGTCAAACTCCACATTTTAAGTGTAGGGATGGGAAATATAGCCAAGAGTATTAACAAGAAGTGTGAGATCTGCCAGCGAAACAATCCTCGAACTCAACCCAGACCTCCACCCAGGAAAACTAAGAAAGGAAATACCCCTGGTGACTATTGGCAAATAGATTTCTTGGAACTTCCCAGGCAAAATGGGTATCGGTATTTGTTAGTATTAGTGGATACTTTCTCTGGATGGCCAGAAGCCTTTCCCTGTCGCACCAATCAGGCTAGAGAAGTAGTTAAAATATTACTGAAAGAAATACTTCCTCATTTCGGGATTCCGATTGGAATGTCCAAGGACCAAGGACCCCATTTTGTGGCCAAAGCACTCCAGTCATTAGCAAGAATATTAGAAATAAAGTGGGATTTACACACACCATGGAGGCCACAGTCCAGTGGAAAAGTAGAAAGAATGAATCAAACAATAAAAAGGCAATTAAATAAAATTTCTCAAGAAGTGCAGTTAAAGTGGCCAGATGCTTTCCCGTTAGCATTGTTAAGAGCAAGGATTACACCAAGGTCCAGAGAAAAGCTTAGCCTGTTGGCTTCCTGGAAAATAACTCCCAAAACACGCAGAGTATATTTAGAGAGGAGACATTGCTTTATTCTGCGCAGGGTGCAAGGTGGAAAATTTCCACAAATCGAGCACACCTATTGCAATTCTTTTTCAGTATTTATACATAAAAGTTAACACACCACGCCTATCTAATACATAATCATTAGACTAACTAATCATCCTCTTCTTCCATTGGTCCGTATTTTCTCCGCTTCAAATTAAAGTCACAGTATGATTTTAATTCACTGCGCGTGCTCACAAGGAGTGTGTGTGTGGGGGTAGTCCTTTCGTCCCCCAATTGGGTCGGTGGCCGCGATCTCCCCCTGCCGCCTTTACCTTTCCCCTAGTTACTGTTATTCCTGTTGTTTTCATGGTTGTTGTGGTGTCCCTTTATCTTTACGGCTCTCCCGGTAAGAGGATGTTCCCGTTATCGGTCTTTGAAGGGTTACAGCTTCGCATTCTTTGAGGAGAAACATAGGCTTGTTAGTAAAATATGCAGTGCCCATACCCTCTTATCTAACTTAGGCATTATCTATTACCTTGAAGATTCTACAATTCTCACAGTCTCGTATGCTAGTTTCTATTTCTAACTGTCTATGATTCTCACACTCTAGTATGCTAATTTCTATTCTGACTGTGATCCCTTCTTAACTACTAATAACTCTTATACTATTTCTATTTTATTCTAAAATACATACTCATATACTAAAATATTCTAAAATGCATACTCATATATACACAATTCAAGGTGACAATCTGACCTGGGGGTGGAGGGAGAAGACGTTGGGCGAGTCCGCGGAGGGACCTGTGCCGTGTAGTGCTGCGACCCTGTGGGCGGGCAACGAGGTCTCGGAAGAGGCTGTTGTAGCTACAAGTACTATTTCTTGTTATTTGTTACCGCATCAAGTCCACCCCAAACGTGCTTGTGGCTTTTTGGTGCTGCTCCCTCCAGGCAAATGACTGCTTTGGCCAGGCCAGGCCAGGCCAGGCCAGGCCTTAACTTTTCAGAACATCTCGTAGAACCGACAGAAGTTGCTCTAAATTGGTCCCTGAAAGCCCCGCTTCAATTGCAGACGCTTCTAAGCTGCACGCCTCCTCCTGGGAGAAAATAAAATACAAGGCGTGCCTTCGGCACTGGTGGCTTGAGGGCTGGAGGGCAGATCAAGATAGGCTTTGCGCTAAGCTGGGTAGGAGGCTTTTAGGAAAATAGGCAGTGCCCCCAAAGCTGCCCAAGGGCGGTCTGTGGTGCCCTGCACCCCCGGGGATAGTGGGCAATTCGATCGGTCTACACAGCTGTATTGTAACATACGTAAACCCTGCTTTCCTCTATATCGGGCTAAGGATATCCTTAGCCTTCTTTGCGGCAAGGGCACACTGTCGGCTCACGTTCAACTTTGGTGTCCACCAGGAGCCCCCCCACGTCCTTTTCTGCAAAGCTGCTTTCCAGCCGGTCCGCCTCCAGCATATACTGGTGCATGGGGTTGTTCCTCCCCAGGTGCAGGACTTGGCACTTCCCCTTGCTGAACCGCACGAGGCTCCTGCCTGCCCATTTCTCCAGCCTGTCGAGGTCCCTCTGGATGGCAGCACAACCCTCTGGTGTATCAGCCACTCCTCCCAGTTTTGTATCATCAGCAAACTCGCCGAGGGTACAGTCTGTCTACCCATCATCCAGATCATTAATCAGGACGTTGAACAGGATCGGACCCAGTATTGACCCCCGGGGTACACCGCTAGTGACTGGCCTCCAACTAGACTTCATGCCACCGATCACCACCCTCTGGGCCCAGCTGTTCAGCCAGTTTTCAACCCACCCCACTGTCTGCTCATCCAGCCCATACTTCATCAGCTTCTCTATGAGGATCTTACGGGAGACGGTGTCAAAAGCCTTCCCGAAGGCTAGGTAGGCAATATCCGCTGCTCTCCCCTCGTCTACCAAGCCAGTCGTTTCATCATAGAAGGTTATCAGGTCGGTCAAGCATGACTCCCCCCTTGGTGAATCCATGATGACTACTCCTGATGACCGTCTTGTCCTTCATGTGCCTGGAAGCGGTTTCCAGGATTAGCTGCTCCGTCGCCCTTGCAGGGATCGAGGGGAGGCTGACCAGCCTGTAGTTCCCTGGGTCCTCTTTCTTGCCCTTCTTGAAGAGAGGGGTGACATTTGCATTCCTCCAGTCCTCAGGCGCCTCTCCCAGTCGCCGTGATCGATCAAAGATTATCAAGAGTGGCTTCACAATGACATCTGCCCGCTCCCCCAGCGCTCATGCGTGCATCCCATCAGGGCCCGTGGCCTTACGTACATCCGGTTTGCTTAAGTATTCCCTGACCAGATCCTCTTCCGCCAAGGGTACGTCTTCCTTGCTCCAGACTTTCCCCCTGGCCTCCGGGGCCTGGGATTCC